>NW_023416335.1:164078036-165278036 GCF_014108235.1 Myotis myotis | reverse complement strand
TCAGTAGAGGGCGTGCAGGAGGCAGCCAATCAATGATTCTCTCTCATCATTGATGTTTCTCTCTCTCCCTCACCCTTCCCCTCTGAAATCAATAAAAAATTTATTCTAAAAAAATAAAAACAACACATTTGATAAAATTTTACATCAATTCTCAGCAAAATATGGTTAAAAGAGATCTCGTGTACTAAGTCAACAATATTGATCAAAACAAGAACAAACATCATCCTTAATGCTAAAACATGAGCAGCTTTCTCACTGATCCCAATAAAAAAGATGTCTATATTAGAGACTGATGTCCAATAAATTAACTTTAAAATATGAAACATAAAAATTGCAATGAAAAAACTAAATTATTTCCTTTATTTAAGATGAAATAATGAAAATATACTTTAAGATAAAAAATTAAAATGTAATTTCCCTTTATTTATGATGAAATAATTAAAACCCCAATTGTATCTTAAGCCATTAGAACTAGGAAAATAGTTCAACAAACTTGACAGGTACAAGGTCAGTATACAAACCACCAAGCAATCCTACATACTAGAAATAATGAAGTAATAAATGTAGTTGAATTTTTAATTCATAATGAAAACAAAAACTAGAATGTATTTGGTAATATAGCTAACAAAAGTAATGTGTGACCTTTATCAAAATAAAATTCACCAGTGGCAACAGCAGAACAGCCTTCATGCACAAAAATCGTGTTGAGCCGTTGCATAACCACCACATTGCCCAGCCATGACCAAACTGTGAGTCCATGGCCCAGAACTAGGTTCACAAGGAAGGAAGAGATTTGCATTCACATAGTAGACTATTCTACTCATATAACTATTTCAAACTGCTTTGGCAGTGAGGTCCCTCTGGTGAGACTCCATCTTAGATATATTCTCATTTCTTTGCCCATAATTGACACATTCAAAATTTACTTATTGTGCAGCAAGCATATTTTTAAAAAATTTTAATATTCTTAAAAATGTAGTGCAGATACCAAAAATTGTCCGTGATCTCTCTGAGTTTATATTTTCTGCAGTTGGAGAGTGCAAACTGAAGGGGACAATGACAGTTGATAGGTTATAAATAAGCAAAAACCAAAGGTAATTTCAAAAAGAAATAATTTTTTACCACAATTTTAATGCACATATCTCTCACAAATCTCCTTCTCACTAATTCTCCAACTGAGTTTCATGATCTAAGGGACCTCTGCTGAAATTCTGTTGGTTTCTTTCTGAAGTTGCCACAGGCCTTGTGCAGCGTTTGCTCTGCTATTGAAGCTCTCGTGTTCTGCCATTTCTACAGCATCACTGAGATGAGTGCCAGGGCTACCTGTCTAGCAGTGCACACAACCTGGGGAATCTTCTTTTATCATGGGGTCCCCTCACAGGATTTTTGGCTATTAGGTAAATGGTTTGAAGAGGATAAACAAATGTGCTATGCGTGGTCTTTATAGGACATACATAGGTCCAACAAATAATTTCAAATTTCTCCATTGTCCTTGGATACCTGCAGCTATATGTCTATACCTGCAATTCCATGGTGGCACCAAAATATGTCTTTTAGGTCATTTCCTTGCAAATGACAGAATATAATTCTGACTTACTTAAACAACGTAAATTAAGACAACAACAATAATTAAATAGGGAATTCATGAATTTGGTCTGGGGTAGCTCACAGCATCCAGGGGAGAGTCAGTGTGGCAAGGTGGTAAAAAAATAGACTTAGGGGTAAGTCCATTTGGTTCCAAATTCCATCCCCACCACTTACCTCTCTGAGGCAGTTTCCTCCCTCTTCTTAAAATAACGATAACTAAAGCATTTACCTAAAGCACTTGTGGTTAAATACACATTATGTATATAAAATGCTTGGCACAGCCCCTGACATCATGCAAATATCTGATCATGTGTTCTTATTATAATTCATGTTTATGAATCTGCCTTGAAAAGGAAGAATCTAGGATAACACCAGTGATCTTATCAGTGGGCCATTGGGATTGGCTGACAGAGTACTGCAAACAGAATGGCTGACCTCTGCCTCTCTCTCCTCATCTGAATCTCTCCTCATTAAAGTTCCTACAGAGTGAATGGTCTGACATTGACCATGTACTCATTCCTGTACCAAACACTGTGCAAGGAAGAATGAAAGAACAATGAGCAGGGATGGGGAGAATTTGGGGTCACCATGATTAACAGAACCTATGATTAGAAGCCTCTATGGAACTATATTGAGCAAGTGGAATTTAAATGCTAGAAGCATGGCAAAGATAGACGAAGTGTAACAGAAATGTGTACCATACTGTGTGTAATAAATTAAATATTTTTCTAGGAAAAATACCTAGGACCACTTTTCTCTGACTCAGGCTCAGCTGGTAACATTCTAAGAAATTTAACTCCATCTCTGCTTAAGGATTCTTAAGAAAAGCTGTAGGGCACCTTACAGAACCTGATATCAGAGAATTCTCCTGAATATCCAGGCACCACTTATTAGAGTTCTACCCAGAATCCTCATCATTCTGATGTTATTATTTGAAGCACCAGAAATATTTTCTCAACATCCTTTTCACAGCAGCCTTCATCTCCTTGTTCTTCAGGCTGTAGATGAGGGGATTCAGCATGGGGGTGATCACACTGTACTGCAAGGAGAAGATTAACTCTCGAATGGATCCAGAATTTGGCATGAGATAACGGAGAAGTCCCGAACCATAAAAGAAGATCACAGCAGTGAGGTGGGAGGAGCAGGTAGAGAAGGCCTTGCTTCTGCCTGTGGAGGAGCTGATGCGCAGGATGGTGGACAAAATGCGAACATAGGAGAAAAATATCAGAAGAAAATTTCCAAAGAAATGCAGGACGCTAGAGCAGAGCAGGGCAGTAAAACTTGCCGTCACATCAGAGCAGGACAAGGGGTAAAGAGAGGGCAGCTCACAGCAGAAGTGGTGGATATCTTGAGCCTCACAGAAGTCTAAATTGAGAGCTACAAGGATATTGATAAGAGCATCCAGAAAAGCCAAACTCCATGAAGCCCACACCAGCCCCATACACAGCTGTCTGTTCATCACCTGGGCATAGAGCAGAGGAGAACTGATGGCAACATAGCGGTCATATGCCATCACAGCGAGTAGGCAGGATTCGGTGCCCCCAGAGGCAAACAGAAAGAAGACCTGAGCCAGGCAGCCCTCTACTGACACAGTTTTCTTCTCAGAGAGCAGATTCTCCAGCAGCTTGGGCACAGTGACAGAGGAGTGGCAGAGATCGAGGAAGGACAACTGCCTCAGAAAAAAGTACATGGGGATGTGAAGACGGGGATCAAACCCGATCACCAGCAGCAGCATCAGATTCCCCATCAGGGTCAGGAGGTAAATAACAAGGAACAGCACAAAGAGCAGAGCCTGGATCTGGGGGTCCACAGACAGCCCGAGGAGGATGAACTCAGAGATAACACTGTGGTTCCTCATTGCCTTCAGTATGTCTTGGGAATGTCTGAAATAAACTCGGTGAAGCCTCTTCTAATGTCTGATATCTCAGTGTTTTCACCCTATTCTCCATTCACAAAGTTTCATGCCCACTCAAAAAAATGCATTTCTGAAATGGTAAGTCTCTAGATTTCCTAAAACGTGTAATAATCTTTTCTACAGAATCCCACCACTAGATCAACTCCCTGTCCACATTATTGTTCTTTCTGTAATGTCTTAGAGTTAATTTGCTGTTGTTTTATTATTAAATCTACAGAAGGATGTTTGTAAATGGTTGATAATAATCCAGTAGAAAGAGAGAAATTCCAAGAGGAATGAGATACAATTGCAGAAATGGTGTCTCTGGAGCAGCTGGGTTTCACAGCAGAAGCAGAGCATGGATGGCCTTAAGTGAGAATAGGTTTTCTTCATCCATCAAACACGCATGCAGTCGGTAGATTTGGTGTTAGGAAGGAAGCACTTCTCATCTGATGGCTTTTGTTTTCACTAAGTATTTAAATGAGATCATTAATGGAAAGTGAAGAGGGGTAGTGGCTGGACATCTGCCCAATGAGGAGAAAGGGAGTTAATTAGAGACGAAGCAGCACAGAGATATCCCAGATACCATGTAATTTATCACAAGAAACTGTTGACTGATATGAAAACATATTCTGGTCATAATCTCCATGCACCATTTGTGTGATCTATTCAGAGTCAGCTCTTGTCAAGCCTTCATGCCACTTGTAAATACAGACTACCCGCTAACTTTCAAAAGCTTGACCCTTTTTTCCAACTGTGATCCAAGAACCCAGATTACAACCATCAGCTCAGGATAACCCTTCAACACTATTAACCACACCATCTTGACCTTCATGTCCTGCTCTATCTCTTGTGTTCATACTACAAGACCAGCACATTCAATTTCTCAAAAGCCATGCTTTCTCCCCCACTGTTTATCCAAACAACACACAGGCCTAAAGCTACTCTTAGGAATCAATTCCACATTACCTGCATTTCTCGCCTCGTTGAGCAATAACTAACACTGAGTTAAAGAAAAACCTTTGAAAATCCAGTAGCCCAGAAGACGAATAAGTTTAAATATCAGCGTGAGAATTTGGTATTAAGGTGAAGTTTAAAAATTCCTGTTGATATAGATCTCCTCCTTGATTTCTAAAAGAGGAAAATACATGGGTAAATTGTAAAAACCTAAATACTTCCAGTCATGTGGGGATTGCATTTTCTCTTGTTATTATTTTACTTTTTTCTTTTACTCACCACTCATGCTCTAGCTATAGAGACTGGATTCATCTGGAGAACAGAACAGCAGTGGCAGAAGATGCTGGAAAAGCAAGGAGTCAAACCATGAAATTCAGACAACCGCCCGTTATCATTTCGGAGGGCAGCAGAAAGAAAGCTCCCCTCTGTTCTACTCATCTCCAAATGGAGCCCCACTATTAGCGCTAGAAATTCCTTGAACTTTGGGGAAACGTCCTCTCTTACAAATAAAGGCCAAAGCACAAAACTCTTGCAGAGGACAAACCTGGAAATTGTATCCTGTCGGGCCAGACTCCCTCACAGGTAGACTATATTAGCTATTTGAGGGCCACAGAAGTAATAAAATCATCACTTTCACCTGGTGCTACAGTTTTACTGTTCTCGGTGCTTCGTTTATTCAGGCTAGTGAGTCCAGATGTGAAATGGAAACAGCTCTGAGAAGCTGCCACTTCATGTTTTCAGTTACTGTCACAATTAGGTGGAGGTAGCTGACTAGGTCATTTCCAAAGAAAAGCTGCCTGAGAGGAGTTCATCTTAGAATGAGACATGCAGAAGCACTTAGGAATTGTAACTGCCTCAAAGGAGTTGCTCAAAAGTGTTATTTAAAAACAGAAGTGTGTGTGTGCATGAGTAAGTGAATGGATGAGACTCAGGAGGAGAGGAGTCACAGAGAACAGATCTGATTAGAAACCAATAAGGGACTTGGACATCCTAGACTCCCATGAACCCAGATGTAGAAATGATACTGGATAAAAATTTCACCCACTGGAAAGGTTTGCACCAAAGCTGTGTCTTGTGCCCTGTTCTGAACTTCCACATACACAGAATACGTAATTATGGGGGATAACTATGACTAAAGATTTGTTTCTAGACCCTATACGTTTGAAGTGCTTGGAGAGAGTTATTTTTTGAGTCACGAGGTGATATTCTGATCTCCTCCCAACTATAACAGACAGCTCTCAGGTATCAGCCTCCCCAAACCTCCAAGTTTCTAGTATAATGTAGGCTTTCAGCCCCAGAAACAAGGAATACAGCAAGGGATATAGCAAAGAGACTTGTCTCAATTGTCCCACGTGTAAAATGAAGACTAAAAACAATTACTTTGAAAAGTTGTGAGTTTTTAACTTACTAACTTAAGTATAGTGCTGAAGACAATTGAGGTGCCAAAGAATCATTAGATTCTCTTTTCTTTACCCCCAATCCAAGTGTGTAAATTTCCCAAAAGGAAAAAGAGAAGTGGTTTTGAGGAGCAGACCAAAACATTTAAGGTAACAGAAACAAATACTACATCAGAGAAAAATGTTCTCCTACCTCCAGAGCAGGAGAATAAAGGTAAGTTGAGAGGACTGAGGGGGAACAGAGTGCCCAAAGAGGAATAACAAGAAGTGGTGGGAATCAGGGTAAAGGGGTCCTACAGAGAACACCATCAGAGAACAGAGAAAACATTACCTGGTTTCTGTCTTTTCCTGGCACTGAGTGCATCTTGTTTTTCTGAGTTGGTGGGCATGACTCTCAGGAGAAATTCACAAGACAGAAAATGTTCCACAACATTGAATCATGTAAAGGGACGTTGCTTTTTCTATGCAGACTTTTTGTGCGTAAATAGAAATCTGTAAGCTCAATACTCAAAAGCCTCTGCAAATAAAGACTTCAGAAACCTCTTCTAAACTTTGACAGCATTTTTACCCTTATCCCCTAATGTCTCCACAAAAAGACAAAGAAAAGCTTGAAAATTTCAAATTCCTAATAAGTAGTATAGCAATTCTTTCATTCTTCCTCTAGCACAATTACACAGTCATTTCTTCACAAATCTCTCTCTGTGACTGTTATTACATTGCTAAAAGCACCTTTCTAACAAAGGAGGCTCAGGTGTGGCCATTCATAAGGGCTTGTGGATGAAGGTGCCTAATAGGTTGGCAAGGTCTGACCTGAAAGCCCAGGGGATGTCTAGGTCCATCCTGATTGTTGGGAAGCTCAGCCCCAAGCATACTTTGTATTCATTAGCTAAGAATGAGTACCGGAAGATCCCAGTGCGAATTCCCACTGAAACTCAGTGACTCACAGCTTACCTTTAAATCATCTTGCTAATGTTTGTCATGAGTTTAATTATTATAGATAGTAAAGACAATTATTATTATAGAAACACTATCAGGTCTACAGTAATTTAAATTTTCCTACATATTTGACTTTGTTGCTCAGTGTTTTTCTTCATCTGCAATTGCAAATTCAAAAGCTGAAACTAGATTGCAATGGATGAGTTTAACACAAATTAGACAGAGTTAAAAACTGTTAGTGAATCAGGATAGGTCAGAAGAAAGTAAGAACTTCCATCTGAGAGCGTTTTCTTTCTCCTTTAAGAACTTGTTTTCATTTTTCCTTTAGTGAAAATCTTCTAATAATATATTTATCTCACCTTCATTCTTAAGGGACATAAAATCATAATTTTTTAAATTCAGTACTTTGAAGATAATATTTCATTGTCCTCTGTCTCCTTGTTCATCTAATGTTTCTCCTAAGTCAACTGTTATTCTAATTCAGTGATTTCCAACTGATGTGCTGTAGCACACTGATGTGCCTCAAGAATTTTTAAAACAAGCAATACCTGACTATTTAGTCAGGGGCACTGACCTTTTTTCCCTTAGATTATCAAATAAGAAAATGACAACAGCCAACACAACAATAGCCATCTGGTGTGAATGAGTAAAATTATATTAATTTTTTGTCAGATTGGCAAAAAATATAATAATTCTAGAGGCCCAGTGCACGGATTTGTGCACAGGTGGAGTCTCTCAGCCTAGCCTGTGCCCTCTCTCAATCCAGGAACCCTCAGGGAATGTCTTATAGGCAGTTTCAGCTCGATCCAGACAGAAGGGAGCCTGATCCCTACAGGCCTGATCTAGACAGGAGGGAGCCCAATCCTGTGTATTGAGCGTCTGCCCACTGGTGGTCAGTGCGTGTCATAGTAACTGGTCGTTCAGTTGGTTGGTCGCTTAGGCTTTTATATATATAGACTAGAGGCCCGATGCACAAAATTCGTGCAAGAGTAGGCCTTCCCTCCCCCAGCTGCCAGCACCAGCTTCCCTCTGGCACCCGGGACTTGCACTTCTCTCGCAGCCCCGGCTTTGTCTGGAAGGTCGTCTGGAAGGACATCCAGTCTAATTAGCATATTACACTTTTATTATTATAGATGTTATATGTGCTATGAGATGAAAAAGGTTGAAAATCTCTGGTCTAATTGTACTTCTCTGGAGTTAATTTGTCTTTTTTTTTTTTCTTGCCACTTTCAGTATTATGTCCTTTGATTTAGTAATTTTATTATGATGTGAAAATGTGTGACTTTCTTTTTATTTATCATATTTGAAGTTTACTTATAGAACTCCTAGCATTTGTAATTAATATATAGTGTGTCCTAAAAATGTATACACACACTTTGAATAATTAAAAAGGCAGTGTTTATTAAAATACATTTCATTTTGTATTAAAATTCATTTTAAAATTGAGCTATTAGCTGTTAAAGTATGTATATATTTTTGGGGACACCCCGTATTTTTTTCAGTTTAGAAAAATTTCACCCATTACCTTATATATTGCCCCATTTTCTCATCCATTACTCATTCTTTCTCTCTTCCTTGGAATTCCACATACATGATGTGTATGACTCTGAGCTCAGGAAAAATTCACAAGACAGAAAATGCATTCTATACATTATGTATGTCATACTGTATTTTTTTCTGTGCCTTGCTGTATATATTTTCTTCTTACCTATCTTACATGTCACTAGTATACTCCCAACAATGTCTAATCTCCTTTAAATGTATACATTGAGATCTTAATTTCAGTCATTGTGTTATTTCTAGAATTTTCATTTAGAGATATTTTTATAGTTTCCAAAAATAATATGCTAAAATTCTCAATCTGTTTTCAAGCTTCATAAATAGTTTAAACTTTAAAGCAGTGTATCTGGATCTGTTTCCAACAACTCTAGTTTTTGTTTCCCCATATTCTTGTTTAATTTTTTCTACTGAGAACAGGATATTATTATGAAATTATGGTGAAAATTAATCAAGACTCTGGATTGCAGTCTCTTCATCCAGAGAGAATTTTCACTTGGCATGGACGTCATCAGTTCTGGATTATTATTTGTAACTGCAGGGGCTGAGATGAAGCTGGGTTTCAGCCCATGCCAAGCCAGCCAGCTTCCAATCCAATTTTACTTCAGGGTGTTGCCCTTTGAGGTTCCAACCCACACCCTTGGTGGTCCCTGAAATCCATTTCTCTGATTAACTTTAGGTTTACATAATTAGGTTTACATGAGGTCATGAGGGTGGGGCCCTCATGATGGGGTCAGCTCCCTTATGAGAAGAGCCCAGAGAAGTTGCTTTCTGTCAATCTTCACCACTCAGTCTATGGTATTTTTTTATGGCAGCCCGAGCTAATACACTACAGGAGATGTTCCTTCTCAATCCAAGACAAATGTCTCCACCTATGCTTTAGATATTATTCCATTCTGCTTCCTCTGGGATCTAGCGTCTTCAAACTTGTTATTTTTCTAGTTGATATTTAATTTTTCTTCTTCCTTTGTGTCTTGCATTTAATAATTAGCACATTCAAACTATTTTCTCTATTTGTGTGTATCATAACATTGTTTTTTCTAAAATACTTTCCCATGCCCTAGCCAGTTTGGCTTGGTGGATAGAGCGTGGGCCTGCAGACTGAAGGGTTTCAGGTTCGATTCCAGTCAAGGGCACATGCCCAGGTTGCGGGCTCAATCCCCAGTGAGGGGGTGTGCAGGAGGCAGGCAATCAATGATTCTCTATCATCATTGATGTTTCTATCTCTCTGTCCCTCTTCCTTCCTCTCTGAAATCAATAAAAATATATTTTAAAAAATAAATAAATAAAATAAAAATACTTTCTCAGTCCCACATATCCTTGTAGCTTCTGACTAAATTATCTCATTTTCTCACACCCAAGTATATTAAAGTAATAATTGTATTACCTGGCTATCATTTCTGCATCGACCACTCTTCTGAAGCATCTCTATGGTTTACTAATGATCTCTGAAACCGGTATGAATTTGCTCTCAACCCTGAGATGCATAAAACACCATTTCTATATTTTCCAATGTTTTGTTGTGTATTTTTTAAAAGTGTTTATATTATGTAATTTTTCAAACATGCATAAAGACTTGAAAATATAAAGAACCTCCATTATACCACACATACTTAACAATCTTAACTTTTACCATGTTTTCTTTAGATTCCTTTTTAAACATAGGACATTATAGATCTGAAGTCTTCTAGAGAGCTTGTTTGGAGGTTTTAACAGGGGAGCACAGCTACTTGTATATCCTTGACTGAAGACTGGTCTCCTCTGGGGGGAAGGTAGTCCTCTTAGACATACCGAGCGAGCAGCTTTGGGAGGGACACATATGGATCAGTGATGGAGGAGGGGGACACCTGACTAGCCAGCCAGATCAGTCGAATCAACCCTGGCAACCAATTGGGTGACAGATGTCGCAGCCAGATCACCCTCACATCCTGAGGTTTTCTTTATACTATTCCCTTCCTCTACCCATAGATAACCACTACCTTACAGTCAGAACATAGCCTTCTGTGATAGGCAGAATGGCCCCCTAAGGATGTCCACTCCCTATTCTTTGGAACCTGTGAATATGTTACTTTACATGGCAAAAGGGACTCTGTAATGTCATTAAGGTTACAGACTTATAAAAATGGAAAATTATCCTGGATTATCCAAATAGACCCAACTTAATCACATGAGTCCTTAAAAGCAGGGAACTCCCATTGGAGAGAGATGTGGCAGAAATGGAAGTCAAAGAGATTCAAAATATGAGACTTGATCCATAGTTGCTTGAGGAAGGAAATATAGAAAGCACAAGAAGTCATGCGACCAGCTTCTAGGAGCAAAGCCCAGACAACAAATGACAGGCAACAAAGAAACAGGGACTTCAGTACTACAATTTCTTTTTAATTATTTATTTGTTTGTTTGTTTGTTTTTTAAATCTTTATTGTTGAAAATATTATAAATGTTCCTTTTTTTCCTCAATGACCTTCTAGCCCGCACCCACCCCCGCCCCAGACCTTCACCACACTATTATCTGTACACCCTGGATTATTCACATATGCATCAAGGTCTTTGGTTAACCTCTTCCCTCCCACCCACCCCCACATTCCCTCTGTGATTCTGCAGTCTGTTCCATGCTTCTGTGTTTCTGGATCTATTTTGTTCATCAGTTTATTTTGTTCTCTAGATTCCAGGTATGAATGAGATCATGTGATATTTGTCTTTCTCTGACTGGTTTATTTTGCTTAGCATAATATTCTCCAGGTCCCTCCATGCTGTCTCAAAGGGTAAGAGATCCTTCTTTTTTACTGCTGCATTGTATTCCATGGAGTAAATGACCACAGCTTTTTTATCCACTCATCTACTGATGGGCACTTGGGCTCTTTCCAGATCTTAGTTATTATAAATTGTGCTGCTATGAACACAGGGGTGCATACATTCTTTCTGATTGGTAGTTCGGGTTTCTTAGGAAATATTCCTAGAAGCGGGATCACTGGGTCAAATGGCAGTTCCATATTTAATTTTTTGAGGACACTCTATACTATTTTTCATAATGGCTGCACCAGTCTGAATTCCCACCAGCAGTGTACTAGGATTCCCTTTTCTCCACATCCTCACCAGCATTTGTCATTTGTTGATTTGTTGATGGCAGCTATTCTGACAGATGTGAGGTAATACCTCATTTTCATGTTTTATTTTGCATCTCTCTCTGATGATTAGTAACTTTCAGCATTTTTTTTTCCATATGTCTCTTGGCCATCTCTATGTCCACTTTGGAGAAGTGTCTATTTAAGTCGTTTGCCCATTTTTTAAATGGATTGCTTGTCTTCTTTTTGTTAAGTTGTATGAGTCCTTTATATATTTTGGATATTAACCGTTTATCAGATGTATCATTGCCAAATATGTTCTCCCAAGCAGTGGGCTCCCTTTTCATTTTGTTGATGGCTTCTTTTTCTGTGCAGAAGCCTTTTATTTTGATGTAGTCTCATTTATTTATTTTCTTTTGTTTCCCTTGCCCCAGGAGATGTATCAGTAAACATACTGCTATGAGAGAGGTCTGAGATTTTGCTGCCTATAGTTTCTTCTAGGATTTTTATGGTTGCACAACTTACATTTAAGTCTTTTATCTGCTGGGAGCCGGTCCATCCTTGCTGTTTCAAGGGACCTGGCATATATGGCATACTGTTCTTAATATGTTTGTTCACCTTCTTGGCACTATGTGTTTTAACCAAGGTCACCTCTCTGAGAAAGGTTGTTTCCCCAGGTAGGGATTTTCCCCTGAAGTTAGGGAGGGAATAAAACCCCTTAACTAAGTGTCAGGCGGGTAATTAATCACTTTAACTACAAACAATCATGCTTAAGCTACATAATCTTTACTCCCTGGAATGGAGATAAGAAACACCCTAACCTTTGGAATAGAGATTGATAGGATTAGAATCAACTGGTATAAATACAGATGTAACAAGACAACAGGACTCAGAACCTAGACACAGAACCTAGACACAGAACCTAGAGACAGAAGAACTTCGCTGGAGAGAGCATGGCAAAAGATCCTGGACAGAAACTGGCCACAGAACCTAGAGACAGAACATGGCAAAAGATCCTGGACAGAAACTGGACACACAACCTAGAGACAGAACCTAGCGAGAGAACATGGCATAAGATCCTGGACAGAAACTGGCCACAGAACCTAGAGACAGAACCTGGCTACAGAACCTGGATAGAACATGGCAAGAGAACCTGACTAGAACCTGGTAACTGAACCTGGCTGGAGAACCTGGACAGAACCTGGCTGGAGAACCTAGCGAGGGAACATGGCTACAGAACCTGGCAGAAGAACCTGGCAATAGAACCAGGCAAGAGAACCCAACCATGCTGATCAACTGAAGGCTGCCTCCGAGTCTTTCCCTCTTCGCCGACTCCGTCCACACCTTTGGGGACCCCTGGACCTGCTGGGGTTGGACCCCAGCATTTATCCATTTTGAGTTTATTCTTGTGTATGGTGTAAGTTTGTGGTCTAGTTTCATTTCTTTGCATATTTCTGTCCAATTTTCCCAGCACCATTTATTGAAGAGACTATCTTTACTACATTGTATGCCCTTGCCTCCTTTGTCAAATATTAATTGAGCGTAATGGCTTGGGTAGATTTCTGGGGTCTCTGTTCTGTTCCATTGATCTATGTGCCTTTTCTTGTGCCAGTACCAGGCTGTTTTGATTCCAGTGGTTTTGTGGTACAACTTGATATCTGGTATTGTGATTCTTCCACCTTTGGTCTTCTTTCTCAAGATGGCTGTAGCTATTCAGGGGTTTATTGGTTCCATATAAATTTTTGGAGTGTTTGTGCCCTATCTGTGAAATATGCAGTTGGTATTTTAATAGGGATTGCATTGAATCTATAGATTGCTTTGGGTAGTATGGACATTTTAATTATGTTAATTCTACCAATACATAAACTCAGTATATTCTTCCACTTGTTTATATCTTCCTCTATCTCTTTTATCAATGTCCTGTAGTTTTCCAAGTACAGGTCTTTTACCTCCTTGGTTAAATTTATTCCTAAGTATCTTAATTTTTTTGTTGCAATGGTAAATGGGATTGGCTTTTTCATTTCTTTTTCTGAAAATTCATTATTGGTGTATAAAAATGCCATGAGGGGTGCGGCTATAGGGTTAAGCCTCGGACTGACCTGTTGGCAAAGTCACAAACAAGTCCCAGCTTAGAGGGCACAGTCCTCTTAGCATAATTAGGCTTGACCTTATGACCTCCTTAGATCTTATCTGGGAAGCTAATGGGCTGAGGGAGGTGCAGCAAGTGCTGCCAAAACAAGTGAAACTCACAAGAACAGTGTAACTATGGTAACCAATCTGCCAAAACAAGTGAAACTCACAAGAACAGTGTAACTATGGTAACCACTTCCTTGTTTACCACTGACTATAAAGTAAAGGCTCAGCTTGCCTCTGGATCTCTCTCTGTGGCCTCAGCCAGGCACAGGGAAGATCCACGGAGAATAAAGAGAGAACCTGGCTATGCTGATCATCTGAACGCTGTCTCCATGTCCTTTATTCTTCGCTGACTCCATCCACACCTTTGGGAACCCCTGGCCCGCTGGGGCTGGACCCCGGCAATGCCATCCATTTCTGGGTGCTAATTTTGAATCCTGATACATTGCCAAATTCATTTATTAAGTCTAGTCATTTTTCGGTGGAGTCTTTAAGATTTTCTACATACAATATCATGTCATCTAAGAATAATGAGAGTTTTACTTCCTCCTTTCCAATTTTGATGCCTTTTATGTTTTCTTCTTGTCTGATCACTGTGGCTAGGATGTCCAGTACTATCCTATACAATAAATATATAATAAAAGGGTAATATGCAAATTGACCCTAACAACAGAATGACCAGAACAACTGCTCGACCAGTCACTATGAGGTGCACTGACCACATTTCGGTCCCTTTCCCAAGCCGGCAGGTTCCAATCGCCCAATGGTGAACAGGGAACTGGGGTAGGTGGCGATGGGCAGCAAGGCTGGCAAGTGGGCAGGAAAGGCCAACCTCTCAGTCCCTTCCCCTGGTCATTAGGCTCCAATCACCTGATGGCGTACAGGGAACCGGGGGTGGGTGGTGGCCACCGGAGAAGATGGCCCTGATATCAGGTTAGGCCTAGGGACCATACCTGCACATGAATTTTGTGTGCCAGGCCTCTAGTGTGAAATAAGAGTGAGAAAGTGGACATCATTGCCTTGTTTCTGTTCCTAAGCTTTTAGTTTTTGCCCATTGAGTATGATGTTGGCTGTAGGTTTGCCATATCTGGCCTTTTTATGTTGAGGTGTGATACCTCTATTCCCATCTTGCTGAGAGATTTTAGAAAAAATGGGTGTTGGGTTTTGTCAAATGCTTTTTCTGCATCTGCATTGATGTGATCATGTGATTTTTGTCTTTGAATTAGTTTATGTGATGTATCACATTAATTGATTTGCAAATATTATACCAGCCTTGCATCCCTAGAATAAATCCCAGTTGGTCATGGTATATGACATTTTTAATATATTGCTGGACCTGATTTGCTAATATTTGTTGAGGATTTTAGCATCTATGTACATCAGGGATATTTACCTGTAATTCTATTTCTTTATAGTGTCTTTATCTGGTTTTGGAATTAGGATAATGCTGGCCCCATAGAAAGAGCTTGGTAGTGTTCCTTCCTCTTGGATTTTTTTTTTAATAATTTGAGGAGGATAGGTGTTAGTTCTTCTTTGAATGTTTGCAAAACTCTCCTGTGAAGCCATCCTGACTAGGGCTTTTGTTTGCTGGGAGTGTTTTTATTACTGATTCAATTTCATTAGTTATTATTGGCCTATTCGGGTTTTCTGATTCTTCCTGATGATGTGTCTTTGCATGGGCCTGTTTGGGTTCTTTTTGCTTGCGATTCTCTGTGCTCTCTGAACTTGTGTGACATTTTCCTTCACCAGGTTAGGGAAGTGTTCTGCCACTATTTCTTCAAACAGGTTATCTATTACTCACTTTATTCACCCTCTGGTACACCTATGATGCGAATATAGTTGGGTTTCATGTTGTCCCACAGCTTCCTTAAGCTGTCCTCCTGTTTTTTTAATTGTTTTTTTCTTTCTGGTTCTTTAGTGAGTGATTTTTTCTACCATCTTATAATTCACTGATCCTATCCTCAGCTTCTCCTAATCTGCTGTGTATTCATTCCAATGTGTTCTTTATTAGTACTATGTCATTCATTATTTTGTACTGGTCATTTTTCATAGTTTCTATATCTTTTCTCATGCTGTGGAGCATCCTCGTAATCATTATTCTGAACTCTATATTTATCGTATTCTTATCTCCATTTCATTTAACTCTTCTTCTGAAGAATTCTTTGTTCTTTCATTTGGGACTTATTTTTTGTCTCCCCATTTTGACTGCCTGTTTGGGTTTCTGTCTGTGTATTAGGTAGATCTGCAACAACTCCCAGTCTCTGGTGCAGGACAATTTCAGATGCTGTTTTTGACTGGCCTTGAGTACCATTTGGAGCTATCAGCAATCTACAGCTTGTGGCTCTGTCTGTCTGCTGGGTCTGGGTGCCTTTGGAAAGGACCAAGATGTGCAACAAGGTCTGCTTTTCCTAGTCCCTGACCCCAAATTAGATCAGGCAAAGTCTCAAAACCTCGAGAGACCTGCCTCTGCCTCCTGTCTGATTATTAATCAGTCTTGATTAGCCTCAAGCTATCTACTACAGCAAGGTTTAGACTCCATAGGGTGGGGTGAGAGGTTTTCCAAATGGGTGGGGAAATTGCTTCCCCCACAGGCAAAAGCTGCCTGGATGGTAAAGGTCTACTGGAGAAAGAAGTCTTCTGCAGTATGAGGAAATGACTCAGCACAGGAATCCAGGGTGGCTGCTTTCTGAGGTTTAACCCCAGAGGCACCAAACCTACTTTCTCCTCACACAGCTCTAGTCCACTCTCCCCTCCCTCTGCCAGAGCCCAAGGTGAGTGACTTCATACAAAATTTTGAGTGTTGGCCCTCTAAGACAGTGTCTGAATTTTCAGCCATCTCTCCCTGGCAGACAACCAGATGTTATGTGGGCATCTTTCTTAGTTCTGATGCTCTGAGCTGGGGAGCCCAGCTTGGGGTTTAGATCCCAGAGTTCTTAGTGGGAACCCCCCACAGCTGAAATTTCCCTCTGGAACTTCACCTGCTGTCTCTATGTGGTCTCCACTTTCTGTCCTTGGTTATCAGGGTTCTCTCCAGCTAGTCTTCCTTGATAATTCAGGATGGCTTTTCTGTATGTTGGTTTAGTTCCAGTTTGGTCCTGGGAGAGTATCAGTGTAGCCTCCACTTAATCCGCTGCCATTTTAGAAGCTGTCTCGGTCCTACAATTTCAAGAAACTGAATTCTGCTGTCAATCTGAGCTTGGAAGTGGATTCATCCCCAGAACCTCCAGAAAGGAATGCAGCCCTGCTGACACCTCAATTTCTTTCAGCTGAGACTCTAACTGACCTACACAACCTTGAGATAACAAATAGGTATTGTTTATTGTTTCAATTTGCTAAATTTGCAGTAATTTTTGAGACATAAAGCCAATTTTTTGGTACACTGCTTTGAAATCCAAAGTAAAAAATTGATTTTTTTTCTGGGCTCATTCCTACTGTGTCTCAGAAGCAGTGGGTGTCTAACACAATGGGTGGAGGTCAGTGAAGCAGCAAACATTTTCAGAAATTAACATTTCATAACATTATCTCATTATTTTATCATTATCATTTGGATTGAATGGAGCCTGGCCTGAGAGGGTGGGAGGGAGAACCAGTTGTTCAAATCTATGAGGTCACAGTTGAGGTCACAGAAGAATTTAAAAGGGCAAAGCTGATAGGGGAGCAAATGAGATGGGGCTGTTGTGAGATGTGACTCAAAGAGAAGTTCTAGGGGGAAAGGGGTGGGGTGCAGTGGGATTTGGGGCACCTAACTGGTTACTTTTCTAGGCATAATTGCCTAGTTTGTGACTGGGGTTTGAAGGTGGGGAAGGATGGGAGGAGGAAACTGGGAGGCAACTTCTCATATGTCACTGCTTTGGCCTCTCAACCTCATGGGTTTTTGACAGTCAACTATGAGGCTTCCCTCCTCCCCACAAAGCACTTGAAAGCTGGAGCTAACAGTCCACCAGCCTGTAGTACTACACTTAATCGACCATGAAGATTTTGTGAGGTGAGACAGGATGGGGCATTTTCCATTGTAACTTCATTATACACTGCTTCCATTCCTTGCCCGACAGCCCTCCACCACCTCAAGGAGCCTCTGGCCAACTCCCTAGCCCCAATCTCAGCCAGCTATTATTTTTTACTTAAGATTCTCTCTTTTATTTTTCACCCACCTTCTCACTGGAATTACTGAGAAAGAGGACTACGACTTCACCTGGGGCAAACATTTCCTTTCTCTCACCCTACTTTTCTTTACATATATGTAAACACACACACACACACACACACACACACACACACACACACACACACATTCAAAACACAGATGCTTCCTGAACTACTGAGACATCAGTGTCAGTCCTGGTAATTCTCCAGTGGGTAAGTGCTTCTCTTTTCACTATTCACCTCCCCTCTCCCTATTCATTTATGCCTCCCCAGGGCCTGGAGGAACCTCCATCTTCAGCTCCAGAGTCTCTGGTTTCTGCTCAAGAACAAATGGCACAGCATACCTTCCATGATCGAGAACAAAAAGCTGGAAGGACATTCAGGCAGCAGATTAGGTAAATGAGCTATTATGACCTTCAAATGTCCTTAGATTTGGATATGCTTTATGGGATAAAAACTAGAGTTACCTATCTCCCACCCTCTTCGGGATGCACCTATTTCCTGGATGGGGAAGGTGGGATCTTTCATGTGTCCTCTCCTCTCCACCTCCTCAATGGAAGGGACAATAGAGAATATTTACCATCCTAATTTAGAGGGTGGGCATCAATCTGAAATTCCTCTAAGAGTTAGTTGAGCATACAACCCAGGAACATTTGTTTATCTCAGAGTCAACTTTCTAAGAAGTCCTTATGTCCTCTACAGTATGAATCAAGGCCAGCCATCCCAAACCATGCTTCCCTTGGACCAGCTGGAGAGGGGGACCAGAATCTGTTGCTTGAAACTGAATAGTAGACCCAGACAGTGTTACCCATAAAACAGAAAAAAATGGGCTTACTCTGAGCTTATAGGACAGGAACGTTTCCAAAAGGAATTGGGACTTGGCTTGAGCTTTTGAAGTATGTCTGCATACTTCAAAAAACTTTGTACCTCTTGACCAGTATTTCCTCATTTCTCTCTCACTCAAATCCCTGATAACCACCATTTACCCCATGTTTCTGTGAGCTTGACAATTTTAGATTCCACAAATATAGATCATACAGTACTTACCTTTCTGTGTCTGGCTTATTTCACTTAGCATAATGTTTTCCAGGTCCACCCATATTGTCATAAATGATAATTTTTTTCCTTGTTTTCCAAGGCTGAATAATATCCCTTGTGTGTGGATGCCACACTTTCTTTTTGTTTGTTTGTTTGTTTTTAATATATTTTTTATTGATTTTTTACAGGGAGGAAGGGAGAGGGATAGAGAGTTAGAAACATCGATGAGAGAGAAACATCGACCAGCTGCCTTCTGCACACCTCCCACTGGGGATGTGCCCGCAACCAAGGTACATGCCCTTGAACGGAATCGAACCTGGGACCCTTCAGTCCGCAGGCTGACGCTCTATCCACTGAGCTAAACCGGTTTGGCGCACACTTTCTTTAATCACTCATCCATTGTAAACATTCGTTTGTTTCATATCTTGGCCTTTGTGAATAATGCAATCAATGTAAGAGTACAGGTATCTGTTAAAGAACAATAATCTTAATTACTTTAGATATATACCCAGAAATGGTATTGCTCGATCATATGGTAATTCTATTTTAAAAATTTTTGAGAAAACACCACTGTTATCTATAGTGGTTGTACCAATTTACAATCCTACTAACAATGTACCAGGCGTTCCTTTTCTGCACATCCTCGCCAACACTTGATAGCTTTTTTAAAATTGAGATAACTGATATATAACATTATATTAGTTTTGGTATATAATGTAATGATCCTATATTTTTATATACTGCAAAATGATCACCACAATAAGTCTAGTTAACACATATCACCATGGTTACAAAATGATTTTTTTTTAATGATGAAAACTTACAAAATCTACTCTCTCAGCAACTTTCAAATATGCAATACACCATTACTAACAATAGTCACAATGTTGTAATTACATGCCATGACTTATTTATTTTATAACTGGAAGTTTGACCCCTTCATCCATTTTCCCCATCCCCTCAACCCCCACCTCTGGCAACCACCAAGCTGTTGTCTGTATCTGAGTTTGATTTGTTTGTTTTTTTAGATTCCACAAGAAAGGGAGAGCAGAGTATTTGACTTTCTCTGTCTGACTTATTTCACTTAGCATAATGCCATTCGTGTGGTTGCAAGTGGCAAGATTTCCTTATTTTTTATGGTTGAATAATATTTCATTGTGTAAATATATCACATTTTCTTTATCCATCCATCTACCAATGGAGATTTAGGTTGTTTCCATATCTTGGCTATTCTCGATAATGCTGCAATGAACACATGGGTACATATATCTTTTCAAATTGTTTTCATTTTCTTTGGATAAATACCTAGAAGTGTAATTGCTGGATCATATGGTAGTTCCATTTTTAATCATTTGAGGGACCTCCATACTGCTTTTCACAGTGGCTGCACCAATTTACATTCCCATCAACAGTGCTCAAGGGTTCCCTTTTCTCCACATCTTCACCAACACTTGTTTATTCTTTTTTATAATAACCATTCTAACAGGTGTGAGGTGATTTTGTGGCTTTGATTTACATTTTCCTGATGATTAGTGAAGCTGAGCACTTTTCATATACTTCTTGGACATTTGTATATCTGTATATCTTCTTTGAAACAATGTCTATTCGGGTCCTTTGTCCATTTTTTCAATTGGGTTATTTGTTTTTCTGCTGTTGGGTCTGAGTTCTTCATATATTTGGGCTATTCACCCCTTATCAGATATATAGTTTGCAAATATTTTCTCCAATTGCATAGGTTGCCTTTTCATGTTGTTGAATTTTTCCTTTGTTGTGCACAAACTTTTAGTTTGATATAGTCCCACTTATTTTTGCTTCTACTGCCTGGGATTTTGGTGTCATACCTAAAAAATAATTGTCAAGAATAATATCAAGGAACTTTTCCCTATATTTTTCTTCTAAAAGCTTTACAGTTTCAGGTCTTATATTTAAGTCTTTAATCCAGGTTGGTTTGACTTTTGTGCATGTTGTAAAATAAGGTTCCAATTTCATTATTTTGCATGTGGATATCCTGTTTCCTCAATACAACTTATTGAAGAGACCAACTTTCCCCCATTGTATATTCTTGGCACCTTAGTCCAAGATTAGCTAGCTGTGTGTGTGTGCATTTACTATTATATCTGGTCTCTCTATTCTGCTACATTGGTCTATGTGCCAGTACCATAATGTTTTGATTACTACAGCTTTGAATCAGAATGTGTGATGCTTCCAGCTTTGTTGTTCTTTCTCAGGATAGCTTTGGCTATTTGAGGTCTTTTATGGTTTCATACAAACTTGAGGATTTTTTGTTCTATTGTAATTTTAATAGGGAGTGCATTGAATCTGCCATTTGCTTTGGGTAGTGTGGACATTTTAACAATCTTAATTCTTCCAATCCATGAGCATGGAATATCTTTCCTTCCATTTATTTGTCGCTTCAATTTCTTTCCTCAATGTCTTAGTTTTCAGTGTACAGATCTTTCACCTCCTTTGGTTAAATTTATTCTTAAATATTTTATTCCTTTTGATTCTACTATAAGTTAAATTATTTTCTTTTTAAACGTTTTTTTATTTTTCAATTATACTTGACATTCAATATTATATTCATTTCAGGTGTACAGCATAGTGGTTAGGCATGTAGATAACCCAAGAAGTGACCCCTAATAAATCTTTGCCCACCTGACACTGTATATAGTTATTACAATATTATTGACTATATTCCTTAAGCTGTACTTTATATTCCTGTGACTATTTTGTAACTGCCAATTTGCACTTCTTTTTTTTAATATATATTTTATTGATTTTTTTACAGAGAGGAAGGGAGAGGGATAGAGAGTTTGAAACATCGATGAGAGAGAAACATCGATCAGCTGCCTCCTGCACACTCCCTACTGGGGATGTGCCCACAACCAAGGTACATGCCCCTGACCGGAATCGAACCTGGGACCCTTCAGTTGGCAGGCCGATGCTCTATCCCACGGGTGGGCAAACTTTTTGACTCGAGGGCCACAATGGGTTCTTAAACTGGACCGGAGGGCCGGAACAAAAGCATGGATGGAGTGTTTGTGTGAACTAATATAAATTCAAAGTAAACATCATTACATAAAAGGGTACGGTCTTTTTTTTTTTGTAGTTATATTCATTTCAAACGGGCCGGATCCGGCCCGCGGGCCATAGTTTGCCCACGGCGGCTATCCATTGAGCCAAACCGGTTAGGGCTCAATTTGCACTTCTTAATCCCTTCACCTTTTTTTTTTTTTCCATTTTTTTTTTTTTATTTATTGCTTAAAGTATTACAAAGGGTATTACATATGTGTCCATTTTATCCCCCCGCCCTAGACAGTCCCCTAGCCTCCCCTATCCCCCAGTGTCTTATGTCCATTGGTTATGCTTATATGCATGCATACAAGTCCTTTAGTTGATCTCTTACCCCCCTACCTCCTGCCCCCCAACCCTCCCCGGCCTTCCCGCTGCAGTTTGACAATCTGTTTGAGGCAGCTCTGCCTCTGTATCTATTATTGTTCAAAAGTTTATAATGGTCTCTATTATCCATGAATGAGTGAGATCATGTGGTATTTTTCCTTCATTGACTGGCTTATTTCACTTAGCATAATGCTCTCCAGTTCCATCCATGACGTTGCAAATGGTAAGAGTTCCTTCCTTTTTAGAGCAGCATAGTATTCCATCGTGTAGATGTACCACAGTTTTCTAATCCATTCATCTACTGATGGGCACTTAGGCTGTTTCCAGATCTTAGCTATGGTGAATTGTGCTGCTATGAACATAGGGGTGCATATATCCTTTCTGATTGGTGTTTCTGGTTTCTTGGGATATATTCCTAGAAGTGGGATCACAGGGTCAAATGGGAGTTCCATTTTCAGTTTTTTAAGGAAACTCCATACTGTCTTCCATAGTGGCTGCACCAGTCTGCATTCCCACCAGCAGTGCACAAGTGTTCCTTTTTCTCCACATCTTCTCCAGCACTTGTCGTTTGTTGATTTGTTGATGATAGCCAGTCTGACAGGTGTGAGATGGTACCTCATTGTTGTTTTGATTTGCATCTCTCGGATGATTAGTGACTTTGAGCATGTTTTCATATGTCTCTTGGCTTTCTGAATGTCCTCTTTTGAAAGGTGTCTATTTAGGTCCTTTGCCCATTTTTTGATTGGATTGTTTATCTTCCTTTTGTTAAGTTGTATGAGTTCCCTATAAATTTTGGAGATTAGGCCCTTATCAGATATGACATTGGCAAATATGTTTTCCCACACAGTGGGTTTTCTCGTTGTTTTGTTGATGGTTTCTTTTGCTGTGCAGAAGCTTTTTATTTTTATGTAGTCCCATTTGTTCATTTTTTCTTTAGTTTCAAGTGCCCTAGGAGCTGTCCTTCACCTTTTTAACTCAGCTTCCCAACTCCCCCTTTTTTTTAATATTTTTATTTTAGTCCTTTGATTTTTGTTGTTGTTGACATACTAATTTTTCAGGAGTGTGCCATTTAATTGCCTGTATTTTTCAATTTGCCAAATTTCTCCTTTATTAATTTCTAGTTTAATACCATGTGATAAGAAAAGATACGCTATCAATCTTCTTAAGTTTGGTAAGACTTACTTTGTGGCTCAACATATGATTCCTCATGAATAACATTCTATGTGTGCTTGAGAAGAATGTGTATTTTGTTGCTGTTATATAAAATGTTTTGTATATGTCTGTTAGCTCCATTTTGCCTGTTATTATTCAAATCTACTATTTCCTTATTGATAATCTGCCTGCATGTTCTATCCATTGTTGAAAGTGGAATATTAAAGTCTATTTCTTCCTTCAGTTTTGCTAATACAGGGTGGAGCAAAAGTAGATTTACAGTTGTTTGTATAGAAAAATAATACAATAATTAATAAATAATGCAAGAATAAACTGTTTCAGACACTCAAACTATAAACCTACTTTTGCCTCATCCTGTGTTCCAATATTGGGTGTATATATATTTAGAATTTAAATTATCAGTTTGTTCTCTGTAGCTATGAATTTGTTTCTGTTTTGTTTATTTTGTTTTTTAGATTCCACATATAAGTGAAATCATATGGTATTTGTCTTTGCCTGATTTATTTTACTTAGCATAATTCCCTTAAGGTCCATCCATATTGTCAAAAATGGTACTATTTCATTCTTTTTTCTTATCCAAGTAATATTCCATTGTATATATGTACCACATCTCTTTTTCCATGTATCTTTTGATTGGAGCATTTAACCCATTTACATTTAAAGTAATTATTAAGTATATAGTTATTACCATTTTATTGTTTTCTGATTGTTTTTCTCTGTCCCTTTTTTATTCTCTTGATCTCTTCTCTTATAATGTTGACTTTCTATAGTGTTGTGTTTAGATTCCTTTCTCTTTATTTTTTGTATACTACATGGAGTTCATTGGTGGGCTTCTTGGTGGAGTCTGCAAACCAGTTAACAGAATCTGCAGCTGGTTTCTGAGATCCATGTAGTGGTTGCTATGAGTGCCTATCCTTATTCTCTGCTGCCAGCTCCCCACTACAATTACTCAGCTGTGCTGATCACCTCTGTGATCTGAGTAGGGTGAGGTAAAAGTGGGTCTCGTGGGCAATGTCTTAATAGGCTGGGAAGCAGGGCGTTCTTTTCACTCTTACTTTCCCTCATGGGAGAACCACAGGCTGAGAGCTTCTCTCTTGACACTGAGCTATGCTGCTTCTGAGGAGGGGTGACATGGGTAAAGTGAAACTGTCTTTTCTTACCCTCTCCAATGCATCTATTCATGGCCTTTTTTGTTTAAATGAGGGGATTGGATTTCCTCACTGGACTCCTGATTTCCTACAGGGGTATTCCCATCCACAAATAGTTGTCAAAATTGATGTTTCCATGGGGAATATGAAGGTTGGAACCTCCTTTTCTGCTATCTTGCTGATGTCACCCACCCAGTGCCTCATCAGAATTATATCATCCTTTCTTTCCAGAAAATCCACTGAAGAAACAATGAAGCCAAAGGTTGGTTAAGACTTCCAAATACACTGGTTCCTTTGGGGCTGGTTCCTAGGGGAAATGGAGGAGAATAAGCTGTGGCCAGGAGGCAGGAAAGCTGCCTAATAAGGTCTATGTATTGAAGGACTTGGGCACTGTAATTTGAAGTGCTTTTGACTAGCTGGTGGGCCACTGGCTACGAAGACTAGTAATATCTTCAATGCCCCTACTACACTAGATGAATCCATGGGGAAGCAGGGTATGTGGACATTGATAAGGTAGGTAAATATATGGATGTTTTTATACCTGTTATCCACCAGATAGATCGAGATGACAGGAGATATGGGCTGAAATTGACCCAATTGGGTTTGAAGGGGTCTTGGGCTACCTGACAAATGGGGTGTCTATCTCAATTCCAAAAATGCCTTGTATTCTATCGGTTTCACATGTGTCAGTTCAGATTCTGGGAGAATTAGGGTAATGTTCCCAAGATTTGTCTCTTATTTTAATAGGAAATACAGGTAATGCTCACTGAAGCCCTGTGGGACCAGGTGAGTACAGCTGTCACCAGCTTGAAAGCATGGTGAGAGGTGGGAGGAGGAAGAAAGGGCTTAAGAAAGGAGAAAATTTATTTCTTTCCCCTTGAGTAATTAAATTCACTGACTGATGGTGAAGAATTACCATACTTTGTCCCATTTTGTTCTATTACTCATCCAGTCTCAAATCCTCAGAGATTCCCAGTGTCTGCATCTTAGCACCCCTTCTTGACATCCACCAGTCCATTAGATATTGCCCTCTCAAACATGTCTTCTCTGACAGCCTTTTAATAAAAACTGTATAATAAAAAAGTTAAATCCGACCCACTAGCCAAGTACCTTAGGGCAAGTACTGAGAAAGCATCTACTTTAACTCTCAGATGAGAAGGCAAAGTTACAATTTCGTTATGAAAAGTAAAGACCTTAATTCTATTTCTGATTGGAAAGAAAGTTATTTTACCTCTGGAGCCATTAAATTTGTCTGAAAAATACTTGACTGTGGCTCTTGATTCCTGCATCCTAAGACATAATTTTCTGAAAGATTTGGTCCCTCCAGAATGAGCTCGCTTCAAAATAAACATCTCAAAAAAGAAATGAATCAACCTAAAGAGTAGAAGTATTTAATTTCATCCATTTGAATACCAAATTAAGGTCATAAAAATTATCAATTTTTGTATAATTGCTAGTGAACTCTTGTTTCTGAGGGTAACATGCCAAATGGTCCCATTGCTTCTGAAGGTCTTGCCTGGGACATGATTAGGATCCTGTCATTAGCACAGAGGAGAATTATTTTATTTCACTGGCTATAGCTGGAAGGTCTCTATCGAGACATTAAAAAACATAAAATTTGGATTAAGTTATTCAGATATAATTCCAGCATAATTCAATAGTTGGAACACCATTCTGCTTTGCATTATTTATAATGGGAAATTGTTTTGTTACCAAGGCATTTCTATCTGTCTGAATTTCTTCAGAGTATTTTAATGAAGATTCTGAATGGACATAAATGCCATAGTTGCTCTGTGGCATCACAGGTTGCCAACAACATTTTTTAAATGCTTCAAGATATCCTACATCTTCCCAAATTTATTGACAATAGTTTAAGTGAGAATAATGGCTAATAGTAGAAAGTATGGCTCAAGCTTTCCTGTTATTTAATTTATTAGATTTGAGAGACTCAGAACTGCTATTTGTTGGAGAGTCCTAAGTGTTGAGAAGTAAAAGAATAATAAGAATCTGTACTTTGGATGTGAAGAATTGTCCTTCCTGTTGTTAAGAAGAAGATAAAATTTTAATTTCATTTCAAGGAAATTAGATTAAATCATTTAAATTCGTTTAAAGAAATCTAGTTCCCCAAAAAATGTTTTCCTTTATAGAAGACAGTTAAGTTAGATGTTTGATAATGAATAAAATTGTTGAATCCTATCAAGAAGGTATTCTGAGACCTGAAAAACTATGAGTTGAAAATGAAAAATAGATTCATTAGGTCACCAATGGGAATTTGTTACCTTCAGACATCTAACTGAAGCAATGCCATGGGAAGTAAACCTCAGAATCTAGATGATTAAGCCATGCTTTTTGAAATTGTTTTAAAATACACTTAAATTTAATGAATTTGAAATTAGCTTCTTTTAAATTCTACAAAAACTGATATATTTTTCATTTTGACAAAATGTCCTTGGTTTCCCAGCTACCTGAAAATGACAAAGTAGCCAACTCTCAAACATGAAAATGCCAGATTTCACTTCTTATTTTAATGGTATATCAATGCAGAAGCTAGTTATGCCCATAAAATAACCAGAGCAAAATGTTGCAAATTTTCATAACACAGACATTTATTTAGTTTCTGAGGCCTTCCCCAAAACATTAGCTACTTCAGCTTCTCAATCTTAACATTCTATTTGCATGTACATTTAAACTCTTGAGGAAGCGTAAATAAGAATTACAGTACAACTGATCACTTCTGAACCCGTAATATCAATTTCCCATATGGAGACAAGCAAGGAAAGACTGTTTATTAAGTCAATGACTATAATTTTTTTATTAAAGATGAGGGAAAGTCTCCACAGCCTCTCCTGCAAGCCCTCATTGAACAATATTATATGAAATGAGTAATGAACTTTTTAATTTTCTGTGATTTTCAATGACTCTTCCTATAATTTTTACAGCAGAAAATAGTCTTCTTAATTAAAATGCTATATAGAATAACTATTTAATGTTCTTACAAGTATTATATTAGCTAAAGAGTGAATTACTTATGTAAGGGTCAGAAAACCATTCTTTTGGGAACCAGCACATAATTGGATACTTATGACATAATAAAGGGTGAATATGATATAACAGAGTGAACAAAGGGTGGCCGAGAGGCAATAAATTGATAACTGATACTGTCTGCCCCATTGACTATTCTTCCATATGCACCCTTATACACATTAAAACTCCAGAATATCAACAAAAACAACTCTATTTCCACCAAAGAAGATACAGCTATCTTTCTTAAAGTCCTCATCTTTTCCTCAATGAGGCAACTGAGGTTTCCAAATGTCATTATATTCATCTATGGCTGGGTGAGAGCATAGTTACATACTTAGTTTTACAAGAAACTGCCAGAGCTTTTCCCAAAGTGATCATACAATTCTGCACTCCTTCCAACAGTGTATTAGAGTTCTAGCTACTCTATATCCTCACCAACATTTGGTGTCTTCTTGTATGTTATACTTTAAATACAAATATGTGTTTAATAGCTATGTTTAGCTTCAGAACAAGAACCAATTAAACAGAAATGAAATATAATAGTGGGTTTCATTTATATCCCTTTTACAACTCAACCCTCTTTAAACAACTTTCTGTATTTCACCCATTTCTCATATGAAGAAATGGTGGCCCAGAAATATATGTAGAGTGAAAGTCAATGGGATTTATTGCTAGGAAGCCATAGTCTCTTGGCATTCACACTCTATAGCCTAATGACTGGAAAATCCTATCTGATAAAAAAGTGATATGCAAATTGACCATCACTCCAACACACAAGATGGTCACCCCCATGTGGTCAAAGATGGCCACCACAAGATGGCCTGCAGGGGAGGGCAGTTGTGGAAGATCAGGCCAGCAGGGAAGGGCAGTTGGGAGGGGCCAGGCCTGCAAAGGAGGGCAGTTGGGGGGACCAGACCTGCAGGGGAGGGCAGTTAGGGGTGACCAGGCCAGCAGAGGAGGGCAGTTGAGGGTGACCAGGCCTGCAGGGGAGGGCCATTGGGGGGACCAGGCCTGCAGGGGAGGACAGTTAGGGGTGACCAGGCTGGCAGGGGAGGGCACTTGAGGGCAATTAGGCCAGCAGGGGAGCAGTTAGGTGTTGATCAGGCTGGCAGGGAAGTGGTTAGGGGGTGATAAGGCTGGCAGGCAGAAGCAGTTAGGGGCAATAAGGCAGGCAGGCGAGTGGTTGGGAGCCAGCAGTCCTGAATTGTGAGAGGGATGTCCCAGATTGGAGAGGGTGCAGGCTGGGCTGAGGGACACACACACACACCCTCCCCCCGCATAAATTTCATGCACCGGGCCTCTAGTTCAGTGATGGCAAACCTTTTGAGCTCAGCATGTCAGCATTTTGAAAAACCCTAACTTAACTGTGGTGCCATGTCACATATAGAAATTTTTTGATATTTGCAACCATAGTAAAACAAAGACTTATATTTTTTATATTTATTTTATATATATAAATGCCATTTAACAAAGAAAAATCAACCAAAAAAATGAGTTCACGTGTCACCTCTGACACGCGTGTCATAGGTTTGCCATCACTGCTCTAGTTCTATATATAAAATCCCTTTGTAATAAAGTCTATAATATTAATTTTTCCATTATTTTTTGTCTTCTGTCAGGTGAGGATGGCTTTTAGGGATATACAAAAGGAGGTAATATTAAATTTCAATTCTCTAAATTCCCTGGCCACATCACTTTCCTTTGCTCCCGTTTTTTTCCATAACCTACTGTGATGTTGATTCTGATCAAGATTTTCGTGTCTTCATCTAGTCCAGGAAGCTGAGGCAAGAAGATGCCTAACCATTCCCTTGTGGAAATATGATCACATAGAGAGAAAACTGTTTCTACCAGAAACCCTCTCAGCAAGAATACCCTATGTGGTTATAGGAAATGCTGAGAAGTGACTGAGTTGGGAGGAGTCCCCAAGTGGCATGGTAAATTGCCTTATTAAGAGCATATGTCTATTACCTGCAGGGAAATGCAAATTAAAAGCCAGAGCTAAATTTCTTTGCTAAACAGAAACAACCCTCCTCTTCTGCTGTTCCTCCATACAGATTTCAGTCTTTCTTCTATTCAAATCCTAATCAAATATTTAAAAATATAATCAAACATGCTCTAGATTACTGGCCTGCCCGCCATCTTGGTTCTCCGCCCAAGCACTGAGTTATTATATTAGCTTGCTCACAGTATCACTATATCTTGGTCCTACCAAGCCTTGGCTTTTTCTTTTTCTGTTTGTTACAGTGGAGAGCAACAGGCACTATCTATACAATGTGCTTGTATTTTACACAAAACTTAGAGCAAATACTAATATTGTAAAATGGGAAATGGGAAACATCTGCACAGATTTCTTAACTTGTGTTCCTCCGAGTAAAAACATAGCTCCATTTAAATATAAATATAATATAAGCCTCCTGTGGTCTTAAAAACAGTAGTCCTCTCTTCCTAGTTGGGGAGAATGATAGGTAGAGATTGAGAAGCCACTGAAAATAAACTCCACTATTTCACTATCTCAACCACTCTTGGCCTTACAACTGCATCCCTTTCTATAGTTCAAGAAGCCATGTCATTGTATCCTGTTACTGTGTCTGGGACTAATTCTATGAAAAATTATAGCAGTCTTTCCTCCATATGGCAAGAGTGCAGTGGGTAGCAATCAGAAGCTTCATATTTCACCCAAGTTTCACCTTGGGGTTAGGGCACCTCCAATCTACCCAGCACTTTAGTCCCCTGAGTCATGAGTCTCCTCCAAGAAGGACTTGAACTAGTAGGACTTGAGTGTGTTTGATTTCTATCCTCAGGGCTTCTGTAGCAATGAAAAGTCCCATCTGACATCCTCAGTGCTGAAGCGCTCTTCTGGTGCTGCTTCATAGAGTCCATCAGTCACAACCCCTGCCCTCATAGGTCCTCCAGGCTGGTGCGGACAAAATAGACACCCTAACCCAGCCTTATAAGAGCAATTTTTGTACTTAAATACTAAGAGAAGAAAGGAAAGCAAAAGATAGCAGGGAGAGGCCAAATTAAAATATACTTTCTTTCTGATGATGTAAACATTAAGACCCAGCTCCAGAGCATTGTTATATAGAAAGACCATCCAGCCGGCTCCTGAGAGCTAGGCGGCCCAAAGTGTCTCATAAGCAGCAATGTACTTTGGGATGAGTAAGAAGAATTTTTTTAAAAGGTCCTTCACCGATACTTAAAGCTTCACCTCAGAGAACCACTAGAGATTCAATGGGAAGGGTGAAAAGGCAGAGTGTCTCTTGCCCCTAAAGAGGCCAGGGCTCATCCCATTTCTTTATCCATCATTCAACAAACATTTACTGAGCATGTGCTGTATGCAGGGCATTAGGTCAAGTGGTTTGGTGTGAGAGAGAGAAAACAACACGAATTCTGCTTTCTGGAAACTTAGAATTTAATTCCCTTCCCAGGAAGCCCATACCCCCACACAGACATCCCTATGTCTGACCAAGTCTATAGCCAGAGGAAACTGGCCGCTGAGTCTCTGACTCTCTCTGAATTCTCATTATTTTTCAGCTACAGGAAGATGCTCGGACTCGAGGTAAAAAAGCAGTATTCCAAGGTTTGGATTAGCCGGGAGTGGTGGGAAGAAATAAGGAGTTCATCCCAAAGTCTCATCATTAGACCTTCCATTTAACTGAGAGCTAGAGTCCAGGTCCACTTTTCCTTTCCCCTTCAGCCAAGATTGGCACTGGCTTTCCTTGATCTTCCATGATCACTGCCAGTCTCTCTCCTGTCCAGCCCAGTAACTAGAGAGGCACAGCAAGATCCCTTTCTCCCTTGGGATGGCTGTTGAGGACCTGGGGACACTCTCAACCTTCAGTCAGACATGGCCCTTTTCAGTAGAGGAGAGAGAGCAAATGCAGAGGTGAGTAGCTTCCCAGCTCTGCTGTAAGGACTGAGCAGAGCTGGCATAGGGACTGAATAGTGGGGAGGTCAGAATGGAATGATTATTCAAGATGGCCAAGTTATAGTTCTCAAATGCCCAAATGCAAATTCTAGTGTTTCAGGAATATACGCAAAATACCCAGGAGCCTGGAATTATAGCATGAAGGCCATATTAGTATCACCTTCCTTCACCCATCGAAGAAGGAACTTATATCAGGGCTATGCAAATCACCTGGGTACCTTGTTTAAAAAGAAGCTACTGATATAGTAGGTTTAGGTGGGGCTCTGACATCCTACTTTTCTAACAGGTTCCTAATGCCAAGCTGCTGGATCAGACTTTGCGTAACAAGGGTATAAATGATTGAGCCCAATGAAATATCCTCTAAGGTCAGAATAAAATAAGATTTAATTCAGTGACTTCCAAATCCCATGGAAAGACTGAGGAGACTTTGTATGTGAGTGCAGGAATCAAAGGGAGGAGAAAATGAAAAAGAGGTTCTGACTACTATAGGTTCTCTCTGGGAATTGGAACTACTCTATGCTTTTCTAGCCCTCCACAAAACAGAGCTCATAAGATTCCAAGCCTTCTTGGGGATCTATAAATACAGCCAGTCCAGACAGAACCCACTCTGATCTTTCTCCAAACCTGGTCAATCACCTCCACTCCACTCAAGAGTGATAAAGGAAATGGCCACGCAGAATCCTTCATGAGATACAGAGAAAACTTTTCTTGGATGCTGATCCCTAAGGATCAACAAGTCAAAAGAGCCAAGCTTACCTGAGCTTGAAGAATGCTCTCCCTTATTCAAGGAAGGCTGACTTCCAAAAAGGTCACTGTAGGGCCCTGGGAACATCTGCCTATTGACCAAGGACCAATGACCAAGTTAGATTTAGGATCCTAACTGCTGCTGTTGCTTTTCTGCTGTCTAAAGTGATAGGTGAGGGAGAAATTCAGAATAAAATGAGAATTCAAGTCTCATATCAATTTTCCATGCAAGAGAAAAGGAGACAAGAAAGAAGTCAAGGACCTGCTCCAGTGGCAATGGCCCAGTACAGAGGCATTTGACAAACTCGTAATGCCCAGCACTGGTTAAACAGGTCTGGTGGCCATGATTCACTATGCTTTGCAAATGACCAGATGTCTGGTGCCATATTCTGCAACTGCTCATAGATCTTTAGCTTCCCCATAAGTTCTGGCCTCTCCCACCCTGACTGGCTATACTCCAAACTAAGGATGTGAGCGGGACTCTGGACTTTTAGGGAGATACTTCCAGACCCTTGTAACAGAATGACTCCTTTCTGTATCTACCCCAGGGATGAGAAACTGCTTAATGTCACCTGCATCCAGGACTGGGTAAGTGACCTTCTACGATAGTCCCTAAGGGAAATGGCATCCTCCTAGAAATGGGTGTAATGGCTAGTAATATATCTGGGTCTTGAGCCTTCAGAAGCTTATACTTCCAATATATATCTCTTCTAAAGGGGAAGGAGTTGGCCTCCCATCACTCTTAACTAATGAACTATAGAGCCAGAGCTTCCTCCTCCGTCCTCATCCCCAACAAAAATCCCTGGAATCACAGAATCAGTCCTGGACTTCACCATAATAAATACTGGGAGATCCTCTTCATTCAGTTCAGAGAATAATGGAATAAAGAATGAGGATAAGAAAAGAAAAGCCATGAAAATGGAATTAAACATCAGGGACTTAGAAGTAAAAGGACTTAGAAGGAGAAAATCAATAAAATGAGAGTCCAGTGCCCCAACATTGGGAGATGTCCATTTATTTACCATAGAAAAAATACTAAAAAAAAAAATCAGGCTACAACACTAAATATTTTAATTTATTTTTTTTATTTTTAAAAAAGCTTATTGATTTTTAGAGAGAGGAAGGGAGAGGGAGAGAAACAGCGACGTGAGAGCATAACATCAATTGGCTGCCTCCTGCATGCCCCCTACCAAGGATTGATTGAGCCTGCAACCTGGGCATGTGCCCTTGACCAGGAATCCAACCAGCAGCCTTTTGGTGCACTAGACAGCGGCCAACCAACTGAGCCACACCAGCCAGGGCTGGAACTGCATTTTATCTTGCAATATGTGGGAGCAGGAGGTCCTTTGCAGTTAGCCCTTTCTCAGAGCACAAAAGGATGGGAAGATTTCTGACCATGGCTGTTTTCCAAGAACACAGGGCTCACAAAAGTTTCAAAATTGTCACTGGTAGCTCTGGCCGATTCCTGATCAAGGGCATGCTGGGGTCCTGCCCCAGCAGGTCCAGGGGTCCCCAAAGGTGTGGACGGAGTCGGCGAAGAAGGAATGACACGGAGATAGCGTTCAGTTGATCAGCAGCCTAGCCAGGATCTCTAGCCAGGATCTCCAACCAAGTTCTGGTCAGGATCTCCAGCGAAGTTCTGGTTAGGATCTCCAGCCAGGTTCTGTGTCCATGTTCTCTTGCTAGGTTCTCCAGCCAGGTTCTCCAGCCAGGTTCTGTAGCCATGTTCCCTTGCTAGGTTCTCCAGCCGGGTTCTGTCACCAGGTTCTAGTCAGGTTCTCTTGCCATGTTCTATCCAGGTTCTGTAGCCAAGTTCTGTCTCTAGGTTCTTCAGCCAGGTTCTCTCGCTAGGTTTTGTCTCTAGGTTCTGTGTCCAGTTTCTGTCCAGGATCTTTTGCCATGTTCTCTCCAGCGAAGTTCTTCTGTCTCTAGGTTCTGTGTCCTGTTGTCTTGTTACATCTGTATTTATACCAGTTGATTCCAATCCTAACAATCTCTATTCCAAAGGTTAGGGCGTTTCTTATCTCCATTCCAGGGAGTAAAGATTATGTAGCTTAAGCATGATTGTTTGTAGTTAAAGTGATTAATTACCCGCCTGGCACTTAGTTAAGGGGTTTTATTCCCTCCCTAACTTCAGGAGAAAATCCCTACCTGGGGAAACAACCTTTCTCAGAGAGGTGACCTTGGTTAAAACACATAGTGCCAAGAAGGTGAGAAAACATATTAGGAACAGTATGCCATATATGCCAGGTCCCTTGAAACAGCAAGGATGGACTGGCTCCTGGCAAATTCCCCCTTTTTTATTTTTTAAAAGCAGGCATTAAAAAGAAAAACCCCAAATGCTCTCTTGTATCCATTTTAAGAGTAGGATTGGCGCTTTCCGCTATTACCTGAGTCCTGATCTATCACCCCAGGGAGAGCTTGCCAATCCTGCACTTTCCTGGGGTGGAAAGGCTGCAGTGGGGTTAAGGATGAGGCTCCTTGGACCTACCTCCTCCCATGCCTTTACATTTACCTTTCCTTCCTCAGAAAAGCATGGACATACTTCTTGTATAAAACATTCTGTCTGACTGGGAGTAAACTTAATTCCTCTGCTAGCAAGCATATGTGTTAAAAGATCAATACAGAGTCTTATTTCTTTAGACTCAGTATGGCACATCTTCCTAATCTAAAGATCAATACAGAGTCTTCTTTCTTTGGACTCAGTATGGCACATCTTCTCAATCTAAGTTCTGTACTATCCACCTTCTTACCCTACTGATCCTCTATAGGGGGGTCTGCAGCACCCTGGTGGAGTCCTATCCGTCCCGAATGTGGAGGTTCTCAATGCGGGGGGGGGGGGGGGGGCTTACCTAGGGGAATCCTGTTCCAGGGGTTCCCAAAGGTGTGGACGGAGTCAGCGAAGACTATCCACCCTCTTCCTACGGTGGAGTCCGATCCGTCCCGAGAGTGGGGCTTACCTAGGGGAATGGGGGGCTTACCTAAGAGTCCCTGTTCAGGCGCCAGATGCCGGGGTCCAACCCCAGCAGGTCCAGGGGTCCCCAAAGGTGTGGACGGAGTCGGCGAAGAAGGAATGACACGGAGACAGCGTTCAGTTGATCAGCAGCCTTGCCAGGATCTCTAGCCACAATCTCCAGCCAAGTTCTGTGTCCATGTTCTCTTGCTAGGTTCCCTAGCCAGGTTCTCCAGGTTCTCCAGCCAGGTTCTGTAGCCACGTTCCCTCGCTAGGTTCTCCAGCCAGGTTCTGTCCAGGTTCTCCAGCCAGGTTCAGTTACCAGGTTCTAGTCAGGTTCTCTTGCCATGTTCTATCCAGGTTCTGTAGCCAGGTTCTGTCTCTAGGTTCTTCAGCCAGGTTCTCTCGCTAGGTTCTGTCTCTAGGTTCTGTTGCCAGTTTCTGTCCAGGATCTTTCACCATGTTCTGTCTCTAGGTTCTTCTCTAGGTTCTGTGTCTAGGTTCTGTCTAAATATTTTAATTTAGACATTAGAAATGACTTTCCAATTAGTGACTATTGAGAAACAGAGGTCTGGGTAGTCCGTAGAGACAGAAACACCACGTTCTGCAGAAGACTTTGGAAACAGTTTTTAAAAAATCACTTTGATGTGTTTCAAGAATGGTCCTGCCTGAACCAGGAAATGGAGAAGGTGAACTCCCTAGATCCCTGTTGGAACCAAATTTGATCCTATGTTAGAGAGTTGGCCCTACTGAAATAAAATCCATTCCTCTTAAAAAGATAAAGCTTTATACTTTAAATTGATCAGTGTTGAAACCATGAAAAGAATAACTGACAGATAATGTCATATTTACATACATTTTAAATGTAATTATTGTAAACCTTTACATATGAGGAACACTTTTGATTGGATAAACCATATTATATTTATGCCTTTACTTAATTTTAATATTCCTCTGAGGCAAGCATTAGAAATTTTCCTGACTTTCCTAATGAAAACACAGGCTCTGAAAAGTAATAACACTATGTCTCCTAACACCCAGCAAGAGCTCTTTCCTTTGGGCCACATGATTATCAGGGAATTGCAGCTCCCAGAGCCAGTAATGCCATTCCAGGTAGAGAGTGATAACAAGATCCCTAAGGTCAGTGGAGGCAAGGGAGGGGAGCCCCAGTGGTGGGATCTCTCTCCCTCATACACTCACAACCTCCTCTTATTTGGTACAGAAGCATCAGGCCTCCAGATTCCTGGACATCCCAAAATTTGAGAATTTTACTGCCCAGCACTGAAGAGCAGCCCCCAGGGGTCCAGGCCCACAACCTGAAGAGCCAGCACTCTGTTTAACCAGCTTGCTACCCTGGACCCTAATCATTCAATCAAGGAAGAAGACCTCCTTGGCTTCTGCCAGGTGTTTCACCCAGATGACCTGTCCCCTGAGCTCCACTCTGCCCATCCTACTGTTGTCAGGAACCCAGGCTCCATGGATCTTCACTCCAACTTGGTAGAACAGCACCCCACCGAACAGGTAGGATCCAATACAAGGAGCGAAAAGATGGAAGAATGAGGGCAGGGCCAAGCCAGGATCTTTAGGTCTCTGGGATCAAGGCAAAGAGCCAAACGAGAGTGTCAGCTGTGGATGGTTTTGTATAGGGAGGAACATTCAGGAATCAAAGAGAGACAATTATGGGATAGAAAGGTGAAAAGGTAGAAATTTTAAAAACACACTGAGAAATGTGTGGCCATTATTCCCTTCTGGAAAGTGTTCTGGAAACTTACCTTTGAGGCTTAATTCGGAATCAAGAGTCAAACACAATAGGTTCATAATAAACTCCATTGTCAGAATTTTCATTAATACAGTACTTGAATGTGCTGCCCTCAGAGACACTGCTTAAGTGATGAGCTATTTCTTTCATCTTTTCAACTCCCCTACAATTTCATCTGACATCCAATCCCATATGGAGAAGACTGTCTCATGCTCACATGTAGCACAGACAATACTCTATCTGGGCTTAACTAGGGCTTATTGGGAATTCTTTTTAAGACACAGTCTGAGTAATGGGTGATCGAGAAAATTGGACTCATTTGCATGTGTCTAAGTATAGTGAGTGTATATTTTCTTGAATAGTTCCTTTTCAAGTATTTTATCCCAGTTTCCCCATATATTAGCAAAATGCATGAAATGTTCCAATTTTTTGGAACAAGTTTACATCTTTCAGAAAGAACACATACACTCACAAAATCTCATCATCACTCAAAACTGTTTTGGTTCGGAAATTCAGGCAGAAAGCTTCCTTTCTCTTCAATACAACATAGCAAGTGTAAGATACCAAAGAGTGAACACTACATAGAAGAAAAATAGAAGATGGTATGCAATCAGTGGATCTCCTCCCTTAGTTTGTGTTGGGATAGGGTCATGAGGGTAGAAGCATCACTGTGAGGACTGCTTATCCTTTCACTGCCTAGTAAATTAAATTTCTTTTATTCCTACCCATGAGACTGTGGCATCTAGGGCATAGCTTTGGTGTCTGAAAAATAGAAGTTATTATGTAGACATCATCACTAACTCAGAAGAGGGAGTGAGACTCATGGGCAGAAATGCCAGGATCTACGGCATAACTGGGAACTTGGAAATCAAGTGAGTCCCAAGCACATCGTAATTGCCAAGCAAGGAAACCAGCAAACAACTGATAAAATAAATGTGATGTAAAAGATATTTGCCCGGCTCTCTCTCTCTGTGTGCACTGCCCCTCCAGAAGGCAGGCACCACACCCAGCCCAAGCTTTTAATCTATTTTATGTCTGTCTTTCATTATTTCTTTAATCCCAAAAGCGCCTCCTAGTTTGCATGAACGGGTTCAAGTCTCCCTCTCCTTGCAGTGCAGGCGGCGCGGGAAGAAGACCACGGCCCCAGCACCACTTGATAGAATCCTAGAAAATAATTTCATTTTTTAATTAACGGACCTTATCTGGGGCTCCTCAAGTTCTTCGTCTCTGGTGGTTTACGGATCAACTCCCTGGGGTGGTTGGAAATACGCAGATTTTATCCTGACAGCCCCACGCTGTGAATTAATTGTGGGGTCTGGCTGAGAGATGTTCCTTTATAAAGGTAAGAAATAGCCTGGCTGCATCAACCTATGAACGATCAGATCATGGTTTGCTTTCCCATCAGGGCACATGCCCAGGTTGTAGGCTCGATCCCCAGTGTGGGGTGTGCAGGAGGCAGCCAGTCAATGATTCTCTCTCATCATTGATGTGTCTATCTCTCTCTCCCTCTCCCTTCCTTTTTGAAATCAACAAAAAATATTTTTTAAAAAGGTAATAATTCTTTCAATTCTCTAAAGATTAAGGAAAGTTATTTATGTATATGCTATTTTCAGTTAGCTTTATATTAATCAAGAGACCTGAGATTTCTCAACCCACTCATCACTGAAGTTCAAAACCATTCCTGAAGGGTAGTTGGAGTCTGTATTAGTTTTATAGGTCTAGTGTAACCAAGAACCACAAACATAGCTTAAACAACATAATATTATTTTCTCACAGTTTGGGTGTATAGACGTCCAAAATTGAAAGGTTACAGTCCAATATTTATGTCCCCCCAACCCAAATTCATATGTTGAAACCCAATGACCAATGCAATAGTATTATTTCATTTGGCAAGTAATTAGGGTTAGATGAGATCATGAGGGTAAAGCCCTCCTGAATGGGAATAGTGCCCTTGTAAGGGTCATGAAGAGCTTGCTTCCTCTCTGTCTACTCTCCATGTTTGGATGCCATGTGATATCAGCCGTGTACTGTAGGCAACCGATATATTTCTCTCTCATATTGATGTTTCTCTCTTTCTCCCCCTCTCCCTACCCCCTTGTCTCTCTTTAAAATCAATAAACATATCTTTGGGTGAGAATTTAAAAAAATATCAAACATGGATATTGAGAATTTCAAGGAAATGGCAATATTTTAGAACTGTAAAGTGTGTCCCACTCCACACCACTCTAACTGGTGTATTTTTTAAGTCAGCTACTTTTCCAGGAAGCAGTATGGCCATGGGAGAAAGACTCAGATTTCAGCTTTGAAGAGGAGCTCAGATTTCCAGACTGGACTAGCTCTTCTGAATTTCCTGAGAATGAAGTATGGTAGCAACCATCTCAAGTAGAAACCGTAGTTTAACTCTAACCCTGCTGTTTGGCTTAACAATAGAAAAGTTATTTTGATTTTCTGGATTATATAAATCATCCCATTCGATTGAATGCCTTATTGATTGTAATGTGAATATCCCATTGATTGTGATCTTACTGGTTTTAGGAAGCATATTTTTCTGGTCCCAAAAACCAGGACAGCACAATGACTCTAAATTGCCTCGATGGCTCTAGACAATGTGTTCCTGGTAACTCAGTGGTCCCAAGACCCGAGGGCTCTAGATAATGTGTTTCTGTCAACGCAGTGATCCGGAGACCCAAAACTATAATTTACATGCTTAATTCTGCTTCTGTAAACTGCTTTTTTGCGAACCAGGTTCCTCATTCCAAACCCTGGCATATAATCAATACCCTTGTGATTTTTGCCTCTATAAATCTGGTGTTGTGGCCATCTTATCACTTCGAGACTTGGGAGAGCGAAATGCCCCCTCAGAGTTCCAGATTGCAATAAATGTGACTCTTTAATTCGAAGAAAAAAAAAAGATGTTTGCCCTATCAGCTCTTACTGGATAGTGGAATGTAGGGATAGATTGTCCAGATATGGTATTGCATTTGGTTCAATGAATAGCACTGTATATTAGAAGGTCTGGATTATGTGGGGGTCCAGAATGAGTCACTACAAGATGTCCCTCTGTGGTATGCAGATTGTTTTGAGCTAAAGGCAACGTTAGCCATAGGCTCAAGAGAAATTTCTGCCCGCTCCCCTTAACTACCTATGTGAATTAGAGGTCTTGCCCCTAAGAGATTATCAGAGATCACTTCTTTTGACCTATTTATAGGGTAGGGCAAATTTATATTTACTAATGGTCTGCTCTTCCAATCATCCTGCAATGACATTTTGAAGCTCATGATGTCTTTCATACCCATGTTCTCTTTATATCTATGAACCTCTCTTGCATGTGGGGTCTCTGACTCTCTCATATCTGAGGGTTTCCCATACATATGTATGTATTAAATTTGGTTATGTTCTCTTGCTAATCTGTCTCATGTCTATTTGATTATTAGACCAGACAGAAGAATCTTGAGGGTAGAGGGAAGTTTGCTCCTCCCCCACAATCATAAGATCACGAATCCATATTGGCCTTGCTCAAGTTATTCTGCTTTGTGGGCCTCAGTTTCCTCCCCTATAAAGGAGGCACAACAGGAAAAATGATGAAGGCTCCTTTTATTTCTAATATCCTGTGATTTATATAGCTATTCCAACATAGCTATTTCCCAGATAGTGAAAAAGCCACCTAGTCCAAAAATATTTCCTATAAGAAAGGACTATTTAGGATTATTTGTCAAAGATAGTAAATTTTGCACATATAAATGTACATATTACATGAGGGGGAAAGGTAGTTTTAAACTCCTTTCTAAACAAATGAACATAAACCCAGCTGGTATGACTCAGTGGTTGAGCGTCAGCCTATGAACCAGGAGGTTCGATTCCCGGTCAGGGCGTATGCCTGGGTTGCGCCAGGATTGCGGCTCCATCCCCAGTGTGGGGCGTGCTGAGGTAGTAAGTACAGGAAATAGTTTAGGACTAGGGGAACAAAGAGAAGGGACTGGAGCATCAGCAACCAGAAGCCTGCAGGAGACTCTCCAGGGGCTGAGTCTCAGATCTCTGAAGAGGGGTGCTGCCCATCTGTGCTGCTATCTTGGGAGCTCAGTCGGGGCTTATAGAACTAGGAGGGGGAGCTTCCTTGCTGCTGCTTTATCTGAGAGGGCATGAGAAGACTAGTTCTGGGAGTGCTGAGGAAAAGCTGGAAAGCAGAACCCCAACTATTGCTGGCGTGATGCTAACAGAAATAACAAATAGTCTCCCTGTAGTGCCAGAACCTAAGAAGATTTGGTTGTCAAAGGAGAAATACACTTTCCAGATTCTGCACATCACAAGGCTTTAAGAGTGGGTTGGGAGAATAGAGAGAGTACCTCAAAAACTACTATGAACCTCCATCGGGATAAATATAGAGAAACCACAGCTAGGCACTTCATAATAAACTACTGAAGAACAAAGAGAAAACATTTAAAATAGCCTAAGACAAAAGACAAATTACCTTTGTGAATGAAAAAGGGGCCAGTACTAAACCTGACAAGCTCAGCAGAGGCCTGCATGGCAAGCCTTACAAATTCAGAAACCTACTAAAGTAACCACAGAGGATGGTCTGAAATTAAAACCGCCTAACTGAAAGTGAGCAATAGTGGGTAGTCATACCATAGGCTGGTCTCTTCTTTGACAAAGATCAATCTTTACCTGTCCATTGTCTTTTTGCATCTACAGTAACATACCTTGGGAATGTCAGCAACCCCCGTTTATCCAGACCCCTCAGAGCACATTCTCCCACCAGAACAAGAGCCAGGAGCTCCTCATTATAATCTTGTTCTCCAGCACGCCATCTCTACGTGCTATAAATGTTAATTAACTACCCTATAAAAGAAGTATATGTCTGTTTTACTTTTTATCCAATCTCAGAATTTTTGCCACTTTGCTTTCTCTCACCTCCCTAATTTATCACTAGTGGATTTCATGTAACCTCTTATACCTTCCCCTTTGATCTATAATAATAAAAGGGTAATATGCTAATTAGACCAGACGTCATTCTGGATGTCATTCCAGATGAAGCCAGAGGCCAGAGGGAAGCCCGGGTGTCAGGTGCCTGCCGGTGGCCAGAAGGAAGCCTGGGTCCCGGGTGCCAGAGGGAAGCTGGTGCTGGCAGCTGGGGGTTGGAAGGCCTACTCTTGCACGAATTTCGTGCATTGGGCCTCTAGTTATAAAGTGCAAAACTTCCATTCTCCGGAGCTTGTTCTCAATCCGTTGAGATTTTGCTTCCCAACAATTGTTAGCAGTTTGGCTCAGATAAACTCATACTAAAAATTCTCTACAGGTTTGGACGTTTTTACCTGGACGCCTTTAAACAGGACCACCTTTAGACACAGGCAGATGTGCTCTCGGTCTGGATTTGTGTTTTAGGGCTTCCTGTGTCTGACATTCTTCACGGGGTGCCAGTCCTGCGGAAGCCAGCTGATACACCGCCCACAGCCAGCACACTCCATAAATCAGACTCCAAATATTTGGACCCTAAAATTCCCTGCCCAAACAGCCTCGGGTCCACCTGCAGGTCTCAGAAGAGTGTGCACACCAGGCCTGAGCGGCCCGGGGCTTGACGGTGTGGGATGAATTCTTTTACGCAAAGACCCTTTGAGCTCATGAAGAACCAACCCAATGAGGGCACAAGAGAGGGCCTTGGGTCAAGGGCCTCCATTTGTACTTTTTACCTGGGAAATAAGTGGGGGTGAGCCTGCCTTTGAAGGAACAACCATTAGACTGAAAACTGGTTTACCAACAGAAAGGACAGAAGCCTTAAGTCAGTGGGTTGATATTTGAAAATAATGAAAGAAAATAAATGCAAACTAGAGTTCTATACCTCAAAAATGCACCTTAAATTGGAAGAAAAAGTACCTCAAAAGTGAAGCGCTCTTCCGCCACCACAGGGCTGGTGGGCTGGGCCGAGGGGCGGCGCGCGCTGGGGGCCGCGGCGCCCGCATTCCCAGGGTCGCGGGGCGCAGCGGCTCATCCGGGTCAGGCGGCCAAGCGACCGGCAGCAGAGGGAAGAGGGCAGCCGGCCCAGGGCCTCCGAGAGCGCGCCTCCCGCGCGCGCCCCCACGCGGCCGCCCGGGGAAACGCTGCTGCTGCCCTGGCCCGGCGGCGCCGTTCCATAGCCCAGGCCTACACCCCGCGCGGGGCGACGCTGCGCACAGCAAGGCCGCCGCGGACCGCGAGGATGGTCCAAACTTAAGGTGGAGGGCTTCTTCCCCCCCCCGCGCCAGAGTACTGGAGGGCAAGCTGACCCAGCACGTCAAGACCCAGGAGAACGAGGAGCACAAGCAGGACCTGGTGCATGGAGACCACGTGCTGAACCTGCCCTTCCCCATCCAGCGCAACAGTGGCTCCTGGGAGGTCATCCAGGGCTCCCCAACCCAGCGCAGCCAGCACTGCGCGCCCTGCGAGGCAGGTGTCTCTTACAGCAAAGATGTGAGTGCAGACGAAGTAGAAGTTTGATTTCTCTGATGACGTGTAAATGCGCTGTGGTTGATGGGCCCATCAAAGGTGCTCAAGCTGGAGTTTAGATCAATCCCAAGAACTATGGTAATGAATTGGAAAGGATCACAAGGAGGTTCTCCATGGAACTAGCAAAAAAGGGCTTTATTGGTCCTGGCATTGATGCGACTTCCCCAGGTGAGCGGAAGCTGTCGGGGATTGCTGACACCTATGTCTGCACCATAGGGCACTTGGATATGAATGCACATGCCCGCATTACTGGTAAACGCATCAGTCAAAGCGTTATCCACAATTGTAGCTCCACCATTGGCCACTTCCATGGGATTGAAAACTTCCTCAGTGAAGCTTCTTACATAAGCATTTTAGGAATGGCTTCCGGGTTTGGAGAGAAAACATTTGTTATTCAGGAATTCAGCAATGTGGGCTGCACTCTGAGATATCTGCATTGTATTGGTGCTAAATGTGCTGGTGTTGGTGAATGGGGAACACAGGGAATTTAGATGGCATTGACCTAAAAACAAACAAACAACAAACAAAAACACTAGAATACTTCAAGTTGCAACACACATAGATCCTGGGCTTCCTCAAGGCAAAGCTCTACAAAGGAAATATCTTGGAAGCAGGCATACTGATCCCTGCTACCAATGAGAAGCAGACTAAATCCAGTGCATCCAGAGTCCAAGCCAAGATCATTGCCAAAGCCACCAATAGACCAACAACTCAAAAAGCTGTTAAGATTTTTCTGGAAAGGAACATTATGGTTATTCCTAATCTCTACTTGAATGCTGAAGGAGTGACAGTATCTTACTTTGAGTGGCTGAAGAGTATAAATCATGTCTGTTATGGTTGTTTGACCTTCAAATATGAAAGATTCTAACTACCACTTGCTCATGTATGTTCAAAAGAGTTTAGGAAGAACATTTGGAAAGCACTATGGAACTATTCCTGTTGTACTCAGAGCAGGATTCCAAAATATTACCAGGTGCATCCAAGAAAAACATTGTGCATCTGGCTTAGCTTACGCTATGGAGTTTTCTGCCAGGCAAATCAATCGCATAGCCATAAGGTATAACCTAGATTGTACCTGAGAACAGCTGCCTGTGTCAATGCCGTTGAGAAGGGCTTCAGGGTATACAATAAAGCTAGCTTGACCTTCAAATAAATGGATCATCGCTGACATCTTAACTACGGTCTTCATCTGTAACTTCTGCAAACCTATCACACAGTTTTACATGTAACCACAGACATCTATTTCTCATATGGACATCATTCTCTACAAGTCAATCCAAATCAGCCCTTGAAGAAGAAAAACTTAAAGTTAGGAGATCATATACAGGCTGATGAGTGTGACAGTAGAAACTGCCTATGCCGGAGGGCCATTTGAGAAATTTTGTCTTTAAATAAAACGTCTCCTTTCATCTGGCTATGCTCCCTTCGCCATGGTTTGATCCCAACACTTTATTTATCTTTTGTTTGAGGTAAGCAGTCAGTTGCCCGCATTATTTTGCTCTGTCCAAGTCTGGGATGGGACGTGCTATAACTTTGACACATTTAAGAAGGGGTGTGTGGCTTTTTCAGAAGATGATAGGGCCCTAAAATGAATTATTGTTATTTCACATCAGCAAAATAACTCAATTTCATGAGTTGCAAACAAAAATAAAAGCTGTTTCTCTTCATGCATTTTATTCTTTTAGAATGAAATAAATACATTTTGCTGTGATAAAATTGTTTTTAATTACCAAGCCTAACATTGCTCAAGCAGTGAATGCTTATAAACATAAATTTAAAAAAACTAGCACTCTTATGACATAAAACAATATCTTTTATAGCTCATCAGTTCTGTATTGTTATCCAGAAGAAGAAAAAAGCCATATGGTTAATTATCTTCATAACTGATGGAAGCTGTTTGCGTTAAGACTATCTGAATTTGCTAAATATAATTATGCCATATAGTCCAAATAATGCAGGAACCTCCTTATCATGTTAATTTTTCATTTCCTTTGAAGATCTAGTATGCTGAGTAATTGCACAGTATTTCAGGTAGAGTAACACCAACCCCACCCCCACAAAATACCTATTTGGTTTTCCTGTCTGGAGTCTGGCTGACAACTCTAAGTATTGCCAATGTCTCCACCTCAGCCTGATTATGAATCCCCCCCCCCTTTTTTTAGAGGTTTTCCATGCTACACACAAGCTTAATTAACAAACTGGGGCTTAAAATATTAGATGGAGTGTTTTGTCTGGGATGTTTTTAACCAGCGCCTTTTGCAAGTGGTATACCAGTGAAACACTAGATATTATTTATGTATTGAATGTGCCTTTTTTAAAAAACAATAATACCCTTTCCAAAAATTTCTAATTACTTTATAACTCCATGACTTAACCTGTTAATAAAAAGCTGTTAAAATTCTGCCTTTTGCCCTAGCTGGTTTGGCTCAGTGGATAAAGCATCAGCCTGCAGACTGAAGGGTTCCCGGTTTGATTCCAGTCAAGGGCACATGTTTGGGTTTCGGGCTCAATCTCCAGTGGGGGGCGTGCAGGAGGCAGCCAATCAATGGTTTTCTCTCATCATTGATGTTTCTTTCTCCCTCTCTAAAATCAATAAAAATATTTTTTTAAAAAACAATTCTGCTTTTTCGGCCCTGGCTGGGTAGCTCAGTTGGTTAGAGCACCATCCTGATACACCAAGGTTGTGGATTTGAACCCTGGTCAGGGCACATACAAGAATTAACCAATCTATATATATAAAAGCCTAATATGTAAAATGTTCCCTCGGGAATTCGAAGGGAGACCAGGAGTTCGATCACTAATTATGACATGCATTAATCACCAGGGGGTGGTGTGAAATGAAGGAAAGCCCGCCAGCAGCTGGCAGCTGCTAGAGACCCTACCTGTGCAATAATTTGGTGCACTGGGCCTCTAGTGAATGCATAAATAAGTGGGACAACAAATCAGTATCTCTCTCTCTCTCTCTCTCTCTCTCTCTCTCTCAAAATCAATAAATAAAATTTTTTAAATTCTGTCTTTTTAAAAAAGAAATGAAAGGGAAATATTTTCGGACAAACAACAGCTTAAGACATTTGGCACCAGCATACTTACATAACAGACATACTGAAAGGATTTCTTTATATAGAGAAAAAAATGTTCCTAACTGGAAACATTGAACTAGAGAAAAAAATTAGGAGCACCTGAAAATGTGAACATGTGGGAAAATTCAAATTAATATTGATCTGTATAGTAACTTAATAATGTCTTGAGGAATTATACACATACATACATATGTATACATGTATGCACATACATATAATAAAAATGCACAACAATAACAGCACAAAACGTTGGAGGAGGCAAAAAACAAACATTAAAACTATGCTAAAATCCTTATATTGCCCAGGAAGCAGTAAAAGTTCTAACTTATAGGATGAGTGTGGTAATATCCATGGCAACAACTAAAACAGGAGTTAAAGACTGTCTCCTAATAGAAAGGAAGGAATGGAGTGATTTTTTAAAATGGTTAATCCAAAAGAAGACAAGAGAGAGAAAAAGAAATTTATATAGAGAACAAATGGTGAGATGGGAAGTTAAATCCAACTACTTAATATAATCCAACTATTTAATATAATCAGTAATTATATTAAATGAAATAGCCTAAGTACTCTAACTAAAAGAGATTATCTTGCTACTTAAAAGAATTTTACCTTAAATATCAGGTACAAAAAGGTTGACAATAAAAGGATAAAAATGCTATGTCTCATAAATAATAAAAAAGAAATATCAGAGGCCTGCGGCTTTCTTACAAAGGTCAATCTTTGCCTCAAGTGGGCCGTCTGTTGTCTTTTTGCATCTAAGATAACATACCTTTGAAATGTCAGCATAATCTTTTCCAGACCCTCAAGGCACAACCCAGGCACCAGAGCGGTAGACCACAGAACCCTCACTGTCATCTTGTTCATCTTGTTCCCTGTATAACAACTCTATGTGTTGTACATGTTAATTATTAACTATTCTGTACCCACCAATGTAAAAGAAGTATGTCCCTCCATTTTGCTTCTTATTCAATCTGCTTTGTTTGCTCCTGCCCCTTATGGATTTCATGTAACCCTCCTTACATCGCCTCTTTTTATTCTAATGTATAAAGCTGCAAAACTGCCATTCTCCAACGCATTTTTCTCAATCCGTTGAGATTGCACTCCCTGGCAATTATTGTCAGTTTGGCTCAAATAAACTCACAAATTTCTCAATTTGTTTGGACGATTTTTACATGGACATAACCACTAAAAATTATTATGTAAGTGATAGAAGTATTAATCATTGCTACAATGGCAATCATATTGTAATATATAAATGTTGGTCAAATACTGAATGGCCAAGTTTCCAAGCAAAGGATCTGCAGAGTTATAGTCTGTGAAAAGAGAACAAGTAATCAGTAAAACCTTTAAAATAGTCAAAGGGGTGCTCCAGTTATATTTAATCAGCTCCCTGACTGTTGATGTTGCAGATAAATTCTGGAGAGGAAAGTAACCTTTGGTGACTTACATGCATCATCGGATGAACATGTGATATCCAGAAAATACACACCACTTACATATACTTTCTGCTTCTGTATATATTTAAACTTGTCCATAATAAAAAGTTTTTACCGCAATAAAATTTTGTTTTAAAGTTTTTAATCTGCCTGGATTTTATTTGACTTGCAATAAGTGATGACACATTTTTATTTTCTTCTTTTATCATTAAAGTATCTTTAATATCTTTTTATGTTTAAAGTATCTTCAATAACTTTTTTCACTTTTGTCTTTTATCATTATCTTATTTTTATAATGACAAATATAAATTTAAAACATAAGAAAATGGGAGGGAAGGGAAAGGAAGAAGAGAGGAGAGGAGTGGAGAGGAGAGGAGAGGAGAGGAGAGGAGAGGAGAGCAGAGGAGAGGAGAGGAGAGGAGAGGAGAGGAGAGGAGAGGAGAGGAGAGGAGAGGGGAGGGGAGGAGAGGGGAGGGGAGGGGAGGGGAGGAGAGGGGAGGAGATAAAGAAGGAGGGAGGGAAATCCAACCTTTAGAACTAAAAAACCTTAGAACACTATATTCTTATCCTTAGAAATTGCTGGCCATCCTAGGGTCCCAGTTATGTGATGCAACCCACTGAAACAAGAGTGATACAGGAGAGGAATAGTTGGCCCTAGAGAACTCATTCAGATGCAGATCAGACCTCCTGCTTAAGGGCCTCTCCAGGGACCTCCCAGACTCTCTAGGTCAAGTCCCTCTGGCCACTGTTATTTGGGCAGCAGAGTCAAAAAGGCTTCCCTTCGGATAGAAAGACCACAGGGATTTCACCCTGCTCAGAAGCTCCACTCTGCATCTTCTAAAGGAGGGACGAGGTCGGGAGAGCTCTAACCACGTCAGTGGCTTTTGTTTCTGTGTTGGAACAGATACCATTCTGCAGCCTCCACTGAGAGCCTCTCTTGTTGGTCTGTGAAGACAAATCTCCATCTCATTTAAATGCATCTTCTTCTAAAACTATTCACTCTGGGAACCTGTGAATGCACAGTTCATGAATAGAAATCAGATCCTCATCTATCATCTTCCTGAGTTCTCTCTCAGGAAGGGAGGGGTGACCAGTCTACCTTCCTCTGATTTAGACTAAACCCCATAACTGTCCATTTTACCAGGTGTTCTAGGAGTTCTTTTATGTTTTACCCTTTTTTTTTTTTCTTTTTTTTTGGCTTTACCATCCCTGTGATGTGGAGAAAATGGTCCAAGTTTGACTTGCTTTTATCCAAATCTCCTGATACCAACTCAGAGAATAACCCAGTCTTCGTGGACTCTCATGTTAAATCCTGAGATTACAGTGCAAACAGTGGACATTATAATTTCACAGAAACCCTTGTATGGGAAGCCCTTGGAGTAAGTGATTTTCCATTGTGAGGATTCCTTCCTGCCTGGCTTCCATGAAACCAGCAAGCACCTTTGTGTGCCACTTCTGCTTGCGTTGACACAGAAGGGGAGGAATTTCTACTTAGTACCAGAAATACTCCCGGAAGATCATTCCTCAGTCCTTAGGATTTCTAAGCTAAAATGGACTTTAGAAACCATATAGTTTTCCCATACTGTTTTTTATTCAATGAGGCTATTTTGTTGTTTTTTAACTCACAAATTGTGGCAGAAAAACTTCTTGTACCATCAACAGGTATCCCAATACCATAGCAATCATTAAAACAGTCATCATGGTCTGTCAGCTGGATGCCAGCCAAACGTTTATTACTGACTCACTATGGCAGCCAGCCCTCCTGTGGTTCGAACTCAGTTCCTTTTGGAACGGGAGAATAGCACTTCTCAGTACTCTGGCATCTATCCCCAAATCCCTTCCTTTCCCTTTCCAGTCTGGATAGTCGCTGTTCTCTTCTCTTTCCTTCCTAGGTCTGATTCTCTACACTCCTCCTCCCCACCTCTCCACCTTGGCCTTAAGCTGGGAAGGGCTGATGAGATCTCACTCGGCAGGGTTGCCTTTGCTGCATGATCTGTTCTGTGTTAGCCAAGAAGCTTTACTGACAATGCCTCATCACCAGGCATGTCCTGGGACTGATAACCCATTTCAGCATTCTTCTCTGTTCCTGTCCCTCTAAAGGAAAACTTGTCTGCTCCATGGAAACTGGCAACATAACCACAGTCACCGAGTTTGTTCTCCTAGGACTATCCAACAATCCTCAGATCCAGGTAGTACTCTTTGTACTGTTCCTGGTGATTTACCTCCTGATCCTCACAGAGAACCTGCTCATGCTGCTGGTGATCAGAGCTGATTCCCACCTCCACACCCCCATGTACTTCTTCCTGAGTCACCTCTCCTTCCTGGATGCTTTCTATTCCTCAATCATTGTGCCTAAGCTGCTAGAGAACCTTCTTTCCAAGTGGAAGACCATATCCCTTCTTGGGTGTTTCACCCAGGTTTTCTTGGTCATATTTTCTGGAGCCACTGAAGCTTGCCTCCTTTCAGTCATGGCCTATGACCGGTTCCAGGCTGTGTGCTACCCACTGTTGTACATGGTGGCTATGGACAGGAAGGTGTGCACTGGCCTGGTGGGAGCATCCTGGGCCATAGGAATGGGGAGTAGCCTCGTTAACACCCTTCTCCTGGCTCAACAGAACTTCTGTGGCCCCAACGTCATCCACAGTTTTGTCTGCGAGCTTCCTCCAGTACTCCTTTTGGCCTGTTCTGACTCCCACATGAGCATCGCCTCCATCCTGACAACCGTGGGGGTCCTGGGCTTTGGCACCCTTGTCCTACTGCTGGGTTCCTACGCCCGTATCATCATGACTGCCCTGAGGATCAACTCCGCCATGGGTCGGAGCAAGATCTTCTCCACCTGCTCTTCTCATGTTCTTGTGGTCACCATCTTTTATGGTTCAGGAGTTTTCAGGTATGTCATACTGTACCTCCTGAATATACATGTAGAATATTCCAAGTGGCCTTGGTCTGTAGAACCAAGCATTGCAAAAGTAGCAGGATAATAATTGTGATGTAATTCAGAAGGCTGGGCTCTAGTCCTGGCTCTGCAGAGAACAAACTGTGTGAATTATGAAAAATCCATTTTCTTTTTGAGGCCTCAATGGTCTACTCTGAAAAATGAGCTTATTCAAGGACTAAACATGTTCCTAATTACTTTAACCTATGATTTCGGAGTTCTCAAAGGGGAATCAGGGAGCCTTTAGTAGATTTTTATTCAAAAAAATAAAAACATATTTTTGAAACAGATCCTCTCTTTCCTGCTGGAAGGTGATGTCTTCAAAGCTTATTTATGTTATAACTATTTATTAGGCACCTACAAGACACTGGGTGCTTTACATGATTGATTTGGGCATGTATCATGTCACAAGAAAAATATTGGTAACTCCATTTTTATATAAGGAACCCGAGTTTGAGGAGTAACCAGGTAATTTCCCAAAGGTCCCAGAACAAGTTAGTCATGGAGCCATAATTTAAAACAAGTCTCACTGGCTTCAAGCCTCATGCTGTTTCCTACCATGCTTCTCTCAAGCTCCAGCTAATGAGTCCTCACTTATAGGAGACACAGTAAGCATGGCCTGAGCTCTCTATTAGTGAAATGCAGATGGATTTGCACAAATTGCTCCATACTCGTCTCACCTGCTTGTGACTTGGAGAGAAGTCAGAGGTGGGAAAAAATTGTAAAGAATGGTCTAGGTCACAGTGGTCGGCAAACTGCGGCTTGTGAGCCACATGCGGCTCTTTGGCCCCTTGAGTGTGGCTCTTCCACAAAATACCGACTTCTGCGCATGGGCCACGAAGTTTCAGTCGCACTGTGCATGCGCGCCCGCACGTGGTATTTTGTGGAAGAGCCATACTCAAGGGGCCAAAGAGCCGCATGTGGCTTGAGAGCCGTGGTTTGCTGACCACGGGTCTAGGAGAGCTCACCTGAGCCTGTGGGCAAATCTCATCTTTCTCTGTCTCAGTATCCTCATGTGCTGTACGAGGACAGTAAGATTTCTCCTACCTACCTCACAGAAATGTCAGGAGAGATAAAGTAGATGATGAAAAATCATAGTAAAACAAGTAACTTTTTTTAACCAAGCATACCAGAACTCACAAAGAACATTTCAATGATGATGACATCATTGCTAATAATAATAATAATAATAAGTAATGCTTCTGTGGGAAATACTCCCAGTGGCACTTTAACAAGATACAGCCAAAATTTTAATCTTATTATTTTGAACTTATATATTGTGCTGAACACATTTTTATCCTCCACTTTATTTACCAAGCTTGATCTTTTCTAAGCCAGAGAAAAACGCACCTAAAAAGGCAAATGTTTGTCCCCTACGCATTATAAAAATAATGTGTTATGATTCTGAGGGTAACTCCCAGAGTTGGGAATGTTGGGAACAATGACAGTTTTATTGGATTAAGCTTACAATTTTGCAAGAAAGAATGATCACAGGATGAGAACATGTAGTTGTATATATAGGGAAGAGAAGATAAAAATTCCTCACATTATGATCACAGCTATTAAAGAAAGGTGCTTTGGGGAGTATGAAGTGTTCTGGAAATGCATGGGATTATTATTAGTTCTACTCTAACCTGCAGCACTTGATCTGTTGCAGAACTTTTGTGCCCAGGGCAGTTCCTGTAATGTTCTGCATAAGATCACTCATATTTGGCCCTGACTAGTGTGTTCAGTGGTTAGAGCGTCAGCCCACACACTGAAGGGTCACGATTCCTGGTTAAGGGCATGCATCTGGTCAAGGTTACGTACCTGGATTGCAGGTTTGATCCCTAGCCCTGGTCAGGGTGCTTGCCAGAGGCAACCAATGGATGGTTATTTCTCTCTCTCTCGCTCTCTTTCTCTCTCTCTCTCTCCCTCCCTCCATCTTTTCTCTCTCTCTTTCTCTCAGAAATCAATGGAAAAAATATCCTCAGGTTGATTAACAAAAAAAGATCACTCATGTTTGAAGGCATTTGAAGGCAGAAATGCTTAACTTCTCACTGACCAGACAGTCATTTCTAGGTGCCGCCGCCAGTGCTGGTCGGCTCAGCTCTGAGGACCCTCTTTGCAGAGTCTCTGGGATGGGGTAGACTGCGGCTGCCAACAGTACTGTGGCCATTGTCCTGAGCTCGGTTTATCCCTTTGTGCACTTGCCTTCCAGGTACATGACTCCAGCCTCCGGTTCAGTCCTGGAGCAAGTGCTCTCCATGCAGTACAGTGTGGTGACGCCTCTGCTAAACCCCCTCATCTACAGTCTGAAGAACCAGGAGGTGAAGGCAGCTCTGAGGAGGATGCTGGCCAGGCAGCCCAGGCTGACCTTCTAACCCAGGCCCCACCGCCTCACCCGGAGGAAAAGTTATGGGAAAGAAGAGGAGGCAAAAGAGCTGTCACCACTCAGTGGCCTCAGCATTCATTCTTTTCCAAAACAGAAGTCTTTGTTTTCCTCACCCCAGTGCCCTCCCCAGTCAAGCAAGTTTGGGAAACTTCACAAACCAGATGACACCATCCACCGGGAGCCCAGTCACCACACAGGAAAATGCTCACAGCTTCACTGGCCATTTCTACAACGATCGCTTTTCCCTCTCATTTCTTGTCCTTTCTACCCCTCCCCTTTCTGCCTCTTCCTCACTCTTTTATTTTTGTCTATGCACAAAGTGTAAATCAACCTAGCTGGCCACTAGCAAATATCCCACTGCATTCTGGGAGAGTCCAGTCTTGGTACTGTGAGACCCAACTTCTCCTTTTTCCCTTCCCAAAAAATTCCTGGCAAGATCTACAGCTCCATAACAACTCAGAAAGAAAGAAAGTGTGTCTCCTCCTGTCTTTGTTCTTAACAAGGAACATCTAAAGTAAACCCTAAAAAAAAATAAAATAAAATAAAGCCTAGCAAATAACAAATCCTCAATAACTACTTGTTGACTATTTAAGGAATGAAGGCTAAGTTCATCTGAAGAGTCCTTTCTCTTAAATGATCCCAGAAAATGGGAGGAAGTGAATATCATCCTCTAACGTGTAAGTCTTAAGAGCAAAGCCCCTGTCCTAATAGCTTCTGTATCCTCGGTGTCTAGAATAGTCCTGTCACCTAATAGATTCAGTTAGCATTAGACAAGTGGAGGGGAAATGAATGAATGAAAGAGAAGGGGGAGTGAGAGAAGGAACATATTAAAAAGAATATTTAATTTTATTCAGTAAAATTCTTGCATTGATAGCAATATAGATATCAGAGGAAAAGTAGCAGGGAGAAAAAATTGGGATAGAAAGAGAGAAAATGATTCCCTATTTCGGGGCACTGTCCTGGGTCCTCCTCACATAGAGCTCTGTGGATGGCATGCACAGTGACAGCCCTGCCCTGAGCCTCCTCACAGCCCACCTTAGCCTAGAGACCACCTCAGCTCCCTGCCTATTCAAGACACCCCAGCCGAAAGGAATGAGGAGTTGGAGAGAGCAGAGCAAATGCTCAGCTGCCATCCCACCTCCCAATCAGCCCCCAGAAAGTCCTCAGGAGAGAACAATAGCAGTTTCCTTCCTGTTTCTACCTAAAGGCCAAGACCTCTGCTTCAGTCAAGGCTACCTCCATGCCAGCTCCCTGGCTTATCTCTGTCCTTGACCCTCTGTTCGTTTCTGAAAATAAATGTATTGTCAGTTTCTTCCTGCAAAGGCCTCTTAAGATTATGGCCTTATATATAGTATACCCACAAGTGAAATTTCCTAATCTTCTCTATAGGATGAGGGCCAAGGCTATGGGGCTGAGCCAGCCTCAATTTTAGTTGCATTTCTGCTCTGATCACTTGATGGAGCTGGACCCTTATATTTTCCAGAGCATATCACTCCCTGAGCATGTAACTGAGGCAGGGTAATAAGAAGTAGATGTGTGAAACTTACGAGTTGTGAAAAACTAAGATGGCGGCATAGATAAACACCAGGAAATTGCTGCTTCCCACAACAATTGAAAAACACGTCAAAAACACAAAACGGACATCATCCAGAACTACAGGAAGGATGGCTGAGTGTAAATTCTACAACTAGAAGGAAAGAAAAGCACACTGAGAGCCAGAGGAGCTGCGGAAGTAAAGTGCAGAGGTACGGGGGCTCGCGCGTGGAAAAGGGCTGGCACCTGAGGATGCGGCTGTCTTTTTGAATCCGGAGGGAGTCACAAGCTCCCGACGGCTCTGAACTCCAGTTCCGGGAAGTCTCTGGGGACCCAGGACTCATACAGGGAGAAACTGGACTGTTTGGCAGCAGGCGAACTTGAGGGCGGCTTTCCCTCAGAGGTGCTTGCAGCCGTTGCCGGGACACTGAGACTCTCGACTCCTTAGGGCAGGGCTGAGGCTCCGCCATAGCTGCTTGCTCCGCCCTTTGATTCCTTGAGCCCCGCCCCACCCAGGCTGTGGCAGAGGCTTTTGCATATGAATGCCCCGGCCCTTTGTAACCTGTAAATACCTAACTGCAGCCTGGCCAGACAGACCCAGAACTTCCAAGAGAAGGCCCAAGGCCCCACAGCGGCTTGCATTGCTTCACAGCTGAGCCTCATCAGGGCCAAAAAATAGGAAGGGGAATCTGCAGTTCTCTTCGTAGTTCCTGCTGTGTAACCTCAGGCAGAGGCTAAATTAGCACCTCCTTAGATCCAAGAGCCACTGTACCCAGTGGTCAGAGGGGGACCATCCAGATCACAACTCCTCAGATCCATAAGGGACACACTCAGGATGCAGTCTCAGTGAGCACCAAAGCCCCACTGAAGCAAGTCTTGCCCCAGAAGGGTGTCTCCAGCACAGAAGTTCTCCCACTGCAGACACAGCTGATTCTCACTGCCAATTGGCCTGGAGGTCAATTCCTCCCAGTGATCCTACAACAACCAAGGCATAGCTACCTCAGGTAACTGGGGAGGCTGAGCCACTGGGCCCTACAGGACACGTAGCACACAAAGCCACTCTATCAACACAGGGAAGCAGCCAAAATGCGGAGACAAAGAAACAGGTCACAAATGGCAGAAATGGAGGAAAGCAAACGATTGGATATAGAGTTCAAGGCCACGTTTATAAGGTTTTTCAAGAATTTTATGGAAACCGCCGATAAATTTAATGAGTCCCTCAATAAGTATAATGAGACCCTGGAGGACATGAAAAAGGACCAACTAGAAATTAAGCATACACTGACTGAAATAAAGAATAATTTACAGAGATCCAACAGCAGACAAGAGGATCCCAAGAATCAAGTCAAAGATTTGAAATACAAAGAAACAAAAAATACCCAACCGAAAAAGAAAAAAGAAAAGAGATTCCAAAAATATGAAGATAGTGTAAGGAGCCTCTGGGACAACTTCAAGCGTACCAACATCAGAATTATAGGGGTACCAGAAGAAGAGAGAGGGCAAGATATTGAAAACCTATTTGAAGAAATAATAACAGAAAACTTCCCCTACCTGGTGAAAGAAATAGACTTACAAGTCCAGGAAGCACAGAGAACCCCAAACAAAAGGAATCCAAAGAGGACCACACCAAGGCACATCATAACTAAAATGCCAAGAGCAAAAGACAAAGAGAGAATCTTAAAAGCAGCAAGAGAAAGACAATCAGTTACCTACAAGGGAGTACCCATACGACTGTCAGCTGATTTCTCAACAGAAACCATGCAGGCCAGAAGAGAGTGGAAAGAAATATTCAAAGTGATGAATAGCAAGAACCTGCCAACCAAGATTACTTTATCCAGCAAAGCTATCATTCAGAATAGAAGGTCAGAGAAAGAGCTTCACGGATAAGAAAAAGCTAAAGGAGTTCATCACCACCAAACCAGCATTATATGAAATGCTGAAAGGTATTCTTTAAGAAGAGGAAGAAGAAAAAGGAACTCTTACCATTTGCCACAGCATGGATGGAACTGGAGAGCGGATAAATACCACATGATCTCACTCATTTGTGGAATATAATGAACAATATAAACTAATGAACAAGGACTGATCCAGAGACAGAGAGGCATTGATTGGACTGTCAGGCTTTGGAGGGAGGGGAGGGGAGGGTGGGCGTAAGGGGGAAAGATCAACCAAAGGACTTACATGCATGCATATAGGCCTAACGGGGGGGGGGAGGGGGGGTAGAGGGTAACGTGGGGACAAGGACACATATGTAATATCTTAATCAATAAAAAAATATATTAAATTTTAAAAAAAGAAGTAGATGTGTGAGCTCAATGGGAGTAATGGACATCCAGTCCTGCCCTTACCATACACCCATACAAGGGGATTACTCTGAAAACCCTGTATACTTGGGGAAAAGCTTTTTGTCCCATAATTAGGAGAGGAATAGCATTCAATACCCTGGAAGATGCATCACATTGTCTTTAAATTCACACAAAACTTGATATGATGAATATCAAGTTATTTCCTGAGAGCTTGTTTTCATTAAGTATACAAGAGGGATGGTCTCCCCACCCCTGCCAAGCCCTATAGGTCCCTAAGCAGGCCATGGGGGCCTCATTTGGAAGCTGCTAGTCTCTGAGATAAGTAAAGTCAGATTGCCGAAAGCCCCAGCGGGTAGAGGGGGTGGGGGCAGTGTAATTAGCTATATTAGGCATCTTAGGAAAGCAGGAAGAAGACAAATTAGAAGATAATTCAGCTAATTCAGAAATGTGGCAGATTAAATTGGCATTTTGGAATGCTGGATTGTCAAAGAAGGAAGAGATTTCTGAAAAACCACCTAGGTTAAAACCCTCATTTTAAGAGAGGAACTTGGGGTACAGAGGACAGAGGTGACCTGCCCAGATTTAAACCATCAATGAGCAGCACAAACAGACATTAGCACTCAAATCTCCTGATTTTTCTTCTTTCACATTTCTCATAATCATTAGAATAAATAAAGTTCTGTGAAAATCCTTGTTAAAAACAAGTGAAGGAGCAAGGAGGAGTAATGGAAAGCAGGGCCCAAACCCAAAGGCCCTGGTGTCTGATTCTTCTATTACTGAGCTGACTGTGAGGGTCCTCTGTTTTCAGCTCTAGTTTCCAGACAGAGTTCCTCTCACAGCTCTTTGTGAAGAGGATTTCCTTGTCTCAGAGACAAAGAAATCCCTCAACCCTTTTCAGATGCTTGAAGCCCCTGCCCTTGCCGTCTTTTTCCCATTCCACATCTCCATCCGTCAAAATCCCACCCACATACAAAGCCAACTCAAATGCTACTCCTTTCATGAATCCTTCCTTGATCCCTTTTCCCACACATATAAATATAAATGATCTTCCCTCCTATGAATGCTCAGGGCACATTTCTAACCTTCCCCATGATATTTAAGATACTACTAGAGGCCTGGTGCATGAATTCATGCACAGATGGGGTTCCTTGGCCTGGCTGGAGATCAAGGCCTATCGGGGGGCCGGTCGGCTGGGGGAAAGGACCCTGGGAGGTTGGCCAGCCGCCCCTCCCCCATTGGGGCCTATCGGGTCAGCCAGCTGGCTGGGGGAAGGGACTGCGGGAGGTTGGCTGTGGGAGTGCACTGACCACCAGGGGGAAGCTCCTGCGTTGAGCGCGTCATAGCGTCTGGTCGACCGGTCGTTCCAGTTGTAACAGTCACTTAGGTTTTTATATATAGACTAGAGGCCCGGTGCACAAAAATTTGTGCACTCGGGGGGGGGGGGCCCTCAGCCCGGTCTGTGCCCTCTCGCAGTCTGGCAGCCCTCGGGGGATGACCACCTGCTGGCTTAGGCCTGCTCCCCAGGGGATTGGGCCTAAGATGGCAATCAGACATTCCTCTGGCAGCCTGGCAGCCCTCGGGGGATGTCCACTTGCCAGCGGGGAGCAGACCTAAGCTGCAGTCGGACATCCTTAGCAGTGCTGAGGAGGCAGGAGAGGCTCCCACCATCACCGCTGTACTGGCAGCCATTAGCCTGGCTTATGGCTGAGCAGAGCTCCCCCATGTGAGAGCACCCTGACCACCAGAGGGCAGCTCCTGCATTGAGCGTCTGCCCCCTGGTGGTCAGTGTGTGTCATAGTGACTAGTCATTCCCAGTCTTTCTGCTGTTAGGGTCAGTTTGCATATTACCCTATTACTATATAGGATAGAGGCCTGGTGCACGGGTGGGGGCCGGCTGGTTTGCCTTGAAGGGTGTCCCGGATCAGGGTGGGGGTCCCACTTGAGTGCCTGGCCAGCCTAGGTGAGGGGTGATGGCTGTTTGCAGCTGGTCACACCCCCTTCAGGGTGGGGGTCCCCACTGGGGTGCCTGGCCAGCATGGATGAGGGACTGAGGGCTGTTTTTAGGCTTGCGGGCAACTGAAGCTTCCAGCCTCTTCTTTATTTCTTTTTTTTTTTATTCTGGGATTTATTTACCTTCTATAATTGAAACATTGCTGCCATCACTGGCGCTCCCAGCTCTAAGGCTGCGGCTGGCTGAAAGCAGGTATCTGGGATTTGTTTAGCTTCTATAATTGAAACATTGTTGCTTTCAGGCTCAGAGCCGGGCCTGGCAGGCGGGGAACCTTGGCTTCCTCCATCACTGGAGCAAGCAAGCCTCCTGCTCACTTTAGCTGCGTGGCTGCCAGCCGCCATCTTTGTTGGCAGTTAATTTGCATATCACCCTGATTAGCCAATGGGAAGCGTAGCGGAGGTACGGTTAATTACTCTCTTGTCTTTTATTAGATAGGATTCCTTGTATATTATTATTTATTAGTGTTTATTTCATCTCTCTTACTAGTTCTTTTAGCCAATTTTGGATCTCTTCCATAGTTCCTTAAATATTCTAGGTGATCCATAAAAGTTTGTTGACTGAGTTGGCACAGAAAGTAAATCCATCTAAGTTCAGCCTATTTCCTTTTCAGTAGAGATGGAAGGTAGCTATGATCTATGGCTTCAGTATCCATCCACACACCCTATTCCCTCTCCCACCAGGAAGAAAATACAACCAGCCATTCAAAATCAGATCCTTTATTTAAGACAGAGGTAGAATCCATTGTTGTAGTGAAAGTGCCACCAGGAGCATTCAGCATGGGACAGAAGTCTAGAGCACCAGTCGCATACCCCAGAGAACTGTCCTCCCATGTCCAACGGTGTGACTACAGGGCCCACATCTCAAAGACAAATTAGCTTCAAGAGAGTAGAAAGATGCAAACTGGGGTATCTTTGGGGAAGAGGAGTTCCAGGAGCAGAATAAGAACAGAAGAAGCAAGAACTGTCGGTGCTCACAACTTCTCGCAGAGCCACTGTTCCAGCTTCTCAGAGCAGAGTGGCTTATGGGGCAACCTGGTAATGGAAAGGAGACAGAGCAAGTTGGCTGACTGGATCTTAGCTTAAACTTCCATCTAGCTTTATCCTCAGGAGAGCTGAGGTGGAACAGTATGGGTGAAAAATACAGAAAGACTTTCCTAGCCAGACGAGCCACCTAGTGGAGTAGGGTCCTTTTTTAAAACTAAAATAAAATAAAAAATTGCAGGGCTAGAAAAGATATACAGAGGTACTGAGGGTTCACTTTAGGGTCTAGGACAGGGGTGGGCAAACTTTTTGACTCGAGGGCCACAATGGGTTCTTAAACTGGACCGGAGGGCCAGAACAAAAGCATGGATGGAGTGTTTGTGTGAACTAATATAAATTCAAAGTAAACATCATTACATAAAAGGGTACGGTCTTTTTTTTTTTAGTTTTATTTATTTCAAACGGGCCGGATCCGGCCCGCGGGCCATAGTTTGCCCATAGCTGGTCTAGGACTATACAAGTAGAATCAGATGTTCAAGTCTAGCTGAAAGGAGGTTGGGTCTCAGCCTTCTATGGGAAACTCCTATTAAGACAATTGCCAAACAGGAGTGGAGTGATGGAGGCTTAAAACTTGGAAACCTGAATCTGCTCGATGAGTGTTGCTTTGGAGACTATATTCTAGATTAAATGGCCAGAAGATAGAGAGGAGAGGAGTGGTGCAGGAGCTAAAGGGGTGAGAAGAAGAAAGGGAAGGGGAAGTAGAAAATAGAATAGGGACTCACCAGTAGTCAATTCCTTCACTATCCAGGATCTTCTTGGCACATATCATGTCATCAGTAAGGTCATCATCCAAGAATTCTGGAAATAGTTTGAGGGAACAAAATGAGAGAGCTGAGCATTATCCAGAAACGTAATGAGTTTTTCTCTTCCCTGGATCTAGTAGGTCTGGTCCTTCTCTGGAAGCTTATGCCTATTGCCTTTCTACATAAGAAAGCCAATACAGAAATCCAGTGCCTCCCCTAGCTGAGGAGCATGTCTGGAGGAATTATCAACCTCATCAACTGACTTACTCTGAAAATGCTGGGTATCCGATTCAAGACTCCCAGACAGCTCAGATCATCTACCTATAAACTTCAGGGGACTGTTCGGGGATTTGGTGACCATGAAAAATTCTAACAGCCTCTTACATAGCATTCTCAATTCAAGTCCCAAAGTTGATGTGGAGTCCAAGGCAGTGAATCCAGAGATCATCCAGGGCTAGGCTCCAGAAAAACAGAGAAACGGGGTAAAAGAGACTACTCACTATCACAGGAGATGTCACAGATGTTCCTTGACTGTATCTGATTGTCCCTGCACCAAAGTTTATTATTGATCTGGAAGAGTCCATATTCTGTCTTGCCATTGTTATTGACTATGGTTTGTGTGTCATAACCACTGACATGAAATATGTTACAGATCCCTGGGAAAAGAGGAGAAAGGTATCACAGAAATGTCCAGGCATAGCATAAATGAGGACCTGTATTCCTAGGGAGAAAATGGCTCTCCAGCAAGTCTTCAAATATGGCAAAGCAACAGAGTATCTTGATGAGATCAAAAGAAAAGTTCCAAAAAGATCCGATAATGGGAGAAAGAAAATATAGGAGAATAAATGTACTAAACATGTAAATAGATCAACGTAAGAGGGTTATTAGATATTTAAATGAAAGTAAGGATGAAAGGGGCGGGAAAAGAGGGTGGAGGAGAGAAGCAGATGAAGAGTGGGATGAAGCAAGGCAGCAGAAAACTCACATTCAGGTAGAGTGACGCCTCCATAGCCATCCATGTCTTTCAGCACCTGGGACAGCTCGCATTTTGTAAATTGCTTGGCCTCAAGGGCAGGGAACAGAATGCACACCAGGAGCAGAGACAAGAAGGACATCATGTTGGCTTCCCCCAAGAATCTGAAGTGGGCGCACCACTCATTCTTCACCTCCTTTTATTTGCGGAGAAAGCCCCATGAGCCCTGGCACCAGGCCCTACTTCTAGGAAAAGGATGAAGAAAAAAGAGTTGTGCCACACAGAAACACTGAGCCTGCCAACTTCCTTCCGTAATTTCACCCCACTTTTCCTTCCCCTTCCCTAATCTCTAGTCCATACCAGGTATTGTTTTTTCTCTGTCCAGAGATAGTTCCAAGCATGATCCTGTTCCGCAGTTGGCTTGATTTATAACTTTGTTTCTTGTGGGGTTGGTTCTAGGAAGGAGGATGTCCCCAGCCAACCTCAAGAACAAAGGAGACCTCAGGGGTATTATGAGTGAGGCAATCAGAGCATACAATGAAAGTCCATGGCCAATGCCCCTCTCCCCCTACAGACATACAGATTATGTATAAGGATTATATGTCATTATATGCCATGGTCCCAGGATTAGAACTAGCACTTGTCCAGTCAACCCAGGCATAGTACAAAGCCAAGGAAGAGTCCCTTGATATAGTGGTTCATGGCTGAGGGCTCAGGAACGGTTATAAAATATGGCAGCACAGATTTTCAGAATCAGATATAACTTGGATCTAGAGACTTACTACTTCAGGAAAACAGAGGACTTGAAAAGTGTGTGTGACGGTACATATTTATGCGTCCTCTGCACTATTATCAGGCTCCCATCCCCACCCCCAAACCTGATTCTGCACTGGCATTCATTAAAACATTGTGTAAACCCAAGACTAACAACTTGTAGCAGATTTGTTCATGGGTATAGAAACTTGTAGACACCCTCAGAATTGGCCTCTGTAGATTAAAAATAGCGTGACCCAACCCAATAGAAAAACGGGACTTAAATCACTTTAAGATTAGGCCAGGATATACATGGATCCTATAAAAACAGATTCTAGGTCTGAGCTCTAAGATCAGTGCCCCTGGGCAAGTGGAGGTGAGGGTACTGAGTCTGAATAATTCCTTCAACTTGTTGGCAACAAGCTTCATGTACCAATAGCTGTTAGCCTCCTTCATGCCAAGGCTCATCCTCTAAACATACTTTCTTACATTGCAGAGAGGTATCCTTCCCAACTGAACTATTTAAGACTTCCAAACGTAAGGCATTGCAAACTATTGTATTCTACAACTCTTCGGAATCAGGGAAAACTCCTCTTGGTTTTACCCCATTTCTGTACCATGGGTAACCAGTATGTGAAGCAGCATGAGTGAAATGAGTGTGGAGATCTTGGAGTGCCAAGAGAGAGGAGGAGAACGTCCTGATAGCAAAGAAATACATTTTCAGAAACAGAAAAAAAAAAGGCTGTTACTGAATTTCTCCTTCACTCCACCCTAAGGTATTGGGAGAGGTACATGAAGGACAGGAATAGGAATTCTTTACACTAAGCAAGTATGGCTGAGAATGTGACTGGGAATGAGAGGATGATCTTGAACCACGTGTGATAGGGACACATTTAAAAAGCTAGTCCTGCCCAGCTGATATGGCTCAGGTCATGGCTCGATTCCCAGACGGGGCACATACCTAGGTTGCAGGCTCAGTCCCCATTGTGGCGTGTGTAGGGGCAGCAGATCAATGATTCTCTCTCATCATTGATGTTTCTATCTCTCTCTCCCTCTCCCTTACTCTCTGAAATCAATAAAAAAATAAAAATAAAAAATATAAAAATTTTAAAAAGCTAGTTCTAAGGACTAGTCTTTCTAATAGTGGAGTCTAGTGTAAAATACCTTCTGTCCTGGGCTATGAACTAAGTGCCTGTGATAGAATAAACTAGTGGGCCAGGAATCACAGGGACTTTCTATACTTCCAGTCAAGTCAAGACTTATGGCAGTAGCCTGCTTGCCTATAATTTGACTAGAGGCCCGGTGCACGAAATTCATGCACAGGTGCAGTCCCTATGCCTGGCCGGCAATCGAAGCATGAGCATCTGGTGTGGAAGGGCAGGTCCCAGCTGACCTCTGGGCTCTGGGCAGCACCTGGGCCCCCAGGCCCCTGTGAGCCTCCATGCACCTGAGTCATGGTGCCCAAATCCCCACATGGAGATGCGGTGAACGCAACCAGACACCGCATGCTGGGGTGCAGCATGGGCCTCTGGGCCACCCAGTGGTGCCACACAGAAGCCAGGCAGGCAGTGCGCTCTCTCCCAGCCAGCCTCGAGGCCAGCTCCTGCGTGAAACCACGGGGAGTCCCACCGGCTCCTGCAGTCCCGATGGCTATGGGCCTGGCTCACCCAGAAGAGGCTGCGTGGGTGTGGGGTGTGGGCCTGGCTCACCCAGAAGAGGCATGGGTGCGAGGTGGGCTCCTCGCGGGTGCCTGGCAACTAAACGCGAGCCCTGGCGGTAGGTAGCAGGGGGAGTGAGAGCGAGTTCTGTAGGCACCCTGCATTCTCACCACGCCTCTGTCCCTGTCACGCCCACCCCCAGGTAACCAGAGAGAGGTTGCAGTGTGTCACTGACACCCACCATGTTCCGTGCTGCCTCTAATGGTCAGCGCATGTCATAGCAAGTGGTCGAACTCCCGGTCAAACGACTGCCCAAGGGGACAGTTTGCATCTTAGGCTTTTATTATATAGGATTACCTCTATCCTTCTCTATAAGCAATAAAAAGCAGTATTCAGATCAGCAATCACAGCCAAATGCAGAAAAGAAAATAAATATGCCTCAGATAAGAGGAACCATCACTTTCCTAGAAATGTTTGTAAAATAGTGTTTCTTGAGGTCATCTGAAAAAGAAGATAGATATCTAATGGGAACAGTTGCATTCAGAGAAAGATGCAGATTCTTGGAAATAGACCAAAGAAGAACAGCAAACAATGGTCACAGCACTGGAAGAGAGAGTGTGTGGCAAGATGTGCACAGGTCCTGGAGAAAAGCTCCTACTAAAGTCTCCCTCACCAGAGGCTTCGTTAGGTGGTCTGCTTGCAGGCTGAGATCTGAATCAAGGCAGTGAAGAGGCATTCACAACACACCAGATTTTTCAGAAACATACTAGGAAGCTATGTTCATTCTCTCAGGTGCTACGGTAAAAATCGGGGTTTCTCAAGCTGTCCTTTTTGGAGGACATCTAGAGATTAAGGAATCAGAAGCATGTTTCAAAGCACATTCGGCAGCCGCCATCTGAAACCGGGGTTTGTAGGTGAGCAGACAGAGCCCAGGACAACCATCTGGAAGGACACCCTAAGGGTCACAATGACATTGAACATTGTACTTCTTCTGGTTAATATCCTCACCTTGGTCTACTTCCTCCCATAATTCAAGTAAATCATCACTAGATGAATACAGCTAGATCTTCAATTTAAAACCCAAACTTTGGACAAATTCTTAAGTTAGAGAGTTACTTAAATTAAAGAGTTATTTAAAGCCAATAAAACTTGGAGAGGGGGTGCTCTCTATGGGCACTTTCTGATTTGGTTGCTTATACAAATGTCCTTGCAAAGTCACTTAGCACTATTGACTCGCATTCCTATCCACACCAAAGGTCTGCTCTCAATTTACATAGAATGACTTTAAATTGTTGTACTGCATTACTACAGCTATACCTGCTTTTTTGTTTACATGAACCATTAATTAATTTATTTTTTATTAGTGTGTGTGTGTGTGTGTGTGTGTGTGTGTGTGTGTGTGTTTTAGTCCTCACCTGGGAATATTTTTCCATTGATGTTTAGGGAGAGTGGAAGAGAGAGGGAAAGACCAAGAGAAACATGGATGTGAGAGAAACACATCAACTGGTTGTCTCCTACACGAGCCCCAACCAGGACCCGGGTCGGGGAGGAGCCCGCAACCAAAGTACGTGCCCTTGACGGGAATTGAACCTGGAACCCTTTGGTCTGCAGGCTGATGCTCTATCCACTGAGTCTCCACAGGGGGAGTGCCACTCAGCCAGAAGCAGGGCTCACGGCTGGTGAGCGCAATGGCAGTGGCAGGAGCCTCTTCCGCCTCCACTGCAGCACTAAGGATGTCCAACTGCTGGCTTAGGCCCGCTTCCCACAGGGAGCGGGCCTAAGCCATCAGTCGGACATCTCCTGAGGGCTCCTGGACTGTGAGAGGGCACAGGCCAGGCTGAGGGACCCCCTCCTGAGTGCACGAATTTTGTGTACCAGGCTTCTAGTATTATAATAAATTCATATATTCACCCACTGTCAACAATTTGCCACATTCATATTCTTTTTCCCCAACTTTATTGAGTTATAATTGACATATAACATTGTGTATGTTTAAGTTACACAATATGATGATTTGATACATGTACATATTGTAGAATAATTACCACAAGAAGGTTAGTTAACACCTCTATCCCCTCACATAATTACCATTTGCATGTGTGTATATGTGTGATGAAAACATTTAAGATCTATTCTCATAGCAGAATATAATACAGTATTGTTCATTACAGTCATATTGCTGAACATTAGATTCTGAGAACTTATTTATCTTATAACTGGAAGTCTGTACCCTTGACCAACATCTCTTCATTTTCCCCACCCCTTGCCCCTGGCAACCAGCATTCTATTCTTTGTTTCCATGAGTGGGATGTTTTCAATTTCACATGAGCGAGATCATACAGTAATTGTCTTTGTCTGACTCATTTTACTTAGCAAAATGACCTCAAGGTCCATCCATGTTATTGTAAATGACAGGGTTTCCTTCTTTTAAATAGATAGATAGATATAGATATAGATATAGATATAGATATAGATATAGATATAGATATAGATATAGATATAGATATAGATATAGATATAGATATAGATATAGATATAGATATAGATATAGATATCACATTTTCTTTATCCATTCATCCATTGATGGATACATGTTATTTCCATATCTTGGCTATTATGAATAATGCTGCAATGAACATGGAGACTCAGATTTTTCTTCAAGATTATGATTTCATTTCCTTCTCCTATATACCCAGCAGTTGGATTACTGGATCATATAGTATTTTTATTTTTAATTTTTGAGGAATCTCCATACTGTTTCCACAATGGCTGCACCAATGTACATTCTACTAATAGAGCTCAAGGGTTCCTTTTCTCCACCTCCTCGCCAACACTTGTCGTCTCGTGAGTTTTTTTCCAACAGCCGCTCTAACAGATGTGCGTGATGTCCAACTGCGGTCTGAATTTGCATCTCCCTGATGAGTCGTGGTGCTGAGCACCTTTCATGCACGTGTTCATTATCGATAGCATGCCTTCTTTGGGAACATGCCTCTTCAGGTCCTCTGTCCATTTTAGCCAGGTTATTTCATTGGGTTTGCTCTTTGGAGGATTTTGCTTTGTTTTATTATTGAGTTGTGATGAGTTCCTTTTATACCGATGAGTTCCTTATCAGTATACAACTTGCAAATATTTTCCTTCATTTTATATGTTGCCTTTCCATGTTGTTGATTGTTCCTTTTGCTGTACAGAAACTTTTTAGTTTGCTATAAATCCACTTGCTTATTTTTGCCTTTGTCATTGTTTCCAAAGCGGCCCTAATCCACCTGAAGGGCACGTGCTACAGGGACTCCTGCCCTGTTTTCAACGGGCTGAATTCTAAAGTCATTTCTTGCTGTTCATCCCTAATTCTCTTTTGGGTTTTGATCTCCGACTTCTACCCATGTATTTCTCAGCGACTGTGAGCCTTGGCACTGGCTTCCTGATGCTTGCACACACCCTGTGATTGGAATCGGCTGCTCTGGTTTCCAGACAGTTGGCTCCTTCGTGATGTCAGCGTTCACTTTGTGCCCCAGCCGCCTCCACGGGTCAGCTTCTTCTTCAGCACAGCTGGAAGGCTGGACTTCTATCTTACATTCCTCTGCGGCCGTGTTTTCGGAATGTATTGCTCAGTTCCAGGTGCTGTTCTCTACCGTTTCCATTTCCATAGTTTTTTATTTACTTCTCTGATTACCCCAGCCTGAAACTTCCAGGCTACTTCTCCCATTTGAACTCCTCCCCCTTTCCATGGGCATCAGAGTAAAGGTAGACATGGATGAGGACTTTACCTAATAGTGCTTGTTTTTTATTCTTCACAACACTGCCAGGTAAGACTGAATAGGTATTCCCAATATCCTTTTAAAGGGTTAATGTAATCAAAGGAAGGTAGAGACTTAAATTACTGATTTAAATGCTGATACTATAAGCATTTAATGCCATACATCTTCTTCTAAGTGCTGCTTTAGCTGCATCCCCAAATTTTTAATGTTATATATTTATTTAGTTCAAAATATTTCTTAATTTTCCTTAAGATAGCCTCTTTGATCAGTTGGTTATTTAAAAGTATGCTAATTTCAGAATATTTGGGGGGATTTTTCATACATCTTTCTGTTATTTTTTAAGTTTGGTCCTATTATGATATTTTAGTTCTATCTCTTGCTTACATGTAATTTTATTGTTCTATTTTGTTTCTGTTGAAATTTATAGAATATATTTTTATTTTTATTAGTCAAACTGAAAATGTTACTAATACATTTTAAATAAAGTTAATTAATATCTTAACCATTCTCCTGTAGAACGCTAGGCCGTGGAAACTTATACTCTAAATATTGCCTGGCTTACATGTTCTTATTTCCAATAATTTTAGTTTTGAATAACTAACCCCACAAACTAGGTATTGTTATTATTATTTTTTGTTACAGGCCAGATTCCCTAGGAAACAGCGTCTGAAATGGAGATTGATACGCAGGAAGTTTATTGGAGAGTGCTTTTGTGTGTGTATATGTTGGGGTGGGGCGAGATGGGAAGCTGCAGGAAGGAAGATTGGTCAGAGGGACAAGTTGAACTGTGCTGCAGTCACAAGGAAGTGCTCAGCCAAACTCATAGGCAGTTGGAGCTGAAATGGCCCTGGGTTCCTATTCTTAGAAGTGATAAGAGCTACTTTAAGAATTGCCAGGTTGGTGTGGGTCAGTGGTTGAGCGTGGACCCATATACAAAGAGGTCACCTCTGAGAACAGCACCCTAGTAAGAGATTAGTTGCAATAGCGCCCTCTTGTGGACAGTCTAAGAACAGCACCCTAGTAAGATGAATATTCTAAGAGTCTGAAAACCCAATTGACAGTCCTAGAGGCCTGTGGCCCTTGCAGGCAGGTGTTGCAATAGCGCCCTCTGGTGGGTATTCTAAGAACAGCAACGTAGTTAGGGATTAGTTGCAATAGTGCCCTCTTGTGGACATTCTGAGAATAGCACCCTAGGGGTTCAATTTTCAGTGAGGGCACATGTCCGGGTTTTGGGTTCTATCCCCAGCAAAGGGCGTACTGGAGGCAGCCAATCTATGTTGATGTCTCTCCCTCTCCCTTCTTCTCTCTAAAAGCAATAAAAACATATTTCTTAAAAGAATAAATAACAAAGGAGAAACTAAGATGGCGGCATAGGTAAACACCGGGAAATTGTCGCCTCACACAACAATTGAAAATTACCGCAAAGGACAGAGCAAACATCATCCAGAACAACAGAAAGGCTGGCTGAGTGTAAATTCTACAACTAGAAGGAAAGAAAAGCACGCTGAGAGCCAGAGGAGCTGCAGAGGTGAAGTGCAGAGGTACAAGTGCAGAGGTACGGCCGGCTGGCGCGCGCGCACGCGCGCGCGAGTAAACGGGGTGGCACCTGAGGACGCGGCTGTCTTTTTGAATCACAAGCTCCCGACTGCTCTGAACTCCAGTTCCGGGAAGTCTCTGGGGACCCAGGACTCATACGGGGAGAAGCTGGTCTGTCCGGCAGCGGGCGAACTTGAAGGCGGCTTTCCCTCAGAGGTGCTTGCAGCAATTAGCGGGTCACTGAGACCCGCGACTCCGGGCGGAGAATCAGCCATAGCTCCTTGATCCGCCCTTTGATTCCCTGAGACCCCGCCCCACCCAGGCTGCGGCAGAGGCTTTTGCATGTGAATGTACCTAACTGCAGCCGAGCCAGGCAGACCCGGAACTTCCAAGAGAAGGCCCAAGGCCCCGCAGCGGCTTGCATTGCTTCACAGCTGAGCCTCTTCATGGTTCCTGCTGTGTGGCCTCAGGCAGAGGCTGAATTAGCACCTCCTTAGATCCAGGAGCCACTGTACCCAGTGGTCAGAGGGTACCAGACTGCAACTCCTCAGATCCATAAGGGACACACTCAGGGAGCAGACTCAGTGAGCACCAAAGCCCCACTGAAGCAAGTCTTGCCCCAGAAGGGTGTCTTCAGCACAGAAGTTCTCCCACTTTAGACACAGCTGATTCTCACAGCCAATTGGCCTGGAGGTCAATTCCTCCCAGTGATTCTACAACAACCAAGGCACCAAGAGTGCACCAAGAGTGTCCACCCCAGGTAACTGGGGAGGCTGAGCTACTGGGCCCTACAGGACACGTAGCACACAAAGCCACTCTATCAACACAGGGAAGCTGCCAAAATGCGGAGACAAAGAAACAGGTCACAAATGGCAGAAATGGAGGAAAGCAAACGATTGGATATAGAGTTCAAGGCCACGTTTATAAGGTTTTTCAAGAATTTTATGGAAACCGCCGATAAATTTAATGAATCCCTCAATAAGTATAGTGAGACCATGGAGGACATGAAAAAGGACCAACTAGAAATTAAGCATACACTGACTGAAATAAAGAATAATTTACAGAGATCCAACAGCAGACAAGAGGATCCCAAGAATCAAGTCAAAGATTTGAAATACAAAGAAACAAAAAATACCCAACCAAAAAAGAAAAAAGAAAAGAGATTCCAAAAATATGAAGATAGTGTAAGGAACCTCTGGGACAACTTCAAGCATACCAACATCAGAATTATAGGGGTACCAGAAGGAGAGAGAGGGCAAGATATTGAAAACCTTTTTGAAGAAATAATGACAGAAAACTTCCCCTACCTGGTGAAAGAAATGGACTTACAAGTCCAGGAAGCGCAGAGAACCCCAAACAAAAGGAATCCAAGGAGGACCACACCAAGACACATCATAATTAAAATGCCAAGAGCAAAAGACAAAGAGAGAATCTTAAAAGCAGCAAGAGAAAGACAGTCAGTTACCTACAAGGGAGTACCCATACGACTGTCAGCTGATTTCTCAACAGAAACCATGCAGGCCAGAAGAGAGTGGCAAGAAATAGTCAAAGTGATGAATAGCAAGAACCTGCAACCAAGATTACTTTATCCAGCAAAGCTATCATTCAGAATAGAAGGTCAGAGAAAGAGCTTCACGGATAAGAAAAAGCTAAAGGAGTTCATCACCACCAAAGCAGCATTATATGAAATGCTGAAAGGTATTCTTTAAGAAGAGGAAGAAGAAAAAGGAACTCTTACCATTTGCCACAGCATGGATGGAACTGGAGAGCGGATAAATACCACATGATCTCACTCATTTGTGGAATATAATGAACAACATAAACTGATGAACAAGGACTGATCCAGAGACGGAAAGGCATTGATTGGACTGTCAGGCTTTGGAGGGAAGGTAGGGGAGGGTGGGGGTAAGGGGGAAAGATCAACCAAAGGACTTATATGCAAGCATATAGGCCTAACCAATGGACATGGACAACGGGGGGGTGAGGGCATGAGCGGGGGGGGGGGGAGTAGAGGGTAATGTGGGGACAAGGACACATATGTAATATCTTAATCAATAAAAAATATATTAAAAAAATAATAAAAAAATAAAAACCTTCAAAAAAAAAAAAAGAATAAATAACAGTGAGAGCTCTGACAGGTCAACCTTTCCTCTACCCAGGATGACCCTACCATACATTGGCAAATACTTTTTTTTTTCATATATTTTATTGATTTTTTACAGAGAGGAAGGGAGAGGGATAGAGAGCTAGAAACATCGATGAGAGAGAAACATCGATCAGCTGCCTTCTGCACACTCCCTACTGGGTATGTGCCCGCAACCAAGGTACATGCCCTTGACCGGAATCGAACCTGGGACCCTTGAGTCCGCAGGCCAATGCTCTACCCACTGAGCCAAACCGGTTAGGGCGGCAAATTCTTTTGTTGAGGGAAAATTTACATACAATTAAGTCACCTATTTTAAGTGTACAGTTTGACAAGTTTTGATAAATATATACTACACCCATGTAACACCACAATCAAAATACAAAATATTTTTCTCACTCCAAAATTCTCTCATATCCCTTAGCAGTTAGTGCCTCCTCTCCAGCACCAGGTAAACTTTGATATTATTTCTATAACTATTAGTGGACTTGCCTATTCTAGGAATTCACATTAATGGAATCATACAATATTATATTTGGTGCCTAGCTTTCTTTGTTCAGTATGTTTTATATTCATCAATGTTGCTGTGTGTAACTATAGTTCATTCCTTTTTATTACTGAGTAGTTTTCCATTTTATGAACATGGACAAATACTTATTATTCACTTGATAGTGGACATGTGAGTAATTTCCATCATAGGGCTACTATAAGCAAGCTGGTATGTACATTCAAGTGCAAGTCCCATTGTGAACAGATGCTTTCATTTCTTTTGGATAAATACCGAGGAATGAAGTTGACGTGACATTTGAAAGTGTAGGATTAATTTATTTTTAAATGTCAGACATTTTGGTCCAAAATGCTGAATCATTTTTGCATCCCATCAACCATGTATGAGAGTTGCCATTACTCCACATGCTCAGCAACACTTAGTATTACCAGCCTCTAATGTTGGCCGCTCTAGTAGGTATATAACGGTATCTCACTGCTCACGAATATCTCTATATGTAACAACGGGCCGATCCTAAATCATCTTTTGTAAAGTTCCTGTTCAAATCTTTTGTCTTTCTTTCATTATTTTGTCTATTTTTCTTCTTTTTTTTAATCCTCACCCAAAGAGTGAGAATACTTTTTCCGCTGATTTTTTTTTTTTTAGAGAGTGGACGGAAGAGGGGAGGGGGAATAAGAGGAGAGAAACATTGATGTCAGAGAGACACACTGATTAGCTGCCTCACACATATACCCCAACCAGGACCATGAATCGAACCTGCAACCCTCTGGTGCACAGGCCAGTGCGCTAACCAATGAGCAACACCCAGCCAGGGCTGTCTATTTGTCATTATGTTGTCTACTCTTTCAAAGTTAGAAGAGTTTTTTGTAGATACTAGATACAAGTTATTTTTCAGATTATTTATTATAAATATTTTTTCTCAATCTATGGCTTGCCTTTTTTATTTTTAGTAGCTTATGAATAGCTTTATTTTTTTTTTCTAAGTCAGAAATCTAGAAGCAAAGAGTGCAGATTTGGTGCTTTGAATAACAATCAAAGGCAAAATTGTGTGGAATGTCAGATTTGAATTCTGCCTCCACAATTTAATAACTGTATGACCCTGGGCAATGCATTTGCCTTCTCTGTGCTGTAGTTGCCTGATACTTATAGAAATTGTAGATCATGATATTAACTACTTCCTAGGGTTCGTGTGAGGCTTCAGTGAGATAATTTTATAAAACTCTTATCAGAGTGCATATTCAGCAAATGGTCTCTTTTGTATTGTTATTTTACTACATCCTCTTCTTTATTCCTCTCCATTCATTCTTCTTTTGGGGGGGGGGGGGTTGAAAACATTTATTGATGAACAAGGTGAAGCGGGATTCAGAGAAAATGATGTATCAGATATTAGCTGCATAAATTTGGCCCAGGTTCAAGGTCAACAAGTGGAAAGTCTAGCGTCAGCTAAGAAATGGTTCCAACCGTCTCTGGGGGGGAGGTGGGGATTCACAGGACATGTCTGGAATCAGCTGGGTGACTGTAGGACTGTAGCTGGGTCTCCGGAAACAGCCCACCAACTGTAGCTGGGTCTCTGAAAACTGCTGGTCAACAGTGGTTGGGTCTCTGGGAACTGCTGGGCAACAGTAGCTGGGTTGCTAGAAACTGTTGGACAACTGTAACTGGTTCTCTGAAAACTGCTGGACAACAGTAGCTGGTTCTCTGAAAACTGCTGGACAACTGTAGCTGGGTCTCTGGAAACTGCTGGACAACAGTAGCTGGTTCTCTGAAAACTGCTGGACAACGGTAGCTGGGTCTCTGGAAACTGCTGGACAACAGTAGCTGGGTCTCTGGAAACTGCTGGACAACAGTAGCTGGGTCTCTGGAAACTGCTGGACAACAGTAGCTGGTTCTCTGAAAACTGCTGGACAACAGTAGCTGGGTCTCTGGAAACTACTGGACAACAGTAGCTGGTTCTCTGAAAGCTGCTGGACAACTGTAGCTGGGTCTCTGGAAACAAGTGTTATATGGATGCTCCAAGGAGCTGGCGGATTGTAGGAGGGGCCACCTGGTTAATGAACCTCCTAGGTGTTGAGTAGGGGTCCCCAGACTCCAGCTCTTGCCTCCAGGAGAAATGAATAGATAACTGTCAAGAATGGGATGATTCCACAGGGAAGCCCTCCTAGTGGTCCTTCAGGTCTTTGCAAGGGTGGCTTGTGTTGGGGTGGGGGCGGCTGGGAGAGGTCAGTGGGGAGGGGGAGGAAACTTATGTAATACTTTAAACAATAAAGAATTTAAATTAAAAAAAAAAAAAAAAACAGAGTGACTTGTGTCTCTAGGCAGAGGCCAGGTGGTCAGAGTTAGAGTCTGGGAAGTCCTGCGTATGTGCTGGCATCAGCTGTGGGCTCGTGGGCTGTGGGGACACAGCCTGGGCTGCTCGGAGGGTGAGGGCCCGCTGGTCCAGCTGGCCACAGGCCACCTCCTGGGCGTCTCCTGCAGCAGGGCGTGGGCTCTGCATCTCCCTCTTTTTCTCAGGAAGTGCACAGACTGGCCCCGTCTGGTGTCAGCAGCCGGCTGAGCCTCTCCTGGGGCCTCTGCTCCTCGCCTTCGCTGTGGAGGGACTCGTGTTTTCTCTGATGCTGACGATGGACTTGTTTGCAGGCCCCCCTCCCTCCTGTGGCCCGGGCTCTTGTCGGGACTCGTGCAGAAGGCAACCAATCTGAAAGATCAGACAGAGGGCGAAAACCAGGACTACAGGCTTTACTAGAGGAGAAGGACCTGCCGGGCTGCCTCACAGGGGAGGACAGCAGCTCGCGCAGGGGTGGGCACGCCTTTTGAGGGGCGGAATGGGAAGGGGTGGGGGCTTAGTGTACTCGGCGCACACTGATTGTTGGCTTACTGCATTGTCCATATAGGACAAGGGCTTAGGGTATTTGGCAGGTGTGGATTGGTGGTCCAATGTATAGTCTATATAAGGTACCTGGTTAGTCACGCAGGTATTTCTCCGCCCACCAGTTGGGGGAAAGGAGGATCTATCACAATCAATGTGTTTCTCTCACATCCATATTTCTCTCTGTCTTCCCTCTTTCTTTCATTCTTGCCGGAAGCCGGTCCATCCTTGCTGCTTGACACAGTCGCTGCAGGAAAGAAACATCTGCACAGCATATGTTTCAAGGGACCTGGTGTATATGGCATACTGTTTGCTCCCCTTAGCGCTGTGTGTTTTAACCAAGGTCACCTCTCCGAGAAAGGTTGTTTCCCCAGGTAGGGATTTTTCCCTGAAGTCAGGGAGGGGATGAAACTCCTTAACTAATCACTTTAACTACAAACAATCATGCTTAAGCTACATAATCTTTACTCCCTGGAATGGAGATAAGAAACGCCCTAACCTTTGTAATAGAAATTGACAGGATTAAAATCAACTGGTATAAATACGGATGTAACAAAACAATAAACAGCAGAACCTCTCTGGAGATCCAGACCAGAACTTGGCTGGAGATCCTGGCTGGAGATCCTGGCTAGGCTGCTGATCAACTGAACACTGTCTCCGTGTCCTTCCTTCTTCGCCGACTCCATCTACGCCTTTGGGAACCCCTGGACCTGCTGGGGTTGGACCCCGGCACATTCTCCCTAAAAATCAATGGAAAAATATCCTCAGGTGAGGATTAACACAAGAAAAAAAAAGATTGTGCTGTCATTTCTTTTCAAGCAAGCTCTTATACAGGGTTGGGGAAGGGGGGGACCTACAGTTGGTGATTTTCCAGGTTCTGCCTTCTTTCTTTGCCCTTTTAAAGATCTCCATTCATTCTTGATGCTTATATTAGTGAGTTGGAAATGAGGATACAAGAAGTTAGTTCTATGAAGGTGAATTTTTCCCCAGTCAGGATTTTTGCATTCAGAAAAGCCAGCTCTGAATGAAGGGGGTATCTGATCATGGTGATATGGACCCTTCATTAAGATGTGGATACCTGAAAGTAGTAGATAGATAACTCTACTAACCTAATTTTGTTTTGTTCACTGCTATATACCTAGAGTCTAGACCAGTGTCTGACAGGTTATAAATCTTGATAAATATTTCTTTTTTTTTTTTAATCCTCACCTGAGGATATGTTTATTGATTTTTTTAGAGAAAGAGGAAGGGAGAGAAATGTTGATGTGAGAGAGAAACATTGATCAGTTGCTTTCTGTACATGCCCCAACCAGAAACTGAATCTACAACCTAGGTATATCAGGTATATGCCCTGACTGGGAATTGAAACTATAACATTTTTGGTGTACAGGCTGATGCTCCAACCAACTGAGCCACCTTGCCAGGGCGATAAATGTTTCTTAAATTAAAGTCATGATACATTTTTATACAAAAACTAGAGGCCCAGTGCATGAATTCATGCATGGGTGGGGTCCGGCTGGCCCATCCTAATGGAGGCCATCGGGGCCAGGCTGGCCAGGGGGAGGGGCCACAGACGGTTGGGGGGGCCAATCAGGGCCCTGATCAGACCGGTTGGCCACCACAGTGCGTGTCATTGCGACCGGTCGTTCTGGTCATTCCAGTTGTTTCGGCATTCCAGTTGCTTGGCTTTTATATATAGATATAACTTAATACCTAAAAAAAAAAAAAATAATATGTTGCTCTTTCATTTCCACTAAACTCACAGATAATACCTCAGGAAAAAATCTAAAATTTAAACAAACTTTTAAGCACAAGTTGGATATTTTTATTACTATTATCATAAACTCTAAGTCAATAAACACTAGCTTTCCTTTCTACTTAGAAAAAACTTTTATTTTTCCCTTTCTCCCCTGGTATCTCCCTCAGGCTCTTTATACAACCCAAGACCTAGGCAGCCATATTTTATCCTCAGCTACTCCCTCAAAGAAAATACACTAATTACTTCCTCGCATTTCCTCCTGCAAGTCCTTCCACTCGCTCTTTCACCTGTCGAGGTAAAACACTTGTCAGCGTCTTCCCGCAAGGGCCATCCTAGTCTGTCACTCAGGAGACCCAACACCTGCCCGACCCTGTGCTCTCTTCCTTCCGGCCTAGATCTGTTCTCAGCGTTCATGCGGGAGGACCTGAGGGCTATGCTTCTGTAGCACGCTTCCTTCTTCAGTGGTCAGTCAGCTACACTTCACTGTCTGCCCCCATTACCGTGAAGGGGCCTGACCTGGTTTTATGTTAATATGTGATGTTAAACTATTACGTAACGGAACAAATTACCTATAGAATTATACTGTAGCTTCCTCCTGCTTCCAAGAGATTAAAGCAGGTCTGAACCCATGCCAGAGTGGAAAGACTGCTAACCTAGTCCTTAGAGGTCAGACTCTAGATAACCCATTCCAGTGCTGCAAGGACAGATCATAGCATACTCACAGTCACCTTGGGGTTCATTGTGAGAATCAGCTACATATTAAATAAGCTCATGTTTGCTTATTCAAAGTATTGGATAAAGATTGGTTTTAGTTGTGGCTATTCTTATGTCTTTCCAGTCTTCCCCAACTCCATAAGAAAAAGGCCATTAAATTTGAGTGGAACACCTGAGTGTGGTCCCTGGTGGACCAGTACATCTGACGGGAGCAACTGCAGCTGCTCCATTTGGCTGCAAACTGCACCTCGTCCCCAGTGAGGCTCTTCTTCAAGCCCCACAAGGGAAGGGAGGTAGGAAAAGCAGTGGTGTCCATGGCAGCACATATAGAATAGGGATGACAGGCTTCGGTGAGCACCCCGGGGTGGGGAGAAGCCAGTACCATGGAGCCTCCACAGGGGAGAAGCAGAAAGTGCGGAGCTGGCAGCTGGCAGAAGAATCTAGTCCAGGGGCAAGACAACCAGGACCGAAGGAGTGGACTCCGAGCCCAAAGCAGGTCAGGCCTCCTCTCCACTGAATCTGAGTAGCTCGAGCTTTTCTGGGCTGACACTATTCTCTGCCTACAAAGGGGACGACCCCTGATCCAACCTAAACAAATTCAGAAAAGAGTTTGCCATATGTTTTAAATGTTTTGTTTGTTCCAGGAGGTTCCAATGAATGGGGCCCATATTTGCCAACAAACTTCTGGAGGCTCTACAAGAAGAAACTTCATTTCCCCAACTCTGATCCTGTCAAGTGAGCCTCATCTTATTTTCATACCCAAAACTCCTGCTGTAAATAATAGTTCGCCCCATAAGAGTCACCTCTATGAAATCAGCAGCAGTAGGTGGGTATGTATGGGTTTTCCACCATCACCACCCCCTTGGTCCTTGTCCTGCCTCTAAGCCTCTGTGGGCTAACCATATCCCCTCTTCTTATTTTTTTTAATATATTTTTATTGATTTCAGAGAGGAAGGGAGAGGGAGAGGGAGATAGAAAGGATAAGAGAATCACTGATTGGCTGTCTCTTGCACACCCCACACTGCATAACTCCTCTTCTTCGTAGAAATCCCTCCAATATTTGAAAACAGCTATCATATTCTTCCAGTAATTTGTCTTTTCCAGATTGAACATTCCCACATTCTTCATATGTTCCTAATACATCACAGTTCCCAATGCCTAATTCATGATAATCAACAAAATCTCAAATCATTTTTACATAAGTAACTACCAAGTCATCGTAACCTTCCTGTATTTTTTCTACTGATTGTTAAAGCCTACATTCAGATTTTATATGTGCCCTGTTAAATTCCATCTTGTGTTTAGTCTAGCATTCCAAATGACAAGATTACTTTGAATTGTAATCTATCAACTGTAATATTGGTTTCCCCTTTTTTTTCATATCATCTGAAATTTGATGAGCCATGCATATTTATATGTCTACCAAAGTCACTGCTAAAATAGGTAAAGAAGACAAGCTCTATAAAACCTTCTCCTTAAAAAAATAATAAAATAAAACCTTCTCCTTTACATAGATATCTTTCTCTGATTTTTAGAGGGTCGTTAATGAATAATTTTGGTGAACAGTAGCCAAGCTAAGGGTGTTAACTTTAAGCTCACAGTCATTATCTTTTCTATGAAGCTTTACTGAAATTAGTATGCTCTTTTTCTGTTTCTCCTAATCTACTAAATTATTAATACTATAAATAAAGGACATTACTGAGGTTTTACATTATAATTAACATCACATAGCTCCTGGCGATGCCTCCTTAAGGGACTTCCAAGTGTTCTATAGAACATCTACTTAAAAATTTTACTGGGGACCAAGGTCAGATTCACTGGTTAGCAAGAGCAACGGTAACTTGTTGATCGTAAGCACTGATTCAGGTCTGGACCTGAAAAGCTGTGGGTCATTGACTGGTTAGTTGGTCTGGTTAGTTTTATCCAGTTTCTTCCCTCGCTCCATCTCTCTGCTAAACCCAGGGTCCTATTCCCTTCTCAATTCAAGCCTCTTTCCTGGCTCTTTAAGAAGGCACTAGTGTAGAGAAGATAAAATATGTTAGATTACATCTGAAAGTATTCTATTCACTCTATGTCTGTACCTCTCATGTGACCAAATGTGTTTCTGCACAGCAGCCCAAAACCAGAGGGGAAAGATAGGACAAGGAAGGAACACAAAAACCCTGTGTTCTCACTGCCATCTGCTAATGTGAATATCATCTTTCTTACTGAAAAAAATGAGAAAACTCTATATCCTGTCGGGCTTTCTGGTTTCTTCCTAGTGGCAATATTCTTGTATTCACTCAGTTAGGGGGGAACCCAGAGATTCCTTCTCTCTTTTAGTGATCATTGAAATGCTTTTTTCTCTACCCAAGCAATAATTGTCAGATGCTGTGATTTTTCTGTGGCAATTTACTATTGGAAAATTATTGTAACTAACTCATTCATTCATTTATTCATTCATTCATTCATTCATTCATTCCACAAGTACTTATCAAGGCCTTCCTGTGTGTTTGATGTTAGGGTAATACTGTAATAACTGCAAGAAGGAATCCTGTACCAGGATAGAAATTCCCAAAGAATCCGCAGTTAGGTAAGAAAAATGGAACATTCCACCTGTATGGGGAATACAGAGTAGGAGAACCAAGAAAAAGAAAGTATGCCCTGCTTCCGACAAACTGATGAGAGATTAGGCAAAGTCTGAAAATGGTTTTACCAACAGTCAGCAGGCCACTTGGCCGAGGGAAAAGAATGGCTTCCTGGGATCTGAGTTCATGCAGATCTTTCTCTAGGGCGTCTCTCCGAGAGTGAATGGCATATTGTGCTTACTGGGATTTCCAAGTCTCACGTACTTAGAAGGGAAAATAGCCTGAGATGAGCAGCTGCTTCAGGAATGTGCACGGCCTCAGAGGAGGACCATCTCCCCAGGAGGTCACGGCCACTCCTCCCACCCTTCCAGAAGGCCCACCAGGTATGTTCTCCTGTTGATGCTCAGCCAGAGTCATCAGGTAAATAGCTCCCTGATGACTGGAAGCGCCCTATGCTGCTGCCTGACACTAACACGTCTATCACTCAGAAGGGATTTGGGAAAGCAGGACAATAGATCATGCAGGAGCTTTGGAGTCAAGCAAACCTGGGTCCAAAACAAAACTCCAGTGACCTTGATTGATTGGCTTACACTCACTGGGTCTCCATTTCTCTTCCAGAAACAAGAGACAGCATGGCCTGTCTCCAGTGCTTGCTGTGGTGAAGAAATGACTAAGCCAAGCATAGTGTGTGGTTGTCACAGGATCTAGGTGAATGTCACTTTCCTGTCTCCTCTTGGGCCCAGATCTAGATGGGGAAGCAACCCAGTAGTGCCAGCGAGAACCAGACCACCTGGCTGATCCTAGTGGGCTTCGGGGAGCTGCAACGCCTGCGCTTCCTCCCTTTCACCCTCTTTTTAGCTATTTATGTGATAACCGTGGGGGGCAACGCCCTTATCGTGCTGGCTGTGGCCTCCAGTCGGACTCTCCACACACCCATGTACTTCTTCCTCTGCCACTTCTCCCTGCTGGAGATCGGCTATACCTCCAACATCATGCCTCAGCTGCTGCGGAGCTTCCTGAAAGGGAGGGAAGCCATCTCGCTGGCCTGCTGTCTGTTTCAGTTCTACATGTTTGCCTCACTGGCTGCGGCTGAGTGCCTCCTGCTCTCGGCCATGTCCTACGACCGTTACTTGGCCATCTGCCGCCCACTGCACTACCCTGCCCTGATGAGCACCTGGTGGTGTGGCTGCCTGGCTGCTGGAGCCTGGTTCAGCGGCTTCTCCTTTTCCGCCCTCACTCTGGCCCTGGCGGCCCCTCTGCCCCTCTGCCCTGGCCGCAGGGAGGTCGACCACTACTTCTGTGACTTTGCTCCTGTTGTAGGGCTGTTCTGTGGTGATAGAGGGGTCATGTGGGGAGCTGGAGTGAGCATTTCAGGCTTCCTGACACTGGCCCCTTTCCTGTTGATTGTGACCTCCTACGCCTCCATCCTGAGGACTGTGCTGCGAATACCGTCAGGCCGTGGGAGGCACAAAGCCTTCTCCACCTGTTCCTCCCACCTCAGCGTGGTTGGGGTGTTTTATGGCACCCTCATCGTGGTCTATGTAGCACCAACAGACCACATGGCCCCCTTACTTCGAAAGGCTTTCTCTGTCCTCTACACTGTGCTCACCCCTATGGCCAACCCCATCATCTACAGCCTCAAGAACCAAGAGGTCAAAGGGGCCCTTCATAGGCTCTGGGGACAGCTCACCCGAGGACAGCTATCGACTTCTTCCTGGATTCTAGCTTAGCCGCATCCTCAAAGTCTACAGGACTAAAGATCACTGTGATGAAAATATGGAGATTGTGAGATTGAAAATAGTTGTCTAACAAAATGAGGTAACTTCATTTTTCTTCCAGTTGGGATGGAGTAGGGATCAAAAATTGTATGCCTGGTATAGGGCTTAAATACTACAGACACTCCATAAATATTAGTTGAAAAAATGGATTAAGTAAATAATACTGAAAAGAATGCAATAGAGAGCAGAGCATAGCACCAAGTGGGGAACATTTGCAGACCATTCATCTAAGGTGGCAAGGACTGGGATTGGCAGGTTGAGAAGGGAGGGCTAAGGAGATGGTAATAAGAAGCATTAAGAATTAAGGTATCTCAAGAAACCATCAACAAAACAACAAGAAAGCTCGCTGGTGGGAGAACATATTTGCCAATGATATCACCGATAAGGGTTTAATCTCCAACATGTACAGGGAACTCATACAACTTAACAAAAGGAAGATAAACAATCCAATCAAAAAATGGGCAAAGGTGCCGAAACCGGTTTGGCTCAGTGGATAAAGCATTGGCCTGCGGACTGAGGGGTCCCAGGTTCGATTCCGGTCAGGGGCATGTACCTGGGTTGCGGGCATATCCCCAGTGGGAGATGTGCAGGAGGCGGCTGATCGATGTTTCTCTCTCATCGATGTTTCTAACTCTCTATCTCTCTCCCTTCCTCTCTGTAAAAAATCAATAAAATATATTAAAAAAAAAAAAATGGGCAAAGGACCTAACTAGACACTTGTTGAAAGAGGACATACAGAAGGCCAAGAGACACATGAAAACATGCTCAAAGGCACTAATCATCCGAGAGATGCAAATCAAAACGACAATGAGGTACCATCTCACACCTGTAAGAATGGCTATCATCAACAAATCAACAAACGACAAGTGCTGGAGAGGATGTGGAGAAAAAGGAACACTCATGCACTGCTGGTGGGAATGCAGACGGGTGCAGCCACTGTGGAAAACAGTATGGAGTTTCCTCAAAAAACTAAAAATTTGATCCAGTGATCCCACTTCTAGGAATATATCCCAAGAAACCAGAAACACCAATCAGAAAGGATATATGCACCCCTATGTTCATAGCAGCACAATTCACCATAGCTAAGATTTGGAAACAGCCTAAGTGCCCATCAGCAGATGAGTGAATTAAAAAACTGTGGTACATCTACACAATGGAATACTATTCTGCTATAAAAAGAAGGAACTTTTACCATTTGCAACAGCATGGATGGACCTGGAGAGCATTATGCTAAGTGAAATAAGCCAGTGGGAGAAAGATAAATATCACATGATCTCACTCATTTATGGAATATAATAAATAACATAAACTGATGAACAAAAATAGATCCAGAGACAGAGAAACACTGAACAGACCAGTCAAACCTCAGAGGGAAGGCAGGGGGGTGGGGGGGTGGTAAGAGATCAACCAAAGGACTTGTATGCATGCAAATCAGCATAACCAATGGACACGGACACTGGGGCTGTGGGGGCTTGTCCTGGGGGGGTGGGAGTGGCTGGGGAGAGGACGCTGCGGGGAAAGGGAGACATATATAATACTTTAAACAAAAAACTAATTAATTAATTATTTTTTAAAAAAGAATTAAGGTATCTCATGACAGGCTTCAAATAGAGAAACCAAGCTCTGGGGGTTAAAGTCAGTAGCGTAGTGATGTAGGTAGTGATGGGATGAGAGCTGCTCCCACTGCAGAGACAGCTCCTCCTTGGGAGGGAAGGGTCCTTAGAGGCCCAGAAGGAGCTCCATGCAGTCATGCCTGCAGCCCGGAGGCCAATTGGACCACTGCTCTGGGATTCCCATTAGTCCACTTGTCCTGGATGTTGTACCAATAGGCAATAGAGTAAAGGAAGGAAGCAATTAAATGAGGGAGAAAAAGAAAGGAAAGTAAACCCAATGTGAGGATTCTGAAATTCTGCCTCTAACGGGGAATGTTTGAAAGTTTTGAAAAAATGAGCCAAAAACATTTCTAATTTTAAATACATGTTTCGGCATGGTTTTCAAGGTATGGTATGTAGGTCGCCTATCCGAATGAGCTGGAGTAGTTATTTACAAATGCAGGTTTCTAGGCTTCTCACCAGACCTACACAATCAGAATCTCCAAAGTGGGGCCCAGGGCTCTGCATTTAACAAGTGCCACAAGAGCCCTGGCAGGCTGGCTCAGTGGTTGAAGCGCCATCTTGTACACCAAAAGGGTGCAGATTCAATTCCTGGTCAGGTACATGCCTAGGTTATGGGTTCATTTCTCTGTCAGGGCACATATAGTAGGCAACCGATCAACATTTCTCTCTCTCTCTCTCTCTCCCTCTCTCTCCATTTCACTCTCTCCCTTCCTCTCGTTCCAAAATCAAGGATTTTTTTAAATGCCACAACTGATTCTCAGTGTAGGGAGAGGGCATGGTTTCCAGGATGAGAGGGATGATAACAGGAAAACAGAGCAAGAAAAAAGAAAATATAGTTACTCGTGGATGTAAAGAGACATAACCCTCGCATAGTGGGAATAAGACAGTTGAACAAAAAAGGCCAGTGAGGATCTTCAGGAAGCAGAAAATCTGGAATAAACGATTGCTTCAACTGGATTGAAAAAAAGAACAGAAAATGTCCCAGTCTGGAATGATGCTCGGGAAATGGTCAGGGTCAGGGGTGGGCAAACTTTTTGACTCGAGGGCCACAGTGGGTTCTTAACCTGGACCGGAGGGCCGGAACAAAAGCATGGATGGAGTGTTTGTGTGAACTAATATAAATTCAAAGTAAACATCATTACATAAAAGGGTATGGTCTCTTTTTTTTTTTAGTTTTATTCATTTCAAACGGGCCGGATCCAGCCCGCGGGCCGTAGTTTGCCCAAGGCTGGTTTAGGCTCTATTTGAGTTTTTAAAGTTTCTCTATGTTTTTTCTTTTCACTAATGTCAAAAGTGGAATCCTGTGCTGTGTGTGCCAGTCTTGGAGAGAGGACCAGGACAGAGTGGCAGAGGGCACATCAGGTTCCCCGAACCAGAACCCCGCACCCTCCTCAGGATGCATGACTCACACTGCCCAGAGGCGTTTGGTCGCTCTGTGTGATTGCCATTGAGCACACAGGCAAGGGATAGGTAGGGAATTGTCCAGGAGGCCCTGGAGGCCAAGCCCTGCACAAAGCATGGGATTGTCTTTGTGATATTTTCTCAAGAGTTTTGAGGAAGCCCCAAGCCCTTCCCTTCACCCCCCCCACCACCACCACCTGGTCCCCATACACTGCCCCCTGCCTACTCCTAAAGCCAGAAATTCTGATTCAGAGTGTCATCTTTTTAAATCATTGGTCAAAGGTACATGGTACTGCCGTATGAAGGGAAGAGCAGACCTATCCATGTTGTGATCCCAGTTCTGCCAGATACTAGCTTAGGCAAATTACTTAACCTCTCTGAGTCTCAGATACCTCACCTGTAATGAAATAAATATAATAAAAGGAATAAAATAATAATAACAACAACAGGATTGTTATGAAAATTAAATGAAAGACATATAATAAATCCCTCTATCTGTGCACTTTGATTGGCCTATGACATACTTTTTTTAAATTACATTTTATTGGGATGACATTAGTCATCATGGACATGTAGGTTTCATGTGAGGATAGCTAATTTACAAAATCTGTACATAGGACCATGTGCCCACCACCCAAAGTCAAATCTTCTCCTGTCACCTCGTATTAGGACCCCTTTCTCCCCCCACTTCACTCCCTCTGGCAACCACCCTCTGGCTTTTTGTGTTCGTAAGTTTCAGTTTTATATCCCACATATGAGTGAAATCATATAGTTCTTAGCTTTTTCTGTCTGACTTATTTCACTTCCCATAATGTTCTCAAGGTCCATCCATGTTGTTGTAAATGACGCTGTCTCATCCTTTCCTATGGCCGTGCGGTGCTCCACTGTGTACATGTACCACATTTTCCTTATCTAGTCCTCTATCGCAGGGCACTTTGGCTGATCCAAGCCTTGGCCACCATGAATAATGCTGCAATGAACATAGGAGTGCATATATCTTTGCATATAAATGATTTCCAGTTTTTCAGGTATATACCCAGGAGTGGAATTGTTGGGCCATATGGTAGCTTTGTTTTTAATTTTTTTTTGAGGAATTGCCAGACTGCTTTCCATAGTGGTTATGCCAGTCTGCATTCCCACCAGTATTGAATGAGGGTTCCCTTTTTTCCCACAACCTCTCCTACGAGGTCAATATAATCCTGATACCAAAACCTGGCAAAGATAACACACAAAAAGAAAACTACAGACCAATAGCCCTGATGAGTACAGACGCAAAAATCCTAAACAAAATACTAGCTAATCGAATACAACAGTACATCCAAAAATAATACATCAAGATCAAGTGGGATTCGTCCCAGGGGCACAAGGATGGTTCAACATTCGCAAATCAATCAACGTGATATACCACATTCACAAAAGAAAGGATAAAAATCATATGATCTTGTCAATAAATGCAGAAGCAGCATTTGATAAGATACAACATTCATTTATGATTAAAACGCTCAATAAAATAGGAATAGAAGAAAAGTACCTCAACATAATAAAGGCCATATATGATAAACCTTCAGCCAATATCATACTCAATGGTGAAAAACTGAAAGCTTCCCCTAAGATCAGGAGCAAGACAAGGATGCCCACTCTCAGCACTCTTATTCAACACAGTGCTGGTAGTTCTAGCCAGAGCAATAAGGCAAGAGAGAGAATTAAAAGGCATCCAAATAGGGAAGAAGAAGTTAAACTGTCACTTTTTGCAGATGACATGATGCTGTACATAGAAAACCCTGAAGACTCTACCAAAAAACTACTGGAAACAATAAACAAATGCAGTCAAGTTGCAGGATACAAAATCAATGTGCAAAAATCCATTGCCTTCCTGTATGACATATTTCAATAAATACTAGCTTCTTCTCTAACCTTACCTCTCCTCAAGGGAAGTCAGGAGACTCTCTCTCCCTTCGGTCACAATATCACCTGAGACCAGCAGAGAGAGGCTATAAGGAGTCTCTGGCTCAATTTATGAAATGTTTTCATGTAAAACTTTTTTTATGTTTTTATTTATTTCAGAAAGTGGAAGGGGAGGGAAACAGGGATTGAAATATCAATGATGAGAGAGAATCATTAATTGGCTGCCTCCTGCATGCCCCCTATCAGGGATCAAGCCCAAACCCGGGCATGTGCCCTGATCTGGGATGGAACCATGATCTCCTGGTTCATAGGTCAATGCTCAACCACTGAGCAACCCAGCCAAGCAGAGATGTAAATTCTCATTAAAATATATTCAATCCTCTGTGAGTCTCAGTAGTTGGAGCATCAGCCCTCGCACCCAAGGATCTCCGGTTTGATTTCCGGTCAAGGGCACATACCTGGGTTTCAGGTTCGATCCCAGCCTCGGTTCGAGCATATGCAGGAGACAACCAATTGATGCATCTCTCTCACATTGATGTTTCTCTTTCTCTCTCTCTCCCTCCCTCCTTCCCTTCTATTCTCTCTAAAAATTAATGAAAAATATATATCCTCAGGTGAGGATTAACAATATATATATACATTCAAAATACCAAACAAAACAAATAAGATATAAATCTACACTTGGACATACCAAAGTGAAACTAGAGAATATTATGTTAAAGAAGAAAGCACATACAATTACGTCCAGTGCAGTATTTTCTGAATAACTAAAATTGAAAACAATCTAAATGTTCATCAACAGAAGAATGAATATAAAATAGGGGGCAATACAATGAATCACTGTAGAGTAGTCAATGTGAATGAGAGCAAATATCAAAATGAATACATTTCAAAAACAATGAACACCTGAGTGCCCTCAGCAGTGCCCAGCCCTCCCTCTCGCTGCAGTTGTTCTTGGGCAGAACAGACCCAGGGGTGCCCCTTCTTCAGCCTCTGATCACCCGCCAACCTCTTTTCCAGTCACTGCCTTTGGAACCATCTCAGCCATCCTCAGCCTCTGAGACCAGTTTGAGCTTAACTCCTTATTGCTGAGCAACCATGGGCTCCCAAATTCGTCAGAATGATTCCATCGAGCTGGAAGCTGCCATCAACCTCCTGATCAACCTGCATCTGAGGGCCTCCAACATCTACCTCTCTCTGCGTTTCCATTTGACCACGATGATGTGGCTCTGGAGGGCATGAGTCACTTGTTCCAAGAGTTGGCTGAGGAGAAGTGAGAGAACATGGAGAGACTCCTGAAGATGCAAAACCACCTCTCCAGGCCATGCCGGCCTCCAGAATATGCAGAAGCCTTCCCAAGACAAGTGAAGTAAAACTCAGGACACCTTAGAAGCTGCCAGGGTCATGGAGAAGAACCTGAACCAGACCCTTTTGGATATGCATACTGAGTTCTGCAGGCACACACCCTCATCTCTGTGACTTCCTGGAGAACCATTTCCTGGATGAGGAGATGAAACTCATCAAGAAGATGGGCAACACCTGACTAACCTCCCCAAGCTGACTGGCCCCCAGGCTGAGCTGGGCAAGTATGTCTTTGAAAGGCTCGCCCGCAAGCACAACTAGAAGCTTTTGGAGCCCAGATGCCTTTAAGGGGCCCCTCTGAATCCCCCTGATATCTGGCTTCTTGCTGAGCCTCTTCCTGAAACCTCTAAGCACCCTTTTAACCACTCTAGAGCCTTGTCCCATGCCTTGGACCAAATGGAAACAATAAAGCACTTTCCAGCAAAAACAAACAAACAAAAACAGTAAACACCTTGAACTGAAAATGCAAGGTGCAGAATAATATACATACTACCAGACCCCTTGTTAAAAACTTAAAACCACGCATAACAATGTGTATATTGTTTGGGGGCACATACATGTATAATGAAGACATGAAAACCTGCACAGAAATAATGTACACAAATTCAGAATCCTTATTACCTTTGTAAAAATAGACTCAAGTAGAGGCTATTTATTGTACAAAACCCAGTATATCCAGATCTAGAAGCAATCAGTCTAACTCCTGGCACATTGAGACCATCACCAACCCCACCTTTTTTTAAAGGTCCTACTTCCTTGAGGTTTATATATTTTGCCCATATGCCTCCCATCTCCTTTTGGTTACTCTCCCTCATTCTTTAAGAACACTGTTACTGCCCTAACCGGTTTGGCTCAGTGGATAGAGCATTGGCCTGCGGACTCAAGGGTCCCAGGTTCAATTCCGGTCAAGGGCATGTACCTTGGTTGCGGGCACATCCCCAGTAGGGGGTGTGCAGGAGGCAGCTGATCAATGTTTCTCTCTCATCGATGTTTCTAACTCTCTATATCTCTCTCCCTTCCTCTCTGTAAAAAATCAATAAAATATATTTTTTTTAAAAAAAGAACACTGGTACTTGTTTCATAGAATTTCTCTCCATCCCAAGATCTGCTACTACTCCAAGTGATCAAAACATTCACTGAGTGTCCCATCCAAAACGCAGCTTCCGCCCTGGCTGGTTTGGCTCACTGGATGGAGTGTTGGGCTGGAGACGGAAGGGTCCCAGGTTCGATTCCAGTCAAGGGCATGTACCTTGGTTGTGGGCACATCCCCAGTAGGGGGTGTGCAGGAGGCAGCTGATCAATGTTTCTCTCTCATCGATGTTTCTAACTCTCTATCCCTCTCCCTTCCTCTCTGTAAAAAGTCAATAAAATATATTTTTTTTTAAAAACACACAAAAAACGCAGCTTCCTCAACCCAGTAGGCATCTACTCCACTCCACTTCAGTCACCCATTCCCATGGCTCTATCCCGGGAATACTTCATGGAATGTTTAAAACCATAAACTCAGGCATCTACTTTTCTCACCAACATCTTATTCTTTCAGGTCACTTGCTCAGTTGTTCCTAATACTCCTGTTTTGATTCCATTAAGACAGTTCGTCCATTAATAGTTACTTCTACTGTATCTCTGTGTATCAGCCTCCTCTTTCTTCACTTCCCTCCTTATCCAGATAAGATTCAATAGTCCAAAATCTAAACCACTTTTGCCAATATCTTCTATTACCTTGCCTCCTTTCCTTTCTGTCACACTTTCCTGTGTGGAAAAAAGACAAACAACAATAATCTAACCCCAAATGCATGTTTTCATAGGTGCCCTTAGAGCAACATTCAACCTCTTAAATGTGACTTGGCCTCCACATGCTTCTACAAACATTTCTTGCCACTCACAATCTTGTATCTATGCTTCAGCCATAATGATTACCTTTTATATCCTTGACTACATAGGCTTTTTCACATTGTTTTCCTCTACCTATAACAATTTCCCACCAACTTTGCCTAGCAATTCCATAAAAAGTGATCAATAAAGATTTGTTGAATTAATTTAACCAATGAAAGCATGAGTAGATGGCTAGCCAGGCCAATTAGTTACCCTAAGTAAATAAATAAGCTATGCCTCGTGTTTATAGCTTTACATCTCCAGGTCAACATCATATGATGCCCTTTAACACGTATTTCAAGAAGACACACGGAGGCTCCCTTCTAGCATGGCCACTGTTATTCTTGTGCACTTTCTCTAAAATTATTGATCTAACCCTAGTCAGTTTTTCTCAGTTGTTAGAGTGTCTGCCCACAGACTGAAGCGTCACCGGTTCCATTCCCAGTCAAGGGCATGTAGCCTCGATCCCAGCCCAGGTCAGGGCACATGTGTGAGGCAACCAATCGATGCATCTCTCTCACCAATGTTTCTCTCTCTCTCTCTCTCTCTCTCTCTCTCTCTCTCTCTCTCTCTCTTCCCTTTCACTCTCTTAAAAAATATCATCAGGTAAGGATTTAAAATAATAATAAAAGTATTGATCTAGTGCTAATTCTTCCTCCACAATGTCTTTCCATAGAACTGGAACTAAGACCTTGTACTCTAATTATAATAATAAAATCTTTTTAAGCACTTTTAATATATCAAACTCAGGTAGATTTTATTGACACCATCTTATAGTTGAAGAAAATGAGGCTCACAGATTTGAATTTAAGGCAGTAAGGCAGTAAAGCAAATCCAAGACTCAAAACTTCAATCTTTTTTATTTCAAAGTCCATTTTCTTTTCTTAATCAGTGTTGCATTCTTGGTCAAAAATAAAAGAGAGGAAGAAAAAATAAATAAGCAAACAAACAAATGAGAGGAAGAAAAGGAAAAGAGATGAATACAGACATTACTTTTATGAGTGAATAATCAAAGTAGAAGAAATAAGATTTGTAAAGAACAAAGGAACAGAGGAGGTGTGGAGAGAATGAAGAGCCAGAGGAAGAGGCCTGAACAAGGATGAATTTGAGGTAAGAAATCCAGGTTTCAGCGTCAATGACAGCACACACATCCCAGAATGGTGGAAGTTAATGAGCTTTATCTGTGTTTGTGCTGGGAAAGTGTAAAGCGACATCTCCTTTAACTATGGAAGGGAGTAAACAATAGTGAGGAGGAGGAGGAGACCTGGCATTTTGACATTGCCCAAGGGAAGAGGATATAGAGGCAGATCCTTGACCTGGTCGTGGACAACACAAGCAACCCTTCCCAATCTGACTTCCTTTTCCTCTCTCTGCAGGTACCTGCTCTCTAGCCCTTGAAATTCCATGTGAATCCTTGTTCTTGGCTCAACTTCATAAAGTTTAATGTCAGAAAGACATTGTGTTGTCCTTCTTGTTGTTGTTATTTTGGGGTAGATGTTGAAGTTTTTGCCTAAAACAAATCATTCAGCCAAGAAGGGAGTTCAAAAAGGACATGCCCGTCTCAGGACCTACTGGTTAAACTCCTCACACCATCCTCCTACAAGCAGGTTGAGATTCCCTGTGGCATTTCCAACAAGGTCATCAAGTTTTCTAAGAAGACAGAATAATCTTTGTTCCAGGAAGTACAGTTCTTGACTGATACATTATCCCCCAGGGGTTATATAACTGGAAGTTGCTCCAAGCCTTAATACCTATACATAAAACCAATGACAAAATTAAACTACTTCCCAGTTGCAAAGCCAAACAGGGCTCAGAGAACAGAGAGCTATGAGCCAAGGCCAGAGACAGGGCAAGGTATAGAAACTGGACACAAAGATTATGAGAAGTTAGACTCCTCGAGCTATGATCAGGACTAAAAATTCTACCATAAAAAAGGAGGCACTTCAAACAGGCACTATCCCAAATTTCCTATGGGACAGGCACTCAATTCCTCCAGCAGTGTTTTTATCCTAATCCTTTCTCCTTTCCTCCTGACTTTAAACCCTAGACTTTGAGCTGGATGAAAACTCAGACTGTGATCATGCCTCTTCAGAGTGAGAAAAACTTCATCATACTTCTTGAAGATTTTAGCTGGTGCCATGGGCTGAATGTTTATATCCTCCCAAAATTCATATATTAAAACCCTAATCCCCAATATGATGTTATTTTGAGATGGGGCCTTAGGGAGCTAATTAAGTCATGAGGGTGGGCCTCTCATGATGGGGTTAGTGCCCTTATAGGAAGATACACTCAAGAGCCTTCCCCCTCTCTCCATCATGTAACATTAGAGAAGCTGGTTATCTACAAACTAAGAAGAGGGTCCTCACCAGAAACCCCATTAACTGGTACCTTGATCTTGGGATTCCCAACACCTAGAACCCTCTTTGGGTTGGTATGTGGGTTAAATGGTTTAAAAACAGGCAAAGTGCTTATTATTAATAGCTCGTCTGACTCACAGTTGGTGCTTAATAACTATGATTATGTGGAAGAGAACTTGTACCTTGTGGCCTGAGACCAGCAGAGAGAGTATATAAAGAGGCAGACTCTGGCTCAATTTATGAAATGTTTTAATGTAAAACATTTTGTATGTTTTTATTGATTTTAGAGAGAGGAAGGGAGAAGGAGAGAGGAATAGAAACATCAATGATGAGAGAGAATCATTGATAGGCTGCCTCCTGCGCATCCCCTACTGGGAATCAAACCTCCTGGTTCATGGGTTGGCGCTCAACCACTGAGCAACACCAGCCGGACTATGAAATGTTTTAATAATTAACACATACCTGACATGCAATACATGCCCAATAAATATTGAATGAATATGTAACACAAATAATAAAGAAAGACTTTACAGAATGAAATGGTGAGCCTCGGGATGTCATACATTTGTTTTCACTATACCTTCTCAACAATGTGTGATGATACATTTTATGTCAACTTGACTAGGTCACTGGGTGCCCAGATATTTGGTTCAACATTATTTCTGGCTGTGTCTGTAAGAGTGTTTTAGGATGAGATTAACATTTTAATTAGTAGACTCCATAAAGCAGATTGCCCTCCCCAACCAACTGTGGCTACCCTGACTGATAGCAGTCCTGGAGGTCACAGAGCTAAAAATCTTGTGATTCAGCCACTACTGGAAAGTAGTAGGAAGACCTCTTTGTAGAAAGCTGCTAGAGAAGGGCCAACAATAAATGCACAGATGTGCATACAGAGGAGACCAGCAAATATCATGAATAAAATAAAAAGCTGAGATATTGGTCTTCCCTTGCCTTTAGACTCAGACTCAGACTGGAAATTACACCATCAGCTCTCCTGGTTCTCAGACTCAGACTTGTACTAGAACTTACACCATTGGCTTTTCTGGATCTGGACTTCTCAGCCTCCATAACCTCATGAAAAAATTACTGGGAGGATTAGATCTGACTTCTTTCAGATGCAGAGATATGAACTTAGTCTCTAGTGGCCTTCTGTTCAACCAGTGGTTTACTGATTGCAGATGTCAAGTGAGCCTCAATGGCTCCAAACTTAGTGATACCCATCAGTGATACCCACCAGACTGAGTGGGAAAATACCTTTAGCCAAGCACAGATAATGAGCCAAAGTTCAGGAATGACATCAGAGGAATGGCTGCATGAGAGATCCCCTTGTCCTCTACCCCTAAAATTTCAATGAGTCGATCAACTATAACTCAACAAAAGATTCCCTGCTTAATAGAGGCAAGCCTGAGAAATCCACACGTTGAAGCATCTAAAAGTGGGCAAATGATAGCAAACATGGGAGGCAAGAAGGAAGGAGAGCTAAGACAGCCAGGGATGCAGCCTTGTAGCCTGGAGCTTGCAGCCATGCTGGGCCTAAGAGGGGAGGAAGCCCCTGGTAGCAGGCGCTGCCTTCGGCAGGAGGAGCAGAGTCTGGGGGAGCACTGATTCAGGAGTGAGCAGTGAGAACCGTGACTGAGCCAGCCTAGTCATCTGGGCAAGGACATAGCATAGGGGTTCTGCCACCGCTGTCTGCTGTTGGGCGGTCATGGCTCCAAACAAAGGAATGGAGCCACAGAGCCCTGCCACCCATAGACTCCTAAAACTCGCCTTCAGTCACCCTTGGTGTCGTGTGGAGGAGTACATTATCTCCAAACCAAAAACAATTATAGTAGAATGGGTATTTCCCTCTGTGACTGACCATCCCCTCACTCCCGTGGACATTACCAAGAGGGCAAAACAAATCCCACCCCCAACCAACTGTGGCTACACTGACTGATAGCAGTCCTGGAGGTCACAGAGCTAAAAATCTTGTGATTCAGTCACCTACTGGAAAGTAGTAGGAAGACCTCTTAGTGGAAAGCTGCTAGAGAAGGGCCAACAATAAATGCACAGATGTGCATACAGAGGAGACCAGCAAATATCATGAATAACCACAGTAGTGAGGCAGCTCAGCAAGAAAATGAAAAATCTCCACAAAGCAAACTGGAACACAGGGAAATATCTATACTAATAAAAGGGTAGTATGCTAATTAGACTGGACGATTCCAGACAACCTTCTGCACATCCTTCCTCACAAAGCCGGGGCCAGGCAAAGCCGACCGCCTGCAATCCCAGGTGCCAGTGCCTGCAGCCCAGGAGACAGAGAAAAGCCGCCGACCCCACAGTCCAGGGTGCCTGTGGCTGGCCTGGGCAAAGCCACCCGTCCATGGTCCCCTGTGGCTGCAGCCTGCCCAGGCAAAGCCGGCCTGGGTCCTGGATGCCTGTGGCTAGCCAGAGGGAGGGAATCCTGGGTCCCGGGTGCCGGGCCAAGGCAGAGGCGGTTAGGGGCAATCAGTCAGGCAGGCAAAGGTGGTTAGGGGCGATCAGACAGGCAGTCAGGTGAGCGGTTAGGAGTCAGCAGTCCCGGATTGCTAGAGGCATGTCCAACTGCCAGTTTAGGCCTGATCCCTGTGGACATCCTCCAAGGGGTCCCAGATTGGAGAGGGTGCGGGCCGGGCTGAAGGACACCCCCCCACACCACCCTCTGCACAAATTTTGTGCACCGGGCCTCTAGTGTGATATAAATGACAGAGAATTCAAGATTGCAACAAGATGCAAAACAATACAGAAAGGCAAAGTTCAGCAAAGCATATAGGATAACCTCCTTTGGGGACATTCCAATAAAGCACAAGCCTTGAAAATCACACTTCTTTCTCCTACCATCCTCTTCTTTCCCCATTCCACCCCTCCTCCATGCATTGGCCCAAATCTAGGACTGTCCACTCCCCCATTGAGACTTTATTCCTGGTACCATTCTTGGTTACATCCCCTTCCTTGAAATTCACACTGGCAGGACCAGCTTGGGGAATTAGCCTTGGGCAGCCAAGTCCTTCTTCCTGACACAGATGCCAGCACAACTGTTCACTCAGAGACACCTTTGTGTCCACAGGGTATAAGAGACGAGAGTGTCCTGGACATACCAGTTCTTGGGTTGCACTAGCTGCAAATATGAGGACAATCCTGATTATCTCCCTCCTCAGCTGCTTCTTTGCAGCTTACAATGCCAAAGTCTTCTCCAAATGTGAGCTGGCCCGCCAGCTGAAGGCTCATGGAATGGATGGCTTCCATGGCTACAGCTTGGCAAACTGTGAGTATGAACTACTCATCCATCCTTTCTGTCTCTGCCCAAAGTGACCCTCTTCCCCAACCCAGCAAACTCTCCCCAAACCAGCTTTCTCCCACTCCCCTGTCTGCTCCTCTTGTCTCTGTCCCCTCTGCCTTGTAATTCCTATTTGGTTCTCCTTTTCTCTCTTTCCACCAGGAATTACCCTATCATAGATTTTCTTTTGCTTCTCCCACAAATCACCTTTCCACCCAATGGCTTGAACATATGCAAAGCCTAACCTACCTACTTTTAGTTTTGCTGCCATCATCGTTGCTTTCACCTGCATTCTTTTTAGTTCAGGTCATGGGAGCACAATAGGTGTTGCCCTCCCACCCTCTCCTCTGCTCTTTTTTCTGCCAAAAATAACCTACATCTGCTAAGTTTGTCTAAGGTTGTTCTACTAGTGTCACAAGGGAGTTAGATGGGGATCATGAGAATAGAAGGCGAGGCAATGAAAAGGACTGAGAGTCATCTATCACGGTGGTAGGTACACATGAAACTATTTCAACTTCTCTTGATATCTTCATTTTTCTCCATGCCAAACCTTCTCTTTCTTATTACCCCCAAAGATAGTTTGTCTGGAATTCCTTCCTAGGATTCTCCTCCACTACCTCTCCACCTTTTCCCTTGCATATATACCTTGTGATACTGAGCAAAAGTGCATATACATGGCAAGAATTGGGTATTTGGCTGGAAGGTGAGGCTGGAAAGGTTAGACTGTGGAACAGACTGTGATTGATTAATGATTGAGCATTCCAAATATTTAACAAATTGTTATTACATACTTACCATGGCCTCATTATTGCTTAAGCCTGGGAATACATCTGGATTACAAATGACCTCTAACATTGAGGGTCGTGTAGCCTTTGCATTTTATTCTTAATGGACTTTCCTTTCTGGTAGCTCTGGTAAAGCACAAGTTGAATCTTATTATGGAGCATGCTCCCTTTTTTACCCACACCTTTTGCTTTCTCTGACACAGGGGTCTGCATGGCTGAGCATGAGAGTAGCTTCAACACCCGGGCTTTTAATGGAAGAAACTCCAATGGCAGTAGTGACTATGGGATCTTCCAGCTGAACAACCAGTGGTGGTGCAAGGACAACAAGTTTCCCTCAGAAAATGCCTGCAACATAATGTGCAGCAGTAAGGACTCTATCCCCTCTGAGGGCTGGGTGGAGCGGGGGCAGATAAAATAAATGCCAAATTCAATGCGCTGCTCCCTGACACCTGACCCTCAGCATGCACTGTGGGAGCTCAGTATACAAAATAAAAGGGCCCTAAGTAATCTCACACTAAAACAGGATTCCACAGAGACCCTCCTGCTGAAAAGGGGGGAGAGAGATACACTGACCCTTGACTAAGCCTCACCTTCCTGAGTCCCCATCTCTCAAGACATGCTATCCCATTCCTGACACAGACACCTCTGCATCACCACTCCACAAACCCACATAGCACTCAGGACACACTAAGCAGGTGCCTGAAACAAAGGCTCTCTCTAGTCCATCAAGTCCTGGATGCCCTCTGGAGAGAACCGGTCTCAAAAACAGATTCTTAGCAAAGGCACCAAGTCCCGGCAAAATGAAAGGGAAACCCCCCGAAGGGCTCTAGAGATAAAGGGTTTCTGAATCTCAAGGCTGTTTCCTTTGGGACTCTTCAAAAAATGATTAATTACTAAAACAGGAAAAGGGATTTTTTTCCCTCTGCACTCATCCACTTTTCCTTTCAGAATTTCTGGATGATAACATCAGTGACGACATCAACTGTATCAAGAGGGTTGTGAGAGATCCTAACGGGATGTCTGCTTGGTAAGGAGAATGTGAAGGGCAGAGACCAGCCACTCTGCCAGGGATGGGCCCAGACTGTGTCTAGGATGCTGATGTGAGCAGCATCTCTGCTGTAGGATTTTCCCTGGGCTTTGTACAGAGTGGAGACTGTTCTCCTGAGGTGAAATGAGGCAGAATAATACTGTGATGTTTTCACTCCAGGTATCACTGCAGCACCCACCCACTTGTGTCTCAGGTGGGCAAGCCTTCCTGACCTGGGACTCTCCCACAGCATAAACAGACTCCAGCCAGCAGGCCCTGCATTCCCTCTCCATCGAGCCCTTAGCAGTGGTTCTCAACCTTCTGGCCCTTTAAATACAGTTCCTCATGTTGTGACCCCAACCATAAAATTATTTTCGTTGCTACTTCATAACTGTAATGTTGCTACTGTTATGAATGGTAATGTAAATATCTGATATGCAGGATGGTCTTAGGCGACCCCTGTGAAAGGGTCGTTCGACCGCCAAAGGGGTCGCGACCCACAGGTTGAGAACCGCTGCCTTACAGACTTCTGACTCTGCCTTTGATCTATGTTTTATTTCTCTATCCTTAGGGTGGCCTGGGTAAATCACTGCAAAAACAGGAATTTGTCCCAATACCTGGCCGGCTGTCAACTGTGAGACTGTCCTTGAATATGGCTCCTGGAGAAGGTGGCCCAGAAGGCAGGGCAATGCTTCAAGATCCTAGGAAGCTCTGCATGTTCCCCCATCTTTGCCTCCAAAATAAAAATTACTGAAATTCAGCTGTCTTTCAAGTAGCATGTTTAAGGGCTGGGTCGTGATGGAGATTTGCCACATGATATAGACAGCTGGATATCCTGTTCTCTCCAAGCCCACCATATCTCCTCTGGAAAGATACTTGAGGGAAAACCCTTGCCTGAGAAATTCTTAGGGGTTACCCGTCTAAGGACACTGACATTTGAATATAGCATTCTAGACGCCAGCTTCTTTGAAATTCATTTAGTAGAGGTGGCTAATATTATTCTCCATAACCATGAAGGAACGTTCAAGATAAAACAGAGAGAATTGTGGGAGAGATTTGGTTTAGACATGGGGAAGAATTGGCAGAACATCAGCATGATTATGTTGGCTAGGGTAAATGATTAAGCTACTATAATCGAGTCCCAAAAATATGGTGCTCTCACAAAATAGTCCAAGATGGGTAGAAAAGCTACCTTGTCCCACACAAGACATTCAGAAACCCAGATTCTTTCCCCCTGCATCTCCACCGTACTCTACAGCGGTGCTACTCAAAGTGTGGTCCATGGACCAGCAGTATGAGCTTCACTTGGGAGCTAGAAATGCAAATTCTTGGGTCCACTGCAGACCTATTGGATCCTAGTTTTAACCTCTGTTGTATTAAACTCCCTGGGTGATTCTTATGCAGAGAAACATTTGAGAAGCACTGCCCTAGGGTACTATCTTTACCTACTTGGACAAAGCTGGATTGAAGGCACTCCCTACTCCAATTTTCTGGAAGAAGAGTAAGTGTGGAGAAACACATATGCTATGTTTTAAGGCCTAGGAAAGGCACATGTCACTTCCATTTATACTCCAAATACAGAATTTAATCACGTGCCATTCCTAGCTGCAAGGGGGCCTGAGAAACGTAGTACCTACATAGGTACTACTTTTGTTCTACTACAGTGGACAACTAGCAATTTCTGCCATAATAACTAATAAATCACTTAATAAAGTAAATCATAATCACATTCCAGTAATGTAAGTGTTTCAAATGTACAGTCTGACTCATGGGATATAACCATGTAAGAGTATTTTTTTGTCCCACCATACCTTTGCATTTATTCTGTGGGGTGGGTTCTTCTCTTGCTTCTGGATAAAAGTTCAGGCAACTAGCACGGCTTCTCTAGTCACCCTCAGATCATGAAAGTACACGAACTCTGTCTCTTCTCTCCAGCTCTTTTTTTTTTTTACCTCTCCTACATCTTTTATAAACTGACAATGGAATATCAACTAAAGATGCAAAAGTATATTTCATCAATCTCCTTTTGTAAATATTTGTGGTCTTCCATTTCGCTTTGAAATGTGGCATCTATTGTCTTAAGGCCTCAGCTGAAACTAAAACAAAGAGTTCCCCATTTAATCTCCTGAGATAATATCTTTTAACCATTTACGAAGTACCTTTGGAGACTGCTTATTTGGCCACGCTCAGTGTTACGGAAAGCAGGGCACTGAGGTCTCATTCTCTGACTGCCTGTGCCGTGGCCTGGCTGCTCATGCGGCAGGAAGCCAGCTCTCTGAATGGATAGCCCCACTCCTGCTGCTGTTGCTGCAACTGCTGGCTGGACTCCATTCCTTGTCTGGTTGGCATCGCCATGCTGAGCCCCAGTGGAAGATTCCTAGGTAGGAGAAGAAAGGAATAGAGGAACAGGAAGGTACAACGAGGAGGAAATAAAGAGACCAGCTTGTGTTCTGGCACCAGTATAGCACAGCTCCTTATCGGGGCTAATCCTCCCCCAGTTTTTTTGGAGCAAGTTCTCTGGGCCTCCACGTTCCAAGAGGCTGCATGGTAAGTTCTCACAACTATCCAAGAACCCTGTGGCTTCCTGAGGTAGAGTGAATTACGCTTTCTTCTGTCATGTGATCTTCCAAAGCACTGCAGTGGACAAGGATTATTTCCCCACCACATGGATGTTGAAAGTGGCCATGTAACTTGCTTTGCCAATGGAATGTTAGCAGGTGTGACAAAGTAGAAACTAAAAATGTGCTTGAATAGTCTTCTTTGGCATCTTGTGCTCCAGTGATTACCAGAAGAGAGCATGCCCCAGGTAGCCACTGTACCTCCACCACCTGGGCTCCAGAATGAAACATATGGAACCGATTGAACCCTGCCTAAGTCCTGGCTGCTAAAGTAGATCCTTCCACCCATTTACTCGACCAACAATCCACCAGACCCAGGAGCACGTACCAGCTTCAATCCCTGTTGGGGAGCTTGTGGGAGGCAACCAATCAATGTGTCCCTCTCACATCAATGTTTCTCTGTCTCTCCCCCTCCCTTCCACTCTCTCTAAAAATCAATGGAAACATGTCCTCGAGTGAGTACAACACAATAAAAAGGAAGAACAAAGTATTGATACAAACAATAATATGATTGAACCTCAAAATAATTATACTGAATAAAAGCCAGGCAAAAAAATAGAGTACATACTGTATAATTCCATTTATACAAAACTTTAGAAAATACAACTAATCTACGTATAGCGATAGAAAGCAGATCAGTGTTTTTGGGGAATGTGGGGAGCCCAACCAGTGCGGTTCAGTGGTTGAGCATCGACCTATGAACCCGGAGGTCACAGTTTGATTCCCAGTCAGGGCACATACCCAGGTTGCAGGCTCGATCCCCAGTGGGGGGGCAGGGGGTGCAGGAGGCAGCCAACCAATGATTCTCTCTCATCATTGATGTTTCCAATTTCTCTCTCCCTCTTCCTTCCTCTCTGAAATTAATAACAATAAAGAAGGAATGTGGGGATTCAGGAATGGGAAGGAGACACTTCACAGGAAGGAAAGTTTCCATAGTACTAGAGATGCTTGCTATATTGTGGTTTCATGGATTTATACATATATCAAAATCTACAAGAGACTCTTTCCGCCTTCCCACCTGGGATTCTGTGCTTGTTCTTCAATAAATTTCCACCTTTGCTATTTAAAAAAATCTACAAAATTGCATACTTTAAATATGTACAAAATATTATACATCAATTATGCCTCAATAAAGCTGTTTAAAAAATAAAACTGGTAAGGGTCAACCATAAGCAAGACAACAATATAAATCTCTATAAACTACACTCTGCCTAAAAGGAAAGTTCAACTAAAATTTAGTTATATCCAATGCATGTGGGATAAATGCATTATAAGAATACAGACTAGTATAGGGCACCATGTAAAGGGTTCTTACTCATGAGTTTATCTGGATTCTTGCACCAGTGCTGACACTAATTACTTGGTGTTAATCGGTTGAATTATGTCCTCCCAGAAAAATATGTTGATGTCATAACTCTCAGAAAGTGAGCTAATTTGGAAGTAGGGTCATTGGAGATGTAATCAGTTAAGATGAGGTTATGAAGTTGCAGGCGAAGGAATGCCAAAAATTGCTGAAAAACCATCAGAAGCTAGGAAGAACCAAGGGAGGAATTCTTCCCTTCAGGTTTCAAAGGGAGCATGGCCCTGCAGACATGAACGTAGTGACTACTTATGACCACCAGAAGGCACTAGAGAGACAGTGTGAGCTTCTTTTTCAATAATGAAGGGACTTCAAAGGCTGGGGAAATCTGCCCCAGCTCAGGGAAAGAGTGGAGGAAAGATAAGAAGAGAGGTGAAAATGTAAAGGGGAGGGAAAAGGGAAGAAAGCAGTCAAGTGGGCGTGTAGAGGAGGAACAGAACCCATAATGGATGGAGGTCGCTGGGACTAGACCCAACTTCATCAACAGTTTTCTATCCATTTCTTACCAAGTGTACAGTCATTCTAATTCATGACACTATCTCATCTCACCTGAAAGACTACAATACCTTTTAATTATCTCCTTATGGCCACACCTACCTATCCCCTTGTCACCTATTTTTCACACTGCCACCCAGGGAGTCCTCAGAAAATACAAGACTTAATTACTCTTTTGCTAAAAATAAAAAATAAAAAAGCCTCAGGAACTCTTCCTTGGACTTAGGATAAAGACCAAACTCCTTGCTTGGGCTACACATTTGTACCAACCTTCCTCTTCCAGGGCTTTTGCACATGTCCTCCCTCTGCCTGAAGTGTTTCCTCCAACTTCAATTCTCTCATTCTTAGTTAATTTCTCCTTGTCCTGCAGATCTCATCTCACTTTCCCAGGGAGGAGGCCCCCAGAGCTGCGGGATGGGTTCCATCTTTGTCTCTGTAACAACCTCACAATTGTAATATGAGTGTTTGTGAAAGTATTTCATCTTTATCTCCCCTTTTAGACTCTAGACTATAATAATAGGGATTGTTTCTGTTTAACTCACTGCTATATCCCTACCCCTCCATAGTGCCTAGAATTTATCTGCATTTGATAAACACCTCATATTACTAGGAAAACTGAATAAAAGTGGGTGGTACTAGGAGTCCCCACTTAGTGGCTGGAACCTGGGTGGGAGGTAGCGTTCTGATTCCGAGAGGGGCTCAGCCAGAGTTGAGATGGACTTACTGTGAAATGTAAAGCAGTAGAGGGGATGGGAGGATCCATTACTCTAAGGATAACCCTTCCTGCCTGTGTCTGACCCTTTGTCACAGCAATTTAGGAATTCTTTTGGCTTATTCTGCCCTCACTCCTGCTAAGTTCTCCTTCTCAGAATTCATTAGATACTTAAATCCCAAATCCTTTGAGTTTGGTTATGCACCATAGACTGCCAGGACTGGACGAATTACTACTGAGAAAAAAAAGAAGACTGCACTGTTAAACAATAATAGGAATAAAAGAGAGAATCACAAAATACAATTCAGTCTTCAAGTAAAGATTATAGTATAAACAACTTTGTAATAAATTTGAAGATTTATGTGAAAGGACAAACTCCTAGAAAAAATATAACTTCCCAAAACTGACACAAGAAACAATAAATTTTAATAAACAGATACCATTAAATAAATTGAGTCAGAAAACAAAAATCTTCACACACACACACACACACACACACACACACACAACACCCTCCAGCCCCATATGACTCCATAGGCAAGTTTTACTAAATATTCATGGAAGAAATAATTCTACTCTTACACTATTCCAAAGAATGGAAAGAGGTGATAGAAGTTCAAGTTATTTGAGACTAGCATAACCATGACAACAAAACAATAAAGGAAAATTACTGGCCAATTTCACTTTATAAACTCAGATGCAAAAATCCTAATACATACATACATATACAAGGTTGGGAAATAGGTTTACATGTAATACAAATAAATAATGCAATAATAAATACCAATACAAGAATAAACTATTTCATATACTCATAACTGTAAACCTACTTTTACCCACTCCTGTATATCCTATATAATAAAAGGCTAATATGCAAATAGACCGAATGGCAGAACAGCTGGAACAACCAAACAACTGGTCGCTATGACGTGTGCTAACCACCCAGGGGCATGTGTGGAACAAGGCAGGCATTGGCTGTGGCATGATGGTGGAGCAGGTGAGCAGGGGCACCGGACCAAGGAGGGGCGCCCGTCGCTGTCATCGGGGCAAGCCTCTGGTGAATATTCTGCTCTCACACGCCACAGTCCCACCCGGCGCTTGCACCTGCTGCCGGTGCCCAGCGCCGGTTCCAATCACTCAGCATCATCAGTGGGTGGGAGCGGTAGCTGCCTGCCCCGATCACCCCTTAGGGCTTCTCCACCTCCCCCTGCTCCTGAGGGGCAATTGGGGCAGCAGCCACCGCTCACCCGCTGACGGTGCCAGCTCCGCTCACACCGCTGCTGGTACTGGCCCCAATCTCTCCACGCTGTCAATGGGTGCAAGTGGGGCAGCACCGTCAATGCATGGGAGAGGTGGCGGCATGAGCGGGGCTGGCAGCAGACGGGACTGGAGGCCGTGGTGGGAGGGGCCGGGCAGGGGCACAAAGGATGGGCCAAGACACGTCCCTGTGCCTACCACAGCCTCACAGCCCACAGTTCCTTTCAAGGTGCACAAATTCATGTACTGGGCCCCTAATTATTTATATAATAAAGCAACTATGCAATCCTATCTAATAAAAGAGAAACATGGTAATTAGCATACGTCCGCTACCCTTCCCATTGGCTAATCAGGGCGATATGCAAATTAACTGCCAGCCAAGATGGCGGCAGGCAGCCAGGCAGCTTGAAACTAACATGAGGCTTGCTTGCTTCAGTGACGGAGGAAACCAAAGTTCCCTGCCTGCCTTGCCCGCCTCTGAGCTTGCAGTTTGAAACATAGTTACAAATATAGTAGCTAAACAAAACTCCAGAAACCTGCGTTCAGCGGGCCGGGATCTCAGAGCTGGAGTTGATACAGTGTTTCAATTATAGAACACAAACAAACCAGATACCTGCTTTCAGCAGCAGAGGCCTCAGAGCTGGAGTCAGAGCTAAAGCTGGCCCAGAATAAAAAAAAGAAAAAAAGGAGCAGTTGGGAGCTTCAGTCACCCACCAGCCTGAAAACAGCCCTCAGCCCCTCACCCAGACTGGCCAGGCACCCCAGTGGGGACCCCCACCCTGAAGGGTGTGTGACCAGCTGCAAAACAGCCATCATCCCCTCACCCAGGCTGGCCAGGCACCCTAGTGGGGACCCCCACCCTGATCCAGGACACCCTTCAGGGCAAACCAGCCAGCCCCCACCCATGCACCAGGCCTCTATCCTATATAGTAAAAGGGTAATATGCCTCCCAACACCAGGATCAGCGGAGCCACGAGGTCTCCTGGCACCGGGATCAGCGTGACAGGGGGCAGTGCCCAAACCCCCTGATCGCCCTGCAGCTCTGTGTGTGACAGGGGGCGGGGCCACAACCTCCCTATCTGCCCTGCTCTGTTCATGACAGGGGAAGGAGCCCCAACCCCCTGATCAGCCCTGCTCTGTGCCTGATAAGGGGGAGCTCCCCAACCCCCTGATCGCCCTGTGGCTCTGTGTGTGACAGGGTGCGGTGCCCCAGCCCCCTGATCAGCCCTGCTCTGTGCCTGATAGGGGGGAGCTCCCCAACCCCCTGATCGGCCCTGCTCTGTGTGTGATGGGGTAGAGCCATAACCTCCCCATCGACCCTGCCCTGAGTGTGACAGTGGCGGCACCCCAACCCCCTGATCCGCCCTGCTCTGTGTGTGACAGTGGGCGGTGCCCCAACTCTCCTATCGGCCCTACTCTGTGAGTGACAGGGGGGAGCTCCCCAACCCTCTGATTGACCCTGCTCTGTGCGTGACAGGGTACGGAGCCCCAACCCCCTGATTGGCCCTGCTCTGTGCATGACAGGTGGTGGCGCCCCAACTCCCCAATCGGCCCTGCTCTGAGCCCGACCAGGGGCTGCACCTAGGGATTGGACCTGCCCTCTGCCACCCGGGAGCAGGCCTAAGCCAGCAGGTCCTTATCTCCCGAGGGGTCCCACACTGCGAGAGGGCACAGGCCGGGCTGAGGGATCCCCTCTCCCCCCCGAGTGCACAAATTTTTGTGCACCAGGCCTCTAGTTAGATTATATTCTATCATCCTTGGTGTCCTTAAGAACCAAGATGGCCAATGTGGGGGGAAAATGTGCAGATGTAAGATAAAAGTTAGTTAAAACCCTTTAATCCTAAAAGTAAGAGTGTCATTATGAAATCATGAGGCATTATATCTTTTTTTGTAAATGCATTGGAATTTTTACATCCTGGAAAACTAAACTAGGAATATGTAAAAAGAACAATAAATTATAACCCAGTGGGTTTATACAAGAAATACAAGATGTGTTTAAATTTTTAAATACTAATTTAAAAAAAATCAAGAAAAAAGAAAACTATGTCTTTCAACATATTCGAGATTAAAGAGGAAAAATTATAATAGAATTTTTCTGATATAATCCAGTATCAATATGTGATTTTTTTTAACTTAGCAAACCAGGAATAGGAAGAAAATTCATTAACTTGATAGTATCTAAAAATAAAAAAATAAAAGCTTCAACAAATTTTTATTTATTTTTTTGCTGCAACAAGCATTATTGTTTCCATTTGGTCCAAAGCATAGAACAGGGCTTCAGGGTGGTTAAAAGAATGACTGATAGTTTCAGGGAAAGGCTCAGTTAAAAGCCAGATACCAGGGGAATGCAGAGGGGCCCCTCAAAGGACTCCAAACGCTCCTAGTTGTGAGTCTTTCGAAGAGATACTCATCCAGCCTAGCCTGGGGGCCAGTCAGCCTGGGGTGGTTAGTCAGGTGTTGCCCATCTTCTTGATGCATTTCACCTTCTTATCCAGGAAGTGGTTCCCCGGGAAGTCACAGAGATGGTCTGTGGGGGTAGAACCCAGGGCATGCTGCTCCAAGAGGGCCTGGTTCAGGTTCCTCTCTAAGGCCAAGGTGGCTTCCATGGCATCCTGAGTTTTGCCCCACTCATCTTGGGAGGCTTCAGTGCATCCTGGAAGAGAATGCGGCCACCGCACTGGTTTTGCAATTTTAAGAGATGCTCAGCGCCATCTGGACGAAGCCAGGGCTATGAGGGCGGAGGCAGCTGGGGCTGCGAAGGCCTACTCTTGAACGAATTTCATGCATCGGGCCTCTAGTTTATAGATAAAAAGGGGTAAAATTTCAGGCTAGGAGACCTGAAGGAGGCTGTTGTCTTTCTCAAGGGTCACAAATGTAACATAAGTGAGTGCAGCAGGCAGGTTCTAAAATAGGAAGTGATGGAAGCTGTGGAAAATGAAAAGCATATGCCTTGTCTAAAAAGACAGCCACTATTCAGCTCCAATCAATTGTTTTCATGCAAGAATTATTGCCCAGTATTGCTAGTGATGCATGGGGTTCGGGGCACAGAATCTCCTTCTTATGGGTTCTTGCCCTACAAAGTTTGAAGAATAAACTCACAGACTAAAAGGCTTCTTTAGTAAAAATGTGGAAGTTTATTGGAAGCATATACAGACTCCAGCCTATGGAGGGGTCCCCAAATGGGAAAAACCTCTCTCTCTCTAATGAAAAATAAAATCTTCTAAGTCTCTTTGTCTCCAGGTTTATAAAGGCTGTAGCTCTTTGTCTCTTCATGACCCTTTCTAATTGGACCCTTCCTTAACTTGTGACCCCTGTTGCTTTCCTAATTGGTCATTCTTCTGCAGAGTATCAGTTTCAAAGTCCAAAGCCCACGTGGTACCTCCTCTTTCTCTCCCCTTTATCTTACAACATTCCTCTAGCCTCTGTGAATATATGCTTTTCTCTTGTAACATTTCTCTATCCTCCATGAATGTAAGATAAGCATTCTGGCATCTTGGAGCTATTTCCTTCTATGCATTCTTCTCCCATGGACCCCCTTATTCTCTAAAACTGCCTGTTCTGTCTCTAAAATTCCTTTCACTAGGTCTTCCAAATTTTCAAGAAATTTTAATTTTTTTTAAATTTTCAAAATAGTGCAAAAAAACCCAAACAAACAATTATTGGCCACATCTGGTGCAAAGGTCACCAGTTTGCAACCTATGGCTCAAAATAAGGTAATGTCAGTAGAGATGAAGAAAAAGGACCAACTCAAGGGATGTTGTGAAGGAGGAATTATGATAGTGATCAATTGGGTGTGGGTAGCAGAAGAGAAAGATAACAACGTATGGCTGCTAGACTTCCAGCTGGTCACTGGGTGGATGGTCTGCCATTCTCTGTGGAAGACAGAAGTGGCTTAAAGGACATTGGAGAAGCTATAGCGAATTAGCAGCAGGAATATAATACTGAAGGGGATAGAAATCATTTTCAAGTTGCACCCCTCAGTTCTCTACTCACCACCCCCATCCCTACATCTCTGGACTCAGCTGCATCAATCACACATGGTCAAAGAAGAAGAGCACTGGAACCAAGCAGCCAGGTCTGAGAGATGTTGGTTAGATGCACTGATCAAATGCAATCACCCACAGGGGCTGAACAGTGAGGACAGGTGGTACTGTCTGCTGATGCCAGGATGATGACAGTCCTGGTGGCCTGGGGTTACAACCAAGATCGCAATCATTGCAAGCTGTAAGATCTGGGCAGCTAAGCCAGTTGGTGATCAGAAAGGTTAAGAAAATGAAAGAACAGGGAATCCAGAAAATATATCTCAGAGGAAATTTTGAGCTAGATGTCAAAGAAAATTGAGACCAAGACCTCTTGCCCATTACACCAACCCTGGTTACTGGAACCTGAAGGCATCAACCTTTCTTTATCCTAGTGACGTACTAGTCACCAGGCTTCCTGAGAAAAGAAGGAAATCCTGCCATTTGCCATGACAGGGATGGAACGTTGAGGGCATTATGCTTAACCTCAAACTCAATAGAAACAGAACAGACTGGTGCTTGCCAGAGGTTGGGGGATGGGGGCCATGACAGGGAAATGGGTGAAGGTGATCAAAAGGTACAAACTTCTAGTTATAAGATTAATATAAGTTCTGAGGATGTCATGTACAGCTACATTTTTTTAAAAAAGCTAAAGGGTAAGTAGGACAGCCAGAGGGGTTTCTTTTTTTTTTTCTTTTTTTTTTTTTAATTAAATCTTTATTGTTCAGATTATTACATTTGTTGCTCTTTTTTTCCCCCCATAACTCCCCTCCTCCCAGTTCCCGCCCCACCCTCCGCCCTCACTCCCCACCCACTGTCCTCATCCATAGGTGCACGATTTTTGTCCAGTCTCTTCCCGCATCTCCCACACCCCTTTCCCCCCCAGGAATAGTCAGTCCATTCCCTTTCTATGTCCCTGATTCTATTATAATCAACAGTTCATTCTGTTCATCAGATTATTTATTCACTTGATTCTTAGATTCACTTGTTGATAGACGCATATTTGTTGTTCATAATTTGTATCTTTACCTTTTTCTTCCTCTTCCTCTTCTTAAAGGATACCTTTCAGCATTTCATATAATCCTGGTTTGGTGGTGATGAACTCCTTTAGCTTTTCCTTATCTGTGAAGCTCTTTATCTGACCTTCAATTCTGAATGATAGCTTTGCTGGATAAAGTAATCTTGGTTGTAGGTTCTTGGTATTCATCACTTTGAATATTTCTTGCCACTCCCTTCTGGCCTGCAAAGTTTCTGTTGAGAAATCAGCTGACAGTCGTATGGGTATTCCCTTGTAGGTAACTGAGTTTCTTTCTCTTGCTGTTTTTAAGATTCTCTCTTTATCTTTTGCTCTTGGCATTTTAATGATGATGTGTCTTGGTGTGTTCCTCTTTGGATTCCTTTTGTTTGGGGTTCTCCGCGCTTCTTGGACCTGTAAGTCCATTTCTTTCACCAGGTGGGGGAAGTTTTCTGTCATTATTTCTTCAAATAGGTTTTCAATATCTTGGTCTCTCTCATCTTCTGGCACCCCTATAATTCTGATGTTGGTACGCTTGAAGCTGTCCCAGAGGCTCCTTACACTATCCTCGCATTTTTGGATTCTTTTTTCATTTTGCTTTTCCGGTTGGGTGTTTTTTGCTTCCTCGCATTTCAAATCATTGACTTGATTCTTGCGCTCCTCTGGTCTGCTGTCGGGAGTCTGTATAATATTCGTTATTTCAGTCCGTGTATGCTTAATTTCTAGTTGGTTCCCCAATATAAGATCGAGGGTCTCATTAGATTTCTTGAGGATCTCACTACATTTATCGGCGGCTTCTAGACAGTTCTTAAGAGACCTTAAAAGTGTGGTTCTGAACTCTATATCTTCCATTGACAATTTTGTCCTGTTTCTTTGTCTCCGCATTTTGTTATGCTTCCTTGGTGGACCTCCTAGTGGTCTTTGTTTGCAGTCTTATAGTTAAATCTTGATTGTTGTAGCTAATTCCAGGGAGGGTTTGACCTCTAGGCCAAGTGGCTATGAGAATCAGCTGTGTCAGTAGTGAGAGAACTTCTGTCCTCTAGGGAGGTGCTAATCTAGCCTTTGCCTGAGGCTATCCGGCAAATGCCTGTGTGCAGGGCTTGGGCGGGGCGGGTAGAACAGGATCAACAGGGTGGGCCGGAGAGAGCAGTTATGGCGGCTCTCAGTCCTGTCCCCAGGGGCTCTGCCTCTCTGAGTCCCAGCACCCGCTGCAAAGCTCAGAGAGAAAGCTGCACTCGCTCTGACCGAAGCCAGACAGTCCCGCTTCTCCCGTTTGAGTCTGGGTCCCTAAAGACTCGCCCGGATCTGGAGCTCAGAGTCTGCGACTCCCTCCCGATTGAAAACGCCAACCGCGCCCTCCGCCGCCAGCCCGCTCCGCGCACTCCGCACCTCAGAATTTGACTTCAGCACTGCGCCTCCTCTGAGTGTCCGTATGCGTTTCTCTTTCCTCCTAGTTGTAGGACTTCCACTCAGCCAGCGTTCCTGTGGTTCTGGGTGATGTCCCTTCCGTTTTTTGGTTTCACTTTTGAAGTAGTTGTTCAAAGCAGCAAACTCCAGCGTTAACCTATGCCGCCATCTTGGTTCTCCCCCAGAGGGGTTTCTTAAAAAGAAGCCCTTATCATCTCTGTAGCATGAGAGCAGACACACCTGAGAAGCAGGCTGAGGACTTAATAAGAGCTGAACTTCAGAGAAGCTTAAATGCTCAACTAAGGTTATACTGTTACGTTAAGGTCAAGGGCCTGATTGGAAAAACTTGGAACCCTAACATATGGGATAAAAACATCTGCGTGGAAGCCCCTAAGAATACTGGCACTGCAGACCTCCCTAAACCCTCAGAATCTGCAAGCCCATCACTCCCTAGCAAGTGCCAGCACTTCCCCGTGTAGGAAGATACTAAGCATGTACTGCAATGAATCGCTCAGTACTTCCCATTTACTTTCGAGACTGTATACTGAGGGAAGGGGAATACTCAGTCTTTTCAAGGATTATTGGATATAGGTCTGAGTTGACACTGAAACCCAGAAATTGGAAGTTTCATCACGGTCCCACATCATACTGGGGGCCCTTCCACGAGCTCTTTGAAGATGGTTACCCATAAGACTAACTGGAGAAAAACACCCAGCCTGAGCCCCTAATAAGGCACCATTCCTCAACTGCTTCAACGTCTTCTTGGTAGTAAGTGGTATGTATCAGGTGACTTCCATCCTAGAAGAGTGAGGCGTAGGTACATCCTCACAGGGATGCCTATTTCAGGTACAGGTTTCACCTTTCCTGTTCACAGAACAGGCATGAAATTTCACACAACATAGCACCTGACCGGGAATTCACTGCACAGCAAAGGAGGGGTCCACGTGCTGCACCCTTCAGAAGCAGCTGGCCTCAGAGAGCCCTGGAACAACCCATTGAAGGTACAGTTGAACCACCAGCTTGGAAGAAATACTTTGCAAGGATGAGTGCCATCCCTCATGACACAGTGCGTGCACTCAATCAGAGATCTCTATAAAGTGCTAAGTTCCATTCATTAGAAAGAATAAATGGGTTTAGGACCAAAGGCTAGAAGCAGAGAGGCCCTATTTATCACACCCAGTGACCCAATGGGGTATTCCCACCTCACAACTTTAGGCTCTGCAAGGTCGTCCCAAATGGGTGCACTCTTGCCAGGAGACATAGCAAGGACCCAGGTGAACTATAAACTACAGCTGTTAAGAGGCCATTTTATATTGAGTCCAGGAACTAGCAGGAAAGAACCTCCATTTTCATAGGATAACTGATCAGCAGAAGTAGGGCTTCTTTTATACCAAAAAAAAAAGGAAAACCCCAGGTCATCAACTTGGGTGCGATATTGGTTTTCTGTTGCTGCCATAACCAATTACTACAAACTTATGGCTTCAAAAAACATCAATGTATTATATCACAGCTCTATAAGTTAGAAGTCCAGTACAGGTCTCTCCAGGCCAAAATCAAGGTATGGGCAGGTTGTAGTCCTCTCTGCAGGCTCTAGGGCAGCCTGTTTCCTACTCGCTCAGGTGTTGGCAGAATTCAGTCTCTTGCAATATAGGACTGAGCAGGCTGTCAGCTGGGGGCCATATTTAGCAAATAGACACCTCTCCCTGGTCCCCCCTACATGTCAGAACCATCACTATCCTTCTCACACTGTCATTTTTCTCTGATCACAGCTGAGAAAGGTTCTCCACTTTTAAGGGCTTGACATTAGCTTGGGCCCACTGGAATAATCCAGGATATTTCCTTTCCCCATCCAAAGCCTTTAACCATAACCATGTCTGTACAATCCCTTTTACCAAGTAAAGTAGCATGTTCACAGGACCCAGGGATTAGGACATGGACATCTTGGGAGATGTTTATTCTGTCTGCCACAGGTGCAGTGTGGCACTACACTGTCTGCTGTAACTGGACATGTGTGGCTACCCTGGCCTGAGAAGGGTATGATTACCAAAGGCTCAAGACAGGAATGAGTTAGGTTCACACCACCAAGTAAGCTACATGATAACGAATGATGAAGGGAATTTATGGTGTTTAGTGAAGGGAGGTGACAAAAGTTGTTGCCCAAGGACAAACTGCAGCATTGGGAATTGTAACTTGCCCTAAGCTACCTTCCTCCTAGGAGGCCCTTCAGGAATTGTGAACATGCATGGAGAAATGAATCTGTCTGGCACAAGAGGCAGAATGCAGTGGCCATTAGAGTATGCCACCCAAACCTCAAGAGCATGTACTGCAAATAGTTAACAGCTTCCAGCTCCCTCACCTTTAGGTGTCACACTAAGGCCACACTTCCCTCAGGCTGCTACATGACTGAAAACAGAAGGGATTCTAAGTCATCACTTCTAACAGAGAAACTTCATCTAGGACTCATCAGCCCCCTCATATAGATACGATGCACTCTGGGGCTCTTCTGACCAAATCGTTTTCCTTGTGCCTAACAGAACCCAAGACCTTGGTGTGGCAACTTCTCAAAACTCACCCTTGCTGTTGGGTTTGCAAGAGTGACACAAAATTTCTGGAGTATTAATAATTCCTTGGCCTCCACTTCCCCTCCCCTATCCCAGAAAAGTGCTCATGGGCCTGTTATTTTACAAAACAATCATCTGGAATGATGAGTGGGTGCTAATGGTTTGGATATCACTTTTTAAAAAAATAGGAATTTAATAATCTTGTTGCAAAAGCATATTCTTATTTACAACTGCATAAATGCTTCTCCTGTGTTATGAGTATACTGCAGGACCTATGAAGAGATCTCAAATTCAATGGGCCTTCTGAGCTACTTTCAACCATTCTCTGGATATAAATACTTAAAGCCAAAGTGATGATGTAACAGCTATTTTCAACCAAAATAAAAATTCATCCTACTGCAAGAATTTTTTAAATAAACAATACCTATTTAGTCAGGAACACTGACCTCCTCTCCCTTAGACTGTCACATAAAAAAAAAATCACAACCAATCAGCAAATAATATTTTTGGTGTGCCACAGAATTTTAGTAATTATTTTGTGTTCCATGAGTTGAAAAGTTGAAATCGCTGGTCTAACCATAAATTTTTTGTTCCTTAGTTCGGTTCTTATAGGTGATCTTTTGGCCTCCTTGTCATAATGCACTGCAATAAACAATTTCTAGAATAGGTAACCTAACCCTACTTAAATTTTTAACTTTACTCTTCGATTCATCAAAATGATCTTGATAGCCCTGGCAGGTATGGCTCAGTTGGTTGGGTGCCATCCTGTGCACCACAAGATTGCTGGTCCCATTTCCGGTCAGGGCATATGCCTGGGTTGTGGGCTCTATCCCAGGTAGCGGGCGTGCAGGAGGCAGCTGACTGATGTTCGCTCTCACGTCAATGTTTCTTTTTCCTCATTCTCTCTCCATTCCCCTCTTAAACAAACAAAAACAGTAACTTTTATAAGATCTGGACAACTTATGCCTACCTGTGACCCAGCACCAGATCCAACTTCTCCGGGAGTTTTATATATTCATATACATATACATATGTAATTTACATACATTTACATAGAAGATGGATGGTTAAAGATACATGTTTATGGATATACATTCCTAGTCCTACAGAACTTTAAAAATGATAATCAGGCATTGTGAAAGAGAAATGGGAGTAGAAGTAGGGGGCACAGAGGAGAGTGGAAAGGAAGATATTTGGAACTGGTAAGCTTTAATAGGGAGGTCCTACCCCTTTCCATTTACTTCTAACAGAACTTTATCTTATCCTGCAAACCAAAACTAAAGTAAGTTACTGAAAGTGTATTTACTTCTTGGGATTTGTCCTATTTTCCCTTTCCCATCAGAAACAGCTCCCTAAGGACCACCACCCCAATTATATACATATATATTTTCTCTCAAATACAAATAAAACATGCATTCAAGTGATTTATATTTTCATAACATTTTAATATTTAATAGAAACTATATACAATAATTTTTTATGGCATTTTACATTAGGATAGTCACTACAGAAATTTACATACGTTGAAGATGGATGGTTAAGGAGGACCCAGTCCTGTGGGCTATTTTCTGAAGTTACAGGCCAGAGTTTATTGGGGAGGAAGGGAGTTCAGAATCCCCAACTAGGTGAGAGGTGAGAAAAGGCTAAAACACAAGCTGCTATATAGCAATGGCCAGACACGGGGTCCATCAATATCCCAGGGGTGCACAACTCCCACTTAAAGACTTTGGAAATCCCCTTACCAAGATGTCTCTTCTCATGGCACAGAGTCCCAAATACTTGCTCGATCCCAGCAGCTCTGACAAGATTCACCTATTTTTCTTCCTCGCCCAGAGCGGAAAGACACAACTTTTAAACACTACTACTGGTCCCTGCCCCCCAAATTTGGTGTATGTTTGACTATAGCACTCAATAACCCAGAAGGAAAACAAAGTAGTCTGGGTTGTCCTTTAGAGAGGTCAGAAATACTTGTTTAAAGAATGGGAAATTCAAATCCTCCAAAGTCAAACAGTTCCCCAAACAATCAACTGATAGAACTGTGTTCTGGCTTCCCGTTTGCAGTCGCCACTCCACTTTGAGACAACGGTGCAGAGGCTTTCTCAGAATTTCGAGATCCCTGTGATCTGCACCCATCTCCGGCCATCTGCATCTGTCCCTGTTAAAAGAAAGTTACCTTGGTTACAAATTCATTTGTTGTGGTCTGAAGCGTGAATCTGACTTATCAGTGCCCATGTATCATAGCAATAAGAACAAGACAGCAGAAATAAAATAATACTGGACAGTTGCTCTTCCCCATACTTGTTATTTCTTGAAGCATTCCTAAGACTCCCAATGGGAGGGAGAGCTGTGGGTTGTTTCTTCCAAATGAAACAGCCATTCTGTGCTGAATTTCCAGAACAACCAACAGATCACAGGAAGATGGTCCTTTGGGCCTCTGCTTGAAACCAACAGCTATAGTGTAAGTGCTGGTCTTCAGTCAGGGCCATTTGTATCCCACCCAAGGCTCAGAGAAAGAAACCAAATTACATTACTTATCCTTACCCTATGATGAAAATAATTCCAGTGCTGAACTCTGCCTTAAAAGGAACAATGTACCTAGATTCCTTGTCTAGCTAACTAAATAAATGTGTCCTGCTGAGATATGAAAACCAGGATTTCTAAGAGCCTATCTGGAGAACTACCATCTGGGACACCTTTACAGTCTCCGTGTGATGACATCCCCACTCACGCTCTGGGAGTACATGCTAGCACAGCCAGCAAGGAACCCTCTGCCTGGCTGCATGGCTACATGAGGGAAGCCTGGCCGGGTTGTTCTTCACTTGCCAAAGTATCCACTGGGCCTTCAGCAGTGTCTCTGACTGAATGATCTTCAAGGGTTAGTGAAGGATCAAAAAGCAAGGGTGAAGGAGGACACTGCATACCATCACCCACAACATCCAAGTCCTAGGAAAAGACAGAGAAATGCGTATCAGCAATACCAAACGAACCAATTAGCTAAAGTTGGCATATTTTTCAGCAAACCATAAAGCAATTTTCCCACACTTCCTTTACCCCTTACCTACCTTGAATCAAAAAGACTTTCCCATAATGTCCAACAAATGGGGTAAGATCCAAAAGCACTAAGCATTTTTCCTTGCTGCCAAGTATAAAGCAGGGACCACCAGTCGCTTTAAAAAGCATATTTTCCGCCCTGACCGGTTTGGCTCAGTGGATAGAGCATTGGCCTGGGGACTGAAGGGTCCCGGGTTCGGTTCTGGTCAAGGGCATGTGCCTTGTTTGCAGGCATATCCCCAGTGGGGGGTGTGCAGGAGGCAGCTGATCGATGTTTCTCTCTCATCGATGTTTCTGGCTCTCTATCCCTCTCCCTTCCTCTCTGTAAAAAAAGCAATAAAATATATTAAAAAAAAAAAAAAAAAAAGCATATTTTCCAATCAGCATAGTTACAAATTAAACTGAAATACTGCCTTAAAAAATGGGTAATATGAGATTGTTTGATTAATGTCCTAACAGCCACAAAGCAAGCCAGTGAGCAAGAGGGAAAGGGAGAGAAGAGAAATAAATACGTAAAAAAACTCAAAGTCCCTCTTAACAGCTAAAAAAAACCTGTTTTGGTTAAGTCCGTATCCCCACAGAATTATGAGTTCCTGATTCTTAAACCTAACAATCCAAATGTAAACAAACAAAAAAAAATATTATATTTACAGACTATGTTTCATCCAATTGAATTGGCCATTCCCACTGGGTCCTGAATGGCCAACAAACCACAGGAAGACATTGCTCTTGGCTCCTGTTTGAAACCAACAGCTACAAAAAAACCACTGGTCTTGATTCAGGGCCTAAAGCATTGCAAAGGCTCAGACAATGTGTCAAACAGACTTGCAAGTCACCACTTTCTAAGAGGCTATCCCTAAACTCCCCTGTTTAAGAGTGAAAATTACCCAAGGGTTTGTACTCCCTTATGTCCAATCCACTTTCTAGAGAGTCTATGTTTCCACTAATCTAATTTCACGAGAAGCTCACTTATTTCTATGCTTTTAAATAGGTTACGTCTTAGAGTCCAAAAACCTTCCCCTTCCTTGAATCACATCTTCAAAACAATTAAGGTTGAAAAAAGTAAGTAAAGAACACTGGACTTAAAGCTGGTTAATTTAAGCAGAAACACAAAGAAAAGGATATCAGCTACCTAAAAGGATACATTCACTTCAGATATAAAATATCCACAGAAACCAGGGCTCTCATATGGTTAAGACAATAAACTATTTTCTTTAATTCTTTTACTACGCACATTTATTATACAAACTAGAGGATTCATGCACCGGTGGAGTCCCTCAGCCTGACCCGCTCCCCCTGGAAGCAGCAGGCAGCCAGGGAAGAGCCCAAGCCCAGGCTGGGCCCCTGCTCAGCTCCCACTCATCCCAGCCCAGCTGCGCCTGCCACCGCTGTTGCTCAGCAGCGTGCTGCCACCGCAGCTGCAATCACCAGCCATGAGTCTGGCATCCGGCGCCCCACTGTGGGAAGCTCCTGTGTTGAGCGTCTGCCCCCTGATGGTCAGTGCATGTCATAGCAACTAGTCAAACGGTCATTCGGTCACTTGGGCTTTTATATAGAGATAATTAACTTGGAATTTAAAAGAACTCATTTAAGTGGTGAGGCAAAAGACTTCCAAGTCTCAAGAGGACAACAGTCAAGAAATGTTTTCAAAAGAAAATAGATACTGAAAAGGCTTTTCTCACATAGTTACAGTGTTGTCTTTAAAGAGAACTGAATTTGGAGAAAGGAACCAAGAAAGGAAAAAATAATCAGCAGAAAAGCCTACCATAACAGGAATGTTTAATTGCAAGTATCAAAACATTCTGAGAATCCATTTTTGTTCTGATCTCAAAAACCATAAACACACACAGAGCAAGCTCAAAGTTAATAGGAATAAACTATGATGTTATTTGCCAAACATCTTTGGATCAAAACACAGAAAACAGACAAGTGTAATATCCAGAATGACATGCTTTTCGTGTCTCAGCCTTTTGGCTAAGATCAAGTGTAGAATTTTTACCCATAGTAATAGCTCATATCAGGCCCTCCCCTGAGTGAAGTTATCAAAAGTTATTAACATGTTATAGAAACTATATCTAAAACAATACAGGTAACAAAACTGCTTAGTGAAACTCATAATTAAGAAATCGTTTTTGCCCTAGCTAGTTTGGCTCAGTGGACAGAGCACTGGCCTGTGGACCAAAGGGTCCCGGGTTCAATTCCGGTCAAGGGCACATACCTTCGGTTGTAGGATCCTCCTTGGCCCGGGCCCTGGTTGGGGTGCGTGCAGGAGGCAACCAATTGATGTGTTTCTCTCACATAGATATTGCTTTGTCTTTCCCTCTCTCTAAAAATCAATGGAAAAATATCCTCCGGTGAGGATTTAAAAAAAAGAAATCATTTTTTCCCAGCAAAATTTTATACTAATATATCCAGAATTTGTGGGAGGACAAAGATTATTTTCTAAAACTGCATTTTATTTCAAATTTTCTGGAGAATTTACCTCCAAAAGATTAAGAATAAAACTATTTTTTAATAACCAATGTAGTTCATCAAAAGAACATAATTATAAACACAATAGATCATCAATTACAAATAGCTAATTGTTTTACAAAGGTCCATCTTAAAAACCCACTGGATTCTCAAAAGTAAAGCTTTTTTCTCTTATATTCTTTAAGAAATCCATGCCAAATATAAAGATGAACAGATCTGATAGCATATATTTTTTAGAATCTTTTAAAATTAAGAATTCTTAAATCTAATAGGAATGAAGAAACCAAAAAAAAAAAAAAAAAAAGATTTCTTAAATGTTAAGTTTGCCTACCATCACATCTTACAGTCTTTAATATTTTGTGTAACTATTCTCCAAAGAACAAACAAGACTATAATCTCCAAAGATATTGGGACAGTCATATTTTCTTAACTCTAGTTATCAAAGGTTTGAGAAAGAAAAGATCACTTAAAACTAACATGGCAAAACAGGTGAAAGGGGAAAACCAAAATAATCAAAATAGAAATGGCTCTCAAAATTATCAGGTAACAAATATTAATAATCTAGTACATCTATATAAAACACATACTAGTTTTTACATTAACATTTGAAGAGAATTTGGTGATGTAGTGGTTATTAGGTTATAGTTAGACCCTATAAAGCTCCTCATATTACTGAGTTTTAAAAATAAAAGCACCCCTTGGGTTTTCCTCACATGTAAAATAAAGGAGTAGCTAAAAATCTGTCTCCCTCAAAGCCCACCGCATGGGAGAACATATTCGCCAATGTTATCACCGATAAGGGTTTAATCTCCAACATTTACAGGGAACTCATACAACTTAACAAAAGGAAGATAAACAATCCAATCAAAAAATGGGCAAAGGACTTAAATAGACACTTTTCAAAAGAGGACATTCAGAAAGCCAAGAGACATACGAAAACATGCTCAAAGTCACTAATCATCCGAGAGATGCAAATCAAAACCACAATGAGGTACCATCTCACACCTGTCAGAATGGCTATCAACAAATACACAAACAACAAGTGCTGGACAGGATGCGGAGAAAAGGGAACATTCATGCACTGCTGGTGGGAATGCAGACTGGTGCAGCCACTATGGAAGACAGTATGGAGTTTCCTCAAAAAGTTAAAAATGGAGCTCCCATTTGACCCCGTGATCCCACTTCTAGGAATATATCCCAAGAAACCAGAAACACCAATCAGAAAGGATATATGCACCCCTATGTTCATAGCAGCACAATTCACCATAGCTACGATCTGGAAACAGCCTAACTGCCCATCAGCAGATGAATGGATTAGAAAACTGTGGTACATCTACACGATGGAATACTATGCTACTGTAAAAAGGAAGGAATTCTTACCATTTGCAACAGCATGGATGGAACTGGAGAGCATTATGCTAAGCGAAATAAGCCAGTCAATGAAAGAAAAATACCACATGATCTCACTCATTTATGGATAATAAGGATCATTATAAACTGATGAACAAATATAGATACATAGGCAGAGCAGCCTTGAACAGACTGTCAAACTACAGCAGGAAGGCTGGGGAGCGTTGGGGGGCGGGAGTAAGAGATCAACCGAAGGACTTGTATGCATGCATATAAGCATAATCAATGGACATAAGACACTGGGGGGGTAGAGAAGGCTGGGGGATTGTCAAGGGGGGGGCGGGGGGGAGGAGACATATGTAATACTCTTTGTAATACTTTAAGCAATAAAAAAATAAAACCTGTCCCCCTCAATTTAGAGTTACTTATTTACTCTAACATAATCTCAGTAGAAAAGTTTGGGAAACACCAGAATGCATAATCTCTAAGGTCCCTTTCGAGTTCTCATAAGCCATGAATCTGTGTGAAAGAAATTTTTTCTTTTTAAAACTTTTTAAAGAGCAATTATAATCAGGATTATAACAAAAATTGTATTATAAATGAAGTAATAAAAACCACGCTTTTACACCTATTGACAGTATATAATCCTAAAACGGAAATTATTGAGGGAAAAATTAATGCCATTTCCCCCCCACCGCATATTACCCTGACCTAGTGTATCTTTTTTAGTAAATCTTGAGGCTACCCAAACCTTACTTCCACCTCATTTCCCATTTAGATTTGTCCCCTTAAACATGTCATGGTTAGACACAAGATACCTCTATTATGAAATTCAAAAGACTTATCTTAATAATAAGGACCTATATCCAGAAGGCTAAAGATTAATAAGCAAAGTGCCAAGACAGAGGTGGGATGTTAACTGATCCCTAAAGTCAAATAGTAGGATAGTGCTAAGTAGGGAAACAAAATCTGAGCTGGATTTATGTGCTATGGCCAATCAAACAAGCTAAAAAAGACAGAAGTGTACATATTTCAAAGTAAATACTCAGTGAGATCACTGGTCTAGTCCATTCACAACAGGATTATGTAATAACATCAAAATTGAAAAATAGTAACCAAGTTAAGTTTACAGTAATTTCTTGTGATACACATTAATCTGAAAATGAAACCCCTTACTATGGAGCCAAAACACAAGTTTACAGTGTCAGAAGTAGGTATCAGAACTCAGTATTAAGATGCTGGTGACTCACTCACCTTGCAGATGGGTAGCATATTTCCTGTTACACCAAACCCAACCATAATCCTGACTTTCTAACTTCCCTTAATTTACAATTTTCCTTACCATTCCCTCAGAAAAATTTCTGCCTATCTAAACGGTCTCTAAATGAATATGCTAACATATACATACAACCATGCATATATCATTTCAAAAACTTTATCAATTCTCCTGAGCACAAAAGACTAATCTATTCTCACCATCCTATAAAAATAAAAGCCTAATATGCAAATCGACCAAACTGCAGAACGACGAGTTGGCAGAGGGAGGAGACAGCGACCCGCGGGCAACGGTGACCAGTGGAGTTGGAGGGATGACTGGGGGGGGCGGGACTGGACAGTGCCATCCCCTGATCGCTCCACTGGTCACCTCCCACAGAGGGAGGCCAGACTGCTGCTTAGGCCCGCTCCCCACATGGGGAGCGGGCCTAAGCCATCAGCCTGACATCCCCTGAGGGCTCCTGGTCTACAAAAAGTCGCAGGCCAGGCTGAGGGACCCCCCACCTGAGTGCACGAATTTTCGTGCACCGGGCCTCTAGTTAATAAATAAGGCCTTGCCTCAAGGGCCAACCAGAGCAGACTTCTCTAACTTACATCACTGAACTCCAGAGGTAAACTCTCAGTGGGCTGAAGCTCAGCAGCACTCAAGTACAGATCCATGGGGCCGGCTTCCAGATCGTCTGGCACAGACAGTACCTGCTCGGGCTTATACATCTGAGGAGGCAACTGGAAATGCAGTGGGCAGCAGGGATCTTCAGAGAGGCTTACAGGAACTGGTTTGTTGCAGGGTACCTCTTCAGACCCCTGGCAGCATTTGAAGAGAACCTGATTCGTGTCCTGACAAATATCTGCAGAAAAACGGTCAAGGGAAATAAAATGGACCTATGGGAGATACAAAATACAAGTGTCTGCCATGTAAAACTCAAGGTCTGCACTACAAGATAATTGGTTACAATAGACACAGAACAAAATGCAGTTAGCAATTTTTCTAATTCTATCTCAATCAGTAATTTAAAACTAGTCCCCAACCTCCATTTCAAGATCCTAGCCATGTAAACTAGACACTAATCTTGTTCTCCCTTATAAAACATTTCAAAACACAGTGCTGAGCATACAGCAATAACAATCCTAGGAATCTACACTTACACAGAAGAGATATCATGACAAATGTAAACAGTCTGCAGAGGCCTCTACTAACCCCTTCCAAGACTCAAGAGAGACAAAGTTGTTTCTGCTCCGTTAAGAAGACTGACAAAAAGTTTTTAAACCTTGTTTTCAAATGCTTACATGATAAAATTGTTTAAAGCAGCAGAGAACTGGAACTGGAGAAAATGGAAGCTCTAATAATAGTGACTAGCTATCATTTCCTGAAAGAAAGTAAAAATATATTTTCATACCCTTTTTTTTTGGGGGGGGGGGGAGTGTTGGGGAATCCTTTTATTATCCCAAAGAGAAAAGAGATAATTTTATGAAAGCCCATGGAAAGAAAGTAATCCAGGAATGCTCCTAGGTGCTCTAACAGGACAGCCAATGTTAAGGCTAGAAGCAGAAAAGGATTATTTCCAAGTTGACAAAGAAGCTCTGTAGGATGAATCAAAATTGAAATCATAATCAGATCAAATAAAATTCCAGTTCAAGTTACTGTACAAAGCACATTTTACACAAGTGTTATCATTTCTGAAAACCCTAACTGTATGGTTATTTTCCTATTTTAAATTTAGGCTTATTTTTAAGTACGAAAGCACAATTTTCTATAAGCTGACTGTTTCCAGGATTATTGAATGTCAAGTGTAAACCTATATAATTCCTATATAATAAAGAGCTAATATGCTAATTAGACCAAACAGCAGGACGACCGTCTGGACAACCTTCCGGACAAAGCCGGGGATGCAAGGATGGAGGCAGCCGGGGCTGTGAAGGCCAAGCCCCTTGCACAAATTTTGTGCATCAGGCCTCTAGTTAATAAATAAATTGGGGGGGGAAATGTTAAGGTAATTTTTAAAAACTAAAAAATCTAATGCACATTGTAATTTTTAAACCAAATAAAAATTCTTTAATAAAGCCATTTCTTTCATGATGCTACGATAGGGTTTTACAACCTTGGCACTAATGACATTACTGGCCATCCTGGGCATTGTAGAGTGTTGTTCAGCAGCATTCTTAGCCTCTACCCACTAGATGTCAGTAGCACCTCCATCTGAGTTATGACAAGCAAAATGCCTTCACACATTGCCAAACGGGTCAAAATGACCCCCAGATGAGAATCTATACTCTAAAGGAATAATGGTACAAAATAAATAAATATTTATTAAATGAAAATGAATGATCAAATGAACAAACATATGAATCTGATGGGAATAGATTTGCAGTCTCTATGTGCTTAAGAAAACCCCAATCTAATTTAAATTTTTAATATTTAAAATGTTAATCCATTAAATGCTTTAATCACAGTATTTTTCTTGGAATTTAAATGACTTTCATAAGTCTCTTATTTAATACCACATATCCTGGAAAAATGCTCCCCCCATCCTCATCCACCCCTTTCTTTCAGCTGGGGACAACAAAGACAAAGAAAAGGGAATGGTTGACCTACAACTAGAGTCTGCATCCTTTACTTTCAGTCCAGGGCTGTCTCCATTAGACCAGAGTAAAGAGTTAACAGGTCACCAATGGCAGTCGCATCTTTCTCTGGGATACAGACTTAAGGAAGGGTAAGTGACTTAGGCAACTATGGAATGAAAAACAGAAGAACACAAAAGAAAAAATACTTCTCTTTTCAAATACATTTCATTTTCAACTTTGCTTTTTAAAATATTAATATTCTAATAAACTGAGTATAGTACTATAATGGGTGGGGAACATCCAATCCGCAGGCCATACAATGCCCACGAAATCATTTGGTCTGGCCCTGCCAAGGCATTAGGAGTGAGTTAATTATAGAGTTAACCAAAAGCAGGCAAATTTTTAAGTTGATAATTTTGTATAGCCCACGAATGATGTTATAAATATCCAAATGACCCTTAGCAGAAAAGGTTCCCCACGCCTATACTACAAGTAAAGTCTAAACTACTTTGATACCTGTAAATTAGTTTTTTGCCTTATAAAGTAATTCAAACTCACTGAAGAAAACCTGAGAAGTACAAAGCAGAGGAAAAAGGGCATTCATAACCCCACCATCCAAAAATAGTCACATTTCTATTAAACTTCCTCCTAGTATTTAGTTCCATGTAGTTAAAACAGACTCTACAGAATCCCATATCCTACTTTTGTTATTATCAAATGTTTTCCCAAATCATTCATAAAGTTTATTAAATGTTTAATGATAACATATTACTATTATTTTGTATCATAATTTTTTCCTCCTCATCTCTGAAAATTTTAAGTCTCAAATCAGAGAAATTTTATGTAATACTGGTCCTATATTTAATTATCTCCTTAAATAAATTCACAGAGGTGATAGTAACATATTAAAGAATATGGATAGTCAAACTGCTTTATAAAAAGCCTATAACACTGTATGTTCCCACTGGTAGCCCTTAGAGGGTCCATTTTACCACACTGTCACCAACTTTTAAAATTCACTCATTAAAAATCATATATATAAGCATCAAACTTATGGATTAAAACATTTGTTTTATTTCCTATTTATTTACAGTAATAAGCACTATTAAACTATCAACTACTTCTTTTTAAATCTGTCCAAAGATTGCCTTTAAGCAATTCAGTTTTGAGAATTTAATTTCAGCTATTAATTACTTTGCATAAGATTTTATACATTAAGGACAACAATCCTTTAGCAGACATTTGTTGTTGCAATAATTAATAAATTAGTAAAAGATTTTTCAAAAAGAGCAGAAAAGTCAGTCAGTTTTCCTTTCAAAAGGCCAGGGAAGGTTCTCCTCTTCCTATTGAAAAAATATTTTACTTTTCAGTATTTTATCTCTTGCCAGACAACTGAAATCCAGCAAGATTTATGCCTTTCATATAATAAAAATCAGACTCAACAAAAGTTTTTACAGTGAAAGTCACTTTCTCAATCACTGTCCATATAAAATGTACTTTCACAATAAACAGTACAGTTTGGTACTATGTAAATGTAGTCTCACAGCAGATTCAAATGATGCTCTGATGGTTCAAAAGCAAATTAACTGGGGAGTAATTATCCAATTTTTGGAAAAAGTAAGTTTCCAATTTGAATGAAGTCTAAAAATACAAGTTAAGAGCACTAACCATACAAATGGATAATACTCAAAGGAAGCTCACAGTTCAGAATTGTCCTTTGTTATTGTTAGAAAATCCACATTTTTTTTTTTTTTATAACTGGATTTAACAGTATTATAATTCTAATAAACAAGTTAAAGCAGGAACCTCTGTATCTGGAATCCCAGTATTAACTGACTACAAATAAATATTAACCCACATCTATCACCAATGACTCAGATGTTTCTTTCTAATGAATTGACCATTACATTTCCTAAGTTCTGAAATGGCCAACAGACCATAGAAAGACATTTCTTTAGGCTCCTGCTTGAAACCAGCAGCTTCAGCAAACTGCTGGCCTTGATTCAGGGCCAAAGGATAACAAAGACCTTCAACTGAGCAACTATCAGTGTCTCCCACTAGCCGTTCGGTCTAGCTAGCAAACTGAACAAAGTAAAAAGATACGAGTAATGCAGTGTCTGGTCATTGGAAGAGACTGATTAGAACAACGAACATCATCCACAAAGGCCAAGCACCTCTGACTGGAACGAGTGGTATGGGCCTAAAATGGAAAAAAACAGGTAAGTAAAACGCCCACAAAAGAACATACAACCAATTATGTATGAGAATACTTAGTTATAAAATATAAGAAAGGTACATCTTTAAAAGCTAAAAAATTCAACATTTAAATGTATTCACCAATACGACGTAAAAAAATAATTTTTAAAATCTCATGTACAAATGAATCAACCCTAATTTGAATCTTACTCCTCCATATTCTGAACGTGCGACACAGACTAATGATTTTCAAGCTATTTTATCTTTTAGCAGAACCCTTCTCGAAATTGTAATCTTATGTGAAAATTCAACAAATAAAACACAAAAATGAAATTACTCTTATTGAAGCAGAGACCAAGGGCCTGAGAAAAAAATTTAAGTGATCACTTAATTCTGCTCCTATCAACCTTACTTCCCAACATTCATTGCTCCTATTATTCTACCTATTTTCCTGCCTTCTAAAACACGATTCCCAAGGAAAGTGGGCTTAACCTGTGCCTATTTCTGAACCAAAGAACAGAGAAATCTGTGGCAACCCCTCAATTTGCAGATGGGAAGAGGCCCAGAGAAGTTATCAGCGCAGGCACAGTACTGGTCAGAAGAAAACTGAGACTAGAACCTGCGTCTCCGGACTTCCAGGTAAGTGCTCTTTTCCTTTTTCTTTTAATATATTTTATTGATTTTTTACAGAGAGGAAGGGAGAGGGATAGAGAGTTAGAAACATCGATCAGCTGCCTCCTGCACACCTCCTACTGGGGATGTGCCCACAACCAAGGTATATGCCCTTGACCGGAATTGAACCTCGGACCCTTCAGTCCGCAGGCCAACGCTCTATCCACTGAGCCAAACCGGTTAGGGCTAAGTGCTCTTTTCAATATACCCCACGTCCAGTAAGTCAGATGTCAGAGCCAAGACTCTACCACAGTGCTTGGACAATTACTTTATAAAGGAAGCAAATTTATAAACCTTACAAGTATATACACAAATTACCTGTTGGGCAGCACCATCTGTGGCCAGCATTCTGCGTTCCTTCAGCTGCCTATGTAGTAAGGCTTCTACTCCATAGCGCTGACGATACCTCCGAAGACATTTTAGACGCTTTAAGTTATCTCGTTCTTTGGCCAATAGTCCCTCTGGGCCAGTCAGGAGACTACTACCTGGAGAGTCAGCAACAGTCAAGATGTTATTTGCCAAGAAACCAAACAAGGGCTGGTCTCCAAATAAACAAGTGAACAGAAAAATCTTGGGCCATAGATAGGCAGTTTCAAAAGCAAATCAGGAACCTCTGTCTCCTCCACTCCAGATACCAACAGAGATAAATGTAACTACTAACAACATGTGGGTTCACATGTTGAACCTACAATAGGTTGTTGTAACTTGCCTAGAGCTTCATGTTCCACTTTCCGATTATGTAAGTAACGACGCTTCTTCTCTTTGAGCAGATGCTGAAGTCGTTTAAACTGATCAATGTACAAAGACTGTAAACGAATTAGTTTCTCACGCATAATCAGGGCCACTTCTTCAGCTGTGTAGACACCAGCATGTCTGGAATAGAAAATTCCCAGCAGTGCATAAGAAAACACAATAATAAAACCCAAGTTTAAAAAGAGAAAAAGATAGATATTAGACGATATTTAATAAGCAGTCAGTGCTGATACAATTACCTTAACAGAAATCTTTTTACCATTCAAGTTGTTACATTAAAAAAAGAAACTGATTGATGTGTCTCTGTCTCCGTCTCTGTCTCTCTCTCTGTCAAATCAGTGAAAATATATCCTCAAGTGAGGATTAAAGAAGAAAAATAAAAAAAAATAAAAAGTTAAAGAAAAATTTACTAATTATTCTTAAGCTGAAACTTCATCAGTCCTAGATACTGCTATAAATGAGCTTTTAAAGATTACTTTTTATAAAGCAATTAAGTAAATGGTTACTTTGAGGCAAATCACAAAGATATATATCTACAAAGGGTTGTGGGGGGATGATGACTATGACAACAGTAATTGTAGTTAGGATAAATCTCTGATGACATCATCAAAAATACAAATAGTAGCCTTTCTGAAACAATCAAGTGAAGATATATGCTGCAAATTGTTAATAATTCAAAAAGTGGCCCCAGTTATGACCAACACTGACACCAAAAAAGAATTTTAAAAGAATTTCATTAAATAAACACTTGTATTAAATATAGTAAGATAGCCCAGCCACCATTGCTCAGTGGTTGAATGTCAACCTATGAATCAGGAGGTCAGTTTGATTCCCAGTAGGGGCACTTGCGGGCTCAATTCCCAGTGTGGGGTGTGCAGGAGGCAGCCAATCACTGATTCTCTTATCACTGATGTTTCTACCTCTCCCTTCCTATCCCTTCCTCTCTGAAATTCACAAAAATATATTTTAAAATATATATATAACAAGATAGTAATATGTAACCATATTAATAAATTATTAGCAGACATTTACCAACTCTATTTACATTCCTAAAAATGCATATATTTTAAAGAGCCTAAATTTATTTTGGATAATGTTCCTCGTAGGATTAAAAAAAGCCTTGCCCTTGCCATAACCAGTTTGGCTCAGTGGATAGAGCGTCGGCCTGCGGACTGAAGGGTCCCAGGTTCGGTTCTGGTCAAGGGCATGTACCTTGGATGCAGGCACATACCCAGTAGGGAGTGTGCAGGAGGCAGCTCATCAATGTTTCACTCTCATTGATGTTTCTAACTCTCTATCCCTCTCCCTTCCTCTCTGTAAAAAATTTTAAAAAAAATAAAAGCCTTGCCCTATCTGGTTTGGCTCAGTGGATGGAGCACCGGCCTGTGGATGAAGGATCCCAGGTTCGATTCCAGTCAAGGGCACTTGCCCGGGTTGCTGGCTCAATCGCCAGTAGTAGGCAGACGATCAATGATTCTCTTTCATCATTGATGTTTCTCTCTCCCTCTCCCTTCCTCTCTGAAATCAATAAAATGTATTTTAATAACAGCCTTGTATTTCATTGCCAAATTGCTGCACATATTTGGACCTTTATTTTTCCCTTTGGATGTTCCTTTTAGGAGAAACTGACATTGAGTACCTAATCCTTTTAACACTTGTATTTCTCACATAAACTGATATTTTGGTTGATAAAGTAGTCTCTTGTAAGTTATATTCATATGACTGTATCCCCTAGACCAGGGGTGGGCAAACTTTTTGACTCGAGGGCCACAATGGGTTCTTAAACTGGACCGGAGGGCCGGAACAAAAGCATGGATGGAGTGTTTGTGTGAACTAATATAAATTCAAAGTAAACATCATTATATAAAAGGGTACGGTCTTTTTTTTTTTTAGTTTTATTCATTTCAAACGGGCCGGATCCAGCCCGCGGGCCATAGTTTGCCCACGGCTGCCCTAGACACTGATCTCTAGATTATTAATAAAATCAAGTTTCTGGACCTTTAAAAAACTTTGTGACCCTAGACAGCACACACCTCTTCAATGCAGCAAGTTTGGCATTTACAAAAGCACAATGAAAAATAAAATAAAAAATATGCTTGATATAAAATTACTGTGAAAGAAAATAAACATTCCTTCTCAAACTACTTAGATGGACTTTCCAAAAGAGTATTTCGGAATTGCTAACTATACAGAAATTACTCAAGAGAAATAGATTAAAATCTACTCAGAAAAATGTAACCCTAAATAACTTCTCATAAACCTCAGAATCCAAGGTAATGAAGAAAACTCTAAGAATTGAAGTTCAACAGTCTAGTCTAGAAATTCATTACTCCTTGCATTATTTACATCCTGCCACATAAATCAGTGGTTCTCAACCTTGGCTGCACATTAAAAATCAGGATTTTAAAAAGATTCCCAGGTGATTCTAATGTGCAGCCAAGGCTGAGAACCATTGACCTAAATTGTCAGTGGGAAGCACTAAGAAACATAAGTCAGAAAAGAAAAAAAAAAGTAAACTAAACTAAACCATGAGACAGCAATATGAGACTTAGAGGAGGAGCAATCCTGAATGCTTTTATGTTTCTACAACTCCTAAAATGAATATGGGTTCAGTGAAGAGAGAAACCACAGTAAGATATAATTAGACTAATTACTCACATCTTGGTTTCTAAATCAGTTTCTATCTCTTAGGCATGAAACCAAAGGATATTCTTGAAACATCTTTTTATTTTTCTTAAAAAAAAAAAAAAAAAAAACCCATAAGATGTAACTTTGCAAATGTAGTTTTTCAAATACAATCACTTTATTATTCCTGAGGTTTACGCCAAGAATGCATTCACGCCCTAGCCAGTTTGGCTCAGTGGATAGAGCGTTGGCTTGCGAACTGAAAGGTCCCAGGTTCGATTCCTGTCAAGGGCACATGCGTGGGTTGTGGGCTCGATCCCCAGTGGGGGACTTGCAGGAGGCAGCTGATCCATGAGTCTCTCTCATCATGGATGTTTCTATCTCTCTCCCCCTCTTCCTTCCTCTCTGTAATCAATAAAAATATATTTTAAAAAAAGAATTCACATTAATTTCCTCTTCTCTAACTGATCTAAGCATTTCTCAACTCTCCTATGTCCAAGAAATTTCCTATTTTCTCTCCTATACTTACTCAGGTGTAGAATTAGATGTCCAAAAGTTTTCCCAAATTACAAGACCTCTAAAAAAGAATCAAATCCTGCTTCAAAGTGAAATGATGATGAATCATGACACTTTAATTTACAGAATCTGTTTCTGCTCACAAACAGCTAAGCTTTCTTCAGCCCTTTTAGGTTATTAATCTTTTAACAGTATGCAGTACTACATTCCATGTACTAACTACATAAAATATTTAAAAGCCTATGTGGAATTACAACTTACTTCAAGGGATCTTCTTGATCACTGTCTATGCTATCAGCTTCACTGTCAGGGTCACCTCTCCATGTCTGATCCACAGTAATGGGTTCCTGCTCCCCATCACTCCAGCTGTCTTCATCTGAGGCAAGGAAGGGACAGCAGCCATTAAGACTTCCCACCTCTGTAACTCCATCACACAAAACTAGGTTACTTAACACATCAACCCAAATCTTAAAATTGAGTTAACCATGCCCTCAAACAGACAAGGTCCAACTCAAAGTTATTTTTGTTTCCTAAAATTACCTTACCTAGCAAAGATGGTATGTATAAAAAGAGCCATTAAGAAAACAGTCATAAACTCAGGAAAGTAAACCTAAGCACACTCTAGGGAGTGGCTATAGGGACTGACCTGTTGGCAAAGCCACAAACAAGTCCCAGCTTAGAGGGCACAGCCCTCTTAGCATAATTAGGCTTGACCTTATGAAGCTCCCTAGATCCATCCTAGGTAGCTAATGGGCTGTGGGAGGTGCAGCCAAGTGCTGCCAAAACAAGTGAAACTCACAAGAACACTGTAACTATGGTGACCACTACCTTGTTTACCTCCCGCTATAAAATAAGCATCCACTTGCGCTCTGGACCTCGCTCTGTGGCCTCAGCCAGGCACAGGAGATCCACTGAGCCCCAGCTTATTCTCTTTGTCTGTCTTTTCTTTAATCCTTTGTACCCCCCCACCCCACAGGCTCACCAAACCCTTGGCTGTGCTGGCTCTGCACAGCACACTACTTCAAACTGAAAAGAATTGGTAAATAACACAGCAATCCTAGAATCTCAACAATTTGCCAATCTCTAACAATAAAAGCATAATATGTTAATTAGACTGGACGACCTTCCTGACAAAGCCAGCGCTGGGAGGGAAGCCCCAATCCCTCCCAGCCCCAATCCCGGGTGCCTGCCGAGAGCCGGAGGGAAGTCCGGGGAAGGAAGCCTGGGCAAGGAAGGCCTACTCTTGCACAAATTTCGTACATCGGGCCTCTAATGAATTAATAGTATTCTATTATCAAGTACCATATACTGTGCTAAAACTAGTAAGTTCTTGTTACCTTTCTTCCTCCTTTTTCATTGTAGGAGAGAATATCCTTACCCAGAATTCGGCTGGCTTCACTGCGACTACTTTCCGGAGTCTGAGGCCCCAGCTCTGTCTTAGCGTACGAGCTCAGCTGGCACAAGAGTGCTTCACCCACAGGCCCTGGAGTGGCCTTCTTCATTTGAGCATGAAGTGCCAGTGCGTTCCTACGGGCATGTTCAGCACAGAAGGACACCCTAAGGAGACAATTAACATTTTATATTCAGATAGGTCCTTTCTTGAAAAAGTTCAATAATTTTCATTACTCGCTGATGTTTAGATCATTTTTAGGAAATTAAAATAACCGTTATCTTGTCCTAGCGGGTTTGGCTCAGTGGATAGAGCATGCTTGTGGACTGAAGGGCCCTGGGTTTGATTCCGGTCAAGGGCACATGCCTGGGTTGCAGGCTTAATCCCCAGTAGAGGGCATGCAGGAGGTAGCCAATACATTTTTCACTCTCATTATTTTTGTTTCAAGCTCTCTCTCCCTCTCCCTTCCTCTCTGAAATAAAAATATATTTAAAAAAAATAAATAAAACAAAATAACCATTATCTTCATTTACAAATATTTAAAAGTCAAGTGAGGCAGAATAATTTAACTGGCCCAAGATCAACTCTCTTGGTTTTACTAAAGGGAAATGCAGGTAGCATAACCTAGTGCTCTATCCACCAAACAAAGCATTCTGACAATCTCAACAAATCAAAGAAATCCACTTTCATCTTTCAAAACTGGTTCTGGAAGACAACTCTACAGTTTACTTCAATATTAATACATAGTAGTAATAAGTCGCACACAATTTTAAAAAGGTATATGCAGAATGACCTACCCAAGTTATGCTCCACGTGGATATCTTTGTATGTAATGAAAGCTATGAAGCCTTTCCCAGAATACACATTGTGCGTATTATTTAATAAGGTTCAGAAATGGCCAAGAGTCACGGACCCCAGGGTTAAGAAAAAACCTGATTATCCCTTTAAAGATAAGGGCAAACAATCCAAAGAGAAGATCTGCGTGACCCAATTGAAAACAGTATCCTTCCAGTGTTCACCAATTTTTTTTCTTTTCCAAGATACGTTATTCATAATCCGTGTCAGAAGCACGTGGGCTAAAAACTCAGCAGCTACGTCCGAGCCCGCAGGATACCCCCTTCCACCCTCCCGTTAAAACTAAAAGTACCAACGACAAGAATTCTGCACATACATACCCATCTTTCTTCTCAGGCTTTGGGGCAGCACTGGGGCATCTTTTCCCATTCTTCGTCGATATGTAGCTACACTGCTTGAAAGGAGCATTCTTGTCCTCAAGGATATGCTTAATGCAAAACTCCTGTCCCTCCAGGCGAGGCTGCGAGCATGGGCGGTGAGTGAAGGAGCAAGAGAGGGGCTCCTGAGGCCTGGGAACGGGGGTGATCCTCCCTCGATTGGTCGGCAAGACGTGGATCCGAATCCTGTTCATACCAAAGCCTGCAGGGCCACACAAAAGGTCAAAAGGCCCCGACTCTCGTCCAAATTCCTCCTCCGCAAGAGCCGGGCGGACCGCGAGTAAGTTTCTAAAGGGCAGACAAGACCCTCTCCGTCCCTCTCCTCGGGCGTCAGGGAATCAGCCTCGCCTCCTCTTCTCCCTCTGCGCCCCCCAGCCCCCCTAACTCCCCTTCACCCCCTCCCCTCCCCCCTCCCCCACCACGCTAAAAGTATGGCAAGGACTCGCACTTCCGCAGCACGAGGGAGAAGCCTCAGCGCCGGCCCCCAGCGGCGGCAGCAACGCCGCAGAGCCGCGCCCCGCCTCCGCCTCCCCGCACGCCGCCTTTGTCCCGACCCGCCTCAGAGCTCATCCCCGTCCCAGCCCGGCCTCGGCAGCCCGTGAGAGCGCCATTTTGGACTAAGGTTCCGAGCACCGGAGAATCTGGGTCCGGGAAGCCTACAGGAGGAGAGCGACCCCGACGCTGATCGAGACAGAGTAGCAGCCCGGAGGGGGCAGGAGGGGCAAGGCAGCAGCCTAACTGCAAAGACCTAAAGTAAGCACCGCCGCCATCTTACCTCTGCCCCTGCGCCGCTCTGCGCCGCGCCGCGCCGCTCGCCCTTCTGCCCCCGTCAGCCACTTCCAAGCTCGGCCCCGCGCCTTTCCTGGATCCGAGCCGCTGATTGGCTAGCGCTCCGACGGCGGTGTGTCACCATTGGCCAAAGTCAGCTACCTATCATGCTTCGGGGCGGGACCCCAAGAAAATGTGCGGCTGAGATAGGAGAGACGACCTGTCTGTCTGTCAGCAACTCCGCCCCGGGGGCGTGCGGCGGCCCAGCGCGGGCAGCGGAGTCGAGCTGGGTTTCCAGCTCAGAGCGTAGCGGGTGTTCGGGCCGCTTTGGGGCGCTGTCTGTGGTCTTTGCTTGCCGCTCCCTCAGCACACCTACACAACTAGTAAAAAAATCAGACATTTGACACTTCATACAGGAAAAGGCCTCAGTTTTCTTTTGTGAGCAGTTCATTTACTGAAACACTTTCTGAGTATTTACTGAGTCTGAGCGATTACATACATAAACATTTAATTTTCCAAGCTACCCTAAGAGGTAGAGGCTATTATCTCCATTCTACAGATAACTTAGAAATAGAATGGGCCCATATGTACTAAATCAGGGAGGAAGGCAAATTTGAACCCAGCCCTCATTCTAATTATTATCCCTTTTTGCCTCTCATATAGTAAAGAGCATGGGACTGAGAATAAGGAAATACTAGTTGTGCTTTAGACCCTGATTGAAATTCTCTACAGTTCCATGCTGAATAACGCAGGTATATAGAAAGAGCAGACACAATCCCAGTTTTATAATCCTTTAAGGATTTTTTTAGTTAAAAGCATCTCTTTTTCACTTCTTGTGGAAATGAACTAACATCTTCCCCATAAACTTCCTGGATCTTTTCTGCATCCCAACCTTCCCAAGCACTCTTATCTGCTGTCAGTTTAACTTAAATAAGAGATTTCTCCGCTACCTATGAGGTGAGCATGCTCACAGTGGAGGTGAGCAGAGAATCCACAATGCTCAAGAACAGCAGTTTAGCCACAAGAAATGATTAAAACAAAAATTGGAGAGTGGTGGGACAGGTGAAGTGCTGTTTCCAGAGATCAGGGTAGCCCTAGAAGGCCCTTTCCTGAAATTTATTCATTCAACAAATTATTTACTGAGCACCTAAGTGCCAGACACTAGAGAACAAGAAAGACAACCCTGCTTGTTTGAAGTAAAGATTCTAGAAGTAGTTTGGGATTATGGATGCAATACTAACATAATAGCAGCTATACGATTTATATAACTCCAATCCTCAGAGGGTACAAAGAAGACATTTGTTATAAATACCCTATAACTCAAAACTAGCCAGAGGCAGTCACATTACAGAAAATCTTGGAATCAGAATCTGCAATCAAATGTGGCAATATAAAAAAGGAGTTTTAAAACTATTATTGGGAACAATGTAAAGAGGAGTTAAGAACTAGTTAGAGAAGCAACCAAGATTTTGTTTAGTTAGAGGCTCTACTGAAGGTCTTAGTTAAAAAAAAAAAAAATCCTCCTGCTGAGCCCCGAACAGACAAAAAATACTATTTAGAACCACTTCCTTCCAAGTTGGAGAAGGGGCAGATATTATTTAAGGGTCACGATATTAACAAATTCTTTGTGCTGTTTAACAAAGTAGATGGCTGTTTTTAATCCACTGCACTCTTTTGTTAGCTACTGAATCGGTTAAAGTGGACCTGAGTGAGGGTGTTTGTTGAGGTTGGGAAAGATGAATTCTTTTTTTTAAATTTTGAGAGTACCTTTTTAAAGCTAGGGACAGTGAAATAAGGCAGGGCTTAGGACAGAAGCAACAAGAGAAAACCTAGGGTGGGGCTGCTTTGGCCCACGGGGAAAGTCAGAGAAAAGGAAGCCTTGGAGACAGGTTCAGGGGGTTAACCTGGGAAGAGCCCCCAATAGCCACTGCTAGAGGGTAGAAGACGCATGCCTATGGGGGAAGAAGATAGAGAAGGGAAAGGCATGGGTGGATTCCTGGGAGGAAGAGTGCAATTGGAAAGAATTCTTGAAGGAAATAATTTTTGAAAATTTGGAGTTTTGGGGACTAATCCTAGAGAAAAGTGTGTGTGTGTTGAGAGAGGGAGGGAGGGAGGGGGAGAGAAAGAGAGAGAGAGAGAGAGAGAGAGAGAGAGAGAGAGAGAGAGAGAGAGAGAGAGAGAGAGAATGCCAAACTCTTGCTCTTTATTTTATTTTAATGTTTTTATTGATTTTAGAGAGAAAGGAAGGGAGAGGGAGAGATAGAAACATTGATGAAAGAGACACCAATTGGCTGCCTCCTGCACATCCCCCGCTGGAGATCGAGCCCACAACCCAGGCATGTGCCCTGACCAGGAAGCAAACTGAACCTCTTGGTTCATGGGTCAATGCTCAGCACTGAGCCACACAAGCTGGGCCAAACTCTTGCTTTTTCTATAGTCATCCTCATCTCAGTATATGACAACTCCATCCTTCCAGTTGGTCAAGCCAAACAAGTGGCAGTCATCCTTGACTTCTTTGTCTTCTAACCTTATAAGCAGACACTACTGGCTCCAACTTTAAGATATGTAACTTCTCATTATCTTTAGCACTTCCAACCGGTTCAAGCCACTCTTTTCTCTTAACCTTAATTATTGTGAGCCTCTTTACCCTTGATTCCTACAATCCATTTTGAACAGAAGCCCAAATGAACATTTTTTAAAAATTTTTTCCAAATGAACATTTTAAAACCTAAGCTAGAGCATGTCACTTCTCTGCACAAAATGTTTCAGTGGTGCCCTATTTCACTATCTCTATAATGGCTTACAGGGCCCTACAATATCTAGCCTTTTATTTCCCCTCTAACCACATATTCTACTCCTCTCCTCTCCTCACTATTTTCATACTGGCCTCCTTGCTCTACCACCTCAGAACCTTTGCATTTGTTTCCTGGAATGCTCTTACCCCAACTATTTCCATGGCTTGCTCTCTCACCTTTCAGGTCTTTGCTGAATTGTAATTTCGTGAGACCTTCCTCCCTAGCCATCTTATTTCCAATTTCAACATTCTACTTACCTGCACACACACTCTGTCTCTCTCTCTGTCCTTCCTTCCCTGCTTTGCATTCTCCAAAGTACTTATTATTGAACTGTTTTACTTGTCTCCCTACAACTAGAATATAAGTTCTACAAGAACAGGATGCTTGCTTTTTTTTTTTTTTTTTTTTTACTACCATATTCCCATCAGTAATCAGTACACAGTATTTGGTAGGTACTATTTTCTAGGGAAGGAATAAATGAAAGGCAAGGAAGTGTCTGAAACTGCTTTTCAGAAACGGTGTCTCTAGTATAGCAGGTCCTCAATTAACTTCCTTGTGTTCAACATCATTTTGTTATAACTTTGAGAACAAAGCACTTCCCACCAGGGCCACTGTGTGTGGAGTTCGCACATTCTTCCCATGTCTGTGTGGGTTTTCTCCAGGTACTCCCACAGCCCAAAAACGTGGAGTTAGTTTTGTCTAAATTATCTGTCTGACTGAGTATGGGTGTGTCATGAGCCCTGATAGTGTCCTGTCCATGGTGGGTTGAAAAATCATTGCCTTACTTGTTTTTATTATCCTTTTTTTTTTTAATGTATTTTATTATTTTTTTACAGAGAGGAAGGGAGAGAGATAGTCAGAAACATCAATGAGAGAGAAACATCGATCAGCCGCCTCCTGCACATCCCCCACTGGGGATGTGCCCACAACCCAGGTACATGCCCTTGACCGGAATCGAACCTGGGACCTTTCAGTCCGCAGGCCGACGCCCTATCCACTGAGCCAAACCGGTTTCGGCTTATTATTCTTTCTTAAATGAATGTATAGTTCACAGTTATTTCGGTGTTTAATATTAGGCTTTGGGTCTTTATTTACAAATTTGGTGATTTTTTTTTTCTCACCAGAAATATGCTATAGGAACTTAACTCGTTTGTCAATTAGCCTGTAGTAAAATTGGTTTTCTTTTCCATCATTTCACTTAATGTGTTTCTAAGAATCTATCAAAGACATTAAATTAGAACTATGTTAAAGTTTTTTGGAATGCTTTTACTTCCTTTTAGAGAGAAGGGGGAGAGAAACATGAATTGCCTCACCCACACACCCCAACCAGGGATCAAACCTGCAACCTTTTGGTGTACAGGATGACACTCCAACTGAGTCACCTGGCTAGTACTATATTCAAGTTTAACTTTTCATTATCTGTTGGTTTTGAGTATTATGTGAAATGATATTTGTCTCCCTACACTGAAATTCCAGTGCAGAAAGTTAGCACAAGTAGGACATGTGACAATCCATACACCAAATTAATTCAGAAGTAGACCCGAGAGCTAATAAATACAGGGTGGGGCAAAAGTAGGTTTTTAGTTGTATGTGAAAGTTTACTCTTCTATTATTATTACTAGAGGCCTGTTGCATGAAGAGATTCACGCAATAGGCCTTCCCTTCTCCTGGCTGCTGGCACAGGTTTTCCTCTGGCACCCGGAACCCAGGCCTTCGCTCTGGCCAGAGCCGCCTTCAGTCTTCAGTCTTCGCTGCTCCGGCTCGCCTTCAGTCTTCCCTCCGCCGCTTGGAGCCTACGTATGCAAATTAGCTGCCATCTTTGTTGACAGTTAATTTGCATATCACTCTGATTAGCCAATGGGAGGCATAGCAAAGGTACGGTCAATTACCATGTTTGTCTATTATTAGATAGCATTGTATTCTTTTTCCATCTTAACAATTGTAGACCTACTTTTGCCCCACCTTGTATAAGTTTCTGATGGAATCCACAGGAGTCATAGAAAAGGCTTCAAACTTTCTGAAGTTGAATGATAGAGATCAAGCCAATTTATTTAGGTCTCAAAAGTGTGAGAAGAGTAGGGGAGGGGAGGGTTAGAGAGCAGTCAAAGACTTGTATGCATGCATATTAGCAGAACCAATGGACACAGACTCTGAGGCGGTGGGGGCTTGCCTGGGATGGGGAGGGGTCAATTGGGGGAGAAGGAGCCATATGTAAAACTTTAGACAATAATTTAAAAAAAAAATGTGAGGAGCTCTGGCCGGTGTAGCTTGGTTGGTTAGAGCGTCATCCTGTACACCAAAAGATGGAAGGTTCAATTCCTGGTCAGGGCACATACCCAGGTTTTTGGTTCAATTCCCCAGTCAGGGTGCATGCAGGAGGCAACTGATTGATGTTTCTCTCTCTCTTAAACCAAAAGTAAAAAAAAATTTTTTACAGTGTGAGGAAAACTTATAAGCCTAGCTCTGCATCAGTTAGCTTAACAAACCCTGTAATTGGGGATACAGTTGTACACAACCTTTATATTGATTTGTTTTCATCTATTCCCAAGGATGGTACAGTTGAGATTAACTCTCTTAACAAAGGCAAATCACTATTTTCCTATTCTTTCATTCAAACCTGACCAGAATTCCTAAAATGACAGTGACGTCCACAAAAGTTTCAGATGTACACAGTAAACAAAACTCTTATTTTTAAAAATGGAATAAATGAACAGAACTCAAATGATTTTTCAGAAACATATATAATTCTGTTCAATTTATTTTTTCCTTTTAGAGCTTTTAAACTATAACTACTGCTAACTCTGTGTTATAATTCTGGAGTACTTTAGCATAAAAATACTTTCCCTTTAAATGTGTAACGAACAAGATTTACCTGTGTGTACAGTTTTATTATATCCCAGGAAAAGAGTATTCACTATCAATTTTTCAGGTACCACCAAGAATGCTGCTATTTTTTCCTTTCAAATGCACTCCTTATCTATACCATTTCATATTTTTCAAAACCATGTATAATATTATGAATCATGTTGATAGTGCTTGCTAGGTAAGGAGTACATATTGCTACCATCTGTTAGAGCTATGTATTTTTTGTGTAGCAGTTACTCTCTCAGGTATCCACACAATATTAAATGAGGGTTTCCTACATCATACTTTATACTCTCCGGTTCATTGTGATGACCAAATCTTAGGCCTTTCCAATGGACTCAATTCCCATAGGATCTTGTGTAGTAAGAAGGTACACACTACTATCAAAAGTAAAACAAAACTACAGTAAGAGCAATAAAATGACAGTTAAAGACTAGCTTGAAGACTCAGTATGCAAAAATAACAATGAGTGTTTTATAATTAACATTTATTGATGGGATGGATAAATACAGATTGAGAAACATACTTGACAGCAATATATCAAACTGATAGCCAGACTATAAAATGTATACAACATCCTTTTTTTTAAATTTAAAAAACAATTTTTAAATTTTTTTACAAAGAGCCCTTACTGTAATGGTCACTTACATCCTATCATTCACATAACAACAGTAGAGATACCAGGGGTAGCATCCAGAAGTGAGATGCTCCAAGGAGGAAAGAGGCAACAGCAGAATAATATGCTGAGAAAGGATTCTTAAGAGCAATACAAAGAAAACAGACAAAAATATCACCACAAAATTGTACCTGAGTGACATAGATTGGTAAAGTATTTTACTTTTCTTTTTCCTTCTTTGCTCTTTGGTCTGGTAAGAAAACGGACAATTTTAGGTGTGTGGAGTTCAGGTGGGAACAAGGTCAGTTTAAATCCAGAAACCTAAGTTAACACTAAATTAGGCTGCTGCATTCTTTTCTTTGAGTGCTTAACCCAGCCAGCATCTCCATCTTGTAATCAATTTCAAAGTGATTAACCACTAATCAGTTAGGTCCTCAGCTTTCAAATGAAGACTTCCTGATAACCTGATGAATACATATTTGCTCTGGCTTCAATTAGCATGCTGTCAAGCATCCCTCTCCACACTTAACATGACAAAAAACTCAAGATCTTTTTCTTCTTTTCATTCAACCATGAATACACACACTCATAAAAGGGGAGAGTAGATACTACTTTTTAGTAAACATTCTTTTTCTTTTCCTCCCTTTTCCAATGCCAAGTTTATATTAAATACTTTAGAAACATTAAAATGGAAAGGTCTCCCATTAAAAAATAATTATCATCCTAGACCATTCTATCAGGCAGGATTACAGTACCATGCTTGTTTAAAACTCACATCCAGAAGTATAAAAAGATAAAATAAAACTTGACAGGGTGATACCACATAACATTTCTTAAACCATCAGGAGCAAATACTCAGTTAAAAGCTGTGTTAACAAGCAGCAACATGAGAAATTTGGGGAGGTATCAAAATCACTGAAAGTTTAAATGGAACTGCAGAAGGCTTATTTCTCAACGTGTGAAGGGTTGCATAGACTGCTTAAATTCTCCCAAACCCTAGAGAATAGTATTTGTATTCTAACTTCAAGATGGTCTAGAATCTCCCTTTTCCTAGCATTAGTATCAAAATAATTCATCAACAAAAGAATAATCCTTTTAAAAAAGTAATAATCTCCCAAGTTCCCACAGTTCCCACGTTTCTGTGGGAAACACAGATGTTTAAAATCCAACCATACTGGGATAAGATCCCCCTCTAGTTGCCTTTGTCCAAGAAGCAAGGTATGAGGGGTATGCCATTTCCAATATGGGAATTAGATAGCAGAGGCTTAAGGAAATTCAGCACTAAAGTTACCATGATTTTATTTCTGTATCCTAATCCAATGCTGTTTCTAACTGGAAATTTTATTTCTATTTTCACAGGTGAAGCCAGTAATACAGAACTATAAAAAAGAATGCATTAAATCAAAACACTAAAATCATTTTTAAAAAAGAAAAAGAAGCAAGCTGAGAGTCTCAGATATGGAAACACATTGATTCATGAGTGAAAAGACTAAACTAATTCCTAAGTGTTTTCTAAACCCAAAAAGCATAACTGATACTTCAGAAGACCAATTTAGCTTTAGATAAATGCTTCATTAAGAGTTCAGCTAAGAGCAACACAGGTATTAACAGCCTTAAGGACAATCCACAGGTATTAGTTTTTGCCAACATGAGATTCAATCAAAGTTTAGGAATGAGATTTACAGAACTTGAGGCTCCAGGCCTGCTTACCACCACTTATCCTTGATAATTTAGGTTAAAAGGGGGTTGGGGGAAACCATGTTTACTGGACTAACTTTGGATGTAAAAATCCCATTTCTCACCCTTTGAAAGTGTGTGGGGAGAGAAGAAACCACACAACCCTTTGAAGCCAAAGTTTGTGAGAATTTGGACAATATGCATGCTACTTGACAGGCACACTGCTAATCCAAAGACAATGCAAAAGCTTCATGCACAGCCCATAAGCTGGTTCATGACATATACACAGATCTCAAAGCAGACATGGTAGGTATCCTAAAACAGTATCAGGAGGCATTAATATAGAAAAGTCTCTTAACTGATCTATACCAGCAATGATCTAGTAGTGCATAGGCCAGACTACATAGCATAAAGCAGCTCTTAGGCTCTAGTAAGCACTTTTTTCTAGTTCACTCCTGACAAAGTTCTAAGGAACTAAGTAGATTGCCATAGGGAATTGCTAATGAAGCCAAGCGGATATGTATGTCCCTGTGGTAAAGGAGTACATGTGATTAGAAAATATGCAACATTTGATGAGAAAAATCAAAAGCTGGAAAAGACATTTTCATAATTAAATCAGTGATCAATTCCACAAAGATACAGAAGCAAACTAAATAACCTTCTTGGAAGGTTGGCAAGGAAAGCAGACACCACACATCTATCAATTAGCACAACACACACTGTATCAAGGAGAAAGAGGAAGATGTCATCTATAAAAGTGAAGTGACAGTCCATGTAAAAAATACTAGTTTATAGATTGGCAGAGAGCTCATTTTACACAGCAATGGCAGGCACTCTAGACAGTTCAAATATGACAAGATGCTGGATACTAATGCACCTTCGGTTAAGTCTACTGTACAAATAAATTCCTTCCTATATTAGGCCAGTGCACTGTCAATTCCAACTGCTTCAGTATTCTCCCCAATCTGTTCCTGGCAAGCAGCAGCACATGTACAACTCCTGTCTCCCTATGACTTCCAATAAAAACATTTCAATTTGTCCATAAGGAATATTTGGTATGAAGAGAGCTCCATTAAAAACAAGACAAATTCAAATTGTATCCTTTTTCCACAGCGAAAAATAAAAATAAAAATGCCATGAAGACCAAAGAATATCACATCAAATGATCTGTAGCTGGGTGGCATTTTCAGTTAGACAACTTGGTTTATTAGAATTCTTCTAGTCTCTTAAAAAAGATTTCTTTCCTCAACAAAAATGTTCACTCCTAAAATCTGGGAGAATCAAGCACCCATAAGAACAGACACCTGGTCCATTTTTTAAAGGATTCTTAGAAGTCTGAAGAACTTCTGCCTAGCATCTAAAGTCACCAAGAATTGACAATCTACACGTAACAGTGTATGTGGGCTAGGCTTGCTCACTCTCATGGCACCAGTACTGTTAATTCACAAGCTCCAATTTCTGAAGACATATAGGCTACAAAAAAATGAGGATGCAGCGGTTCCCCTTCAGCTACACAGATAAAAAAGCAAGTCTCACATTTACAATATAATTTAAAATACAATGTCCTAACAGTTCCCAAATCACAATTTCAGTTTTCAGGATCCTCTAGCTCCATGGCTTTTTCCCAGAACTGTTCTCAAACATGGTCTGGGCTTTCACAGGCAGGATGTATAGCACATACCCCTTCCCATCAGAGACCCTGAGACTGCTCTCACTTGAACACTTTCCCAAAGGCCCAACTTGAAAAAAGACACACCCAATTCTGTACAGCAGAAGCCAGCTTTGCTCTCCAAACCTTCTTCCTCAACCCCATCTTTGTTCTGAATCAAAAGAAAAGGGGGTTAAAAGGAAGTTTTTATAATGGAATCCAAAATCAGGCCATTGGCTGCACTTGCCCAAACTTGAATTTAGAAGGCTACCACTCAATGACAACATAAAGAAAGGGGTTAAATATCATGTCAAATACATGCCTCTTCCTTTATGTTCTAAAGGCCACACCGTATTCTCTCTAGTAGACTATTGGGAAGTGAAAATGGTGAGGGATAGGGAGGGAAAATAGAAAACATGATATTTAAACACACACACTTAAAAACATACATACCCACACTTGCATACACACTTACAGGTCTCAACACTTCAAGTGGCCAAAGTCTATCTCAGAACTCATGGCCAAAAAAAGCCTACCCTCCCCACCCCCCTTCACACCCTCCACCCTCCAATCCCACCCCCAGGATTCATTGCTATGTATTCCATACACACAGCAAAATCCCTATCCCTTTCCCAATTATATATAAAAAAAGAAAAACTAAACAGATAACTTACTTTCTTTAAATTATTTTTTAAAGTCTCTTAAAAGATTTTGACGTTTAAATACTTCCTCTCTTCTGACATATTAAACACCAAAAAGATCCACAACTGTTTGATATAACAAACCCTCCATATTTCAGTCCTGGCAAGAAGAGGGAAGATATCAACTCTAATTAACCTAATTAAGAGGTGGAGAGGCCAAGAATAGAGAAAGTATTATTTTCCTTTCACAGCTTCAACATATTCTCACTTTTCTAATACCAATAAAAACTATAAAATAGTTACATTTCTGAGGCAGCAGATATAATAACCAAGGCCCTCTACCATCCTCCCACTTATGTCTCAATATTAATTTATTCCCTAGTCCAAGAAGGGAGACATATTTCATTAGGGAAGTAATTTTCTTAGTTCAGAATCAGTAGTTTTTAAAAAAACCAAAAACAAAAAAATGCATTTTTAAAGTTTTTCTTCTCTTTTCTTTTTCACTTAGGAAGGGGTGGAAGTGGTGGAGGAGGTTCTGAAGGTAGAGGTGGTAGTCGGGGCTTGTCCGTATTGCCGGATCTGGAGGACATTCCACCAGCCCGTGGATTCAGATATTCACCATAAGAATGAACAAATTCAAATGCAGGCGGAGGAGTGGGCTGAACACCCTGGGCACTGAGAAGGGAATGAAGCATATTCACAGTATCTTGATAGTCTATTGTCTGGGTTGTGTTGTGACCATTGGCCCCAGCAGGGCCTTTATCCAGTTTCATATGAGGAACTCGAGTTTTACAGCTAGGCTGTGAAAAATGAAGGCCACTTGTGTCTGAGCTATGCCCAGGCAACTGGGCCATTGCAGGAAGAGGAGGGAAGGAGAAATTTATGGAAGAGGATTTAGTACTCTTGGCAATCTTGGCTGGATGATCAAACACTGCCCCTCCAATCTCTTCAGGGGGACCCCTTTTACGAGCAGAACTGGAAGAGGAGAAAGAACTAGACAAGCTATAGGCTTTGTGTGCTAAGGAGCTTGCCTGGCTACTATGTTTAGGATCACCTGGCCGTTTGTTCCCAGTACCAGCTGGAAGCTGTGAGTGAGAGTGCTTGTGTGAGTGGTGATTATGATGATGATGATGATTAGATGGATGAGTCTTGTGCTTTTCTTTGTGCTCTCGGCTTTTTGTGATACTATCATCCACAGAATTGTGCTTGTCAGATGCTGCATGGACTTTAATGCGCATTTTTATCTCCTCTGGTTTCGAAGAGGCAGCTTTATCTCCACTTGCCACTGGAATTCTCATTTTGAGAGCTGTTTTGTCAGCCTTTTCCAAAAAAGGCCGCTCAGGATTTTCTGAGCCCTCTATGGGCATTTTCAGAATGACTGAAGAATGGCTATCATGTTGAGACAGGAGATTTTGAGCAGCATATGCATACTGTGACTTCACATTGGCCTCCATGTTCTCCAGTTGCCTCTTCTGGGCAGCCAACTCTTCTGCATGCTTTGCACGGTATTCTTTCAGCGATACTTTAGCTGATGGCACACTCTTACTGTTCTGCTTCTGGGAAATAAATGCATTTGAACTATCCTGTTGCAAGGAATGATCAGCTCCTATAAGTGCTACATTCTCACTAGTCCGATGACCCTGAGCAGGTTCTAGTTTAAAAGAAGGTTGGGAGGACAGCCAACGCTCGCCCTGCAATATATCCACACTGCTTATGTTGCTGGATGACTCTTCAGTGGTTGGAAGGGAAGGCACTGAACTTGTGGTAGAAGAAGTTGACATGCTCATTAAACCTGCAATAGTTGTGTCTGAAGAGCTTTGGGAAATCATATTGAGGATTGTCTGCTCTGAAGTGTTTGCCTCTGCTCCTCGGTCTGCTGCTTTTGTTTTCGTGGCAGCTGGGCATGCCTAGAATGAAGCAAATGATATCTCTTCACTTCAGGTAATTTATTATACGGAAAAAAAAACTGCAATGAATAGACTGTGCTTGCTTTGACATTGAAGCTTTTTATAACCCATAAGCAGGAGACTACTGTAACATGAAATTGATAATTATTACCATCAGGAGACATAAGATTTTAAAAACCTTCAATCAAGAGTCATGCAAACAGGATCTCAAAGAGATATCTGCACTCCTATGTTCACTGAAGCATTATTTGCAGTAACCTAGATATAAAGGCAACCCAAGTGTACATCTATGATGAATGGATTAAAAAAATGCGGTATATGAACTATTATTATTTAAAAAAGAGGAGAAAGATTTTGGGAAGTTAGCAGAGTAGGAAGCACCAGGAATCTGTCTCCCCACCTAAACATCTGCACTAGCAGAATCTGTCTGATGGTAACTATTTTGGAACTCTAGAGTTTTTTGAAGGCTTGCAACTTACAGGGTAAGCCTTGAATAGTAAATTGGGGTTAATTTCGACCAATTTCATTTCTCAGCACAGTAGAACCAGCCATTGCCCACCCCCAGCCATGTAGCAAGCAGCTGTGCACCCATTTCTGGAGTAGTTTCACAAACCTTGGGAAGCCAGGGTGAGCAAAAATGACTCTATCCTCTAAATACTGGGAATCTGTGCTATGATCAATGAATGCTGCTTCAGATCACAGAAGTACACGCCAAGAGACAGGCAGTCGTTGTTGCACCTCCCCCGTCTGAAACAACTTCCTTCCAGGGGATTTAAAAGACCAACACCATTCCTCCCCTATCACTTTTTTGTTTTTCCTCTCATAGGAACCAGACATTAAAGAGTAGTACATTCAAAAACAACTCTATATACAGGGAAAATTAGAAAATGACCATATATATCCAGGAAAAGGTTCTGAAAAGACTAACTTTATACTCCAGGCCGATATTCAGCAAGAATCAACCTCTCCCCCAAAAAGAATGGACAAAACAATACAAAATCAACCACTTCACCCAAAAGAATGAACAAAACAATAATAAAAACAGCAAACCATGGAGGACAGAGAAAATCTGATTTCTAGATTAGATTCAAATGTCCAATGTTCAACAACAATAAAAAGTCACAAGGCATATTAAAAAACAGGAAAGTATGGCCCATTCAAAGGAAAAAACTTAATCAACAGAAACTATCCCTGAAAAAGACCCGATGGCAGATCTACTAGACCAGTGGTTCTCAACCTGTGGGTCGCAACCCCTTTGGCGGTTGAACGACCCTTTCACAGGGGTTGCCTAAGACCATCCTGCATATCAGATATTTACATGACGATTCATAACAGTAGCAACATTACAGTTATGAAGTAGCAACGCAAATAATTTTATGGTTGGGTCACAACATGAGGAACTGTATTTAAAGGGCCAGAAGGTTGAGAACCACTATACTAGACAAAGACTTTAAAATCACTCCCTTAACATGTTAAGCGCCCAGTCACCGGTGACTGACACTATACTTTCCATCTGGAAGACAAAACAGGCTGCGCACTTAACGTGTTAAAGATATTCAAGGTACTAAAAGAAGATGTGGAGAAAAAGTCAAGATAACAGTGTGTGAACAAAATGAAAATATCAATTATCAATAGAGATAGAAAATCTAAAAAGGAAACAGAGCCTAAAAACCTGTGATATGCCCTAGCTGGTTTGGCTCAGTGGATAGAGCGTCGGCCTGCGGACTGAAGGGCCCCAGGTTCGATTCCGGTCAAGGTCATGTACCTTGGTTGTGGGCACATCCCCAGTGAGGGGGAGGGGTGTGCAGGAGGCAGCTGATCTGATCGATGCTTCTCTCTCATCAATGTTTCTAACTCTCTATCCCTCTCCCTTCCTCTCTAAAAAATCAATAAAATATATTAAAAAAAAAAAGAAATCTGAATCTTGAAGAGATGTCTGTACTCAGAGTTAAAAAAGAAAAAACACAAAAAAACAAAAAACCTGTGATACACTATCAAGTGGACCAACAAATGCATTGTGGCAGTTTCAGAAGAAGAAAAGAGAAAGTGGTACAGAAAATAACTGAAGAAATAGTAGTTGAAAACTTCCCAAATTTAATGAAAGATATGCCATAAACATCCAAGAAGCTCAACAAACTTCAACTAAGAACTCACAGAGACTCACATTGAGACACATTATAAATCAAATTTTCAAAGGCCAAAGACAAAGAATCCTGAAAGCAGCAAGAGAATAGCAAATCATCCCACACAAGATCACAAGATTTCTCATCAGATACTTTGGATGCCAGAGAGTTGGTACATTCCAGGTGCTAAAAGAAAAAAAAAAACTGTCAACCAAATATCCAGCAAAATGTCCTTCAAAAAAGTGAGGGAGAAAGTAATACATTTCCAGATAAACAAAACTGAGTAAGTTCATGACCATTACACTGGCTCTACATAATATGCTCAAGGGAGTCCTCCAAGATGAAACGAAAGGAGACTAGATGGTAAGTTGAAGCTATATGTAGGAAAAAATATCTATGGGCAATTATAAAAGCTAGTATTATTTTTAAATGGTTTATAACTGCACCTTTTGTTTTCTACTTGATTTAAGAGGCTAGCAAATTTTAAAGACAAAAACAATTATTAGTATAAAACTTAGTTATAATGAGCTTAACATTTAAAATAATTATCAGCTTATGTTTTGGGGCACAAATGTATAAAGATATAATTTTGTCATGTCAACAACTAAAAGAGGTAGGAATGCAACTGTAAAGAAGAAAAGTTTGGCCCTAGTGGGTTTGTCTCAGTGGATAGAGCATTGGCCTGAGGAATGAAGGGTCCCTGGTTAGAGTCCAGTCAAGGGCATATACCTTGGTTGCAGGCTAAATCCCCGATCCTGGTTGGGTCTCATGTAGGAGGCAACCAATCAACATGTCTCTCCCACATCAATGTTTCTCTCTCTCTCTCTCTGTCTCTCCCCCCTCTCTTCCACTTTCTAAAAAAAAAACAATGGAAAAATATCCTCGGGTGAGGATTAACAAAAAGAGAGAGAAAGAGAGAGAAAGAGAGAGAGAGAGAGAGAGAGAAGTTTATATGTTACTGAAGTTAAACTAGCATGAATTCAAATTAGAGAGTTGTAACTTTAGGATGTTAAATGTAATCCCCATGATAACCATAAAAAAATAGCTGTAGAATACACAAAAAAGGAAATAAAATTTTTAATTTTACTATTAAAAAATCAACTAAGTAACAAAATAAACTGATGAATGGAGTGGAACCAGAGACATGGAAGCATGGAACAGTGTGTGGAATGTCGAAGGGAAAGGGAGGAAGGTGGGTGGGTGGGAGGTAATCAACCAAAGAACTTGTATACATATATGCATAACCCATGGACACAGACAATAGGGTGGTGAAGGCCTAGGGCAGGGGACGGGGGCGGGCTGGAAGGAGTCAATGGGGGAAAAGGGAGACATATGTAATACTTTCAACAATAAAGAATTATTTTTTAAAAATCCACTAAACACAAGACAGTAATGCAGAAAATGAGGGACAAAGAGCAATAAGGCATACAAAAAACAAATAGCGCGCGCACACACACACACACATATATCCTATATAATAAAAGGCTAATATGCAAATCTAACGGCAGAACAACTGGTCACTATAACATGCACTAACCACCAGGGGGCAGATGCTCAATGCAGGAGCTGCCCCCTGGTAATCAGTGCACTCCCATAGGGGGAGTGCTCCTCAGCGACAAGCCTGGCCCACTGCTGGTGAGTGCAACGGCGGTGGCGGGAGCCTCTCCTGCCTCTGCTGCAGCGATAAGGAGCAGCGAGCCGAGTGGTAAGGAGCAGCGAGTAGGTGGGTGGTAAGGAGCGAGGGGTCCTGGACTGCGAGAGGGATGTCCGACTGCCGGTTTAAGCCTGATCCCTGTGGGGAACGGGCCTAAGCCAGCAATTGGACATTCCCCGAGGGCTCCCGGACTGTGTGAGGGCACAGGCCAGGCTGAGGAACACCCCCCTACACAGTGCACAAATTTCGTGCACCAAGCCTCAAGTATACATATAAAAGGCTAAGTGACCGACTGTCCGTCTGTCTGACCATCCAACCGACCAACTGGCCAGTACATACAACACACACTGGCAATTTAAAAATAAACATTGAGCCCCAGCCGGTTTGTCTCAGTGGATAGATAGAGTGTTGGTCTGCGAACTGAAAGATTCCAGGTTTGATTCTGGTCAAGGGCACAAGCCTGGGTTGTGGGCTCGATCACCTGGCGCTGAGATCCAAAAACCCAGACAAAGATAGTACCAAAAAAATAAAATGATAGAATTGAACAAATTACAAAATTATAAAAATGAATAAATGTGACTATATCAAGCTAAAAAGCTTTTGTTCACCAAAGAAACCATTAACAAAATGAAAAGACCATCTAAGCCAGTCAGAGAAAGACAAGTACCACATGATCTCACTTATATGTGGAAGCGAATGAACAAAACAAACTGAACAAAACAGATTCAGAGATATTGAAACATGCAACAGACTGATGTATTTCAGAAAGGGGGGGAGAAAATGGCAAGAGACTAAACATGCATAGTCAATGGACAAACATTAGTGGCAGAAGGCCTTGGGAGAGGTCGGGAGTGGGGTGGAGGGGGTCTATGGGGGGGATATTTGTAATATTTTGAACAAAAAAGTTAAAAAAAGAAAAAGTAAAGACCATCTACCGAATGAGAAAAGATACTTACAAAAAGATATATTTAATAAGAGTTTAATATCCAAAACATATAAAGAACTCATACAATTAAATATCAAAAAAACAATCCAATTTAAAAATGTGCAGAGGACCTGAATAGCTATTTCTATAAAGAAAGAATAGATATACACATGGTCAAAAGACATATGAAAAGATGCTCAATATTGCTAAGTTTTACAGAAATGCAAATAAAAACCACGAGATATTATCGCATGCCTGTCAGAATGGCTATTATCAAAAAGTCAACAAACAAGTGTTGGCAAGGATGTGGGAAAAGGGATTCCTCCTGCACTGTTGGTGGGGGTGTAAACTGATGCAGTCACTATGAAAAATAGTATAGAGGTTCCTCAAAAAATTAAAAATAGAACTACCATATGATCCAGCAATTCCACTTCTGGGTATATAACCAAAAGAATCAAAAGCAGGGTCTTAAAGAGATATTTGTACACCCATATTGACAGCAGCATTATTCATGATAGGTAAAACTTAGAAGAAACCCAAGTGTCCATTGATGGAAGAATGGATAAACAAAATATAGTACATATATACATACAATGGAATATTACTCAGCCTTTAAAACAAATAAGATTCTACAATATGGATGAAACTTGAGGACATTATGCTAGTTAAAATAAACCAGTCATTAAAACACAAATACTGTATGATTCCACTTACATGAGGTACTTAACAGTAATCAAAATCATAAACACAAGAAGTGTAATAGTCATTACTAGATGTTAGGGTCAGAGGAAATGAAGAATTAATGTTGAATGGGTATAGAGTTTCAGCTTTGCAAGATGAAAAGAATTATGAAGATAGATAGTAACGGTGGTTGCACAATAATATGAACATATTTAATACCACTGGACTGTAAACTTAAAAATGGTTAAGATGGTAAATATTCTTATTTGTATTTTACCACAACTTAAAAAAAAAGAGGAAATCCTGCCATTTGCAACAACATAGATGATGCTGCAGAACCTTAGGCTAAGTAAAATAAGCCAGACACAGCCCTAGTCAGTTTGGCTCAGTGGATAGAGCGTTGGCCTGCGGAGTGAGGGGTCCCGGGTTTGATTCCAGTCAAGGGCACATGCCTGGATTATGGGCTCAATCTCCAGTGTGGGGCGTGGAGAAGGCAGCCAATGAATGATTCTCTCTCATCACTGATGTTTCTCTCTCTCTCTCTCTCCCTTCTCTCTTCCTCTCTGCAATCAATTTAAAAAATTGTTTTAAAAGCCAGACACAGCCAGAACCGGTTTGGCTCAGTGGATAGAGCGTTGGCCTGCGGATTGAAAGGTCCCAGGTTCGATTCCAGTCAAGGGCATGTACCATGGTTGCGGGCACATCCCCAGTCGGGGGAGTGCAGGAGGCAGCTGATCGATGTTTCTCTCTCATCGATGTTTCTAACTTTCTATCCCTCTCCCTTCCTCTCTGTAAAAAATAAATAAAATATATATAAAAAAAGCCAGACACAGAAAGAAAAATACTGCATGATCTCCCTTATTAAGGAACCTAAAATAGTCAACCTTACAGATGCAGAGTAGAATAGTGAATGCCAGGGTCTAGGGGGAGGGGGAAACAAAGAAATATTAGTCAAAGGGTACAAAGTTTCAGTTATATAAGATGAGTAAATCCTAGACACCTATACTATACAGCATAGTGCCTATAATGAACAATACAGTATTGTATACTTAATCACTTCTTGGCGTTTTGGCTAAGATCAAATGTAGTATTGTACCCTTAAAATTTACTTAAGTGTTCTATCACCAAAAAAAGTCACAGCAATCTATACAAATGCTACAAGGAAATAAGAGAAATGAGGTTGTGCATATCTAAAATTAATCCTTGAACATCTATGCCTTATGACTGCGATTGCAGGTAGTCCAAAATCAAATTCTACAAATTCTGATGAGGTTTTATATTAAACTAGTGGCCCAGCGTGCGAAATTCGTGCAGTGGGGGTGGTGGTGGTGGTGGTGGTGGTGTGTGTCCCTCAGCCTGGCCTGAACTCTCTCTACTCTGGGACCCCTTGGGGGCAGTTGAACATCCCTTTTGCAATCCGGGACCGCTGGCTCCTAACTGTTCACCTGCTTGCCTGCCTTATCGCCCTTAACCACTCTGCCTGCTGGCCTGCTCGCCCCCAACTGCTGCCCCTCCCCCCCTGCCAGCCTGATCGCCCCCAACTGCCCTCCCCTCCTGGGCTAATTGCCCCTAACCGCCTCTGCCTCGGCCCTGCCACCATGGCTTTGTCTGGAAGAACATCCGGAAGGTCTCCCAGTCTAATTAGCATATTACCCTTTTATTAGTATAGATAGATTAAAAGATGACCTACATGCTCTCAAGTTTCCCTTAAACCCTAAGCAAACTCATTTTCTACAACTTATTCAACTCAAAAGAAAATTAAGCTTATCAGTCTGGATTTCTAAGAAATGCAGGGAATGTTTTATATGGGGGTTTTTGTTTTGTTTTGTTTTATTTGTGTGTGTGTGTTTTTAAAGTATTTTTATTGAATTTTAAAGATAGGAAGGAAGAGGAAGAGAGAAAGAGAAACACCAATGTGAGAGTGATACATCAATCTGCTACTTCCTGCACATCCCCTACCAGAGATTGAGCTGGCAACCTGGGCATATGCTGACTAGTAATCAAACAAACCAACAACCTTTGGGTGCACAGGACAAGACCAACCAACTGAGTCACACCAGCCAGTTCAAGAATGTGTTTTATTTGTTTGTTTTTAAATTTGTTTTTATTGATTTCAGAGAGAGGAAGGAAGAGGGAGAAAGAGATAGAAACATCAATGATGAGAGAGAATTTTTGATCAGCTGCCTCCTGCATGCCCCACACTGGAGATCAAATCACAACCCGGGCATGTGCCCTGACCAGGGATCAAACCATGACCTCCTGATTCATAGGTCAATGCTCAACCACTGAGCCATGCTGGCTGGACTCAGGAATGTTTTTAAAATAAACTTTCTGACACTGGATAAAAAGAGGAATTATTTCATTATTCATAAGTAAGACTTTGAAAAATATCTGAAAGACAACTTCAGACCTTAATCTATATAAAAACAAAATTCTAATTCTAAAATCCATTTCAAAAGCAGGTAATATAAAGACAAAATTATGGTATGAGCTCTAACCCTGTAGCTTTGTATCTTTCCTCTACCAGAAGCCAAAACTATATGACTCAAAGAAGCCATGTTTTTCCCCTTAACAGACTCCATACAGAAAATACTCAACCAACGTTGCTGACCAAATGACTGTATCACAAGAGTTGTAAAACACAAAACAAATTCTGCTATCACCTACAGCCATTGCCTCTGGGCCTGCCCCTCAGTACCCCAAGATATGAAGTTGAAGTTATGATTATAGCATAACTACAAGAAGGGAAATTCCAAAAAAGAAAATAGTTTGTTCTGTTCCATAAGCTTACAACAATAATTCTTACCCTCCAATTCCGAATTCGTTTGAGCCTGTTGGGGGTTTTCTCCAGAATCTGTAGAAATTCATGTGTCAGTTCTACAAATGAAATAGAGCATTTAAGAAAAACTCACAGAGACAAAGTAATGAAACAAGAATACCCTCAACTAACTATTTTCATCTGAATCAAGTCACCTTTGGCCAGATATGTGACAGATCAAGATGAAGTGCTTTTCAAGGACCCTTACTCTAAAACTTACCATCTAAAAGTTCCAAGGTCACAGTGGCGTCAACATACTCCCACCAGTGCTTCCCATCAGTTGAGACTGGGATCTCCCAGTTGGACCACTTGCAAGCCAGATGAATGCAGACACAGGCCACTACAGGAGGTGTGTACTGCAGGCTAAATGTGGTCAAATGCAGGCTGACATCAGAGGGAAGGAAACAAGAGAGTATCATGAGCTCTCAATTCTGAACCCAAAGTTAAACTCTCCATTATTTTTTAAAAAAACAAAAACAAAAGAAAAAAAAGTAAAAAAAAAAACCACCAATGGCAAGCAAGTAGGGTAAGAAATACCCAGTGCTCTGATTCAGCACTAAACATTATTTTCCATTAACCCACCAGCTCAGGTAACATTTATAAATTTTCTGACTACGCATCATTCAATTCATATAACTAATGGACCAAAAACAAAAACAAAAACGTAAAATAAACTGGGTACTCAGTTTTTTAAAACAAGAATCAATTATTCTGAGAATAAGCTCAGAACTTAAGGAAAATAAGATTTGTAATATGTATAATTTCTAAATTAAATACTTAAGAAAATATCCTAAAAATTATCTTGTCTCTTGCCAATCATAGGTCTGGTCTATTTAAAGAAATAAATAGACAATCACTCTCTCAAGTGTGAATATGCTCAATTGCTGGTTTATTTTTAAAATTTCTCTTATCTGTCTATTAAAATGAACTTCTTAGCCCTGACAGTCATTAGGAATATCTTTGGTTTCCATGAACACAACCAACAGACTGGAGATAAGAATGAGCAAGTCATTTGATAATACAAGTTATGTATTAATTTGTTCTTTAAAAAGAAAAAGTATTACAATTCTTTACACATATATATGCCCATTTATCTGGGAGTATGGGAAAAACAAAGAGTTTTTTAAAATCCTCCAAATCAGATTTTCAGTCACTATCAATGACTTCCAAGTTTACCAACTTTCAGAACTATGTTCCTGGATATTTTAAAGCTAAGTAAAATGCAGAATTAAGAAGGTTATCAATCAGTAGTATATAATTACATCACCTTAGCAAATTTAAAAAACACCATGGAAATGTAAAGCACAACATGAAAATTGCATAAAATTCAACATTAACCAGAGAATTGTTTGACACACTGTAATCAAAGATCCATGCTTGGGTCTTTGGATTCTAGTTTACTAAGTGCCAAACCTGACATCATTCCTTATGCCCTTCAAAAAGTGACAATCCCAACCCAAGTAAAGTTCTAACCCAAAAATATAAAGGAAAAATATTAAAATATAAACCTGTTGGTTGCCATGAAGTAAGAAGTCTGTGCTAAGTCCTTGCTTGCTAAAAAAAAAAAGAAAAGTGAGGGGGAGGGAAAAAATTATCAGTTCCATATATTCTCAACAATAAATTAGTAGCATTTAATATTTGCAAGGTAGATAATATAGTGGTAAATGAAGCTGACATGGTTCCTGGCCACATGAAGTTTACATGCTACCAAAAACAGATTAGTAATTTTTAATTATAAATAATTGGATTGCTTCCAGTCCTAGGAATTCAAGCTTTATTCTTTACACTGAGTATCCAACACTTGTTTAAAATGCAATTTCTAGACATCCTCCTTAGAGTTTTGACTCAGTATGTTTGAAGAAGGACCCAAGCATTTTTAACAAGTACCCAGATTCTGATACAATGGTTCACTGAGAAATACTAAACTAGGGGATGAACTACTGTGGAGGCAAGATCAGAATCTAAAAGACCTTGATATGTTTGGGAAAAGTTATTTGTGCTTTAAAATAATAAGTTTAAATTAAGTAACCTGTGATTTAATCCTAAAGTAATCAAATAACAAGTTATTTACTATATTACCAAAAGAAAGTTTCTTCTTCCAAAACAAAAAAACTGCTCTGGATGACAAAACAAATTTTAATCTTCCTTAGATTAAATATTAGCATATGTCCATCTTTAAGCCTATCCTTGCTCAACACAAGCCATTTAATGCTTTCAAAATATCAAAAACTCAGGGAAAATTTTTGGAATTTTCAGATAAAACACACATAAGCAAAATTCAAAATAAACCAATTATCAGTTTGGTCTACAAAAGGTACTGAAATGCACAATGATACGTTGATATTCTTGATACTAATATTTAAACTGAGTAAGAGAAACTGGGTTCCATGCAATTATCGCTACTAAAATTAAAATAAAAAGGATTGTCAATCAAGGAAATAAGTTCAAATAACTTCTAAATGATCCTCTGGGTGGTCTTAAAGAATGCCTAGGACAATCAACCCTACAATCAAATTAAGATAGCCCATTCCCAAAATCCTTAAAATTGCTATTAGTTACTTATGATTTGGTGACTTTTCAAAATCTGCCCCCAGCTTTCACAAACATCCCTCAAGAGACTAACTCTTTAAATGGAGATCACCTAAACACATTAATTAGCAGCTGTGTTATACATTTATATACAGCAATTTTAGCCTCTAAATCAGTGGTTCTCAACCTTCTGACCCTTTAAATACAGTTCCTCATGTTGTGACCCAACCATAAAATTATTTTCGTTGCTACTTCATAACTGTAATGTTGCTACTGTTATGAATCGTAATGTAAATATCTGATATGCAGGATGATCTTAGGCAACCCATGAAAGGGTTGTTCGACCGCCAAAGGGGTCGCGACCCATAGGTTGAGAACCGCTGCTCTAAATGGTAAAACAATTTTAGAGCACTCTCTCAAGCTGGGATTCCTTACCTCGAACAAGTTGAGTGCACTTTACCACATGTGTATGTGGGTGATCAATTGTTAGTTCAAAGCCTAAAAAAAAGTTAACTGGTTAAAAAGCTAAAGTACTCAAGACATTTTATACATCTTTTATCTGAGTCATCATTAAAGGCCTCCCTTATTTTCCTATCCCCAAATTATTGTTCAGAGGCTAAGTCCCACAAAACATGTAGCACGCTTTTCTCTAAGACACATTATCTCCAAAGCTGCTTATAATACTTTGAGCTAGAAGATACCACTAACATAGTAAAACTAATGCAATCTCAAGACCCTTGAAAATCAATAACCTCTAAACATGAAACACATTTTAGGTACAACAGAATGTAGTAATATATGGTTGGAAGGAGCAGTTTTAATCAAGTGTTGACTATCTTATAACACTTAACCCTGAGAAAACATTTTAAAATCTATTCTCTTATCTCAATTTTGTTCCTTTTCATCATCTTAATTACAATAGGTACTGATCATTTTATCCAACCCCAATGATCTTTATTAAACTACTTAAGGAGGAGGATCAGTGTTATCTATAAAAATTTTCTGAGTTGATGAGACAAAAAAATTTTTAGATAAAGAAATTCTATTGAGAAATTTACATGATGTAAATTATTCTAAAAGGCTAACTAATTCTTGGAAATTAGATCTTACTGGTTTCCACATTTAAATATTAATAAAAATTGATTCCACCAGAAAAATACCATTGTCCCCTAAAATATGGTCACAATGAAGATAATTTATTTAGCAGAAATTAACTTCAGTGATAAAGTTTGAAGAACTCAGTGTGTATATATATATATGTATGTGTGTGTATGTGTCTAGTGTCCCCCCAAAAATGTACACATACTCTAACATCTGATAAGTCATTTAATTTTCACTCTTTTTCAGGTTTAACTCATTTGAAATAATGAGTGAAGTCAGACTAAGCTTTGAACAAAGAAAATTTATCCTGAAGTGCCCCTCGACTTTTTTATAGGGATACATAAAAGGAAGTCTATGGTACAAAACCGGCAACAGTCAATGACCTGAGGACACACAAATACCAAACGAAACGATTCTTGATTCCATTGCTTTGTGTTATCAGCAGTTCCTGGACCAGAACAGTCATCAGGCACTGACCAAAAAAATTATTCATTTCTGTAGATTCTTTTAAATTCTGAAAATGAACTGTATGTTAATAAACACTGACTTTATAATCATTCAAAGTACATATACATTTTGGGGGGACACCGTGTGTGTGTGTGTGTGTGTGTGTGTGTGTGTGTGCCGTGTGCAAAATCTTTATTTTCCGTATTTGTTAATAAACTTTTTAAGGTAGTCTCTCTGATGAAAATAATAATACTAGATTAACAGAATATCAACAGCATTGCCGATGAACTGCTATACAGCAGATCCTCAAGTAACTTTGTTTTGTTCAATGTCATCTATATATATAAAAGCCCAGCAACCAGAACAACTGGAACAACTAGAACGACCGGTTGCTATGACGTGCACCGCAGCGGCCAACCAGACCCATCGGGGCCCCAATCATCACCCCCAACCACCTGCAGCCTGTCCCCCCATCCTGCCCAGCCCCGATCGGCCCCCATTGGGATGGGATGGCCAGACCTTACCCATGCACAAATTCGTGCACCGGGGTTCTACGTTCATTATAATGTTGATGAGACAAAAAAAAAAAAAATTGATTCTCAGCTGGGGCCACTGTCTGTGTGGAGTTTGCACATTCTTCCCCTGTTTGCATGGGTTTTCTCCAGGTAATCCAGTTCCCTCCTAAATCCCAAAGATTACATGAATTGGTGTGTCTAAACTATCCAAGTCTGAGTAAGTGTGGGAGTGAGCATGCCCAGCATGGAAGGGCATCTTGTCAGAGTGGGTTCCTGCCTTGTGCTCTGAGCTGCTGGAATAGTTTTCCAGCCATCCCCAACTCTGAGCTGAAATGCTCGGGCTGGAAAATAATTATCTTACTTGTTTTTTATTAATCTTTCTTAAATGTATGCATAGCTCACATTTATTTCAATGTGTAATATTAGAAGTGTTTTGGATCTTTATTTACAAGTTTGGTGATGTTTTTGTGACCAGAACTATGCCACAGGAGCTTACTCTTGTTCATATCAATTAGCCTATTGTAAAATTAGTTTCATTATATATAGTTTCACTAAAGCCAATTTTAAGAACCTATTGATGAAGTGAGGACTTACTGTAGCTTGAATTCTTCCACCTACACTCTGCCGTTCTAAACTCTGATTTCCAATTTAAAAACAAATGTTACCTAACTATAATGACAGACTATAAAAATCCATGGAAGAAAAAGAGTTCTTTAAATAGTTGCTGCCATTAGTTATCAGAAAATTAAAAACTGCCAAACCTTAAAAAGCAAATCATGAATCCCAGAATGGGGAAGAAAAAAGGACTGCTGACTTCTATTTCAGAGGTCAGTGTGCCTTCATCCTTTCTTCCATATAGGTAAAAGTGAGCTCAATAACCTCTAAATTTGCAAAACCTTTCCAAGAAATTGTCCTCTTGTTTCCTATTTTGCAAATGTTAAAATCATATCATAGTACATGCATATTTCTTTAATGTGTTAAAGAAAAATAAACTTACCTAAAGTCTGCAGAATTATGCTTTCTAATATCACCAGATCTTGAACTTGTTGCAGGTAAGCCTGCAGGTGAGAAGACACATAAGGTATAACATGCTAATATAAAGTGTAAACAATTCTAACACCCCTCCCAGAGAAACCAAAGCCACAAAAGGCAGGGGTGGAGTTATGAGATGGAGTAGGAACTGAAATTAATCTTTATCCCTATTCAGTACAGATTCTCCTTTTAAAACAAAAAAGGAGTATACTGAGAGAAAACATTTTATTCATAAATAGCTATAGAAAAAGCACCTGAGATTTCGTTCATTTTCTGACTGACATTTTAGGTTTTATAGTTCATTTGATATAGCTACAAGAAAATTAAAAATACATCATCTTCACATCATCAGAATACATTTCCAGAGCCTTCCTATAGGCCAGTGGTTCTCAACCTTGGCTGCACATTAGAATCACCTGGGAATCTTTTTAAAATCCTGATTTCTGGGCCTCATCCTCTAGAAATTCTGTTTCTTTGTTATGGGGTGAGGCCACAACATTAGTAACAAAGAAACAGAATTTCGAGAGGATGAGGCCCAGAAATCAGGATTTTAAAAAGATTCCCAGGTGATTCTAATGTGCAGCCAATGTTGAGAACCAGTGCATAGGCCAGTGATGGCAAACCTATGACACGCGTGTCAGAGGTGACATGTGAACTCATTTTTTTGGTTGATTTTTCTTTGTTAAATGGCATTTAAATATATAAAATAAATATCAAAAATGTAAATCTTTGTTTTACTATGGTTGCAAATATCAAAAAATTTCTATATGTGACACGGCACCAGAGTTAAGTTAGGGTTTTTCAAAATGCTGACACGCCACGCTCAAAAGGTTCGCCATCACTGGCATAGGCAATCTCAAACATTTGACTCTTGTTAAAACTTCCCTTTTGGGAAGTAATGCTAGATTTCTAAAACTTCCTAAGAGAGTTCAAAGAAAAGGGAGCAAACAATAATAATGGAAACTACCTCACTAATGTTTTAATATTGATTATATGCTAAAATGATAATACTTATGATTAAATATATTATATAAAATATATTGAAATTAATTTTACTTTTTTCAATTAAAAATTTTAAATGAAGTTAAAATGTTTTACATTTACACATGACTCCCCTTGTATTTCCAGTGGACAGCACTGGTCTAGAACTCTAGGAGAATTAGACTTGAGCCTGGAGTTAAGAGACTTACGTTATAATTAACTTGCCACTTAACTTTATGATCATTATGAAGTCCAATAAGGACTTATAATTATGTTAGTTCTCTTTTCCATACAGTGAAGGAAATATCTTCCCCTAATCACCTCACAAAGATATATAGACTCAGGCCCTGGCCAATCTGGCTCTGTGGTTAGAGTGTCAGCCCATGGACTGAAGGACTGAAGGGTCAAGGGTTTGATTCCAGTCAAGGGTTTGATTCCAGTCAAGGGCATGTACCTTGGTTGCAGGGTCAATCCCAGGCCTGGTCAGAGCGCATGCAGGAGGCAACCAATTGATGTGTCTCTTTCACACTGATGTTTCTCCACCACCCGCCCCTCCCCCCCCCGCCCCCCGATTTTCTCTAAAAATCAATGGGAAAAAATACTCTTGGGTGAGGATTAACAACAACAAAAAAGATTCAGGTGAGAAGTTATGTAAATATACTTCAGAAAAGAAAAAAAAAGCAGAGGTTATTATTATTATTATTGTGTGTGTGTGTGTTTTAATAGGTTACTGATTTTTAGAGAGCGAGAAAGGGAGAAGAGAGAAACACTGAAGTGAGAGTGCAACATTGAAAAGCCACCCTCACTTTCATCTCCCCACTGGGGTGGGGGGTGGGGGGTGGGGGTGAGGGTCAAGCCTGAAACCCGGCATGTGCCAGGACCAAGAATTGAACCAGCAACCCTTCAGTGCATGGGATGCCCAACCAACTGAGCCACACTAGCCAGGGCTTTCTGTTTTATTTTGTTAAAATAAAATGGTCTTTTTTGGTCAATTCTATAGACCAGTGGTCGGCAAACTGCGGCTCGCAAGCCACATGCGGCTCTTTGGCCCCTTGAGTGTGGCTCTTCCACAAAATACCAACTTCTGCGCATGGGCCACGAAGTTTCAATTGCACTGTACATGCGCACCCACACATGGTATTTTGTGGAAGAGCCACACTCAAGGGGCCAAAGAGCTGCATGTGGCTCGCAAGGCGCAGTTTGCCGACCACTGCTCTAGACTAATAAAGACATTTAGTAATTAGTCTCAAACCTAAATAAAAGTTCAGAGCAATAACTCTTTTCCGTAAGAACTACTGGTGTAGCCCAAAGAGAAAATGAAGGAAGTCAAGGCACTGCCATGCAAAACATTTAATTTACATAATTAGGGGCTATTGTCAATACACACACAAAATAAATATCCTCCCCTCCAAAATCCCTTTCTCCAATATGAGAACACACAATTCTATTTATCTATTTGATAAAGGATGACTCATGCATCCACTGAAAGAGACTTAAATAATCTAGTAGGAGTAATCCATAATTTTTCTGCAAGCACTTACAAATGTCAGACCTCTCCAATTTTCACGACTCATCACACCCCAGTCACTGACTTATAAAGCCAGGAGAGATTTTCCCTTTTTTAGAAAGGCAAGGAAGGATGGAAGAAAAAAAAGCTGTATGTATATGCATAGGATAAAAGTTTAAAAGAATATGCCCTGACTGGGTGGGTCAGCTGGTTGGAGCATCATCCCGTATACCAAAAGGTTGTGGGTTCGATTCCCAGTCAGTGCACATACCTAGTTTGGGGTATATAGGGGAGGCAACCAATCGATGTTTCTCTCTCACATTGATGTTCCTCTCTCCTCTCTCTCTCTCTCTCTCTCTCTCTCTCTCTCTCTCTCTCTCTTCCTCTCTCTACACACACACACACACACACACAAGTCTGAAAGAATATAGTATACCAGAACTGTAATCAGCATTATCTTCCTAAGACAGGGGTTCTCAACCTGTGGGTCGCGACCCTTGGCGGTTGAACGACACTTTCACAGGGGTCGCCTAAGACCATCCTGCATATCAGATATTTACATTACGATTCATAACAGTAGCAACATTACAGTTATGAAGTAGCAACGAAAATAATTTTATGGTTGGGTCACAACATGAGGAACTGTATTTAAAGGGCCAGAAGGTTGAGAACCACTGTCCTAGGAGGAGGAGAGGAGATGCTTTAATTTTCACTTTAAATGATTCTTAATTGTTTGGATTCTCTTATACTGAACATATATAACTTATAATTTCTTAGAAAGTTCTCTTAGGAACAATAAATAATTAAAAATATATGTGTGTGTGTGTGTGTGTGTGTGTGTGTGTGTATATAAAAGAATATATATATTCTTTTATATAAGGTATATATATATACCTTTTATATAAGGTATATATACACACACACACACACACACACACATATACACACATACACTAGGGGCCCAGTGCACGAATTTGTGCATCTTGAAAGGAACTGTGGGCCGTGAGGCTGTGGTAAGCACAGGGGCGGGTCTCTGCCCATCCTCCACGCCCCTGCCTGGCCCCTCCTGCCATGGCCCCCAATCCCATGCACTGGCAGCCCCACTGCTGCTGCCGCTGCTCCCACGCACTGACAGCAATGGCCCCACTTGCACCCGCTGACGGTGTGAAGTGATTGGAGCTGGCACCAGCAGCGGGTGCGAGTGGGGCCAGCGCTGTCAGTGGGTCAAGCGGCGGCTGCTGCCCCAAACATCCCTCAGGAGCAGGGGAAAGTGGAGAACTCCTCAGGGGCAATCAGGGCTGGCAGCCGCCGTTCGCACCTGCTGACAGCGCCGAGTGATTCGGACCGGCGGCGGGTACAGGCAACAGGTGTGAGCGGTGGCTCCAGTGCCAGGAGCAGGTGCGAACACCAGGCAAGATCGCAGTGCGTGGGAGCAAAGAATTTTCAATAACCACCAGAGGTTCACTCCGATGAAAGTTACTGGTGCCCTGCCTTGGTCTGGTGCCCCTGCTTACCTGCTCCACCATCCCACCGTGGCCAATACCCACCATGTTCTGCACATGCCCCCTGGTGGTCTGTACACATCATAGTGACAGGCTGTTCTGTTGTTTGGTTGTTCCACTGTTCAGTCTATTTGTATATTAGCCTTTTATTATATAGGATATACATGTATATGATGAAATACTACATTTAAAGCAAGTGGAAAATTGCCCTAGCCGGTTTGGCTCAGTGGATAGAGTGTTAGCCTGCGGACTGAAGGGTTCCAGGTTGGATTCCGGTCAAGAGCATGTACCTCAGTTGCAGGATCCTCCCTGGCCAAGGCCATGGTCAGGGTGCACAAGATGCAACTAATCAATGTTTCTCTCTCACATCGATATTTCTCTTTCTCTCTGTCTCTCCCCCTTCCACTCTCTCTAAAAATCAATGGAAAAATATCCACGGGTGAGGATTAAAGCAAGTGGAAAATTAATAAAATGGGAAAATATCTGTAAGTAAAAAACACACAACATAGATACATATACAGCTATTTATAGAAAAGAAGCTGGAAATAATAATGGTTCACTTATAGATCTGTGGTCCAAATTATATCTAGGTGATATATTTTCTCTTTTGTCTGCATTTTCCAATTTTACTACAACGAATACAATTAACTTCTGCCATAAAATTCCCATGTTTTTGTTAAGGAAAAAAACAAACACTAACAGGTTCCTTTAAAAGCCCCCATTAGGACTTCAATAAATCAAAGTTACAAAACTAAGATATAATAAAAAAAATTTAAGAAAAACGTGTGTGTAATCAATCCCTTACCTCACTCCTGGTATCAGGAAGTGACTCCTGTGGGTGGAGACAAGCATGTGCTACCTTGATGACATGTTCCAATTTTTTTGGCTGCTCCTCTACTTTAGCTGCTAGAAATAAGGCCGCTGGAGCCACAGTCTAGATGGAAAAAAATAAATCATATTTAACATTTGTTTATTTCTAGGTCAAAGTACAGATCTAAAAAAGAACTAAGTCTCAAACCAAGTTCTTTGCTTACCTCAACCACATCACCTTGGTTATGCTTTTTCCTGTACTTAAAAAAATGTCCTCCCCTCACCTATCCATTAATCCACATCCACTTCTAAAAATGGATCCTGCAACACTCTCATTAAAAGCTACCTATTCAAGAAGCTACTAAATATAGAGAGCTTTCTATTTAAAATGAGGTTCTTTATTAAGTTTGCATTAAAACAGTTTACATACTTTTTAAAAAGGCGTACACTGAAATGTCCAGAAAAGGCAATTCCATACAGAAAAAAGAAAATAGATTGGTTGCCAGGGGCTAGGAGAAGGGAATGAGAGTGACTGCTAAAGTGTGAGGAGTTTCTTTTTCTGGGGTGATGTAAATGTTCTGGAATTAGATTGTGGTGGTGATGGCACAAGACTGAATATACTATAAACCAGTGAATTGTACACTTTAAGAGAATATTATTGTATGAGAATTATAATAATTATACCTATACAGACAGTCCTCGGGTTACTTCGGACTGGACATATGTTGTTTCGTGGTTACGTCGCCATCTCCCATTTATTTATAAAAAAAAAAGTTCTGTCATTTCGATGTATGTACATATGTGCTTTATGTTTTTATTATTTATTTACCACAAGTAAAGGTCAGGAATTCTCTTTTAAATTTTTTTTTACTGTTTCACTTCATTACTGCTGTGTATGTGCTCCATGTGAGTGACATAGGTGCTTATGTAGGTGGATTCTGACTTATGGCGAAAATCGCATGGCATTATGTTGCGCCATAAGAACGGATCTTGAATGTAACCCGAGAACCTACTATACTAGCGGCCCGGTGCACAAATTCATGCATGGGTGGGGTCCCTTGGCCTGGCCAGCGAACAGAGCCGATCGGACTGGCCGGCTGTGGGAGTGCACTGACCACCAGGGGGCTGCTCCTGAGTTTAGCATCTGCTCCCTGGTGGTCCATGCACATCATAGCTACCAGCCAGTCATCCAGTTGTAATGGTTGCTTAGGCTTTTATATAGAGAGAGACTAGAGGCCCGGTACACGAAATTCGTGCACGGGAGAGGGGTGTCCCTCAGCCTGGCCTGCACCCCCTCCAATTTGGGACCCCGAGGGGGATGTCCGACTGCCGGTTTAGGCCCGATCCCACAGGTTGCAGCTGCACCTCGGCCTTGTGGGATCGGGCCTAAACCAGCAGTCGGACATCCCTCTCAATCTGGGACCGCTGGCACCTAACTGCTTGCCTGCCTGCCTGATCGCCCCTACCTTGCCCCCCTGCCGGCCTGATCACCCCTACATTGCCCCTCTGCAGCTTGATTGCTCCTAACTTGCCCCCCTGCTGGCTGAATTGCCCCTACCTTGCCCCTCTGCCAGCCTGATCGCCCCTAACCACCTCTGCCTCGGGCCCTGGCCTAAGCCGCAGTATAGCCTCCCTCTGCAGGAGGCGACCTAGCAGATCAGGGGAAGGCGCCATCCCCATTACCCTGCTACTGGGGGCCTAAGCCTAGGCCATTTGCAGCTGCGTCTCGGCCCTTCGCAGCCAAGCCTTGGTCCTTCACAGCCTCACACCTGCAGCCCCGTCTGCCTTCCTGATCGCCCCTAACTGCCTCTGCCTCAGCCCCAAGCCTAAGCCACAGTCTGGCCTCCCTCTGTGGGAGGTGACCTGGTAGATCAGGGGAAGACGCCGCTCCCATTACCCCACTGCTGCTGCCACTGCCGGCCTGACCCTGGGCTCTTTGCAGCTGCACCTCGGCCCTTTGCAGCCACCTGTGGCTGCCTGAGCCTGGGACCTACACAGCCGGCCTGGGGCCCACAGATCCCTCCCACCATCATGACCCAGTGGCCTCGGGCCCACAGACCCTTCTTGCCGCCGCGCCTCAGCGACCCAGGGCCCACAGATCCCTCCAGCCACCACGCCCCAGGGCCCACTGTTCGGTCGTCCGTCTGGTTTTGACGGACCCTGGCTCTTTATATATTAGGATATTGGGGGGGGTTCATACATAAAAAAATGAATTCAAAGTATAGTAGTATATTCAAGAGGTTATAGAAGGAACTTAAAAGGGGAGAAAAATGCCTTAGCCAGTTTGGTTCAGTGGATAGAGCATCAGCCTGAGGACCAAAGGGTCCCGGGTTCAATTTTAGTCAAGGGCATACAGCTTGGTTGCCCTTGGTCAGGATGCGTGCAGGAGGCAACCAATCAATGTGTTTCTCTCACATCAATGTTTCTCTCTGTCTTTCCCTCTCTCTTCTACTCTGTCTAAAGATCAATGGAGCTGAACCGGTTTGGCTCAGTGGATAGAGCGTCGGCCTGCAGACTCAGGGGTCCCAGGTTCGATTCTGGTCAAGGCATGTACCTTGGTTGCGGGCACATCCCCACTGGGGGGGCGTGCAGGAGACAGCTGATCGATCTCTCTCATCGATGTTTCTGGCTCTCTATCCCTCTCCCTTCTTCTCTGTAAAAAATTAATAAAATATATTTAAAAAAAAAGATCAATGGAAAAATATCCTTGGGTGAGGATTAACCTAAGTTAATAAATAAATAAATAAATAAATAAATAAATAAATAGGGGGGAAATTCACAAGTAGATATCAAACACAGACACTAAACAATATAAGAATTCAGAGCAATATGACATACATGTAGCCTGCTGATCTGGGGAATCTCAGAAAGTAGAGCTTCTCTTGAATCTTAAGAATATTTCAATGAATCAAAGATGGCAATGACAAGAGCTAGAATTCACCAGTAATAAAAATTTCATAGAATTGAAATACATACTTCACTTTAATAAACAGACCTGACATGCATTCTAAAAAAAAAAAAAGTCACCATTATACTCAGGGGATACATTCCAAGACTTTCAATGGATGCCTGAAACTTAGAAAGGAACAAACCTTAAACAGACTATGATTTTTTCTTGGATACATACATACCTATGATAAAGTTTAACTTATAAATTAGGCACAATAAGATTAATAACATTAACATAATAAAATAACTATAATATACCAAAAGAAAAGTTATGTGAATGTGGTCTGCCTCCCTCCCTTCTCCCCTTCCTCCCTCCCTCCATTTCCTTCTCTTTTATAACTGGGATGGCTACTAAGGGAAGACTGCAAAAGATTTCTTTATGTTACTCAGAACAATGTGCAATTTAAAACTTAGCAATTGTTGCCCTGGCTGTTATTTCTCAGTGGTTAGTGTTGTCTGAGCACTGAAGGGTTTAAGGTTCGATCCCTGGCACCGATTGAGGCATGTAGGGGAGGCAAACAATCGATGTCTCTCACATCATTGTTCCTCCCGCCCCCCACTCCCTGCTCCCTCCCACCTCTCCATTCTCTCTAAAATTGAATGGGGAAGGAAAAAATCCTTGGGTGAGGATGAACAAAAAAATGTATCAATTGTTTATTACAGGAATTTTCCACTTAATATTTTCTACCATAGATGACCACAAGAACTTAAAACACTGAAAGCAAAAACCTTGATAAAGGGGGACTACTGTGTATTCCTTCTGTTCTGTTACACTTTGATATAACAGATTTTTCCTCCACAATTCAATTCATAGCAACAATTCTCTTCCTTCATATCTGTTTCAGTTGTATATGGAGCTTGCTACATATACATTCCTAGAGTTTAGGGTAAGGACAGAACCAGAGAAAAATGGGCATGAACAAAGGTTTGGGGAATCAGGGCATGAAGCACATTTTGAACACTAAAGTGAGTAGGTTAAGTCATACAGATAATGGAATGTGGGATGCAAAAGATTTTTTAAAAATTGTTGACAATATTACAGATGTCCCATTTTCCCCCTACTTTGGCCCCTCCATCTAGCCCCCATCCCACCCCAGGTCTTCACTACACTATTGGCTGTGTCCATGTGCTATGCATATATGCATATATGTTCTTTGGTTAATCTCTTCCTGTCCCTCCCACCCCGAGATCTGTCATTCTGCTCCAAGAATCCATGCTTTTAGATCTATTTTTGTCAGTTTATTTTGTTCACTGGATTCCACATATAAGTGAGATCACATGATATTTGTCTTTCTCTAACTGGCTTGTTTTTTAAAAAAATATATTTTACTGATTTTTTACAGAGAGGACAAGAGAGGGAGAGTAAGAAACATCGATGAGACAGAAACATCGATCAGCTGCCTCCTGCACACTTCCTACTGGGGATGTGCCTGCAACCAAGGTACATGCCCTTAACCAGAATCGAACCTGGGACCTTTCAGTCTGCAGGCCAACGCTCTATCCACTGAGCCAAATTGGTTAGGGCTCTAATTGGCTTATTTTACTTAGCATAATAATCTCCAGGTCCATCCTTGCTTACAAAGGATATGAGTGCCTTCTTTTTTACAGCCATGTAATATTCCATTGTGTAAATGTACCACAGGATTTTTACCCACTAATATACTAACGAGCTGTTTCCAGATTTTAGCTATTGTAAATAATGCTGCTATGAATAGGGGTGCATATATTCTTTCTGACTGGTGTTTCGAGTTTCTTAGGATATATTCCCAGAAGGGGGATCGCTGGGTCAAACAGCAGTTCCATTTTTAATTTTTTGAGGAAACTCCACACTGTTTTCCATAGTAGCTGCACCAGTCTGCATTCCCACCAGCAGTGTACTAGGGTTCCTTTTCTCTACATCCTCACCAACACTTGATTATTGATGGTAGCCATTCTGGCAGGTATGAGGTGATACCTGATTGCAGTTTTAATTTGCATCTTTCTGATTAGTGACATTGAACATTTTCTCATGTCTATTGGCCACCTGCATATCCTCCCTGAAGACATGTCTATTCAGATCCTTTGCTCATTTTTTAATTCAATTGTCTTCCTGGTGTTGAGTTGTAGTTCTTTGCATATTTTGGAAATTAACCCCTTATCAAATGTATCACTGGTTCTCCCAAACAGTGGGTTCCCTTTCCATTTTGTTGACGGTTTCTTTTGCTGTGCAGAAGCTTCTTATTTTGATGTAGTTCCATTTGTTTACTTCTTTTGTTTCTCTTGCCCTAGGAGATATATCAGTGAAAATATTGCTACGAGATGTCCAAAATTTTATTGCCTGTTTTCTAAGATTTATATGGTTTCATGACTTAAACATTTAAGTCTTTTATCCATTTTGAGTTTATTCTTGTGTATGGTATAAGTTGATCAAGTTTCATTTTTTTTTTGTATGTACCTGTCCAATTTTCCCAACACCATTTATTAAAGAAACATTCTTTATTTCATAGTATGTTCTTGCCTCCTTTGTCAAATATTAATTGACCATAATGGTGTGAATCCATTTCTGGGGTCACTGTTCCATTGGTTTATATATGCCTATTCTTGTGCCAGTACCAGGCTATTTTGATTACCATGGCTTTATAGTACAGTCTGATATCTGATACTGTGATCCCTCCAACTTTGTTCTTCTTTCTCAAGATTGCTGAAGCTATTTGGGGTCCTTTTTAGTTTCATATAAATTTTTGAAATATTTGTTCCAGATCTGTGAAATATGCCAATTGGTACTTTATTTTTTTTTTTAAATCCATACCCGAAGATATTTTTCCCATTGATTTTCAGAAAGAGGGGGAGGGAGAGACAAAGACCAGCATTGATGTGAGAGACGTATTAATTGGTTGCCTCCTTTAAGCACCTAGACTGGGGCTAGGGATTGAACCTGCAACCCATGTACATACCCTTGAGTGGGAATTGAACCTGCTACCCTTTGGTGCCAGAGCCAACGCTCTAACCACTGAACCACATGGGCCAAGGCACCATTGGTATTTTAATGGAGATTACATTGAATCTGTAGATTGGGTAGTATAGACATTTCAATTATGTTAATTCTTCCAATCCATGTACATGGTATATGCTTCCACTTGTTTGTATCTTCCTTTTTTTCCAATGTCCTATAGTTTTATGGATACAGTTCTTTTACCTCCTTGATTAAGTTTATTCCCATGTATCTTATATTTTTGTTATTGCAATGGTAAATGGTGGTTTTTTTTAGTTTATCTGAGAGTTCATTATTGGTGTATAAAAACACCATCAATTTCTGGATGTTAACTTTGTATCCTGCTACTTTGCTGAATTCATTTATTAAATCTAGCAGTTCTTTGGAAGAGTCTTTAGATTTTTCTATGTATATCATATCATCTGGAGTTTGTCCATTTCACACAGGTTGTCCAGTTTGTTGGCATATACAGTAGGTCCTCAGGTTACGTCGGAGATCCATTCCTATGGCGCAACATAACGCGATTTTCGCCATAAATTGGAACCCACCTACATAAGCACCTATGTCACTCACATGGAGCACATACACAGCAGTAATGAAATGAAATAGTAAAAAAAAATTTGAGAAAGATAACAATTCCTGACCTTTACTTGTGGTAAAGCCTATCTAATAAAGAGGGAATATGCTAATTGACCCTCACACCATCGTAAAGATGGCGGCACCCACAGCCAATAAGGAGGGAATATGCTATTGACTGCCCCGCTCTCAAAGATGGCAGCACCAACAGCCAGTAAGGAGGGAATATGCTAACTGACTGCCACACTCTCAGCGATGGCGGCTCCCACAGCCACAAGATGGTGGCACCCAGTCCCCTCAGCCCCACTTGGGCAGCAGATGCACAGTCCCCTCAGCCCCCCAGGGCTGGCCCGAGGTGCAGGCAAGCCTTGGATGGCGGCTGCCCAGCTGCCCAGGGCCAGCCGAGGCTTGCTCTGCTGGCAGTGGCAGCAGCAGAGGTGTGATGGGGGCGTCGCCTCCCACCTCTGAGGGCTCCAGGACTACAAGAGGGCGCAGGCCAGGCTGAGGGATGCCCCCTCCAGTGCATGTATTTTCATGCACTGGGCCTCTAGTAAATAATAAAAAACATAAAGCACATATGTACATATGTCAAAATGATGGAACTTTTTTTTTTTAATAAATAAATGGGAGATGGCGATGTAACCACGAAACGACGTAGGTCGAGTCAGTCATAACCCAAGAACTGTCTGTAGCTGTTCACATTATTTTCTTACAATCCTTTTTATTTCTGTGGTGTCAGTTGTTACTTCACCTCTTTCATTTCAGACTTTATTTATTTGGGTCCTCTTTGTTTCTTGATGAACCTGGCTAAAGGTTCAGCAATCTTGTTTATCTTTTCAAAGAACCAGTTCTTGGTTTCATTGATCTGTTGAATTCTTTAAGTCTTTATGTCATTTATTTATGCTATCCTTTATTATTTTCTTCCTTCCTTCTTACTGTGAGCTTTCCTTGTTATTCTCTTTCTAATTCTTTTAGTGGTAGGGTTAGATTGTTTATTTGAACATTTTCTTGTTTCTTGAGATAGGCCTGTAATGCTATGAACTTCCCTCTCAGAAATGCTTTCTGTGACCCATAGATTTGGAGTTGTTGTGTGTTAATTTTCATTTTTTCCCAAGAAGATTTTTTAAAAATATATATTTTATTGATTTCTTTTTACAGAGAGGAAGGGAGAGGGATAGAGAGTTAGAAACATCAATGAGAGAGGAACATCGATCAGCTGCCTCCTGCACACTCCCTACTGGGTATGTGCCCGCAACCAAGGTACATGCCCTTGACCGGAATCGAACCTGGGACCCTTGAGTCCGCAGGCTGACGCTCTATCCACTGTGCCAAACCGATTAGGGCACCCAGGAAGTTTTTTATTGCTTCCTTGATCTCACTGGTAATCCATTCATGTAATAACATGCTACTTGAATGTTTTTTGAGTTTTTTATTGTAGTTGACTTCTAGTTTCATCATTGTGATCCAAGAAGATGGTTGGGGTTTTCAATTCTTCTTGAATTTGTGGGACACAAAAGATGTTTAACAAGAGTGACACTAAAAATTTTAGAAAAATATGCAGAGTTAAATAAATATTTAGAAAGATTAGTCTAATGGTATGTGGAACTAAAAGAAGGAAAGGACAGGATATATTTTAAGTTAATTTCTTTAAAAGAACAATATTGAATAATCCAGGCATTAGAAATAAAATTTAGAGTAGACACTAGTAGTAGAAATACAGGAGAAAAAGAGATACAGATATCACTTGGAAAACTAATAGAGTTTCACTAAATATTTGTATGTATTTTCATGTAGAGAAAAAAATTCTAATGAGATATACTCTAAAATGTTAACAGGATTATCTCTGAACAGTATGCTATATGAAAATCATCATTTTTTCTTTTATTCTGTCTTCTTTTAATTTTATGATGATGATACACATTTATAAGGAGAGAAAAATCAGTTAACAATATAAAAATTAAAAGAACTTTAAAAATGATTAGACAGAGTGGAAAAAGGAAAAGGACAACTCAAAGACAACACTTAAGATTTTTAAGCTTCCAAATTTGCCTTTAAGGGGCTAAAAATATATTTGAAAGGAGATAACCAGATATGGTATACAAACAATGTCTAACAAGGCAAGATAATACCTCAGCCAGTAAAAGCCTGCAAAAGTTAAATTTTAATCTAATCACTTATCAAGTTGGCTTACTGAAACATTTCCCCATCAAAGGCAGTTTCTCAAAGAAATTTTTTAAAAATATGATTTTAGAAAGGAAGGGAGAGGGAGAGATAGAAATATCAATGAGAACCTAGCTGGCATGGCTCAGTGGCTGAACGTCAATCTACGAACCAAAAGGTCATGAGTTCGATTCCAGGTCAGGTCACTTGCACAGGTTTTGGACTCGCAGGAGGCAATGATTCTCTCTCATCATTGATGTTTCTCTCTCCCTCCCTCCTTCCCTTTCGGAAATCAATACAAATATATATATTTTAAAAAACATCAATGAGAGAGAAACACCGAATGGCTGTCTCCTGACACCTGCTACTGGAGATAAAGCCCGCAACTCTGGGATCCTTTAGTCTGCAAGATGACGCTCAATCCACTGAGCCACACCGGCAGTCTCAGAGGAATTCTTATAAGATTTTTCTTCATTTTAAAAGAATAATGCCAGCTAATATTTGTTTGCTATGTGCAGACACTTTGTAAATTAAATCATTTAAATCCTATTAACTACACTATGACATAGGCACTATTAGTGACTCCAAATAGATAAGAAAACTGGGGCTTAAGGTAACTTGCCAAAGCAGTACACCAAGGATCCAAATCTAAACATGTCTGACTCCAAAGCCCATTCTCCTAACCAATAAGAGTCAACTAATGAGAGTAAAATGTACCTAATTAAATTTGGTAGCTATTAAAATAAAACACCTGCACTTTTAAATATTTAAATACAGCATAGCCCTAGCTGGTTTGGCTCAGTGGATAGAGCGTCAGCCTGCAGACTGAGAGATCCCAGATTCGATTCTGGTCAAGTGCACATGCCTGGGTTGTGGGCATGATCCCCAGAGGGGGGCGTGCAGGAGGCAGCCAATCAGTGTATCTCTTTCATCATTAATGCTTCTATCTCTCTCCTTTCCTCTCTAAAATCAATAAAAATATATTAAATAAATAAATAAATAAAATACAGCATAAACACGCACATACACAACTTCCTCATTACTATTTTTATATTCCCTCACTTGAAAACATTTAAAACTGTACTATAAAAAATCAGGTAATGAGGTTGAATTTCTTCTCAAAAAGAGAGTAAATGCTATGCCAGAATTTAAGCAAAAAAATAATAAATCAGTAATATAATCATACTCAGTAAAGATGTTAAATTTACTTCAATAAAAAGGCACGTTCTCTACCTTTATTGGAAATATACTGTATCTTGATCTGAGTGGTGGTTACATATATATAATAATGCAAAAAGTTATTGAGTTGGATATTAGATTTTTTTGCTTTACTGTATGTTATAGCTCAATAAAAATATATAAATAAAAAAGACAAGAGTTCTAGGCTACAAAACACTGTCAATGAAGAAATACAACTAAATGAGAAAAGTATTCACAACATGTGACATACAGATCTAATGTGTAAAAGTGCTCATATAAATAAAAAAATGAGAACAATAAAGTGAATTGACAATCAATTTTTAAATTTATTCTTCAATTTCCTGAGAAGAAAAGCCAATAGTCAAAAGCAGCTCAACCTCACTAATTGAAGAAATGTAAATTAAAAAAAATAATAATAATTTAGGACTTCCTGTATCTTATTCAACACTTGAACAAGTAGTTAGAACTTATATTTCCTGAAGTAACAAATATTTGTTGTTAGGATGTAGAGAAAAGGACCCTCTCCTACAGTGCAGGAAACAATGTATATTGATGTAATCTTTCAGCAGGACAAATTGACACAACATAACATTTTTAAATGCATGCCCTTTGGCACAGCAATTCCACCTACATGAATTTATATTAAAACTAGAGGCCCAGAGCACGAAATCGTGCACAGTACAGTCCCCAGGCCTAGCCTGCGATCAGGGCCATCTTCCCTGGCTGCCAGCAGCCGGCCCCGCCCCCAGCCACCACTCACCCTGGTTCCCTGTTTGCCATCCAGCGATGGAAGCCTGACGGCCGGGGGAGGGACCAAGAGGTCAGCTTGCCCGCTTGCCAGCCCCGCCCCCGCTGCTGGTCACCCTCTGTGTGTGTGGGGCGACCGGCAGGGCGGGGGCCTTGGCCTGGCTCTGCCCACATTCCCTGCCACCCTCCCTGGGTCCCCGTTCACCACTGGCAATCAGAGCCTGCCGGCCGGGTAAAGACACCAAGAAGTGGTCAGTGCACCTCATAGTGACTGGTTGAGGGGTCATTCTGGCTGTTCTGCCATTATGGTCGCTGGGCTTTTATTATATAGGATAGTCATATAAATGCATTATATCTGTACCAGACTATCTTATCTAACGTTATTTGTAATATAATAAATTACAAACCACCCAAATACCCACCAATAGGGAGCTGGTGAAATAAATTATAGCAAAAACACAAAGAAAGGGGTGGGGGGAGTTGTCAATCGGGGAAAAAGGAGACATGTAAAACTTTAGACAATAAATAAAATAAAAACACACAAAGAAATGCTATGTGGTCATTTAAAATAATGAGAAACCAATACGAAAAGATGTCCAATTTATACTGTTAAGTAATAAAGGCAAGTTGTGTAAGAGTAGTATAGTAAGAAGTGATTTTTATATGTACAGAAAAATATCTAGGACACCATATTCCTAAACATCCTATATAATAAAAGGGTAACATGCAAATAGACCGAACAGCAGAACAACCAACCAAAGGGTAATATGCTAATGATATGCTAAGGCTGCTCAACCACTCGCTATGACATGCACTGACCACCAGGGGGCAGACAGTTGACCACTCACTATGGTGTGCACTGACCACCAAGGGGCAAATGCTCCAACCAGTACGTTAGCTTACTGCTGGGGTCTGGCTGATCGGGACTGAGTGAGACAGGCCGGACACGCCCTGGAGCCCTCCCGCAGTCCCTCCCTGGCTGGCCAACCTCCCATGTTCCTCCCAGGCCCGATCATGCTACGATGGGGTCCCTCAGCCTGGTCTGCACCCTCTTGCAATCCGGGACCCCTCGGGGGACGTTGGCAAGCTGGTTTCAGCCTGATCCAGCAGGCCACTCCCCTTGGGAGGGTGCCAGATGCAGGGCTCATGGCTGACGAGCACTGTGGCGCCAGCGTGAGCCTCTACCGATCAGGACTGATTGGGCCTGTGGGTTTCGGCCCAATCCCTGCAGGCCACCCAGAGGGACCCCACCCATGCACAAATTCGTGCACTGGGCCTCTAGTTTATCAATGGTTACCTCTGTAAGTGAGATTACATTTCTACATTATACATTTTATATTGTTTTCATTTTTACCATGAGCATTTATTACCTTTGTAATAATAATTAAAAAAACACACCTGCCTGGCGTAGCTCAGTGGTTGAGCATCAACCTATGAACCAGAAGGTCATGGTCCGATTCCCAGGCAGGGCATATGCCCAGGTTGCGGGCTTGATTTTCATTATGGGGCATGCTGGAGGCAAACAACCAATGATTGTCTCATTACTGATGTTTCTATCTCTCCCTCTCCTTCTCCCTTCCTATCAATAAAAAAATATTTTTTAAAAATGCATAGGAGCTTGATAGGACATGTAACATCAATGCTACAACAATGTATTAAGTCCCCTCAAATTTGAATTTGGATTTATCACAGCTAAACTCTTCAAATTAGCATACTAAAGGGGAAATATTTTTTTAATCTATTTCTTTATTGATTTCAGAGAGGAAGGAAGAGGGAGAGATAGAAACATCAATGATGAGAGAGAACTGGCTGCCTCCTGCACGCCCCCTACTGGGGATTGAGCAACCCAGGTATGTGTCCTTGGCCGAGATCATACCTGGGACCATTCAGTCCGCAAGCTGACGCTCTATCCACTGAGCCAAACAGGCTAAGGCAAGGGGAAATATTTTTGATCTGTTAATTCCAAAATGTGCCCAAAATCAGTTCTCTAGATCAGGGGTCCTCAAACTACGGCCCACGGGCCACATACAAATACAAATATTGTATTTGTTCCCATTTTGTTTTTTTACTTCAAAATAAGATATGTGCAGTATGCATAGGAATTTGTTCATAGTTTTTTTTTTAACTATAGTCTGGCCTTCCAACAGTCTGAGGGACAGTGAACTGGCCCCCTGTTTAAAAAGTTTGAGGACCCCTGCTCTAGATAATCAACAATCCCAAATTAAAAGTTACTGAATTTGAAAAAGGTCACAACATCACAAAGAATCTCTCTATACCGGATAATTACCATTCATTCAACAAGTTTACTAACGGTTCTTTGGAGGATACACAGAAAAGTGAGTCTCTGTCCTTGCTAAGCTTAATACATAGGAAATAAGGAAAGATAATTTAGTAACAAATTGATTTGAGATTTATTTCACCCTGGTTTTCAAATCTTTACCATGATAGTACTGAATAGTTTCCTTCTTCACCACACCCCTAGTGGGTATTCCTGTTGGCACTGAATTGGCACCAAAGAATACTGGTTGACATAATGAAAGCCAGACAAAAAGGTGACATAGTGATTAATTTTATTTATATGAAATGTCCAAAACTGGGAAATCTATAAACATGGAGAGGAGATTAATGGTAGCCTATAGCTAGTGAGATGGGAGAATGGTGGGGTGAGACATAAGGGGCACAGGGTTTCCTTTTGAGGCGATGAAATGTTCGAAAATTGATTGCAGTGATGACTGCCTTCATCTGTGCATATACCAAAAATCATCAAATTGTGTATTGTAAATGGGTGGATTGTATGGTATGAGAATTATTTCTCAATAAATGTTCAAAGCCCTAACCGGTTTGGCTCAGTGGGTAGAGCGTCAGCCTGTGGAATCAAGGGTCCCAGGTTCGATTCCGGTCAAGGGCATGTTCCTTGGTTGTGGGGACATCCCCAGTAGGGAGTGTGCAGGGGGCAGCTGATCGGTTTCTCTCTCATCGATGTTTCTAACTCTCTATCCCTCTCCCTTCCTCTCTGTAAAAAAATCAATAAAATATATTTAAAAAAAATAAAAATCATCATTCTCCCCTTTAAAAAAATAAAATAAATGTTAAAAGAAAAAAATCTTTACCGTAACAAAAGGGAAGAAATGCAGAAAAATTTCAGAACTGGCAAACAGCTATGGATTTCCTCTTCAAATTTTGTTCTTTATCCATTACCTTCTATTCTAGAGCTATCAGATACCCTCATTAAATGCTTCTCTCTCCCACCCTAGCCAGTTTTGCTCAAAAGTTAGTGTCGACCCACAGACTGAGGGGTCTAGGGTTCCATTCCAGTCAAGGGCATGTACCTTGGTTGTAGGCTCGATCCTGGCCCTGGTCAGGGCACATGCAGGAGGCAACCAATCGATGTGTCTCTCTCACACAGATGTTTCTCTCTGTCTTTCCCTCTCCCTTCCACTTTCTCAAAAAAAAAAATCAATGGAAAAAATAGCCTTAGGTGAAGATTAACAAAAAGCAGCTTCTCTCTCCCTTAATAAGGGTCTGCTCCTTGCCATCAGAGATAGAGCATAGCTGGAGGTAAGGAGGGTAAGAGTAGTAGAAAGCCAAGCTGATTGGATAATCAACAAAAATTGGGAATACTTAATCCGCAAATCCAAAGGGTTTTCTGTGCAATTACTCCCAATACTGATCCCAATCTCTTACGTTACAAGAACAGTATCTAGCTTTACAGAGCCTCTTCCTATGGCATTAGGGAAAAAAACTCAAAATTCATCATGCTAAGTCTGAAACACTTTTCCTCAAAACAATATTAAAAAAGAAAAAGAAATATTTAACTCACAAATCCAAATGTGTTCATCAAATGTAGCCCTATTACCTGTGAGTTTATTAAACAAGTATAGTTTTACCTACAGCTGAGATATCACTATGAACTCACTTTCAAGTCACTTATAAATAATGCTAAATAGGGCCATTTCAGGTAGCAAAACTGAAAATAGCACTATTAACAATTCTGTCCAGAAAAGAAAAATCGCTTTATTACTATTATTTTCTTTTTCCTGTCTTAAAAGTCATCCTCAGTCATTACATAATGTACCTCTACCTTCCTCCTCCAACCTGTCACTGACTGAAATTTTATCAAATCTAAATAACTTATATTCATTTGTTTTCCTATGACCATATTATTTACCACTAGAGGCCCAGTGCACGAAATTCGTGCACTCGGGGAGCCCGCAGGGAGTGGGCCTAAGCCGTCAGTCAGACATCTTTAGTGCTGCTGCGGAAGCAGGAAAGGCTCCCACCATCATCAGCCATGAGCCCGGCTTCTTGGGGCCCCGCCCCCCACCAGTTGCCCCAACCGGCGGGGCGATTGGGGCCCCAGAAGCTGGGCTCACAGCTTCTGGCTGAGCGGCACTCACCCTGTGGGAGCACATTAATGACCAGTGGGCAGCTCCTGAATTGAGCGTCTGCCCCCTGGTGGTCAGTGCACATCATAGCGACTGGTCGTTCCACAGTTCAGTCAATTTGCATATTAGCCTTTTATTATATAGGATTTCAAAAATTACAGCCCTGGCCAGGTGGCTCAGTTGGCTGAACATCATCCCATGCACCAAGAGGTAACCGGTTCAATTCCCCATCAGGACACATGTCCTGGTTGTGGGCTTGATCCCGAGTAGGGAGGTATATGGGAGCCAGCAGGTGGATGTTTCTCTCTTTCCCTCTCCCTTCCTCTCTCTCTCTCACATCAATAAAAACATATTTTTTAAAAATTACATTTAAAATTAAGCAGTTTCCCTTTAATTCTATTCTCCCAATCCATATGTTAAGTGTTCAATAACCTATTTCTTTACTAAAGATTCCACTTACTCTAAGGATGCACTGAACCTACCAAACAACTAACTAGACCAGTGGTCGGCAAGCTGCAGCTCGCGAGCCACATGCGGCTCTTTGGCCCCTTGTGTGTGACTCTTCCACAAAATACCACGTGCGGGTGCACACGTACAGTGCAATTGAAACTTCGTGGCCCATGCGTAGAAGTCAGTATTCTGTGGAAGAGCCACGCACAAGGGACCAAAGAGCCATATGTGGCTCGTGTGCCAGTTTGCCGACCAATGAACTAAATGCTTCAAAGGAAATTTGGAAGGCTGGATTCAGAACAGTAGTATGGCACTTAATAAAAGTGACCAACCCTAAATTCTAAACTCCAAATCCCAGTTCAGCAGCAAAGATCAACCACAAAAGAAAAATGAAGTTGGAATTAATCATAAAAGGATTAAACCATATAAAAAATACTTACATATCGATGGAACTGTGTGAAGGACTGAATCATGTAGAATCGATGCATGTATACTATAGCAGTGTTGATCGTCAATTGTGAGCTTAAATATTCAAGTTAAGGCCCCAAACCAGGCAGGCAGTATAATTCCCAAAAGTACAATCTTTCTATTCTCCCAAAATGACCACGCAAGCTGAGCACAGCAGATGTTCCCAAATGAAAATATTTACCTCTCCATCAAATTATTAACTACCAATTGACACTTTAGCACACCTTAAACATAAGTTATTCACTACAAATTTACTGAATAAACAAGCAAGCTTCTTAGCATATGTGAATCAAGAAGGGACATAAACAAAATTACACAAGTCCTAAACCCATCACTTGCCTACTGAAAATCCTGCAATGGTGATTCATTAGCTCAGGACCTCTCCTCACATGATTTACAAGGCCCTCCCTGACCTGGCCCTAGGAATATGGCTCAACTTTTAAACTTTAGCAATTTTTTCAGTTCTACTTCTCTCTGGCAACCAAGCCTTCTCATAAGGTGATCCCTGGGACCAAAAATACTGTAGAATGATTTTATATTCAATCACTGACAAAATGTTAAATACCTTATTTCTAAAGACCTCAGAAGACAATGTGGGGTATACAGAATGAGGCCATTTCATATTGTCAACAACCTTAATAACAACACACATATAAAAAGGAAAGGGCTAGGATGCAACGAAACAGAATTTCTAACAAAATGTTTAACTCAGTACACTGACTGGGTGCTTAAAAAACACAATGGATATTGGCAAGAAAGAGAACACCTCTTTTGAAGTGAGCACTTAAAACATAAACATTCAGCAATATATTTAAATGGAAGGTGCACCCAAGGACAGCTTTTCACTTTCAGAATGAAAAGAACTTTAAAACTATTCTAGCCTTTTCTGCTACAAAATGAGTATATTTTCTGACCAAAATGCTAGAATTGGCCTGTTCTTTTCGGGCCCATCTGTGCACGAGGCTTCACCGATGAACCAAATAGCCATAGCAAGGGTGCACCCTGGTAGCTAGCACCTGCATTTGCACCCTGGTAGCAGGGGTGGTGCTGACCCAGTGCATGTTCACCTTCAAGAGGAAGACAGGGCAGATGACCAAGATCATCAAGATGCCTATATCCAAGCCCTGCATCTCTGGATATTGCTTACCACCTATGCTATTATTCTAGACAAATTCAAGAACAGAAAAACTCAAGAATGCCCTAAGGAAGATTGGGTAACCAAGAAATTACTAAGATTCTGCTACACATGTGAACATGATGCCAGAATTCCTGAAAAGTTCAGTTCACATGGAGACTCCTACAAGAGTAGAAGAAATTATGTGGCCTTATCAAAGGAGGAGCTGTCAATTTTCAGATTAACAGACTTCGAATCGACACTAAGTTTTCTTACATAGGAGAAAGATGTTCAATATGTCATGATGTCATTGACAACTGCTAGCTGGTTTCAGATGAATGTCGAAGTTACTGCAACTGAAGAGAAAATATTATGCTACTGAAATTGATCCTGTTCTGCCCAGCCTTCCTGGCTCAGTCGTTGAGCGTTGACCTATGAACCAGGAAGTCAAGGCTCGATTCCCAGCCAAGGCACATGCCAGGGTTGCAGGCTCAATCTCCAGTGTGGGGCCTGCAGGAGGCATTCGATCAATGATTCTCACCATTGATGTTTTTTTCTCTCTCTCTCTGTCTCTCTTCCTCTCTGAAATCAATAAAAAAATATTTAAAAAGAAAAAGAAAAATTGAGCCTGTTCTTACCATAGAAGAGTAGTACTCTTATGTTATAGAATGGTAAACTAAATGACATGGTTTGTGGAATAGGTTTCATCAAAACCTAAAGAAACTGACAGACTCTGACGTTATGCTCAAGGAACATGAAAATTTCTCTGATAAGCTCCAACATAGTATACCTGTGTTCATATTTTTGGCTGGTATCAGTATGTACTAGAGATTATCCATCAAGTTGGTGTTTATTATCCAAATGTGAAAGTAGTGTCCAACTTCATGGATTTTGATGACAATGGGGTACTCAAAGGATTTAAAGGAGAATCAATTCATGTATTTAACAAACATAATGATGTCTTAAAGAATTCAGAATATTTCAATCAATTAAAAGACAATAGCAATATAATTTGTGTGAGAGACTCCCAGGGACACTTAAGGCAGATATGTAGCCAAGTTGAATACATTCTGAAAAATGGGTATCTAAGTGAACGAGGGGATGCGCTTTTAGAAAAGCACATGGAATCTAATGATATTGTTCTAATAAAAGACAAATCATTGGAGGGGGCCACTTCTAACTTACAAAAAGATTCTGTAAATAAGCATTCTTCAAGAAGACCTCTTTCCTCAGGATGAAATTGATGCAAGAACTGTGCATCTGTTCACCTTGCTGAAAGACTTTTATTTATAATATATTCTTGCTTTGCAAGTTTTTCTCTACATTACTGAATTATTTTCAAACATGTGGAGTCCATCAACTGGAAGCTCCTTTTTCTCCACCTCTCTCTACACACTCCTCACCATATTTTTTAACATTAAAAAAAAAAAAATCTTCCTTTTTGTCTGACATCTTAGCAGCCTTGTAGCAGCTGCTCTTTAAGTTTTGCTATGCCACCCAAGGTCAACAATAAAGATACTGGAAAGTCAGCCAAGAAAGACAAAGACCCAATGAACAAATCTGGGGGCAAGGCCAAAATTAGACGTGGTCCAAAGGCAAAGTTCAGGACAAGTTCAATAACCTAGTCTAGTCTGACAAAGCAACATTATAACAAACTGTAACAAAGTTCCCAACTATAATAAGCTTATAAGCCCAACTGTTTCCCTTGAGAGACTGAAGATCCACAGTTCCCTGGCCAGGGCAGCCTTTCAGGAGCTCCTTAGCAAAGGACTTACTAGTTTCAAAGCACAGAGCTCAAGTAATTTACACCAGAAACACCAAAGGTGGGGATGCCTCAGCTGTTGAAGATGCATGAACAACAGGCCCCACCAGCTGCGTATTTTGAAAAATAAACTGTATTAAATCAGGGAGAGGGGATATCTTAAAGTTAAAATTTGAAAAATAACTATTTCCAAAGAGCATTTTGTAGTTAATGTTAAGATGTTTTTGAGGAGTCTCTTTACACTGGGAAAGTTTGTAGAAGTTTAGAAAGTTTTATGAAATGGTGAAATAATGTGTATAGTTTTTAAGTATAGCCATTTTTGTAATTTGTGTGAATTATGCTGATGGTATCTCCATCTACTAAAATTGTGTTATTTTGGTTAATTTGTTTCAGGAAAATTGATAATTACCAAAAAATACTGGTACTTGATGTTTGAAAAAACTGTTGGTATCCACATGTCACTAATCATGATTAAATGTTTTGTATCGAAGTTCTGATAATATGAAATGAAAAGCCAAAAAATGCTTGGAGGAAAAAAGTCACTATATTACCTCATCTTTGAAATATGAGAAAAACAAACACACATCAGCACTGAGTATCTTAAAACCCCAACTTTTTTTTTAATCTCTAGAGAATTTTTGTAAGAATTTATTTGAGCCAAACAGGATATGCTGGAAAGTAAGGTCTCAACATGATTCAGAAAAATGCTTTCAAAAACCCAATATTTTTCAATGTTTTTTTAAACCGTTAGATCATTAGGTCTACATCCCTACAAATCTTAACTGGCATCCCCCCTTCCTCTGAAATTCTATGAAACTCTAACAGTAGTTACTATTTGAACTTGAGTGTCAAGTATTGTGTAGGCCATTGAAATTAAATGCAAGAAGAATCACCCCATTTTACAGAGAACACCAAGAATTTGACAGCTTCCTTAGAGAGAGAAGTGGGAAGAAGAAACTTTGAACCAAAGCTGGGCATTAATTCTAGGCCACCCTTTATAAGACCCTCAAGTAATGAATTTCTCAAAATTCTCTATACACACTAAATTCAAGACGCAGTCATCAACGCTAACACCTCCACCAGGGCCTAGGCCCTAGGGCATAGCAGAAAAGCATAATCTCAAAGTCACCAGAACAGGCGATCAGAACACACCGAAAATGGCCTAAGAACGGCCGGTTAAAACATAAAGCCGGGAAGCACACGAATTCCCGGCAAGGTTGGTGGCACCGGTGAGCGAGCGGGAAATTAATTGCGCCTCGCCTCCCTCACGCGAACACTGAACTTTCAGCCTGCCCCACCGCAGTCTCTCCCACCCGACATCAGCCCCTGCCCACCCTCTCCCCACTTCCGTCCCTTAGAGAGCCTGGGGCCTGGACGCGAGCGCCAAGGCGGGACTGATTCCAAGGCCGAAGGCCTAGGCCGCAAGGATACACATAAAGACGTTGCCCCATGTCCTGGAGCAGATTGGCCGCCTGCTGACGATAAGAAAGTTCTTTATCTGGGTCCAGCCCAAAGCGACGGGATGGGCTATTTTCCAGCTGTTCTCGAGTAAAATACCACCGTTTGTTGTTCTTTCTCTCTTCCTCCATAGTGCTCCAACCAGAAGGCAGCGGCGAAGGCTGCAAGCGCTTCCCAGCGTCACTTAAGCGGCGACACACATCCGCTGTGCGGCGGCAGCTGCGCCGTGACGAACTTCCGCTAAGGATGGCCGGATAGGTTGTGACACGCTTCCGCCGAGAAGAATAGTTGAAGGCTCTACTTCCTTAATGGATCACGCGACAGCCAGTAACCAAGTAAACAGCCAATAGGCGAGCAGGAAAGACCTCGGGGTGGGGACGCGAGTGCCCGTCATGTGACCCTTGGAGGGAGGGTGAGGTTAAAAGTTTTCGTTCAAAACCACGTCCCCTCTCGCGAGAAGTAGGCTGAGCATTCGCGCCCTGCGCGAGAGGGTGAGGCAATGTTTGTGGCGGGATTAGGCGCCCGCCCACGCGCCGCGCCGCGGCTTCTCGGAGAATTTCGTTTGTGGCGGAGGTGGCGATATAAAATGGGGCAGATGGAGAACTTGACAGAGAAAATAGGTGAGACTGACAAAAACTAAAAAAGTGATCATAGTGGCCCTATCGTATATCGTAACGTGAAGCAACTGGAAGCTCTCACACTATTGATAACAATGTAAATTACGCATTTGGGACGCTAAAGCGTTGAATGCATTCCTAGCTTCTCCACAATGATCCAACTTAAAGGAATAAAATGAATGAAGTCGCTTTCCTTGATTCAGCGCCTGTCACTCAACTTATTGGCTGTCATGCAGCACGCAGAACTAGTTTTCACTCAATTACAATAATACTTTGAGTTTTGTTTATTTCTAGATGTGGCTGTTCCAATGCAGTAAGTTTAGTTTAGTTTAGGTCATTCTCAATTATTTCCTTCCATTCCAGGCCCTATCTGCCATATACTGCGTGCAGTAAGCCTTAGCTCTGTTTTGCTCCAGAAAAATTGAGGTTCAGAAAGATGTAAATTACATCAGGTTATATAACATTCAAAAATAATAATTATTTCAAACTTCCTTCATCATAGACTTTTTTCTTTTAATAGAATAAGCACTTTTCCAGTTATGTAGTCATGTATGTTGTTTTTTAAAAGTCGAATTTATTTCTCCCAGATCCCTCTTGCCTATATCTCTGACCTGTGTTTGGTTCTCCACTTAATCTCTTGGATCAGCGATTTTCAACTGATGTGCTGCAAGAATCTTTAAAACATGCAATACAGGCACTGGCCTCTTTTCCCTTTCAGTGGTTCTCAACCTTCTGGCCCTTTAAATACAGTTCCTCATGTTGTGACCCAACCATAAAATTATTTCCGTTGCTACTTCGTAACTGTAATGTTGCTACTGTTATGAATCGTCATGTAAATATCTGATATGCAGGATGGTCTTAGGTGACCCCTGTGAAAGGGTCGTTCAACCGCCAAAGGGGTCGCGACCCACAGGTTGGGAACCGCTGCCTTAGATTGTCAAATAAGAGAATGACAACAGCCAACGCAACAATAGCCATCTGGTATGAATGAGTCAATTATACCTTTTTTGTTAGATTGGCCAAGAATATATAAATATTTTCCGGTGTGCTACAGAATTTTAGTAATTAGTTTGTGTGCCATGACGTGAAAAAAAGTTGAAAATCGCTGTGTTAGATTGGTGACTCCATTTTGAATTTGCTGTCCTGGTTGAGTATGCTAGTCTTCCAAGAGAAGTTATGGTATCCGTAAGGCTTCAGGCAATGCACCTGCTAACCAATGGCTTGCTACCCTGCCATACAGAAGAGGAGGACCGTGTAAATCAGAGAAAAGAAATATTCCTTGGCTGAAGATTAAATTACTTGAAAGTAGGCAGCAGTGATAACATAATTGATAAAGGTGCCTTTTTGTGTCAGGCCAGAATCCAAATCCCAGCTATTCAATTTTTTTAAAAAACCATCTTAACCATGTTTTGAATTTATTGATTTTAGAGAGAGAGAGGACGGGAAAGAGCGAAAGAGAAACATTAGTGTATGTGCCCTGACCGGGATTGAACCCGCAACATTGATATATTTGGATGATGCTCTAACCAACTGAGCTACCTGGCCAGAAAATCATTTTTAAGTGTACATGTCAGTAGTGTCAACTATATTCACATTATTATGTAACTGGTCTCTACAACTTCTTCATTTTGCAAAACTGAAATTCTGTACCCATTGAACAAGTCCTCATTTCCCCCTCTGCCTAGCCCCATTCTACTTGCTGTTCCTATGAGTTTAACTACTTTAGATACGTCATAGACATGGAATCATACAGTATTTGTCTGTCTGTGACTAGCTTATAGCATTATACTAAGTTTTAGTATAATGACCTCAAAATTCCAAGCTACTCCTTTAACTAGCTGTGTGATCTTAAATGTCATCGCTGCATACTGTCAGAACACCTGACACATAGTAGGTATTCGATACATGTTTATGGTCAAAATAATGTTAACCCTCTGGTACGTTGCCCTTAAAGAACAACTGACAAATCTTAAGCCAGAGGAATTTTTTGTTGTTAAATAGGACCCCTTTTTTCTGTAAATCATACCTATAAGGCTACTCTTCTTACTCACTAGACTAATCTTGTACAGGATTATACCATATTTCATGGTTTAATCTTATTTTGCTGTGCTTAGCAATGTCATATTTCAGTTGTGTCAAATATTACCATTTGTTACAGATAAAACAATTTCTCCCAACATTCTTATAGTTTCCAAATTAAAATATGAAAAGATGGTGTTCTCTTCCAAACTATCCCTAACTCCACATTCAGTAATGTCATGGTAACTTGAAATTGGCCAAGGTGTGTATGTGCTGATAAATTATTAACAGCCAGCTACCCAGAAAAGTAATTTTAAGTATATGTATACGTACATAAAGTTTATTGTAAAAATTACTGATATAAAGGATGGGTAACACACAATTTATAAAAAATAAAGTATGCAATCTTTATTTATAGCCAACTGGTTCTCACAGAATGCTTTCATTGAGTTTTACCAAACTCTTTGAATCAAGAACCAACCTATGATTGCATTTGACAGATGAGGATAGCTTTGACTATTGGTTGACATTTTCATTTGCATTATCCAATAAGATGAAAGTGAAACAATGAGACTTATGTTGGAACTTTATTTATCAGTGACTTGAGCAATGTCTTTGCTGAATTGGATAATAGTTTTTGAATACTGGAAGAATATTTCAATTTTTTGTGCTATTTATAATGTAATGGCACCAAACATGATACACTTTTAAACTTAATCTACATAAAGTTTTCTCTACACTTTCTTAACTCTAGTCAGTCAATAAAACAATAAATTAAGTCTTTGTCCGTAGCATTTGCCAATTTCTGTAGTGTTACCTCCCACCATGGCCAATTTCAAGCTACCAATGTGACATCACTGATTATGAAATTGGAAAGAGATGAACACACAATCACATAGTATACTCACCATGCAGAGAAAATATACAGGGACTTCTGGTTTCCAGTCTGATGTGTAAAGAGCTTGGAAATCATCACTCCTCACAACCAAACAAAAAGGCTGAACTGAAAATCAATAATTCTTCTTAAATGCATCAAAGAATTAAGGTAACAGGACAACCTCTACCACAAAAAGTGGAGAGACGGGCAGAATCAGCAGGCAGAACAGAGAATCATGGCTCACTGGGAGCAAAAAATACTACTGGAACCAGCAACTGGTAGGAATACTTAAAGGGGAATTGACCAATTGCTGGTAAGTGAAATTGGACTACATTGAAAGATTTTTAAAAAACTCCTGGGGCTTTGCCTTAAGGAATCCCCCACATTTTTGTGCATTTTACCTTCAGGAACCCCGTATGTCTTACTATGAAGATTGGAAAATATTCTCCTCATCCTTCTGGCAAGGAAAAGGAAAGTAACCATTTTGAAATACAGAGCTTTTGTTTTGTTTTTTCAATTTATTGATTTTAGGAAGGGAGAGAGAAAGAGAAGCATCAATTTGTTGTTCATTGGTTGATTCTTTTCTCCCCATTGGTTGATTCTTGTATGTGCCCTGATCAGGGATTGAACCTGCAACCTTGAATATTGGGATGACACTCTAACCAACTGAACTACCCAACCAGGGCCAGAGCATTAATTTCTTGACAAAGACCTATCCTCAGGGAAAACTACTTAAGAGCCTAACCCAGGGGTGGGCAACCCCTGGCACCCGTGCCAAACATGGCACACCAGTAACTTTTGCTGGCACCCGAAACCCTCTCTTATAATCTTCCATTTACAATTTTGTTCTTAATATCGACTTTTTTATTTTTCAGATAAATTCAGTGTAGGTGCATCTTAGATAAATAAATAATTTTACATAACAAGTTATCTTAAAGACCACAGACATAGATTGACGAGAGAGGGGAAGAGCAATTTCAATAGCGTCGAAAACGAACTATTGAGGACTTGGAATGCCATTCCAGAAAATTTTTTCTGTTTAAAAAACTTTGCAACAGCGTTACTCTCCATGGTTTCATCCACATATGCTTGGGAATCTTTGTTCTCAGTGATGAATTTTGTGAAGTCTCATAATAGGAGTAGCCTGACGGATGAAAGTAGCAGCTCGTGCATATCTCTGAAGGTCACGAAATATAAAGCTGATGTAAAATCTCTGTCATCAGTGATGCAGCAGCAAAAGTCCCACTGATAATATCAAACGGAGTCATAAAGTTTTCTGTTGGACTATCAGTGTACATGTATACATTAAAAAATAAATGTATTTTTCATCATCATATACTGTGTTTTTGTTGCTCGAATGAATTTTATTCTTCAAGGTTCTTCACATACGTACACCTTAAGAGATATCAAGTAGGCGTTAACATGTTCTCAAAAAATTAGGGTTGGCACGCAGAAGAATTTTGAGTCAGATTTTGCTGGTTTTGGCACGCACTCACAAAAAGGTTGCCCACCCCTGGCCTAACCAATGTGGGAGAAGGAAAACAACCAACTCCAGCCTCCTCTAGCTTGTTTCAGCTAAGGGAAGAAAAAAGACAAGAAGCATTTGTGAAGGTCACAATCCAGGAACACAAGCTCACTGAAAGACTGAGGCCTAATAGGATTGGAGAACACTTCTCTCCCACCCCACCATTTTACCAACACATCAGTAGGGATCCTCTGTAATAACAGGGCATTACAACTTGGAAGAACTACAAGCTCAGACTATTTAAGAAGGAGTCTCTAGGGAAACCCAAAGACAATTTAGCTTCTGGCACCTATTTCTATAGCACACAGAAAACAACCTAATTCCCAGCCAGATAAACATAAAATCTCAGTCCCTTTTACCCAGTATATTATGCCTGTCTACAAAAAAATTACAAGGCATGCTAAAAGACAAAAAAAAAAAAAAAAAAATACAGTCTAAAGAGGCAAGACAAGCATCAGAACCAAACTCATATGTGGCAGAAATTTTGGAATTATCAAACCAGGAATTTAAAATAACCAGGATTAATATGTTAAGGGCTCTAAAGGGAAAAGTGCACATGTACAAAAACAGATGAGTAATGTAAGCAAAAAGGTGAAAACTCCTTAAGAATCAAAAGAAAGTGCTAGAAATCAAAAGCACTAACAGAAATGAAGAATGCCTTTGATGGACGTAGTAGATTGATCACAATCAAGGAAAGAACAGTGAATTTGAAGATATGCCGATAGAAACTTCCCAAGCTGAAAAGCAAACAGGAAAAAGGAATAAAAAAATCAAAAACAGAAGAGAATATCCAGATACAATAGCTGTAAATAACCTCATGAACAAAGGTAATAATAAAACATAGTAAGAGAAGTGTTTTTAGTATTTACTACTTTTATATTTTTAATGTAATTTATTCTATTGTAATTTTTAGAATAATGGTTGTTTAAAAAACAGCTCAAAAAATTCCTTGCCTGGCCGGTGTGGCTCAGTGCTTGAGCGTCACAGCCTATGAACCAAGAGGTCACAGTTTGATTCCTGGTCAGGGCACATACCTGCATTGTGGGCTCCATCCCCAGTGGGGAACACGCAGGAGGCAGCTGATCAATGATTCTCTCTCATCCTTGATGTTTCCATTTCTCTCTCCCTCTCCCATCCTCTCTCTGAAATCAATAAAAACATATTTTTAAAAATTCCTGAAAGTTTAGCAAGTGGTTCTCAAAAGTAAATATGAACTAGCACAGTACTGCTTGAAATGAAGGCTCATTGGAGGTACCATCTTCAGATTTAAATACTGTTTGCTAAGGTTCCATTATGTGCTGAACACTGTGCTGAGGAAATTTGCATACATTATCTCATTTAATTCTCATACCTCCATGAAATAGATACCATCTCCATTTTTTTTTTAAGTTAAAAAAACACCCAGGGATGATTATATTCAAAGTCAGGCACTTAGAATATAGTGAAACTAAGATTTGAGCCCAGGTCAGTGCTCTTTCTACTCATTGCCTTCTGAAGCTTACAGGATAATAAAATGGGGCAAATAAAAAGGTAACTGGCACTTGATTACTCCATTTTCCTGAAGTTACTTAGCCAACTCCCACTCCAGCTCCACTGTGAACCCATAAATCATGTGCCTCTTTAGACTAAAGGAATGTCAGTCATAATAATTCTTCAGAACATTACCATGGTTACCAGTTTGGTGCTCCAGCCTGGACATTCCAGAAGAGGTCAGGGAAGAGCTAAGATGGCCTTCTTCAACTTGTATCTACTGGGATATCAAAATTCCTTTCAGCACAAGAAAAGGGACACAACTGAAGAAACAAGTAAGGGGAATATAGAGTAGAGGTTTAGAAGGCCCACTTCTTAGCCATTTACTTTTCCTACCTTGGGTCAGAGATTTATCCCCCAACATTAAAAATTACACTAGTTAAAATAATGGAGTAGGCAGAGTATCCATTCAGGTTCCCACTTCTGTCATTTAATATCCTTATTAAGATACCCAATTTGTTCAAATAAATGTATTCATTTGCTCATTTAGCCAACATTTAAGCACCAACTTTGTGCCAGGTTTTATCTTGGTGACGGATTACAAAGATAGATAGAATAAGGTCTCTGCATAAAGTGGCTGACTAGCAAATGCAGATAAGTATGCAAACAAAAGATTTGCAATATTGTATGAGATTAAATTAAATATGGAATGCTATGTAGACCCAAAAGAGGAAGTATCTGATACGTTGGATTTGAAGTGAGAATAGGGGGATACTTTAGAGAAGACCTCATACACAAAATGCTTCCAGAAATGAGTGTTAAAGGATGGTTGGAGTTCAAGTAGACAAGAAGGGAATATTGCACAGACAAAGGAACAGAAACTTGAGAGAGAGCCAAATTAAGTGAGCACTCAAGTCCTTGGGTACAGATAAGTGGTGAAATAAATAGATGCTGGGGAGCAGGCCTTGAAAACTAGGCAGGGGCCAGATAATTAAGGATGATGTTAGTCATGCTAAGCATATATATATATATAATTGTTGATAGTATTACAGATGTCTTCCGTTTATCCCCCTCCTCCCAGCCTCTACCCACTCACCCCCAAGTCTTCACCACCCTATTGCCCATGTCCACGGGCTATGCATATAAGCATGCTAAGCATTTTAATTTTAGAGGGAGACATGGAAGGATATCTAGTTGGCAGTGAGTACATAGTAGACTTGTATTATATTCACAATGCCTAGCAGTGTCTCATACACAATAGAGGTTTAATAAATTCATATGTGTAGGGTGAACAAATGAATAAATAATATAGAATGACTAACCAAAACAAGTTAGGGGAGGCTTTGCAGGAGATGTGACGATTGATTAAGGTCTTCAAAGGTGACTTGTTTGAAAGCACAGAAATGGAGAAGGATTTTCTGAGCCAAATAGAGAGCACATGAAGGAAATTAAATATAGGCAGGTACTAAAGCAAAAGTGATGTTGAGGTGAGGGATGGGGGTTACTGGAAAAGTATAAAGCACAGAGTTAAGATTATGAAGGATTGACCTCCATTGGGCACTCTCGGTCCTCTTTCTAATTCCATCATAGAAGCTCTGTTTTACATATCCAGTTTCCAGGTAAGACTTGTACAAAGGATCCCACTGATGGGCCCTAGGAATCCCTTAATAGCTCTACACCAGCCCTCTCCACTTGCCCCCAACCATTTGAGTCCCAACATTATTCCATGGGGCTACTGTTGTCTCCAAATAAGCTTTTCATCCTCTCTCAGAGAAACACACTTGGCTTAACCCACAAATTTCCCCTGTTCCAGGCCAAGAGCAGGCCTCTCCTGCCTGCCGGTACTAGAGGGACTTCTCACCATGAGATAATTAAGCTTCAAGCCTGGGATTTTCCTACCCAGTTAGCCACTTAAACACTGGTGGACAAGACTCAGTTCCAAAAAGGCCTGGGTCTCATTTCTGATGAATTACTTTGTAGGCTAGTCAGAAAGAATTCACTTTATAAAAACTGGAGTCCCTGTGGGATGACAGGGAAGCATCCTGATATCATCTGCTTACCCATGTTTTTTCATTCCAACGGCAGACCATCAGAGACAGGAGGCTTGGCTAACCTGTTGGCCTAAAATGTAGAGGGAAGACTGGACATCAAATTTGCCTCCCCTCAGCCCCCACTTGGTTCTCTCACCCCCTTCAATTTTATACCCTCTGGTTATCTCTCAAGATTTGGACAGAGGAGGTCCATTTGCTAAATTCTAATTAATCCCTAATTTTGTTGATTCAGGCATTTAATAATAATTATCTATTTAGCATGTACTGTGTTCCAGGCATTGTAGTGAGAACTCTACATGCATGATTCCATGTAATCCTGTCCACATTCCTGTGAGGTAGATATTACTATTCCTTTTATCAATAAGGAAACAGGCTCAAAGAGGTTAACTTATTTACTTAAGGTCACAGTGATAGAGCCAGAATTTGATTCCAAATTGTCAAATACCTATGCCTGTGCTCATTTTAAAAAATATTTCTATTGGTTTCAGAGAGGAAGGAGGAGGAATAGAGAGATAGAAACATCAATGATAAGATAATCATTGGTTGGCTGCCTCCTGCAGGTTCCTCCACTGGGGATTGAGCCCACAACCCAGGCATGTGCTCTGACCGAGAATCAAACCTTGATCTTCTGATTCATAGATCATCACTCAACCACTGAACCACACCGGCAGGCCCTGTGCTCATTTTTATTTTTTATTTTTAATTAAATCTTTATTGTTCAGATTATTACATTTGTTCCTCTTTTTTTTCCCCCCATAACTCCCCTCCTCCCAGTTCCCGCCCCACCCTCCGCCCTCACTCCCCACCCACTGTCCTCTTCCATAGGTGCACGATTTTTGTCCAGTCTCTTTCCGCATCTCCCACACCCCTTTCCCCCCCAAGAATAGTCAGTCCATTCCCTTTCTATATCCCTGATTCTATTATGATCACCAGTTCATTCTGTTCATCAGATTATTTATTCACTTGATCCTTAGATTCACTTGTTGATAGATGCATATTTGTTGTTCATAATTTGTATCATTACCTTTTTCTTCTTCTTCCTCTTCTTAAAGGATACCTTTCAGCATTTCATATAATACTGGTTTGGTGGTGATGAACTCCTTTAGCTTTTCCTTATCTGTGAAGCTCTTTATCTGACCTTCAATTCTGAATGATAGATTTGCTGGATAAAGTAATCTTGGTTGTAGGTTCTTGGTATTCATCACTTTGAATATTTCTTGCCATTCCCTTCTGGCCTGCAAAGTTTCTGTTGAGAAATCAGCTGACAGTCGTATGGGTATTCCCTTGTAGGTAACTGGGTTTCTTTTCTTGCTGCTTTTAAGATTCTCTCTTTGTCTTTTGCTCTTGGCATTTTAATTATGATGTGTCTTGGTGTGGTCCTCTTTGGATTCCTTTTGTTTGGGGTTCTCTGTGCTTCCTGGACCTGTAAGTCTATTTCTTTCACCAGGTGGGGGAAGTTTTCTGTCATTATTTCTTCAAATAGGTTTTCAATATCTTGCTCTCTCTCATCTTCTGGCACCCCTATAATTCTGATGTTGGTACGCTTGAAGCTGTCCCAGAGGCTCCTTACACTATCTTCGTATTTTAGGATTCTTTTTTCATTTTGCTTTTCCGGTTGGGTGTTTTTTGCTTCTTCGCGTTTCGAATCTTTGACTTGATTCTTGTGCTCCTCTGGTCTGCTGTTGGGTGTCTGTATAATATTCTTTATTTCAGTCAGTGTATGCTTAATTTCTAGTTGGTTCTTTATCACAACATCGAGGGTCTCATTAGATTTCTTGAGGATCTCACTACATTTATCGGCGGTCTCATCAGTCTTTTCGAGGGCCTTACTAAGTTTATCGGCAGCTTCTAGACAGTTCTTGAGAGACCTTAAAAGTGTGGTTTTGAGCTCTATATCTTCCATTTCTGACATTTGCATCCTGTTTCTTTGTCTCCGCATTTTAATATCTTTTCTTGGTGCACCCCCTAGTGGTCTTTGTGCGCAGTCTTGTAGTTAAGCCTTGATTGTTGTCGGTAATACCAGGGGTGATTTGGCCTCCAGGCTAACTGGCTATGAGAGTCAGCTGTGTCTGCAGTGGGAGAGCTTCTGTGCTGGATCTCTAGGGCGGTGCTAATCTAGCGTTCGCCTGAGGCTATCCGGCAAATGGCTCTGCACAGGGCTTGGGCGGGGTGGGGTCCCGGGGGATCTACAGGGCGGGCCGGAGCAAGCAGTTATGGCGGCTCTCAGTTCCGTACCTAGGGGCTCTGCCTCTCAGAGTCCCAGCAACCGCTGCAAACCTCAGAGAGAAAGCTGCCTTTGAGTTCTGACTGAAGCCAGACAGTCCCGCTTCTCCCGTTTGAGTCTGGGTCCCCAGAGACTCGCCCGGATCTGGAGCTCAGAGTCTGAAACTCCCTCCCGATTGAAAACAACAACCACGCCCTCCGCCGCCAGCCCGCTCCGCGTGCGCACTCCACACCTGAGTATTTCACTTCAGCACTGCGCCTCCTCTGAGTCTGGGTATGATATTCTCTTTCCTCCTAGTTGTAGAATTTCCACTCAGCCAGCCTTCCTGTGGTTCTGGATGATGTCCGTTCTGTCCTTTAGTTATATCTCTGAAGTGGTTGTTTGAGGCAGCAATCTCCGGCGTTAACCTATTTTGCCATCTTGGTTTCTCTCCTCATTTTTAAACATTTATGGAGACAACACAAGTCTTTTGCTGTGGGCAGACCACTGTACAAATGATTGATAGCCTTTCTATGAAAATCTATTAACCTCTAAACCCTGAAGTTCAAATGTCAGGTTGGCTTTACCTAGAGTTACTTATTCTCTGTTCCCCAACAGGTGGTTCCCAAGAGTATTAGGAGCTGAATGGTAACTTTCAGCCAGAATTGTTGACCTGAGGACTTCTTTATGGAGTCAACACCTGTAACCTTCTCCTAGAGCCCCTGGGCAACTTCCCAAGAGAGTTACAACATTCTATAACCTCACAGTAGTGTTCTACAAGCCCAGAAAAAAAAGTAACTGGGTTAGTTCCTTCTGACATTTTTTTTAAAAACACACACATATGCATATCCACTACAGAATCATTATTATGTGGTCCATCTATTATATGCAGGTGCCAAAACAATAATTTTTGTTTTCTATACTTAAAACTCAAACCTTGCTTGAATTATTGGTGGAAATTCAATGCTAGGAGTTCAATCATATTTTATTTCTTCAAATAAAACTAGGCAGCTTCATTTCTAGGACAAGAATTTAGTGAAATCACTATTTGACAAGGCAACTAGTTACCATGGATCCCATTTTTCCAGGAGGCATCTTGAAGTCAATGTGGTCCATCAGATCCTGGAGTGTGGCTAACCTAATCAATACCCATAAACTCCTAACCACCAAGTAGGAATCTCTGGTATAAACCAGCCACTAGACATCAAGCTAGCATGCTTGGATCAATTAAGTCCTATATAATGAAAGTTGAATGTAATTACAGTAGAATCTTATCAGATAAATAGTTGGTTAATTTAAAGGAAGATTCCATGTAAATTGGGAATTCAAGAAAAGATACATTCCTTATATATTTTAGTTTCACTTAATACGTATAACTATAGATTCACCAATTTTTTTATAAAGTGCCAATTCCTTTTCCTTGAAAATGTGTCTGTTCAGAAAAACATAGAACAGACAGTCAAACCTCAGAGGGAAGGCAGGGGAAGAAAGGAGGGGGTAGAGATCAACCAAAGGGCTTGTTTGCATGCATATAAGCATAACCAATGGACATAGACACAAGGGGGGTGGGGCAATGGGGGGGAAAAGGAGACATATGTAATACCTTAATCAATAAAGAATTGGAAGCCGAAACCGGTTTGGCTCAGTGGATAGAGCGTCGGCCTGCGGACTGGAGGGTCCCAGGTTCGATTCCGGTCAAGGGCATGTACCTGGGTTGCAGGCACGTCCCCGGTGGGGGATGTGCAGGAGGCGGCTGATCGATGTTTCTCTCTCATCGATGTTTCTGACTCTCTATCTCTCTCCCTTCCTCTCTGTAAAAAATCAATAAAATATATTAAAAATAAATAAATAAAGAATTGGAAAAAAAATTTAAATGGAGAGGAAAATCAATTTTAATATACAGAAGGAACCTATATTTACCATTATAATTAATGGAAAACACAAGAACCATGATTTTTTTCTCTATAAGAGATTTACTTGTAATAACCTCATTTAATAAATTGTTCTCTTGGTTTAACAAAAATAATAAATTATTGGCCAAGAAGAAATGTTGAAGAAGAAAAAAGGCATTATATAACACATTAAAAATGAAAATTACAGAGATACACTAGCCAACTTCAATAATTGTCATTATTAGGGTTTTATGTATGATTAGTAGCTATGGAGATAGTATAATGGTAATGTGTAGTATAAAAAAATATTTGGAGACTAGAGGTCTGTTTGCAGTCAGGAACCAATTTACCCAGCACATTCATATGTAATACCTGATGCTTACTGCTGGTCAAGATTGGCCATATAGGGTGGTGGTTAACAAAATGACCTCAGGGTCAGCATGTTTGAGTTCCAATCCCAATCTCATCTCTGTGAGCTGATAATCTTGACAAGTTACTTAACTTCTCCATGTCTTTTTATTTCTTTTTTGTGTGTGTGTGTGTGTGATTTCTTTTTTTTTAAATTTTTATTTCTTAAAGTATTACAAAGAGTATTACATATGTCTCCTTTTTTTCCCCCCCTTGACATTCCCCCGGCCCCTACCACCCCGGTGTCTTGTGTCCATTGGTTAATCTTATATGCATTGCATATAAGTCCTTCAGTTGATCTCTTAATCCCCCCCCGCAAACCCTCCCCAGGCTTCCCACTGTAGTTTGACAGTCTGTTCAATGTTGTGTTTCTTTGTAAAATGAGATAATTAAAGTATCAACCTCATAATATTGTATTAGGTTTAATTGAGATAATGCAGTTAGCAGATGTCTGGCTGTTTATAGGAGCTCAATAGATAAAAGATGAAAGGATGTCTGCTAACTAGAATGGAACATTTATATTTATAATAATAAAAAAGTAAGTGATTCTCTGTCTAAATGTTAAAAAAAAGAAGAAGAAGAAGAAAATGTGTCTGTTGATGATTTTTCCCCTTTAATGCATCATCTACAATTCCCATTTGGGTTTATTTAAAGTGGATTCAAAAGTGGAGCTGACCAAGTAGCTCCATTGGTTAGAGAATTGACCAGATATGCCAAGGTTGCGGGTTTGATCCCAGTCAGGTACATACAAGAAGCAACCAATGAATACAAAAATAAGAGGCACAACAAATTGATGTTTCTCTCTCCCTTCCTCTGTCTAAAATAAAAATTTAGAAAATAATAAAAGAGAGTGGATTTGCAAAGCAAACTTATTTTTTAATGATTTTCTCAAATCTTTAAGTTGTCCCCCTCATGTCTAATCAACAGAAATATCTAAAAGTTATTTACTTTTTTTTCAAAGTATTAAATATGAAGAATAGTGCTAAAAAAGGCTAATAATGAAAAATAAGAGTTTCCTGCCCTAGCCCTCTCAGCTCCACTCTTCAGAGATAATCATTTTCAACTATTGTTTCTTTTGTTACTTACCTTTCTACTTCTAAAGAAAAAGTTTCCATGCATGTATTGATTTATCCATTTGTGGTTATTATATGTTGCCTTCCTATTTAAGACAGTTGAGACTTTAGCTTTCTTTTTTAAAATATATTTTTATTAATTTCAGAGAAGAAGGGAGAGGGAGAAAGAAAAACATTAATGATGAGAGAGAATCATTAATCTGCTGCCTCCTGCACACCCAAACTGAGGATCAAGCCCGCAACCCAATCGAGCCCACAATGCAGGCCTGTGCCCTGACTCAGAATTGAACCATGATCTCCTGGTTCATAGGCTGACGCTCAACCACTAAGCCATACCAGCGGGGCGAGAATTTAGCTTTCTTATACCATACCCTGCTCTTCCGCTTTCCCACCCTGGTTTGTCCAGTGTAGTTATGTCAGTCTTAGGTTTGTGGCAGGCAAAATTTTAAGAATGGCCTGCAGTGAAACTCCCCTTGTATAATTCCCTTCCCTTTGAGTTTGGGTGGAGTATCTGAGTTTGTATAACACGCTGGTGATTGTTATTGCACATGGAGAAAGGGAGATTATCTGAGTGAGCCTCATTTAATCACACACACCCTTAAAAAGCAGAGTGTTTTTCCCAGCTGGCAGCAAAAGAGGAATTCAGAGATTGGAAGCATGAGTAGGATTTGGCACATCATTGCTGGCTTTGAACATGGAGGGGGCCACATGCCAAGAAATGTGGGTGGCATTTAGAAGCTGAGAGTAGCCTGGCTGACAGCTAGCAAGGCCTCAGTCCTACAACTCCAAAAACTGATTTCTGCCAACAATCTGAATGAGCCTGAAAATGGACTCTTCTTTAGAACCTCCATATAAGACCCTACCCCAGCCAACACCTTGATTTCAGACTTGTGAGACTAACTAAGCACAGAACCCAGTCAAGCCTGCCCAGACTTCCAACTTATAAAACTGTGAGGTAATAAACGGATGTTGTTTTAAACCACTAATTTTGTGGTCATTTGTGATACAGCAATAGAACACTTAATACAAGTTTAAATCAATAGTCTTTCGGTCTTACAAGTATGTAAAAATTGTTCATTACTAAGCCACATAATGTCAACTTTTTATTTATCCCTAGAATTAAGAATCATTACTATTTTTTCATTTGCTTGGTTCTCCATGTAACTGTTGTTACTTTTCCCCCAAAAAAATATTTCAATGGCTCTGTCAAATGCCCAGTGATACTTTTTCCAGTCACTCAAAACACAACAGATAATCTATTAATTCTATTTTTTCCCAAACTGCCTCTCTCCCACTCCAGTCTAGACTTTTCACTCTTTAAGCCTGGTGCATAGCTCTTGTTCTGAAGCTTGCTTTTGCCTCTAGGGATTTATTCCCTGTTTTCTAGAACCCATGTTTTCTTTCTTGGTTTATTCCCTTTCTTTCCTGGTATATATACTCAATTAGCTTTCTAAGAATGTGTAGGACAAGCATGTCAAACTCAAAGGCTAACATGGGCCAAATAAACAAGGTTTAAGTTTATGTGGGCCACAAAAAAACCAAAAGCTTCAATTTTCATAGAAACGTAGGTTTATTTCGATAGAGACATGCTGAATACAAAGGGCTAAAATAAATGAGTAATTGTAAACATAAAATAGAACATTTTAATGAAAATATTTTTTCTTGAACATCAATTTACCAGACACTAGAATAACTGCACAAATTAATAAGCATAATGCAAATAAACCTATTTTTTTTGTTCTCCGAAAGCAAAATATTTCCTGTTGTGCACACCAAACAAGTTAGTACAAGACTAATGACGTGGCAATCGGCTGCTAAAATATTCGCTGCTAGTATTAGTGGAGAGAAATGGTGCACCTGTGTGTAAGGCGCGTAAGGGAAATGAATGCAACACAATTATAGTAATCAGTAATTAGCAAATGTAGTTCGTTATTAATAATTATGTATAACAGGATATTGTAAAAATTAACTTACAAAATTTTTATTAAAACGTTTCTTCCATACCGTTATATTGGTTGGGCCGCAAAAATATTCTTTGTGGCCCTAACCAGTTTGGCTCAGTGGATAGAGCATCGGTCTGCGGACTGAAGGTCCTAGGTTCAATTCTGGTCAAGGGCATGTACCTTGGTTGCGGGCACATCCCCAGCAGCGGGTGTGAGGAGGCAGCTGATGGATGTTTCTCTCTCATCGATGTTTCTAACTCTCTATCCCTCTCCCTTCCTCTCTGTAAAAAATCAATAAAATATATTTAAAAATATATATTCTTTGTGGGCTGCATGCAGCCTGAGGGCCACGAGTTTGACATGCTAGGTGTAGGAGGATATCACATCAAATATTACGAAAAGGAAAGATCAGCCTGCCAGGAGTGAAGAAAGCTTTGGGCAAGTATGGCCCTGCTAATGTGGAAAACTCCACAGGAACTGGAGCTACAAATAGTAAAGATGATGGTGACATTGATCTCTTTGGATCTGATGAGGAGGAAAGCAAAGAAGTGAAGAAGCTAAGAGAAGAACACCTTGCACAGTATGAACCAAAGAAATCCAAAAAAAACCCCTGCACTTATTGCCAAGTCTTCCATCTTATTAGATGTGAAACCTTGGGATGATGAGACAGATATGGCAAAATTAGAGGAATGTGTCAGAAGCATTCCAGCAGATAGCTTGGTCTGGGACTCTTCTAAACTGGTTCCAGTGGGTATTGAATTTTAAAAATTCAAATATAGTGTGTAGTAGAAGATGATAAAGTTGGAACAGACATACTGGAGGAGTGAATCACTGCTTTTGAGGACTATGTGTAGTCCATGGGCATGGCTGCTTTCAACAAGATCTAAATCTACCTTGGATCACTGCCCTTAAAAATAAAAGCTTGAAAGATTTTTTTAAAAACAAGAAAAAAATGTGTAGGAAGCATATTTTTGAGTCCAGAATGGTTTTATACTACCCTCATACTTTACTGTCAGTTTTCTGGACATGGAATTCTAGGTTGAAAATCATTTTCTGAGAATTTAGAAGGTCTGTCTTGATTGCCTTCTAGCTTCCGGTTGGATTCTTTTGTGTGACTTATGTCTCTCTAGAAGTGTTTTAAAATATATATTTTTATTGATTTCAGAAAGGAAGGGAGAGGGAAAGGGAGATAGAAACATCAATGATGAGAGAGAAATATTGATCAGTTGCCTTCTGCACTCCCCAAACTGGGGATGGAGCCCACAGTCCAGGCATGTGCCCTGACCAGAATTGAACTGTGACCCCTTGGTTCATAGGTCAACACTCAACCCCTGAGTCACGCTGGCTGGGCTCTCTGGAAGCTTTTAATTTTCTTTTTGTTTCCTAGTTTTCTGAAATTTCATAACGATGGAACTTGCTGTAGGTCTTTTTTTATTCATTATGGTAGATAATCCATGAGCTTTCTCAATCTGGAAATTTGTGCCCTTCATTTCTGAGAATTTTTCTTTTATTTATTTTTATTAACTTACTAGAGGCACAGTGCACAAAATTCGTGCACGGGGGGGGGGTCCCTCAGCCCAGCCTAACCCTCTCTAATCCAGGACCCCTTGGGGGATTGGGCCTAAACCGGCAGTCGGACATCCCTCTCACAATCCTGGACTGCTGGCTCCTAATCCCTCAGGTGTCTGCCTGCCTGGTCGCCCCTAACTTCCCCCTCTGTTGGCCTAGTCGCCCCTAACTGCCCTCCCCCCCCCACCCCCCCGCTGGCCTAGTTGCTCCTCACTGCTTACTGCCCCCCCTCCAACCTAATTGCCCCCAACTTCCCCCCCTGCTGGCCTGGTCACCCCCAACTGCAACCCCCTGCTGGCCTGGATGAGGAGGAAAGCAAAGAAGTGAAGAAGCTAAGAGAAGAACACCTTGCACAGTATGAATCAAAGAAATCCAAAAAAAACCCTGCACTTATTGCCAAGTCTTCCATCTTATTAGATGTGAAACCTTGGGATGATAAGACAGATATGGCAAAATTAGAGGAATGTGTCAGAAGCATTCCAGCAGATAGCTTGGTCTGGGACTCTTCTAAACTGGTTCCAGTGGGTATTGAATTTTAAAAATTCAAATATAGTGTGTAGTAGAAGATGATAAGTATGTTTCTAACTCTCTATCCCTCTCCCTTCCTCTCTGTAAAAAATCAATAAAATATATTTAAAAATATATATTCTTTGTGAATATATATTCACATTAGCAGGGCCATACTTGCCCTAACTGCCCCCCCCCCCCCCGCCGGCCTGGTCATTTCTTACTGCCCCCCCTGCCAGCCTGGTCACCCCCAACTGCCCCCTCTACTGGCCTGGTTGCCCCTAACTGCCCCCCCTGCCAGCCCGGTTGCCCCCAACTGCCCCCCCCCCCGCCAGCCTGGTCGCCCCTCACGGCCCCCCCGCAGGCCTGGTTGCCCCACACAGCCTACTTGTTCAGTTGTTTGGTCGTCCCTCACTAACCCCCCTGCTGGCCTGGATGTAGGCAGCCATCTTGTGAGGGTGTGATGGTTAATTTGCATATTGCCTCTTTATTATATAGGAATTTCTATTTTCTCTCTTTTTGGAAATTCCATTTGTCAGCTATAAAACTTCCTGAACTGATCCTTTAACTTATTATTCATCTTTCTTTATATTTTCTTTGTTTTTAAATTTTTACTCTTTGGGAGATTCTTCAAGTCTATCTTCCAACCTTCCATATTAATTGTCTATTGCTGTGTAACAAATTACCCTAAAACACAGAGGCTTAAAACAACAAACATTTATTACCTCACAGTCTCTGTGAATCAGGAATCCAGGAACTGCTTAGCTAGATGTGGCTCTGGATTTTTCTTCAGTGTGGTTGTGGGCAGGATGCTCAGCAGGAGCTGCAGACATCTGGTGGCTGAAGGCCTTAGGTCCTCTCTGACTATTGACAATAACTCAGTTTCTCACCACATGGGCCTCTCCATAAACTGCCTGAGTGTTCTCACATGCTCTGTGAGAGAGAGAGGGAGAAGGAAGCCACAGTGCCCTTTTATGACCTAGACTCTCTAGTGTCACTTCCACTTTTTTCTGTTTGTTAGAAGAGAATCACTAAATCCAGTCCACACTCAGGGTGAGGGGAAATAAGCTCTACTTGAAGGAAGGAATGTCAAATTGTGGACATATGTGAAAACCACCACACCTTTATATCAGAACATTTTGTTTTGGTTACTATCTTATTTCCAATGGCAATTTTTGGTCCTCTGGTTTTCCCTTTGTATATCCTCTCTCCTTTCTTCATGGCTAGTATACATTATTTGAAGTTCTGTTCTGTTCCCTGCATTAGCTCTTTTTCTTCTGGGTACTTTTTCCTCTGAGTTTATTCTGGTCTCTCTTTTTCTTATCAATGACTGACATTAAATAACTGGGGATGGATCCTTGGCTCTGCATTATAATTTAAGAGTAAGCAACTAAAAAGCTAATCAGAAGCCTGCAAGTTGGGGGGTTGTCCATTGTGGCTTTTTTTAGTGCTTTTGTCTGGACTCTTCAATTTCTTTAGGGAAGAACTATATAATTGCTTCTCTGGAGATTCTATGTGAGGTCCCTTTCCAGATGCAATTTATTTTTTAAATATTGCTTTTAGGAAGAAAGAGAAAGAGAGAAACATCACTGTGAGAGAAACACATCGATTGGTTGCCTCCCACACAAGCCAGAGTGGGGATGAAACCTGAACCCAGGCATGTGACCCTGACCAGATTCCAACCTGAGACCCTTCGGTGCTGGGGCCAATGCTCCAACCATTGAGCAACATGGGCCAGGGCTTAACAGAAATATTAAAGGAACAGGAGGAGGAAGAGGGGGAGGAAGAAAAAATAATAAAATGGCAATAACTACATACCTATCAATAATTACTTTTATTTTAAAAATATTTTTATTGATTTCATAGAGGAAGGGAGAGGGAGAGAAATATCAATGATGAGAGAGAATCATTGATCAGCTCCCTCTTGCACGGCCCCAGAAGCCCAAAACCCAAACACGTGCCCTGACCGAGAATCAAACGCTGACCTCCTGGTTCATAGGCAGATGCTCAACCACTGAGCCACGCCAGTCAGGCTCAATAATAACTTTAAATGTAAATGGATTAAGTGCTTCAATAAAAAGATATAAGGTGGCTGAATAGATTTAAAAACACACACAAGTGTTTATTGATAGATGATTGGATAAAAAAGATGTGCATATATATATGTATACATATATATATGTTATATATATATGTATACATATATATATAAACATTTGTCATAAAACAGAATGAAATCTTACCATTTGTGGCAACATGGATAGTCCTAAAAGGTATTATGCTGAGTAAAATAAGTCAAAGAAAGACAAATACCATATCATTTTACTTATATGTGGAATCTAAAAAACAAAACAAAACACAAACAAACTCATAGATTCAGAGAACAAACTGATGGTTGCCAGGTGGGAGGGGGATTGGGGGACTGGTTGAAAAGGTGAAGGGATTAAGAACTACAAATTGGTAAAACACAGCCTAGGGTATATAGTCAATAATCCTATATAATAAAAGCATAATAAGCAAATCGACTGAACAGCAGAATGACCAGTTGCTATTACGCACACTGACCACCAGGGGGCAGATGCTCAACGCAGGAGCTGCCCCCTGGTGGTCAGTGCACTCCCACAGGGGGAGTGCCACTCAGCCAGAAGCTGGGTGGGTGATAAGGAGCAAGGGGTCCCGGACTGTGAGAGCCCCGACTGGGAGAGGGATGTCTGACTGCCAGCTCAGGCCCAATCAGGCCCAGCTCAGGCCCAGCAGGTGGACATTCCCTGAGGGGTCCCGGACTGCGAGAGGGCGCAGGCCAGGCTGAGGGACCCGCCCCAGTGCATGAATCTCGTGCACCGGGCCTCTAGTATTATAACTATGTATGGTGTCAAGGGGGTACTAGACTTATCAAGGGGATAACTTTGTAAATTATATAAATGTCTAACCACTTGCTGTACACCTGAAACATATAATATTGACTGTAATTAAAAAGTAAAAGAAAATGTTGAATATATTAAAGACAATCATCTACCATCAAGTAGGCTTATTCCAAAATACAATGATGACTTAATGTTAGAGGATAAATTGATATAATACATCACATCTATATCTCAAATTTAAAAGTTATAGCCCTAGCTGGTTTGGCTCAGTGGATAGAGCGTTGGCCTGAGGACTGAAAGGTGCCAGGTTTGATTCTGGTCAAGGGCACATGCCCTGGTTGCGGGTTCGATCCCCAGTAGGCGGTGTGCAGGTCAATCAATGATTCTCTCTCATCATTGATGTTTCTATCTCTCCCTTCCTCTCTAAAATCAATAATCCTATCTAATAATAGAGAAACATGGTAATTAACCATAACTTCGCTACCCTTCCCATTGGCTAATCAGCAGGATATGCAAATTAACTGCCAACCAAGATGGTGGCCGGCAGCCAGGCAGCTGAAGCGAACAGGAGGCTTGCTTGCTTCAGTGATGGAGGAAGCCAAGGTTTCCCGCCTGCCGCGCTCAGCTCTGAGCTCCGAGCTCTGGATGCAGCAATGTTGCAATTATAGAAGCTAAACAATCCCCAGGTACCTGCTTTCAGCCAGCAGGGCCTCAGAGCTTAGAGCGACCAGTGATGGCAACAGAGTTTCAATTATAGAAGCTAAACAAACCCAGATACCTGCTTTCAGCCGGCAACAGCCTCAGAGCTGGAGCGGGCTCTCAGCTCCAGTGACAGCTATAAAAGGTAAATAAATCCCAGAATAAAAAAAAAAAGAAAAAAAAAAAGAGGCTGGGAGCTTCAGTTGCCCACCAGCCTGAAAACAGCCCTCAGCCCGTCATCCAGTTTGGCCAGGCACCCCAGTGGGGACCCCACCCTGATCCGGGACACCCTTCAGGGCAAACCAGCCGTCCCCCACCCATGCACCAGGCCTCTATCCTGTATAGTAAAAGGGTAATATGCAAACTGACCCTAACAGCAGAAGGACTGGGAATGACTGGTCACTATGACACACACTGACCACCAGGGGGCAGACGCTCAATGCAGGAGCTGCCCTCTGGTGGTCAGGGTGCTCTCACATGGGAGGAGCTCTGCTCAGCCACAAGCCAGGCTGATGGCTGCCAGTACAGCGGTGGTGGTGGGAGCCTCTCCTGCCTCCTCAGCAGCGCTAAGGATGTCCAACTGCAGCTTAGGTCTGCTCCCCGCTGGCAAATGGACATCCCCCGAGGGCTGCCCGGCTACCAGAGGGATGTCTGATTGCCATCTTAGGCCCACTCCCCCGGGGAGCGGGCCTAAGCCAGCAGGTGGTCATCCCCTGAGGGGTCCCAGACTGTGAGAGGCCGGGCTGAGAGACACCCCGCGCTCCACCCCCCTCCCCAGCTGAGTGCACAAATTTTTGTGCACCGGGCCTCTAGTGTGTGTGTGTGTGTGTGTGTGTGTATTTTAAAGTTATAGACAACTATCTCACTAGAAATTAAAAAGTCATTTGGCAGAGAAAGATAAATATCACATGATCTCACTCATTTGTGGAATATAATGAACAACATAAACTGATGGACAAAAACACAGCCAGAGACATAGAAGCATCAAACAGACCGTCCAACCTATGAGGGAAGGTTGGGGGGTGGGGTAAGAGATCAACCAAGGACTTGTATGCATGCATATGAGCATAACCAGTGGACACAGACAGTAGTAGGGCGTGTCCTGGGGGATGGGAGTGGCCGGAGAGAAGTCAATGGGGGCGAGGGGGAAAGAGACTTATCTAATACTTTAAACAATAAAGAATTTAAATTTTTTAAAAAGACATATATTAAAAAAGGCATTTGATGTTTAAAAAAAACAGTAAATTAAAAATAAAAGGATATTCCTTAACATAATAAAGACCTACCACCTCATATCATACACAGAAATCTAGGTGGATTAAATAGCTAAACATATAAAACAAAACTATAGAAATATTAGAGGGAAACAACCTATTTTTACAATCTTAGAGTGGTTGTAGAAAAATATTCCTTTAGAACATACAGCCCAGAAGCCTAATAAAGTTAAAAGGTAAGAGATTGAGAGAAATATTTGTTATATATAGATATGTGTATATATATAAACACACATATATAAACATATTTTCATATGTATAATTCAAATATATAATATTTAGAATATACAAATGCTTGTAAATAAGGCACCAACCCAGATTCCCCTTCTCATCCAACATCAGATATTTACTTATTGGGAACTGATTGTGCCAGGCACATGTTAAGAATGGGAAATACGGCATGATTAACACAGAAAATAATTAAGTATAATATATTCACAGATCATAATCGATGTGTTTATCTCACATCGATATTTCTCTCTGTCTTTCCCTCTCTCTTCCACTCTAAAAATCAATGGAAAAATACGATCTCAGTGATCCATACGAGAAGCATGGATTGATCCTGCCGAATGGAGACATTAGGTGAAACTGCACATACCTTGGGGGAATGGCTAGTGGCCCTTGTGGGGAACAATTCAAGTCAGCCTTTTCCTGCTTCCACTATAGCACAGAGGATCTCAAAGGATCAGACTGTGTAGACCAGTTCCAGGCCAGGCAGGAATGTATGCAGAAGTACCCGGAGCTCTATCCCCAAGATGAGGAGGAGGAGGAGGAAGAGAAGAAGCCAGCAGAACCTTTAGAAAAGGCAGCTCCCACTGAGGCCACCGCAACCAAAGAAACAAAGGGGCCAAGCTAATGAAGGCCATGCTGCAGCACTGGCTCCAGGCCTTCCACCTCAGAGTGCTATGAACCTTTTGCAAATGCCTTTCAGTTACTCTCCAAGGAAGTCTTTCCCTTGATTGTTCTGTGCACTGTAATGTACAAAATAACGTATTTTGATGATCAGGGGTTTTGGCACCTTGACATATACACTGAAAAACATGGGGTTAAATGTCTGTGTATCTCACATAACCCTACCAGTGACTGTGGCTGCTGCTTTCGAATTCTCCTCTGAAATTACCTCTAAGTTTGCCACTTTGAAATAATGTGCTGAATACCCTCAGCAACCAAAAATCATTATCTAGGAGTGTTTCTTGTGAGTGAGCTGATTTATTCTGATTCATTATCTCCCTTTTAGTAGATTTTATACCCGTTTGGGAAATGAAATAGAAACAAAAACATCTGCCTTTAAAAATGCTGGAATGGGGCCTATTCCTAATACAAGAGGTCAGATAATCAGATACTTATTTCTCAAAAACAGTCTTGGCCTTGAGTATATGAGGTACTAGGCTTCATTTCTGATACATTTTGGTTTCCATTTTTATATTGAGCTCGAGGTTTTCTTTTTAGAGAGTGGAGCTTTGGACCCTCCAACTCACAGACCTTTTCTAAAAAGAAGCTGCTTTTACTGTTCTTGTTATTCAAAAAACCCTCATTTGGGGCCTGTGTTCACACTGTCTCTGACTCAGCCTGTTCAGATGCAATATTCTTGAGAGGTGGGGACCTACTTATTACCAAAGTAGCAACCAAGAAGGAAACAGAAATTAAAAGGATAGCACGGTTTAAAAAAAAAAAAATCAGGAGAGGTTATGTAAATCCCACTTTTTTTTAAACTGTTTAAATCTTTATTGTTGAAAGTATTACATATGTGTCCTTTTTCCCCCCCCAATAACCCCCTCTAGCCCGGCCTGGGGCCGCCCACCTAATTGTCCGTGTTCCAGGTTATGTACATATACATACAAGGTCTTTGGCTGATTACCTCCCACCCACCCACCCTCCCCCACCTCCCTCTGAGATTCTGTACTCTGTTCTATGCTTCCTTGTCTCTGAATCTTCTCTGTTCATCAGTTTATTTTGTTAATTAAATTCCGCATATAGCACCTGTAGTCGTGGCCAAGTGGTTAAGGCGATGGACTAGAAATTCCCTATATGAATGAGATCATGTGATACTTGTCTTTCTCTGACTGACTTATTTCACTTAGCGTGATAGTCTCCAGGTCCCTCTATGCCGTCTCAAGTGGTAAGAGATTCTTCTTTTTTATTGCTCCATAATATTTCATGGTATAGATGTACCACAGCTTTTTTATCCACTCATCTACTGATGGGCACTTGGGCTGTTTTCAGATCTTAGCTATTGTAAATTGTGCTTATGAACATAGGGGTGCATACATTTTTTCTGATTGGTGTTTTGGGTTTCTTAGGATATATTCCTAGAAGTGGGATCACTGGGCCAAATGGCAGTTCCATTTTTAATTTTTTGAGGAAGCTCCATCCTGTTTTTTATAATGGCTGCACCACTCTGCATTCCCACCAGCATGTACTAGGGTTCCCTTTTCTCCACATCCTCACCAGCACTTGTCATTTGTTGATTTGTTGATGGTAGCCATTCTGACGGTGTGAGGTAATAAATACCTGATTGTCGTTTTAATTTGCATATCTCTGATGATCAATATGAGCATTTTTTCATATGTCTCTTGGCCACCTGTATGTCCACCTTGGAGAAGTGTCTATTTAGGTCCTTGGCCCATTTTTTAATTGGATTTTTTGTCTTCCTTTTGTTAAGTTGTATGAGTTCCTTAAATATTGGGGATATTAACCCTTTATCAGATGTATCATTGCCAAATATGTTCTCCCATACAGTGGGCTCCCTTTTCATTTTGTTCATGGTTTCTTTTGATGTGCAGAAGCTTTTTATTTTGATGTAGTTCCATTTGTTTATTTTCTCCTTAGTTTCCTTTGCCCCAGGAGATGTATCTGTAAACATATTGTTATGAGAGATGTCTGAGATTTTGCTGCCTATGGTTTCTTCTAGGATTTTTATGGTTTCCAGACTTACATTTAAGTCTTTTATTCATTTTGAGTTTATTCTTGTGTATGATGTAAGTTGGTGGTCTAGTTTCCTTTTTTTTTTTTTTTTTTGGCATGCATTTGTCCTAAAGTCCACATTTCTAACTTCCCAAAAAATTAGAACTGGCCACACTGACCCTAAATTCCCATATGACCACAAACAGGCAGAGCAAAGTAGCAGCTGCCCCTTTAGGTGGAACAGGTTTCTTACTCAGTTTGGCTTACTCATAAACATTATCTGCCTGGCTCTCACAGGAAACTGAGTTTGGGAGTGATGGAGAGTAACTTAGAAAGGCCCACTTTATACAGAATGATCAAGGAGGTAATCTTTGAGCAACACCCTGAAGAATGAGAATGAGCCAGCCATGTGTAGAGCTGAGGCTAGAGTTTCATCTTTATAAGAGCAAATTTCAAAATCTAGAAACAGTTCAAAGCCAAAACTATAGCAAAGCACCTCCACCTCCCACTTTGATGTACTGCTTTCACTGCATCCCAGCCAGATGCCTGGAACTCATCTCCCACTTGACATGCTATTTCATTGTGCACACCTGAAGTATCTATGCACTCTGCCCATCATCCCATGACCTTAGAACAATATTTCTGATCATACTATCCTTTCCACAAAGACAGACAAGTTGGCTACCCTCTGCGAAATTGGGTTTCAACCATGTCATTGAGCCTTCCACTGAACATTCCATTCAATAGAAATGAAAAACACCACAATGGGAAACGTCTCATATCTTTCTATTACTTCAGGACTGGGTTGAGAAATTCACAAGGAGGGTGGAGAAATTATGGATAAAAGACAGCATTCTATTTGGCTCCTAGCAAGGCCACATCTATCTTACCCATCTTTCTAACCCCAATTTCTACATTCATAAATTCAAGGAACACACAGTCCCTAATTCTACACTCACCCTTAGTTACACAACCCAAATAATCTTGCAGGCTGCTTGCCTTCAGAATGATTCTCTGGCCCCACTCTCTGGCTGATTTCACCTTGTTAATACAATTACTCAAGTGGTTTGATCCTTTTCTGTCCACCAGCGCTAGCACTTCAACCTGTTCTATGTACTCAAATCAACCACACTCTCACTTGGCCCTACCTAGGGCTTTAACAGCAACCATAAAATGAACCTGTTAATATCGACACTCTTCATTCTTAACATTCTTACTATAATGATATTTTTAAGTCATTCACAATTTTTCTTTGAAGATACGTTTTTTTTCTTTTAGTAGGTGTGAGTGTATTAACATTCAACTTAAAAAAAGCCCACTCAAGCTTTCCTTTATTATAGTCATAATGAAAACTCATAGAGGTGAGTCAGTACATTAGGTAACTAAATATTCTGCCAGTCCCTGTCTCCTGTTCTTTCCCCCTGATAGAGAAGCGAAATAGAAAAACCAAAGAGGAAACTGGGTGTGGGAAGCATACTTTGGTCTATCCTTGACTTCAGAAACTCAGTTTTATCAGGTGCCCAAAGTTGTTCAGATTCAGAGGCTAAGTCACAGTAAGTAAATTCAGAGTGCTTCAGTTTCCTTACTTATAGATGGACATAATAATGCCTTTCTTATAGATTTGCTATGGAAATTAACTAAAATAATGTATGTAATACATCTAAGACCTAGCACATCAAACTATACAACAGATAATTGGAAGAAAAGTTATAAATCATAATATGTAAGTTCCTATTTACATGTCAATATATATATCTTTCTTATGACTGGAATTTTGTTGTCTACTTCTCAAGACATACTTGCCAGGATAAACCTGGGAAGCAGTATTTTAACCATGAGATTCCTTAAAAAGGAAATTATGCTGGCTGGCTTCAAAGTATATCTCATCCAGGCCCTGAAAGTCTGGTGACTACAGCTACCACAGAAGAACACCCCTAACCAGTAACTAGAACTCTCATGTCTACCAATCAGTGGATTCCTGCCCCTCCCAGATGCACTCTTCCTGATCCTAACACTGGTTACCCCTGCAAATTCAGCCTAGCTTCCAGAGTTCATTCACCTTATGCCCAAATTTCTTGTACATAAGCTTTCCCTTCTCTGTCCTGCCCAGGGGAGCTTGGCCCCATATCTGTCCTTTCCTTTGCTGAATTTCTCTCGCCATTTTAAACCCTGCTCTCCTATCTACTCTTAGCTTCTTACCTGGACACTTCTCTTGGTCCAGGAGTGTCTTGGTCTTAGCTTCAGACAGATTAGCTCTTACCTGGCCCTTTGCTGAAACAACTCCCTTGCCTTGTTATATGAAACCCTAGGTCAAGATAGACCTTATCATAACACAAATCTACACTCACTGTTCATTGACAGAAGTTTCAGAGGCAAGTTGATGGGGTTGGGGGGTAAGAGAAATTATGCTTGTTCTTGTCTAGAGACAAATGACCTCTCCCTGCCAGACTCTCCAGTGACAGCCCTCTAGCCACAGACACAGTGACATCCAAGCTGTGCACATCCAAAGGACCTCACTCCATCTTCCTCTACCGCTGCCTTTATTATTCCTCCTCCCATAGGAATTCACTAACTAGTCCTCAGAGTTGTTCTTGCTTCCAATTCCAAATGAATCTCTTCAAAGAAAGACTAAATCTCAAGTCTTTGGTAAAAACTGAGCACATCTTATTTGCACTATCGTTTTCTGGATCCTGCCAGAGGGTGTAATAGGTAGTTTTCACCGCCCTGGCTGGAATGTCCTCTTCTCAATCTCCTAGGTCTCCTGGTCCCTCCAGCTGCCTGTTCTGTGACTCATCTGCTAGGAAACAGCTGGCATGTCATTCTTAGACTCCAGCAGAGGGCACTGTAGTTCTGGCTTTTCAAAGTTTCTGCCTGAAACTAGAGGGGAGATGATACTCAAGCTGCTCATAACTGCAATCATCCAAAGCCTAAGGGATGGGCACCTCTGGGTGGGTGTCTGTGCTGCAGCAGACAGCCACTTTTCGCAATAAGCTCAGCCTTTCCCCAGTGGTCTTCCCCCACAGAGACTGATCCAGTCCACTGCAAAGCAACCGCCAGGTTCCAGTAATCTTCCCCCATGTTGGCCATAGGAAATGATATTCCACATTTCAGTGGAGCTCAGGCAGCCAGGACTCTGCCTCTGTATCAAGGTAATGATATCATGTCCCACACCCAACTCAAGGCTGCTCTGGGGCGAGCAGACACCCTCGACGAGACTCCCAATGAGCTGTACGTAAAGGAGCTCACCAAAAGGATAGTTCTGTCTATAGATTCAATGCAATCCCAATTAAAATACCAACGGCATATTTCACAGACCTAGAACGAAGTCGCCAAAAATTCATCTGAAACTAAAAAAGACCCCGAATACCTGCAGCAATCCTGAGAAAGAAGAACAAAGTAGGAGGGATCTCAATACCAGATATCAAGGGGTATTAAAAAGCCACTGTTCTCAAAACTGCCTGGTACTGGCACAAGAACAGACATATAGACCAATGGAATAGAATACAGAATCCAGAAATAGACCCAAACCACTATGCTCAATTAATATTTGACAGAGGAGGCAAGAGCATACAATGGAGTCAAGACAGTCTCTTCAATAAATGGTGTTGGGAAATTTGGACAGATTCATGCAAAAAAATGAAACTAGACCACCAACTTACATCATACACAAAAATAAACTCAAAATGGATAAAGAACTTAAACGTAAGAAGGGAAACCATAAAAATCTTAGAGGAATCCACAGGCAGCAAAATCTCAGACATATGCCGAAGCAATATCTTCACTGGTACAGCCCCTAGGGCAATGGAAACTAAAGAGAAAATAAACAAATAAACAAATGGGACTACATCAAAATAAAAAGCTTCTGCACAGCAAAATAAAGCTATCAACAAAACAACAAGAAAGCCCACTGCATGGGAAAACATATTTGCCAATGTTATCTCTGATAAGGGTTTAATCTCCAACATTTACAGGGAACTCATACAACTTGACAAAAGGAAGATAAATAACCCAATAAAAAAATGGGCAACGGACCTACATAGATACTTTTTTAAAAAAATATTTTTTCTTGATTTTTTTACAGAGAGAAAGGGAGAGGGACAGAGAGCCAGAAACATTGATGAGAGAGAAACATTGATCAGCCGCCTCCTGCACACCCCCCACTGGGCATGTGCCCGCAACCAAGGTACATGCCCTTGACCAGAATCGAACCCAGGACCCTTCAGTCCGCAGGCCGATGCCCTATCCACTGAACCAAACCGGTCAGGGCTACATAGATACTTTTTGAAAAAGGACATTAGGAAGGCCAAGAGACATATGAAAACATGTTCAAAGTCACTAATTATCTGAGAGATGGAAATCAAAATGACAATGAGGTACCATCTCACACCTGTCAGAATGGCTATCATCAATAAATCAACAAGTGACAAGTGCTGGCGAGGATGCAGAGAAAAAGGAATACTTGTGCACTGCTGGTGGAAATGCAGACTGGTGCAGCCACTGTGGAGAACAGTATGGAGTGTCCTCAAAAAACTAAAAATGGAACTCCCATTTGACCCAGTGATCCCACTTCTAGGAATATATCCCAAGAAATTAGAAACACCAGTCAGAAAGGATATGTGCACCCCTATGTTCATAGCAGCACAATTTACCATAGCTAAGATTTGGAAACAGCCTAAGTGCCCATCAGCAGATGAGTGGATTAAAAAACTGTGGTACCTCTACACAATGGAATACTACGCTGCTGTAAAAAGGAAGGAACTCCTACCATTTGCAATGGCATAGATGGACTTGGAGAGCATTATGCTAAGTGAAGTAAGTCAGTTGGAGAAAGATAAATATCACATGATCTCACTCATTTGTGGAATATAGTGAACACATAAACTAATGAACAAAAACAGATCCAGAGACACAGAAGCATATTTCAGACCATCAAACCCCAGAGGAAAGGCCAGGAGGGTGGGGGGGAATGGGGAGAGATCAACCAAAAGACTTGTATGCATGCATATAAGCATCACCAATGGACACAGACACTCGGGGGGTGAGGGCATGAGTGGGAGGGGGGGCACTAATGGGGGGCTAAGGACACATATGTTATACCTTAATAAAAAAAAAAAAAGGATAGTTCTGCCTGACTGGTGTGGCTCAGTGGTTGAGTGTTGACCTGTGAACCAGGAGGTCATGGTTCGATTCCCAGTCAGGGCACATGCCCAGGTTGCAGGTTTAATCCCCAATAGAAGGTGTGCAGGAGGCAACCAATCAATTATTCTCTCTCAACATTGATTTTTAACGTATCCCTCTCCCTTCCTCTCTAAAATCAGTAAAAATACATATATTTTTTTAAAAGAGGCTAGTTCTCTCAGTCCACATTTCCCCTTCGTCCTTGGTCTTTTCTGGATGTTCTGATTAGATTATTTCCGGAGTCAGTTTGGTGTGGTGGCTGAGAGCATAGGCTCTGGAGCCAAACTGCTTGGGTTAAACTCATGTCTCTTCCATACATCAGTTACGTGACCTTGGGGAAATTACTAAACAACTCTGGGCTTCTGTTTCCCTGTTTGTAAAGTAAGATGATAGTGCCTATCTTTTATAGTGCTGCTGAGCACAGTCACTAAGCATTAGCTCTTTTTGTTGGTACCTGAAGATCCACATGATCCATTTTATGCCAGCCGTCTGCAACCAGCACTACCTCAGCCTTTCTGTGACCTCACGCTCACCTTCCTCCCCGCTGTCCAGGATCCTGAGCAAGCGCACCACGTTGAGGAAGATATTTTTGGACATGGATGCAAAGGAACTCCCACCACATGTGAAATGTGCCCTGTTTCCCTGGGCTCATGTTCCTGTCCACTTCCTCCTGAGGCACTGGCAATTTCCTTGTATCAGGGAAGACAATAAGTCATTGTAAGATAGCCTTCCAAACACACGTCAGCCCATTGCAGTCCATCTTAATGCCCCAGCCAACTTCAAGGAGTTAATACCCAGCATTGGGTGTTACCTTCTGAGCAGGAGTCATTTGTTATGTACAGGAAGTACCACAACATTTCTCTCAAGCTGGTCTTCTATGATTTTCTAGTCAGGGTGGTATTACTCTGCTAGAAGTAACACCAAGTCTAAGACAACTGCAAGTAATGAGTATTAGATATTACCACCACTGTGTACTAAGCATCTGGAACAGGCAGGCAAGTACCACAACCTGGAAATCAGAATTCTGGGAGCCTCTGAGGCACACACATTTTAAAAATTCTTCAACCTGCCGAAACCGGTTTGGCTCAGTGGATAGAGCGTCGGCCTGCGGACCGAAGGGTCCCGGGTTTGATTCCGGTCAAGGGCATGTACCTGGGTTGCGGGCACATCCCCAGTGGGAGATGTGCAGGAGGCAGCTGATCGATGTTTCTCTCTCATCGATGTTTCTAACTATCTCTCTCCCTTCCTCTCTGTAAAAAATCAACAAATTTTTTTTTTTTTATTGCTTAAAGTATTACAAAGGGTATTACATATGTGTCCATTTTATCCCCCCGCCCTAGACAGTCCCCTAGCCTCCCCTATCCCCCCATGTCTTATGTCCACTGGTTATACTTCTATGCATGCATACAAGTCCTTTAGTTGATCTCTTACCCCCCTACCTCCTGCCCCGCAACCCTCCCCGGCCTTCCTGCTGCAGTTTGACAATCTGTTTGAGGCAGCTCTGCCTCTGTATCTATTATTGTTCAAAAGTTTATAATGGTCTCTATTATCCATGAATGAGTGAGATCATGTGGTATTTTTCCTTCATTGACTGGCTTATTTCACTTAGCATAATGCTCTCCAGTTCCATCCATGACGTTGCAAATGGTAAGAGTTCCTTCCTTTTTAGAGCAGCATAGTATTCCATCGTGTAGATGTACCACAGTTTTCTAATCCATTCATCTACTGATGGGCACTTAGGCTGTTTCCAGATCTTAGCTATGGTGAATTGTGCTGCTATGAACATAGGGGTGCATATATCCTTTCTGATTGGTGTTTCTGGTTTCTTGGTTAAACTATGTGGGGAGCTCTTTAAAAAAAAAAATTTTTTCTCAACCTGAAAATATTGTGGCAAATCAGCCACAGTTCCCACTAACCAAAAGGCAACGGGCAAAGTAGTGGATAACTAAAAATGTTGCCATGAGCCTTAACCGGTTTGGCTCAGTGGATAGAGCGTCAGCCTGCGGACTCAAAGGTCCCAGGTTCGATTCCGGTCAAGGCCATGTACCTTGGTTGCAGGCACCTTCCCAGTGGGGAGTGTGCAGGAGGCAGCTGATCAATGTTTCTCTCTCATGATGTTTCGTACTCTCTATCCCTCTTCCTTCCTCTCTGTAAAAAAAATCAATAAAATATATTTTAAAAAAATAAAAATGTTGCAATGACTCCATTGTCCCTGGGAAGCCTATAATATTGTGAAATTTGCAATATTAAATTGGATAAGTGAAAGATCCACCCATGTACTTTTGCATCACCCCAGAAGTCCTTCACAGTCCATTCAAAGTATTAAAGGTGGTCTATGGTAACTCCCATTTCGTGGCCCATTTCTAGAAGAAACTGTCCAGGGTACTCCATATCTATTTAGCCTCCAAAACCATATGAAGCATGGTATTAACTGGATGAAGAACCTCCTCTATTATACCACCTACCAACAAAATGATGGGGTCTACTACCTTGCCACAGTGAAGCTTGCTTATAAAGAGCTCATTGCATCCCTCTACCCAGAACATGCCCTTTCACAGAGTCTGTGGCATGATTCTTACCTGCCCATCACCACTCTTCACCTCAGGTGGCTTCCAAACCTGGAAGCTTCAAGAAGCTATAGTTACCAAAAATATCTCCCAGCCTGCCAAAAACTGATGCGAGGAGTACGTCAATGGGTGCTTGATTCAGGTGGAAGGCATCCACATGGGTGCTATTGTCCAGCACACCTCCAAGCACACTATAACCATCCATATGAGAAGCTGGGAATCTACTATTTGGAAACAGATAATAGAGAATATCATCCGGTTGTACCCTTAAGGACGATCTGTCTGAGGCCTTAGGACAGATAAAGAGCTCCCACTGTCACCTGCACCCAGACCAACAGTTACTACAGGCCAGATCCCATTGCCCACTAGAAATATGCTCCTGCTCTTCAGGTTATATCTGCTTACTCCCACTCCCTACTCTCCCAAAGTCAAACCACCAAACTCAAATGACACTGCCCCCAGGAACTAGCCCCTCTCATTGCGGTAACCTGTGATGAAGCACAGACCAGCCCCCTGGTCAGGCCAGGCTTCCAGAACTCTATACCTGCCGCCTTTCCAAGTCCCCAACTACCTGTAGAGGGAGGGGATTCAAACAGTGTCCCACCCTGGCAGTGTCATTATCTCAGAGAATATTAGAGGGCACTTCCATAGGAGTGCAAAAGGGAGGGAGGAGAGACAGAATCGAGGGAGTGGGGCCAAGCCATGAAGAAGGGGGAAAGCAGCAGCTGGGGAAGAACCAGAAAGGAAGTGGCATCCCCACCCTCCACCAGAGGCGAGGCAGCAATCTCAACAATTTTCACAGAGAACGGCCAATTTTCATCCAGTTCCTGACAGCTCAGGATTCAGAAGGGTAAGCCAAATCCTATTTAAGCAGAATATGAATTTGTTAAAAGAATATTGGTGGGATTATATCAAACTAAAAAATTTCTGCATGGCATATAAACAACAAAATGAAAAAACCTATAGATGAGAGAGAACATTTGCAAACCATATATTTTGATAAAGGGTTAATATCCAAAAAATATAAAAAACTCATAACTTTAGCAAAAAAAAAAAAAATCTGATTAAAAAATGGGCAAAGGAACTGAAAAGACATTTCTCCAAAGAAGACACACAAATGGCCAACAGGCATTTTAAAAGATCATTAATCATCAGGGAAATGCAAAATAAAACCACAATGAAATAACACCTCACATGTTTAAAAAAACAAACATGAAAGATTAAGTGTTGGTGAAGATGTGGAGAAAAGGGAACCCCCGTGCACTATTGGTGGGAATACAAATTGGTGCAGCCGCTATGGAAAACAGTATGTAAATTCCTTCAAAAATTAAAAAGAGAACTACCATATGATCCAGCAATTCCATTTCTGGCTATATAACCAAAGGAATTGAATTCAAGTTGATATCTGCATTTCCATGTTCATTGCAACATTATTCACAATACCCAAGACATGGAAGCAACATAAATGACCACAATGCATTAATAGGTCAAGAAAATGCAGTATATGTATACAGTGGAAATCTGCCATTTGCAATAACATGGATGAACCTGGAAGACACAGAAGGCCAAATACTACAAGATACCACTTATATGAGGAACCTAAAATAAACTCAGAAGCAGAGAGTAGAATGGTGTTGCCAGAGGCTAGGGGAAAGGGCATTGGGGGTGGGTGGGTTGGGGTGGAGGGCAGTAGTCAAAGGATACAAGTTTCAGTTCTACAAGATGAGTAAGTCCTGGAGATCGATGCAGCATAAAGCTTGTAGTTCAATTGCATTACGTATTTAAAAGTTTGCTAAGAGGGTAAATCTTGTTAAGTGTTCTTATCACAAAATAACAATAAAGAGAGTGGGAGGAAATCTCTGGAAGGAATATAAACGTTTATGGGATAGATTTTAGTGATGGTTTCATAGGTGTGTACTTATCTCCAAACTCATTAAGTTGTATAAAATATGTACAACCATGTCAATTACACAACACAGTAAAAAAAATAGTTTTTTAAAATATTTGGAAATAAAAATTTAAAAAATTTTAAATTTTAAATTTTAAAAAGAAGAAAAAAATATTGGGAAGCACATAAAAGCTGTAGAAGGAACGGAGAACCAAGCTTGATGGATAGTAACCAGGAACACTGTTCCGAATCATGCTGCAGACCTGGTGAGGCACAGCTACTGCAATCAATGCTAGGGCAGGCACCACTGGCTCCAAGGACGCTGGGCCCTGCACACTGTGCTGCAGACAAGCAGTTTCACTGCTGCAACTTCCCATCAACAGAGAAAGGCTTTACAAACCCCTGCTTCTCTGCAACCTCATCTTTGATTCAAAATCTGGAACAGATGTATTTGATTGTCCTAGCCAAACTTTCTGCCCAGGCCCTAGCTGTAAGAGTGGCTAAGTATCGTAGCCCAGCGATGTTCAACTTTGTTCATCTCGTGGCACACAGAAACTAACTACTAAATGTCTGTGACACACCAAAATATGTATTTTTTGCTGACCTGACCAAAAAAAATATGTATAATTTTGATTCATTCACACCAAATGGCTATTGCTGTGTTGGCTGTTGTCATTTTTTTATTTGACAAAAGGGAAAAGAGGTCAATGACCCTGACTAAATAGTCAGGTATTGCATCTTTTACAAATTCTTGCAGCACACCGGTGTGCCTCGTGTCCCGCAGCACACTGGTTGAAAACCACGTCTTAGTCTGCTCAGGGTGCTATAACAAAATACCATAGGCTGGGTGGCTTGTAAACAACAGAAATTTATTTCTCACTGTTCTGAAGGCTGAAGGCCAAGATCGGGGTGCCAGCATGGTCGGGTGAGGGTCCTCTTCCAGGTCGCAGACTTCACTTTGTGTCCTCCCATGGTGGAAGGGGTGAAGGAACTCTCTCAAGCCTCTTTTCTAAGGACACTAATCCCACTGATGAAGGCTCTGTCCTCATGACCTAATCACCTCCCAAAGCCCCCACCTCCAAATACCATCACTTTGGGCATTAAGTTTTCAAAGTATAAATTTGGAGGACACAAACATTCAGACCATTACACTGGGTAGGGAAGATCTGGTCTTTTCAGCCTAGCGATATATAGGTTTTGCCTCAGAGGGGAGTCCCAAACCCTCATAAGAATACTAGATCTACACTCTACTACTCTGCCCTACCCCACCCTGCCCTACTCTCCGCTAGCCCCATCCCCTGTCCTTTCCACTTTACTCAACACGAATCAGGCTCCAAATCAATAGCAAGCTGGGCCCTCTCTAATACTTTTAACACTTGCTGTCCTGCTGCCTGAAATGTTCTTTCTGATACTACCATGTCCCACAGACAACTCCTTACCCTCCAAGACTCAGCTCAAACATAACTTGCCCTTTAGACCAATTAGAGCTCTGCAAATATACCAGTCCCCAAAAGGGATTGCCTAGCCAGATCAAGTGCCTTTTTTCACCTGCACTAACCCTAAATATCTGTATCTTGATTTCAGTAGGAGGCCACTCAAAGCCCAGGAGACAGGGAGGAGCAAGAAAGTGGGGAAGGAGGTCTCTTGATCTCCGGATTCTCCCTCCCTCCCCTCTGTCACAGGCATTGTGATGTGACTCCTGAAGATGCCAAAAATGGAGAATCAAACGTGTGTGGCTAGGAGAGATCCCTGCCATGTGTGTGGGTGGCATGGAGAGTAGAGGCTCAGAGAATCAAATAGTCCCATTTGTCAAATCTGCTCTCGTTTCAGACCAGAAGGAACCGGTGCCCACGAAGCTTCCCCCGATTATCTCAAAAGATGGGAATTATTCTGTGCACCAGAATAGCCACACAAAGTACCACAAAGCTGTACGGAAGGTGTTGCTAAAGACATGTGAGTACCCCTGGGTGGGCTATGTCTTGAGTTCCTAAAAAATGGCCTGGATGAGGTGGGGCATGGTTATAGGGCAGGGAATAAAAAGAGCCAAGAGGAGAGACTGAGAAGATGAAGGAGAAAGTAGACCTGAGTGGTGGAGTGAGCAAGATAAAATAAAAATTGAATCACACTTGAAGGCAGAAGGTCCAGGTTTCAGTCCAGTTCTGCCTCTTTTAAATGTCGCAACTTGAGTAGTCACTTATTCTTAAATTAACCTGTTTCCTCGTTCATTAAAAAAAAAAAGAAGAAAGAAAAGAAAAAGAAACAGAAAATACCTGTTCTACTAATCTTACAGACTTGCTATGAGGATCAAACCAAAAGTGTGACAATTTAGGAAAAGTACTTGTATATTATTGCATGCTATGCCTCCAAGGAGTGGTAGACCAAGCTCTAGCTTTGGAATTCGAACTGAGTTGAAGTTCAAACAAGTTGTGTAACCTTGAGAAAATTATTTTAAACATTTAACTGCTCCAAATCATCTGGAAATGGAAACAATACTCTAGCATTGTGTGAAAGTTAGAGAAGATGTACGTTTTAAAAAGCATCTAGGGCTGAAACCGGTTTGGCTCAGTGGATAGAGCGTCGGCCTGAGGACTGAAAGGTCCCAGGTTCGATTCCAGTCAAGGGCATGTACCTGGGTTGCGGGCATATCCCCAGTAGGAGATGTGCAGGAGGCAGCTGGTCGGTGTTTCTCTCTCATCGATGTTTCTAACTCTCTAGCTCTCTCCCTTCCTCTCTGTAAAAAAATCAATAAAATATATTAAAAAAAAAAAAAAAGAAGCATCTAGGACAAATTACTGATACATTTGATAACATGTAGGAATCTCCAGGGAATTATGCTACGTAAAGAAAGGCAGTCCCTGAAAGAGCACATGCTGTATGATACCGATTGTATAAAACTTTTTTCCTTTCTTTTTTAAAAATATGGAATGCTTCACAAATTTGCGTGTCATGCTTGCTAATCTCTGTATCATTCCAATTTCAGTATATGTGCTGTGGAAGCCAGCACGGTAACATTCTTTTTAAAAATATGTTTGTATTGATTTCAGAGAGGAGGGAAGAGGGAGAAAGAGATAGAAACATCAATGATGAGAGAGAATCATTGACTGGCTGCCTCCTGCACGCCCCACACTGGGGATTGTGCCTGTAATCCGGGAGCAACCCGGTCATGTGCCCTGACCAGGAATCAAACCATGACCTCCTGGTTCATGTTGATGCTCAACCACAGAGCCACACCAGCCAGGCAAGCATGTAACATTTTTTAAAATTATGTAAATGAAGAAAAGATTATTGATTACCAATGTCAGGGGTGTGGAGGTGGAGGGTGTGGCTATAAAAGGCAACTCCAGGATCATGCAGTGATGGAGCTGTTCTATACCACTATGCTAATAGCATGGCTGTGATACTGTACTAGATAGTTTTGCAAGATGTTACTCTTGGGGGCAATGGGTAAAGGGTATACAGGATCACTGTGTGTCATTTCTTCCAACTATGTGAATCTGTAATTAGCTCAAAATTAACATCTAATTTTAAAAAATAAAGCTTTCAGAAACTAAAAATGACATCCATGGCCCTGGCTGGTATAGCTTAGTTAGCTGGGCATTGTCCCATGCACTGAAGGATTGTCAGTTTGATTTCCAGTCAGGGCACATGCCTAGGTTTTGGGCTTGATCCCTGGTAGGGGGTGTGCAGGAGGTGGCTGACAATGTTACATTCTCACATTAATGTTTCTCTCTCTCCCTCTCCCTTCCTCTCTCTCTAAAAATCAATGAAAAAAAATATTTTAATGACATACATGGCCCAGCCAGCGTGGCTCAATGGTTGAGCATCGAACTATGAAACAGGAAGTCACAGTTCAATTCCCAGTCAGGGCACATGCTGAGGTTGCAGGCTTGATACCCAGTAGGGGGCATGCAGGAGGCAGCCGATCAATAGTTCTCTCTCATCATTGATGTTTCTATCCCTCTCTCCCTCTTCCTTCGTCTCTCTGAAATCGATAAAAATATTTTTTAAATGACATGCATGAAGGATTATCTAAGAATTATTTCTAATAGCAAAACTTTTAAAAAGCTTATTACAATTAATAAGAAAATAAGTAAAAAATGTAACATCTATTCAACGGTGTATTAGGGATTTTTAAAAAAATGATTATAAAGACTATGTACTCGTATTATTAGGCTATAATTCTAATTTTTAAAAATATAACATTTTATACCAGTGGTTCTCAACCTTGGCTGCACATTAGAATCACCTGGGAATCTTTTTAAAATCCTGATTTCTGGGCCTCATCCTCCAGAAATTCTGTCACTTGTACACTGCTGGTGGGAATGCAGACTGATGCAGCCACTATGGAAGACAGTATGGAGTTTCCTTAAAAAACTGAAAATGGAACTCCCATTTGACCCTGTGATCCCACTTCTAGGAATATATCCCAAGAAATTAGAAACACCAATCAGAAAGGATATATGCACCCCTATGTTCATAGCAGCACAATTCACCATAGCTAAGATCTGGAAACAGCCTAAGTGCCCATCAGTAGATGAATGGATTAGAAAACTGTGGTACATCTACACGATGGAATACTATGCTGCTCTAAAAAGGAAGGAACTCTTACCATTTGCAACGTCATGGATGGAACTGGAGAGCATTATGCTAAGTGAAATAAGCCAGTCAATGAAGGAAAAATACCACATGATCTCACTCATTCATGGATAATAGAGACCATTATAAACTTTTGAACAATAATAGATACAGAGGCAGAGCTGCCTCAAACAGATTGTCAAACTGCAGCAGGAAGGCCGGGGAGGGTTGCGGGGCAGGAGGTAGGGGGGTAAGAGATCAACTAAAGGACTTGGATGCATGCATATAAGCATAACCAATGGACGTAAGACACTGGGGGATAGGGGAGGCTAGGGGACTGTCTAGGGCGGGGGGATAAAATGGACACATATGTAATACCCTTTGTAATACTTTAAGCAATAGATAAAAAAATAAAATAAAAAATAAAAAATAAAAAATAAATCCTGATTTCTGGGCCTCATCCTCCAGAAATTCTGTCTCTTTGTTACTAATGTTGTGGCCCACCCCATAACCAAGAAACAGAATTTCCGGAGGATGAGGCCCAGAAATCAGGATTTTAAAAAGACTCTCAGGTGATTCTAATGTGCAGCCAAGGTTGAGAACCACTGTTTTATACACTAGTATAATTAGACTTATTCAAATAGTGAAAATACCCCCCCAAAATCGAAATAGGTCTGACATCCTTTCAAAAGTTTAAGAACACCTGACATTTACGACATGACAGGTACTTGATAAATGATACGTATTAGCAGTATGTAAACATGAGGTAGTATAATTGCTAAATTTCAGAGAATTACCTGGAATGAACAAAGAAAGGAACTATTTCAGAGAGGAAGGAAGGGAATGAGGATGATTAAGCATTTAAAAAAAAAAAAAAAGCCCTGGTTAGAGCATCAGTCTGCAGACTGAAGGGTGGAGGGTTTGAACCTGTGGACCCATCTTGCATATTTCCCAAGTGGGTTGACCACTTGCTTTTCCACTATTTTAGCATGTGGGGGGAGCTCTCTAGGAGACAGGCTTAGTAGCAGCAGGAAGAACCAAAACTGATTCAACTGACCATGAAGGGTGTGAGATGCTGGAATCCGGAAGTAAAGCTGGGTGTGGTGACCAACCTCCTAGGACTTCTCAGCACCTGGTCAGGCCCAGTTGCTTGTGCTGCCCTGAGCCACGAAAGGGGGTACAGAACTAAAAGAAATGGGATAACTTGTGCTTCCCAAAACCTTTCAGTCCCCAATCAAGTCTTTAGAGTCCCCTTGACTGATGCTCAGAACTTCAGCTTCTGGAGGTCAAATGAGCCAGGAGTGCGCCCAGAAGACACCCTGCCGTGGATCCGGAGCCCTCGCCACTGCCTCATTAACAGCCCGATGACCAGGTTAGGCGGGGAGGGGTGTGGTGGGGAGACTATTCCCTCCACTCAAATCCTTGGAGACTGTTTCATCTCTACTCAGAGTTGGGGAATAGAAGAGGTATTTTGAGTCTTACCAGGGAAAGTGGCCCCAAAATTTGGGCAGTGGTGGCAAAGGAGGTAAAGATTTATCTGTGTCTTTGTTTCGCCATGTGGATATGACTTGAGCAGGCACAAGACAAGTGTCTACAGGATTCCTGTGGGAATCCTCCCCGTTGCTGCCTCCCGCCCTCCAGCCACTATCCATTGGCAGTAGTCCTACTTCCTCATCACTACCCCTGCCCATTCTGCCCTGAGATAGTCTTGACCTATGTTTAAGGACCCCCGCCACACACACACACACACACACACACACACACTCGGGCCTAGCCTGACTGAATCTGAGACCCTCTCTTTTCCAGGTTTATGGATCACACTATCCTCAATGACAGACTATTCAGTCTGTATTGAGCAAGATGTGCTTGCAGAAAGACAGGATGGTCCGTGGAAGGAGGACAAAGAAGGGGAAAGAGGAAAAAGGTGTCCTGGCTCTGATGGCTGACTAATGAAAAAGTAAACTTTAGATTGGACCAGAAGTCACTCCTATGCTCTGAACGTGACGGGGAGGGAAATGGTTCCAGTGCCCAAATTCCCGTGAGGTCAGGTATGTGAGAAGTTCTTGAAGCAGCCAGAACTTGGTGTTTGCTTGGGAGGGGCCAGGGAATTGGAAAGACCACCACAGGGGGTCCTAACCTCATGCGTGGAAGAGGCCAGAGTAACAGATCTGGGAAGTCTCACGGGTCCTCATGATGCTGCAGGGCCTAGAGGAGCTATGCTCTCAGAAGACACTGCAGCTTCACTGAGGCCGGGAGGAAAGCAGAGGAAGTCCTCTGACCACAGACAACCGAGGTCCACCCAGCCTTCAGGCAGGAGGCTGCCTCCACACCAGGCTCTGCTGATTCTGACCCAACCCGGGGCCCAGAACAGCGGCAGAGAACAGAGAATTTTACAAAGAGTTTGATTTTATTGATATTTAAATATATTAAATATTTCACTGAAATACATGGTACATCCCCCCTCCCCCGCCTCCCACAGTGGTTACAGTATAAAACCAAGTCCCTGGGCCTCCTTTCCACTGGTTTCTCCCACCAACCAGTGAAGAAGGGGACAGCGATAGCCCGGAGGAAGAGCACGGCTGGCACTGTGGTACAGGGAGCCAGGGTGTGGACAGGCCCGTCCCGCCTAGCAAGCAGCAGAGACAAGTCACCCAAGACTGCGGTCTTCCCACTCTGGTCTCCTTATACCCTCACCCCCACCCCATGTCTCCAAGCAGTCCCTTCCTATCCAGGGATATGGCCGGAGGGAGGGAAGTTGATTTTCTGTCTGGACCAACTAGTCTTTTCCCCTCTTCCTGCCTTGTCTTAACAAAGTGCCTAATGGCCTGTTTGGTTGATACATGAAGATTCCCCAAAGGCAGGCAGTTCAAATCAGAAACCAGGCCTCTACCAGGAGCTAGAGTCAGAAAGGGCATGAAGAAGGGAACTTGCCCTTTCTATTCCCAATCCAGCAACTCTGGGACCCACTCGCCTCTGCCTCTCGTCACCTCCAAGACAAAGCAGTCTTTAAGCAAAATTCAGGCTTAAATAGGTACAGACAGAGAAACCAAGGCACCAACTAATTCAGGCCAGAGGCAAGAGGTTGCAGGGAAAGGGAAAAAGAAGGCAGGGATAGGACAGGAATATAGAATCCAGCCTCCTAACCCTCCTGCCAAGCCCTTGCAGGCTGCATGGGGGTTGGGGAGCCAGGAACATGCTAGACTCAGGCTGAAGGCTGGGGAAGGCCAACTTTCAGGCCCGCCTACCCCATCCCCTAGTACCGGTATCTGGGTCCTCAGAAGGATCCCATGCTACCCCAGTCCCAAAGCATACCTCGCCCCAGGACACCAGCTGGGAAACCCAAGAAAGTCGTGAGCCTCTGCCCACCAAACCCTAGACAGTTCAGGCTGGTCTCTGCCCAGGCAGGGAGATGGTTATGCTGCACACATGGCCCCAATGGCACTTAGGGATTTGGCACAAAAAGGACTCTTCTCCCCAGGGACCCCTTCTCTGCCAGGACACCAAATCCCTCTCCTGGGCCACCTGGGCATCTCTCTCCGTCCTTTGAAACCTGAAACACCGCCTTTTTCCCAGAAGACAGAGGCCCACAGGAGAGAGGCAGCCTGGGTGGAGAGCTGAGGAACAGGAGCACGAAGGACACAGTCCTGGACGACAGACACGCACACGAAGACCGACGTGCACACACACCGCACAGACACACAGGCCCTCCCAGGGCAGAAGGCTTGGGAGGATAGTTTGGGATCAGGGTCATCTTCCTGCAGGCCCTGGCCCTTTCTAACTTGGCAATACAAGGGGTGAGAAGCTCCAGCCCGCCCCCGCCACCACCACCACCCCCCCTTGCCAGCAGACAGCAAGAGAGCACAGGGGCAGAGTGACCTGATCCTGACTGTCGGGCCCTCTGATCAGAGTCCGGCCCCACCCCCCTCCCTGGCCAGCCTGCTCTCTTTGGCACCTGCAGGTGAATTTCCAGCTCCTGCTCTGACATCCCCACACAAATGCCTGCTCTCTGGCCGGGCATTTTCACAGTACCAATGAGGCCAGATGCCCCTTTCCCTGACACTTTGCAGGAACTGAGGCTAAATCTGAGCTGTCAGAAGTCCCTTTGTTCCCCTTTGGGGACAGATCATGGGACTAGGATTTGGCAAATGGAAACATTCCCCTGAAATATGGACAGAACTGGGTTCTGAGAGCATCTCCCTCCTCTGCCTGTGCCTAGGAGGGAGACCTGGCTGAGGCCAGGAGACCCCAGGACCATGCTGGGGATGCAGGCGTAGCAAAGGCAAGCATGGAATAGGCACTCTTCACACCTGCCCCAGTCTGTGTACAAAGTATTCCCAGGAAAAAGGGAAAGGAAGGGCCCAGCCCTGAGCCTGCTGCCCAGACAGGGAAAGGGAGGCATGGCAAGCTGTCATTTCCATCTTTCAGGCAGGAGGGCTCCCACTGCTACTCCCTCCCCTGCTCCCAAAAGCTGGCATACAGGAGAGAGAACAGCCCTGCCTCAATTTTAAAAAGAAAGTCACTTACAAAACCTTCTTGGTATCCCCTCATTCTCCAGCCTGAGGGCAAATGAGCATGGTCCAAGCAGCCTGCTGGGTGTTCCCTTTTGTGGTCAGCAGGGTCTTGAGGTACAGTGCCCCCTGCCACAGCTTCATCCAGCAAGCAGAGTCCACTCAAATGCCCACCTTGGTCCCTTCAGCTAAATTAGTAGCTGGGCCCTGCTAACTGCTGGGACCCCCATTGAGGAAGTAAGTGGTCATCTCCCCCTTGCCCTTCACCTTGACCACCCCTCGACACTCCAGCTGGTAGCCCTTGGCAGCTAGAACCTGGTACAGGTCCGTGGTCACCTAGGAGGATGGGAAGGGAGACTGCTTAGCTGGGATCCTTCCTGCTACATTTGTAGGGGCCCAGGGGTCCTCTCATCATACTAGCTGCCCTCCCCCAACCCCCAGCACACTGCCACCCGATCCCTGTCCTAATGATTGCAGAAAAGGACCGACAGAAGCCCCCTGGACCCATACCCTACCAGCCTCTGCTCACAGGCCCCTCACCTGGATTCGGTCAGGAACCCCTGTGCTGTCCATCCGGCTAGAGACATTCACTGTGTTCCCCCAGATGTCATACTGTGGCTTCCGAGCCCCAATGACGCCTGCCACAACAGGGCCCATGTTCAGTCCTGGGGTGGAGAGAGCAGTAAGACATTTGAGATGAGTGGCTTTCCAGGGTCGCCCAGGGAGTCATCTCACCTCCTGGCACCTTTAGAAGGAGCCAGAGAAGAAAATGGCAAAGGGACAAGTGTCCTGGTTGTAAAGAATGGTCCTGTCAGTTGAGGAGCTCCCCCGAGGCAGGACAGCTCTGCTGGAACAGTAGCTCACCTACTGAATGTGCGCTCTGTGCCAGCCACTCTGGTAAGCATTGCCATTAGTATTTCATCCTCTCAAAAGCCTAAAAGGTAGGTATCGGTATCCCCATTTTCCAGATAAGGCAAGTGAAGCTAAGAGAAGGTAGATGACTTGCTAAATAAGCCAGTAAGTGCAATATCCCGAATTCAAACCAGAGAGTCTGACTACAGGACCTATGCTATTAACCACTCCCATCCTCAGTCCATCTGAGAGGAGGTACCCCCTCATCACACTGGCCGTAGGTAAGGGCACAGGTACTGGAGTTGACATAAACCTGGTTTTGAATCCCAGTTCAACCACTAACTAATTACTTAATCTCTGAGAGTCAGTTTATCTTATCTGTAAAAGGGGATGATAATGTGAGGATTAAAGTGTGAAACCGTGCCCAGCACATAGCTGGCCCTCAATGAATGATTGTTGTCCTTCATATCAGACAATATAGTGAGAGAAAGGAAACCCACAGCGTCCCGATGGGGGATCTGTGATGCCGTCCTGCCTGGTCCCTAGGCTTTCCCCAGAAAGAGCCCTGGGAAACCCTCCAGCCACCAGGCCCTCACCAATCTTCATCTGGAAATTGTTGAAGGAGTGCTCATTGATGTGCTTCATCTGCTCCATGAGCCGCATGGCATAGTCTGCGAGGGCAGTGATGTGGGAGCGGCCCACCTGGTCGTAGGTGCTGGCATTCAGCCCCGAGGCCGCCATGTAGGTGCTGCCAATCGTCTTGATCTTCTCCAGCTGCCGGAACCGCTCCTCACTGATGATCTGGACAGCACAGGGGAGCTGGCTCTCAAGGCAAAGAGGCCAAAACCAGCCCCGCCCCCAGCGCCCATTCCTTGCCATACCCTGGCCCCTTCCCCACTGCCCTGTCTCAACAGCTCCCCTCCTTTCAGTGAGAGAGCCTCCCTCCCAGCTGCTGGTCTCAGAGCAGGGCTGAGGAGCCAGGAAGACAGGCCTCCCTCACCAGGCAGCCATCAGAACCCAGGCCAGGGCTTGAGCGCTCAGCTTCGGGTCAACTCAATAGCTCACTCACAGAATCCAGAACCACAGGAGGGATATCAAGCATCAATTATTCCAACCTGACCTTTTGGGAAACCGAGTCCCAGAGTGAGGAAGTGCCTCCCCTCCAGCGGAGTGGAAAGCCCACCCCTGACCTGGATGTTTAGGACACTTCCTTATATTTTGCTTCTATTTCCTTATTTAGGGGGACCATCTTGCTCACTTGGATTAATCGGGCTCTGTCCATAGACTCTTGCTTTCTTCTTCAAAGACATTCACCTGGTACCTAGCCTGTCTCCTCCAGATCCTCTTGTCCTCCTTTGCTCCCTAACAATGATGGCCCTACCCGACTGGGGCTCCCTTCTATGCTGCCTCTTAACACCTTCATGGGTCCCTACCCTCCCTCCACTCTACCTACCCTTCCCCTTCCCCTAACATCTCTGGGTCCCATAAAATCTCCCTCCCTTCTCCAGCCACCCCTCCAACCCAGCCTTCTCAACCAGAGTTCCTCCCACTCTGCCAGCACCAGCTCACTGGACAAGCACCTCATCAAAGTCAGCGATGATCTCGTTGAGCAGCCGCAGGCACTCCACGCCCTCATTGTTTGCCTCCAGCTCCACGTAGAACTCAGAGAAGTTGGCAATGGAGGCAAACATGACAGCCACACACTCACAAGACTGATAGTAGAGCTCGTCGTTCCGGCGCTCCCGGGCCAGAAAGTGGGCGGCCACGTCCTTGGGCAGAATGTTGTGCAGCAGCCTCCGGTTGTAGGCCTGGAGCTCCTCCATATCCTCCTTCTCCCCTGTTGCCTGTGGACACCACACCCATCACCCAGTGCCCACCATTCACAAGGGGCGGTGCAGCAGCCAACGCCTGAAGGTGGGCATAAGAGGGAACCACGTGGGAGAAGGCAGGCCTGGACAGACGAGGCCTAAAGAACAGGCAAAGGGGTGAAGAAGGCAGGAACAGAGACACAGAGGAGGCATGGAGCCAAGGTGGGCTTGGGGCAGCCAGAGCCTTAGCCGGCTAATGAGATGCATTTCTGGTTTGGCCTAGGCTCTGCCCCCCAAGTCCTCTCCCCCTCCCCGGGCCCACACAGTCACCTGCAGTTTCCAGAGGAAGTCCAGGCGGGCAGTCGATTCCACCTGCTGAGCATGCAGATACAGCGCCAGCGCAAACACCAGCAGAATCACGGGGGTCATGTATTTGAGCGCCACCCTCCCTGCAGCTGGGCTGTGGGTAAGCAGAGGCATGCTCAGTGTCTGAAGGAGGTACCTGGCAGCCCTACCCTTCACGGCCTCGGAGCCCTGACTCACCAGTCCAGCCCATCGATGGTCTCATTGGAAGAAGCCCTGGCAGGAAGACACAAGAGACAAAGTCATGGTTCTCCCTGGGATACAGAGTGGGGGCAGGGAAAGGGAGACAGAAACTGCATCGACTGAGTACATGCCACAAACTAGACAACGGGCCAGGGCTTTGCTTACAGTCACTCATTAAGAGCAGAGGTTCCACTCCTGGCTCCTCTACTTACCAGCTATGTGACCTAGTACAAGTTGCTTAACTCTCCAAGCCTGTTTCCTCATCAACAAAAGAGGGATCAGATCTCAATAATGCATGCAAAAGGCTTAGCCTGACAGTGTTAGTTACTATCATCTTCACCACCACCCTGTGAGACAGGTGGCATTGTCATTTAACAGATGAGGAAACTTAGGCGAAGAAAAGTTCAAGGTCAAGTTAATCCCCTGTTCAAGGTCACACAGCTAATGAGTGGCAGAGCAGGGATTCAAACCCAATGGACTCCAGAGGCTTTTTCAACTACACCAAACTCTGGCCACAAATCACAAGGGGTGGGGTTTTACAGAGGGAAAGCCAGAGAGGTGTCCCAGGCAAAGCCCTCAAGCAGGAGTCAGAAGTTTTGGTTCCTGGTCAGGGCTCTGCCACCAAGCAGCTGTGTGACACAAGAGTGGCCATGAAGCCGAAACCGGTTTGGCTCAGTGGATAGAGCGTCGGCTTGCGGACTGAAAGGTCCCAGGTTCGATTCCGGTCAAGGGCATGTACCTGGGTTGCGGGCATATCCCCAGTGGGAGATGTGCAAGAGGCAGCTGATCGATGTTTCTCTCTCATCGATGTTTCTAACTCTCTATCTCTCTCTCCTTTCCTCTCTGTAAAAAATCAATAAAATATATTAAAAAAAAAAAAAAAAAGAGTGGCCATGAAAGCATGCAAATTCGAAAGGGGATTTTTTTTTTAATGTCTAACCTAGAGACACAGGGATTTCCCAGCACTGGTGTTCCCTTGGGGTGACAGTTTGAGGTTATATGCTGGGAGCTCCTCCACCGTCTCCTTTCCCCACACTGATGAAGGGTGAGTGGTGACATTCCACGGGCACAAGGGGCCTGGGCACCAGAGACTTCTGGGGGATGAAAGGGCCTGAGGATGAACTCACAAGCCATGGACGCCAAGCAGCAGGTCATAGTTGTCGAAGATGGTGGCTGGGGGGCCCAGCAGAAGCAGCACCAAGTAGATGAGCCCCAGGACAAAGATCATGGCCAACTTCCCGATGCTACTGATGTGCAGGAAGACAGAGCTGGCCAACAGACTCAGCAGCATGTTCCCGACGAAGTACTGGGGGCAACAGCAGGGGAGGTGTTGGGTGAAGGCAGAAGCCAAAGTGCCCCCATGCAGAGAGAGCCCCGCCCTCCCCTCCCCTGCCTCACCTGAGCTCCCCTCCACAACCTCAACCCCGAGCCTCTTCTACCCTCCAGTCACCCCCACAGCACACCAGGGCCCCTGGCTGCTCTTGAGTTGGCGACTCTGGTGAGATCCCAGTGCCCATCACCAGGTCTGGCCCAGAGGGGTCAATAACTGGTGCTAATCAGGAAGCCCCTCCGCCTGCCCTGCTCAGCACGGCTTGGTCACCTCAGGGAAGCTGCAGGTGGGGGCGGTGCCCTCACACAGGGGAGTATCAAGACCCAGAGAGTAATTGAGCTGCTGCAGGTGGCAGGCGGTGACGTCGGCAGGTGTTACATTCAGTATCCTCGCTGCGCAGGTTCGTATGGGGGTGTGGTTGCAGGTGAACTGTAGACGTGGGGAGAGGTATATCAGGGTAACCAAGAAAGTGAGGGGTTGCAAGGGCCATAACCCAGATGCCTTATACTTCAGGGGCCCAAGGTCTCACTGAGGGATGACAAAAGATGGGGAGATCAAGGATGGAGGACTGGAATTGACCTCACCCCCTCCTTTGGGAAAACAGGCTCCCTGAGGGCAGGAAATGTGCCCCGGAGCCCAGAGCAGGTTTTGGCATGAGGAGCGAGGACCTTTACCATGTTGGCGATGGCGGAGGTGAACACAAGCAGGACTGAAAAGATGCCGACTGCAGTGCTGTGTGCCCGCGAGCGGACAATACTGCGGGACAGGCGTTGCAGGGCCTCAGGGAAGATCTGTAGGTAGGAGACGGATGAGTTGGAGGCCACATCAGCCAGGGTGTATGGCCACCCAGGGGTGGGGCCCAATGAAGAGACACGACCTCCTCCTCCCTCTCCCCGTGTGACCACCCCTGGCCCATCCTGCCCTCTCCACCAGCCCTGGAAGACCCCTCCTACTCACAGAGCCACAGGAGTACACGGCGCAGATCAGCACTGTGATCAGCAGCAGCAGGAAGATGCCGACATAGAGCCCAAGCATCAGCGTTGAGCTGGGACGGAAGAGAGCCCGAGAAAATGTTACCCTGGAAGATTGGGTGTCCTTGTCCCACCTCCCACTCCCCAGATGGTCAGGGCTCGGGCTCCAGGGACTGTGGGCTTCTGTGGGTGTTTGTGTGGGTGTTTAGGAAGGTTTTGGGAGGTGCTGGAAGGAAGAGAGGCTGAGCAAGGAGGGGCAGGGCTCTCACTGTGGGAAGATGAGGAGCTGGATGAAGCAGATGAAGCAGAAGACCAACAGGGCACAGGCCACATAGGCTCCAAAACGGGGATCCACTTTCTGCGAGTACTGAGGGAGAGGAGGCTGAGCTGGCACTGGGCTCTGCCCTGGGGAGAAGCATGCTACCAGGGGCCTCAAGGGGGAGCAGCAGTTGGCCCAGCTGATAGGAATTCCCACCATGACCTGTGGTCACCTCCCGTTCCCCCAATCCCTCTCCTGTTCCCTCACCTGTGCTCAGACTTCCCTGCCTGGACCTGCCTCCTCCCCAACCCTCCTCCTTCAGCATCCCCCAAACCTTCTTTTCAAGATCCTCTCTCTGGAAGGTGAGCAGGAACCGGCGCACGTGGTCCTTGCGCAGCTGATCAATGCTGCGGGCATCGATGGCACGGCCCAGGAACTCGTCCACCTCATCCTCAGGGTTCAGGGCGTCTTGGGCGCCCCGGCTGAGGGCAGGGGACATGGCTTTACCAGGTGCATGAGCACGGCCATTGCAAAGGGAAGGACGGGGCAGCACCCAGATGGAGTGTGAGCGAGTGTGTGGCACCTGCTCTCACACAATACATTTAAGGTCCAGGAGAGGGGGACCTCTGCTCCCCACAACCCCGTCCCAGGTGCAAATGCCGTCCCCACTCCTCCTCCTCAGTCACCCAACTTACTTGTCTTTGCTGGAATCATCAATGCCCTAGAGAAAGGGACAGAGTGTACAAGTGAAGTAAAAGCTGTCTGCCCTGCTTTCCCCTCCCCAACACTGCTGAGGGTTCCCCCATATTCTTTGGGAATCTTGGGACCCCTGGGATGATATCATCTCTCCCACCCCCAATACCAGAAATCACTCATAGTGATGGCAGTCGCAACCAGGGGGGCAGAAGAGGGAAGGGGGGCACAGAGTGTTAAGGGAGACAAGAAAGTGAGGCCTAATTCTATGAAGCCAGCATCACCCTAATACCAAAACCAGATTAAGACAACACAAAGAAAGAGAATCACAGGCCAATATCCCTCATGAACATAGATGCCAAAGTCCTTAACAAAATTCTAGCAAATCAGATCCAGCACTACATCAGAAAGATCATACACCATGACCAAATAGGATTTAACCAAGGGATGCAAGGATGGTACAATATCCGCAAATCAATAAATGTGATATGTCACATAAACAAATTGAGAGATAAAAATCACACAGTCATATCAATTGATGCAGAAAAAACATTTGACAAAATCCAACACACTTTCTTGATAAAAACCTTCAGCAAAGTGGGAATAGAGGGATCATACCTCAACATAATAAAAGCCTTATATGACAAACCTACAGCCAACATCATACTCAATGGGCAAAAACTAAAACCATCTCACCTAAGAACAGGAACAAGACAGGGATGCCCACTTTCACCACTCCTGTTCGACACAGTACTGGAAGTGCTACCCATAGCAATTAGACAAGAAGAAGAAATAAAAGGTATCCAAATTGGAAAAGAAGAAGTAAAACTGTCATTATTTGCAGATGACATGATACTGTACATAGAAAACCCTAAAGACTCCATAAAAAATGATTAGACTTAATCAATGAATTTGGCAATGTAGCAGAATACAAAATTAACGCCCAGAAATCTATGGCATTTTTATACACCAATAGTGAACTTACACAAAGAGAGATTAAAAAAACAATCCCATTTACCATTGCACACACAAAAAAAATTAAGATATGTAGGAATAAACTTAACTAAGGAGGTAAAAGACCTGTACTTGGAAAACTACAGGACATTGAAAAAAGAGATAGAGGAAGACATAAACAGATGGAAGAACAAACCGTGTCCATGGATTGGTAGAATCAACATCATTAAAATGTCCATATTACCCAAAGCAATCTATAGATTCAACGCATTCCCTATTAAAATACCAATGGCATATTTCACAAACCTAGAATGAACTCTCCAAAAATTCATTTGGAACTAAAAAAGACCCCGAATAGCTGCAATCCTGAGAAAGAATAACAAAGCAGGAGGGATCTCAATACCAGATATCAAGCTAAATATTACAAAGCCGCTGTTCTCAAAACTGCCTGGTACTGGCACAAGAACAGACATATAGACCAATGGAATAGAATAGAGAACCCAGAAATAGACCCAAACCACTATGCTCAATTAATATTTGACAAAGGAGGCAAGAGCATACAATGGAGTCAAGACAGTCTCTTCAATAAATGGTGTTGGGAAATTTGGACAGATACATGCAAAAAAATGAAACTAGACCACCAACTTACACCATACACAAAAATAAACTCAAAATGGATAAAGGACTTAAACATAAGAAGGGAAACCATAAAAATCTTAGAGGAATCCACAGGCAGCAAAATCTCAGACATATGCTGAAGCAATATCTTCACTGGTATAGCTCCTAGGGCAATGGAAACTAAAGAGAAAATAAACAAATAAACAAATGGGACTACATAAAAATAAAAAGCTTCTGCACGGCAAAAGAAACTATCCTCAAAACAAGAAAGCCCACTGCATGGAAGAACAGTTATCACGATAAGGGTTTAATCTCCAACATTACAGGGAACTCATACAACTTAACAAAAGGAAGATAAACAACCCAATCAAAAAATGGGCAATGGACCTACATAGATACTTTTTGAAAGAGAACATAAGGAAGGCCAAAAGACATATGAAAACATGCTCAAAGTCACTAATCATCCGAGAAATGCAAATGAAAACCACAATGAGGTACCATCTCACACCTGTCAGATTGGCTATCATCAACAAATCAACAAACGACAAGTGTTGGTGAGGATGCGGAGAAAAAGGAATACTCGTGCACTGCTGGTGGGAATGCAGACTGGTGCAGCCACTGTGGAGAACAGTATGGAGTGTCCTCAAAAAACTAAAAATGGAACTCCCATTTGACCCAGTGATCCCATTTTTAGGAATATATCTCAAGAAACTAGAAACACCAATCAGAAAGGATATATGCACCCCTATGTTCATAGCAGCACAATCTACCATAGCTAAGATTTGGAAACAGCCTAAGTGCCCATCAGCAGATGAGTGAATTAAAAAACAATGGAATACTATTCTGCTATAAAAAAGAAGGAACTTTTACCATTTGCAACAGCATGGATGGACCTGGAGAGCATTATGCTAAGTGAATAAGCCAGTGGGAGAAAGATAAATATCACATGATCTCACTCATTTGTGGAATATAATAAACAACATAAGCTGATGAACAAAAACAGATCCAGAGGCAGAAAAGCATATTTCAGACCATCAAACCTCAGAGGAAAGGCAGGGAAGGGTGGGGTAAGGGGGAGAGATCAACCAAAGGATCTGTATGCATGCATATAAGCACGACCAATGGACACAGACACCACGGGTGTGAGGGCAAGATCGGGGTGAGGGGAGGTAATGGGGGGATAAGGACACATATGTAATACCTTAATCAATAAAGAAAATAAAAATTTAAAAAAGAAAAAAAGAAGAAAGCGAGGCCTAGGTCCTGGTGCTGTGGGTCCTCACCATCTGGCGAAAAGCCTTAGAGTCCTTGGTCCGGGAGAAGGCTCGGTCGGGCACCCAGCGTGGCATCAGCCCTTCCATGGAGTTGGCCCGTGTCCGCTGCAGCTTGGCCAGCATGGCCTTCTCCTCTTTCTATATGGGCAGCATGGGCACAGGCTTAGGAAAGGGGCCCAGAGAAGGCCTCTGCCTGCACCTCCCATTTGTCCTGCTCCCCGCCTGACCCTCCCCTGACCCACCCTGGCCTGACCCGTTTCTGGCTGGTGCCCAGGATGAGGAAGGTCTCAATGTGCTGCTCCTTGAGGTACGCGTTGCGCTCACCGCCATGGCCTGGCTCCACCTCGTAGTCCCCGTTCAGGTACTGCAGCGTGGCCCGAGTGATGTGGATGCGGCTGTGTGGGCACGGGAGGGTGAGACCTGGGCGCTCTCTCCCACCTGCTCCCATCCTCACCACCTGGACCCCACACTCACCCAGCCCGGCCCCCCGCCTCCATGTGGTTGGCCAGAGTCACGTCATTGGACCACACGTCGAACTGCCATTTCCGCAGGCCGAGGACACCGCAGTGCACGCGCCCGCTGTGGATGCCCACGCGCATGTTCACGTTCACACCTGTCACCTCACGCACCAGCCTGGGAGGAGGTGGCTCTGGCTTAGCTCCTGGCATTGTCTTCCCTACTCCCATCCCAGAGCCCGGCCTTCCGCTCTCCTCAGAGCCGGGCGGGCACGGACAGGCCTGCCGCAGGGCACAGGAGCACAGCCTTGGCTGGTTGTGGGCAGAGAACTGCACGGGGCTCAAGGACATATGTTTGAGAACTGGGTTCGCCAGCAGGGGTCCAGCAGCATCTGTGGAACCGAGCTCAGAGAGGAGGAATCACTGTTCTCCCCACGGGCCTGTTCAGCTGGCATTCTCTCCAGCCCTTGACCCCTCCCCCTGGGTCCCGCTACCCCACCCTCACTGGCTGGAGTCTCAGGTACACAGGCGCCTTGACAGGGGCTGAAGAAAGATCCATTTCCTCCCCAGTGATGGATCTCAAAGACAGAGAAACTGGCCAAAACTAAGGAAAAGCCCTGAGAGCCTATCGAAGGGTAGGAGCAGTCTGGGGCACCTTCAGTGCCAGGAAGCCTGGGAGGGGTGCTGCTTACGAGATGGCCTCGATCATGTCCACCCCCATCTCCACACAGCAGTGGGCATGGTCTGTCCGGGCCTCCGGCAGCCCCGACACACAGTAGTAACAGTCCCCTAAGATCTTGATCCTCAGGCAGTGATTTTCCTAAAGAGGGAGGAGTTGGGGGAGAGTCACCTTACTCTCTTGCCCACCCCGCCTCAGGCCCATCGCCCTCACTGCAGTCTCTATCTGCCCCCACACCTCAGGCTGCTGCCAGCCAGGCTGTGCTCCCACCACAGTCCACCCTGCCCCCAAGCCCCACCACCCTCACCGCAGCCAGCTTGTCAAACCGCGCAAAGAGCTCATTCAGGGTCATGACCAGCTCCTGTGCGGTGCACTGGGATGCCAGGCTGGTGAAACCTTCGATGTCTGCAAACAGGATGCTGTGGACGATGGGAGAAGATAGAAGGTGCCACATGACCCTCAAAGACTCCCAGATCCCCCACTTTCCCTGCATCCTTTCCCCCGCGCCCCCGCCCCCCGCCCCCCCGCCGACCCTACCTGACGTTGTCATGCTTCTGGATGTAGATCTTATGGAACATCATGTCTTCTTTCTTTGTGTTAATGTCTTCTTTCATCTCCATGGCAACATGCTGGGGCAACACTGATAGCAGTAGCCGCTCCTAGACCAGTAGTTTTGACAGGGCACCACTATTTTCTGGGCCTCGCTTTTTAAATCCCTTCTGGTTCCACCACATTCCCTGAGCCCTCCCAGACTTCTCTGTAGGCCCGAGCTTCTCCTCTGGATGGTAGCCTGACCCTCCTCCATTACAGCCCTCAGCAGATGGACGCCCCAGCCCTCTCTGACCACCCCACATTCAACCACACCTCAGACGTGCTCCTGTGCTCCCGTCTGCTCCCTTCCACCCTCAGGACAGAAACCCCAGGGTCATAGGGTCTCTGTGATACACAATCAGAGGACCATTCACTTATTCCACAGAGTTGTATGGGGCAGCAGGTCCAACCTGCAAGTTATGCGGGGGGAGGTGGGGGAAGGCACCTCAGGGAGCAGTCCCACCTGCTGCCGGTTCTCATGCTGCAGGTGCAACCGGGCTTGGATGTAGCCGCGCGTCTCCTGAAAGGCCTGTCGCTGAGACACCTCGGCCGGGTAGTGTGTGCAGATGCCAATGACGTTGGTGCAGAGGAACAGCAGCATGTTGGCACCGAGCTGCAGGAGGGTACAGGAGCTTGTGACCACCCTGCCCATGCACAGGTGTGACTAGATTCTATAGATGAACTCCTCTGGAGAGGAAGGCAGGGATCCTGTGCCATCTGTCCCTAAACTGTCCCCACCCCTGGGAAACATCTGCCCTACTACCCCCGCACACCACCCCCCACCCCCCAATAGGAGTCCAGCTCCCTTCCTGGATCACTGCATGGCTAGAAATGAGATCTTTACACGGCTCCTGGGAGCACAAACCTGGGCAGGTAGGTCACGGGACTGAGCCCAGCACACTATGATCTCCTACCCCACAAACATCCTCAACAAAAGACAAATGCTGCTGCTTCTGCACCTGTGTCTCCTTGCAGGACAATGCCCAGGAGACTGAGCCCTACATCCTCCAGTGAGTGCCCAGGACAATCATCTCCTCTCTCTGGGCCTCTGTGTGCTCATATAGAACCTGGAGAAGGAGAATAGGAAGATCTCTAAGGTCCCTCCTGGCCCTGACATAATAAAAATTACTGTTATTGTTACAGGAGCTAATTTGTTTGCTAACTACAATGTGCCTAGATTCTATATATGTGTCTTCTATACATTAACATATGTATTTCTTACAACTCTATAAAGTAACACTATCTCATTTTAAAGGCGAGGGACTGAGGCCCAGAGAAGCTAAGTAACTTGCCTAAGATCACACAGCTGGTAGTGACTGGTGTGGGACTAGAGTCCAGGGCAGCTGGACTCCAAAGCTTCTGTCCTAACCCTGCTGTACAGTACATCCCAGGTGTCCGAGGTTCCTACTCACTCCATTTACCCAAGCTCTTGAGGCCCAGCCTGAGTCCAGGCTTGGGAGTCATCGATTCTACAGACACAAAAAACCCTTCCCAACTGGGATGGGGCACCACCACGCCCAGACACCCCCAACACTTGGCCCCACAACCTAGGACCCTGATCTCAGAATGCTCAGCCCTCAATCAGCATGAGTAGCACTGACTGGAGAGCAAGTTTGAAGGAAGCTGGTCTCAGTGCTGCTGGAAACTCAGGGGTTAACCTGGCATTCGTGGCTCCACCCCAGAGTTGGCTGGGCCAGGGCTCTGCTTTTGAGAGAAGGGAGGGAAAGAGCACCAACTGGAAGCCAGGAGTTCTGGGCTCTGCCCACAACCAGACCTAGTCTTGCAAACTGGGCAGGTCACTTAATCTCTGGGACCGCAGTTTCACTTTTCTTGGGTCAGAAGGAGGAGGGTCTGGCTAGCCCGCGAGCCATTTCCAGCTCTGACCCTCTACCACTGGCCTCCTGGTCTCCCTTCCCAGTCCAGATGACAAGGCCCCCCTCCCAGCAGCAGGGGTGAAGAGGGGGGCACACTATCTCCCTCAGGGGTTTCTAAGAATAGCCCCCAGTGGGGGAGAAGTAAAGGGGGGGCACAAACCAAGCAACTTCCCTTCCTGGCCCCAGGAGCCCAAGAGGAAAATGTGACTCATGATAGAGGGAAGGGGAAGGGGGACGAGAGACTGAAATAGATCTGTACACAGACCCCTATCAAACTGTGAGAAAAAAATGGATGCCAGGGCACTGCAGGAGACTCCAAGTGGGGCGGAGTTAACTGGGTGAAACTCTCAGTGTGTCTGAGTGAGTGGGTCAGAGACGAAAGGCTTCTTCCTGTGAGTATGAGCGAGGCTGGATCTGGGAAAGGGTTTCCCAAGGAGCCTAGAAAGGAGGCCACATCCCCACCCTATCCAGAACCATATGCCACTGGGTGCAGGGAATGGCCCTCAGCTCAGAGAGGAGGTATGGAAACCTCAGCCCTGGGACTAGCACAGGGGCAGGGGCGACTTTCTCCACTGCTCTCAAGAGTGTGCTTGCTGGGCCCCACTGGGTGAGGTTGCAGCCAGGTGCCCCAGGGGAGGCGGGAGGCTGGCACAGTCCTGGCCTCCATGGGACTGTGCCTCCCCAGTCAGGCTCTGGGCCTGGCTCTGGGCACCATGCCAGCTGAGAGCAAAGAGACACCCACCCACCCAGAAATGGGTGGGAAGGGAAGGGAGGCACCACCTCCAAGCTCCTCCTCCCCCAGAAGGCAGTCCAAGTCCAAAGCCCGGTTTGATAGCTATCCTGGAGGGAAGTAGGGGGCAGGTAGGGGCACAAGGACCCTGGCCCTTTAAGAGGCCTGACAGTGCCCTGCAGGCACATGCTCCACAAACAAAAGGGCTATAAAGTTACTTTTAAAAAGGTACATTCTGTTCTGGGAGCACAGGCTAGGCTGGGAAGGGCATCAGGCCAGAGCACCCAGCTTCTCACCCTGGGAGCCCCAGGCAACTTCCTCTTTGTGGGTGGGGCTAGGGTGGGCTACAGGCCACAAGCCCCGGGCCAGGCGGGGGCTGGCTCCCTCCAACCTTGAGCACAGAGGACAGCAGCCTCTAAATCAGGTGCCAATAGCAGGATCATGAGTTGTGCTGGGCGGACGGGCTGTGCCCATAGCAGCCCCTGAAGGATCACCTGGCCAGACAGCCTGGTCTACTCCCTGGTCAAGCGGACGGCATGAGATGGCCGACTCCACAAGTTCATGTCTCTCTACCAGGGACTTCTGGATGCCCCTTCACTGGGTACCAGCACCTGCAGCGTCCCCACACCTCCATGCCCCACAAGAGAAGGCTGAGCTGCCCTGCCATGCTGTTAGATTCACTCTGGGAGAGGGTGGGGCCCTAAAGCAACATCATGAGGCAGACACTATTTTTATCCCTGTTTTATAGACTGGGAAACCAAGGCTGGGAGAGGCAAGGCTAGTCGTCTAGGATCTCACAGAGAACACAGCCCATTGGATGGCCAGGTCCTCCTGCAGCCAAGCCTTCATTTCTCACTCAACACCATGTCAAGCCCACCTCATCCTCCACTCAACTCAGAGGCAGCAGCCAGCACAGAAGTACCGCTGGTACAGGCACTCCAGCTTGGCTGAGCGGAACTGCTTGGACTGGAAAACCTGAAGGCAGGGGTGCCAGACCCTTGGTGCCCAGTGGGAAAGGAGAGGGCGGGATGAGCTCAGACCCTAACACCTCTCTTCTGCAGTCCAACCCCATTCAAACCACTCCCAGCCCAGGAGATACGGACCCACTCTTCACCTTGCCTGTCGTCTCAGAGACAGCCTTGGTCCGGGAGACAGGCAACTCCTCCCTCGCTAACTCCATCTAAAACATGCCCAATTCCTCCAGATCCCCACCAAGAGCTACATTTCAGAGATAGTACCAGGGCCTGAGTCTCAGGTATCAACTTGGAGCCAGACATGTCAATGCCCGGATGGTCGCCTACACTGACCTCTGGGCCTGAAACAACTCCACCTCCAGCCGTACCTTATGTCACTATGGCTACACCACACTATTTCAAAGGCTTCAAGCCCAAGAGCTGTAGACTGTGGCCCACAGTGAGAGTACAGGCTTGGGTGCTCCCTCCTCTCAAGAGTGCCCTCTGCCCCAGATCCCAAAGGGAGGCCAACCCCTGAAACTTGACCTCCCATCACTTGCCCCTCATCCCAGATAGAGCCAGACATCCCCGCACCCCATAGCCACCCAGGGCTCACCCACCCCAATTACCAGACCCCTTCTCATTCCTAGCCTGGTGCCCCCATACCTGTCTTCCTGACCACCTACCTGCTTCCAGAGGAAGGCATCACCACGGTTGAGTTGCCAGGCCAAGATCAAATGCAAGATGGAGAGGCCCAGGCCACTGAAGACAGCTGCCCGCATGCGGATGGGTAGGAGCGTGTAGGTGATGTAGACAAAGAACACGGGGCACCAGAGGCCCGCGGACGGGCTGTGGGGGTTGGCTGCCAAGGCGCCCCCAACCTGCACAGCCACCAGGATGCCCAGCACCACGTAGCTCACTACCCACATGGAGTCCTGGCGGAAGCTGTGCTGGTTGCACACCACCATGAGCACCACAAAGAGGACGGCCGCGCAGGCCAGCAGGGCCACGTAGGCAGGCTGAGGGCGGGCGGGCGCAGCATGAAAGGCCAGCAGCACAGCGGTGAGCAGCACGAGCACCGCCATCAGCAGCGTGAGGCTGCTCTGGTTCATCTGGAAGAAGTACCGCTGGTACAGGCGCTCCAGCTTGGCTGAGCGGAACTGCTTGGACTGGAACACCTGCACCAGCCGGCGCCAGCAGGATCGCCTGCTCCTGGGTGCTACATCGGGTGCCACCTCAGCCACCCCAACCGCCACCGTTGTCTCAGGGTCCTCAAAGCCCAGGGCCACGGCCCGCAGCCCCAACTCAGTGCCCTTGCTAGGGCCACCCCTCCGGATGAAGGCCTCCTCCTGCCAGGGGCACTGAGGTGGGACTTCAGGGGTGGGGCTGGGTGGCTGTGCATCCCGGAGGCAGCTCATGTAGCGGGGTGCGCAGAAGCCACTGGTCCGAGTCCTGTGACGAGGGCGCTTCTGCCCATTGCGTTCACCCCAGGCTGTTTTCCGTTCATCCACTTTGGGGACCAGAAGGCCACTAAACCATGACATGCTGCAGGGAGGAGAAGAATGAGACAGTGTTAATACCACCATCACAGCCTGCCACCGCTAGTAGCTATTATTAACTGAGCACTTCCCATTGCCACGTTCAGTGCTTCAGACACATCATCCTCACAAAATGACTCTGAGGAAGACCATGGTATCCCCACTCAGCAGGTGAGGGAACAAACGGAGACAGAGGGAGGTGAGGTAACTTGCCACGTAAGTGTGAGGACTAAGATTCTAACCCAAATCCATCTGATTCCCAAGCAGTACATTTCAACATTCACCTCTTCCCTAAAAGGCACAAATTTCCTGGTGATTAGAAACTCCAGTGCCTGTGTCAATGAGCAAAGGTGCCCTGGTTCAGCAGGGTGCACGCCCCGAGCACGGGGACAAGCACCAGCCCATACCAGTACATTGTGGCCCCTGGCGTCCCAGTGGAGCCTGTTCTGATTTTTCAACAGACGCTGAAAACAAATATATAGATTTCAACGAGAAATCTCCTGATTTTTCAACGCTGGCAAGTCAGTCACATTTTTCAATGCTGCAAGCCAAATAAATCAAGTCCACAGAATGGATTCGGCCTGGGAGCTGCCAGTCGGTGACCTCTGTACAAAAGGGAACCTTTCCACATCCTTCCCCATCGCACTCAGACACACACTCACACACTAGGCACACTTCGCCAAGCTGAATCCAGCTTCTCCCTCAGGTCACGGTTTACATGGAACTTCCTCAGGAAAGATGTCCCAGCTACGTTTGGTTCCCTGTTTACCCTCTGTGCATTTCCTCCATGGTACTTACCACAGTTATAATTAAATCATCCTTTGTTTAACGTGTGTCCCTCTGACTATACACAGATTATATCTATTTTGCTCAGTGTTTTATCCCCAGCACCAAGTGCAAAACTTGGCTCATGGTAGGGACTCAATAAATGTACGTTGGAAAGATAGAAAGCTCAAAGGCTTTGGTATAGAGCAGCTGACGTGAAATAATAATGATAATATTATGATTCGTCATCTCTCTCACAGCACTCCAGTCCTCTTTGCCGGTCCCCGATACACGATGCACAGGCCAGCCTGGGACCTTGCTGCTTGCTGTTCCCTCTGCCTGGAACAAGAGCTCCTCAGGTCACAGCTCCAGTGTTCCCTTATCATGAGTTTTCTCTGACCACTCTATTAAAATAGCAACCCCCTTTCCTGGAGCCCCTATCTCTCTTCCTAGCTTTATGCTTTATTTTTCTCCGCAGCTCTTATCAGCAACTGCCATTCCATATACTTTTCTTATTTATTTGTCTGCAACCTCCCTAGGGTCCAAATAGATGTTCACTGAGTAGATGAATGGGTGGGTGGATGAGTAATACTCCCACGCACGTTCTCGGTGCTTTGAACTTTTCAGGGTCCTTTTACAGGCTTAATTCCATCTGATCTTCACCAGAACCCTATGAAGCTGGCCCTGTGGCCACCTGGGCATAGGACAGATTGGACAGGAAAAAAAACTAAGTTCCACTGCAGCTGTATATGGCTGGCCCAAGTGACAGAGATCACGAGTAACCAAATCAGCCCCGGACCTCAGGTCTCCTGGCGTGAAGTGTCTTAGCCTGGGTGGGAGGACTCCATGACAACCCCCTCAATGCATCTCCTGGCTGAGCCCAGCTCCAGAGGTGAGGATGAAAGCACTGTCATACAGGATGCCTGTGCCCCCACCAGTGCTACACTCCTCCATGCCCACAGGGCACCCTGAGGGGCTCCTTGTACTTAAACCTGCCACTAGCAGCATGACATTTGTACTCACTAGGGGACAAGAGGAGAGTACCCAGGGCTGGCCCTAGGTGGCCACAGGACCAACCCCTCCAGCCAGACAAGCTGTGCTCCAATCAGACACCCAGGGGCCCACAAAGCAGAATGCAAACTGGGATTTCTCTGCACAGAGGAAACCCCCACCGCTGGTTCACCCTCAGCCAAGTGTTCTTGCATCCCTTCTCCTATGTCTCACAGAGCAGCGCACCCTTCAGACTCCTTAACATCACCAAAAGCACCATATGGAGGGGCAGGCAGAAACCCAAGACTTTTGATCGGGATGTTACTTGCAAAAGGTCACCAAAGCCTGGCTCCTCAAAATACTTCATTAGAAGCGTGATCTTCGGAGACAGACCAGGTTTCAAACCTTATTGTGATTATCTGCTATCTTCACCGCCTTTGACAAGTAGCTTAATCTCCCTGGGTCAGTTTCTTCATCTGTGCAATGGGAATAGTACAAGTTGTGAGGAAAGACTCTAACAGTACCTGTCACGTAGCACACACTCAATAAATAGTTCTTCTCCCACCCTACGCCACTTTGAACCCAAAACTCCCAGTGTTCAAGAGATGGAATGACAGAAAAGTCATGAGCAAGAACACCCATCTCCCCAGCCAGTCAGACGCCTGGTTCTATCAGTCCCTGTGTCCCCAGCTGTCAGGCCCCAGAGCTGCTGGAGACAGAGCCCAGAGTGAGCAGGTTTCCCACACCACCCCATGATATTCTGCCTTAGTCTCCTCCCCCTTTCCCAGTCCCTTGACCTGTTACTCTCCCCACCAGCACCACTGGTCCAGAACTCTGTTCCCAAAGGACCTGCTTCTGGCCATGTTCCCAGCCCCCTGGAAGCACATCCTAACATCTGGCTCATACCCTCAGAGGAAAGGGCAGACACTGTCCAGGGGAACACATGACCCTCCCAAGAACACTCTGACTCCCACTAGGGGATAGCTTCAGAGCTCTGTAATTGTCCAGCAACTGCAACCATCCCGCCCCGGGCTCCACTCCAGGCACTGCCCATCTTGGAGAACTCACCCCATGTCAGGCTAGCATGGCAGGGAACAGGGGAGGGCACTGTTCAAAGCCACAAAACTTCCCTATATGGTCCCTCAATCCACCCTGTCCAGGAACCCATCACTATGAGCCGCAGACCACCTCCCTGTTCCCCAGAGACAGGCTCCTGAGCTTGTGCCAACAATGTCCTCCTCCCCTGGCTCCCTGGCTCTTCACGCTACAGATCTGCTGCTCCAGGCACCACGGGCTCCCACATGTCCATTCAGCCTGGCAGGCAGAGGCCCAGTGCCTCCCATACCTCAAGTCCCTCCCAAACCTGGATCCGACAACCTGAGACTCAAAGGCTTAAGTGGGCCCAGCCCCAGCCCCAAGGATGGCTCTGTTCACCGCTTTGCCCGAACCTTCTTCCTGGCTACTTCCTGTCCACCCTCTTTCCAGGGCCCTCTGCCCCTGCCCTCCTTGGCAAGAGGAGGCTCCAAGGGACTTAACATGACTTCAGAAAAGTTCATGGCAGAAGGCGCTGCCCAGGCAGGGCCCTCCAGTGCCAGCACCACCCACCATGCTGGGATATGGGCCTCAATGCCAGGCCTTTCCAGATGCTGAGGAGACTCCCCTGTAGGAGGTCCAACAGTACCTTCTCCTTGCTTCCCAGCCCCTGGTCTCCCTAAAGACTGCAGAAGGCTCCCACCGCCACCCACGAGCACACCAGCCCTCCAGGCTGCCCCTCCTCGCAGGGTCCTCTGGTGTGGGGCGAGTCCCGCCGCCGCCTGATCCACTTCTAGCTTTGCACTCAGGCCCCGGGGCCGGTTCTTCTGTCGGCTCCCGGGCCCACGGTGCAGCGGCCCTGACACCACCCCTCCCCGGCATGCCAAGGTCTGGGGGGCGAAGAGGGAGACTCACAGACCGAGGCATCCCTCCCTCCGCCCAGGCTGCCTTTCCTTCCCCGAAACAGTCACACTCTAACTCGGAGGCTCGCCCACTGCCACAGCCCCCGGGACGGCGCCTCCCCGAGCACGCCTTTCCCGGGTCGGGAATGGGCTCCGGGTGGAGGAAGGGACGCGTGCGGCAGGGAGTGGGGGCCGCGAACCTGGGGCCCCCCATCTCCTCCCCGACTGCCTTCCGCCGCCCCAGTGGCCTCGGGCACCCCGCAAACACTCTCGAGACTCGACCACCCGCTTCCGCGCCCACCGAGAAACTCCGGGAGCCGCGCGGAGTCCCCCAGCCGCACCGCGCGCCCGCTCCCCCCGCTCCCGGGCGCGTCTCACCTGCCCGCCGGGGTCGGCGCCTCCCCCGGGCCCCCGCCCCGCCGCCCCCGCGGGCTCCGGCCGGCGGGCCGGCCGTCCCGCGGTCCTGCTCCGTGCCCGCGCGTCCCGGCCGTCCCTCCGGCCGTCCGCCGTCTGCACGGCCCGCGCCCCCTCCCTGCTGTCCAGCGCAGCCGCCCTCTACCCCGGATCCAGAAGTCCCCTCCCCGCCAGCTCCCCGACTCCCCGCCTTAAAGGCACAAGCTCCTTTTGTCTGCGCTCCCCTCCCCCTCCCAGACGCCGGGCTGGGCGGCCCACTCCGGTTCCCAGGAGCGGGGTCGGGGTGGGGAGACGAAAGGAGGCGCCCCCTCCTTCCGCGCGCCCCCTCCTCTCCTCCGCTCGCTCCCTCCCCCAGCCCTGGGAGAACAAGCGGCCACTGTTCTGGGATCAAGACCCCGGGGGGTAGGGGGCCGTCCAGCCGGTTCCCGGCTCCCTCCGCCAGGGGCTGCATCCTCCAGCCTTCTCCCGCCGCCCTCACCCCTGGGGTCTCCCAGAGCCCGCAAACACACCCTCGCGCAGCGATTACTGCCCCCCGCCTGCCCCCCGCCCTGCACAGGAAGGGTCGGCTTCTGGGCTGTCAGGGACCCCTGGCCTGAACCAGTACTGGGCGCCCACACCTCACCCCATCCCGTCTGCCTCCCCCAGCCCCCCGCCCCCGCCCCTGCCTGCCACGGCCCTGCTCCCTCCCGCGGGAACTCTGTTTAATAATTAATTAAGATTTCATTCCACTAGGCGCCAGGTGTGTGCAGCCTGCTTCCCCGCTCACCACTTTTTTCCTCCTCCCCCAGCTCTCTGGGGCACCGGCCGCAAAGCGAGCCTACTGCACCCAGAGCCCAGCAGGGGGACGGAGGGAAGGGGCACTCTCCCAGCTACCCACCCGCGGGCTCCACTCACTCTGCGGAGCTCCTCCCGCACCTGCCAACCCGCACAGTCCCTCCCCCAGGACTTTTTACCCAAAGGGTAGTGCTTCCCAGCTGGGGGGGGGGCGGGGGCGCGGGGAGCGGGATGGTGAAAGAGGAATGCATTCTGCTAGGCGCAGGAACTGAGAAATTGTTTGGGACTGTATTTTCCACGTTTCCAAGCACGGAGGAGTAACCCAAGTTACCTGGGTGATGGGAAAATCTTGTGCAAGCTGCTTTAACCCTTCGAAGGTTAAACCAGAAAGGGAAAGAGGGTTGCGTTCCCGGGATGTAGGTAAGTCTGACACGGTAGAGGGGGTGCCATTCCTCCAGAGCTGGGAAGAGGGCAGCTTGCCTGACATTCCTTGAAGACCACCCCGCCCCCCCACCTTCTCTCAACCGGACCTGTAGCTCCTCCTCCCTTGGCAGCCCCTCCCAAGGTCCCACCACCTAGATATCTCACGCTGCTGCCTCCTCAGACCCAGCCCTCCCTACATTCTTGTCCTTCAAAGTCCAACTCGTGTCCATGTCCAATACCCACTGGGATTCTTAAACCCAAGACACAGCTTGAGGCAAGCAAGAGGGGGAAAGAATTAGGAAAATGCATCTCCCTCAATTATCAGGCATATACTGAATGACTGCATACTATATACACTTACTCTCTTGGAGACTCGTCTATAAAATGGGGGTGAAACTACCTGCCTTATCTTTCTTACAGGATTTTGAGGATCCACTAGAAAAGCGTTGGTTAAAATGTTTGAGAAAGGGAGCGTCTACTCTACCATGTATGATTCTCAGTTGTGCAATTTGGCCTTTGGGGCCGTTTTGCCTGACATCTTCCTTCAAGTGGCCAGTGCTCTCACCACTATTAAAATGTCCTCCCTATCCTGAATCCAGTATCTGCCATTTACCTCTTAGAATAATATGTTTATGGGCCATATGGGGGAAATGCAGAAGACAATTAAGGAAAAGAAATGCGTGCCTCGTGAAATTTATATTTTGGAATGGAAGGCTTTGTCCTTTGTTTATTTTAGAATGAAAAACATTTTGGACGCCACTCAAGTAAGCTGGGTAAATACGTTAGGGGTCCACCTCTGAGCACTTTAAATCACACTGGCTTCTTCTACCTTAGCGTTGGGCTGGTCTTAGTCCTGCCTCCTGAATTCCATTTCCGGTTACTGAAGGGCAAACACTATGGGCACCTTACCCTATTGACTGTCCGGGCCTTAAAAGTGACTGTAGTCTCTTATTTCATAGATAGTGCTAGGCACATCGGAAATACTCAATTACTGAATCTTTAAGTGTATAGGATATTAGAGCAGAAGGGGTCATAAAAATGATCTAATTCCACTGCTATACTATTGGTAATTATATAGCATTTCCTATGAGCTGAGTATTATTCTAAGCCCTTCTAATTCTTATAACAACTTCATGATACTATTATTATCACCCTCCTTAGAGATGGGAAAAGTGAGGCACAGAGAGGGTCAATAGTTTCTCCAAGGTCAGAGAGGAAGTGGTGGATGCAGATGCTGAATGCTGCAGTCTCGCTTCAGAGTCTGTGTTTATGACCACTGTGCTACACCGACTATGGAAAACCAAGCCCCTGACGTGGGAAGTGACTTGCCCAGGTCACACAGCTAGATGATAGCAGAAGTAGGACCAAAATTCATAGCCACTAACCCCAATTCATTGCTCTTTCCACTCTGCCTCACTATATGTCTGTATATATCACAGACGTGAATTGTGCCAGGCCTTCCCTCATGTCTCCTCAGAAGCACAGACATTCTTCTGCTGGTGGGAGGACTTTATCCCCATCTTGCTGTGGGGAGTATGTACATTGAAGGATGGGGACAGTGGGCCCTGGGTCTCTAGCTTCATGACCTAAAAACTGTGAGTACTGCTGCTACTGACCAATTGCAAAGGGCCAGTCCCCTCATTAGACCAGCAGGTTAGAGTCTGTGCCTTCCACCAAGCCGCTCCATGACAGAGGATTGCCCATGTGGGACATATTTCACTCAAGTCATCCACCTCTGAAATGTAGCAAGGCTGTTTTAAAAAGCTTGCAGGTGAGTAGCTTGGTGGGAAACAGTCTCTGAGAAACAGACTTACTCTGAGTCCCTAAATGGTACACTTAGCAGAACATGATAAAATATTAATATATTAAAATAACTAAATACAAAATGTTGTGCTATGCCAGAGCTAATAGAGGCTAGAATAGCAGGCACCAAAGTTTTAGAAAAAAAAAATATATTGTAAAAGCCTTAACATTGAGAAAATCCTATCTTTTTATTTTTCTTTGAACTGGTACAACCTGGCTATTACTTAATTTTCATGGCAGAACACCTTGATCCAGCTTGTGGAACACCAGCCCTGCTTAGTTTGAGAACCACTACAATAAGTAAAATATTCAGAAAGAGTCTTATTATCCCAGGATAGAAAATAAACAGCAAGGCAGGGATCAACTGGAAGGCGTTAACTCTGACCAAAGAGAAGAAAAAAGAGAGAGAGGCAGCTGGCATGAACTATTTCTGTTTCTCCAAGTCTAACTTGGTCTCAGTGGCCTTGGTTTTTCTAATACAGACCACAGTCGCAGAGTGATGTAGTCTCAACCTCTCATTTTCAGGAAGAGGAAATTCCTACACGGAGAGTGTATTCTATGTAAATGCAAAGTCCCATACAGCCATAGTGTATGGGGACAACACTCTATAAATAGCCAGTGTTGGAAACACCCTGTAACGGGCTTGAGTCCCCTGAGCCTTCCCTGGGTTGTTTGGGAAACAGCTAAGCGAGCCTCTGCCTACTCCCTTTACAAAGCACGGATCCTTTTACAGTGCACATAACCACTCCCTAACTTTTCTGTCTTAAAGATCAGATTTCTGCAGATTACATTTTCTCAAAGTAAGAAAGATGTGTACAGATAGCCCACATCCATTCAATCCAGCAAATGTACACTGTCCACTTCACCATCCCTAACATGACTGCTGCTCCCACCACTGCCCAAAGACCATGGTTTCCTCTAGGTCCCGGGGGTAGAGGAAGCGCTGGCCACCACCAGTCCCACAACCACTAACACCCACAGGAATGGAATTACTGACTGTAAACTCCAGAGAGATACAAACTTCCCTCTCCATTCCTTAGTTCCCTGTCATTCATCCATCCACCCATTCTTTCCACAAATATTTATTGAGTGCCTAGAATGTGCCAGGTACTGTTCTATTAACAGGTGCTTGGGATACAGTAATTAAACTCAGAAGACAGACTTCCTAGTCTCATGGAGCTTGTCTTCTAGTGGGAGGAGACAAGAAACAAATGAACAGTTGACAAGATAGTTGATAGTGATAAATGCAATGATGGCCATTAGAAGTGAGAACGGATAGAAAATGGCTAGGGAACAAACCTAGGTTGGGTTGTCCAGAGGCTTCTCTAAAGAAGTGACATTTATATAGAGACCTAAATGACAAAGAATCAGTCATGCAAAGAACCTGGGTAAAGAACATTCCAGGCAGAGGGGACAGCTCATGCAAAAGTCCTAAGGCAACAGGCAAGCTCACTGTGTGCAAGAAACAGAAAGTCCATGAGGCTGAAGCCCAAATGTGTTGGTGGAAGAAAGTAGAAGATGAGGTCAGAGAGGGAGGCATGCCTTAGCTAGTGCACTGCTCATAGGCCAGGGTAAGGAGTACAGATTTCATTCAATGTGTAATGACAAAGCTTTAAAAGATGCTAAGCTCAGAAGTCACATGATCTTATTAATGGTTTTAAAAGATCATGTTGGCTTCTGGGTGGACAATAAATCCAGGGATCAAGAGATGCAAGAGAAACCACTTAGGGAGCTATTATAATGGTCCAGGAAGAAAGAGGCTTGGATAAGGATGATACTAGGGGACTGATGAGAAGTAGAAGGATTCAGGAAATATTCTAGAGTTGGAATAACCTTGACTGACCTTGGTTCCCTCTGCATGGCTTATCTATGTCAAATAATTATAGAAAACTGACAGTATTTATCGAGCACCTACTATATGCTAGGCCAGGGGTGGGCAACCTTTTTGTGAGTGCGTGCCAACCCTAATTTTTTGAGAACATGTTACGCCTACTTAATATCTCTTAAGGTGTACGTATGTGAAGAACCTTGAAGAAATAATAAAATTCATTCGAGTGACAAAAACACAGTATATGATGATGAAAAATACATTTATTTTTTAATGTATACATGTACACTGATAGTCCGGCAGAAAACTTTATGACTCCGTTTGATATTATCAGTGGGACTTCTGCTGCTGCATCACTGGTGACAGAGATTTTACATCAGGTTTATATTTCGTGACCTTCAGAGATATGCACGAGCTACTGCTTTCATCTGTCAGGCTACTCCTATTATGAGACTTCACAAAATTCATCACTGAGAACAAAGATTCACAAGCGTATGTGGATGAAACCAAAACACTGGTCGGATCTAGGAAGGCAGGGAGAGTTAAGGCAGAGGCATAGAAATTGCTGTTCCCCTCTCTCCTCAATCCATGTCTATGGTCTTTAAGATAACTTGTTATGTAAAATTATTTATCTATCTAAGATGCACCTACACTGAATTTTATCTGAAAAATAAAAAAGTCGATATTAAGAAAAAAATTGTAAATGGAAGATTATAAGAGAGGGTTTCGCGTGCCAGCAAAAGTTACTGGCGTGCCATTTTTGGCACGCATGCCAGGGGTTGCCCACCCCTGTGCTAGTCACTGGAAGTTACAGAAGACAAACACTGATTCTTTTGCTCTACTGCCATAGGAAGCTCTAAGTTGGGGAAGCTACTGCCCATTCCAACCCCACCCCATTTTCAGGGCCAGAGGCACACCCTTCACCCCCTGCACTCTATTCCAATGCTGAGCAGGGGTTGATGGTGTCTGAGGAGTGTTTACAACTGGAGAATTGATGCCATAAAGAAAGAGTCCAAAGTTCTCCCAAGATCTCAGAGCAAAAATCAGGGCAGCCCAAACCTCCAACATTGGGGAGATGGTGCAAGAGAAACTTGTTGGTGCCCGCACCACTGCCCATCTTTTTCTGGGTCTCCAGAGCCTCGCCTGCCAGAGCTCCAGTCAAGCCAGACTTCCTCTACTACCCTCAGTCTTCTGCAATTCCCCCAAGCTTCCTTCGTCGATTTCTGAGTCTCATGTGCCCTCTGATGGCATCTCCCTGACACTGCAGCCCATAGTTAATCTCAGCTTTTCACTACTCAATCTACAAGCCTCTTTGCTACATGTTCCCAGGAGCCACATGGGAAATTCCAGAAATTGTCAGGAGGGCTAGAAATGCCATTAAGGCAAAGGGCCACATCAGTTTCTGAGTCTTAGAGGCATGAGCTTTCCATCTATTACCAGGTTCATCTTTTGTTTATGAATTAAACAATTTTTGAGCACCTATTGTGGGCTGATCCCAGACAGCATGTGTAAAGCTCAGAGCTTTGAGTCACCAGGGCTTTGAGTTTGGAGCTGGTAATGTAAAGAAGCTAAAGCAATTTAGAATTCATTCTACTGTCAGGGGCAGTGCATCCAGTGACAGTGGCCCCAAACCAGACTTATCCATGGTTCCTGCTGCCTAATTTCCCTTTGTTCCTGCCCTTTTTTTAAGCCTGGTACTCTGGCCTTTCTATCCATTACATGAGCAAGTTATTCACTATCCTTCTGACACATGTCTTTTCTGCTCGCATTAGTTGGAGTTTGTTTCTGCAATCAAGAAAATCACTGGTACATTGGACAGTTGGTCAAGCCTCTCTGAACCTTAGTTTCCTCCTCAGTAAAATGGGATGCTAACAATGACTTCCATGTGCAAGGCTGTTTTACTATATGTGTATTAATTATCTATTGCTGCATAACAAATTACCATACATTTAGCCGCTTAAAACAGCACACAATTTCTATGGATCAGAAGTGTGAGCAAGGCTTAGCTAGGTGCCCAGGATTTCACAAAGCTGCCATCAAGGTGTCAGTGAAGGCTGAAGTCTCATCTGAGACTCGCATGAGAAAGAATAAATTCTAAACTCAGGTGGTTGTTCACAGGACTCAGTTCCTGCAGGTTGTTGGACTGAGGATCTCAGCTTCTTGCCACATGGGTCTCTCCAACACAGCAGTTTGCTTCATCAAAGCCAGCAAGGGAGAGTTTGCTGGTGAGATGAAAGTCACATTCTCTGGTAACCTAATCACAGAAGTGTCATTCCATCTAGTTCATAGAACACTTACGCTGTGGTCTATGAATTAGAAGCAAGTCACAAGGCCAGCCCATAGGTGAGAGGAGGGGATTACCCAAGGACATGAATACCCAAAGATAGGGATCATTGGGTGTAAGGAGCGGCTATAGGGTCAAACCTCAGACTGACCTGTGGCAGGGCCACAAACAAGTCCCAGCTTGGAGGGCAGAGCCCTCCTAGCATAATTAAGCTTGACCTTATAGTCCTCCCTAGTTCCTTTCTAGGTAGCTAATGGTCTGTGGGAGGTGCAGCAAGTGCTGCCAAAACAAGGTGAAACTCACAAGAACATGGTAAACATGTTGACCACTTCCCTTGTTTTGCTTTGTATGCTCTGACTATAAAATAAAGCTTTGGCTTACAGGCTGGGTCTCCCTGTGTCCTCATCCAGGCACAAGAGATCCACCTAGTCCCAGCTGCATTCTCTTCTCTGTCTTTAAACCTTCACTGCCCCTCCTCAGGCTCACCGAACCTGGCCATGCTGTGCGAGGTTCAATGGGGACTATCTTGGAGTCAGCCTGCCACATGAGGTAACTGTTAGCCATCATTCAAGACCTTGTTCAAAATCTCACTTCCTTCTTGAGGACTTTTTAAGTCTCTCCTCAATCCTAACCCCTCTTACAAATGGGGAAACTTGAAGATGTACTGGTTATTAGATGGGATTTTTTTTTATTGTGTTAGGAGGGATGGTGTTAATTTGGTGCTATAAGATGTTCTTTTCAAGAAATACTAGTGGTAGAGCTCTGGCTGGTATGGCTCAGGGTGTTGAAGTGTCATCCTGGACACCAAAAGGTGGCGGTTTCAATTCCTGGCCAGGGTATATACTCAGGTTGGGGGTTCGATCCCTGGTTGGGGCATGAGTAAGAGGCAACCAATTAATGTTTCTCTCTCACATTGATGTTTCTTTCTCTCTCTTCCTCTCTCTAACATAAAAATTAATTATTATTATAATAAATAATTTTTTAATGAAATACTAGTGGTGAAATATCATGATGCTCACTTTTTAAAACAAAAAATACTTGAGAATAGTAAAGAGAGAGTCATAGGTCATTCTTCCTTTCTTTCCCAATCCCCATGACTAAGTAGTTGCCATGGAAAAAGTTGCTTTTGCTCTTACCAAAATTGTTCAGGAAGTCAACATTATATATGTGTATAAGGGCTGAGAGGAACTGAAAGGAATAATATTTAACAAATATCAGAGGGCTCCCATTTTAGGGTTGTGTCCACAGCTCTATATACAAATTCAAGAAAAGTCTTCTTCCATCAACCCTGAACAAAACACTGTGGGTTGGGGGTGGTTGTCATTGACTTATAGATATTGTCATCAATAAAAAAGTGGTGCCCTGACCTGTTTGGCTCGGTGGATGGAGCATTGACCTGCGGACTGAAGGGTCCCAGGTTCGATTCCAGTCAGGGGCACATGCCCGAGTTGCAGGCTTGATCCGCAGTGGGGGGCGTGCGGGAGGCAGCCTATTGATGATTCTCTCTCATCATTGATGTTTCTATCCCTCTCTCCCTCTTCCTTCCTCTCTGAAATCCATAAAAATATGTTAAACAAATAAATAAATAAATAAAATAAGTGGTGTTCAGCATGTGGCATTTCCCCTTCAGATCAGGACGAGAAAGGATCCTGGAGAAATCCCAGGGTGGAGAACCAACTCCCAGAAATCGGTTATCACCCTGCTCATTGCCAGCCCCATCACAGAGAAATTGGGGGCCGACCTTCAGAACCAAGATCCTCTTTTGATTTGGTTTTGACCCAGGTGGATTCCAGCCCTTCGTTTAGGACTTGGGTTTAAAAGGAGAAGGGAAGGGAGTAAAGTCAAACCCTGTGGGCTTGGCTCAGGCTGGATCCAAGACTCATGACCTCTGGGGCAGGAACAGACAGCACCTAGCTGCCTCATGCATTCTTGGCTCCAGGAAAAAGGATGAACAACCAGAACTTTCCTTTCTGAGCCTCATCTCTTTGGTCGTCTCGCTCTTCCTTCCAGCTCTCCTCATTTCTCTCCTCCTTTCTTTCTTTCTTTCTTTTTTTATAAATATATTTTATTGATTTTTTACAGAGAGGAAGGGAGAGGGATAGAGAGTTAGAAACATCGATGAGAGAGAAACATCGATCAGCTGCCTCCTGCACACTCCCTACTGGGTATGTGCCTGCAACCAAGGTACATGCCCTTGATGGGAACCGAACCTGGGACCCTTGAGTCCGCAGGCCGACGCTCTATCCACTGGGCCACACCGATTAGGGCTCTCTCCTCCTTTCTAAAGTAACATCCTCCCCAAACAAGAAAAATGCCATGAACACCACTTTAACCAAGAAATCAAATTTAAGCTCACCAAAAATGGGACAAACTGACAACCATATGCCCCCAGTCAGATGCACTGAGAAGGACACAATGCGCCTAGGTAGTAATCTTACCTAAAAATGTTTAAACTGAATCTAATCAAAAGGAAACAAATTGAGGTGCATTTCTAAAACAATTGGCCTGCACTCTTCAAAAATATCAATATTATGGAAGAAAAAACCAGCTGGGAAACTGATATAGTTTTAAGGAAACTGGACAGACATAACTAACTGTAATAGATGATACTTGATTGGGTCCCAGAATTTTTTTTTTAAGTCATAAGGGCATTGTTGGGACAATTGGGGAAATTTGAAATGGACCATATATTAGAAATATTGTATAAATGTTAAATTCCCTGAGTGTGATCATGTTTTGTGATTATGTAGAAATGCCTCTGATCTTGATAAATACATGATGAAATATTTAGTAGTGAAGTTGATGTCTTTAACTAACTCTCAAATGGTTCAGTAAAAAAAACACACACATCTACACAGAGATAAAGCAAATGTGGGGAAATATTAATAACCAGTGAAACTAGGGGGAAGGTATATAAATTCACTGTATTATAATTCTTGTAACTTTAAGCCTAAAAAGAAGCTTAAATTTTTTCAAGATAAAAATTTGGGGAAATGCCAAACCTTCATAGTTTTAATGCCAGCAGAAAAATACTCCAGATGAGGAAAGTGACTAGATACTGTGGTTCCCCTAAATTTTCCACAGAGCGGGGGTGAGGGTGTACAACAGTATTTGCCCAATAGGCATACTGAGTGCTAGGTGCCAGCAAAGCAGGAGCACTGAAAAATATTTATTTAGAAATAATTTTGTATTTGGTATTTTCCCCAAACATCAAATTTGTCATGGAAAATTTCAGAATTTTCAAATTTTTTTTACAGTTGAATTGTTTTTCACTGCACAGGGATTGTCACAATCTTTTTCATACTTAAGGCATCTAAAGTCTTAAAGTGCCTCCAACCACCCACCAAGGCTAATAGGCTGGGAGCCAGCAGGCAGGGGAACCAGGAAGGCACACAAGGGGACTGCACAGTTGTAAAAAGCCCTTTGGAATTAGGTAGCCCCCCCCCCCCCCGCCCAAGTCTGGGAACCCAGCGATAAAGCTAGTTGTAATGAGGATAGAAACTTTATACTTCAGTCATCCTTGACTGTTTTAGGGGTCCTTGTTTATTTTCTTTTTGTTCTTCCTTAATGTTAGGTAAAGCGTTTTGTTTGCTTAAAACAAATATGAGCCTATCTAAGATATGCCCAGAGGAACCAAGAAAAGGGGGTTATGCACCCCTCCCCCCAGCCTTGGGCAGAGCTCTAAGGGGAAAGTAAAGCCTTCCAGAGCTGCCCCCTTGGCCAAGGGAGTTTTGTAGAAAAGCTTTTTGCCCCCTGCCTTCTTCTCTCTTCCTTTCACTCCTCCTGCCAATTCCCTTCTCTGCCCCACCTCCCCACCACCTTTTTCCCTTTCCAATGATGCATAGGTATGATGAATAGATTAATTTGAGCTGTGAAATCCGGGAGACCTGAATTCCAACCAATTGTGACATGGACAAACCTCAAAATGTATTCTCCCTTTCAACAAATATCCATATCTGAATGCCAAAGAGGTAACAGGCACAATTCTAGGTACAGGGGATACAGTGGTAAGCAAAGAAGACAGACAAGGTTCCTGCCCTCGTGCAACTTGCATTCTAGGCCAGGGAGGCAGCTAATAAACAAGCAGACAAGTAAATACCACCCAGCCTGTGTGGCTCAGCTGGTTGAGTCCTCCTATGCTCAGAGAAGTCGCTGGTTTGATTTCCAGTCAGGACACGTGCGCAGGGTTGTGGGCTCATTCCCCGATTGGGGGAGAGGAAGGGGGGTGTGCAGGAGGCAGCCAATCAATGTTTCTCTCCCTCTCCCATCCTCTCTCTCTAAAATAAATACATTTTTTTAAAAAACTATTTTAAATAGTGTGAAGTTTATTGCAGAATCTAGCTACACATTGTCTGTCTGAATTCAACTATAAGCCATTCTGGACAAGGTAAAACTATGGAGACAGTACAAAGATAAGTGGCTGCAAGGGATTTGGGGAGAGGGGATGAATGGGCAGGAAAACTGTTCTGTATGCTACCATGATGACAGATACATGTCATTATACATTTGTCAAAACCCATAGAATGGGCAATGCCAAGAGCGAATCCTAATATAAACTATGGGCTTTGGATGACTATGATGTGTCAATATAGGTTTGTGGATTGTAACGAAAGTGCCACTCTGGTAGGGGAAGTTAATAGTGGGTGAGGCTGTGCGTGTAGGGGACAAGGGGACAAGTGGGAACTCTGTACTTTAGGCTCAGCTTTGCTGTGAACTTAAAACTGCTCTAAAAAAATAAAGTCTATTTTTTTCAAAAGGTGTTGTGTGGGAAATTAACATGCGATAAAAAGTAACTAGCAGGACCTGCTTTAGATAGGGTGGAAAAGGAAGCCCTCTCTGCGGCAGTTGTTCTCAGCTATAAAATAGAAGCAGGAGTGCTTGCCTTCATATATATGTGAAAGTCCCCTTTAAATTGTTGTGTATCTTCCCGGTGATGAAGTTTGCAACAGCACCTATAATGTATTGTTAAGCAGCTCTGAAATGGCCCCCAGCCATCCTTGCCTTCAAGTCCTTGTGCAATCCCCACCTTCTGAATGTAGGCTGGACCTAGCCTAGCGACTTGCTTCTAAGGAATAAAATATAGCAAGAGTGAAGAAAAGTCACAACTTCTACCCCCCCACACACATACACACCCTCTCAGAAGTAAGCTGCTCTGTTGTGTGTAATCCTATGATGAGGAATCGATGTATCCAGCCAAACCAGCAAAGACCTATGGTGAGATCTTACAGGATGCAACTACCAGATGCAATGTGTGGTACTGATCGGGACATATCAGCTGTAAAAGACATTTTGGGGCCCATGGGGGAGACTTGAATATTGACAGAGTTTCGAGAAAATGAAAATTAGTGAAATAAAAAGGTGAAGATTGTTGACTGAGAAAAAGAAGGTTCAAAATAGCATGTTCATTATGATATCATTTTGCTAAAAAAAAGAAAAATTATTTGGTCCAGCCAGTGTGGCTCAGTGGTTGCTCATCAACCCATGAACCAGAAGGGCATGGGTTCGATGCCCAGTCAGGCAGGGCACATGCCCAGGGTTTTGGGCTCGATCCTCAGAAGGGGGCATGCAGAGGAAGCCAATCAATGATTCTCTTTCACCATTGATGTTTCTAGCTCTCTCTCCCTCTCTTGTCCTCTTTGAAATAAATAAAAACATATAAAATATCATTTGTGTGTATGTGCATTAAAAAAAAATAACTACCCTATAGCCCAGCAATCCCATATAAATATGAGTTCCTATGTCTACTAAAAGGTTCATGTTTGCCCTAGCTAGTTTGGCTTAGTGGATAGAGCCTCAGCCTGTGGACTGAAGGTTCCGGGTTCGATTCCAATCAAGGGCACGTGCCTGGGTTGTGGGCTTGATCCCCCCGGTGGGGGACGTGCAGGAGGCAGCCTATCAATGATTCTCTCTCATTATTGATGTTTCCATCTCTCTCTCCCTTCCTCTCTGAAATCAATAAAAATATGTATTTTTTAAAAGGTACATGTTCAAAAATGTTTGTACCAATTGTATTCATCATAGACAAAATTGGAATCATCCTAAATGTTCATTAACAGGAGGATGGATAAATAAATTATGGTATATTCTAACAATGGAATATTACACAGCAATAAAAATAGCAAACTGCTGATAAATGCAACCAGGATGATTCTCAAAAATAGACTGCTGTGGGAAAGAAGCCAGACATAAAAGAGCACACACCGTACAATCCTTTTTATATGAAGTTCAAGAGCAAATTAATCTAATCTATGGTGATAAGAGCCTGAAGAGCTATACCATGGGAGGCTGGATACTGACCATGAAAGGGCATAAGGAGCCCTAGCTGGTTTGACTTAGTGGATAGAGCTTTGGCCTGCAGAGTGAAAGGACCCAGGTTCGATTCCCAGGTAGGGCACATGCCCAGGGTTTCCGGCTTGATCCCCAGTAAGGGGCGTGCAGGAGGCAGCCAATTAATGATTCTCATCATTGATGTTTCTATCTCTCTCTTCCTCTCTGAAAACAATAAAAATATATTAAAAAAAAAAACAAAAAAGCCGAAACCGGTTTGGCTCAGTGGATAGAGTGTCGGCCTGCGGACTGAAAGGTCCCAGGTTCGATTCCGGTCAAGGGCATGTACCTGGGTTGCGGGCATATCCCCAGTGGGAGATGTGCAGGAGGCAGCTGATCGATGTTTCTCTCTCATCGATGTTTCTAACTCTCTATCTCTCTCCCTTCCTCTCTGTAAAAAATCAATAAAATATATATTTAAAAAAAAAAAGGACATGGAGAAAACTTCTGCGGTAAGGATAATGTTGTAGACCAGCCATTTTCAACCTTTTTCATCTCATGACACACAAACTAATTTCTAAAAAATCTGCAGCACACCAAAAAAATACGTTTTTGCCAATCAGACAAAAAATATGCATAATTTTGATTTATACTACTACTATTAAAAATAATAGTAGCCTTAACCGGTTTGGCTCAGTGGATAGAGCATCAGCCTGCGGACTGAAGGGTTCCAGGTTCGATTCCAGTCAAGGGCATGTACCTGGGTTGCGGGCACACCCCCAGTGGGGGATGTGCAGGAGGCAGCTGATCGATGTTTCTGACTCTCTATCTCTCTCCCTTCCTCTCTGTAAAAAATCAATAAAAATATATTTTAAAAAATAATAGTAATAGTAATTACCTACTTTTTAAAAAATTAATTCAGAGAGCAAGGGAGAGAGAGAGAAACATCAATGATGAGAGAGAATCATTGATTGACTGCCTCTTGCATGCCCCACACTGGGGATTGAGCCCACAACCTGGGCCTGGGCCCTGACCAGGAATCAAACCGTGACCTCCTGGTTCATAGGTTGTCACTCAACCACTGAGCCACACCAACCAGCCAATTACCTATGTTTTTGCTGTGACTTTTTTAAAAATCAGGTGCCACCAAAACCAGTTTGGCTCAGTGGATAGAGCGTCGGCCTGCGGACTGAAGGGTCCCGGGTTTGATTCCAGTCAAGGGCATGTACCTGGGTTGTGGGCACACCCCCAGTGGGGGATGTGCAGGAGGCAGCTGATCGATGTTTCTGACTCTCTATCTCTCTCCCTTCCTCTCTGTAAAAAATCAATAAAATATATTAAAAAAAAAAAATCAGGTGCCTATCTATATATATAAAAGACCACCACCATCGACTGGTCACTATAATGCACACTGACCACCAGGGGGCAGACACTCAATGCAGGAGCTGCCATGACTGCACACTGGCCATTTACAAAGAAACAGCACCACGGGACTTGGCGCCAACAAAGAAACACTTGGCTTCCCCCAAATGGGACACAGGCCTCGCCACCACCTGAGAGAGACAGCCCACCAAATCGCAGGTGATGCTGCCGAGACCCCATGGTGCAAAAGCAAAATGTGGTCCACAGCCCAGCCCAGCCCGGAAGCCATTGCTGTGGGCACCAGTAATGGCATCATATAGCAACACCTGGCTTCCTTTCCCTAGCAACTAGCCTCCTTAGAGTTTCTTCAGCCCCAGAACACGACTTGCTTTATAGCCAGGTGCAAACATTTCACACTTTTTTTTTTTTTAAATATATTTTATTGATTTTTTTACAGAGAGGAAGGGAGAGAGATAGAGAGTTAGAAACATCGATGAGAGAGAAATATCGATCAGCTGCCTCCTGCACATCTCCCACTGGGGATGTGCCCGCAACCCAGGCACATGCCCTTTACCGGAATCGAACCTAGGACCTTTCAGTCCGCAGGCCGACGCTCTATCCACTGAGCCAAACCGGTTTCGGCAACATTTCACACTTTAACCAAATGTCTGTGAAGCGTTTTCCCGTGCCTCATCTCATTTGATCCTCACTGGAGTCCTGGAGTAGGTAGATAGGAGACTCCGTGGAATCCTATTTTCTTTTCATTAGCCAGAAAACGAAGATTTAGAAAGTTTAGAAACTTGCCCCTACTGAAAAGAAGTAAGAAATGGTGGAACTTGAAAATGACTTCAGATTTTCTCTGCACAGAATATAGCCAAACACTGCTGCAGTTAAATATTTCGCCCCTGTTCTCCCTGCATGATCTACAATAATAATCTGCTTTGTTGATATTTACTGCTGTGTTGCTGACAATTACTTGAAAGAGAAGTTGGGGTGCTTTACTGGGCTGGAAAAAGTTTAGCTAAATCAGAAAGCAGGTCTAATTAAGCAAGTTTATTCTATATCTATAAAAGGCTAAGTTGACTTGCACATGCACGATACATATAAAGCTCTCGCTGGTGCCAATCGCACACGTGTTTTTGATCTGTCATTGTCAATCGTGAATTTGGCTGACACTTCTATTATAGAGAAAGGCGAATAGCAATATTAAAATATTTTTTCTAATTAATTTCCTTTCAATGTGCATGAATCCATGCACCGGGCCACTAGTACTTGTATATAAGGAGTTCTGTTACCAAGAATTAATGAGACACAACCCCATTATGAGACGTGACCAATAAGATGCAACTCTATTATATGACCTATATATTTATGGTTCAGCACAGGGCATTCACACCAAATGGCTATTATTGCATTGGTTGTTGTCATTTTTTATTTTATTTATTTATTCTTACTCAAGGATATGCTTTTATTGATTTGAGAGAGAGGGACAGAAAGAGAGAAACATCAATATGAGAGAGAAACATTTATTGGTTGCCTCCCATATGCACCCGACCGGGGAATGAACTGGCAACGTAGGTATGTGCCTTATCAGGAATTGAACCCGCAACCTTTTTGTGTACGAGAGGACACTCCAATCCCCTGAGCCACCCGGCCAGGGCTGTTGTCATTTTTAAATTTGACAAAGAGAAAAGAGGTCAGTGCCCTTACTAAATAGTCAGGTATTGCATATTTAAAAAAGTTTTTATAGCACACCGGTTGAAAATCCCTGTCATAGATCTTGATTTGGATGTTGTTACACAGATGTAGATAAATATGCCCCCTCCAATAGAATTGTACTTTTAATATTTGTGCACTTTATGTAATTGAGTTATATCTCAATTTTTTTTAATTTTAAGAAAAAATCCATATGGATTACACCCAAAAGGTGATAACTTCTGGATGGTGGGAATATTATGTTTTGATTTGTTTTGTCTTGTTGCTTATCTGTATTTTCTAATTTTCTAAATTGGTTTTAGAGAGAGGAAGAGAGAAGGGGAGAGAGGGAGAGAGAGAGAGAAAGAGAGAGAGAGAGATTTGTTGTTCCACTTATTTATGCATTATTGGTTGATTCTTGTACATGCCCTGACCAGGGATCAAAACTGCAACCTTGATGTATCAAGATGACACTCTAACCAACTGAGCTACCCAGCCAGGGCCTCGTATTTTCAAATTTTCTACAGTCCATAAATATGGCTTCTGTAATAAAAGGTAATTTTTTAAACTGCGTTCCAAATACTTGATAATATTATTTCTGCTGCCTTGGGGGATAGTCAAGAAATGTACTTGCTGCATTATTCCTGAAGGAGATGGGGTGTGGCCACGAATAATAGGAAGGAATGAAGTACTAATCACTTTGGCATGTGGGGACTTAGCGGAAGTCCCCAGTGTTGAACATGTGGAAGGACAGTGTGGACCAGCGTCTCTGGCCTACATAGTGTAATGGAAAGTACCCAGGAGGTAGAATATAAGGATCTGGATCTGAATCCAGATCCACCATGGACTGAATATGGCCTTTGAAAAGTCATTTAACCTCAGAAGAGGAAGGACTAAGGGTTAGTCACAGGGGATGGGCTACAACCTGGGTCATGACTCTGTGCAGATTCTCTCCACCACATACTGCTTATCTGTGTATGAGATTACCACCTGTGATAACAACTAATTTTAACATAGCCATTCCTTTTCTTTTGAATGTTTGAGCCATTCCATTTTCTGAAACACAGATGTTTCTGTGGAATTCCCAAAGATCCTCTGTTAAGCAAGCACTGTCCTTTTCCTTCATTAACGGTAAGAAAACTCCGTTTCTGAGATAAGTAACTTACCCACAACTCGGAAGTGATAGAAGCAGGACTTGCCTTTTGGTTTTCAGACTCCAAATCCTTAGTCCTTCCCACCTGGCCAGACGGCCTATCCCTGGCACTCACCTGTGCCTTCTTGGCCTGTACTTGCTCCCAGAAGCTCTATAGTTCTTCACTGTCAGCAGGACATTGATTCTGGGGAGGGATGGAGGCCTCTGCACACAGTATCCCTGAATGTCCTCATGCCTACATGACTACAGGTCAAAAGGGCCCTGGACTTCTCCTGGCTCTGTGTAACCCTGAAGGCCTTTGGGAGTCTAGACTTCCAATACTGGGGAATCATGTGGGTCAAGGGCCTTTTTTTTTTTTTTAATATATTGTTATTGATTTCAGAGAGGAAGGGAGAGGGAGAGATAGAAACATCAATGATGAGAGAGAATCATTGATCGGCTGTCTCCCGCATACACCCTACTGGGGATTGAGCCTGAAATCTAGGCATGTGCCCTGCCTGGAAATTGAATCATGACCTCCTGGTTCATGGTGAAGCTCAACCACTGAGCCACACCAGCTGGGCAGGGTCGAGGGTCTTTCAGTCTCACTTCCCAACTTGGCTCCAGGGTGGTTGCCAGCTCCATCTGTCTTCCTGACCCATGACAAGGAGCCAGGACTTTTCACCAGCCCTCTTCCCTCCTCCCTAGGAGCCTTCTAGCCAAACCCTGAACTTCCCTATCTAGGTCCTGCTGCTCCTTAACAACCCCTCCCAGGCCCCTAGGCCTCATCCCCCTTGCAGCTGGTGAAGGAGCAGGGAGAAGCAGAGCGAAAGGCAATGGTGGGCCCAAGGGGCAGCAGCTTGAGCAGCCAGCACTATGCTCTCTTCAATAATTCATTGTCAGGGAGGTTGAAGGCACGATGCCCTCATTCTGAGCTGGAGAAGGCTGCCACAGCTCAGGTCCTTAAACTGAGAGTGTTGGGAGTCAGGGATGGACCAGAAGCTGAGTGGGAGCAAGTAGAAGGGTACCCAGTCAGCACCCTCCCAGCAAAAGCACCAGCACCTCTCTCTCTCTCTACTCTTTGTTAGAGCGGGGCTCTGATCTGGGCTGAGATCAGGGATTTGGTCACAGATAAAGGAACCCGGGAACTACAGTGAGCCAGAGGGGTAGAGAGGACCCAAACAGAAACATAGAACCTCAACCCCACTCACTCTAACTGTACATCAGGGTCATGGGAGCCTTCTGGGGCCAACCTCAGTCTCTTGTTGGCAGCCCCTCAACCCCCACCTAAAGAATGACCAAGTCCCTTCTGGCTCAGACTTCTGAAAATCCTGGGATGCTTCAGCTGCCCCTGCTAGGGGGACGATTTCCCCAAAGAGCTGCACCCCTTATATCTAAGTGAAATATCTCAGAAACCCTCACCCTCACCCCCTTCTCAACCCCCACCCCACCTCTTTTCAACCCCAGTTCCCTGACTTATAAACATGTGGAAGTAGAGGAAGGATTGGAACTGACCCCTTGCTGTTATTCAGAGTCCTAAAGTGTTAAGAGTTTGGCAAGAATGAAGGATAGAAGGCAATAAAGTCTAGTCCAGACTTCCTTCCCCAGAATCCTACGGATCCTGTGCTACCACCCCTTCCTCCACCTGAGGCAGCCTCACTCCAATCCATTCTGTGCAACTGGAATCACCCGTCATATTGACCTGGAGGGGAAACTGAGACCTAAGACTGAAATAAACATATCAATCACCTACTACGTGCCAGCATTGAGCCAGAACCTAGGAAGCAAGAGAATGAGAGCCAAGCACCTCAGCCATCTCACCCTCCCTCCTTCCCAGGCACCAGAGAACCCCCAATCCACAGAGCAGTCACACTGCCTAGCCCAGAGCGGGCAAAGAGTCATGTCTTGAAGCCATAGCTGAGAGCTCAGTTCCTCCAGAGACTCCTGGTGTGGGAAGGAAGGTGCAATCTTACTGGGCACAGTCAGCAAGAAACTCTTCAGTATTTATAGCAAATGCTGTGTCAGGGGATGGAGCCTGAAAGTGCCTGGAAGCATCAAATATCGCCATGGGCCTAGAGGCAGAACCCAGAAAAAGAAGACAGAGATTACAGCAAGAGAGACTGAGGTTTGATGTTGGAGGAACTTCCCTAGAGTAATATCTGGAGTTGGCAATGGGGATTCCCTGTGGAAGCTACTTCTGAGCTTTCTCAGACGTGACGTGTAGACCTTTTTTGGTCTCGGTGGAATAGATACAAAATAATGAACATGGTGATCTTTGTTCTCTGTCCTTGTGGTTCACAAGTTTTCAAATGCTAAGGCCACTAAGTACCGTGGTGCAGGTTATGCCTTCCTGAGGAGGTAAGTGGGAATAGATCAGTAGGGCAGCCCCCTGGTGCAGAGGCCTGCATCAAGACTAGCCAAAGGGGCTAGCAGAGGTCCTGCCAATTATCCCGAGATCCTGACAGCCTGGCGATCTGGGAGTTTGGAGAATAGGGTGAGCTGACCCCAGGAAGAAGGGATGAGGCTGCCTAAGAAGCCCTGGGGACTGTGAGCTGGCACTGAGGACCCGAAGGGGCCAAGCTAAGGCATGACTCCCAGAAATATGTCCAGTGTAGAAGCCCCTCTTAGCAGGGTGCCAGATACTGTGAGGTCAGAGCCAGAGGTGGGCGCCCAATGGAGGGAGTGGGGAGGAAGAGTGTGTGGGTCCCAGACAGGGCCCAAAGAGGGTTAATCCTGTAAGTCATCTCACATGGAGGGGGCTGGGAGAGGACAGGTCTGGGAACCTGGAGGCTGGGCTCCCAGCTCTAGCTCTGAGGTTCCCACCTTCTCTCTTGTTGTATGGTCCAGCAGCTGGAGTGGAAATGAGAAAAAGTGAAGGATGCAAAGCTGCTCCTATACACCTCAGAGTCCCTCTGATAGGCTGAGAGAAACCATTAATATTTCTATTTTAAAGTAAGGATTGGAGGGAGAGAGAGAGAGAGAGAGAGAGAGAGAGAGAGAGAGAGAGATGTTCTAGGCTGTAGGTTCTGGGAGAGTGGAGAGAAGGAAGGAGAGAGGGAAGAGCCAGAGACAATTGCTTGCCTTGGCCAGCACACTCCACCCCACCCCTTCTCCTATGGAAAGGAAAGCTGCCCCAAGGCCCAGAGGAGCTAGTCCATTAGCTGTGGTCAGCAGGGGTGCATGGAGTAGGTGGGGGGTGTCTCCCTCCAGGTCTTATTGTCAAATGAAAGGCCAAGTTTCTGCTCCAGTGGAGCCCAAAGCAAAACAAAACATAAAACCTCTGCGCACATTTTTAAGACACACGCATAACCTCTTTATCTCTTCTGAAGAGTTGAAGCTAAGTAACTGGTAGGTAGGTGGGTGGTAAGGGAATCCTCGGACCTACTGGACTAGACCACAGCGAGGGGGGCGGGGAGTGCCCTCCCAAAGCACTTTCCAGGTCAGGTCCAGCCTGAGGAGGAGCTGGGAGTGGAGAGAATTCTCTCCCGATTTAACTCCCTCTGGAATGAGGGCAAGCGGAGGGTCAGTTAGACAGAGAGGGAGAGAAGTCTCCCAAGATTCCCTGGGGATGGGAGGATTGAGGGGAGGGGTTCTGGGCACCCCAGGGTAAGGGAGTTAGAAAAGAAGCTCAAGGAGGACAGGGGAGCGCCCTCAACCGGGAAGAGTTCTAGTTGGTGCGGAGGGGAAGTTGGGGACCCCCGTCATTCAGCTTCAGGGTGTGTCTGTGTCTCCACAGCGGGTCTGCTGCATCCTCCCAGTCCCCAAGCCGCCGTCTTTGGTGTGGAGAAGAGTCCAGCGGGGGTGTTGGGGGTGAGGAGGGACCAATGAGAGGCAGATCCGCTCCGAGGGTGCAGGGAGAGAGCTGGCTGGGGCTACACCCCTGCTCCCCCCTTCCCCCGCCAGAACTTGGGCTTGTCCTCTTTGACGTGCCCGCTGAAGGGGGCGGGAGGGGTACTGACCCGAGGATCGGTCCGAGAGACTCTGTACTCCTTGCTGCCCAGGCCCTGCGGGTCGCTGCTGGGCTCAGTGGAGTCGCCCCAGGAGACCAGGATGGAGGTAGGAGCGGTTTAGGGCTCCAGAGAGGCCAAGTATCTAAAAGGGTACGTGGGGTGAGAATCCCATGCTAGGGATCTGGAGATGGGACCGCGGTCCCTGGAGGGGGGGTGGGGGGGTTCGTCTTGGGCTTCGTAGGGGTCTGGCTCGGAGCTTCGCCCCTCTGCTCCGGCCAGGGCAGCGCCTCCTGCTGGCAGGGCCCGACCTCTGCCGGCCGACAGACGGGACCCCGGGGCGGGTACCGCCACCTGGAGGGCGTGCGGCCGCCGGGCGAGCGAGTCCAGGGGGCGCTGCAGCCGGTCAGGGAGGGGCGCCTGGCCTCTGCCTTTCGCCTTCGCGGGCTGAGTCCCGACACGCCGGCCCGGAGAGAGCGGTGACCGAGACTCCCCGGGCGCCGGGCAAATCCCAGCGAGGCCGTCTCCAGTCGGATCCCGCAGAAGCCACAGGGTCTGGACCTGGGACAGGGAGGTGGACGGGCTTCCCCGGAACCCCGAGGGCGAGCCTTGACGCAGGGGCAGCGAGCAGCACACGAGCGTTCTCCTCCGATCCACCGGTCCTCTGCTGAGGGCGGTCGGAGCCGCGCTGGGACCGCGGCGCTCTCCTCCCCCGGACGCCGGGCGCGGGCGCACGGAGCTGGGGCCGCGGAAAGCAGAACCTTCCACTCGAAACTCCGGAGTCGGGCGGCCCTTGAGCTACTCCAGCCCTTCTGCCTGTGGCGGCGGGAGCTCCAGTCCCCCTTCTGGGAGGGGTACAGGAAGAAAAGGGGGGGGGACGGAGGAGGGACTATGTGGATGGAAGGACAGTGGGAGGCACCCTGATAAACAGGGACCGTAAAGAGAAGGAAGAGACTGAAATGGAGAGAACAGGACTGAAAGGCGACGGGAGAGGGCGAGAGTGACTAGAGAAGGCTAGGCGAGAACGGGAGAAGGAAGGAGGGAGGGAGGAGAAAAGGGGGAGGGAACCCGGAGAGAGGGAAGGGAGCCGGCGGCGGGCGTAGGGCGTAGGGCGAGGCCAGGCGTGCAGGCGGGGAGCCCGCGTGCAGAGCCGCAGCCGGTCCAGCTCCCGCCTCGGAGCCCCTGGCCCGGGGGAGGGGGAGAGGCCGCTGGCCCGGTCTATGTCTTTTTCTGACTCCAGTGCAACCTTCCTGCTGAATGAGGTAAACGCGGGGCCCCTCCCCAGTGGGTGGGAGGGAAGCCCCACTCTAAGCCAAGAAGTGGGCTCCAATTAGGGGGAAACTGCAGTGATGGGGAGGGAGACCAGAGATGAGGCTTAGAGTGGAAGAGGCAGTAAGAAAGAAGGGAGTGGCCGGAGCTGGCAGCTTCCAAGCACTTGAACAGGAATGAGAAGGGATGGCTGCCTGGGGAGGCAGAAAAGAGGCTAGAAAATAGGGAGAAAGGAGGGCTTCGTGCCCCTTCCTGGGTTTCCTGGGGACAGCTAGAATGCTAGGGGCTTGGGCTGGGTCCGGCTCTTAAAGACTGCTGAGGAGGATTTCCCCGAGGTCCTGGTGCCTGCCTCAGTTTCCCCATTCAGTGCTCAGGGGTTGGGATCTGCCCAGCTTCCTGGTGTACTTACAGGAGAAGCTAGGTATCCTGGAGGCTCCCGGAGAACTCCAACTCCCAAACCTGGTTATTTGGGTTTCGCCCCCTATGTCTTGCTTCTATGCCTTGGGTGCCTGCCAGCTGCCAGTCTAGCAGCTCTTTCCTTAGAAAGAGGAGAGCGGGAAGAAGCCTCTCCAGAAATCCTTTTTTTCCCCCTCACCTCTCTCCCCTCACGTGCAATCATGGAAAAGAAAGGGCTTGGGGTGACATGGACAATGACAGGCACATGTCTTATCACAGGACAGGCATCAGAACTGGAATAAGCAGATGTGGGTGAGGTGAGAAATGAGGGGGGGGCAACCTTGAGTAGCAACTAAAAGATAAGGGAGAGAGAGAGAGGCTCTGAATCTCCTCCTATAAGACCCAGGGGAGTGGCCCAGGTAAGGGGAACTTGAATCTATCTCCTGGGGGTGGTTGGCATGGCAACTCATGCTTCAGAAGCAGCCTTAGACACCACTGTCCCAGAAGGGGATGAAGACCGCAAGGTGTATGGGGAAGGAATGAGGTTGATGGCAGAACAACTGTTACCAGGACCCCCTGGTGGTAGGGAGAATCCCCAAAAGGGAGGTCTGGGGAACAGACTGGGGGTTGGGAGAGAAGCAGATGCCTCAGCAGCTGTCTTCTTTATTAGAGTTCTCTCCAGGAGCACCTTGAGAGTCATATTTTTTCACACTTCATGCCTCCTTTCTGCCGTCTGGAAGAACAGAAAGGATTGAAAGGCAGAGAATGAAAGAGGAGGATATAGGAATACTGAAGAACTAGGAAAAGGCACAAAAGCGAGAAGACAGGGTGTCTGGGAACGTCCAATACAGAAGAATTCACTATATTAACCTCCAAATTGTACTGGACTAAAAGGGAACTGTGAAAGTGTACTCTCCCCCCACCACCACCACCCCAGTAGTGATGGATCCCCCCAGTCATAGGGGATCCGACAACATTGTTTGCCAAATCCAGCAGGAGGAAGAGGCTGGGCAGGGCTGGACTGCACCACTCAGGGCCAGACAGGCTACAGGCAGAGTAAAGATGATCTTAAGATAAGGCCCCTTCTCCTTCTTGCCAAGGGAACAAGAACGAGTCACATCAGTGGGAAGCCAGTTGGTTTGGGTGGTCTTTCTCTTCCATGCACGGTGCTTTCTCCCATAGGTTCCATCAAACCGTCAGAGTTTTAGTTTTCTAATTCCCCTGTAGCCCTGGAAGGTAAAGGGACCAGCAGATTCTTGAGTCACCCTAGATGAGTGCTAGGGCTCACAGTGGGGTGAGAAACTGGGAATGGAGAAAGGCTGAGCTCAGGCCCTCCAGGTGTAAACCTCTGTCCATCTCACAGAGTGCTTTGGGTGAGTGGGGGTGGAGGGAAGGTAGGCAATCAAAATTCAAAGGAATGCTTTTGCTCAGGAGATGGAGGAAACTCAAATGGGTGGATCTTTGGGGAAGTTTGCTCAAAATAAAGGCTGCTGTTCGGTTTCTAACCTCAAATCTCGGTGCTCCTTTGAAGGATACAGTCTGGCGCAGAGTCCATGTGGCTCCAACCAGGACCAGCCACCCCACCCGCATAATTTTGGGAAGGAGGGAATCTGGCCTTAAGCTAATAATTCTGGGGAGACTTGCCCTCCCCCCCCCACACACACACCCCAGCGTGGCCAGGATCCCACCTTCTATCCCAGCCACAATTGCTATCTCCACCCTCTGGTTTCTTTCTCATCGATGTAGGCTCACCTAAAACAGCCCCTCCCTGCCCCAGTTCCCACGGATACTTTGGCAATGCCTGGCACAGTCCTTGGCAAGGAAGTGAGGAAGGGATCCCCCATCTTGGCCAGACTAGGATGAAATCTGCCTGCGCAACAGGTGTGGGGCTGCCAGACCCAAAACCTCCCCCTAAGCTCGGGATGGGCGACACGGCCCTTTGTTGCCGGGTCCCAGAGGTGAGGGGTTCGAGCACCTGGGGAGGGGGGGGCGTGCTTTCATGGCATTGACCTGGAGCCGCCAAACCCATCCCTCCTCACTACCATTGCGGGGTTCGCTTTCGGCGTCTCTGGAACCGCCTGGGCACCTAAGCGCAGCCCGCTCACCTGAGGCCCCTCCCCCTCCTGCCGCCCGCCCCCGCCCCGCCTCTTCTGTCTCCCCATTTTCCCGTCTCCCCCTTCTCCCCTCTGTCTCTAATCCTCCCTTCCTCTCTCTCTCTCTCTCTCTCTCTCTCTCTCTCTCTCTCTCTCTCCCCCCCCCCCCCCCCGCCTCCCCGTAACCAGCTCTCGCCTTCTCGACTCAGGTCCGGCCTCCCCCGCCCGCGCCCTCCCCTCCCCCGCTCCAGCCCTTTGTTTCCCGGCGGAGTATTTCCTGGGTTGCCGAGCGTCTCTGTCTCCGCATCTCTCCTCGCTCCGCCTCCTCCCAGCCTGGATCCGCCCGCCCGCAGTCTCTCCACCCCTTCCTCCCCGCTGCCCCTCGGGCCCGTAGGTGCCGGGGGACCCACCTCCTACCCGGCTCCGGTCGGCTCCCCTCTCCCGGCCGGGTTTCGGGCTCCCCGGGAGGCAGGCGCCCCCGCCGCCACCCCCGCCAGGTCCCGGGGAGGGGGGCCAGGTGGGCGGGCGCTATTGTTTTAGGAGCCGGCGCCCGATTCCACGGCGGCGCTTGGGGTGGCACCGGCAGGGTTTGGGGGGTGGGGTGGGGGGAGCGGTGATCTGAGCTCTGAGCTCCGAGCAGCTGGTCTTCGCGGCTCGCTCCCTCCTTCGCGCTCCCTCGCTCGGCGCTGCCGTCCGCAGGGCTGCGGGGCTCAGAGGCATCTCTCGGGCGCGGCCCGCGGTCCTCGCCCCTGCCTCGGGGCTGCCCCCGCCCCCGGCGCCGCTCGCTCCCCCCACCCGGACTCCCCCATGTATGACGACTCCTACGTGCCCGGGTTTGAGGACTCGGAGGCGGTGAGTGCCCACGGCGAGGGTGGGGGCGGGGAAGTTGGGTGACACCTCCTCTCCCTTGGACCCTTCTCCCAGTTCAGCACTTTGAAAAGACGTCCCAGGAGCGGGCAGGGAATGTAGGGGGGCGCTCCAGAGAAGTGGGAAGATGGGTTTTCATGTCAGGGGCTCCCCAGTCCCAGGCCAAGAGACAGCGGCTGTGTGCCGGGCGGGGGTAGTGTGGGGGAAAGACTCGAGCAGGTGTTTCCAAAGCTCAGGAAGAAAGGTAGGGGGGAAAGGGATTTTAGACGTGGCACACGCAATGTCTGGAGCTCCCAAAGGAGGATGTGTGGGGTCTGACACAACCGCTGCGGGAGAAGTGGGTCTCTCGGTTCCCAGGGGGACCATCCAGATCTGTGCCTCATGTAAAGGACACATTCAGGGAGCCTGGGAGAACACCAGAGGGTCAGGTACCAGCCTCTTCGGACAGGAAGATCACAAAACTTGGAGATCTCCATGACCCCTTCTCCTGTGCAGCCTGAGCTTGCCTTATCTCCTCACCCTCCCTCCAGCCCAGCTTCTCTTCCAGGCTGGAAACTGGGCACCCAGCACATGGGTGGGCCGGCTGCCTGACCCCCTCCCGTCCATGCCTCCTGCCGAGGCGTCCTCAGAGCTGCGGGCATCCTGAGCTCCTGCTCAGCGTGGAGGTTGGAGGTGAAGCCAGAGGAGCTGAGGGCCTGGGGATGGAGAGGAAGCTCTTTGCTCAGAGAACCAGGCAACCGATAAATATTTAATTCTCCTCTTTGCTTTTATCTCCTGACCCACTGAGACAAATCAGCTCATTAGGCAGTGATTCCCGGAGCTCAGAAGGAAGAGTGCCTGAAAAGAGGGGGCAAGGACGGGGAGCAGTTAGCTTCGCAGTCCCTTCTCTCAAACATGACGCAAGGAGAGGACCACTAAATGGTGGGCAGCGGTCCCATAGGTGTGAAAGGTAGAGCACTCCAGGGTTGAAAGTGGAGTGTGGAGTGTTGGAGTCTTCTTTCATCACTTGCTGCCAAGCCCAGGATAGATGAGTGCTAGGGCTCACAGTGGGCAGCTATCAGTCCTTTTCTGGGGCTGGGCTCCTGCTGGGCCAAATTCCCCGCTGGGCCTCTAGGGCTAATTACATGGCAGCAAGAACAGATGATTTTCAAGGCTCTGGTGGACACCTATTTACGATGGTTGAAGAGACAGTTGGCATGGCCCAGGGGGCCAAGGTGAGCTTAAGAAGAAACCTCCCTGTAGGGCTGGAAGGCCCTAGAACAGCGGTTCTCAACCTGTGGGTCGCGGCCCCTTTGGTGGTCCAACGACCCTTTCACAGGGGTGGCCTAAGACCATCCTGCATATCAGATATTTACATTACGATTCATAACAGTGGCAACATTACAGTTATGAAGTAGCAACGAAAATAATTTTATGGTTGGGTCACAACATGAGGAACTGTATTTAAAGGGCCAGGAGGTTGAGAACCACTGCCCTAGAAGGTTCTTCCCATCCCTAGTGAGAAGGCAAGAGCTGCTGAAAGATAAAGACTGGCATGTGGATGGTCTTGGGAGCAGTCTGCTAACCCATCACTTGCCCCACCCCTCTCTGGTCCCTGGATCACCCTCCTCCACTTTCCTTTCTCTTGCCTGGCTCCTTGCTCTCTCTGGGGCCCCCTCTGAAGCAGTAGGAGGGAGATCAGGCTCTAAATAAATCCACCGGCTCATCTCCCTCCTCTCCTTCCCCCGTGCCAGGCAAGAGTGGAGCTGCAGCCTGCCCACACACTCACCAGGCAAGGGGGGCACCACTAGGGCACTGTGCCAACTCCTGGCAGCTCCGAAGTACTGAGCCTCTGGCTGTTTTGGCATAATGGGGTAAGGGAGGCAAGACCCCAGATAAGGCTTGGCAAAGGCATCCTGGCTTCCCTACGTGAGACCAGAGCATGAGAGAGAGGTGAGTTCTGAGGACTTGGGAATAAGGAGAGGGGGTTTCATTCTGAGCCCAGTTCATTAAACATTTAGGGAGAGATCCTGTCATTCCCATCCTAGGGCAAGAGGTCAGGTCATCCAGATGGTCCAGGCAGGGATATCCTGATGATTAAATTAGGCTGAGAAACTAGAGAGCGGAGACTAAAGGTTAGACTCCTCTCAGCACAGGTCTGGGCATCTAGGAGGCATCTGAAAGGTGCTTATCAAAGTGAGTGGTCATCCTGCCTTGCCTCCTGCCTCCCAGCCCATTGGGCCCTATTCCCTGCACGCAGCCATCTCCCACTGAGGTACATTCTGTATCTAAGACCCTGGAAGGAGGTCCCCCTCTCTACGGACCATGTAAAGGTTCTTCCTGGGGCTCAGCCCCTCTTTATCCAACTGCCAAGCCAGCCTTATTTTGTTCTCAAGAGAGATGGGAAACAGCAGGCAGACTCTACTCCTCTGTAAAATGAGGGACTTTCCCCCACTGTGCTATCTGCATGTTGTCTACCACAACATTGACTTAGCTTAGGCCCTAGGGCCTGGGCTGACATCAAGCTGACCGGACCTCTTGCCCATGGAGGGGCTGGAGCAGAGGGCATGGCGGACAGCAGTGTGTCTTCCCCACTGAGAGTCTGGCCTCTGCTGCCTTCTGTAGGGAGTCATGCACTGCGGGCTTGAAGGAATGTTCCTCAGTCCGAGAATATCCTAAACCCCCTTCCGCACTCACACACACATTCCCACACGGACTCTTACCTAGGCCCCTACCTTATCTCTGCCACCTGCACCTCAGAATTGATGGAAGTACCACTGCAGGTCTCTGATCATAAAGAGGGGAAACGGGGGCAGAAAACGAAAGATTCCCTTTACCCTAAACTGAGGGTAAACCCAGACATCCTGACCTGTGTCCTCCTGTCCTAAGACCCAGTTTCTCTTGCTCATTTGTGCATCTTCCTCACGGCCTTGAAGGTGAGCTCTGCAACCCTCCAAATGCATCCTCATTGCCCAAAGACTCTTACTGTGGATAAGACTCAGACTCTCCTGGCTCAGGTTACCAATGACCCCCTCCCTACATCCCCAGGGTCCTGCTCCTCCACTGGGTTGGCTGGCACCAACATGGCCTTCCTCCTGGCTGATCTCCCCTTGGGGGTGGAGCTGGGAGCTATAAGCCAGGTGGTGGGCGTGGCTCAGCCTCACAGGCTCATGGAGATAGCTTTGTGTTGCCTTTAGTCTGTGTCCTTTGTTGTTGTTGTTGTTGATTTCAGAGAGGAAGGGAGAGATAGAAACATCGATGAGAGAGAATCATTGATCAGCTGCCTCCTGCACGCCCCACACTGGGGATTGAGCCCACAAACCCAGCATGGGCCCAGACCGTGACCTCCTGGTTCATAGGTCGATGCTAAACCCCTGAGCCACACCGTCCAGGCCAGGCTGTGTTTTGTTTGCTGCCCACACCTGGCCAGTTGCCCCAGCATGTGTGAGAGAAAAGTGGGGGTAGGGAGAGTAGAGAGGAAGAAACTCCCAGGAGTTGGCAGCTCTGTGTCCTCTTCACCCTGGAAGGATAGGGACTCGGGGAGATGAGATCTAAGGGGTGGACGGCTGTATCCTGACTCTCAGGAACAGTGCCGTACCAACCAGCATCTCCGGACTGTTCCCACCTGGCTGTTCATCTGCCAGTCATTTTAAAGCGGTAACGTCTAGGTGGCTTTGCAGGCTGATGTGAACAAGAGGGCTGGGTCGCCTGGATTCAGAATTATCTTCAATATATCATCTTCAAGACATCTTCCTTCCCTCTGCCTTTGGAGGAGGACGTGGTGGAGGGGAGGAAAGGGAGGAAGGAGGGAAGTGAAGGCTCTATTCAAAGCTGCAGTATTAATAGGCTTCGGGGGAGGGGGCAGATCTTAGCACATATGGATTGGGTGGCATTCCTGCAGCCCCAGATATACTGGGGCCCTTTTCAGGGAAATTGGAGGGAGTGTTGGGGCCCAGCCACCTCTGTGGACAGGGAGAGGCTGGGGTTTGTGGAGGCACTGCCATAGGGTCCCGAGGGTGCCCCTATATACTCTTTCCACTTGAGCCCAGGGATCACAGCCTCTCCCCCATGCCAGGGTTCAGCTGACTCCTATACCAGCCGCCCATCTCTGGACTCAGACGTCTCCCTGGAGGAGGACCGGGAGAGTGCCCGGCGGGAAGTGGAGAGTCAGGCCCAGCAGCAGCTGGAGAGAGCCAAGGTATCTGCTTGTGAGCTGGGGGCAGATCAGGCCAGGCTGGGTGGAAGCTTGTACTCGGTCCTACGTCCCCAGCGGTCAGTGGGCAGGATGTACGTGAGTGTGAAAGGTTGTGTGTATGTGATGGGTGGGACGGGGCCCCCACCCTCTGCTGATGGGGCAGTGGGACTGGAAGGGTGCTCCGAGGCTTCCCTCATTGGCACTGATGGCTAAATTCTCTAGCACAAACCTGTGGCATTTGCTGTGAGGACCAATGTCAGCTACTGTGGTGTACTGGACGAAGAGTGCCCAGTCCAGGGCTCTGGAGTCAACTTTGAGGCCAAAGATTTTCTGCACATTAAAGAGGTGACCACCCCCCGCCCCCCTAATAGAAGCCATTTAATTTCCCTCCTCTTGCCCCAGTTCCTATCCTCTTTGTTTAATCCTCAGTCTATAAACAAGTCCCCGAACTCCTCAGCTTTATCCTTAACACACACCCAGACACCCCTTATATCCAAAAACCCAACAATCCTCAGGGTCTCCATACTTCTGAGATCTGGCTTGGGCCTCAGCCTTCACATGTGTAAAGTCAGCAGTTAGATTAGCTGCCTCTTAGGTCCCCTGCAGGTGACAGCTATGATGCATCACACTAAAATCTTGGGGGGCTCAAACCTGGCTGCCCTTCCCTCTGGCACCTTCTCCTGCCCCCCTCTCCCCCCCAACCCCTCACCCCTTATGCTGCCTTGGTCAGACCAGCTCTGTGAATACCTCCCTGGCTCTTCAAGCTGGAGAGCCAGAACTGAGGCCTGGTGTGCCTCCTCCCCTCACCTCCCCTTTCCGCTCCATCCCACGCCCAGAAGTACAGCAATGATTGGTGGATCGGCCGGCTAGTGAAAGAGGGCGGGGACATCGCCTTCATCCCCAGCCCCCAGCGCCTGGAGAGCATCCGGCTCAAGCAGGAGCAGAAGGCCAGGTGAGAGAGGGCTGTGACTCAATAAACATTTCCTGCCCCTCCCAACATGGGCACTTTACCCGGAGTCCACTTTACTACACGTGCATACATATCCCACCCCCTAAAATACACACTCCTTCCCACCTACACACATTTACACTGCACAGATATGCACGCATGCACATGTCATGCCTCCCTCACTAGCTAAGATACAAGGAAATGTATACAACTTTTAAATAATGTGGAACATAGGTGCTTACTGACCTTCCTTTCTCCTTTCAGGAGATCCGGAAACCCTTCCAGTCTGAGTGACATTGGCAATCGACGCTCCCCTCCTCCATCTCTAGGTAGCCTCCCCACAGCCCACCTATCCTGGGTAGGTGGGTCACCAGGACACGGGGCAGGGAGATTTTTCCCCAGGTGAACTGTGTGGGCGGGGTTGGGGAGGGGTCAGAAGAGCTGGCAGAAACCCAGTGTCTCCCCTGGGGAAGGGAATACATGCCCCCAGGGCCTTTTCCCCTTTCACCAACGTTAATCTTTTATTTCCTTTTCCAAAAAGCCAAGCAGAAGCAAAAACAGGTGAGTCAAGGAAGGGACCTGGGCTTGGGGGCTCATGGCTGTAGGAACAGGCTTCTGGGCAGTCATTGTGGAGGGGCAGCAGGACAGGGAGGGAGGGAGCCCAGAACTTCTGAACTGGCCCCACACCAGTCAGGCATAGGGCAGGCCACCAGGCCATGGCTTTGCTTGACCTCACATCAATTCTGCAGGCAGAACATGTTCCCCCATATGATGTGGTGCCCTCCATGCGGCCTGTGGTGCTGGTGGGACCCTCTCTGAAAGGTTATGAGGTGAGAGGAAGTCCTTGACCCCAAAGATCACCTCTGCCAAGCCTGCCATGGGAAGGCCCCAGGGACAATGGGAGGGGCTGTGTGTGGAGGGGATGGGCTCCAGGGCCATGCCTGCTGACGCTGCCCTTCTCCAAGAAGGCCCTCAGCCAGTTCCATTCCGTTCCCCTCATCTCTCCCACCAGGTCACAGACATGATGCAGAAAGCTCTCTTTGACTTCCTCAAACATAGGTTTGATGGCAGGTAAGCTGCTCTGGCCTGAGAACCAGAGAAATCATTGCCTCCTAACATATGTCTATAGCAAGGTCTTTTCTAAAGGGAAAGTTAGGAATTAGGAGGTCCTGTGTGAGGGGCCTAGAGCTTGAAATTTAGAAGTAAGCTGTGATTCTCCACTGCCACCCCAGGATCTCCATCACCCGAGTCACAGCTGACCTCTCGCTGGCAAAGCGCTCTGTGCTCAACAATCCTGGCAAGAGGACCATCATTGAGCGTTCCTCCGCCCGCTCCAGCATTGGTGAGACGTCCCCAGCTCCTGCTTCTCTGCTCATGCAGGCCTTCCTGAGAACTTTCCTCCTACCTTTTTCTTTCCCAACTCTTCCTCTGCCTGCCCCAAGATTGGCAAGAACACACCCCAGTCTCCTCAGTCCCCTATTCTTCTGCCTGCCCAGGCCTTGATGAAGGCCCTCTCCCTCCATCATTGGGGGGGGCCCCCTAGCCCCACTGGAGGAAGTGAGGGGAGCCGCCGGTGAACACTGTGGCTCACTTGCTCCCTCTATAGCTGAAGTACAGAGTGAGATTGAGCGCATTTTTGAGCTGGCCAAATCCCTGCAGCTGGTAGTATTGGATGCTGACACCATCAACCACCCAGCACAGCTGGCCAAGACCTCACTGGCCCCCATCATCGTGTTTGTCAAAGTATCCTCACCGAAGGTAAGTCAGCAGCAGAGGTGGGGGAGGCCCCCAGGGCTGCCCTCCTAGACTGCATCACAGCTTAGCTTGGCCCCTGCCCCAGGGCTCCTGAATTCCATTTTCCTGTTGCCAAATCACAAGTGGGGGACATGCCCAGTTCCTTCTAGGCCCAGCTCTGCCCAGGGCTCCCAGAGACTCCGGGCCTCACTCTGCCCTTTCCCCTCAGGTACTCCAGCGTCTCATCCGCTCCCGAGGGAAGTCACAGATGAAGCACCTGACTGTGCAGATGATGGCATATGATAAGCTGGTTCAGTGCCCACCAGTGAGTGCTTGGGGCAGCTCCTCCTGTGCCCACTCTTGCTTTTCTAGGGCTGGGGCAGTGATGGAGATGGGGCGGGGACTGCTGCTTAGAGGAAGCCAACATTCCCCCTTTGCCTAGGAGTCATTTGATGTGATTTTGGATGAGAACCAGCTGGAGGATGCCTGTGAACACTTGGCTGAGTACCTGGAGGTTTACTGGCGTGCCACCCACCACCCAGCCCCCAGCCCTGGACTTCTGGGTCCTCCCGGTGCCATCCCTGGACTTCAGGTAATCATTTCCAGTTGGCATTGATGTTTAGGCTACGCCAGCCAAAGCAATGCCCTTCCCTGCCCAGAGGCTTGTCCTTGGCCTCCGGTTTGAGCTGGGCAGGTGGACAAAGGAACTTCCTGGTGAGAGGGAATTCATCAATACGATGGGTAATCAGAGGTTACTTTTCTAAGGCTCAAAAAAACATACTCTCGAACTTTTCTGGTTTTTTTAATCCTCACTGGAGGATATTTTTCCATTGATTTTTAGAGAGAGTGTAAGGGAGGGGGAGGGGGGGAGACAGAAACATCCATGTGAGACAGACACATCGATTGGTTGCCTCCCGCACCAGGGCCATGCAACCAAGCTACATGCCCTTGACTGGAATCGAACCTGGGACCCTTCAGTCCATGGGCCGGCGCCCTATCCACTGAGCCAAACTGGTGAGGGCTCTCTGGTCTTTTTTTGTTTTTTTTTTTTAATTTTTTTTATATGTATTTTATTGAGTTTTTACAGAGAGGAAGGGAGAGAGATAGAGAGTTAGAAACATCGATGAGAGAGAAACATCGATCAGCCGCCTCCTGCACATCTCCCACTGGGGATGTGCCCGCAACCCAGGTACATGCCCTTGACCGGAATCGAACCTGGGACCTTTCAGTCCGCAGGCCGACGCCCTATCCACTGAGCCAAACTGGTTTCGGCTCTGGTCTGTCTTGAAGGCAGAGTCTGAATTTTCCTGGAGCCAAAAGCTCCAGTTTTCCATATCTGAAGAGGAAGAATAAGCCAGTGTGCTTCCCGCCCTGGCACTAGTTCCTCTACCCAGGAACGGAGGGTTGAGGGGGGCGAGGTCTGTACTGCCTCACTTAGAGCTGGTGTGTTACCCCCAGAACCAGCAGCTGCTGGCGGAGCGTGGCGAAGAACACTCACCCCTTGAGCGGGACAGCTTGATGCCCTCAGATGAGGCCAGCGAGAGCTCCCGCCAAGCCTGGACAGGATCCTCGCAGCGTAGCTCCCGCCACCTGGAGGAGGACTATGCAGACGCCTACCAGGACCTGTACCAGCCTCACCGCCAACACACCTCTGGGCTGCCTAGTGCTAATGGGCATGACCCCCAAGACCGACTCCTTGTCCAGGACTCGGAGAACAATCACAATGAGCGGAACTGGCAACGCAACCGGCCCTGGCCCAAGGATAGCTACTGACCGCCTCCTGCTGTCCTCCCCTGGCAGGCACAGGCACAGCTGGCTGGGGCACCCACTCCAGGCAGGTTGGCATTAGACTGGCACTAGGCTGAGCCCCTCACAACCCCCTGCCCAGCTCCAGGGCTGCCTGTGATCCTAAGGTTCTGGGAAAAGCAGGGTCCCCCTTACCTCCTGGGCAGTGACCCCCCTAGGCTCCCATTCCAGGTACTAGCTGTGTGTGCTGCAACCCTGGCACCTTCCTCTCCTCCTGCACAAGAAGCTGCCCCACTGGGCAGTGCCCTCAGGCCAGGATCCCCTTAGCAGGGACCTTCCCACCAGACTCAGGGAAGGGATGCCCCCTCAAAGTGACAAGAGGCTGGGGTGTGGGCAACATGACATGAGGAAGAAACAAGGCTCCTGGGCAGACACAAGCCCTAACAGTCAGAGGATTCAGGCTTTGTGCTTTGGGGTCTGAGGACCTCACTCACCTCACTGCCACTCGAGAAAAGAGACAATCAAAGCCCAAAGGGTGGCACTCCCATCCATCAGCTGGGGAGGCATCTACCTACAAGGCTGGAGTAGCAGGCTGGCTGGGCTGGGGCCAAAGGCCTTACAGCTGAGGGTCTGGAATGGAAGGGCTCTCCTCACCCTGCCAGGAATCTTCCTAACATCTGACGGGACCAGGGACAGGAGCATAGTCAAGCCAAATGGTGGTCAGGAGCTGACCCGAGTTGAGGCTTTGGGAAGGGAGGGCATGTGTAGCAAAGACTGTATGGAACAGCTTTGGGGGCCTCCTTGCCCCCCTCATCCTTTTGCTCTTACATCCTGTCATTTCTGTTCTTGGCCCTCGTGCCTCCTGGGGCACATGGGCCCCAAACTTTATTCCCTCATTCATAGCTGCTGCTTGTTATGTTCCGGTTAGGTGGGGAGAGACAGGACACAGTGGACTGCCCTCAGAGGCCCCGTCTACCCAGCTACCCTTGCCTTATGGCTCTAGTGTGTGACCTACAGAGCATGCTCCACATGACCCTGACCCACCTCACTGTCATCACTAATAAACACCATGCACAGTCCTTTGGACTCCTGTTCTGTCTGCCGGCTCAGGTGGCCGGTTCCTCATTGTGTGGCCCAAGTCTAGAGAAGGCAAAGAAATGTCCTGGCCTCCTTTCTCTCACAGAGGACCCACTGAGTGGGAAGGGGAAAAGGAGAGCTGGGAAGAAACTGTATTCCCAGCCCCCTCCCCCCCAACTATGCCCTCAGGCCCAGGTGCTGGAGGGAAACATTCAGCAGCACAGAAAGGACTTGTTTTGGGAGGTGGGGAGGAGGCCTACTCACAGCCTACTGTCCCTGCCTCAGGCCCTATAGTTACAACCTAAACCATGTATTTGCCCAATTTTAGAGTAAGGAAGAACAGAGTAAGATGGTGCTGGGCGAGGACCCAGGCCCTGCAGCCCTCTTTTTACAACCTAACTCATCACTCCTTGAGGCTCCTGGTGCCCACCTCCACCCCTCCCATGAGCAGTGAGCTCAGCAACGGGGGAGCCACAGCAGAGAGTGAAAGCTGGGTGTCAGGCACACAGCATCAGGGGAGGAGAGCGGTCCCATGGTGCCTCACCTGCCAGTTTTACAACTGCTTTCCTTTCTCACCCTGTGGAAAGCTCCCTAGGGGCTATCCAGGCCAGAGCTACACGTTCAGTGAGGCTAGAGAAGGGGAGGAAAGATGCATGAGGATACTGCCGTCATGGTTTTTCCAACCCCAACGTGCCTCCTGTAGACTCTATCAGCTGAGATCCTAGGCTCTGCTACAGATGTGATTTTCTTTCACCTCCCAAGTCTGTCTTCTGTGGTACCAGGGAGCCCCTGGGAGATGAAGTTAGCTAGAACTAGATACAGCCTTAATATTCAGGTATTTATTCTCAGAACATACAAACTCATCTTTTCAGAGAATAGAAAACAGAAATTTTACTCAGTGACTTCAAGATGGACACAGCCGGCTCACCCTGACCCACATCTAAAAAACTTCCCTGGGTGAGGGATGCCTGGAGTGCACAGCACCCCTTGGCACAGGGGCCGTGCACGGCTCTAAACAAGGCTCTCATCTTGTTTTATAATCCAAAAGGGCAAATGCTATCAAAATGACAATGAGTCCAAGGTTCATAATCCTCACAGTGCCGATCCCCTGGGTCATCTAGGGCAACAGTGTTGCTGCAGCTTATGCTGTGCGAAGTGTCAAGTCTGTGCGAAGAAACCCCCCCAGCGGCCTGGGAGGCAAAGCCATTGGCTGCCGACACTGGCAATCCCCAAGTCAGCCAGAGGGGCAGAGCTGGGCCCAAACCTGTGGTAATTTGTTCTCCCTGTCTCCTGCAGCAGCTTCCCTCCTTTGTAGCCCACCCTCAGGCCTTCAAACCTGAGGGTCTAGCCAAGCAGTCTGAATTTTTCCTAAGCCCCCATAAGAGTGAGGACCTGGAAAGGGAGATGTGAGGGTCCCGAACAGGCTTCAGAGCCTGCCTTGAAGCCGGTGGGAAGAGTGCTGTGTCAGGCAAAAATGGTCTCTTCCCGGCGCTTCTTGGTGAGGATGGTGCCTGGTTTGTGCTGGGCATCTGGGTGGTTGGCTAGCTCTGGGGGGCAGGAAGACACCGGGCTCTCCAGGATGGCTTGCTTCAGCTCATAGAACACAGCAGAGTCCTCTTTGGTGAGGAAGGTGATGGCCACACCACTCTTGCCTGCTCGTCCCGTGCGGCCAATGCGGTGGATATAATCTGGGGAAGGGGGAGAGGAACGTTAGGGAACCAGGCCAGATGCCCTGGTGAGCAGTGTCTGAAGCCTCTACTTCTAAAGGCATCGTCCTCCCCACACCTCCACAGGCAGGAACAGAGCTCATACTACCTGAACCTGCACTACCCACCGTGTTCTCCCCACAACTACTACTGATGGGGCCATCCTACCCCACGAAGACTGAGGGGCCAAGTCCCATTATCTCCCACACCCCAAACACAGTGCTCCCCCAGGTCCTGGGACAACACGCCCACATGAGACAGAGGAGGAGCTTGCCCTGACCAGTGTGGCTCAGCTGGTTGGGTGTCATTCCATTCACCAAAAGGTTGCTGGTTCCATTCCTGGTCAGGGCACATGCCCGGGTTGCGGGCTCAATCCCAGGTGGGGGGCATGCAGAAGGTAGCCAACTGATGTTTCATTCTCAATCAATGTTTCTCCGCAACCCCCTTCCTCTCTAAAAACCAATTTAAAATCTTTTAAAAAAAAGAGTAGGAGCTCTTCTCACTGGGACACGCCATTTGAGAGACAGCTGTGAGAGGCGGCAGCAGCACCCGACTACAGGGGAATGAGACAAGGGGTCTCCCACTCCCCAGACTGCAGCCACTTCCTCACACTTACCTTCGATGTTTTTGGCCATATCATAGTTGACCACCATAGACACATCTTGGATGTCGATACCACGACCTGCCACATCTGTAGCCACCAAAATGTCCTTGGCCCCGGCCTTGAGGTTAGACAGTGCAAATTCTCGCTGCTCCTGGCCTTTTCCACCGTGCAACGTACAAGCATTGTACTGTTGGGAGAATGGTGAGGTGAAGAAAGTGCAATAGAATCATGGAAAGATACCGAAGTAAAGAGGGAGTAGGGACAGAGAGGGAGGGTTTCAGAGAGCAGCAGGGTAGAAGGAAAAGGGAAAGGAGGCAGGAGAAAGAATGAATGCAATTGAAAGAAGGAGAGTACAGGTGAGCTGAAGAATGGGTGGGAGAGAGCAGGATGTGGCATGGCAGAGAGCACCAGGGCAAGGTCAAAGGTAAAATCAGGGGTGAGATATGAAGCCACACAGATTAGAAGTAGAGAGGATGAGGGTGAAAGATGAGGGTAGAAAGCAGAGACCAAGAAGTTTAAGGAAGTGTAAACACCGAGTATTAAGACTTTGATCTACTGACCCTCCTGACCACACTATCCCCTCTCCCAAACATTCATAAACACAACAAACTTGGACCCATCCTATTCCACATCCTCAGACCCTGCCAGAATACGTGTCTCAAAACCTCTCCGTAGCTGGGCCAGTGTAGCTCAGTGATTGAGCGCCGACCTATAAACCAGGAGGTCACGGTTTGATTCCCGGTCAGAGTACATGCCCAGATTGTAGGCTCCATCCCCAGTAGGGGGTGGGCAGGAGGCAGCCAATCAATGACTCTCTCGCATCATTGATGTTTCTCTCCTTCTCCCTTCCTCTCTGAAATGAATAAAAATATATTTAAAAAATAAATAACTCTCCCTGGCCCAAGCCCGCCTGGAGGAAGACCCAAGGGAGCTCTGGTAGGCACTACTGGAATGGACAGTCTTAGTCCTCCTGTCTCCATCACACCTCCCTTTTCCCTCTGGCCCTGACTTGTTCAATACTGGAGAAATTGAAAAATGGGTGAAAATTGAGAGCAGGAGCCTAGGAAGGGCCCTCTAATTTCAGAAAGTAACACCAAAGAGACTGGATTCTGCCCTCCCCCGCCAGACACACCCCCATCTTCTCCAGGGATTTGGCCAAAACGTCACAGCCCTTCTTCTGGTTGACGAAAATGATGATGGGTGGGTCAAAGCCTTGCTCCAAGATTGCCAGCAGCTTTTTCCTGGGGAGAAGAGTAGAAAAATGAGATGCACACTACCTCCTACTCAAGTGAAATGCCCAACCCTGATCTACAAACACCAATTCCAGGCTCTTCAATGCCCATGGCACTGAACAAGAAAACAAGGCAGAACCATCGCCCTTCTCCACCCCATTTCCCCTGGCTCAGCTGTCCCCATACCTCTTCTCTGACTCTGACATGAGGAAGACCTTCTGTTCCACACGTTCATGGGGCTTGCCTGCAGAGCCGATGTACACCACAGCAGGTCGCCGAAGATAGCTCCGGGCCAGACGCTCCACGGCTGGGGGCATGGTGGCCGTGAACATGACCGTCTAGGAAAACAGGACGCTCAGCCTTGGGCCCAGGAAGATACAATCACATATCCTACCATCGCCACAGGCAGTACAGCCCAGGCTGAAGAATTTAAAATAAACCATGGTGTAAACTTTCATAGCCACCACCTTAGGAAATAGTGCCCTTGCCTTCCCACTTCTTTCCTTAGTACCTGAACTTGGCATCTCATGATGATAAGAAGGGCTGAGGGCATTGGCTAGCATCTACAGTGGACAGTACCGTGACTGTTTGGAATCATTTTTCCAGGGTTAAGCTAAATGGCTACAACTGTCAGAGGACTGCATCTAGGCAGGCCTCACCATTTTGGAAACATGCACTCTGAGCCCATGGAAGGCAAGAAGGGCCCCAGAGCAGGTTTGCCAACTTGCCCAAATCTTCCCAACCCAGGGAAGCAGCCTTACTTGGCGGTACTTATGTTTTCCTGACTCAAAGTTGGCCAACATCTTCTCAGGGTCCTCAGCCTCATCTGTGTCCGGCTTCTGGTTGGTGACAGGCATGTGCTCCAGGATCTTCTGGACGTCTGGCTCAAAACCCATGTCAATCATCCTATCTGCCTCATCCAGAACCACGTAGGTACAGCGGCTCAGCACCAGATAGCGGTTTTCCAGCACATCAATCAGACGTCCTGGGGTAGCAATCACAATCTAGGGGGTACAGTGGAATCATATGTAGCCCCAGCAGATACACCCTTCTTCTCTCTTCTGTGAACTACCCACTCACTTGGACAACAGAACCCCAATGCTAAGAAACTTAGACCCCCAACCTCTAATTATGTTTGGCAGTTAAGGTTCCTGAGAATTGGCACAAAATTGCTTGTTGGTATCTTGCATTTTTTCAAGAATGAATGGGGTCTCTGAATAAGATATAGGGGTTAGACAGAGGAGGCAAAATCAGAAGGAACTTTCTTAGATGGAAGAGAAACTAAGAGATATCGTGAAGGGGATTATATAAAATAATACACTAAGAAGTCTGCAGAAAACTCAATTCCTATATCAGACTTGTTATAAAAAGCTCTCCTTCCCTAGCCTGAAAAGGTAGCAACACACAAAGTCAATGACTTGGTCTGGCAGTGATTAAGGGCACAGGATTTGGATATGAATCTCAGCTCTGCCCACTGCCAGCTGTGTAACTTTGGACAAGTTATTGACCGGAGTTTCAGCTGCATCTGTATAATGGGCGTTCCCCTCTGTACTCTCATATGGTTGTGAGAATTACTGACATGCACAGTACAATCCCTGGTGCATAAGTTCTCTATAACAGTAGTACATCTATATAAACCAGCCCTCTTCTTCATTTGACTTAATGTCTGTGGCAGAAACTAGAAAAAGCCCCAAAACAGCACAGTCCAAATGGTGGGCTGGCTGCTGGCTCAGAACCCATGTCAATCATCCTATCTGCCTCGTCCAGAACCACGTAGGTACAGCGGCTCAGCACCAGATAGTGAACAAACCTCACAACCCATGCGCAGCCTGAAGCCCTGGTCTTCTCTGGAGATGCCGCCAATGACAGCCACAGTGCGGATGCCTAGTGGCTTCCCAAACTTGATGGTTTCTTCCTCAATCTGCTGAGCCAACTCACGGGTGGGGGCCAGGATGATAGCATAAGGGCCCTGGTCTGACTCTTCGATCCTGTGGTAAATGGGGCATCCCAGTTTCATGAGCTTTGGTTCCCATGCAGCCACAAACAGGAGCAAGACAAAGTCACACTTAAGAGCAGCTATGGAAATGGAGAGGATGGTGGGAGGAGGGTGCAATGATCTCCCTTAAAAATCAGAGATTCCAATATGCATAACCCATGGACACAGACAATAGGGTGGTGAAGGCCTGGGGCGGTGGTGAGCTATAAGGAGTCAACGGGAGAAAAAAAGGAGACATACGTAATACTTTCAACAATAAAGATTAAAAATAAAATTAAATGTTTGAAGATTAAAGAAAAATCAGAGACTCCAGCTCGGCTAGTGTTGCTTAGTGGTTGAACATCGACCCATGAACCAGGAGATCATGTTTCGATTCCAAGTCAGGGCACATGTCCGGAGCTGCGGGCTTGATCCCCAATAGGGAGCATGCAGGAGGCAGCCAATCAATGAGTCTCTCTCATCACTGATGTTTCTATCTCTCCCTCTCCTTTCCTCCCTAAAATCAATAAAAAAGAAAGGAAACCATGGGGGCGGACTAGAGGGGATTAATGGGGGGCAAAAGGGGACATATGTAATACTTTCAACAATAAAGATTTAAAAAAGAAAACCAAACACTCATTTGCCACTTTCACCATCCCTACCCAGTTAAACCACTCCAACTGGTAACAGATGACCCCACCTGTCAATTTTGGGAAGAGTAGTGATCCAGACCAGCAACGGAATAAGGAAGGCTGCTGTCTTGCCGCTGCCAGTCTCAGCCACACCAATGATGTCACGATTCTGTAGCCCAATGGGAATTGCCTGACGCTGGATAGGTGTTGGTTCCTGCAGTGACCCAGAGAGAGTAATGGGTACAGGCAGAATTATACTACCTGGGCTACTGCCGATAGAGTGGGCACATATGCTAGCACATATGCCTAGTTCACAGGAATGGGGACCTGAGAAGAAACACAATCACCGAAGGCCAATACTTCCACCAGGAAGTAATAGACAATATCACCTTGGTGCCCACTGGCAGAGAAGGCACTCAACAGTCAAGGCACAAAGTTTGTATCCCCTACAACATAGGAACATGCCAGGTCTTCTGAACAATCTGCCCCTCCTCACCTTGTAGCCACACTTATCAATGACCTCCAAGATGTGTGGGGGCAGAGAAGAGTCTTTCCATGATCGGATGGGATTAGGGATCTTGCCACCTTTGGTGGTAATGCTGTAGTCCTCACGGAAGATCCGCCAGTCCCTGTCCGTCATCTCATCTAACTTCTTCTGGGACCAATGACGATCATCCCAGCGCTGCTTGGCTTCCTTCTTACGAAGTTTGCGGAGTCTTGCCCTGGAGCAGGAGCATGAGGAGTAAGTGGGATCAGTTTCCCCAACTCCTTTCTGTACACTCTGGGCTGTGCCCAACCCCAGTCCTGACCACTCACTCCTCCTGCTCCTTTTCTTCCAGTGTTCTCCTCTTCTCCATTAGGTCTCCATAGAAACGTGACTGTTCTCGTTTCTGCTGCTTTAGGTCGATGCCTGCAATGAAGCCTCGCCCCAACAACTGCACCTGGTGCCGTTCTTTGTACCTGGGATTGGGACAGAGGAAGAAAAAAAGGAGCTGTTACAGCAGCAGGAGGGAAGGGCCAACTACCAATATGTACATTCCCCTTCCTAGCCAGGGTCTTTCCTCACCCAGAGTGTTGGGTTAATACTAGTTTATCAATTTCCCCATCCCAGCTTATCTTAATCCTATCTCTATAGTCATTGTTTCTCTCTACAACTGACAGACAACCTACGGAATGGGAGAAGTTACTCGTTAATAATACATCTAATAAGGGGTAATATCTAAAATATATAAAGAACTCAGGCTCGCTGAAACCGGTTTGGCTCGGTGGATAGAGCTTCGGCCTGCGGACTGAAGGGTCCCAGGTTTGATTCCGGTTAAGGGCATGTACCTGGGTTGCGGGCACATCCCCAGTGGGAGATGTGCAGGGGGCAGCTGATCGATGTTTCTCTCTTATCGATGTTTCTAACTCTCTATCTCTCTCCCTTCCTCTCTGTAAAAAATCAATAAAATATATTTTAAAAAAAAAAAAAAGAACTCAGGCTCTCTGCCATGTGAAGATACAGTAAGAAGATGGCCATGTACAAATCAAGAATACTGTTCTCACTAAACACTTGACACCCTGAATCCTTGATGTTAGATTTCTCAGCTTTCAGAATTGCAAGAAATGTTTGTTGTTGAAAAATAAATAAAATATATAAAGAACTCATACAACTTAACACCAAAAAGACAAACAATCTGAGTAAAAATATGGGCTGAGGACCTGAAAAGACACTTCTTCAAAGAGAATATATAGATGGCCATTAGACACATGAAAAGATGCTCAACAAAAGACACTTCTTCAAAGAGAATATATAGATGGCCATTAGACACATGAAAAGATGCTCAACATCACTAATCATCAGGGAATGCAAATCAAAACCACAATATCATCTCACATTTGTCAGAGTGCTTATTATCAAAAAGTAACAAGTATTGGGGAGAATGTAGACAAAAGGGAACCCTTGTACACTGTTGGTGGGATTACAAAATTGGTGTAGCCACTATGGAAAACAGTATGGCAGTTCCTCAAATAATTAAAAATAAAACTAACATATGACTCAGCAATCCTACTTCTGAGTATTTATCCAAAAACATCCAAAACACTAACTGTAAAAGATACATGCACCCCTATATTCACTGCAGAATTATTTACAACAGCCAATATATGGAAGCAACCTAAGTGTCCATCAATAGACAACTGGACAAAGAAAATGTGGTACACATATACAATGGAATACTACTCAGCCATAAAAAAGAATAAAACTTTACCATTTGCAACACATGGATGGACCTAGAGGGTATTGTGTTAAGTGAAATAAGTCAGACAAAGAAAGACAACTACCATATGATTTCACTTATATGTGGAATCTAAAAAGACAAAATAAATACACCAACAAAACAGAAATAGACTCATAGATACAGAGAACTGATGGGACAGATGGAAGGGGGTTTGGGAACATGAGTGAAAAAGGTGAAAGAATTAAGAAGTACAAATAGGCAGTTACAGAATAGTCATGGGATGTAAAGTAGCGCATAGAAAATATAGTCAATACTATTGTAATAACTATGTATGGTCTCAGGTGGGTACTAGACTTATGGGGGGATAACTTTGAAAGTTACATAAATGTCCAACCACTATGCCATATACCTGAAACTAATAGAATATTGAGCGTCAACTGTAATTTAAAAAAAAAGATCTAGTTTAGGCCTGAAGCCACTCACAGTGGGTTGTAGTCGATAGATGTGTCCTCAGATGCATCCCACTCAAAGACAAACTTGCGGTCATTGAGATGCCTCGTTCGGCGCCGCTTCTTAATTCCACCCAGGTAACGCTCCTGCCCACAGACAGAACACAGAGCCCATCAAGCTTGAGGCCCAAAGCTCGCATGCAGAGATCAGAATGGTTAAGTAATTAAAGCTCATTTGTGTGTGGGGAGGGGGGAGTGAAAACAGAACCAAGGCCTGCACCTTAATGGCATGCAGTTCCTTGCTCTTATCCTTCTCCTCCCGGATCTTCTGCCGCCCTTCCTCATCCTCATTTCCATTGGTCTCCCGTTCCATCCTCTCCCTGCGCTCCCGTCGTTCCCGCTCCTGAGGGTCTTCTGCAGACCAAACAAAGCAAAGCTGCAGAAGAGCTCAGTGAAAATAAAAAAGAGCATGGCAGGACCCAGACAATGGACACCAAATGGGAAAAAAGGGAGGTTTATGAGACAAGGGAAATGGGGGATATAACAGAAAGACAGTTTTCTTATAAACTTCCCCCATCCTTTCCTCTTCCAAACTACAGAACAAGTTTCTAGCTCTTCCTGCCCCATCCCACCCATTTCTATTCCATCCAGGGGCCACAGGGGGTAGGAAAACGAACCCAACATTTTCCTGCCCAAGTCTTGAAACTGTTTCCTTTTCTTCCTCTCCTCTTCAAGCATCTTCTGCCGCTCTTCCACCTCCTGCTGCCGTCGCTTCAGCGCTTCTGCCTCTCGTTCTGCTTTGGACAGGAACTTGGGCTACAAAATAGACTGGACTGTAAACAAAGGAGCTAGAACACCACTGATGTTTGGGAGATGGCAGGGAGCTAAAAAATATTTGCTCAGGCATTAAACCTGTTAAGAAAAATACAAACAGGCTTAGGATCCTGTTATGGGCTGAATTTTGTCCCCTCAAGATGCATATATGGAAGCCATAACCCCCAGTACCTCAAATTTTGACTGTATTTGGAGATAGGGCCTTTACAGAGGCACTGAAGGTAAAATGAGACCCTTAGGGTAAGTCCTAATTCAACCTGAATGGTGTCCTTAAAAGAAAAAGAAAAAAAAAAAAAAAAACTGCCCCAGCTGGTGTGGCTCAGTTGGTTGAGCATCGTTCCACGCACCAGGAGGTCACTGGTTTGATTCCCAGTCAGGGCTTGATCCCCAGTAGGGTGTGTGCAGGAGGCAGCCGATTGATGTTTCTCTCTCATCGATGTTTCTGTCTCTCTCTCCCTCTCCCTTCCTCTCTGAAATCAATAAAAATCTATTTTAAAAATATATATTTTAAAAAAATTTGGACACACATACACCAGGAATACGCATGCCCAGAGGGAAGACCATGTGAAGACAAAGACATTTATCCACAAACCAAGGAGAGAGGCTTCAGAAGAAACAGCCCTGCTGTCTCTGATATCAGACAACTGGCCTCCAGAATGGGGAGCAAATGAACTGCTGCTGTTGGAGTGGCCCAGCCTGTCGTGTTTTCTGTGGCAGCCCGGGCCAGCTAACACAGACCCTCCAGTTCCTACCTTAGCCTCCGCTTCTTCCTCGGCCTTTTTCTTGGCCAGAAGTTCCTCTAGGGATAATGGCTGGGCCTGAAGATAAAACACAGGACTTCAGTCCATAAAGGCTCTATCCCTTTGAAGATCAAAAAATTGGGCTTGAATTCAAGAGGAAAATGAGAAACCCTTCCTCTTGCTTGCCTTAGGCTTCTTATCACCATGTTCATCCTCGTCATCCTTCTTAGAGTCTCTGTCTTTCCGAGATTTAAAATCTTTTCCTCGTCCAGGAGATAAACTTTAAGAAAAAAGAACAGAAAAGGTCTATTGCTGTCTTACCCCAGCCCCTGAATGAGGTTCAGGCTGACCCCAAAAAGAGGATGGAAGTTTTCCCAAGACTCAGCAAGACTGGCCCAGGGTCACCCACAGGACTGGATGCTTCCTTTGCAGGCATGGTCACTCTGCCTGCTCTGAAACACAATGATGGCCCCGTCTTGGTCCCAATCTACCTGAATCTCCTTTTCTGAAACTAAGTTCTTCTGGCAAGTGGGTCTTCATTTCAAAATATTTCCAAATATTTTGATATCAAAAATATTTCCTCCAAATAGCAGTTGTACATTGAAGGAAAAAAATCCTGCTTCATAATACACAGTGAATTTAGTCTACACAGCCACCCATATACACCCTTCCAAGACACTGCTATATATGCCCTTCCTCATTTTCCTTACTACCAGTCATAGCAATCCTTTCCCCACATCTGCTATAAGTGTAATCTTCAAGAGATCTCAAACAACTTTGTTATAAGAATTCTGTCCTTTGCCCTGAATTCTAAGTACATATTGGGGCCAAATAAAAACTCTGCATAAAAAGTTTCCAGAAGAAAGCTATCAAGACACTAGGGAAGCCCTAGCCAGTTTGGCTCAGTCGATAGAGTGTCGGCCTGTGGACTGAAGGGTCCCGGGTTCAATTCCAGTCAAGGGCACATGCCTGGGTTGTGGGCTCAATCCCCAGTAGGGGGCGTGCAGGAGGCAGCCCAGCCGGTTGATGGTTCTCTCTCATCATTGATGTTTCTTTCTCTCTTTCCCTCTACCTTCCCCTCTGAAATCAATAAAACATATTTACTAAAAAAAAAAAAAAAAAAAAAAAAAAGACACTAGGGCATTAAGCTATTCCCAAAAACACATGCTGAATATCCTGGGTAGAAAACTGAATGGTTCAGTGGAGCTAAAGGAATGCTTTGTAGGCTGGTAACCTTTTCAAACTCATTTCTAAATTCTAAGACAAGCTGACCCTCAAGAGCTGTGACTTCACTAACTGTTATATGTTCTAAAGACACATGCCTTCTAAAAAGGACAGCTCTGTCCAACCGGCGTGTCTCAGTGGTTGAACATCGACCTATGAACTAGGAGGTCATAGTTCAATTCCCGGTCAGGACATATACCCAGGCTATGGGCTTGATCCCCAGTGTGGGGCATGAAGGAGGCAGCCAATCAATGATTCTCTCTCATTACTGGTGTTTCTATCTCCCTCTCCCTCTTCCTTCTTCTCTGAAATCAATAAAAATGTATTTTCAAATAAAAATAAAAAAGGCAGCTCTGCAGTAATTGCCAATAGGAGCCACTCAGGAAAATTTACCTTCTTACAAAGCTGACCAAACTCAGATGCAGAGAGAAGGAGATGGGAGCATTCCCCTAAGCCCCCTCTCATTCCCTCAGGTACCTGGATCGTTTCCGGTCCTTGTCCCGTCTGTGCCCATCCTTATCCCGATCTCGGTCCTTCTTATTCCGATCCCGCTCCTTATCTCGCTCTCGGTGCCGTCGTTCTCTGAAGACAACAAATTTAAGAAATCACTGGATATTTCCAGAGTATCGGGCTCCACTGCAGCCTGAGAAGGTCCGATGATCTTTTCTCCCCAGTAAAATTTTACAAATTGAGAAATGTGTTTCTTGGGGAAGTTATAAGGGGTTCTAAGATCTTACAGCTCAGAGTTGCACTGCTAAGTATTAATGGCAATGATAGAACATGGACTATATGAACAGATAAACTAACTCTGGACCTTTTGAGCTAATGAGGCTCTAGGTACAGATCCCTCCTAATCTGGAGGTATCAGAGGAACCAGGAATGAAGAAGTCTGAAATGTACTCTCCCTTTCGACATAGCAGACATACAAAGTTACTCTACCTTTCCGTAGACTTGGACCGGGAACGGGAGCGAGACCTGCTGCCCCCTCGACGCCTATCCCTTGACCGATGCCGCTTTCTATCTTTAGAAGGGGAAGATTTCCGGTCCCGGTCTCTATCCCGTTCTCTGTCAGGTGACCGAGATCGCTTCCTTTCCTCCTTCGAAGGTGACACATCACGGTCCTTCTTGTCAGCCAACTCTCCTGCCATCTGTCAAGGGTAAGAGGAGTACTTATTATGTACAGTGGGGCCTTGACTTACGAGTTTAATTCGTTCCGTGACGGAGCTCGTAACTCAAATTACTCGTATGTCAAATCTTAAAGTAAATGAGTGAGACACGTGATGCTGGGCTGATGTTGTGGCGTTCATTGTGACATTCACTGTGCCAACTAGCAGTGGGGTATCTGAAGCTGGCTTGTAACCCAAATTTTAGCTCGCAACCGGCCGAGAGACAGCTCATATCTCGAAAAACTGGTTAGTCAGGACACTCGTAAGTCAAGGCCCCACTGTACTGGGTACTACTCTAAACTGTTTATATATAAGTACTTAATCTCAAAACAACCCTATGACGTAGATATATTAATATGCCTACCTTATAGATGAGGAAACTGAAGCTCAGGTGTATAAAGTAACTTGCCTAAGGACACACAGGTGGTAAATGGCAGAGTTCCAGGCAGTGGACTCCAGAGGCCCACTTTTACTCATTATACTATACTAGTGGCCCAGTGCATGAAATTCGTGCAGGGGGCGGAGGTCCTCTCAGCCCGGCCTGCACTCTCTCCAGTCTGGGACCCCTCAGGGGACGTCCGGCAGTCGGACATCCCTCTTGCAATCTGGGACCGCTGTCACCTAACCGCTCACCTGCCTGCCAGCCTGCTTGCCCCCAACTGCTCCCCCCCCCCCCGCCAGCCTGCTTGCCCCCAACTGCCCCCCCCAGCCTGATCACCCCTAACTGACCCCCCCCCCAGCCTGATCACCCCTAACTGCCTCTGCCTTGACCCCACCACCATGGCTTTGTCTGAAAGGAAGTCTAGAAGGTCTCCTGGTCTAATTAGCATATTACCCTTTTATTATTATAGATTGCCTTTCTGTGGTTAGTTGTTGGGGTCCATCCCTAGCAGGTCCAGCGGTTCCCAAAGGTGTGGACAGTGTCAGTGAAGAAGGAATGACACAGAGGCAGCGTTCAGTTGATCATCATAGCCAGGTTCTCTAGCCAGGATCTCCAGCCAAGTTCTGTATTTATTGTCTTGTTACATCTGTATTTATACCAGTTGATTTTAATCCTATCAATTCTATTCCAAAGGTTAGGGCATTTCTTATCTCCATTCCAAGGTTACGCTATGGTTCTATTAAGCTACAAGGAAGAAACTGAAGGAGATTATCCTAAGTAAAGATTATGTAGCTTAAGTGTGATCATAGTTAAGGTGATTAAATACCCGCCTGGCACTTAGTTAAGGGTTTTTATTCCCTCCCTAACTCCAGTGAAAAATCCTCACCTGGGGAAACAACCTTTCTCGGAGAGGTGGTCCTGTTTAAAACACATAGCGCTAAGAAGGGGAGCAAACATATTAAGAACAGTATGCCATATACGCCAGATCCCTTGAAACATATGCTGTGCAGATGTTTCTTCCCTGCAGCGACTGTGTCAAGCAGAAGGATGGACCAGCTTCCGGCAGTTAGTTTTTGTATATATTCATTTCTAAAAGTATATAACTAATATACCTTATTTTTAAATTTAGACTGCAAGAGCATTAAAAGAGATGTTAGTAAATAACTAGTGTACTCCTACCTCTAGAAACATCCTGTATTGCTTATCTTAGGAGTCTGTTAGGTCTGCCAGCCCACCAGAATCAGTCAACACACAAACCTAAGGGATATGTTCTCTTGAGCTCACAAAAAAAGCTCAAAAGGGGGGGAGGGCTGTCTAACTTTGAGATTTGGCATTATAGTTACCTTTTCAAGGAAAAACTAAATTTACCTGGAGAAACAGAAAGGTACTTCTAGTTATACAATGGGAAAAGCTAGAAGGGTACACAGTACCTCCATGAACTTTTTTATTTTTTTGCAACTTCCTATAAACCCATAATTATTTCAGAAGAAAGGTAGATACCAAAAACTACAGGTCGTAGACATTCTGACTGGCATTCCCTACTCAGATTTTCACAGTCTTGATCATTGCCCAGTCCCATGAAAGATTTGCGCAGGAATTAAGCCCCGTGCCCTTTTGCCTGGGAACACTGAACACTGCCACACTGTCAACTGTCTTTCAGACTACAAAATCTACTTCACTTCACTTGCTAAAACAACAGCAAGTCTGAATCTGCCTCTACCCCATCATCATCATCATCATCATTATCACAACCATCATCTCCATCCCCAACTTGGGATAAATTTCTCAGAACTTATTTTAGCCTCAAATGGTTCAGCTAGAGCCAAAACCGGTTTGGCTCAGTGGATAGAGCGTCGGCCTGCGGACTGAAGGGTCCCAGGTTCGATTCCGGTCAAGGGCATGTACCTGGGTTGCGGGCACATCCCCAGTGGGAGATGTGCAGGAGGCGGCTGATCGATGTTTCTCTCTCATCAATGTTTCTAACTTTCTGTCTCTCTCCCTTCCTCTCTGTGAAAAATCAATAAAATATATTTAAAAAAAAAAAAAAATGGTTCAGCTAGAATATCAGTCCCCTAAGCTTTAGTTTACAACCCCCTTTTCCCACGTCATACCCTGCCATGTGTCTTTAAGAAGGGAGAACTTATAAAGAAAAGAAAAATGAACAAGTAGCACTTTCAAAAGGTGGAGAAACATCCCATTTTATCTCACGACTGCCTGAGAAATGACTGAATGTTCTATATCAGTACCTCAAATTATATTGATGTCTCTACCACGTACAGCCCCAAGAAAACACTCCAGAAGAAAGGCTATTTTCTCTAGAAAGCATCCTAGACATCATTGATTGTTTCAATAAATATTACTCGAGCACCTGATAGGTGCCAGAAACTGTTCTGTGTAGCAGAGATACACCTATAAACAAAACAAAGTCTCAGATCTCTAACACTTAAATTTCAGTAAAGCAGACAACAGTTAAGTAATAAGTTCAAATAGTAACAAGAACTAATGGAGAGAATAAAACATATAATGGGGAGAGGTATGAGCAAGAGACAAGAAAGTGCAGGAAAAGAATTTTTTACATGCACTGTAAGCTGAGATTTGAATGATGGGAAAGAGAGAGCCTACAAAAAACAGGTAAAAGAACTTACTGGGTAGAAGCAATTATTAAGGGACTGGGCAGGAATTAGCTTAGCGTGTTTGCCAATTAAAAACAGACTTGTGTGAGTCTGGCTGGTGTGGCTCAGTGGCTGAGCGTTGACTTGTGAACTAGGAGGCTGTGGTTTGATTCCTAGTCAGGGCACATGCCTAGATTTCAGGCTCCATCCCCAGTCAGGAGCGTGCAGGAGGCAGCCAATCAATGATTCTCTCTCATCATTGATGTTTCTGTCTCTCTCCCTTCCTTTCTGCAATCAATAAAAAAATATGTATTTTTTAAAAAGGGTGGAAACAGAAGCATTGAGAATGCTATTATAGCCGAGGCCGGTTTGGCTCGGTGGATGGAGCGTCGGCCTGTGGACTGGAGGGTCCCGGGTTCGATTCCGGTCAGGGGCGTGTACCTTGGTTGCGGGCGCGTCCCTAGTGGGAGGTGTGCGGGAGGCGGCTGGTCGATGTTTCTCTCTCATCGATGTTTCTGGCTCTCTGTCTCTCTCCCTTCCTCTCTGTGAAAAATCAATGGAATATATTTAAAAAAAAAAAAAAAAAAAAGAGAATGCTATTATAGTAGTCTAGACAAGAGATGACAGAGGCTTGTTCTAGGAAAGTGGCAATGAAGGATGAAAAGAAGTAGACGGCTTCAGGATATACTTTGGAGGCAGAACTGACAGGACGTACTAATAATGAAGGGACAGAGGGGAAAGGGACACAACGACAGCTCCTAAATTTATGGTTTGAGCAACCTAGTGGTTCCTGGTGCCATCAGTGACTGACAAAGACTCGGGGAGCGGGAGTGAGGACACTTAGGAGGAAATAACGTTTCCTTTTGGCCATGTCAGCCAAGAAAACCAAATGGAGATTGCAGGAAGGCAGCTGAAAATGCAGCTCTGGAATTCAGAACAGAGACCGTGGAGACAAAAATTTAAGTCACTGATGCTTAGATGGTTTTTAAAGCCATGGGACACTAAGTTATAACACTTAAGTAGGCAGTATGGTTAAAGAAGAAAACAAACCAGAAGGAATGCAGGGCTGAGTTCCGGAACACTATAACATTTGGAGGAAAAGCTGGAAAGAAGCTAATGTCACTGAGAAAGGAGTGGGGGGTGGGGTGGGGGGTAGGTAAAGTAAAAGGAGGGGAAAAAGGGACTTCCACGATCTGGAAATCGCAGAAGCCAAAGCAGGTTTCCAGGAGGGAGTAGTTAGCTATGCCAAGTGGAGGAAGACTAGGAGATAGAGGAGTGGTGACTCTTGAATCTCGAAAAATGGAGGTGGCTGGTAACCCTGACAAGAGCTATTTCGATGGCACTGGGGTAGAAGCCTGAGCGGAGCGAGAAGACAGTAAACACAGGCAACTTGTATTCTAAGTTCTACTTATTTATCACGGGCACACCCTAGCCATTGCTTTCAGCAGCCGTCCTTGCAAACCTCCAGATCTTTGAGTTCCTCAGTTCTTGTAGGGCAGGGGCACATTCTTTTGTTGTTGTTGAAGTTTTTGTCAAACATCCACTATGTACAAGGCACTGCGCTAGGTGCTGTGAGAGTTACAAAAGGAAATCAGGAAGTTTGTTCTGCAGAACAATACAGGTTATGAGACACATACCAAGATGAAGGCTCAGATGGAGTATCTATTGCATGAGTTCAAAGAAGTTTCCTTTCATTTGTAACATCTGCACAGGAAGTGGCTTTTAGCATTTAAGTATAGGTAGAATTTAAAGATGTGTAATTGAGGGTGCGGAAAATAAGTCATTCCGGGAAAAAGAAATAATATAGAAGGCGCAGAGGCGGGAAAGCATGACTGGTTCTGGGAGAAAAGCCAGGGTCCTAGTTTGGCTGGAGCAAGGGCTACTCAAAACACGAAGGAATAAGGTCAGACGGGGGGCATCCCAGATGCTGTGCCATGGGACCTGGCCTGCGCTCCCCAGAACCAACACTACCCTCTGGGGCCCGCGCCCCTTCGCTCTTGCCGGCTAGAGCCTTCCGGGCTCAGGCCCCTTCCCTGAGCCGTTCTTCCCCGCCTGGTCCCAGAGGCAGGGGCACCGCCGTGCCTCCACTCGCGCCCTCTGTGCAAGCTCGTGGGAACCGCCTCCATCGCCCGGGACTCACCACTCTGACTCTGAACCGCCCAACGCGGCCTCAACGTCGCCCAGCAGTCGCCATCTTTCCCTTTTCCGGGTCGCCGAGATGCACCCCCACGACCGCGCGGCAAGCTGGGAAGGCGAGTTCCTAATACTGGGCTGCACTTGCCCATGAGAGCTCCAGAACTACCAATCCCAGAATGCACGGCGCCAGCGTCAACCCCGGGGCGCGGAGTCTGCTGGGCAATGTAGTTCGCCAAACATCTGAGTCGGCCAGCGGAAGAGTTTTCCGTGGGTGGGCTTCCCGCAAAAGGCTCCTTCCCAGCGCCGTCTTCTTGGAATGTGCTGGTCTTCCTAGAAACTGCAGTCAACGACTACCATGGCTTGTGGCTTATTTCCCTTTGTGGAAAGCGTTTTTACAAAAATATCTGTGAGAGAGATTATTAGTCCCACTTCATAGGTGGACAAATACCAGTAAAAGTTAGGTTACAGCCCTAACCGGTTTGACTCAGTGGATAGTGCGTCAGCCTGCCGACTCAAGGGTCCCAGGTTCGATTCCCATCAAGGGCATGTACCTTGGTTGCGGGCACTGAAGTATGGTACATCTCAGGTAGAAACTGTAGTTTAACTTTAACCCTGCTGTTTGGCTTCTGTGCTTATTTGCTTTGTTTAACAATAGAAAAGTTACTTTGATTTTCTAAATTGTATAAGTCATCCCATTCGATTAAATGCCTTATTGATTGTAATGTGAATATCCCATGGGTTGTGGTCATACTGGTTTTAGAAAGCACATTTTCCTTTACCTGGGAAGGAAAGCACAGTTATCCCAAGGTCAGAGGGCTCCAGTTAACTATCCTTGTTGACTCAGTGTTCCAGAGACCCAAAACTGTAATTTAGATAACATGCCTAAGTTTAACCCAGGTCAATTCAGTGACCTCGAGACCCAAAACTATAATTAACATGCTGCTTCTGCTTCTGTAAACTGCTTTTTTGCAAACCAGGTTCCTCATTCCAAACCTTGAGATGTAATCAATACCTTTGTGATCTTTGCCTATATAAGTCTGGCTTTGCCACCATCTTATCACTGTGAGATTTGGGAAAGCAAAATGGCCCCTCATAGTCCTGGATTGCAATAAATGTGACTCTAATTCGACTTCTTGAGGCGTCCTTCTGTGATTTGCGGGGTACATTACAACAGCACAACCCCAGTAGGGAGTGTGCAGGAGGCAGCTGATCAATGTTTCTAACTCTCTATCCCTCTCCCTTCCTCTCTGTAAAAAAAAATCAATAAAATATCCTATCTAATAAAAGAGAAACATGGTAATTGGTGTACAACCGCTACCCTTCCCATTGGCTAATCAGGGCAATATGCTAATTAACTGCCAGCCAAGATGGCGGCCGGCAGCCAGGCAGCTTGAAACTAACATGAGGCTTGCTTGCTTCAGTGACGGAGGACTCCAATGTTCCCCGCCTGCCGCTGCAGGCCTCTGAGCTGCAAGCAACTATGTAACAAACATAGAAGCTAAACAAAACCCCAGAAACCTTCCGGGCTTCAGCCAGCAGGATCGCAACATTGTAAGCAAAGGCCAGAAACCTACTTTCAGCAGCGGAGGCCTAAGAGCTGGAGCCAAGCCTCAAAGCTAAACCTGGACCAGAATTAAAAAAAGAAAAAAAAAGAAAAAAAGGAGCGGTTGGGAGCTTCAGTCACCCCCAGCCTGAAAACAGCCCTCAGCTCCTCACCCAGACTGGCCAGGCACCCCAGTGGGGACCCCCACCCTGAAGGGTGTGTGACAAGCTGCAAACAGCCATCATCCCCTCACCCAGGCTGGCCAGGCACCCCAGTGGGGATCCCCACCCTGAAGGATGTGTGACCAGCTGCAAACAGCCATCATCCCCTCACCCAGGCTGGCCAGGCACCCCAGTGGGGACCCCCACCCTGATCCAGGACACCCTTCAGAGCAAACCAGCCGGCACCCACCCATGCACCAGGCCTCTACCCTATATAGTAAAAGGGTAATATGCCTCCCAGCACCGGGATCAGCGTGACAGGGGGCAGTGCCCAAACCCCCTGATTGCCCTGCGGCTCTGTGTGTGACAGGGTGCGGCGCCCCAACCCCCCCACCCCCCACGGGCCCTGCTCTGTGTGTGACGGGGTAGAGCCATAACCTCCCCATCTGCCCTGTCCTGAATGTGAGAGTGGCAGCACCCCAACCCCCTGATGGGCCCTGCTCTGTGGGTGATAGAGGGTGGCGCCCCAACCCCCTGATTGGCCCTGCTCTGTGCGTGACAGGGTACAGAGCCCCAACCCCCGTGATGGGCCCTGCTCTGTGAGTGACAGGGGAAATGCCCCAACCCCCTGATTGGCCCTGCTCTGTGTGTGACAGGGGGTGGCGCCGCAACCTCCCCATCGACCCTGCCTTGAGTGTGACAGGGGATGGTGCCCCAACCCCCCAATCGGCCCTACCCTGAGCGTGACTGAGGGTGGAATCACAACCTCCCGATCACCCTGCTCTGTGTATGACAGGGGGCGGCGCCCCAACTCCCCAATCAGCCCTGCTCTGAGCCCAACCAGGGGCTGCACTTAGGGATTGGGCCTGCCCTCTGCCACCTGGGAGCAGGCCTAAGCCAGCAGGTCGTTATCTCCCGAGGGGTCCCAGACTGCGAGAGGGCAAAGGCCGGGCTGAGGGCCACCCCTCCCCCCCAAGTGCACAAATTTTTGTGCACCGGGCCTCTAGTATTTAAAATAAAATAAAATAAATCAACATTCTCCTCTTTAAAAAAAAAAAAAGTTAGGTTACAGGTGTAGCTGAGTATTTCACAATGAAGGTAGATCTGTTCATTGTTTGGGACTATCCCAGGTTTAGGAGAACGTTGTAGCAACCCACAATAATAACTCCTTTATTGAGACAACTCAAAATGAGGCCACACAACAGATTCCAAAGTTCTGGGCAGTGGCACATGTTTTCTCAACACTCCAAATAGGACCCTGGCTTCTTTCTTCCTCATATTCCACCCCCTCTCCCACTTCAGTCCTCCACTGAGTTCCCCCTACACACACACACTCCCCAAACTGTGTTTTCACTTTGTTTTTCTTTGGTCTTATCATTCACAGTTCCTTGCAACTTCTAGAATGGGCTTAAGTAGATACCAGGAAGTATCTAATGCCTCCTTCCTTCCCATTTCCCATCATCGGCTTTTTAAAAATCCTCACCCGAGGATATATTTATTGATTTTAGAGAGGAAACCGGTGCGGGGGGGGGGGGGAGGAACATAGAAACATAATATGTATCCTGACCAGGGACCGAACCTGCAACCTTTTGGTGTACAAGATGACACATCAACCAAGCCACCCAGCCAGGCAGCTTTTTTGTTTCAATCCCTTATAGCTGTAGGGGCTGGCTTTTCTCTCTGAATATATGTTCAGTTCTCCTCAAGCAGAGCCTCTGGATAGACGCAAATAATTCTAAAGCCCTGAGCATCATGCACATCGGCCCAAGTTCTCCTGGGAGAGGTACCATTCTGCTCTGCATTCTGCCGCCATTGATCAGCCGCCACTTTTACCCCAGAGACAGAACTGAAGGGAAAGTAGCCTATTATGTGCAATTCACCCAGTGGACACTGGAGGGCTCTCCACTCACAGAATGCAAATCCAGCTAACAATCAGATCAAAGCTGTAGATGAATCTTTAACAGCTGCACTTAAATCTTTATTGAAAATCTTCTAAGTGCCCAACTCTGTGCTGGACATTTAACTTACCTTACTTATTTTCCTGAGTTCTAATAACAGTATTTTACTGATAAGATTGTGGCCCAGAAAAATTAATTATGCCTTAAAAGAATGGAGCCAGGATTCAACTTCAGAATCCATGCTCTTTTCCTATTTCCACATTTCCGTTCCTCATCTTTAAAAATGGGTAGCCCTAGTCCTAGCCGGTTTGGCTCAGTGGGTAGAGTGTCGGCCTGCAGACTGAAGGGTCCCGGGTTCGATTCCGGCCAAGGGCACATGCTCGGGTTGTGGGCTCGATTCCCGGTGGGGGGCGTGCAGGAGGCAGCCGATCGATGATTCTCTCTCATCATTGATGTTTCTATCTCTCTCTCCCTCTCCGAAATCAATAAATATATATTTTTAAAAATAAATAAAAATGGGTAGCCCTAGCCTGTTTGGCTCAGTGGATTGAGCGTCGGCCTGTGGACTGAAGGGTCCCAGATTCGATTTCAATCAAGGGCACCTGCCAGGGTTGTGAGCTTGATCTCCAGTAGGGGGTGTGCAGAAGGTAGCCTATCAATGATTCTCTCTCATCATTGATGTTTCTATCTCTCTTTCCCTCTCCTTTCCTCTCTGAAATCAATAAAAAAAAATATATTTTTAAATGGGTAAATTAAAACCCAGAAAAGTGATGAGGTTGTCCAGGTTCATAATAGTTCTAGCACATTTCTCTCATGAATGAGACAAATAAAACATTGAGCTTAAAAGATACTTATTTGATCCCTGGCTTGTGTGGTTCAGTGGTTAGAGGGTCTCGGGTTTGATTTCTGGTCAAGGGCACATACCTGGGTTGCAGGTTTGATCCCTGGCCCCAGTCAGAGCATGTGTGGGAGGCAGCCAGTAGATGCGCACAGTTGTTTCTCTCTCTCTCCCCCTCCCTCCCTCCCTCCCTTCCACTCTCTCTATAAATCAATGGAAACAATATCCTTGGGTGAGGATCAACAACAACAAAAAAGATACTTGTTTGTTTTAACCTGTTAGTTCTTTCACAAGCATGCATCTTTGGAGATGGAGACAAAGAGACTATGTTCTAATGAGGACCACAGGGAGTCTCCTTTTTTAGGTACAACATGGCTAGCAGTAATGGGCCAATGGGATTATAGTTAGCGCTGAGACTTGGTTTGAATCTTGATTCCACTACATACAAGCAGTATGATCTCGTGCAAGTTATGTGGCATCTCTGGCTTTTCTGTTTCCTTATTTATAAAATACTGATAATAATATGACTTGCCTCAGGGTAGGACTTGCCTCTGAGCAGTGAGAAGTGCATGTTCTGGAGCCAGGTTACCTGGATTTGCATCCAGCTTCTACCACTTTCTGGCTGTGTGACGTTGGGCACATTGACTAATCTCTCTGAACCTGTTTCCTTGTCTGTAAAGTGAAGTAGCTAGTACTCCATAGGAATAAATAATATATAAAGAACTCAAAAGCATCTCCGACCCACAGTAAACAATTGACAAATGTCAGCTATTCTCATTTGTAGGGTTAATAAATGTGACGTTGGTAAAGCTATCAGCACAGCACTGGGCACACTCAATGCCTAGTAGCTCTCTATTTCCAACACACGATGAAACTTGGAAAAAAGAACTATAGGTCATTGAAGAGAAGGGAAGCTGAGGCCCCTGAGCTGCCCTCAACAGGCAATAGAATTGGGAGTTCAAGAAAGCAGAAGACATCATTTCTCTTTGAACTCAGATGAGACCAGAACTCCTGCAGGTTGGGATCTCAGCAGCTTGGATCCTTGGGATTCACCAAACCTGTCGCTCTCTCTACACTCTCTGGGACAATGGTTCTCAACCAGGAGTGAGTGTGCCCCAGGGGACACTTAGCAACATCTGGAAACATTTTGGTGGTAGACAACTGGGGAGGGGGGCTGCTACTGACCTCTAACAGGTAGAGAGGCCAGGGATGCTAAGCCTCCTCCAATGCACAGGACAACCCTCACAGCAATCCCTTTTCTAGTCTAAAATGTCTTTAGTTCCAAGGTTGAGAAACCCTGCCCTCGGGCTAAGATCCTCAGTGGCTTAGCAGGACTTGGATGGGGTTGGGGGTGAGTAGGGGTGGGAGTAGAGGGAGGAGATCCTTGTTGGAAGTGCCGGAACGGTGGAGGCAGCCGCTCTGCCGCCCACAGGAAGGGCCCCAGGGCAGCCTTTTCTTCATTATCAATGACCAAAGGAAACAGAAAGACACTAAGAAAACAGAGCCAACTTCTTTATGTGTTATATTTTTCATTAATAAATAGGTTTTCTTCTTTAAACACAGAACATATAACAGATTGAAACACGCCCCCCTCCCCCCATTCCAAAGACAAGAGTCTATAAAACAAATGCCAGCTGTACTGCCCTAGGGGCAGAAAAAGTCTGGTGACCCCCACCCAGCCCTGCCCCCTGCAGCACCACCACCCCCACACTGCAAGAGAAGGGGGTCCAGGGCTTCTCCCTTGGACCCTGGGGACTTAGGTGAGAAGCATGTGAATGTATGATGTCACCTCCCCATGAGGCATGGGCTATGCGAAGATGAGGTTTCCTTCTCATTGGCTCTGACCAGCTCCTGTCCTGATTTCAGTCATGAAGCACCAGGCTCAGCTCCCAAGGGAGCTGCCTCACGGCTTCCCCACTCTCCATTCTTCTGTGGCCTCCTCAGAGGGGAAGGGCAGGGCTCAGGGGCCCCTCCCGTCCCCTGGCCTGCATGGAAGCGCTGGGTGGAAGAGGCATGATGCTGAAGGTGAGGCTCTTGTAAGACCCCTGAGCCCATGGGGCCAGCATGCCCCCCACACCCCCACACCATTTCTTCCTCTGGAGTGGGGGGCACTGGGGCAGGCACCCCCTCCACCACCTAGTGCCTGGCTTGGGGTGTGATGGTTCTTTCTTAGTGTCAGGTCCTCAAGCCGGGCCTGGCTCTTTCCTTGTCCCATTCTTGTCTCCTTCCAAGCCCTCACCGTGGCAGTCTGAAAAACTCGTTGTCCAGTGTCCTAAATTGTCTCCTCCTCCCTCTCCCCGCGCCTCTGCAACCCGAGGGAGGGAGTGGGAGGTTGTCTCCCCTCTCCAACCCCCGCTTCACATAATGGAACAGCTTTTGGCCTTTTCCTTCTTGAAGGTAGAAGAGATGAGTTCAGAACGACTGGGGAGGTGGAGCAGTCGCTTGGAGAAGCTCCGGACGGGGCTCTTTGGGGGCATCGGGCTGGGCTTGCTCAGACACACCGTGGATGCCGTCCGGAAGATGCTGTGGATACTCTTTTCTGAGGTGAAAGCTGAGCCTTCCAGGTAGATTTCCGCACCCAGCTGCTTGGCTATTGCACAGCCCTGCAGGGGGAGTGGGGATTGAGGTCACCGATGCAGTGGTCCAAATGGCTCTGAAACACTGCCTCCTGTGTTAGTGGTACTCCGGGGGCTACTCCAGATGGGACCCAACTGCCAGTCTCCCACCATCACCCTCTGCTAATTATTTTCTGAAGGTGAAGCCTGACAGCACCTTAGCATCACCTGGGACAATTTTAAAAGCATATTGATAGCAAAGGACTTGTATGCACGCATATTAGCATAACCAATGGACACAGACACTGAGCGGTGGGGGCTTGCCCGGGGTGGGAATGGCTGGGGGGAGGGGGGTCAAGTGGGGAAAAGGGAGACATATGTAAAACTTCAGACAATAAATAAATTTAAAAAATAATAAAACAAACCCATATTGATGCCAGAACAAGTAAATCAGAATTTCTGGGGGTAGGGCCTAGGCATTAGTATTTTTAAGAGCTCCCCAGACAAGTCTAATATGAAACACTAGTTTTAAAAAAATGAACCTTTACTCCCATGTGCATAAGAAATTATCCAGGATCTCATTAAAAATGTAATTCCCATGTCTTTCTCCCAAAGTGACTCTATACATATGGAGTCAGGAATTCCAATAAGCACCTCTAGTGATTCTAATGCAGGTGGTGCACAAACACCATCTGAGGAACACAGAGGAATGCTCCCCTGTCACCCTCTAGCATGAATCTGGGTGAATGAGTGCCACCTCTATCCAGGTGATTAGTTGCTGATTATCGATGAGAGATTATACCAATTCTCTCTTGCTATAGTGACAGAGCCTGACCAAGGGCGTCATTTCAAGTCCTTTGTCTATAGCCTTCTCCACCCCACCCCAACACACAGTGGCGCGCACACACCTGCTCATATGAGATGGGTGCCTGCTTCTGGTGGGACAGCTCCATCAGGGTGCTCAGGTCTGTTCGCAGGTCTGTCTTGCAGCCAATAAGCAGAACACGGGTGCTGGGACAATAATCTAGGATTTCCGTCCTCCACTGAAGAGCCAGACAAAAAAGGAGAGTCAGTGGCTGACATGCCCAGAGAAGCCCAGCTGGCAACATCACACACCTAGAGCTGATCACCAGCCCAGCCATCCCTCTGAGTCACAGCATCGCCACTGCACAATGACATCATCTTCCAGCCCATGAGGACCTGGGGCCACAGGAATGCTGACCCAAGAGCCTGTCCCCTCTTTCAACAGCCCAGTCACTAGAGAAAGAACTAGGGTAGATCTCTTCCCACTCTCTGCCAAGCAGTTGAGCCTGGATCTGCTCCCTCAACCCAGTCAGAGGGCTCCACAAATTCAGAAAGCCAGGAGGAAGACAACCAATCTCTTCCCAAGGGAAGGTGATAGTTTCCCAGAGACTTCTGGGAAACTAGCCTAGTTCCACAAGGTATCCTGGACTCCTCTGTATGATCAGATTTTGCCACCCGGACCTAAGCATTTCCTACCAGCAGCTCTGTTCAGGCCTGCCTGGCTTGCCCAGTTCTAGTGGGCCTGGGATCAAGGTCTACAGAAGCTGCCTCCAGAAAAACGCATCCCTGACCCTCAAACCATATCACCAAGAGGTTCTCTGACTCTCAATCCTTCGCTTCCTGGGTTTTCAACACCACCCTCCCTTGCTGGTCCTCTGGCAGAGCAGTATAGGGGAGGGGCAGGAGAGCCGGGTTCTAGTCCCAGCGATGTAGCTAATGGTGTGGCCTTGGGAAAATTTCTTCCTCCCCTGGCCCCAGTTTCTTTCTGTTACACAAGAAGGGATTAGATGACAAAGTCCTCAATGCTCCTTTCTGTTCTCAAGCTGAGCTAGAGAATGTAGAGTTTCAGCCTCACCTTCTTGAGTGCACTGTCCACTGTCTCCGGACGGCTGATATCAAAGCACAGTAACACTGCGTCCGAGTCGCTGTAGCAGAGTGGGCGGACATTGTCATAGTAGGGAGAGCCTGTGATGGGGGAGAAAGAGCTGATGATGAGCCATGGCAGTTTCCCTCCCGACAGGCCTAAACCCAAAGAGCCTGGGAAGATCATTCTTGGTCCCTTAGGTTGGTTGGCCCCACCCATCTCCCAGGGGAACCTGCTGCCGCATGGAAGCTGGGACCTGACCACCTGCCAGAAGCAATGCATCTTCCTTGGCCATGAAAAAAGGGAGAAGGGGCACAGTACCAGGAGGGTGGAACATGATTTGCCCCTGTCTAGGTCTCCTTAATCGAAGGTGTGCCAGTTCTGAGTCCCCGAGGAGGGTGCTCCCACCCCTGCAGAGACCAGAGCTTGTTTAGGGTCTCCTCTTTTTGAGAGTCTGCCTGCTGCACCACCTCTGCCTCCCTTTTCTGCTCCAAGGAAGAAACAGACCTGCCTGTTATATAACAGCTGCCCTGCTTGTTCGCCATGGGGTCAGACTCTAAGAGGCTGGGAGGGATTCAGTGCCCTGCTCCTCCTCTACCCAAATCGGCTTACACTGAAAAGGGCAAAAAGAAAGCTGCAGCCCCTGTCCCCCCAGATCTCAGGGAGACAGTCTCAAAGACAGCAGCACCAAGAGCTGGGGATTTAGAGCAAGGGTCCTTCACTGGGAGGGCAGTAGGCAGTGCAGACCCAGGTGGTCTAATATGGGAGAATGCTAGGAGCTGAGACTGCCCCCACCCCTCCACCCTGGGAAGGAACAGTAGCAGATTTGGAACCCAGACAATCCGTGCTTAGAATAGCAAGCAGCCCCTCTCCCTGCACCACAATCACCATGGAAACTGGGGGGAATCCAAGTGGGGAGGGGGTTGGTTGTTAAAAAAAAAGAGTAAAGGGGAGTTGGGTAGCTGCCGGCTCCTTCAGCAATCTGCCCCCATCCCCTCTCTGAGGTGGGGTCGCATCACCCGCAGCACTGAGCAGAGGGAGCACTGCAGCGCTGGGAAGGGGGAGGGGAGGAGGCCTCCATCTGGCTCCAAGCAATCCCCCTCCCCTAAGACCCGAAAGTGAATAATGGGAACAGGTTCCACCCAGGCCCCAATGTTGGGAAGCCCCATCCCACACTCGGCTGCCACTTCCTCCTTCCTTACGTGCATCTAATTGAAAGAGGGAGTTTGAGGATGACTGATAGCCAGCATCCTTTTGGAAATTGGGCGGTAGGGTGGGGTGGGGATTCGATGTAGGAAACAGAGACCACCTTGCTGATTTTCCATGATCTGGATTGGAATTCAAAGGCTGCATTCTGACTGTGGGAGGAGGGGGAAGCAGCAGGAAGTAGTGGTGGTAGAGGGGAGTGGCGCTTTGGGGCGGTGGTAGTGGAAAGAGATGAGCTGCAGTAAGATTCCGGGAAGATTGAAAGGTGGACAGGCTACAGCAGGTGCAAAAGCATACATCATGCAGCCAACTGCGTTCCCGCCAGCTCCAGCCAGCACCGCACAGGCCAGGAGAGCCAGCACCCTGCCTCCCAGCCTCCGGAACTGCAGCCCAGAAAGCAGAACAGGTTGAGGAATTTTTGTTTTGCTTTGTTTTGTTTTGGGGAAGGGAGGGCAAGGGGAAGTCTCATTTTCTGTAGACCCGTCCCATCCCCTACCCCAAACCTTTTCAGACCTCAAAATTGGATCATGGGAACAACAGCTCTTTGGAGGAATAGGACGGCATATTTATTATATGGAACAGGAAACCCCTAGTGGGTTCCTCTTTAAACTCAGCCTGAATATGCATTTTGAGAGAGGAGCAGATTTTATTTTCTTTCTTCTATTCCTGGCTCTTAGTCCTTAATGACGACTCTGAACCCAGTCTATTTTAAAAGGGTGGGGTAAAGAGATAATGGGAGGGAGTCAGAATCAAGGCAAGGGGGAGCCTAGCGCTGAGGGTTTTGGGTGGAGAGGCTGGAAAAATACTGCTTCCTACATCCCAGAAAGACAGGGCACTTCTACCTCGGCCGGCCTGTGGGGGGGAAAGGGCCCCCTCCCGCCACTATCCACAATGTGGCTGCCCCATATTGACTGTCTCCCCACCCTCTGAAGCCTCGATGATGCATCACCTCAGCCCTGAGCCGCAGCGCTATGACAGCAGAGCTGAGCTGCGGCAGCGGCCAGCGGCGGCCAGAGATGGAATGCAGGAGAGAACACCGAGTCAGGAAAGGAACACTATTTCCCCAAAAGCGGGCTTGTTTCCTTGCCTCAACCACAACTGCCTCCAGCCACACTGCCTTCTGCCTCCTTTGGCTTTGCTCTGGGGCAGGAGAGGCTGTGTGTGTGGCAGCAGGGTGTGAACATGGAGAAGCCCCGTCTGACTGGCTGCCCCCAAGAAGGATCCAGGGTTTCATTTGCCTCGCCATCCAGCCCGCCGAAGGATGAAGCTAGACCCAGAGAAAGGAGTGGCTTCTGGGGTTCTTCCATTCTGCACCCCAGGGCCAGCCCCTCCCCCTACACCCAGTAGAGGAATCTTCAGGTCCCCTTCTTTCAATTTTCTGGCAAGCACCACACTCCTTCTCCCCATCAAAGAGGAAAACAATGTCTAAACGGCAGCAGCTGCCACAGCCCAGGGGCGGTGAGAAGGGCCTTTGGGGCCAGCAGCCTTACCTGAGGTGTCCCAGAGGCTAAGCTCCACTCTCTGTTCCTCCGTCTCCAAGCAGGCTGTGTAATTCTCAAACACGGTGGGCACATACGTCTGTGAAAAGAGAGGGACTGTTCACACCCCAGGCCCCCCGCCCTCTGGCTACACAAGAAGCCACTCACTCACCCTAATGAGATACTAACATGGCCAGAGGAGGGGATACCTGGGCGGAGGGACCCCATGGGATGCAGGGGCAGGTAGAGGCACAGGCACTGGCTCCATCAAATTAAGAAAAGGGAATGACTTTCAGCCCGGGACATGCCCCCAGAGTTTCGATGGTCGGGGACACACACACACACACTCCCCTCATCCCCAGATTTGTCTGTCTCCCAATTTCAGAGTCACAAGCCAGTTCTAACTCTTCTCCCCACAAGCCCCCTGGACCTACAGAACAGTAGAAAGGGGCAGCAGGAGATTGCCTGGAGCCGTGCTCACAGAACCTTTGAGGTTGGGGTGAAGGGGCAGGCACGTATTGCGTCAAGAAAGCCCAGATTCTAGAATGTCTCCGGTCCCCTCTCCAGAGAGCAGACTCCAGGCCGAAGGGAGGTAGGAGGGGATCTGATGGGGCCTATGGGTGAAGAGGTGAGGAGGAGCCAGCACCAGCGGCGGCAGAAGTGGAACAGGTCTCAGGGGGAAGCTAAGGCAGCAGAGGGTGGGGTGGGGTGGGGTGGGTGGGGAAGGAGAGACCGCTCTCCTGGGCAGGTGGGAATCTATCCCGGGGAGGCGGGCAGGCGGGCGAGGAGAGAAGCCGGCCAGGGGGGCGGGCAGACAGCTCACCTCGGGGTAGCAGTCCTTCGCTAACACCTGTAACATCGCCGTCTTCCCACACTGCACGTCCCCCACCAAAACGAGTTTACATCTGGCCACGACTGGCTGGGGGGCCCGTCTTTCCTTCATGACTGTAGCCTCCGCGGGACGTGCACGCCGGTGCCGAGAGGAGAGGGTTGCGCCAGGTGCGTCTCAGCACGCGAGCCGGCTGGGTTCCCTGCCTCGCTCCAACTGGAGAGGGGGCCGGCACAGCCCCCTTATATCTGCCCGGGCGAGCCAATCATAAGAGGAGGCGGACTCTGTCAGAGCCAATCCCGGAGGTGGGATCCCCTCCGGCAGCCAATGGCAGGAGGATCTGAGTCAGCGCCCTTTTCCTCCCTTCGCTTTCTCTTAAAGCTGCACCTTCCTCTGGAAGGGGATTCCCACGGTTTGCAATTGTATTAGGAAGAGGGAAGGGACTTGAAGACAAATTTATTGGTCTTGAGTGTCCACCAATTAGTGTCAAAAACTAGCCATGACGGTAGAAAGTGAGGTCAAGCTAGAGCTGTCCCAGAAGAGGAGGACCCGCCTGAGCTATGGGCAGGTGGCACCCCTGGGTGGGGTGGGGGCAGAGATCTCTGACCTATTTGTTCCCTCTAATCCCCATCCAAACCAGTTCCCGCTCTTGGCTTCCCCTCCCAGAAGCTTCTGCTCGGTGCCTTTTCAGTTCCTGCGATTCCCCTTTCAATTCCTGAGTCTCTTCCTCAGGAATCACCTTCGCCAAAAATAAATAAGTAAGAAAGCCTCTGGCATCATCTGGAAAAACCCCACACAGGCCCTGACCCAGAGATGGGCAGAGAGAAAGGAATGAGAGTGGGGTTGGGAGAAACGGTGACACCAAAGCAAACAAAGTCTGTCTGTTGGGCCAGACAACCTCTCACCCCATGCCTGGCAGGAGCTGCTGAGGTGTTTGTTCCGCTGCCTGGGTTCAGCTCCCCGGACGAATCAGGCGCAGGTCCAGTTCCACGTGACACCTACTGATACCAATATGTGTCACCTGATTAAAGTCCAGGCTGGGCCTGGGGTTTGGGGATTAGAAAACTGAAGGGCAACCTAAAGTTGAGATGAGCTACATAACTGCCTGCATCACCTGCCCCTCAGAGCCCTTGCAAGTTAAGGTGCCAGTCCACTAGACAGAATCATGGGATGTACGCAGCTCGAATGACTCACTGCTTATTCGCAACCACAATAGCTCAAAGAAGGCCTTCTGGTTTTCAGGGTAAAGTGAGACTGACGGCGAGCAAAGGTGAAAGCCCTCAGAGCCCATCCTTAGGTCCCGTCCCTGTGGTGAGCCCAGCACCTCTGGAGCAGGCTCCGGGCCTCATCCCTCTGAGCTCACTCTTAATTCGCCGTCATTGCTGCCCACCAAGGGATATTTTCCCTGCTATAAAGGATGGTTAAAATCCGTCCCCAGACCCAAAAGGACAGGTCTCTTAGGGTGAGATTCCCAGCGCCCACTGTAGACAGGAGAATGGATGATATTTTGAGAATACGTATAGTCTAGCCAAAGTTTCCCCTATGAAATCCTGTGGCATCCAAGTCCACAGTCCATGTTTGTCTGAGGCCAAGACCTTCACTGTCCTCTACCCATCTCCTCAGGTCCCCCTGCCAGGGATCAGGATTCAGCTAAGGGAGACTCCAAGGTAGAAAGAGAAGTGATCCAGCCCTAGCTGGTGTGGCCCAGTGGATAGAGCATCGGCCAGCAGACTGAAGGGTCCTGGATTCTATTCCCGTCAATGGCATGTACCTCCTACCTCTGTTGGTTGCGGGCTTGAGCTTCCGGGGGCCCTAGTCTGGGAGCATGCAGGAGGCAGCCAATCAGTGTGTGTCTCTCTCTGTGTCTCCCCCTCCCTTCTACTTTTTCTAGGAATCAATGGAAAAATATTCTCGAGTGAGGATTAACAAAAACAAACAAAGGAAAGAAAGAAAGAAAGAAAGAAGAAAGAAAGAAAGAAAGAAAGAAAGAAAGAAAGAAAGAAAGAAAGAAAGAAGAAAGAAAGAAAGAAAGATGGAGAGGGAAGGAAGGAAGGAAGGAAGGAAGGAAGGAAGGAAGGAAGGAAGGAAGGAAGGAAGGAAGGAAGGAAGGAAGGAAAAGAAAGGGAGTTACCCAGGTGCTGCCATCCTCTTCCAGGCTCTCTGGAAGTTTCTCCTCCCTATCTTTCCCCAGGTCTCAGATAATGTTCCATCTATAGAATTTGTCCTCTTCTTGCCCTTTTCAGCAGCCTGACAGCCTCTGAGCTGCCCATAAGTATGGTTTGGGAGAGTTCCAGGAACAGCTGTAAGATCATAGACTGCCTCAACCTGGAGTCCTTCCCCTCAGCCTGACCTTTTCCTCCTGTTCCCATCCTCTGTCTCCTCTGGACTCAGTTCTCCAGGCACCAGTGGGGTTCCCATGCACCCTGTTAACCCTTGACTGGGTTACCTCCAATGGCAGCCCCAAAAGTTTTAGCTCCCGCTCCCCCATGTTCTCTGCCAGCCTCCCCTACACACACGCCCTCCACCAGCCACTCAAAAAAAAAAAAAAAAATCAATGCAAGTAAAAACTGTTCCTGCAATGCAAACAGCTCCTCTGGCTTCTGGCTTCTAACCAGACTGCCATGCCTGAGCTCCTCTGAGATGGAAATTCTGAGAGCTGGTGTTCTCACTGGTTCTTCCCTGGGTGGCAGCATTTCAGGGGAGGGCAGCCCCCACCATGGCTGACTCGCAAGATGTGTCTCTGAAGATGTTTTGTGGGTCACAGGTTGATGAGTTGTGGTGGGGAAAGTGGTATGGGTTTGTGTTAGGTCAGAAGTTAATGTGACAACATGAAAAGAGGATGGAACCAAAGGTCGGCAGTTCTGGCTGTTGGGCCCAGCTTGGCCCTTAATAAGCTGTGTGTATTTGGGTATGTCACTTCCTTCTCTGGGCCCATTTCCTTAAACTTATTGCAAGGGATTTGAACTAGAGAAGGGGTTTCTAGCCATTCTTTTTTTAGCAGTTAGACTCCCTTCCCCCAAGTCTATTTAAACCTCTTTTAAGTGTCTTTATTTTAAAATCTATAGCCAGAGAAATACATTTACAAGATGTCTCTTTCCTATCAAGACCAGAAGAGTTTAAAACAAGGTTATACGGCCCTGGCTGGTGTTGCTCAGTGGTTAGAGTGTTGTCCTGTGCACCTGAAGGGTCTCGGGTTCGATTCCTGGTCAAGGGCATGTACCTGGGTTGCAGGTTCAATCCTGACCCCGCCCCAATTTCCCCATGGGGGTGTGTGCAGAAGGCAACCAATCATTGTGTCTCACATCGATGTTTCTCTCTCTCTCTCTCTCTCTCTCTCTCTCTCTCTCTCTCTGTCTGTCTTTTTCCCCTCCCCCCTCCCATTTTCTCTGAAAAAAAAAAAATCAATGGAATATGGGTAATATCCTCTGGTGAGGATTAACAAAAAACAAATAAAAACCAAGTTGTTATACTTGCTCTGTCCAGGTAGCTCAGGTGGTTAGAGCATCGTCCCAAATACACCAAGGTTTCAGGTTAGATCCCTGGTCAGGGCACATACAAGAGTCAACCAATGAACGCATAAATAAGTGGAACAACAATAAATCCATCTCTCTCTGTCTCTCTCTGCCCCTTCCGCACTCGCTCTCAAATCAATAATAAAAAGTAAAGTAAGGTTATACTTGAGAAGCCACCACAAAAGATCATATATTATAGGATTACATTTGTATGAAATGTCTAGAGTAGCCAAACCCAAAGAAAAATAGATTAGGGGATGCCTAGGGCTGTAGGGTTGAGGGGAATGGAGAGTGACTACTAATGGGTATGGGGTTTATTTTTGGAGTGATGAAAATCTTCTAAATTTGATTATGATGATGGTTGTAAAATTCTGTGAATATACTAAAACCATTGGATTATACAGTGTAAAGTGGTGAATAGTTTTTTGTGTGTGTGTGTGTAGAAATGTGCATTTTAAAGGGTAGAAAAAAAAGCCAAACAGGTGTGGCTCAGTGGTTGAGCATCGACCCATGAATCAAGAGGTCCCTGGTTTGATTCCTGGTCAGGGCGCATGTCTGTGATGCGGGCTCGATCCCCAGTGTTTCTCTCTCATCAGTATTTCCACCTCTCTAATAATTCAATTAAAAAAACATACTTTTAACAAAAATAATAAAAATAAAAGGTAGAAGGAATAATACAACGAAGCCCTATGTATCCATTACCCAGCTTCAACAATTATCAGCATAATCTTACTTCAGCTATATCCCAACCCACTTCTCCCTCCTACCCCTCCTGTATTGGATGGTGTTAAAACAAATGTTGGACATCACATCGTTTAATCCATTGATATTTCAGTACTCATCTCTAAAAGCAAAAGACTCTTTGTTTACACAACCACAATACCATGATCACAACTAAAACAAAATAACTCAATGTCACCAAATATCTAGTTAATGTTAAAATTCCCCTAATTGTGTCATATATCAGTTTATTCAAACCAGAATCTAAACAAGGTCCACACATTGAATTCATTGAATTTGGTTGATATGGCTCTTAAGTTTCTTTTCTTTTATAGGTTCCACTAACCCCTTCCCTTTTTTCTTGTAATTTATTTGTTGAGCAAATGAGGTTGTTTATTCTATGATGTATTGCATATTCTGGATTTTGCTGATTGTATCTCCATAGTGTTTTTACATATAGTAAACTCCTTTACAACTTAAATCCTATGCAGAAACTCAGAACACACACACAAAACGATGCAAAACAAAATTGCTCTGGTTGAATCAGAATGAGAAATTTGAAGGGGGCTCATACCCCACCCCCTCCTGAAACAAACCCTAGGGAACAGAGTTTAAAAACCACTAGCCTACAGAGCATGAGAAAGAGAGAGAGAGAGAGAGAGAGAGAGAGAGAGAGAGAGAGAGAGAGAGAGAGAGAAAGGACCACGTGTTCAAAGCTCAGGGCTGCCCTATCTTTTTTTGACTCTGATTACTGTGATAAATTCCTAATCTGGGACAGTGACATAGCACACAAAGGTGTTCAGGATGGGTACAAATTCAAGTTCACTCTGACTCTTACCAGAGGGTACACAAGCCCAGTACTTTCTGTGCCCTAGTGATCCTTACAGAGAGCTTCCAGGCGCCCTGCCACCTGTGTCCCCAGGAGTCCGGCAGGGCCAAGCCCATTTTCCCTGTCCTTTAATATGACTCAGGTGCTCCGCTCCTGGTCCTAAGCCATACACTTCTCATGATCTCGGGATCTGTGGCCCCTGGCACTTGGGAACACCGGACCTTTTAACTGGGCATTTTTAGCTGGAGCCGCTACTAGAGTCATAACCAGGTTTTTAAGACACAGTCTCTGTCTTCAAGGAGTTTGCAGCTATGAGGGGAGATTAAGCAAGAGCCTGTGGGTAAAGAAAACCAAATGCAAGAGTACTGAGGAGGGAGGGGCAGACCTGGTTAGGTCAGTGGTTCTCAACCTTGGCTGCACATTAGAATCACCTGGGAATCTTTTTAAAATCCTGATTTCTGGGCCTCATCCTCCGGAAATTCTGTTTCTTTGTTATGGGGTGGGGCCACAACATTAGTAACAAAGAAACAGAATTTCTGGAGGATGAGGCCCAGAAATCAGGATTTTAAAAAGATTCCCAGGTGATTCTAACGTGCAGCCAAGGTTGAGAACCACTGGGTTAGGTGATTGTGGAAGGCTTACTAATATAGAAGAGGGTGGTTTCCTCAATCCTGACAAGATTAGTTGAGGAAGAATGTGGATACAGGAAAATGCTAACCATACCCAAAGACGAAAGAATCAATCCAATCCTTTGAAACAGACATGGGGGTGGGGGAGGCAATTTGCTTGAGAACATATTTAGGAAAGGAAATCTGATGCTCAAATAGTATAAAATGCAAAATTCCAAAGTGTAAGAAAACCACAGGCCCAAAATGGTGTTACTCATGCTAAAAGCCCATGATACCAAACCTAGTACCTACGGTTTCTGATCAAAACCAATAAAGCAATCTGTCCCATGGGCCCTCTCCATCCCTCCCCCATAGAAAAAATGGGTCATCTGCATGATACAAATCCTTCCCATTTTCTCCAGTGGATCCCCCCAAATAATCCTTTCTTTTCTTTTCTTTTTTTTAATAGGTGCCTTCCCGCCCTAACTGGTTTGGCTCAGTGGATAGAACATCTGCTTGCGGACTGAAGGGAACCAGGTTCGATTCCGGTCAAGGGCATCTACCTTGGTTGTGGGCACATACCCAGTAGGGGGTGTGCAGGAGGCAGCTGATTGATGTTTCTCTCTCATTGATGTTTCTAATTCTCTATCCCTCTTCCTTCCTCTCTGTAAAAAATCAATAATATATATATATATATATATATATATATTTAAAAATAGGTGCCTTCCCCAACCCTTCTTCCTATAAAAACTTCCCATTTTGTACAACCCCTCCTCCCTGCCCCTTCTCGTTGCTAGATGGGGTGCTGCTGGATTCATGAATCACTTCCAAAAGTACTGTCAAATTTTGCTTTTTAACAAGCTTTAAAAATACACGTATAGGTATATGTTGTTTATGATTGTCAGTTCGCGCCAGCCAAAGCCACCAGCAGATGCGTGTGGTTGAACAAGGGGAACTCCCACCGTGGCAGAACTGTGGGCCACCCAGTGGGTGCTGGGGGGGTTTAGGATGTGGAGCTACACTTGCAGATTTGGGGAAAGGTCAAGGAAGACGAGCTTTGCTCTGGGTTGGATGCTACCAGGAAGCCAGGGAATTCTACCATTGGGTACCTTAATTACTTTTATCTAGAAGGTGGGAGGAATGAAGCAGGACAAAAGCGGCGATAGGTAAAGCAGCAGTAGCCACAAGTATTACCTAGGAGAGGGGATGCTTGGTCATTTTTGCGGCTTGGACAATGTTCTTGTTTTTGTCTGATGTGACTACAGAGGGGTCTTGTTCTTGACCTGTCATCATCATGGTCACAGAGCGGCCTTGCTTGGTGGTGGTATCTGCGAAACTGTTTATGTTCCACAGGAGGAAACCAAAGCTTAGCTGTGAGTGCCAGGTGGTTCCTGGCTGTGCTGTTTCTCCTGCTTTTCTTCTGTTCCTTATCCTGGGAGCTGGGTGCTGTTACATGAGTCTGCTGAGAAACTGAAAAGAGAAACGAAGGCAAAGAGGAGAATTTTCCAGGCAAACTTCCTGGAAAAGGAAGCACTGAGCTATGATGCAAAACAAGAATAGGATGCCAAGAGGTGGGCCAGGGCATAGGGATTGTTCTAGGCCCTAGAATCTAGGGGAATGGGATGGTGTGGAAGCAAGAGATGGAGGCCTGGAAAGAGGACCTGTATCTGTATGTGAGTAAAAGTGTTTGTAGGGCCCTGGCTGGTTTAGCTCAGTGGGTAGAGCATCGGCCTGAAGGGTCCCGGGTTTGATTCCCAGTCAAGGGCACATGCCCCGATATGGGCTCCATCCCCAGGAGGGGGTGTGCGGGAGGCAACCCATCACTGATTCTCTCTCATCATTGATGTTTCAGTCTCTCTCTCTCTCTCCCTTCCTCTCTGAAATCAATAAAAATGTTTTGTTTTTTAAAGTGTTTGTAGGAGGAGAAAGGACCCCTCACCCCACCCCCAATAAAGCTACCTGAACTAGACTAAGAATTAGGAAGAAAGGATGGAGATGGCTGAGGATGGGCAGAAGAGGAACAGAGGGCGGCAGTAGTAAAGATGGTGGTCCTGAAGAAGCAAGCCTGTGTTTGGCTGAGGTGGGGGTGGGAGTGGGGGGAACAGAGGAGCAGAACATAGCCAAAGCCATGTGTGAAGCAGGCACTTGGAGCGTGGGAGACCGGCGAGACCACCGCATATGGGCCTTCCTGTCTTCTCTTGCCAGCACCCAGGGTTTGGTCAAGACCCAGGTAGCTACTTGCTGAGTGAGTGGTAGGGAGCCCTCATGCTAGGGGGAATTCTAAGGGAGGAAAGGACCTCAGGGACAGAGGAGTCGGCTGGGAAATGATATGGACACGGAGTCAGACTTCTTCCTTCTTCAGTTTCCCAAGTCCAGACACTTCCTCATCCTCCCATGTAGTAACTCCACACCCTTTTTCCTCTCTGCTCTCTGTCCCCTTTTGGCTCACCCTTCATTACAACCTCCCTGGGGGTCTTTGTGTTTCCATTCTCCTAGGCCCCTCCAGGAGGTCCTTCTTAATCTGACAAAGATCAAGATATAATTCTCCCCCTGTCTGCCCCAAGTTTCTTGCCAGCAAAAGTGAGGCAAACCTGTTATGGTAGGAAAATGATTGTAAGGAGATTCAGTTTCTCTGTTTCTAATGGCTATGTTAAAAACAAAGATAAGAGCCGGAATAGCTTGGCTCAGTGGTTGATCATCAACCTATGAACCAGAAGCTAACCGCTCAATCCCCAGTGTGGGGCGTGCCAGGAGGCAACCGATTAAGGATTTTCTCTCATCATTGATATTTCTCTCTCTTTCTCTCTCTCCCTCTCCCTTCCTCTCAGAAATCAATAAAAATATATTTAAAAGAAAGAAAGAAAGAAACTACGTAGACTATGTCTATCCTCTGCTTAAGTCTTCCTATGGGGTCAGGTCCACGTTGAACGGGTGCTTGGCCGATATGGGTGCATCAACCCATGAACTAAGAGGTCACCAGTTTGATTCCTGGTCAGGACACATGCCCAGGTTGAGAGCTCGATGCCCAGTGGAGGTTGTGTGTAGGAGGCAGCTGATCAACGTTTCTAAACTTTCATTGATGTTCTTATCTCTCTATCCCTCTCCCTTTCTCTCTTTCTAAAATCAATAAAAAAATATTTTTAAGCCCTAGCCGATTTGGCTCAGTGGATAGAGCTATCGGCCTGCGGACTGAAGGGTCCCAAGTTCGAGTCCGGTCAAGGGCACATACCTCGGTTGTGGGCTCGCAGCCCTGGTCCGGGGCATGCAGGAGGCAACCAATCAATGTGTCTCTCTCATATCAGTGTTTCTCTCCCTCTCCCTTCTACTCTCTCTAAAAATCAATGGAAAAATATCCTTGGGTGAGGATGTTAAAAAAACACACACATATTTTTTTTTAAAAATATTTTATTGATTTTTTTACAGAGAGAAAGGGAGAGAGATAGAGAGTTAGAAACATCGATGAGAGAGAGACATCGATCAGCTGCCTCCTGCACACCTCCCACTGGGGATGTGCCCGCAACCCAGGTACATGCCCCTTACCGGAATCTAACCTGGGACCCCCCAGTCCGCAGGCCGACGCTCTATCCACTGAGCCAAACCGGTTTTGGCAACACACACATATTTTTAAAAAATCCAACGAGTTATCCTGGCTGATAGAGCCACCCATGACCTGCCATTGCCCCCTGGCTGACCTAGTCTCCTGCTTTCTTCCACTTTCCCACTGCGCTTCAGTCATATTGAACTAGATTCCTCCAATGAAGGTTTCCATTTTTTTTAATTTATTTTTTAAAACATCTTTTCATTTTTTAAAATATATACATTTCTTTATTGATTTCAGAGAGGAAGGGAGAGGGAGAGAGAGATAGAAATATCAATATTTAGAGAGAATCATTGATTGGCTGCTTCCTACATGCCCCCTAGTGGGGATCCAGCCCGCAACCCCGGCATGTGCCCTTGGCAGGAATCAAACCTGGGACTCTTCAATCTGCAGGCCGACACTCTATCCATTGAACCAAACCCGCTAGGGCTCCAGTGAAGGCTTTCAAACCTTTCTGTCCTCAAGTCACAGTCAGAAATACATGTTATATCACAATCCAAAACACACACATTCACACTTTATATATATATACACATTTGTACATACTAGTACATACATATATACAATATATATACACACATATATTTATACTGAAATTAAAGTTTTTCATGCCTAGCTGGGGTGGCTCAGTGGTTGAGCGTCAACCTATGAACCAAGAGGTCACCGGTTGGATTTCCTGTCAGGGCACATGCCTTGGCTGTGGGCTTGATTCCCAGCAGGGGATGTGGAGGAGGCAGTCAATCGGTGTTTCTCATCGATGTTTCTATATTTCTATTCCTCTCCTTTCCCCTCTCCCTAAAATCAATAAAAACATATTTTTTTAAAAAAGTTTCCCAAAACATTTAACTTGACTAGATACAGTGTCCTCTGATTATTATACTCAGGGACTTTTCACTGCTCTCCCTTGGCCAGGAATGCCCTTCTCCTTGATTGTCCCAATGGGAGCCTTTTCGTCCCTCAGATCTCAGGTTAAGTGTCACCTGCCCAGAGAGGTCACCTAGACCAAAGTGGCCACCTGATCATTCTCTTTCATGTTCTCTGCCATTTGCCACTATGATATTCTTCTGGGTTATGTTTTTTGTTTACAGACTTCTTTGTTGATTGTCCTCCTCCACTAGGAACTTGGTGGGGGCAGGGCTTATCAGGATTGTGCGCTGCCTTCTATCCAGCCTGGAGCACAGCAGGTGCTCAGTGTCCGTAGGCTGAAGGAATGACCCTAATCGAGATCCTTCCTCTCTCTGGGCCTCAGCATTCTCATCTACAAAATTCGAGGTCAGACTCCATCTCTGAGAACCCTTCCAGTTTGACCTATTCCAGGACAACCAGACAACCAGAGTCTAGCAGTGAGGGGAACAGAGAGGGTCAGACAGTCACCTGTTTACCTGCAATGCTGTGTACAGACTGAGGACAAATATTGAGGAAGGGCCTTGCTTCCAGTCTGGTGGAGGCCAGTGGTATAAACCCAGGCACAGAGCAAATAATGGAAGGGCAGAGCTGGAGTCAGCCAGATATGACAGCAACCTTGGTGGTATGCTTCCTGTGTGCTGTGCTCTGCCTGCATCGTCTCTCACAGCTCGGGCTCGGCGCTCTGAGGGTGGAAGAGCAGGTACAGAACACATTAGCTTTCTGGCTCAGGAGTCGGCTGGACCAGATTCAAAACCCAACACTTCCAGAAGCAGCACAGGTGGAGAGTACAGTCTGGGGCCTTGCAGCCGGTCTGATCTTGGCCTATCAGTTAGCAGTTGCATAACCCTGGGGAAATTATTCAACCTGTCACTGAACTTTCTTATGTCTCAGATGGGGATGGCATGAATTACATTACCTCATGTTCTTCCTAGCTCTTCCTGGGGACTGGGAATCTTAAGCAAACTAGGAGTCTCCACTGGGGCTGCCATCCCACCTGACCCCTTGGGGCGTCTGACTGAGAAGGGCTCCTGCCTGCGGCACAGCATTGCTTCCTTCTTGAAAGCTTGGCTCTGCATTCAGCAGGCTGAGATAGGGGCCCAGGGCCCAGCACTTACTAATCTGTGACCTTAGACAAGCCACAACCTCTGCGAGTCTTAGTTTCCGCAGCAAGGACTTTGGGTTCCCCGAGCCAGGGTTTCATCCTCAGCTGGGTCAGTCTTCCGATGGCCAGCGCAATCTCTCCAACCCCAATGCTTCCTCTTCCCTGCGGGAGAGAAACCAGAATTGCCACAGAGAGCCCTGAACTCTGGTATTCTTTAGTCTTTCCTTCCCTCTTCCAGTTTCCTCCAGATTGAATAATACAAATCCCGCCCTAGCTGGTTTGGCTCAGTGGATAGAGCATTGGCCTGGGGACTGAAGGGTCCCAGGTTCGATCCCGGTCAAGGCCACATGCCTGGGTTGTGGGCTTGATTCCCAGTGTGGGGCGTGCAGGAGGCAGCCAATCAATGATTCTCTCTCATCATTGATGTTCCTATATCTCTCCCTCTCCCTTCCTCTCTGAAATCAATAAAAATATATAAATAAATAATCCAAATCCCTTTCTTGCCCTCACAAATCTGGTTCTCAGCCCTTTCCCCATTTCTCCTTTGCCACCTCCCTTTATCACCTGTCTTCTGACACTGAGAGCACCAAGTCCAGCTCCCCATGCTGGCTGGGGTGAGTGAGGGCTGTGCTAAAGAGGCCGAGACATCACCCGACGTCCTTAGGACCCTAAGGTCCAGAGAGTGTCAACCATTCCTGAGGCCTCACCAGCAGCAGGGCACTGTGCTCAGTGCTCTCCTGCCCTAGTTCACAGACACTTCTCACTGCTCTGTCAGCTCAGTACTGGATTACTGGCAGCGAGGCCTAACCACAAGAGGTGGGGTTGTTCCGGCTCCCCAGCTCTTCCTTGGAATCGGAGGGGGGGCGGCTATCAGAGTGGGACAGCTAATAACACAAATAGACTTGCCTCTTCTGAAGAAAGGGAAAAAATGCCACAATGGGGGATGTTCCTGGAGGGAAACAAAATAAAAATATAAAAAGGATAAAAGACCCAGAGACACATACAGTTCAGCATTGTGTTACCATCTCCATTTACCAGCACTGAGGGGCGTGGGAGAGGCAGAGCGATGAGTGGTGGGTGGGGTGAGTCTGGGAATTTTCAGCAGAAGTAAGGATATGGGGGGCAGGTCAGAGGAAAGAAATGTCCCCACCCCCGTGCCATGAAAAAAAAAAAAAGATCAGAAAGGTGCTGGTGTGTGAACTGTGTTTATTTTTTCCAAAGTCTAAAAATACAGTGAAAAGGAAACACACACACACTACAAACTAACCTAACCAGAAACAGGGGAAAAGTGGTCATGGCAACAGCTGAGAAATCGGAGGCAGGAATTTCAGGAACTAGGATAACTCCGTGACCGGGGCTTGGAAATTCCACCCTGTGACGAGGCTCTTGAAAGGTGCCAGCTTCCGATCAGAGTCTGGAGCACTTTCCAGCAGCCTGGGGTGGGGCGGGGAGGGACGGAGCCAGGGGAGGAAGGGAATGTCTCCCACTGAGAGGCAGGCCTGTGGCCTTGGGGGGTGGAGGGTGAGGCATGGGTAGCTGTGGGGTCCTCCATTTAGCCCTCTCTTACAGTAACCATAATTATAACAATAACAACCCCTTACTGCCATACCAGGAATCTTGTGAATTATTATTATCCTCAGTTTATAGGTGAGGACTCAGAGGCACAGAGAGGCTGAGTAACTTGCCTAAGGTCTCACAGCTGGCAAATGGCAGAGCTAGGGACCTTTAGGGGATCACAGATCCCTTTTGTGGATCTGATGAAAGCTATGTACCCAGTACCCAGGAAAAACTTAAAATGAACTTATATACAACATTTTATATTCAGTTTCAGGGGTTTCAAAGAGCCCCTAATCCCATTCCATGGTAAAGCAACTGGATAGTAGGGCCAGCATGGAATGATCTCCCACCCCATCTCCAGCCTGACAAATACTCCAAGGCAAGGCAATCGTGTATATGAGGGTGGCTTACAGCAATTGCCTGGCACCCCTCAAAACCCCTGCTATCCTGGGACCCCGGATTTGGCCTTGTTGATTTGAGAAGTCTTCCCAGACTGCTCTGGTGTTAGGTGGGGATAGGGGTGGGAGGTGGGAGGTGGGAGGCAGGCTGGGCTGGTCAAATTATAATGGGCTCTGTGGAGAAGCCAGAATTGTGCTGTATTAGAGGACAATGCTTTTCTCTCACCCCCTCAGGGTATCCTTTTCGGGTAGAGATTTGGAACTGCCCCGACCAGAAGAGATGAAGGCTTCCTCCCTTAATTAAATGCCCAGGGGTTGCTATGGAAACCAGAGCTTCCAAATCCCGGCCAGACAATGGGGAGAGGAGCTGCCTCTAGCCTAGAAAGTGAAGCTTCAGGGGCCTCACTGGGGACAGGAATGGAAGCCGGAGGGTGAAAAAAAGGGGTGCCAACCAAGGATCTCACCCTCACTTCTCCCTGGAACTGTGGGAAGGGGCCTCTCAGAACCAAGGGGGTCTGCCTGAGACAGGATAGGGGCTGAGACTGAGGGGTGTAAGAGGGGGAGACACACTCCTGGAAAGGGAAAGGGAGTGGGGGTGGGGTGGCTGGAGTCAGGCACTGCCCAGAACTGAACACCTCCTTTGTTCCCAGAGGAGAAAGCCAGCCAAGTTGGTAAACAAAGAGAAGAGGCCAGAGGGCAGACAGCTAGGCGATAAGGCCTGGGCCGCACAGAGCTGAGTAGTGAAGCCTGAGAGAGGGAGGGGAGTCTCCAGAATCCCACTGACAGGCTGACCCTTGGCTTACGTTGTCACATGAACGCGCACCATCACCAGAACCACACAGGACCCACGCAGACACACGCCTCTACAGAAACAGAGTGCTGAAGCACCTGTCGCTGGGGACACAGCCCCGTTTGCATCCCCACCCTTTGAAATGCCTCTGTAGGGAAGGCCAAGGACGGCTCTAACCAGCCCAGCCGAATGTGGCTCTTCAGTAGTCATGGATCCTGCCACCTCGTGTCAAGGAGAAAAGACCCGATTTGGAAAGCATGATGCCTGCCATTCATCAGCACTTAGTGCCAGGCACTATGTTGAAGGCAATACAAACAATCTCTTCAATGCCCCCTCCAACGCTGTGAGTAAAAGTCTTCGCTTACTAGAGAGGGGAATCTGAGGGGAAGTGAGGTCAAGCCAGCAGGCCTCGCCGCCCGCAGCACTGACCTGGGAACTGAACCCAGGTCTGTCTGACTCGAGTGCCTGTGTGCCTTATCACTTTCCCCATCTCTGCTACTAAAACCTCTTGGAAACTTTTCTCAGAAAGCCCACTCTGTTCTCATCCCTTCACTCTCCCACTCGGTGTTACCTAAATACTTCTGTAGAAGCAGCTCCCAATTTGTAAGCTGGTTATCTAAAGGGTTTATATATAACTTGGTGGTTTGAAACCCAAACACATTTTTCCCAGAGAAAAGGTATTAAATGGGTCCAGAAAGGCCACTTGACCCAGAATGCAGCTGACAGTGGTACATCTCGTTCAGGACTAGCCTCGGGCCCCAGTCATCATTAATAATATCATTTCCTCGCCCTGACCGGTTTGGCTCAGTGGATAGAGCATCAGCCTGCGGAATCAAGGGTCCCAGGTTTGATTCCGGTCAGGGGCATGTACGTTGGTTGCGGGCGCATTCCCAGTAGGGAGTGTGCAGGAGGCAGCTGATCGATGTTTCTCTCTCATCGAAGTTTCTAACTCTCTACCCCTTTCCCTTCCTCTTTGTAAAAAAATCAATAAAATATATTTTTAAAAAATATCATTTCCTGGAGAAATACACTCTCCAGTTACATTGGAGAAAAAGAAACGGCTTTCTTTCCTTACTTTCTCCTCCCTTTCCCCCCTCACCCTGCTGGACCTATACTCCAGTTTGTGGAGTGACTCAGGGGGGATGATCATAAATCATAATCAAGGCTACATGCTGGGTGCTGACCAAAAAGGCATGTTTCTTGAGGGGACCAGGGTGGAGAATGGCTCAGGAACCCAGCCTTCCAAAGCAGAGAGAAGGCTTGAGGGCAGGGGAGGCGAGCTTGATGGCTGTCTGCAACTATGTAAGGACTATCTCGATTGCACATAGCTCCAGAGGACCAAACTAGGACCAAGAAATAACGGGGCATCAGAGTTCTCTTTGGTGAGAAAGAACTTTCTAACTATTAAATCTCTTCAAAAGTGGGATGGGCCTCTTGGTGAGGTAATGCATTCTCTGCCACTGGGAGCATTCCAGGAGGAGGTATATGACCTCCTCTGAGCATATGGGAGAGGGGAAGAAGCATTGGACAAGTAGACCTCTGAGATCCCTCTAAATTTATATACTCATTTAGCAAAATGTTATGGCGTATCTCTACGTGCCCAGCACTATGCCTGGGAACAAGGGTTACAGTGGAGACTAAGATGGGGTCCTTGCCCTCAGGTGCATACAGTCTAGTGGGAGAGCCAGGCATTAAATAAATAAATACAATTGAATATGTAATTTCAAATGATGATATCATTATAAAGGAAAATAATAGGGCACTAATGTGAGAATAACAGGGATCTAATTGAGATTGGATTCAAGAGGGCCTCTCTGAAGAACCCACTCAGACAGAGATTTAAAGGATGAGTACAGGTCAGCCTGGAAAAAGTGTGTGTGTGTGTGTGTGTGTGTGTGTGTGTGTGTGCGCGTGCGCGCGCGCACGTGTGCGTGTGTGCGGGCGTTCAAAAAGGCAACAGCAAGTAAGAAGACAAGAAGACCCTGGGGGAAGAAAGAACAGTGTGACTAGAAAATTGTGAGTGGAGAATGGCAAGAGATGACACTGGCCAGAGTGGAGGGGCTGGGTCTCGCAGACCTTGACCTTACTCTTAACTAACTGCCCCTCTCCCGTCCAGGATCCCTAGGCCTTGGTCTCTGGAGCTCCCCCAGGTGCAAGCCCTCATCCTTTCCTGTGGCTCCTCCCACCGCCCTGGTACCTCCCACCTAGTGGTGTTCCTTGTATTTTATCAGTGTCCCAGGCAGTGGATGGTAGAATTCGGCATCTGCCTTGTGTGGGAGGCCCAGGTTTAATTCTTTACCCTTGGCTTTGCTCTCAAGAGGCAGCATCTTTTAGTGGTGGAGCCCAGACTCCGGAACCAGACTGCCTGGGTTCAGATGGTGGCTGTTTGATCTTGCCAAGTTACTTCACTGCTGTGGGCCGCATTTGCTCCACCTGTAGGAAGATGACCATACCTTGCTCCTAGGAGTGTTATGGATTAATATTTGCTAAGTATTTAGGACAGTGCCTGGCATGTAAATCACTGGCAATAAATCATTGCAACATCTGCTTCCCTGCCTCGTCCGTGCTCTCCCAGTTCCACCCCTAGGCCCACAGGGGGAGCCAGGGACCAAGCCACTTTTCCTCCCCGACTTTTCTAGCCAAGGCCACCTCTGGCCACAGCCCTTAAAAAGTAGGTAGAACTGCCCAGCTAGTATGGTGCAGTGGTGGAGAGTCGACCCATGAACCAGGAGATGTTGGTTCAATTCCCGGTCAGGGCACATGCCTAGGTTGTGGGCTCAGTGTCCAGTAGGGAGCATACAGGAGGCAGCCAATCAACGAGTCTCTCTCATTATTGATGTTTCTATCTCTCCCTTCCTCTCTCTTAAATCAATTAAAAAAAATAAAAGTAGGCACAGCTGAGCTCACTGCTGCGCAGCCCTCCTCACCTCCGCAGTAAAGGATGTTCCTAATGGGAGGCGCAGGCAAATCAAAGTGCACTGGTGGTTCCTTCCTCCCCTTCTCAGTGGTTTCAGAGGTTCGGTATTCTGGATACACTGAATGTATCAATGAGTCTCATTTCCTGGGCCCTGGGCCTGATCCCCAAGACTGAGTTTAAAGCTCCTCCCACATGCTCCCATACCACCTTATGCTCATTTCCAACGTCTAACTTACACTTCCACTGCATGTTAGGGTCGCCGAAGGAGGAACGCTCGAGGCCAAACGGGGTGAGGAATTATGAATTTATTAGGTCATCTGGATACCAGATGGTCTGAGCCCCAAAATGGCGCCAGCACCCAAAGATGGGGAGTCAGAGGTTTTTAAAGGACTCTAGACAGGCTTTTTCTGGGCAGAGCATTCTCTGTGCAGGTCCAGATTCTGGGAAACTCCGGAGGGGAGAGTAATGGTCTTAGCAAGTGGAATGTGGTCTAAGCAAGTGGAACGTCCATTGTGAAGTGGCCTAAAGGTCAGTTTCCAGGGGAGGGGGTATCCATTCAATTATTTGATCGGACCTGACACTGCATAACCACTGGCTTTCTTGTCTGAGTCCTTGAGGACAGCAGCTGCCTCCTTGTTCTCGTGCCTCCCGGGGCCTTCAGATGGCACTTAGCTTTCCCATCCTCTCTCAGCAGCCCTCCTCCTGGTCCCTCTGAGCCAGCCACACCGGTTTGCTGTTCTCTCTCCTCGGGGCCTTTACTTGTGCTTTTCTCACTGCTCAACGTGTTCTTCCTCAGGTCTTTGCCTGGCAAGCTCCTATTCCTCCTTCAGCTTACCTATCACTTATTCTAGGAAGCCTTCCATAGGCCCCTGATCTAGGTAGGCGAGTCTCCCTGCACCTGGATTTCTCCACTTACTTTAAGCATCTCTTCACTAGTCTGTGTCTTCCATTCACCTGTCAAGGTCAGTCAGGTTTATCTAATTTACTATTGAATCCTCAGTGCCCAGCAGAGGGCCCATAATAGACCAGGAGTTTATGCCCTGGAGCCCATGGATGAGCTACATCCAGGGGTTCATAAGGCTCCCAAAATCTTATGAAAATGCTTGTAGCCCTGGCCAGTTTTCTAAGTAGTTAGAGCATTGGCCTGAGGACTGAAGGGTCTCAGGTTCAATTCCTGGTCAAGGGCATGTACCTTGGTTATGGGTTTGGTTCCTAGCCCCACTCAGGGTGCGTGCGGGAGGCAACCAATCCATGTGTCTCTCTCATTTCTCTCTTTCCCCCTCTCTCTCCCCCCTTCCTCCCTTCCTTCTACTCTCTAAAAATCAATGGAATAAATATCCTCGAATGAGGATAAGAAAAGAAGAGGAAAATGTTTGGAGGTGTTCCAGGGGGTCAGCCGATCTTCACCCCCGAGCTTGCCTTCCCAGAGCCTCAGGCTGACACCCCAGCATTATGGAGACATCTTCTGGGAGAACCTTAGTCAAAGTCCCAGCTCCACCTGGATGGCAGGACAGTACATCCCATCCCTCTGAGAGCCACTGGTTGTTCCCAGCCTGGAGTGCACCCCCCTGAGGGGCTGCCACCCCCTGAGAAGCTTTTCCGAAGAGAAGGAGATCATATTTGGCAGGAATGCAGGGACCTGGGGGCATCCCAGCCTGAGTAAAGGCTGTCACTTACCACCTAAGGAGGCGACAGAGAATCGTCAATAAACTAAAGAAGGCCCAGTGGAGCGGCTCTGGGTCTGCAGCTGAGCCCCTGGTGCCTGGCGAAGTGAGCTGTGGACTCCCCAGCACCAGTGAACACCCTGACCTGGAAGAGGAGGGGGCAACCTACCCACAGCGAGAAGACCCCTTTCTCCCCCCTGGCAGGGCCCAGCAGCTTTCGGCTCCCCGCAGTCCCCTGGTCCAGGAAGGATCTTTGCTCTCCAGGCAGCTGAGCTCTCTAACCCCCTACAGCACTGTTCCAGCCAGTAGGGACCCCCTTTTCAATACCCGGGGATGGAGCTCCTGAGGAATGAGGAATAAGCCCTTTATAAAGGCTCCACAGACTAAAGAAGGCCCATGGGGGGGGGGGGGCGGGAAGGTTGGGGGTTAATGGGAAATGAGGACACATCTGTAATACCTTAACCAATAAAGAAATTGAAAAAAAAAAAAAAGGCCCATGGATGGTAAAGAAACCATCCATGCCTACCCAACATGCTAGTGCTGACTCAGGCACCCACCCCCAAAGGCATTTCCTGTCCTGGGCCTCTCCCAGCTTCCTCTCCTGTCTCCGCACTAGGCACTAACAGCCCCTGGGCCTCCCATCTCAACCCCCTCCTCTCCGGAATGCCCCAAGGCCCATGGCCGCCCAGCCTTGCTCCCTGCAGTGTTCTTTTCCCTATGCTATCATTAAAAGGAAAACAAGTTGAAAAAGAAAAATGTTTGTAGATTTGCATTCATTTTGGAAGAGAGTCTGTATTTGCTATCACAATTTCAAAGGGTATGTAACTTCCCTCCCCTCAAAAAAGGACTATTAAGGTTAAGAACCGTAGCCTGGCTGGTGTCGCTCAGTGGTTGAGCATCAACCTATGAACCAGGAGGTCACATTTCAATTCCCAATCAGGGCATATGTTCGGGTTGCGGACTCAATCCCCGGTGTGGGGCATGCAGGAGGCCGACAATCAATGATTCTCTCATCATTAATGTTTCTATCTCTCTCTCCCTTTCCCTTCCTCTCTGAAATCAATAAATATATACATATTTTTTTTTAAAAAGAACCATCAAGAAATGTGTAAACACTGGTTTTTTATTGGATGCAGCCACCTATGAATATAATCATTGATATTCAATAAATAGTTATTGAATGGATGACTAAGACTCCTCCTTGTGATTAGGGTATTTTAATGTTTTCAACGGAGCAAAAACAAACAAACAAACAAACAAAAAAACCTCAGAAGAAACCTTTGCCAGGAAAAGTTAAGTGTCCTTTGCATTAGCCCCTCATTCTGTGGCCCTAAATACCTCTCACCTCACTGGGGCTCATCACGCGTTAGACCAAAAGTTCAGAGACTCACAGCCGCTGCCAGAACCCAAATCCTGTCCTGAGATCCACCTACTGCGCCTTTGCAGCCTGTCAGCTGAAAATAATCCTGGGGAAAGCAGGGGTGGCAGGAGCTGAGGAAGGAATCTGCAGAAGCTTTGAATGAGGGAGACTCTGCCCCCTGCCGGCTCCCTGCTCCCCTCCAGCGCCCTGGCGGAGAGCCAGGTGGCCCAAGAATGAGGTCAGAGCAGCGGAGAGAAGGAGGCAAGGCAGGGGGCCAGGGAAGGGGGCAGCCCCCCACTGGGCAGTCTTTCCTGTCAAGATTAGGCTTTGTCTTTAAACTAGTCAGGGGCAGTAGCTTCTGCTTTGGAGCCCTCTCCGTCTAGGGTTCCTATCTTCTACTCCCAAATTAGGAGTTTGGGGAGGGCAGGGGGCGTGGTGGGGGTGGAGGTTCCTCTGGAGCTTGAGGGAAGTCCAGTCACTCAGACTTGGCTTTCTCATCGATCTCTTTTCCTGGAGCCTGGCCACTGCCGACACCTTTGGATGCTTGGCCAGTTCTTTGCATCGCCTACACTTGGTGTGTGGTGTACCAGCCTCTCCACATCACCATGGAAACAAGAGCCTCTGCATCCATCCCAGAGCTGATTTGTGAAGCTATGAGAAGAGTCTGGATTTCAGGGTGGGGTGCATAGGAAGGGCAAAGGAGAAAACCTTCACAGAAATTATGGAGAAAGAGAGAAAGAGGGAGAGAGAGAGGCATGTCAGGGTCCGGAAGGATTGCTTTATAAGCATTATTGGAATAGCTTGTACCCTGTGAAGACGGGCAGCTTCCTTGGAAGGCCAAAAATGCAGTCCTCTCCTGGGCCACTGGTCAGTCTAAACTAATAACCCCTCTCCATCAGCTGTCCCTCAGTAGCTGTATAACCTTGAGTGAGTTACTTAACTCCTACAAGCATCACTTCCCATCTGTAAAATAAAAGTAACAACAGCACTTTGCAGTGTTATTATAAGAATCCAATGAGCCCAGAGCACCAAAAGGTTACCAGTTCGATTCCCCGTCAGGGCACATGCCTGGATTTCGGGTTGGATCCCAGGTAGGATAGGAAAAGACTTCTTAAACAGTGTACAACAAAGAAACAGTAAGCCTAAAGAGAAATACTGATACATGTGACTACATTAAATGTCTAAATATCCTGTTGGTTAAAAACAAGCAAAACATAATTTAAAAGGTAAAAAGGAAAGGCATAAATGTTATGGTATGTAGATTAATTTTTTAAAGATTTTTAATTGATTTTTAGAGAGCGAGAGGAAGGGAAAGGGTTAGAGAGAGAAACATTGATGTGAGAGTGAAACTTGGGCCCGGCTGGCGTGGCTCAGTGGTTGAGCATCGACCAATGAACCAGGAGGTCAGGGTTGGATTCCCAGTCAGGACACATGCCCAGGTTGGGTTGTGGGCTCAATATCCAGTTTGGGGCATGCAGGAGACAGCTGATTAATGATTCTCATAATTAATGTTTTTATCTCTCTCTCCTTCTACTTTCCTCACTGAAATCAATAAAAGCATATTTTTGTAAATAAAGAAGTTCTATGGAGAGTAATCTCATAGGATAATCTGGTCTTTTTCCAGTGACACCCACTCAACTCACCTATTTGGCCTGTGTAGAAGACAGATGGATCTTGGAGAATGACAGTGGATTATTGTAAACTTAACCAGGAGGTGACTCCAATTGCAGCTGCTATGCCAGATGTTGTTTCATTACTTGAGCAAATTCACAAGTCCTTTAGTACATGGCATGCAGCTATTGATCTCACAAATGCCTTTTTCTCCATCCCTGTCAATAAGAACCATCAGAAGTAGTTTGCTTTCAGCTGGCAAGGCGAGGAATACACTGTCACTAGCCTACCTCAGGTGTATCAACTATGCAGCCCTATGTCATAATTTAGTTCACAGGGATCTTGGATTACCTGTTGGAAAACTTGTGCTGGAAAAGGCAGGCTAATGTCCAGTCTTTCACTCCTGCTCAGCCATGTAGGAATGGACCGTGGACCTGGGATAAAAAGCCCACACAGTGTGTGCTGAGCTTATCACCTTGTGTGGGAATACCTTTCTCTGTTTCTTGCTCAATGTGTACTCCTTTGTTCTGCTTAAGATGTGCTCAGTAGCCCTCAGGCATGCCCCCAACTCTTTCAGATTCCATGGGGGGGTTGGGAGGGGTGCTTCTGTTGTGGCACCAGAGGGTGCCTGTAGGCCCATTGCCATGCATTGGATTCCAGGAAAGACACCCTGGCTATGGGGGGCCAACACCCTCTATTAAAGCTGACCTAGCCAAATAGCCAAATTTTATGGCTAGAAACCAGTGATGTGGGGGCATGCTAAGATATTCCTTCTAAAGTGAAGGATAAGTTGTTGCCTCTGGCCCCTCCTACAACCAAAAAAGAGACATAACACCTTACCGGGCCTCTTTGAATTTTGGAGGGAACATATTCCTCATATGGGTATGCTACTTTGGCCTATTTACCAAGTGACCCGAAAAGCTGCTAGTTTAGGGTGGGTCCCAGAACAAGAGAAGGCTCTGCAACAGGTCAGGGTGCTGTGCAAGTTGCTTTGCTGCTTGGGCCACATGATTCAGAAGATTCAATGGTGCTTGAAATAGCTGTGGCAGAGTGAGATGCTATTTGGAGCCTTCGGCAGGCCCCTATCAGTGAATCACAGTCCACGCCCTTAGAATTTTGGAGCAAAGCCCCCTACTATCCTTTGCAGATAACTACAAAACACTTATTTTGAGAAACAGCTCTTGGCCTACTAACTGGGTCTTAGTAGAGACTGAATGCTTAACCATAGGCCACCATGGAGAGCTCAGGTCACCAAGTTTCTATGTGACCTGAGCTCTCCATCATGAACAGGGTGTTATTTGACCCACCGCGCCATAAAGTTGGGCATGCACAGCAGCACTCCGTCATCAAATGTATGTGGTATATACAAGATGGCGCCAAGTAGGCCCTGAAGGCACAATTAAGTTACTTGAAGAAGTAGCCCAAATGCCCAGGGCCCCTCTCTCCCAACATACCGTACACCTATAGCCTCAGGAGGATTTCCTATAGTCAGTGACAGAGGAAGAGGAGAAGCAGGTTTATAAATGGTTCTTCACGATATCAGGCACCGCCCAAAAGTGAACAGCCACAGTACGATAGCCCTTTTCTGAGACATCCCTGAAGGTTGTTGTGAAGGGAAGTCTTCCCAGTGGGCAGAACTTTCAGCAGTGTACCTGGTTGTTCACTTTGTTTAGAAGGAGCAAAGGCCAGATGTGTGACTATATATACTAACTCATGGCTGTGGCATGAATGGTCAGGGACTTGGAAGGAACATGGTTAGAAAACTGGTGTCAAGGAAATTTGGAGAAGAGGTATGTGGATAGACCTGACTAAATAGGCAAAAAAAAAAAAAGTAAAAGTATTTGTGTCCCATGTGAATGCACACAGAGTGACCTCAGCAGAGGAGGATTTAATAATCAAGTGGCGGGGGGGAGGGGGAGAAAGAAGACATACGTAATACTCTTTGTAATACTTCAAGAAATAAAAATTATTTAAATAAATAAATAATCAAGTGGATAGGATGACCTCATCTGTGGATATCAGTCAGTCTCTGTTCCCAGACACCCTGTCATTGACCAATGGATTTATAAACAAAGCAGCCATCATGGCAGGGATGGAGGTTTTGCATGAATTCAGACACATGAACTTTCACTCACCAAGGCCAACCTGGCTATGGGAATTATTGAGTGCCCGATCTGCCAGAGACCAACACTAGGTCCCCCTACATGGTACCATGGGTGAACAGGTTGACTAAATTGGATCACTTCCATCATGGAAGGGCAGTGTTTTGTTCTTACTGAAATAAAAATTTACTCTGGATACATATTTGCCTTCTCTGACACAATGCTTCTGCCTTTTCTGGATATTTCATATAAAAGCCCCTGCCAATATGTGGTTTCTTGTGTCTGGCTTCTTTCAATGAGCATGTTTTTGAGATTTATTCATATTGTAGCATGCATCTGTAGTTAGATATCTTAGACTGATATCTAAAAGCAAAATAGCTATATTGCATGATAAATTTATGTTTAAAAATGTAAGAAACTGCTAGAGCAACATTCTGTTTACTAGATGGGATGCTACCTGATCCATAAATTGTTCAGTAAAAACAATTAGATGGAAGGAAGGAAAGAAAGAGAAAAGAAACTGCCAAACTGTTGTCCAAAGTGGTTGCAACATTTTACAATCCCACCAGCAATGCATGAGGGTTCCTGGTTCTCCATATTATCTCCAAAATTTGTTATCTGTATTTCATTTTTATTTTTTTAAAATATATATTTTATTGATTTTTTACAGAGAGGAAGAAAGAGGGATAGAGAGTTAGAAATATCAATGAGAGAGAAACATCGATCAGCTGCCTCCTGCACACCCTCTACTGGGTATGTGCCCGCAACCAAGGTACATGCCCTTGCCCTTGACCGGAATCAAACCTGAGACCCTTCAGTCCGCAGGCCGACGCTCTATCCACTGAGCCAAACAGGTTAGGGCTGTTATCTGTATTTTAAAATATTGCCATACCATGAAAAAAAAAAATATCTTAAAAGGTTCAGTTGGGAGGCTATCGATTTTGAGGATAAAACTATCCTCTTTCAGCCAGAACCGGTTTGGCTCAGTGGATAGAGCGTTGGCCTGCGGACTCAGGGGTCCTGGGTTCGATTCCGGTCAAGGGCATGTGCCTTGGTTGCGGGCACATCCCCAATGGGGGGCGTGCAGGAGGCGGCTGATCGGTGTTTCTCTCTCATCGATGTTTCTGGCTTTCTATCCCTCTCCCTTCCTCTCTGTAGAAAATCAATAAAACATATTAAAAAACAACAACTATCCTTTCAAAACAAAACAAAAAAACCCTCACTGCGGTCCTCCAGGCGGCAGAGGGCGCCCCAAGGCAGGGCCTCTCTTCCGCGCCTCCCAGCGCCATTTTAGCAAGATTCCGTTGCTAGGAGACGGCGATGCGTCTTTCGGCTTGAGAGCCGGGCCTCCCAGCTGTCCCAGGCTCTGTTTTACCTGAGGACTAAAGTCTACGGTCTCACTACCGTCCAGGGGCAGTTGCAGAAGGCCTCTTCCTGGGGGCATTTTCCTTCTCCCCCCGCTAACGCTGGCCGCGGCGGCCCGGGATCCTTGCCAGATCCAGCCCTCTAGCCTGCTATGTCTAAGAAAGGGAAAAAGGCCAAGACGCCCCTTTCGGATGAGGAGCAGCTGCTGCTGTTCCAGCAGAGGTTGCTGGCAGATGAGGAGGTGGCTAGGAGGAAGGAGCGGCTCCTGAGCGTGTTCCTGAAGGTGATGCTTCCTCATTACCCGCCCAGCCCACCCCCTCCCTGCGCTGACCCTGCTGCCTTAACCCTGCCATTGTGGCAGCGTCATTTGTATGCTGGCCTCCCTCCTCCGGAAATCTTGAGACCTAAATATACTTAGATTTCAGGCAACAGTGTTTGGAAGGAGGGGCGGTGGTATAGTGCTTGGCAGTCACAACTGAGTCCCAGAACTGGGACAGTAGGTGTTCTCAGCCATCCCAACTGTTCGAAACTCTGATAGTCTCCCTGGAGTGTCCTGCCCTGAGGCCTCCATCCTAAAGGAAATTCACCCTTCCCCTCCTTAAAATGCCATCTGGCCGTTCCCGTCTTACTTGAGATGCTCCCAAAACAAGAACAGGAGTTACCTGAGTGTTAGCCATTAGGAGCTTTGGTCCCTCGGAAAAGACAAAGGGTAAAAGTGACAGTTGGCAAACTAAGTGCAATCTTGTTTGTTGTGCTGTATTAGGGCTTTTAACCCTGACCTCCTTCAGGTGTGTTTATTCCTTCACACAGGACAAGCTGGCCAAGGAGGAGCACAATAGTGCTCTGAACCTTAATAAGATTAACACACAGTGGAGAACTGTTCTTCGAGAAGTCAAGACCAAAGAGCTTCATAAGGACATTGAGATCCTCAGCCAAACATTTGAACGAGTGGTAGACTGCAAGGACAGTGTTATCAAGGTAGGTGTTCTTCCCAAGGAAATACTTGAACATGGCTGCCTTGATCTCTTCTCTTAGTAGAATGGGCCAAGAAAAGTAATTATTCAATCTTCACGCCCTCACAAGCAGCAGGCTGTGATGAAACTAGGCTATTGGTAATAACAACTTTCACTGAGATGAAGAGGAGACTATTGTGAGGTGGTCATCCCTCTCCCTCACTTAGAGGAGCCCTTGCTTTTAGTCATCTACTGCCCCAAACTAGTACTATACAATATTAGAGTTATGAGGCACAGTAGACATCACCCCAGGACTTGAACTTAGTCCTACATCTTCATTTCAATGTGAGACTACTCAGTTCCAGAGGGAGGAAATGGCTCACCCAAGGTCACTCAGCCAGTCGATGAGAGAGCTGGGACTCAGCACAGGTTTCTTGATTCCTACTCTAGTGCTTTATTCAACCAAATTCTGTTTGCCTCTTTGATTCAACTTCAGTAGCCCTGGATAAGGCTGAGAAGATCTCAGTGGGTAAGAGCAGTTCTGGATCTCCAAGAAATTCAGGCAGTCATCCTTATGCTATTGGGAGGTTCTTGTATCCATACCATCTTTAAAAAAAAAAAAAAAAAAAAGTTTTTATTGATTTTCGAGAGAAAAGAAGGGAGAGGGAGAGAGAAAGAGAAACATCCATGAGAAAGAGACATTGATTGGCTGCCTCCTGAACTCCGCCCCCCCGCTCCCCCAACCCAGTGTGTGCCCTGACTGGGAATCAAACCAGTGATCTCTCAGGTACAGGGGACAACACTCAACCAACTGAGCCACACTGGGCCTTACCATCTTTTTTGCCAAGAAATTTTGCTGTATCGCTTTTTTCATTCTATTTTAATCTCTGCCCACTGGTTCCTTCCCCTTAGGCTTTCCTATCTATCTATCTATCTATCTATCTATCTATCTATCTATCTATTTAATTTATTTCAGAGAAGGGAGAGAGAGATAGAAAAGAGAATCATTGATCAGTTGCTTCCTGCACGCCCCACACTGGGGATCTAGCCCGCAACCCAGGCATGTGCCTTGACTGGGAATCAAACTGCGACCTCCTGGTTCATAGGTCAATGCTCAACCACTCTACCCTGCTGGCCGGGCTTAGGGGCATGCAGGAAACAGCTGATCAATGATTCTCTCTCATCATTGATGTTTCTCTCTCTCCTTTTCCCTTCCTCTCTGAAATCAATAAAAATATATTTTAAAATGATCCTCTCGCCCTAACTGGTTTGGCTCAGTGGATAGAGCCTCGGCCTGTGGACTGAAGGGTCCCAGGTTCGATTCTGGTCAAGGGCATGTACCTTGGTTGCGGGCACATCTCCAGTAGGGGGTATGCAGGAGGCAGCTGATCGATGTTTCTCTCTCTCTCTTTTTTTTTTTTTTAATATATTTTATTGATTTTTCACAGAGAGGAAAGGAGAGAGATAGAGTTAGAAACATCGATGAGAGAGAAACATCGATCAGCTGCCTCTTGCACATCCCCCACCGGGGATGTGCCCGCAACCCAGGTACATGCCCTTGACCGGAATCGAACCCGGGACCTCTCAGTCCGCAGGCTGACGCTCTATCCACTGAGCCAAACCGGTTTCGGCGATGTTTCTCTTTCATCGATGTTTCTGACTCTCTATTCTTCTCCCTTCCTCTCTGTAAAAAATCAATAAAATATATTTTTTAAAAAATGATTCTCTCTTTGTCTTTAACCTTTGGCATTTTAATTATGATGTGTCTTGGTGTAGGCCTCTTATTTGGGACTCTCTGTGCTTCCTGGACTTGTATGTCTATTTCTTTCCCTAAGGAAAGAAAGGTTAGGAAGTTTTCCATCATTATTTTTTCACATAGTTTTTCATTCCTCGTTCTCTCCCTTCTCCTTTTGGCACCCCCATGATGCAAATGTTTGTATGCTTAAAGTTGTCCCAGAGGCTCCTTATACTATCCTCATTTTTATGGATTCTTTTTCTTTTTGCTGTTCTGATTGGATGTTTTCTGCTTCCTTATCTTCCAAATCTCTAATTTGATCCTCTGCTTCCGCTTCACCTATTTCACCTTTGATTCCCTGTATTCTTCACTTCAGTTAGTGTATTCTTTATTTCTGACTGGTTCTTTTTCATGTTTTCCATCTATGTTTTTATGTTTCCTATCTCTTTATTGAAGTTCTCACTAAGTTCATCTATTCTTCCCCTAAGTTTATTTAGCATTTTAATATAAACAGTGGTTTGAACTCTGCATCTAGTAGATTGCTTGTCTCCATTTTATTTAGTTCTTTATCTGGAGTCTTTTTCTGTTTTTTCATTTGGGACATGTTTCTTTGTCTCATTTGGCTGCCTCCCTGTGTTTGTTTCTATGTATTAGGTAGAGCTGCTACATCTCCCTATCTTGGTAGAGTAGTAGGTGTACTGCAGGGTACAGTGTCACAGCCTCCTCAGTCACCCGAGCTGGGCCCTCCAGGTGCACCCCCCATGTGGGCTATGTATACCTTCCTGTTGTAGTTGAGCCTTGATGGCTGTTGGCACCTCAGTGGGAGGGATTTACCCGTAGGCTAATAGGTTGTGAAGACTAATCGCAACTACCATGGAAGATCAGCTATGCAGGGGCTGACCCCACAGAGCAGGATTTACTTCAACAGGGTTCTAGTGACTGCTGAGTCCACCCTTTGAATGTATCCTTTGTAGAGGAGTTTGGGTGGTACTTCGACCTGGTCTGAAGCTGTCCACCAAATGCACTGGCTCTGGAGCCTCCTGGGAGGTGCAGATCAAGGTCAGCTGCCACCTGTGTCCTGCCCGGGGCCACTATTCATGAACTACAAAGCAATATGTAGATGGCTGCTATTTGTGCTGGAATTGGATTTGCCGAGCAGAGGCCAAGCTGTGAATTAAGGCTGGCTGCCACTAGTGCCAGGCCTGGGGTCACTTAGTGAAAGGTATGTGGCATGCTGAGGCCAGATGCTGCTTGTTTGTTTTGTTTTTTTAATAGCCAATCATTGTTTCTTTAGTGTCCATTTTTTGTCTTTTTAAAAAATATATATTTTTATTGATTTCAGAGAAGAAGGGAGAGAGTTAGAAACATCAATGATGAGAGAGAAGCATTGCTCGGCTGCCTCCTGCACACCCCCGACTGGGGATTGAGCCCCCAGCCTGGGCATGTGCCGTTGGCTGGAATCGAACCTGGGACCCTTCAGTCTGCAGGTCGACTCTATCTACTGAGTCAAACAGGCGAGGGCCAGATGCTGCTTGTTTGAGAAATTTTAGAAAAGTCTGAAGCATTTACCAACATAGGCCATTTGTATGGAAAAGCCACAGGAAATGGCTTGGACTGGGCCAACAAGATGAATGGGATGGGGTCTCAGGGAATCAGCAGAGCAGGGCCAGCAGTGTTAGCCAGGTTGATGGAGATTCAGATATGGCACCAGCCTGCAGGCTCTGTGGGGCAAGGGCCCAGAAAAAGAACAATGGCCTCTGCCAACACTTCTGTCTGGGAAAAAACTGCTCCTCCAGCTCTTGCCTTAATGTCAGACAACTCGATTCCTTGCCAGACAATTTAGTTCCTCCCTGTATGTCCCTGGTGCCTCAGCACTGGAGCTTAGAGGAAGTGAGTCCAAGTAAGTCTGTGGGTAGGACCTTTAAGAGGAACTGCCTAGGACTCCAGAAGCCCCGGTCTCACTCATCCACAATCCCCACTGATTTTTATAATCACAAGTTATGGGGACTTCTCTTCCTGGCACTGGAACCCTGGTTTGGGGAACTTAGTGTGGGGCTGGCACCCCTCATGCCTCAGGGGGACCTCTGCATCCAAGGTATCTCTCTACATGTGGATGTGGGATCAGCCCATTCAGCAGCTCTGCCCCTCATAGGACTTCTGTTCAGCTAGATTTCAGGTGATTCTTAATGATAGTTGTTCTGTAAGTTTAATTGTAGTTTTGATGTGGTTGTGGGAGGAGGATTTGAGTATTGCTTTTACCTATGCCACCATCTTGACCTGAACCTCCAGATTATCTTTCTAAAACAAAATCTGATCCTGTCATTCCACTGCTTAAGTCTCTCCAGTGGCTCCCCTCTTCTACAGGAAAAAAAATCCGTACTCCACGGAAAGAATAGCAAAGCCCTTCATGATCTACCCTCTACCTGTACCTTTCATAGCCAGCCTTGTTTCTTACCTGTGCCTTTATACATGCTATTTCCTCTACCTGGAATTTAATTTTTCCCATCTCCTCAGTTTTCCTGGCAAACTCTGACTCATCTTCAAGAGTGATACAAATGGCATCTCTTCTGTGAAGCCTTCCCCAGTGTTCTTAGTTAGATGTAGGTACTCCGTTCCTTATATCCCAGTGTCACTGGTAAATCATTAATTTCATATCACTTAGCATGTTAAACAGTAATGTTCTGTTTGTATAACTTTTTTCCTACTTCAAGACTGCAAGCTCCTTTGAGGGCAGTGGGGATGTCTTTTAGTCTCGGAATCCTCAGTATCCAGCATAGTACTGGATAAGCATTTGTTGAGTGAGTGAATAGTCATCCATTATCAGAAACTATTTCATAAGATTCTTTTTCATGTAAACATAAGGTGAAAGCTAGCTCTGCATAGGTTGTGGTGGGACTCAAGGTGTTTGGATCATATGGGAACTCAGTAAATGCTTCTTTGTTCTATTTACTCTAATTTCATTTTGCTTTCTTTTTTTTTAGGACACAAAGTTTTCTTTAATTATTTTCTTGGGATAAGAAACACCACACTTCTATTCAATGTCCAACCAACTGAACCACACCAGCCAGAGCTCATTTTACTTTTTTGAATGGGTACTACATTTCCATTGTCCAAAATTAAAAAGATAAAAAGTTACATAGTGAAAATTCCTTCCCACTGGTGCCTTCCAGCTGCCCAATGCCCATTAGTTTCATGAGTAAACATTATTTTACACAAATGGTAGTATTACATACTGTTCTGCCCATTGACTTTTTCATTTAACAGTATGTCCTGGGTGCCTGGCCGGTGTGGTTCAGTGCTTGAGCATCCACTATGAACCAGGAGATCAGGGTTCAATACCTGGTCAGAGCACATGCCTGGGTTGCGAGCTTGATCCAGTAGGGGGCATGCAGGAGGCAGCTGGTCAATGATTTTCATTATTGATGTTTCTCTCTCCCTCTCTGAAATCAATTATATATATATATATTAAAAAGGCAGGACAAATGCTTGATTCCTTCTCTTCCCTGACAAGATACCCTAGGTTCAACTTGTTTATTTTTGCCTCAGATTTCGAAGCAGCCATTTCTCTATGAATCCGATTCCTTTTAGTGGTAGCACCATCACTGTAAATGTTTGTTGTCCCTAGGACACTGGCTGGCTATATGGGGTTCTCTGATGTCACTCTGACTTTAAATTCAATAGTGGGAGAACCAGCACTCTTTGATCCAAAGAAAAGTCATCCACCTAACCAGCTGAATACATCTTTAATTTTCTCACACAGAAGTCATCGAGCCAAAATGGTAACTCTGTGTTTCCTACCCAGTCTTTAGCTAAGGACCTGTCAGAAGCTGATGAGCAGTATGCCCATGCCCTGCGCAGCCACATGCACAACATTGACCAGCTGTTGGCCTTGCAGAGATGCCGACTCAACCTCCTGGAGGAAAATTACAGCATGGAGCTGGAGACCCTAACCAAGGAGTTTGAGATAGAAAGGTATGGGGGTTTGAATCCAAGGGCGCATATAGAGCCTGTGTCAAGGAGCTGTCTGTAAGCAGGTGGCCAGCATCCTGGAGCATCCCACCTTGATGATGACATTACTTTCCAGCAGAAAAGATCCTGATTTCCTTCTAAACTAACGTGGGTTTAAGCTTGTGGCCTTAGCCTTCCTTTGCCCGTGCCAGGTCCCTATTTGTAACATCTCGTCACCCACTGTCAACTATCAAAATCCTACCCATCTGGCAGGGGACAGGAATGGGAAGGAGACTTCTCACTGTAACCTTTGCACTTTTTAATTTTTATATCACATGAATATATTAACCTATTCAAAAATAAAAATAATCTTATTCATTCTTTTCAGCCCTACAGGAAATAGATCCCTCCTTCCCTCTGTTTTCCTTCAGTACCTAAGAGTTTGTACCATTCATATAGTTTTATTACATACTGCTTTGAGTTGTCAGTATTGGTCCATTTGCTTTATTCCTCAGAGCAGGGACAGTGTGTTATCTTCCGTAGGAAGACAATTATTGAACAACATGAAAAAGAGATTCGCTACCTACAAGATGTCTTCATGGCCATGGAGCAGAACTACATAGATTCTGAGTATGAAAGCAAGCTGGAGTTCCAGAGCATGTGGGATGATCTCAAAAACAAGGTACAGAGGGGAAGTAATGGGCAAGAGCTGGGTGAGGAGAGAAAAATGCTCCAGGCTAGCAGAGCTCAAAGAGATCCCTTTAACCAACATAATAAAATGCCTGTTGCCACTCTAGGTACCCCTATTGCCTTTTGTACTTTTCTGAAAATTGGTCGGGCGGGAGGATCATTCTGAAATATCAAGGAAATGCATTTTAAAGCTTAAAAGCAACAAGGAAACCATCTGGCTTCGCCTGGGAAAGATATGCTTTGATTTCCGTCCCAGTCTTTTTACCTATCTCCCTGAAGACCCTCAGCTAGTCAAGTGTTTCTTCTAATCTACTCTGTTCTTGCAGGATTCCATAATTATTTTGAAAGGTAAGATCATGGTGCATAGCCATGAGATTTGTAGATGAAGAAACTAAAGCCCCGTAAAGTAGAATGACCTGCCAAAGTCCTGCTGCTGGTTTGTGGCAGAGCCAGGAGAATCCAGTTTCTGGCCTCTTGGCCAAAGTGCTTTCCACCATCCTGTAGGACGCAAACTTTAGCTAGCCTGCAGACCTGGGTTTGAGTATGAGATTCTTTGTTTTTATTTTGCCCTGTACTGTTTTGTAAAACATTTAAATAAGGTTCCCAAATTTAAAAAATGGGGATTTCACATAAAAACCCAAATTTTCACCTTCCCTTGAAAAATCTGAAGGTCTGGTAACCCTGGGTCAATATTTCCAAATGGAGACACTCACATGGAGCTGAGCAGCTGTGCCTTCCCCACTCCCCCTGCTAAGAGCGTTTGCTCTCTGGTTCACCACAGGCTCCATCTAGCCCAAAGCACTTATTTATATCATCTGCCTGGTCTTTGTAGGCATTTTCATTGGCGACGCTGCACTATACTATGCTATAAACAGTGCAAGAGTGTGAGGTTGCTGGTGGAAGTGAAAGGGCACTAAAAGGGTAATTCTGAGCATTGGCTATGTTGGGGCCACTTCCTAGAATATAGAAGAGAAGCACTTTCTAAGACTGCAACTAGAGAGTGTAGTAGAAGATCTATGGAGAAGGTTCCAGGATGCACTTAAGAATTACACTGATGCCACAGAGGATCGAAAGATTGCCTTTGAGACTTTGAAAGTGAAGGATGAGAAGAGCTCCAAAGACATTGAAGTACAGATGAAAAGAATACAGAAACTACAGGTTAGTGCAGCCAACCAGAAATACTCACTGCTTTAACTGCTCCCATGTTCATCTTCCCCCAATTTCTACTGGGCCTCATCACTGGTTGGGGAAAGATATGCTTTGATTTCTGTCCCCAGTCTTTTCACCTGTCTCCCTGAAGACCCTCAGCCAGTCAAGTGTTTCTTCTAATTTACTTTGTTCTTCCAGGATTCCATACTTATTTTGAAAGGCAAGATCATGGTGCACAGCCGTGAGAGTGAAGAACAGAACCAGTACATTCGTGATGACAAGGAATTGGTCCTTGTACAACTACGAAAACTTAAGGCCCAAAGGACTCATGTCCGGGAAATAGCACAGGAGAATTTAGTCAAACTCACTCTGGAAAGTAATGCCACCCTCAAAGTTCTGAGAGCGATTGTTGATAAGGTAACAGGGGAGAGGGTGGTCCAAACAAAACCAAGGAACTGGGCTCCCTGTGAAGTAAAAAGGGTTTGAGAATGGTAGAGGAGGCATCCTCCTGCTTCCTGCCTGAGTGGACACTTGGAATACCTTTTTTATTTCATGTTCCCTTCCCCCTCACATTTTAACTTAAATGCATTAATAGTGAATGGATTTTATAAGAATGTCAAATACTTGCCATACAGTAAGCACTCTGTGTTAGATGTGTATATTACTCGTCTCCCACTTAAATTAATAGCTTCCCTGGTTCAAACAGGGAACCAACTCCACTATTCCCCTTCCCACCTCTTTTCTAATAAAAGGTGTCTTCCTGCGTTCAATAGGGTGAAAAGATCCTTAAACTTGCTGAAATATGTAGGAAATTTGAAACAGAGGCAGAAAAAGTGCTGCCCTTTTATTCTTCAATATTGACTCCGGAGGAGCAGGAGGAGATAGAGGAAATTATCCCAGAGGAGCTTACTGAGGAGCTGGCAAAGGTAAAGTTCCCAGGGCCCAGAGGCCTTGGCTTAAGGTTGGGGATGATGGACCCTGGGCTGTATTCACTAATGGGCCCCCTCTACACACCTCCCTTTAAATCAATTCCCAGGTGATAGCAGACTACATAGGGATGGATAATTTCTGGAAAAGGTACAACAAAGTGAAACTAGAGCAACTGAGCCTTCAACAAAGACGTACCCAATTGTTAGAGATCAACGGGAAGCTGCGGGAGATGCTCAAGCGGTACTTGGATGGCATTTCAGTGAGTGATGAAGTGCTGAGCCAGCTCAACCCACTCTTCATCGTCAACTACCGAAGCAACTTACCCCAGGCCTTGTCTAAACCTACAACCCAGCCAGATGACAAAAAACGTTCAACCACTTACAACATCATTGAGGCAGCCCACGTGATCTCCCATATCCTGTGATACAAGGAGAAAAATCTATTTTCATTCTCCAGAGAATTTTTTGAGAGACCTGAGGACTTTGCTATTAAAAATTCTCATAGAGTTCATGAGCTTCTTATATCTTTGCCATATTGGACAGAACAGTACACTTTGACAACACCAGGAATAAGCAGCCCCAGGGCATGGAGAGAATAGCTAGGCAACTACTAGGAGGCTTATTTCTCAATGAAGCATTGCTCCTGGAGTCAGGGCACCCTGGTAGCCAAACCTACACCTCCGGGACCTAAAAATCAGAAGGGAATTCAAGAACAAGTCCCTGAAGTAAGTTAGGACAGGAAGAGGAGGCCAGGGGAAGAGGTGACTCAAAGCCTCTAACCCCCTCCCCCATGACAGACAAGATCCAACTCAGAATGCCTTTTCCCCAGCCCCCTCACCTCATTCCCACTTACAAAAGTAGCCTCAGAAAGTATCAGTTGAAGAATGCAAAGAAGTTTTAAAAATTATTATTTATTATTTCTTTTTGCTCTTGTTTCGTTTCTCTTCCTTGAGCTTCTTTTTGGAGACTTTAGGTCTGCTGGCCTTTCTGTATAGGTGATACCCAATGAGGCTCAGGAGGGCTGGCACCATGGCCATGCCCACCAGAGGCAAAGTGCCCTTCATCAGCTTTTGCCAGTAGTTGGCTCGGATCAGTGCAATCAGCTCCACGTCAAACTGCAGCACTGCATCCGCTGGAGGCAGAGAGGAGGTGAGGGTTAGGATCTCTGTGCAGTTTATCTGAGACTCTGAATGAATGAAAACAGGGAAGGCAGGCCACACCAGAGCAACAACTATGAAGCTGGCAAGATTTAAATGTGGGGTTGAGTTCCCTTAGACAAGGCAGAGATGGGTTATGAGCAGAGTCTAGTGATAGTCATGTTTACCCCAAATATACAAATGTGGCTTGGTTTTCATGATGGGTCTTTGACAGCACAGGAAAATTTCCTGTGGGTCTAAAACGTACACACTGTTCTACATTTATGAGTGAGAGAAACCTCTATACTAACTGTACTCCATTTCCAAACAGCCACAAGGACACAATCTTTGCAGGGCTGAAATTAATTGAATTTAAACTAGACTTTTAAATTCCACCAACCAATGAGCATATTCAATGAAATTATTAGAAAAGATAGGTGTTCTAACATAAGAGCTGGAGAGGAAGAAGGATGTGTCTTAAGAAAGTAGATATGGGGGAATGAGTGGGAAGTGGGAGAGAAATGTAGATAGAAGCAGTACTAGAAAGCAGAAGGTAATAGAGCTTTGAGTAAGAGTTCATTTCTCTTTAGTCACCCTGTCTTCTCTCTAGGTCTCCCTCTAAGCTGGAACTGGGATAATAACTTTTACCCCTGTGCTCTGAAGTATAACACATTTTAGCTAATAGAACATGTGTTATAACCAAAAGCAAGAGACACACATCTTGTGAAATCTGTTCAATCCCAGGCCTTTAAGAATAAAAATCAACAGTGACTTGAGAGGGCTTTTAAAGTTATGAGGTGGACTTGGCTTTTAAAAGTTTTTTTGTTTCATTTTGTTTTGAATTACTTGACTGTGATCATTTTTCCTATCTCTTCCCTGGTAAAGACTGAGAGGAAGGGTGGAGATGCAGCGAGAAGCCATGCCAACTGCATAAATTACACCATTTGTAATTGTAGGAAAAAGACAGGAAATTAGTCCAACGTTCTAGGAAGGGTGACATGCGCAGCAGACCCATGTAGCACAAGAAGGTGTCTCCTTTCTAAAAAGCTGCTGGCTGCCAGAGGGCAAACCAGGTGACATTAACAGGTTCTCTAGTCCCTATGGTGATCTAAGCAGGAAAAAAGAGGGCCCCAGCCACCGCTGTCCCTTTTAGCAAGCTGACTTAGACCTTCTCAAGCTCCAAATTGTATAGCTCTGAGAGACAGGGTATTTTGATGATTTGAAAGAGAGCTCTAGTCAGGTTACCTGGGATAGATGGTGGAAATCCCCGTTTTCCATAGGCCAAGTGAGAAGGAATGATTGCCCTTCGCTTCTCTCTGAGGGAAAGAATGTAAGTCACAGCCAGGGGTGGGAGCAGGTGGGCCAGCAGCCTCAGTCCATCTGAAGCCCCACCAGCAAAACCCTGTAGGTCAGTGGTCGGCAAACTGCGGCTTGAGAGCCACATGCGGCTCTTTGGCCCCTTGAGTGTGGCCACGAAGTTTCAATCGCACTGTACGTGCACACCCGCACGTGGTATTTTGTGGAAGAGCCACACTCAAGGGGCCGCAGTTTGCCGACCACTGCTCTAGGTTTTCATGTCCAAAAGATGACTTTTTCCCCCACTTTATACCAAACAGGTTGACCAGCAAAGGTATACATCCCCCCACATGCCTCAACTGCTCCAACAAAACCCACAGCCAGAGAGGCACAGAGGCTTGGAACGCCCTCAGGGGTCCCAATGACTGAGGCAAAGCCAGGGTCCTTTGTCCCATGTTTCCCTGCCTCCTCTAGAAGCAGGGATAGCAGAGAACGCTTCTAGCCATGCAAAGGGAGTACCCAAGCCCCTCTCTGCCCAGATACTCACCCTACACACATGTCTAGAAGGCTCTGCTCCAGACCTTGAGGAAGAAGACATAACTGAACAGGAAGTTACCTACATTCCCAAAATCCCAGGAGAGGAGATCAATGGTTCCCCCTTCACCCTTAGTTGAGCTCCCCGCTTCTCAAATCTCTGGCTCCCTTCTAGTAGGGTATGGGGCAGGAGGAATATTAGAAGTGGGGTTTGAACCTCAGGAGGGGCCATTTCTAAGGGAGCTTAGGGACTGAAAGGGTGAAGAAAGCACTTGGGTTGGGATGAGTGGGAGGCACAGGCCACATACCTGGGATCACCTGCTTTTGGCCGAGTTCTATAACCAGAGGGTCTCTGGCCAGGGAAGTGTCAATAACACGTCCATCTACCAAGCTGCCCTGGGGGGAGAGAGCATCCGGAGCTCACACCTGGTAGCCCTCCCTCCCAGCAGGCGCAGCCCCCTAGCAGCTGCAGCCTCGCACTCCCTTCGGGGCAGAAAGGAACAGGAAGCCCCTCAGGACTGGCACTGCTCGGAGATCTCTCCACCCTTCACTTCTCGGTGCTCGGGAGGAACTGGGGGGAAAGCAGGGAGGGGAAATGGGCAGGAAGAGGAACGTTCCCCCACCCTCCACCCGCCACGTGCTCGAAGACCCCAGAGCCCAGTTATACTCCCCGAACCACTCGCCACGTGTCCAAGCCAAAGCTGACGTGTTTCATCTGGGCGCCGCCCCCTCCCAGGCTCCGCCTGGGCCCCCCACACCCCTCACCGTGTAGTGTATGTGAAGCGTGTCTCCAAAGGCTGCAGGCTCCGCACACGGCTCGGGGGGCTCCACCTATGATCGGACTACAGGAGTCATGGAGGGTCCTCCAAAGATTCCGTTCTTGCCCCTAGACCCCACCCCCCCAACTCAGTAGTCCCCGCACCCCCAACTCAGTAGTCCCCGCACTTCTCCCGGCTCGCAGGTCTCCGACCTGTATTCCTGTATTCGCGCTCCAGACCTGCCCCGCGGACCGGACAGGGACAATCTCCTCACCAGGGTCTCCACTTGGAGGACTCGGACAGGACTTTCGGTTTCGAACCCAGTGTCAGCCTGGGACGCCGCCCCGCTGAGCAGCAGCAGCAGCGGCAGCAGACAGAGCGGGAGTCGCGGCGGGCGCAGGGTCATGATTCCACACGGCGCCAGGCGCAGGACACCAGGACCGGCTGCCGGTGTGGCGGCGGCTAGAAGAGCGGTTCTCTCAGCGCCCAGGCTGGACCGGACAGGACGGGGCGGGTGGAGACACACCAGCCCCTCCCCCTGCCGCCCATCCTCCACCTTGTCCCCGCCTCCTGGGGGGCGGAGGCCACAGGGAGCCCTCCCTACCCTCTCAGATCCGAGGTTTGGATTCGGACTGGTCGGTCAGTTCGCGTACTGTCCCACAGCGAGGGCCTGGGACACACAACACCCATTATTAACCTGTGTGGCAGGCACTCGTCTGTAATCCTCAAAACCACCCCGAAAGGTAGCCAGAATGGTTTCCATTTTACAGATGAGAAACTGGGTGCTCAGGTTAGTTTGCCCAAGGTCATCCAGCTTGGTGGCGACAGGGACCGAATTCAAACCCAAGACTGCCTGAGTCCAGCTTTTTTTTTTCTGACTTTGCCAACCACACACGGCTCCTCACACCTATCCTGGCAGTGTCTGGCTGGCCCATCCCTCCCCAGCAGTTGTCAGAGGCAGCACCCCTCTCCCACCTCCCCCCTTCCAGTTGAAATTTTTGGAGGTCTGACAACAGGTGATCCTGCAAGTGTTTTCATCTCATGCTATGCTCTTCCTTCACCTGTCATGCTCACTTTAGACCAGCAGTTCCCAACATGGGGCACATGCCCCACAGGGGGGCAATTTGATTTTTAAGAGGGGCAGTTTGAGTTATTAACTGAATTTTTTGCATTTCTTATGGTTCTAGGGGCCTCATATACAGTATATAAATGTGACATATTTATGCATTTCAGTTCTCTATTGTTTTGAAACTGCTATTTTTCATATCACTTCACATTATTTTTTTGAACTTCTTAGTGATTTCTTCTTCAGTACTTCAACTATCCTTTCGTTCTTTTATTTTTCTCTTTCATGGATGCCATGTTCTTTGGATGCTTGTTTTAGGCTTCTTCCACATAAACAGGAGTCACTTTTTGAATAACAATTATATGTCACGGGGAGGGGGGGGGGAGGGGGCATCAGGATTTTAGAGATGCTTAGGTGGGGCATGGCCACAAAAAGGTTGAGAACCACTGCTTTAGACCAAACTCAAATATCACTGACTCCTGAGGCATGTGGGGGGATGTATGGCTTATTTCTGAACTTCAGGCATACACTCAGGGACATTACTTTTCCTTGTGTTGTGGTAATTTGTGTACTAGAGGCCCAGTGTCTGAAATTTGTGCACTGGGAGGGGGAGAGTCCTTCAGCTGGGCCTGTGACCTCTCGCAGTCCAGGAGCCCTCGGAGGATGTCCGACTGCCGCGGAGGCTACACTCGCCAGCCGTGAGCCTGGCTTCTGGCTGAGTAGCAGTCGTTCTGCTGTCTGGTTGGATTTGCATATTAGCCTTTTATTATATAGGAAGGATGCCTCCCTCCTCTAAAGAATCAGCACACTGATGGCAAGGACAAGATTGTGATCATGTCTGGAGTCCCCTACATACTAACTGAACAATACCCTCCATATAAGACTCTACACAAATGTTTTATTTTGAATAACTATAGCATACAATACTAAAAAGAAAAAACACACCAAAAACAAAGACCTAACTATACTAATATGGAAAATCTCAGACAAATGTATACATTAGGTTTTTCAAAGCAAGAGTAATGGATGTGATGAGCCCCTTTATATTTTAACCTTTCTCCAAATATGTATAGTATATTTAGAAAAGGAACTGTAAGTATGTTCCCTTTGGGGATGGGAGAAGAGTAGAGGGGAACAGGTTCCACAGTATACATTTATATATTGTTTGGATGTTTTACAATAAAAATTACTGTTATAAAATTTTTTAAATTAAATATTAAATGAATTAACAACATATGGTCCTGCATTACATAATGATGTTTCAGTCAACAACCAACTGCATATTCAATGGTGGTCCTGTAAGATTATAATTTCTATAGCCTAGTGATGTCATAGATATGGCAGCTGTCCTAATGTCATAGTCCAGTGCATTACTTGTGTTTGTGGTAATGCTGATGTAAACAAGTCGCCTGTACTTTCAGGCATATAAAAGTAGAGCACAGACAATTATGTACGGTACATACTTGATAATGATAATAAATGTTACTGGTTTATGTATTTACTACACTATACTTTTTACCATTATTTTTATTTTTCAAATATATTCTTGATTTCGGAGAGGGAGAGAGAGAAACATCAATGAGAATCATTGATCAGCTGCCTCCTGTACACCACACAATGGGGATTGAGCCCACAACCACGCATGTCCCCTTGACCAGAATTGAACCCAGGACCCTTCAGTCCAATGCTATATCCACTGAGCCAAACCATCTAGGGCTACCATTATTTTAGATTGTGCTCTTTCTACTTATAATAAAAGCTTGTGTAAAAACAGTATGCTGTTACACCAATAGCAGCCTCATACATCTGGTTACTGTAGTTTTTTATTGCATTACATTCTCTTGTACTTGATTTAGTTTGTATGGTTCTGTACAGCAACATACTGTCCAGGCTTGGAGCCTAGGAGCAATAGGCTACACCAGATCATCTATTAAGCGGCACATGACTGCACAGCAATAGAAGGGAATGTGTGGGAGGTGTTGAATGAGCTGTGCTAACAAAGCTAAAGGAGCCAGACCAGGGGGGAAAGTCCTTGTGATTAGATCATAGGCAGCTCTGAAGACTTTAAAGGAAAGTGGTATTTTTAAACAAGAGAGAAAGAGGGCCAGATATTTGGGGGAAATGAATGGACCAGTTTGACTAGAATATGGGATTTAGCCAGGAGAGTAGAGGTAGGAGGAGAGGGAAGTACGAGCTGGTTATGGAGAGCCTTGAATGTCAGACTGAGGCAGTGGGAACCCACTGAAAGTTTTTGAGCAATGGGGTAACAGTGCATACTGTACTATGTGTATCAGCTGATTGGAATGGTGTCATGAAGGAGAAAGACTATTACCCAGTCTGAGGCTTTGTTTGGAATCCAAAGCAGAAAGGGAAGTGGGGGTGAAGTGAAGAGAGTGGTAGTGGGAAAGGAAAGGACAAAAACTAAGACAACAATATCACCAAAAGAGGGCAGCGCAAGAAGGCACTTTCTCCTTGGATCAAATTAGGAGGAACCTGAAGGACAGAGAAAGGTGAGATGGTCCTGGCCCAGCCCTGACTGGATGCACAACTTTGATAATCAGAGAACCACTCCCAGAAAGGCCTCCACCCTCAAAGGTGTCTCTGTGGGCAACTAGAAGAAATTCTACCTCAGCCCCGATTTCCAAAATTCATGGGGTACCCACCGTGCCCAGTTTGGTTAAGAACAATGATGTTTATTCATTCATCAAAGATGAGTGCTATACCCAGCTGGTGTGGTTCAGTGATTGGGTGTCGACCCATGAATCAGAAGGTCACTGTTCAATTCCCTGTCAGGGCACATGCCTGGGTTGTGGGTTCTATCCCCAGTAAGGGGCATGCAGAAGGCAGCTGATCAATGATTTTCTCTCATCATTGATGTTTCTATCTCTCTCCCCTTCTCCCTTCCTCTCTGAAATCAATAAAAACATATATATTTTTTTTAAAAAGTTGACTGCCATTATGTGCCAAATAGCAGGGCACCGCTTTTTTAAAAAAGTTTTACTGACTGATTTGAGAGAGAGAGAGATTTGTTGTTCCACTCACTTATGGATTCATTGGTTGCCCGGACCAGGGATCAAACCTGCAACCTTGGCATGTGGGGATGATGCTCTGACGACTAAGCTACCCAGCCAAGACAAAGGTACTGCTTTTTATTTTATTTTTTAAAAATATTTATGTATTGATTTCAGAGAGGAAGGGAGAATGAGAGAGAGAGATAGAAACATCAATGATGGGAGAGAACCATCGATCGGCTGCCTCTCGCACATCCCGCACTGGGGATTGAGCCCACAACTCAGGCATGTGCCCTTGGCCGGAATCGAACCCAGGACCCCCCAGTCCGCAGGCCGACACTCCATCCACTGAGCCAAGCTGGCCAGGGCAAGGTACTGCTTTTTAAATGTTTTTTATGTTTATTTTAAACAGACTGTTAATAAATAGTCTGTGAGCCCTGACCGGCAAAACAAGCAACGGGGCATCTTGTTTTTGCCTATGCCAGATCTTGCATTTATGGGATGATACCTCCCTAGCTAAAACAGCCATAGGGGAGAATGGAGAGGGAAGTAACACATCATTCTTGGATGAATGAATGCATAGCAATACCTAAAAAGAAAATATCTAGTTCCCTGACCGGGTGGCTCAGCTGGCTGGAGCATTGCCTCGTACAAATAAAGGTTGCAGGTTTGATCCCCACATTCACTTAGTATCTTGTGTTTCCAGACCTGTGCTGCCATACAGGAGGCAGCGGATGTTTTCCTCTCACATTGATGTTTCTCCCTCCCCTCGTCCCCCCTCTGTGAAATTAATAAAACATATCCTTGGGTGGGGATTAAAAAAAAATCCTGGCCTGGCTTGAGTATCCACTCTACTCCACCACATCCAGTTCTCAAGCCAGATTTGCTCCTAGAGTCCAGATCCTCTCTTCTGTGGCCTATGGCCAAAGTGACACACAAGCAGATACCCACCTCTTCATGGTGAACAGTTCTGATCCAAGTTCCTCACTTCCTGACTTCCAACCACTGCCTGCAGTGGCACTGCTCCCTTTACTGTACTCAAGGTTCAGATTTCCTCAGACCTAACCCTTTTCTCAGAACTCAGGGTCATACTTACCCCCATCCCAGCAAACAAGGCCAGGAAACTCATTAAGAAAGAGGAAGTAAGTCATCTAGATCCTATCACTCCCCAGTAACCAGCATCCCTCCAATCACCAGGTTAGAAAGTAGAGAAGTGGACTTTGGCCCTCCTACCTCGCCTGGAAAACTCTGTTCTTAGTATTATTACCGCCTGCTCAGAGACACCCCTCCCTGCACCAAGCAGGAGCAAAAGAAAGGATACCCCCCACATAGTGATCCCCAACTGTCACTACCCCATGTGGTACACTGTGGATATCCCAAAGGATTCCAGAGCATCCCAGAAGCGGAATCCCAGGTCTTTCTCTGAGCACAGTGGTTTGATTCCATTCTTAGCACAGGTCTGGAAACTGAAGCTACTAAAATGAATACCTGTCAATTTTCTGCTCTGACCAATCGAGACACTTGGACTGGAAGTGATGCAGTGAATACCCAGAGCCTTCAGGCCTTACACCTCTGAGAAACTCATACATACCCACACTCATTCTACCCATCACTGCCCCATACTCTGGAATGAAGGGAACAGTACTGTCCTCCATCCCACCTGGACCCACGCAAAGCCTTTCATGGTTTTCTCCAGACTCATTTTTGGAAGTTCCCTGGCCAGGGTAATCCTGAAATATACCCTGGGCCCAAGTCCCTTGACAAGGCATGAATGAAGAGCTATTCATGCCCTAACCTGTTTGGCTCAATGGATAGAGCGTCGGCCTGCGGACTCAAGGATCCCAGGTTCTATTCTGGTCAAGGGCATGTACCTTGGTTGCGGGCACATCCCCAGTAGGGGGTGTGCAGGAGGCAGCTGATTGATCTTTCTCTCTCATCGATGTTTCTAACTCTCTATCCCTCTCCCTTCCTCTCTGTAAAAAAATCAATAAAATATATTTAAAATTTTTAAAAAAGAGCTATTCATGTTCTGAGAAGATAGGATTGCTGTTTGTCCTAAGATGTGGGTGCTAAGCATTTACTTTGCAAGCACATCCCCTGTTCCCCCATATCCCTCCACAGAAGCTGGGTTTAAGCAACTCCCTCTACCTCCTTTCTAGCATCCTAAACTGAGTGCTAAGGCTCAGAAGGGACTAAATTATCCTCTTTCCCAAGTTTGTTCAGGAGTCAAAAGATCCCCACTGGCCTCCCACCCAGCTGAAGTCCTCTCCATTATCATTATGGAGAGGCATCTATCTACTATACAAATTAAACACTTGGGAAAGGAGCTCCTAACTTATCAATAACCTGTCACCAAGCAGGACTTCTGAGAAGACTGGAAGGAAAGTGTCATCAGATTTTGAGGGGTAAGTGGATAATATTTAAAGTTTATGGGGTTGAGCCCTAGCTGGTTTGGCTCAGTCGGTAGAGCATCGGCCTGCAAACCAAAGGTTCCTGGGTTCAATTCTGGTCAAGGACACGTACCTTGGTTGCAGGCTCCTCCCTGGCCCAGGCCCTGGTTGGGCTTGTGCAGGAGGCAACCAATCGATGTGTTACATCGATGTTTCTTTCTGTCTTTCCCTCTCTCTTCCACTCTCCCTAAAAAAATCAATGTTAAAATAGCCTCAGGTGAGGATTAACAACAACCAAAAATAATAATGATGTTTATGGAGTTGATAAGGGTATGTCTGGTTGGAGTAGTTTAAGGGTTTCATAAGGGCAGAAGCACTGGTCCTTGAGATGGTAGCTTATTTTAATAACAGGAGAGGGGCTGAAAAGGAAAACTGGAAGGGGGACAGGGAGGTAACTGAATATAAATAATACACTTCACACTGATATTTGGGACTCTCAAACTTATTATAAGCCTAAATCCTGACCCTTCCCCACAGCATCATGGTGGGAAGACCTCTGTCCCCAAAATTTAAGAAAGTGGCAAGAGTGGGGAATGTCTGCCTGGCTCACCTAGATCTGACCCACCCCAAGGGCAGCACCATCCCTTTCTTTGCCTAGAGCCAGACAATAGTAGCAGGAGAGGAAAAGAGTAGTGGTGGGAGTAGGATGGGCTTTATGAAAAAGTTTGTGTCGTCCCCCCCAAATGTTTGTGGAATCTCTGGATGAAGCTGGAACCCTGACAATGGGGAACCCCATGCCTGAAGTAGAGGGGATGCAGACCATCAGCTGTAAGGAGAATCAAGTTGATTACACTATCCAGATCTTTATCTTTTGTGCTTATTCACTGCCAATGTCCAGAACTAAATGGGTGAGGGGCCTCCTATCTATAGATTCCTATCTATCTGTATTTCAACTAGAAACACCTAATGCACAGGGATGGGAAATGTGAGAATGGAGGTAATATGGGGCACTCAAAGTTCAGAGCCCTCTAGCCAGTGAAGTCCCTAAAGTCTACCAATAGGTGATATATATGAAGTTCAGGGTTAAACCCTTTAGAACTAGAGTAACAAAGTCATGATGCCCTCACACTCTGGTGTCCAATTCATTTAGGATCCCCTCCCGGGATATGATGAGAAGATGCAGAATCGTGAAAATGAACCTAAGTTCCTCCATAATCTCACTCTCCCCGGTCAAGTGCCCTTTACTCCCCTGCTGAAGGAGCAGTCTGGAGACAGGGACCAGAGACAGAACTACCCTCATCATTAAACCACTGTCCCAGGGCTGCTGCACAAGGATGAAGGTCTGCTCCAATGCTGCATAAAACATGTTTAATTTCCAACCATGGTCACAGTCATTTCGTATCCCACATTTTGAGCAAGGAGAGAGAAGGTGAGTTATTAAACACATATAGTCTACATTCCAGAGGAGGAGAAAAGAAGAGAAAACCAGTTCAGAACTGCAGTTACCACTATAATACCACAAACAAACTTGGGGGAGAAATGGGGAAACCCCAGGGGAGAAGAAAGGCCAGAACAAAGAAAAGCATAAAATGAAATCTACCAGAGGAGAGGCAGGGAGGGAGTGGGCAGAAATGGAATGAAATACCCAACCCCAAAAGACCTTTTAGGTGAATGGGAATGTAGAAAGGTCCACCCTGCCAAGGGCCTAGCAGTCAGGGATACTACCACGATCACTTACTGCCCCCTGCTGGACAAATCTCAAGCAGCACCAAGGCAACCACCAAGGCTGCTTCCTAACACCCTTAACCCCATTGGTCCATGGAACTCCCCAAAATGAGGGGGGGGTGGGCCTGAAATGAGGAAAACCTATTTGGGACTAGTATCTAACCTATTTGGGACTAGTATCTAACTAAGGAAGGCCAGAGAAGGAGTTAGGCGGGAAAAGAGGCAAAGTCCTCACCAAGCACAAAGAGAGAGAGGAGGGAAGCCTAAGTAGGAAAGAAACAAGGAGAGGGGAAACAGGCAGCAGCACTGAATGAACTGGGAGGCAAAGGAAAGAGTTCAAGGAGAGAGGCAGCAGGAGCAAAAAAAAAAAAAAAAATCGGGGGGGCCGGGAAAAGTGTGGAGGGAAGCATCTGTGGGGTCAGGGGAATGAATATGTTAAAATGAAATAGAAGCTCCAGCACCCCACTTCCCCCACCACCAAACACACACATATACACACACAAAGGCCTAGAGAGCAAGAGATCTGCACACACCTACTGCATCTTGGGTAAATAAAACATCACTAAGGAACTGGCACTGAGAAGGACACCTCTGGAACCTCTTTCACAGTTCAATCTGGGTTGGGGATAAGGGTATTAATCTGCCTGTTGTAGACAAAGGTGGCAGGAAGCCTGGCCCCATGGGGTGGGGCTTGGGACAGCCCTTCTGGGAAGGGGTCCCTCAGTCATGCTGTGGGTGGTGCCCTGGGCCCTGAGCTGAGCAGAAAGGTATGGGGGGCCATCTTGGAGCTCAGGGCGCAGCCAGCACACACAGGAGCCCACAGAAAAGCCAAGGCTTCACATACACTGCAAGTCAGGACCTCAGGGACGAGCGCCCCCTGCAGAAAGGGAGACACAGTAGCAGCAGCTTCTGAACACCTACATAGTAATGGGGGGGGGGGGGGGGGGACACGGGACCCTGAAGACCACTGCCTTACACCAGCACCAACAACCACTTCAGAGTTCTCGTTCCTCCACTCCAACCCACAGATCTGTTGATGGGAGTGAAGAGGGCAGGGGAAACCTGTTGGGGTGGGGGTGGTAGGGACAGCAGGATGGTCTGAGGGTCTGGAAACAGAATAGAAAATTTCCATCCCTCCGCACATCTTGGACTAGAAAAAAAAACCTGGACATCAGGGACCGATATTGAGGTCTGCTCTGCCACCCCCACTCCCCAATCAACCAGCCAGCTAGCCTGGGACCACTAGAGTGAGGAAACTTCTGACAAAGGACAGGTGAACCACCCAGTCTCAAAATTGGGGAAGGGGGGCAAGGAGGAGGGGAAGGCAGGGATAGGACCAAACCATACATCTCACCTTCTCATAAAAACAGGATGAAGATGGAAAACCTGAGACCCTCCCCAGGTCCCCTGGGTCTCAAACAAACAACATGGTTTTGTATCTCCACCCCCTCCCCCTCTTCAAGCTCGAGAGGAACAGATCTAAGGACGAGGGGGAGGATCAGTTGAACACTCTGAGTGATAAGAGTGAGTGGGTTCCTCTCTCCTTCCCACTAACAAGGCAGAGCAGAATGGCATCTCCTTGGGAACAGTCATCTAGATATAAATGCCACCTTCTGCCCTAAGCAGGGTGAAGAAAGGGGTAATAGGAAGATGGTGGTGGAAAATCCATCATCTGTCCTATCATCCAGGAAAACCTACCTGCAGAGAAGAGAGGAATCAGTGTAAGACTGGGGCAGCCTTCCCTTGACCTTATTTCCTTTATCTCACCAACATGGGAGGGGCAGGTGATGGGCTAGAGTGGGCTGCAAGCCCTGAGCTGTCCTCCACCCGCTCTACCCTTCTTCCTGGCCCCTACATATGTATCTCTTTATATATGTATATACACGCGCACACATGCACGCACATAAAGAGAGGCCCGTGCAATTTCCACGTAGAACAGGGAGAGGGTAGTGAAGGGAAAAAAATGGTAGGAGAGGGGTCTGTAGGAAGAGGGAAGGGACTCAGATGCCAAGAGCACAGCAACCAGAGCCAAACGAAGCAAACAGAGAGACTACCCCACCCCACTTCCCAAACCTCAGAGGACGGGGGAGGCACCCCATGAAACCATAACAACCTTGTTTTTGTTTTAAATCTGATAAATTGGAATGATTCATCATAAGGACAGCAATTGGGGACTGGTCATGGACAGGGGAAAGAAAGGGAGGCAGGAGAGATAAGGCTCTTATTGGGCATGCGGACATGATACCCAGGGCCCTGGCCACACTGGCAATGGGAAGGAAGGGGTAGGGCTGGGCAGGGAGACAGTAGGTATATTAGGAGTGGTGGGGGTGGTCAGATAGAGCTGCCTGGCTCTCACTTCTTGTTTTTGAGCTGATTGGCCAGCCAGTCCAGGCCTTCGTACAGCCCGTCCCCACTGGTGGCACAGGTGGCCTGAATATACCAGTTGCGATGACGCAGGGAATGCAGGCCCAACTTGTCTGTGATCTCAGCAGCATTCATAGCATTAGGCAAATCCTGGAGCACAAGGGAGACACAAAGAAAGAAGCCTCAGAATCTTTCAAAGGCTTCTAGAGCACCCATTACCAACGAGCACTTTACCGGTACCCTCTCCTCCTCCTCCTCCTCCACTTTAGGGACCCAGAACAAAATCCTAAGAAGCTGATTTGCACTTAGTCATCCCAGAGCCCCAGATCCAAGATATCAGAGGTCATTCCATTCGGTTGGTGGAAACCAAATATCGGAATGGTAGGGAAGTGGATAGGATGGTAGGATAGAATGTAGCTAATTAAAGCAAGGATGGAGGACAAGAAGAGCATAAAAAGCCAACTTATCCTATTTCCCACACTTCTAAAATTGAGAGCATAGTCATAGGGTTTCCTGTACATTGAGCTCCATCCAAGGCCCTTAATTTCTGAAGCCAGGCTGCCCTCTCTAAAATCCAGGGGTGGGGAGAAATCTCACCTGTTTGTTTGCAAAGACAAGGAGCACAGCATCCCGAAGCTCATCTTCTGCCAGCATCCTCATCAGCTCCTCCCGGGCCTCATTTACTCGCTCTCGATCATTGCTGTCGACCACAAATATCAACCCTAGGGAGGCAGAGCATGGGCTGCACAAAGACGACAGATGAATTCCCCTCCCCCACCACCAAAAGACAACACCCTCCTTATATCTTCCAAATATTTGCTCCTCTTCTCCAACCCACAGGAGCTACAGCAGGGCCAGGGTTCACTACCCATACCAAGAATGACAGCTACACTCTTTGCTCACACCCAACCAACCCATGCCAGTCCCTGGACAAGTCATATGCCATACCTTGGGTGTTCTGGAAGTAGTGTCTCCAGAGAGGCCGAATCTTGTCCTGGCCACCCACATCCCAAACTGTGAAGCTGATGTTCTTGTACTCCACTGTTTCCACATTGAACCCTTTGGGGGAAAAAAACAGGTAATGGCCAGTTGGCCCCAAACACCAGGTCCGCAAACGATACCCCATTGGGTTCATTTGTTTTCCCAGCCGTGACCATGATCCCAGCAAGGAAGAGAAAGCTAAGGCTTCCTCAGAACTGGTGTTCCTTGACATTGTAGCCTAAAGGCCAAAAAGAAAAACTAAGGGAAGAAGTGGAAGAGGATGAGGAGGGCCCATCAGGAGGTTCCTATCACATGGGTAATGTGAGCCAACCTTCCCCACTCATTCTGTGTTCGGCTCTCCCTCCTACAAAGAAATGACTCAGCCCCACTCCGGTACATTGGCCACCAGAGTATTTCTCAGCTAAGAACTGGGGCCTCTGAGGCAGAGTGAAGAAAAAAGAAGTGATCTGTAGTCCTGGAGCCCCAAATGCAGAACCACCTACAGATAATGATTGGGAGCCCCATCCATAAGCCAAACGTTCTCCCTCCTACAGGCAGTTCCTAACCAGGATCAGGGCCACTGAGGTTCTATACTGAAGCAATTCCAGGCCTCTGGCAAGGACATCAAAGCCCTTCACCTGCCTTCTAAACAACACAGAGAACAAACCAGCTCAGCACCTGAGGGCAACTTCTGAGTGCCAGGCTGCAGAAGTTCCTGCATCAGAGAAGACTAGGGTAGGTGGGCAAATAGCAGCCCCAGCACCTGCTAGTAAGCTAAATAACCATCCTCCCCTGAAACCCACACATTGCATGGACTTGCCTGGTGGCCAGGTGGAGGAATCTATGGATAGGCCCCAGCCTGGCTGCTCAGCGGCTGGCATGAAAGCCTACATCCAAGTTGTGTCCTTACCAATGGTGGGGATGGTTGTGACGATCTCCCCCAGTTTCAGCTTATACAGGATTGTGGTCTTTCCTGCAGCATCCAGGCCCACCATCAGGATGCGCATCTCCTTCTTCCCAATCAGGCTCTTGAGAAGGTTTCCAAAGATATTACCCATGATCACAGCAGCTGCTTTCTGAAGACAGTAGGGCCCAAGTGGCGGCAGTGGCAGTCTGGTTCTGACCTGGTCCCTGGTATGGAGGACTTGATCCTAGGCAAAGAAATGTAAACTCATTACCACCATCTGCTTGTCAGAATTTCACGTAAATGGGATTTGCAAAGTCAAAGCTGGAGTCCACTCATGACAAACTGAGAGACTGAGAGGACTATGAAGGTTAAGGCTCACTGAGACACACCTTGAACCTTTGGGAGCAGAGACAAAACAGTAAACACCCATGACCACTGCTCTGCCAGTAATGTACATGTGACTTTGGATGAGTTATTTCACCTGTAAATGGAAGGGTGTTGAAATAGATGCTTTCTAAAATCCCTTCCAACCCTGGCCAGTGTGGCTCAGCTGGTTGGGCACTGTCCTGTGCATCAAAAGGTTGCTGGTTCAATTCCCAGTCAGGGCACATGCCCAGGTTGCAAGCTTGATCTCTGGTAGGGGGCAGCAGCCGATCATGTTCTGCTTTCATATAAATGATTCTCTCTCTTTTCCTCTCCCTCCCTCTCTAAAAATCAATTTTTTAAAAATCTTAAAAATAAATAAGGTCCCTTCCGTCCTGACAATGTATACTATACTCCAAGGTGTTGCAAGATCATTAATGCCCCTCCCTCCAACATTACCCTGACACTTCTGGAAAGGGTGGGAGAGCAGGGAGTGGAATGAGGAGTGGCTCTTGGTGACTCCCAACAAGGTTCAGGCTTGCCAGGTTCCCAAGGTTTATGTCTCTGTTCTAATCAAGAGACTGCTTCTGTCTTCACATTTCTGCAATTCCCCCTTCCTTCTACACATCACAATTAATGAGGAAAAAAAGAAAGCAGCATGCCTAAAAGAGTCTGATCCTTTCCACTCTGAAATGCTGGCTGTTAAAGTGGTGCCCTTCATACAACAGTATATTCTGGGTGAAAGTGGGGTGTGAAGACTACCTCTTGTTCCTCAGCCAGGTAAATCCTAGGCTTGGCATGGCCCATCCAAGGTCAGCAGATCCACATGGTCACAAAGCAATGAGGCTTTCTTCCTTAACCCCCTTCAGTCTATTTTAAAACCAAAATCAGGTCTTGTTGCTTCTCTGTTCAAAACCCTCTCTTGGCTTCTTAACTCCCTTTCAGTAACACCGAAAGCCACACCGTGGCCTACAAGGTCCTGCATGATCTGCTTCTTTCATCAGATCCACTACTCTTCCCATTGCTTACTCCACTTCAATTCCCCAACACTTCCCTGCCTCCAAAGCTTTGTAATTGCTATTCACTCTGCCTGAAATGCTTCCTCTCCTAGACAACTTCATGGAGTACTCTGTCACTTCCAGGTATCTATTCAAAAGTCACCTTACCAAAGAGGCTTTCAATAACCACCTATAAGACACACACACACACACACACACACACACACACACACACACACACACACTCCTCCCACCCCCGATTTATCCCACTTTCCTTCACAGCATTTATTACCATCTGACACATCACATATTTGTTTCTTGTTCTATTGTTTTTCTCCTCCTACAATAATGTCAGCTCCTTTTCTATTTTGTTCGCTGCTGTGTTCCTGTACCTTGAATAGCACCTGGCACATAGCAGATGAATAACTGAATTAACTCCCAGGTTCTCTTCTGACCTCACTAGCAGCTTACTAAGATCAGATGCTTATGTCTAGCACATAGTAGGTTCTTAACAAACACTTGCTAAAAAATGAAGAACCAGCCCAGTGACTGAGCTGCCGTCGAGGACTCGGCAACCTCCTCCTTGAGCCCCCCTCGCTTCCCGACGCTCTGTCCCCCCTGCCCACCTTCTCCTGCCGCAGCCTTCAGCAGGCCGTTTCCACCAAGGAAAAGGAATCATATCTTATGTCCACTATCCAGAACCTCCACTCTTTCGATCCCTTTGCTGATGCAAGTAAGGGTGATGACCTGCTTCCCGCTGGCACTGAGGATTCTATCCATACAAGAATTCAACAGAGAAACGGCAGGAAGACCCTTACTACTATCCAAGGGATCGCTGATGATTATGTTAAAAAGAAACTAGTGAAGGCCTTTAAGAAGAAATTTGCCTGCAATGGTACTGTTATTGAGCATCCAGAATATGGAGAAGTAATGCAGCTGCAGGGTGACCAGCGCAAGAACATATGCCAGTTCCTCGTCGAGAACTGGACTGGCTAAGGACGACCAGCTGAAGGTTCATGGGTTTTAAGTGCTTTTGGCTCACAGAAGCTTAAGTGAGGATTTCTTTGCAATGAGTAGAATTTCCCTTCTGTCCCTTGTCACAGGTTTAAAAACCTCTCAACTTGTATAATGTAACCTTTTGGGGTCTGCTTTTAACTTGGACTAGTTTAACTCCTTCATGCAATAAACTGAAAAGAGCCATGAAAAAAAAAATGAAGAGCCATTATAAAGGTACAAAATGCCCACCCCAATCATTGTCCCCAACAGATCATAGAGTCATTTATTCCCTCTCATCCTCCTTCCCTTCTCTGTGACACAGGACAGTCACAGAAATGCATCTTGAAAACAATGAAATGGGAGTTCAGAATCGAGCCTGCCAGCCAGTTCTTGTGCCTGCGGGAGATACGCATCAGCATCAGCTTATTCAGCTATCACCATATACTGGCTGCTGCTAGTCCGGTAACCAGAAGCATGCATACATACACATACACACACACACACACACACACACACACACACCCAGCAGGCAAAGGAACAGGTCAAGACAGAGTGCACCCAAACCCAAGAATGTGAAAAGTGGATGGGGAGGAATCCTATTTACAAGCTAAAGTCTGGAGGTTTCGTGGGAGTTTAGTTGTTTTTTTCAAAAACTATTTCATATATTTTTTTTTCCTATTTCCCTCAGTTTGTAGCAAATTCCAGAACACACAAAGGGGCCAGATCAACTGCCCCTGGAGACCAAAGTACTAGTTTGTTCAAAAAACTGAAACATTGAGTGCTTATGGGATGTTTCATCTTCAAAGGCCTCCCCAGACATCCACTAATGAGCCAGGCGTGGTGGTCCTGGTAGGTTCCCCAGATGAACCCTGCCCTTGACCCAGAGGGCTCACAACCCAGGGAGAGTACCTGGCTCAACCTTCGGGCTCAACTTCAGCCAAGTCACCCACTGGCCATCCTCCCTCCCCATCCTGCCTCAAAACACCCAGGCTGACCAGACAGATTCCTAAGGATCCCCTAGACAGATGGGAACACCTACCTAGCTTAATATGATCAGATCCCATCTTTGGCAATCGGTGGTAGACAGACTGTTGGTCGGCTACCATCACTTGCAGAAATTTAAGCCTTCCCCAAGTCTTCCTAGTTTTCATCTTGTCTCCTGCTTAGGTAGCCTTTCTTTCGGTTTCAAATGATTCTTTGCTTTAAAGGTTAGGTAATAGTGTTTGGCTCAATTTCTGAACTGAATTTATACCATACATTTACCTTGCTGTCCTTCATGACTGGAACCACTGCTGATTAAATGATTACCAACCGTGAGTGCAGCAGTGGCTGAAAAATACCTGTTGCCTCAGAACAAGCATACACTGTCCTTTGGTTTACTTCTTTGCTAAGCTAAAGTCTTGGCTCAAAAGCTGACCCCAATGTTATACTTATTTCTGTGTCCTGGCACAACACAAGGCCCCTGAATTTCTGAACCATTCATGTGGCACTTACCACCTGTGGAGCTTTCTTCTTCTTTTGCAAGTCTGTACACTGACCATCTCCCCAACTTAACTGTGTACTCTCCAGAGGCAAGGACTATACATTTTTTTAAATTCTTTATTAGTTAAGGTATTACAAATGTGTCCTCATCCCCCCCATTAAATCCCCATCCTCCCCGCCTCCCACTCATACAGGACTATACATTTTATTTATTCTGTATCTGTTCTCACTCCCAGTGTCAAACCCACTCTAAGAGTTCAATCAAGGAAGGGGGGTCAAGTGGGGAAAAAGGAGACATATGTAAAACTTTAGACAATGAAAATAAATTAAGAGAGAAATTAAGATGGCGGCATAGGTAAATACCGAGAAATTGCTGCCTCCCACAACAACTTCCAAAATACAACGAAAAGACAAAACAGACATTATCTAGAACTACAGGAAGGCTGGCTGAGTGGAAATTCTACAACTAGAAGGAAAGAGAAAAACACACTGAGAGTCAGGAGCTGCGGAAGTAAAGTGCAAAGGTACGGAGGCTTGAGCGCGCGAGCGCAGAAAGGGGCTGGCACCTGAGGTCGCATCTGTCTTTCTTAATTGGGAGGGAGTCACAAGCTCCTGACTGCTCTGAACTCCGGTTCCAGGAAGTCTCTGGGGACTCAGGACTCATGCAGGGAGAAACTGGACTGTCTGGCAGCAGGCAGAACTTGGAACTTGAGGGCGGCTTTCCCTCAGAGGTGCTTGCAGCAATTATCGGGACACTGAGACGCGCGGCCCCTTAGGGCAGGGCTGAGGACCAGCCATAGCTGCTTGCTCCGCCCTTTGATTCCCTGAGACCCCGCCCCACCCAGGCTGCGGCAGAGGCTTTTGCATATGAATGCCCTGGCCCTTTGCAACCTGAAAATTACCTAACAAATTGCAGCTGGGCAAGACAGACCCAGAACTTCCAAGAGAAGGCCCAAGGCCCTACAGGACACCTTGCATTGCTTCATAGCTGGGCCTCATCAGGGCACCTCCAAACTCCAAAAAAGGAAGGGGAATTTGCAGTTCTCTTCGTAGCTCCTGCTGGGTAACCTCAGGCAGAGGCTAAATTAGCACCTCCTTAGATCCAAGAGCCAGTGTACCCAGTGGTCAGAGGGGGACCATCCAGATTACAACTCCTCAGATCCATAAGGGACACACTCAGGGCGCAGACTCAGTGAGCACCAAAGCCCCACTGAAGCAAGTCTTGCCCCAGAAGGGTGTCTTCAGCACAGAAGTCCTCCCACTGCAGACACAGCTGATTCTCACTGCCAACTGGCCTGGAGGTCAATTCCTCCCAGTGATCCTACAACAATCAAGGCATAACTACAACAAGACTGTGCACAAAGCCCACAAGGGGGTGCACCAAGAGTGTCCACCTCAGGTAACTGGGGAGGCTGAGCCACTGGGCCCTACAGGACACCTAGCACACAAAACCACTCTACCAACACAGGGAAGCATAAAAAATGCGGAGACAAACAGGTCACAAATGACAGAAATGGAGGAAAGCAAACGACTGGATATAGAGTTCAAAACCACGTTTATAAGGTTTTTCAAGAATTTTATGGAAACCGCCGATAAATTTAGTGAGACCCTGGAGGATATGAAAAAAGACCAACTAGAAATTAAGCATACACTGACTGAAATAAAGAATAATATACAGCCTAACCAGTTTGGCTCAGTGGATGGAGCGTCGGCCTGCGGACTGAAGGGTCCCAGGTTCGATACCGGTCAGGGGCATGTACCTTGGCTGCGGGCACATCCCCAGTGGGGAGTGTGCAGGAGGCAGCTGATCGATGTTTCTCGCTCATTGATGTTTCTAACTCTCTATCCTTCTCCCTTCCTCTCTGTAAAAAATCAATAAAATATATTTAACAAAAAAAAAAAAAAAAAAGAATAATATACAGAGATCCAACAGCAGACAAGAGGATCCCAAGAATCAAGTCAAAGATTTGAAATACGAAGAAACAAAAAATACCCAACCGAAAAAGAAAAAAGAAAAAAGATTCCAAAAATATGAAGATAGTGTAAGGAGCCTCTGGGACAACTTCAAGCGTACCAACATCAGAATTATAGGGGTACCAGAAGATGAGAGAGACCAAGATATTGAAAACCGATTTGAAGAAATAATGACAGAAAACTTCCCCTACCTGGTCAAAGAAATAGACTTACAAGTCTAGGAAGCGCAGAGAACCCCAAACAAAAGGAATCCAAAGAGGACCACACCAAGACACATCATAATTAAAATGCCAAGAGCAAAAGACAAAGAGAGAATCTTAAAAGCAGCAAGAGAAAGACAGTCAGTTACCTATAAGGGAGTACCCATATGACTGTCAGCTGATTTCTCAACAGAAACCATGCAGGCCAGAAGAGAGTGGCAAGAAATATTCAAAGTGATGAATAGCAAGAACCTACAACCAAGATTACTTTATCCAGCAAAGCTATCATTCAGAATAGAAGGTCAGATAAAGAGTTTCACAGATAAGAAAAAGCTAAAGGAGTTCATCACCACCAAACCAGCATTATATGAAATGCTGAAAGGTATTCTTTAAGAAGAGTAAGAAGAAAAAGGAACTCTTACCATTTGCCACAGCATGGATGGAACTGGAGAGCGGATAAATACCACATGATCTCACTCATTTGTGGAATATAATGAACATAAACTGATGAACAAGGACTGATCCAGAGACGGAGAGGCATTGATTGGACTGTCAGGCCTTGGAGGGAAGGTAGGGGAGAGTGGGAGTCAGGGGGAAAGATCAACCAAAGGACTTATATGCAAGCATATAGGCCTAACCAATGGACACGGACAACGGGGGGATGAGGGCATGAGCGGGGGGAGGGGAGGAGGGGGTAACGTGGGGATAAGGACACATATGTAATATCTTAATCAATAAAAAATATATTAAAAAAATAAAAAATAAATTAAATAAAGAGTTCAATCAAATGCACACTGCCAAATGTGAGGATGTCCTTACATCATTTCTTCTGTTCTAGCGGTACTTGATATCTCTAGGTAATGCACAGATGGCTGCTTAGATATACTGTCGATTCTTGGTCATTTTTCACACTTATCTGACCCAGGGACTGATTTGGAAACACCAGAGAGGACTAGAAGACTAAAATTGGTGGGCTTTTCTCTTGCCATTTAATGTGCAATGGGGCTGATGGATGACTGATAAAATATCCAAGTAGTTACCATGTGTCCCCTGGGGCAACCCAAGGCCTTAAAATTAATGGATAGTATGACTCCTCTTTAATATAATCAGGAGCTTGATTCAGAGGAACATTCCAAAGTGGGTGTTGGCTTTCTTGTCTTGGTTTTCTCTGTCCCTGTGTATTACCAGCAAGAAAGCATGTTACTCCTACCAGCAGGATGGTAGTAACTTTCAGCTTTGTGCTATGAACATGAATATTTAGCTCTAATGCCAATTCTCACTTTCACCATAAAGCATTTCTAGAAAAAGCTCTGGGAAGCAGGATGGCTAAAACAAAACAAAAAACCCTACAGTACACAGGGATTGTTTTCTTGCATACTATATAGCCTACAGTTATTCTCTCTTACCACAGATGGTACTCCTGTGTGAGCAGGGCAAAATGCCAGGGTTCCGTGCTGGTGCAAACCAGAAATCAGCAGTAAAAACTGAAGGTGAGTGGCTTAAGATGAAAAATGAAATACAGTAACATCTCTATTAACAAAGAGGCTATCTCAACATTCTATTTTATAGCCACAAACTTTGTTATCAGTGATAAAAATAACAATAGCTCTAAAAACGTGTTCCAGTACAATCTGTGTGGGACACTGCAGGATTTCAATCAAGTGCATTGGCTGATTTAAGCTTCATCTGAGGATGTCCTCACTGAGGACCAACCACTGTCCTCAATTCCAAGCCCCCTCCCCCACCAGGAGAGGCAGGTTGTTGCTGTAACTGACTGCTGCTCATCACCTTGACTTATGTGTGTTGCGAGAACATGCCTGCCTCACTCTCCAGGTGATTTTGAGAGTCACAGCTCAGCCTGACATGCACCCACCCCTGCCTGGCTCCAATACCTGGCTCAGGCATGTATCTTGAGACACCTCTGAGAAGATTCCTGATCTGGCACCACTTCCTCTTCAGGCTGCATGAGTTCAGGGGAAGGAAGACCAGTCTCTCCCAAACCCTCTGCTGCCAGGCAGGGTACACTAAAAAGCAGCTTTGTTCCCAGATAATTTTCGAATTGAGATATCACTAAAAGAGATGCTATTTTTAGTACAGCCAATGAAGCAGACCAATAAAATTTAAGTAAACAAAAGCAGGGTCTGCCTGTATTTAGTTTCCTTAGTGCAGCTGGCTTGTGACTGACCTCTGTAAACTTTCCAAGTTTTTGTCTCAAGAGCACTATAATCAGCACATAAGGACTCTTAGATTAGTATCTCAATGTCTTCTATTGGACTCAAAGAGTTCCCAAAGCCAAGAAATAGCCTCTGATGTCAGCTTCCATCCATTCATTAAACATTTATTGAGTACACTGAACTAGGGATACAGAGATGAAGACCGTTTCTCCCTTCACGAAACTCAGTCTTTGGGGGAGAAAAACTAGTGAACAGAGGGTTATAAAACAGTGCGAGGATAAGAGTGGGATAAGCTCACAGTACTATGGGACAAGGTGGAGCAGTTAATCAAGACTGGGAGGTAGGCCCTGGTTGGTTTGGCTCACTGAATGGTGTTGGCCTGCGGACTAAATGGTCCCGGGTTTGATTCTGGCCAAGGACACATGCCCAGGTTGTAGGCTCGATTCCCAGTAGGAGGCGTGCAGGAGGCAGCCAATCGATCAATGATTCTCTCTCATCATTGATGTTTCTTTCTCTCTTTCTCTCCCTTCCCCTCTGAAATCAATAAAAATATATTTTTTTAAAAAAGAAAAAAGATCAGGAAATAGCCTTAGCTGGTGGTGTTCAGTGGTTAGAGCGTCAGCCAGCACGCCAAAGGGTCACAGGTTCGATTCACAATCCAGGGCACATACCTGGGTTGCAGGTCGATCCCTGATCAGGGTGCATGCAGGAGGCAACCAATCAATATATCTCTTTCACATTGATGTTTCTCTCTCTCGCACTTTCTGTCCCCCCTCCCCCATCCCTTCCACCCTTTCACTCTCTCTAAAAATCAATGGAAAAAATATTCTCAGGTTAGGATGAACAAATACAAACAAACAAAGACCTGGGAGTAAAGGACAATTTATAGACGTGATACTCGGGTCATACCTGAGCTGACTCCTGAAGGAAAAGTAGGAAATAATCAGACAATAGAGAAGAGGGAATGGGGCAGAAGGAACAGCCATTTGCAAAGGCATAAAGACCTGAGTTAGGCCCTGGCCAGTGTGGCTCAGTTGACTGGGCATCCATCAAAAAGGTTGCTGGTTTCATTCCAAGTCAGGGTACATGCTGCGTTGCAGGCTCGATCCCCGGATAGGAGTCGTCCAGAAGACAGCTGATGGATGTTCTGCTCTCACATCAATGTTTCTCTCTCTCTCCCTCTCCCTTCCTCTCTCTCTAGAAATCAATTTTTTAAATCTTTAAAAAATATATTTTTTAAAAAGACGTGTTAAAGATGGCAGTTTTTATTAGCAAAATCCAGGTGCAAATGGGAGGTAGTTCATTTGGATGCAGCATGGTGAGTAAAGTGATGAGGATGGAGAGATAAGCAAGGGCTAGAGCAGGGGGTGGGCAAACTTTTTGACTCGAGGGCCACAATGGGTTCTTAAACTGGAATGGAGGGCCGGAACAAAAGCATGGATGGAGTGTTTGTGTGAACTAATATAAATTCAAAGTAAACATCATTATATAAAAGGGTACGGTCTTTTTTTTTTTTTAGTTTTATTCATTTCAAACGGGCCAGATCCGGCCCGCGGGCCGTAGTTTGCCCACGGCTGGGCTAGATCATAAAGGGCCTTAAAGGCCATATTGAGTAACATGATCAGATATGTGCTTTAGAAACATCATTGTGGCACCAGTTTAGGGAATAAATTGAGAAGGGAAAGACTAGAGGCAGAGAGAACACTAGGGATGTACAATAATACAGATGAGAAATCAAAAGTTCTTAACTAGAGAGGACAGATTGGAAGCATCAAAACAGTGGAACCCACAAGATTTAATGAATGATTAAACATAGGAAGGAAGAGAAGAAAAGTCAAAGATGATTCTCAGGTTTCTGGCCTGGATGATTCAGTGGCATTTCTTTAGACAGGAAGTAACAAGAGGAACAGATCTGAGAGTAAAAGTATTTATTTTTAGATTAAACGTTGATTTTGTGGTCCTATGGTGTGAAGTGCAACAGAAAAGTCTGGACTGGGTAATTAGGAATCACCTGCACTGATGGTAAATTAAGCCTTAGAGGAACCAAGATGATGGATGATCCAGGATGGCTGCCCACCCAAAAGCCATTCTTTACCTTCTTTCTTCTAACAGAATCCCTAATTTGTTCAGGTGCTGGTGTGGCGGAGAGTATGGGGTATGAGATATCCTTCTCAAGCCCTAGGGTATGAAAACTGATCAGCCAAATCAGTGGTCAGCAAACTCATTAGTCAACAGAGCCAAATATCAACAGTACAACGACTGAAATTTCTTTTGAGAGCCAAATTTTTTAAACTTAAACTATATAGGTAGGTACATTCTTATTAACTTAATTAGGGTACTCCTAAGCTGGCCTCTGCTAAAAACGTCCTCAATCTGATTGAGGTACGTCCGCTGAGGTCGACCCCTTCCAACTCTCCCATCCACACTCGTCTTCTATACTTGTTTCGTCTATCTCCTTTCCGAAAATCAACTTCTGCGCATGGGCCATGAAGTTTCAATCGCACTGTACGTGTGCGCCCACACGTGGAATTTTGTGGAAGAGCCACACTCAAGGGGCCAAACGAAAGCCGTCGTTTGCTGACCACTGGCCTAAGGGATGTTGGCATTCCCTTTCCTTTGCCGGTGAATGAGTCATGAATGGTCCTGTCTTAATTCTAGCCAATAAGATGTGAGAAAAGTCTGCTGGGAGCATCTGGGAAAGTTTTCCACAATCTTTAAAAAAGGACACATAGCTATGTTCTCTTGTTCAGCCTTTGGATACTGATATAGAAGGAAGAGATGCTGGCGTAATCTTGAGACTGGAAAGAGACAGACAAAAGAACTCTACAATGTCATAGGAGAAAAATTGAGAAAACTTGGGTCCTAAAAACATTATCAAGCTGGTGGATTACAAACAAACCAAAAAAAACAAGAAAGTGCTCTATCCCTAGATGACTTTTTCTGTGTGTGTGGTAAAAAATATACATAACAAAATTTACAACTTAAACCATTTTTTTAATCCTCACCCCAGAATGTGTTTTTACTGATTTTAGAGAGAGAGGAAGGGGGAAAGCGAGAGGAACATCAATGTGAGAGAGAAACATCAATCAATTGGTTGCCTCTAGTACATGACCCTGACTAGGGATCAAACCTGCAACCTAGGTATGTGTCCTAGGAGACCGGGAATCAAACCCTTTTGGTGTATGCGACAAGGTTCCAATCAACTGAGCCATCTGGCTAGGGCACTACTTAAACCATTTTTTAAAAAATATTTTTTTATTGATTTCAGAGAGGAAGGGAGACAGAAAGAGAGATAGAAACATCAATGATGAGAATCATGGGTCAGCTGCCTTCCGCATGCCCCCCACTGGGGACTAAGCCCACAATCTGGGCATGTGCCCCCAACTGGAATCGAACCTGGGACCCCCCCTCCCCCCCAAGTCCACAGGCCGACGCTCTATCCACTGAGCCAAACCAGCCAGGGCTAAACCATTTTTAAGTGCACAATTCAGTGGCATTAAGTACATTTGCATTGTTGTGCAACCATCACCACCATCTATCCCCAGAACTTTTTCATCTTCTCAAACAGAAACTCTATACTTTTTTTTTTTAATATATTATATTGATTTTTTACAGAGAGGGAGAGAGATAGAGAGTTAGAAACATCGATCAGCTGCCTCCTGCACATCTCCTACTGGGGATGTGCCCACAACCCAGGTACATGCCCCCAACCGGAATCGAACCTGGGACCCTTCAGTCCGCAGGCCGACGCTCTATCCACTGAGCCAAACTGGTTCCGGCGAAACTCTATACTTTTAAACGGTAACTTCCATTCCCCTCTTCCACGCCACCCCTCCCGCCATCTCTGGCAACCACTATTGTACTTTGTCTCTATAAATTTGACTCTTCTAGATATCTCATATAGTGATACCACACATGTGTATCTAGACTTCTTGTTGTATGCTGTAATAAATCCTCTTATTGTTTGAGCCGCAGGTGTGTTTTCTGTCTTTTGACAATTGATATTTCCTAACTGATATATCTAGGGAGAATGTATACAGTGGGGCAGGAGAAAAGGCCAAAGACAGAAATCTGGGGCACATCAACATTTAAAGCAGTAGGCAGACCTGGCCAGTGTGGCTCAGTTGATTGAGTGTAGTCCCATGCATCGAGAGGTCACCAGTTCAATTCCCAGTCAGGGCACATGCCCAGGTTTGGGGCTCAATCCCCAGTAGGGGGTGTGCAGGAGGAGGCTGATCCATGTATGTATGTCCGTCTGTCTGTCTCTCCCCCCCCGCCTTTCCTCTCTCTTTAAAATCAATTTAAAAAATTTTTAAAGCAGTGGGCAGAAAAGGCCAGGAAAGAGAGTAAGAAGAAACTTGAGGGGTAGAAAGAAAATCTAGAGAGTACACATCATAGACATCAATCAGGAAAGAACATTAAAAAAAGGAAGGCCCTAGCTGGTTTGGTTCAGTGGATAGAGTGTCGGCCTGCAGACTGAAGGGTCCCAGGTTCGATTCGAGCCAAGGGCACATGCCTGGGTTACGGGCTCCACCCCCAGTGTGGGGCGTGCAGGAGGCAACCAATCAATGATTCTCTTTCATCATTTATGTTCCTATCTATCTCTCCCTCTCCCTTCCTGTCGGAAATCAATTTAAAATAATAATAATAAATAAAATAAAGGAAGGAAGGTTAAAGGCTTTAGAAAGGTCAAAGTAAACCTGGCTGTCTTGGCTCAGTGGTTGAGTGTTGATCTATGAACCAGGAGGTCATGGTTCGATTCCGGCCAGGGCATGTGCCAAGGGTTGCGGGCTTGATCCCCAGTGTGGGACGTGCAGGAGGCAGCCAATCAATGCTTCTCTCTCATCACTGATGTTTCTCTCTCTCTCTCTCCCTTCCTCTCTGAAATCAATAAAAAATATATTTAAGAAAAAGAAACAGAATGGTCAAATTAAAATAAGGCCTGAAACATACCTATTGAATTTAGCTACTGAGCAATCAAGGATGACCTTGTTATGAATTAAAACATATCTAGCTTCCTAGGTTCCACTTAATTCAATTAGCAGTGTTTAGGCTCAGGCTATTCACCTTTTAGTCCAGCTGTGGGCAAACTATGGCCCGTGGGCCGGATCCGGCCTGTTTGAAATGAATAAACTATTGAAAAAAAAGACCGTACCCTTTTATGTAATGATGTTTACTTTGAATTTATATTAGTTCACACAAACACTCCATCCATGCTTTTGTTCCGGCCCTCCGGTCCAGTTTAAGAACCCATTGTGGCCCTCGAGTCAAAAAGTTTGCCCACCCCTGTTCTAGTCAAAGAAAACAACCCTAGTAAATATAGGATAACCTGAAGAAGGCCACACTACGAGCAAAAAAGCGTCTTAAATCGCCATCTCTGATAGAGACCTTGGGAAGGCTCTGGTTTTTCCCACGGACAATACTCAGCAAGTGAGTCAAAACAGAGAATCAGGCCTGTTTCCGAACACACAACGTACCCAAATAAAACAGTGACCAGATTAAAAAACAAAAAACTAGACTCATTTGTTTCTTTGGAACATTCTGTGGTACTGCTCTCTAACCAAACCTTTCAGTTTGCCCTATTCTTAAAATCTAATGAGCTTACAACTGCTCCATTTCCTGACATTCTATGGCTGCTCTAACACCCACATCTACAGCTTTGAATATTGAGAACGCTTTACTTTCCTAGTTACAAAATCACAGAAATTCCACAAGTAGTCAGCCTAAAGTCCCAATAAATCTGTGCCCCCAATCTGGTCCCAAAGCACAGGTCAAGATGGAGCAGCCAGCAAACAGATGAAACAGGAAGACAGGATTTGGAGAAGGCCAACCATTAGAGCACCCTAAGGATACAGAAGATAGGGAACTGACTACCTTGGGAAATAAAAGCTGCTTGTGATCCCTTATCACCAAACACACTTCTACTCTAGGACTTACCAGTGTGTTTTATTCACATTTTTGTCTGTTTCATTCTTCAGAGCTGAAACTTCCCAGATAATATGTCTATACAGGGCAGCTGGAGCTACTGATCCCATCAGTACTACATGACTAGGCAGGGCTTCAAGCGGCTAGAGCCCTTGGGCTAGCCATCTCAGGTTGCAAGCAGCTATGTCTGTCTCACCATTACCATCTTCTGTGTATGCCATGATGGAAAAGAGTTTGGGAAATACTTCAGTGGACTATGAGCCTCTTGCCAGCAGGGACCATGCCTTACTCATGTTTCATCTTTCCAGCACCTAGCACTACAGTCTGTAGCTAGTGATTTAACATGCTTGTTGTTGAAAAGCACAGTACTACTGATGGTGGCAAAACATCTGTGAGGATGAGGAAGATATTCTTTAGGTAATCCCCAATCCTTTTCATGATCTGACAAAGTGAAGAAGTGGTTTCTTTCTTCTCAGATCCCTAGGATTCCATGGATGGGATTCAGAGGCTGCCTGGAGGGAGAAACCATATAAGAGGCTCTAATTATGCTCCTAACTCTCCACCACCACCAGAGCAGCTCTACTTTTACCCATTTTATGTATCAGACTTCAAATAAGATTTTACATAAGGTAACCTTTGATTGCTTTAAAAAAATGTGGGGGAGGAGGGGCTGGTGTGGCTCAGTGGTTGAGTGTCGACCTATAAACCAGGAGGTCACAGTTCAATTCCCAGTCAGGGCACATGGCTGGGTTGCGGACTCAGTCCCTGGTGGGGTGTGTGCAATAGGCAGCCAATCAATGATCCTCTCTCATCATTGATATTTCTCTCTCTCTCTCCCTCTCCCTTCCTCTCTGAAATCAATAAAAACATATTTTTTTAATGTGGGGGGGCCTGGCTAGGTAGCTCAGTTGATTAGAGCAATGGTCACCAATCGGTGGTCCGTGAAACCACTGGTGGTCCGTGAGGTCCGAAAGGTTGGTGACCACTGGATTAGAGCAGGGTCCCCATACGCCAAGGTTGTGGGTTCAATCCCTGGTCAGGGTACATACAAAAATCAACCAATGAGTACATAAATAAATGAAACAACATATCTCTCTCTCTCAAAAAAAAATCTTTTCATTATCAAAAAGCTTTATCGAGCCCTTGCTGGTTTGGTTCAATGCTAGAACATCAGCCTGCAGACTGAAGGTCCCAGGTTCGATTCTGGTCAGGGGCACATGCCCAGCTGTGGGCTCCATCCTCAGGAGCGGGTGTGCAGGAGGCAACCGATCAATGATTCTCTCTCATCACTGATATTTCTCTCTTTCTCTCTCCCTCTCTCTCTCTCTCTCCCCCACTTCCTCTCTGAAACCAATAAAAATATATTTTTTAAAAAGCTTTATTGGCACTCTACCTATATTTGTGACAGATGTTGGAAACAGTATAGTAGACGGAATTACACAGATAACATAACTCTGGACCTTAATACAGTACATTCTGAAACAGACTGAGAGACAGACATTTAAAGAAGATAGGACTAGCCCTAGCCAGTTTGGCTCAGAGGATAGAGTGTGGGTGGGCCTAAGGACTGAAGGGTCTGGGTTCGATTCTGGTCAAGGGCATATGCCCAGGTTTCTGGCTCAATCCCCAGTAGGGGTGTGCAAGAGGCCACTGATCAATGGTTCTCTCTCATCATTGATGTTTCTATCTCTCTCCCTCTCTGAAACCAATAAAAATATTTTTTAAATAAAAAAAAATAAAGGAGATAGGGCTAAATGAAAAGTGGCCCAGAAAATGGATGATGCTGAAATGCTCATCAAGACCTAAAACAATGGGACCCAGAAATCTAAATCCTGACCTAAGTCAATCAGGGTGCACCTTTATGGGAGAGTCAACCATTATCTCAGAGTCATGATGATTTTTTAAACATTAAACACTGTTCTTTTTTGTTGTTGTTAATGCTCACCCAAGGATATTTTTCCATTGATTTTCAGAGAGTGGAAGGGAGGGGGAGAGACAGAGAAAGAGAAACATGGATGTGAGAGAAATAAATTGATTGATTGCCTCCCTCCTACCCTGACAGGGCTAGGGCGGAGGATCATGATAGAGCCTAAAACCACAGCCTACAACCGGCAACCGAGGTATGAGTCCTAAACCATAATCAAACCCTGGACTAGAATCAAATCCAGGACCCTTCAGTCTGAGGGCCAATGCTCTATCCACTAAGCCAAATCGGCTAGGGCATAAACACTATTCTTGAGCCCCCACATCCTCACACAAGCTGATGGCTCAGGGACCTGCCTTGCTCCAGCTTCACCTCCCACTCAGGCAGCAGGAGCTGCCTCTGTGAAGCTGATGCTGAAAAAAGATTTCACTGCTCATAAACCTACAACCAGCACAGAAAGTCATGGTAACAATCATCCCTCTACAGGCACCTCAGGTGGTAAGTTATTCTTCTGTAAACCTTTAAGGCAGCCCTAACTGCTCATATTATTATTACCATTGTGATGATGATTATTAATAGCAGTTAACATTTATTTGGGGCATACTATGTTCTTTGCACAATACTAATAATATGCATAAGTGCTTTATGTGTATTATCTCATTTAATTCTCATACCAACTCTATGAAGTAGGTACTATCATCATACTCTTTACAGATGAGGAAAATGAAACAAAAAGAGGACAAATAATTTCACGAAAATCATACAACTAGTAATAGTAGAGGCAAGATTTGAACCCAATTTTGTCTGATTCCAAATTCCACACTCTTAATTACTGTACTATTTTGCTTCTAAATTCACCTGCAATGAAAATGATTACGAAAACCAAACACTGCTCTACACTTTGAGTCTCAGGCCTCTTGGCATCCATTTGTAAAGGTATATAGAGAAGCAGATTCCACAATTTCCCTGTTATTTACTCAGTTTTAAAAACCTGGTTTTAAAGAAGTTCCTTCTTCTAACCAATAAATCCCGCCCACTATCCTGAGTCCATTTCCTCTTATGACTCCAGTGGAAGAGAGTAGCAGAAATGAACACACACACAATATCACCCTTTGTGCACTTAAGACTTCACTTCCAGTATTTCCAGCCTGCTGTCTGCCTGCCTTTTATATATGCATTCAGTTTAATAATAGCAGCTACGATTCACTGGCACCAATTCTGTGCCAGGCACCACATACATTCATTGATTCCCTCCTCCATAATCTCCAGGATCCCAATTTGCAGACAATACTCTGAAGGACTTACAGCTAATGGAGAGAACCCTTTGCCCAAAAGGGGGGAGCAAAAGATCTTGGATTTCAGATAAATAATGATTCTGTGCTCTAGTAATTTTTTTGCGGGGGGGAAGGGTGGGTCTTACTTTCCATTATCCATGCCACTTTTGTGCTTCTTAGGAAGGTGGGGAGATCAAGACTTTTTTTAAAATATATTTTTATTTATTTCAGAGGAAGGGAGCGGGAGAGAGAGATAGAAACATCAATGATGACAGAATCGCTGATCAGCTAATTCCTGCACACCCCCTACTGGGGATTGAGCCCACAACCCAGGCATATGCCCTTGACCAGAATCAAACCCGGGACCCTTCAGTCCATAGGCTGATGCTCTATCCACTGAGCCAAACTGGCTAGGGCGAGATCAAGACTTCTTATTACAAAGGCTAAAGGCCTTTGTACCTTCACTCAGCTATCTCCAGGCACTCTCCCTGACAGCCAAGCCAACCCTTTCTCCTTAAACTGTGGTAAAAAAGCTTGTTGAGTTCTATCCATTCACATCCTCTATTCTCATGAGTGCCCACTGTGTGCAAAGACCTTGTGGGAGACACAAGATGAGCGCCAAATCCTGCATTCAAAAAGCGTAGTCTCTTTAGAAAAGCAAGACTTGCACATAAAAATGTTGACTGTGCAAAGTAATAATTCTATGCTGGAAGACAGGAAGCATATGAATGTGTGATCCATGGGGCCCCTTCCCAGATGAATCCAAGGTTAATGATTCATTCTATAAAAAGGCAAACCCAATGGATCAGCTTCTTTATTAGAATGAGCTTTTACAGACATGTTATTCAAACTCAAGTCTAACAGGCAATGACCAATTCACTGCCCCACTCCAGTCATAGCATGTGGAGACACCCCAACAAGCTCAAGGCAAAATGGCAGCAAATTAAGGACAAGGAAGGGAGTATGTGGGGACTAGATTCTGTCCTGTCGCACTGACCCAGGCAATCAGACTCCTGCAGCAGATCTCCAACCAATAAAACTTTCATGCCATAGACCAGGGGTGACCCAATCCAACAGCAGTAGAGACAGGTTTTAAGTTTCTCTTCTCCTGCACCCGGATGACCTCACTATTTCTTCTCACTCCTGACCACATACCACACTCCTCCGGGCCTGGCCAGAGAAAGTCTGGCAGTAATACAACCCAGAAGGAAGGGAACTCCCCCAAAAGACGAGCCACCACTTTGCTAATCAAGAGGCCTGTTTTAACAGGGAACTCCACGTCCCCCTCCTTTTCTCAAACATAGGTGTAAGCAATGCCTCCATTTTCTGTTCCGGGAATCCTGGTACTTCCTAAAGAAAGAAAGCGGATTGGAAGACACAAACTCAGAGCCAGCGACCAGACGTTCCTTTCTCCAGTGAGACCGCCCCCGCTTCGCCTGGGGGAGGAAGGCACCACCTCTCTCTCTCCGAAGCAAGAACAGATCCCCTCCCCCTCTGCCTACTCTCCTCCCCCCCCCTCCCCCCCGCTCCCCACCAGCTGCCCTCTCCCAACGTGCAGTTCCCAAGACCCGAAAGCGCAACCTCCACCAGAATAGGGGTGATCCTCTAGCCTGTCCTGCGGGCTACTCCCTAAACCCCTTTCGCACCCCTACCCCACAAGGGGAGGGGTGTCACCACAGCAAGGCTTCTCTCTGGTCTCCCATTACTAAGGTAGAGGGGAAGAGGGGGTGGGGAAAAATAGCAGCAATCCCTAGCCCTTTAACAGGAAAGGATACAAAACAGCCATCACCGCCCCCGCATCACCTCTCCCCGGACTGCCTTCCTCCTCCTCAATCCCGACTTCTCCAAAGCCCACCTTCTGCAGGCGAGGGGTACCTAATGGCAATCCAGGTCGCCCCCTTGTGCGAGGCGGAGGACAAATGCGTAAGTGCCCCCCACCCCCACCCCCACCTCAGCTCCGCGTCCTTCAAATGCGGGAGCAGGCGTGAGAGTGGCCCCGCGTCCCCTTTGCGAGCTCCCGGGTGGGAAGGACCACACAGCCCAAAGCCAGGCAGTGCCCGGCAGGGGGCTCCATGTCCTCAGCCCCCACCCCAAGCCTCTCCTCTACCGGACCGCCTTCCCTCCGCAGCCCCTCACCTGTTCCTGCTCCCAGCTCTGCCGCTGCGGCCGCCGCCTCCGCCCCCGCAGGTTCCGCTCGGCTCCCGCTCGGCTCCCTCCGGCTCCCCCAGCCGATTTCAACGCCGCTGCTCCCCTGGCCCCGCTCCCCGACTCCCTCCTTCCTCCCCTCTACCTAGCACCGGAAGCCACGACAGCGACAAGGGCTGTGCGGCGCACCCCACCCCCAGACCGGGATACTTCCCACCTCCCCGATCGCGCGAGAACTGCGTGGCAGCGAGCGGCAGTTCTCGCGAGAGCCATCACCATGGCAGCGGCTGCTGCGGAGGCATCCGGGTGTTAGAACTGACGCCCGGGCGGGGGCGAGGGGGGCCCGAAGGCCGTGGGCAGTGGAAGCAGGAGCCAGGGAATGAGGATGAAGCAGCGAGGACTGTGGTGACAATACAAAGCTCCAGGGCCACACCTGAAATTTAAGGACTGGGGCCGCGTGCTGGCCACACTGGAGACGGGTTGAGCTGAGAGCCTGGGGCACCTTGGGCAAGGCCAGGAGCAGGGTGTGAGTGACGAGGCCTTGCTGGGGCCGCCTAACTCCCCCGGCTTCATCTGGACTAACCAGGGCTACAGCATCCCCCTGAGAGCGCCCCGACACCCGTGTTACTGCTCAGCACTTCGTTATTCAGGGCTCGGAATCAAGATAGCTTTCCCCATAGGGGAGAGAAGGGAGAGTGATGAATTTAAGAGACCGAAGGAAACATCTGAACTCTGGGCCTGCTAGGAAGCTGGAATGTTGAAGGCTGAGATGTGGTTTGAGGAAGTGTACCGGGGTGGTTATGAATTTTAGCACCCCAAGGAAAGTGAGAGACTTTGCATCCATGTTCCTCTATTCCTGCCCACCCCCACTTCCCTCGCACTCATTTCGGCACCTGCAGGGTTGTGTTGGAACACTCAAGACTGTCCTCAAAGAAAGGCACTAGCAATGCTAAGAACAGAAGAAGGTTCTTTAAGAGCCCTCGCTCTACATTGACAGCTGTATAAGAGAACACACGGCTCTTCCCTAAGCCCTGAGCCAAAACTTGCTTTTCTGGATTTGGGGCCTTGTTTCTTGTATCCTGCCAAGAAGGAGTAGGCTGGTAGATAGCCACACTGTGTCTACCTCCTACCCCATCGATCCCTGGTGTATGCATTCACCAGTCTCTTCCTCATATCCCAGTCTGTTTTCTTCCATATTTTAACCTAGAGAATAACCTGACCCAGAATGTGAAGACAAGAGGATCCTACTTTAAGGTGGTGAGGGATGAGATGGATAACAAGGAGCATGTTTATAACTAAGAGTTCTATCTGTCCTGAGCTGTTGCCCTTAAGGGCTCTTACCCTGCTACGTTTTATATTTTAAGAAGACTCCTCCAGTGTTATTACAGACTCCTAGAGTGGGTCATGTGATACTTCCACATAATTACTTTACTTTTTCCATTTCTTTTCCTAGAATTTTCTAGAAACACCCCACCAGGTTATGCCCCCACCCACACTGATCACAAAAATTATTCTTGAAAAACCCTTTCTCTGCCCTAACTGGTTTGGCTCAGTGGATAGAGCATCGGCCTATGGACTGAAAGGTCCCAGGTTCGATTCCGGTCAAGGGCATGTACCTTGGTTGCAGGCACATCCCCAGCAGGAGGTGTGCAAGAGGCAGCTGACCGATGTTTCTCTCTCATCGATGTTTCTAACTATCCCTCTCCCTTCCTCTCTGTGAAAAATCAATAAAATATATTTTAAAAAAAAGACTTTAAAAAAAAAATACCCTTTCTCTAATACCCAATGACACTAACGTGACTTGTGGCATTCTCATAGGAGGTGGAACTTGTCAGTGGTACTGCCCAAAACTTCAGATCCTCTCAAGGTTGGGTCCCAGGTGTGACAGAAGGATGGAAATGGTAAGCAGCAAGTACCATGGTATTTGAGTCAGAACTGATGAATGGAACTAGAGAATCTCCCAGCTCTTCTGTCCTTTACTCCTTTGGAGTCTCAAGAAGAAAATGTCTGTTGCAGCATCACTGGGTGCTTCCCATGGAGCAAACAAGTGCAAAGATAGGAGGATTGCTGCCCAGTTGGCAACTAGCCAATCACTGCCACTCTCCAGCTTCCCAACCACTTGAAAGGCTAAGGGAGAAGAGCTCATCTAGAGCTGAAGGAGGCAGAGACCTGACTTAGAGTTCATCAGTCTTTCTCCCTCCCTCTGACTTCCACTGGAGCTAAGCAAAAGCTGAAATTGTAGCCACCCGCTCTGTGGGTTGCACACTCCCACTCCTGCCACTGACCCCAGGCCTGGGCCTGAGCCCAGAGCGTGTGCCTGGAGCAGGGGTGTGGAAGGGGGAAGGGGGTGTTGGCCTTGCTGACAAAATCCATTTGGAATTTCTCAAGGTTGTGGTTTGGGGCTTAAGTTTGCCACAGAGTATGTGTGAGGAAAGATGAGAGCTAGAAAGAGAGAAGGAGTCAAAAGGACTACAGAGGAAGGAAACCAGAAAAAGCTAAAATATTCTTGCTGTGACTCCATTGGAGATTCTCCTTGCTCTTACTGAGTATGCAAAATTCCCATCTGGATATTCCTTATCATTATTCTCTCTCATAATCTATGTCCATTCTAGCTACATCCCTCTCTCTCCCCCACTATCCTCATATGCTCACCAGATACAGTCAGTGCCTAAGTAAGGATGAGGTATCTTCCTGCCTCCATCAAATTTCCAAACCCAGAATTCTCAATGTTCAAGTGGAAATTTAGGACATAAAATTTTGCCATGTAGTACTGCCCTAACCCAACACTCCTCAAAATGTTCTTACTGCCCTGGTGTTACCATCATTTCACCTGATTTTGAGAGTAATTTGGACAGCAGATATATCTATTACCTAGAGCAATAGATTTTCCACCTTTTTCATCTCATTGCACACATAAACTAATTACTAAAATTCTGTGGCACACCAAAAAATATATTATTTGCCCATCTGACAAAAAAAAAATAGGTATAATTTTGATTCATTCACCCTGGATAGTTACTGTGTTAGCTGTTGTAGTTTTTTTATTTGACAATTTAAGGAAAAAGAGGTCAGTGCCCCTGACTAAATAGTCAAGTATTGCATGTTTAAAAAATTCTTGAGACTCTGGCCAGATAGCTCAGTTGGTTGGAGCATCATCGCATCCCTTACTCCAAAGGCCATGGGTTCAATTCCCATTAAGGGCACATACCTAGGTTGCAGGTTCGATACCCATTTGGGGTGTGTATGGGAGGCAACTGATATCCCCCCCCCTCCTCTCTCTCTCTCTCTAAATAATCAATTTAAAAAATTATTGTGACATACCAGTTGAAAATTACTGGCCTAGAATGTATAATGTACTTCTCTACATTCTACATTCTAGTTGTACATTCCTTGGCCAAGGAGATGACCTGTTAGAATCAGCATCTTGCAACCCCATAAGCAGTCACTTGTAATGTTCTGAATGTGTGGTGCATATCCTTTTTCCAAGTGAAAGATAATGGTTTGTTTTAAAAAATATCAGGCTAGGAATAGAAAGATTGGAATAAAAGACATTATCTTTTCCCTAGTTATGGTTTCTTCTAAAAGATAAAGGAATTATTTCACTAAGATTAAAATTAAATGCAGAAGAGCTATGAATAAGGAAGGACAAAATACATATGCAAATAATTCAGTGGGAGGGCATGCTGGTTTTGCTGGTTTCCAGAGCAAAAAAAAATTCCCTTTTGAGCACAGGAATCCCTTTTATATGTTTCCCATTAGTCTTGTATCTACCTCCCAAGTTCTCTGATTTGGAGCCAGAGAGAAAAGCACCTGCTCTTTTGGGTGCAGGTTCAACGATGAGATACCTTCAGGACTTGAAAACCCCAAAACATGCCCTTGCCGGTTTGGCTCAGTGGATAGAGCATCAGCCTGCAGAATAAAGGGTCCCAGGTTCGATTCCAGGCAAGGGCACATGCCTGGGTTACGGGCTCGATCCCCTGTGTGGGGCGTGCAAGAGGCAGCCAATCAATGATTCTCATCATTGCTGTTTCCATCTCTCTCTCCCTCCCTTCTTCTCTGAAATCAATAAAAATATATTTATATATATATATAAAAGAAAACCCCAACACAGAGGTGACCTCAAAGTGTGGGACAGGGGTCAACAAACTATAGCCAGAGGACCAAATCTGGTCCTGCAGTCTGTTTGTGTGAATTGTGTTGGACATCTTTTTGTTTATGTATGGTCTATAGCTGCTTTTGATCTACAACAACAGAGTTGAGTAATTATTGCAGGGTTGAGTAGTTGTGACAAAACCCACAAACCTAATATATTTACTATCAAGACCTTTTCAGGGGCGGGCGGCGGGGAGAGGGGGTGGGCAGCTAGTCCTTGTTCTAGGGCAGTGATTGAGGCAATCCCTGGAGTTGAGGCACGTAGAGAGTAAATAAAGCCTATAATTAGGTCCCACATTAAGAGTTGCCAACTAATTCACTGAGGCCCATTTCAGATCCTCTGTGGGACCAGCAGGCTACACACAGATAAAGTCATGGAGTGTAGTAGGGTAGGAGAATTCACCTGGAAAAGAAGCCATGGACTGGGATCCCAAGTGTGGACAGAAATATCACCATCTACATCCACCAGTCCAGTAACTTAATTTATTTTAGTTATAAACAGGAACCAAGAACAAATCTCAGTACAATAAATTATCCATTCCCACCCCTCCTGCTAAAGAAAGAAAGAGAGGCTCAGAAAGTTGTAGGTAAAACTCTTCCTTTGGAGGCTCCCCTTTAACATCTGAATGGGGGGGGGGTGTGGAGGGCAGATAGCTTCCCTAAGGGCCTGGACAGATGACTCTGAGAACTTAGGGGAGAGCATCCCCCCTCAGCACTCTGTTCCATCCCTAAGAAAAACCTCTCTACCACCGTTTCCCATTACCCCACAAGAGGGGGCTCAGGCCGCAGTAGAGGAGTTCATGAACAGCAAAGAGAGTGAGTGGTTTCTTTCTGGATATAGGTCTCATGGCTCTACACAATGCCTGGGGCTAGCCTTCAAAGGAGAAGAGTGGTCAAACTATAGGGACTCCCCAGTTGAAAGGAGTATGAATCTGAGTTAAAGGCCCAGGGTTGGGGAGAGGGGGACAATACAGTGCATTTCATCTTAGCCCATCCAGGTGTTTAAGGAGTAAAAGAGGGGTGACATCTCCCCCACCCCACTCCAAGGCCCCTCAACTGTGGAGGAGAAGGCCACACATGACAGATTCCACCTGACCCACACCCCACTCCCAAAGGTGTTTCCAGGTAGATACTTTGAACTTCCAGGGGCCAAGATTGGCCTTGGACAGAAATTAGAGCAAAAGGCTGAAAAGGCGCCCCTCCCCTTCCCCAGCCTGCTGTGAGGCTGACCCTCACTTACACACGTTGACCCACTCTGTGACCTTGCACTCATCACACAGCACATAGCAGCACCAGTGGAAACGGCAATGACAGCGCTCAACTCTTGTCTGCCGAAGCACGTTGTGCCCACGGCCACAACACAGGCTGCCGCAGCCATCCAGCAGGCGGCTGGTCTTGTTGCAGGCCCGGCCACGCGTGCCTGGGGAGCCCACAGTGGGGTCTCGCTCACAGAAATCAGGAGACTTCTCAAAGTAAACCAGCTCTCCTGAGAGGCGGCGGTGACGCAGGCGGGGCTGGAAGGCTCCGGAGTTGCGGTTGTGGGTATCAATGAAGATGGCCCTGCCCAGTCGCTCCTTTAATGCTGCCCCCACTGCCCGGAATTCCGGGGCTGCCCTCCAGCAGGTCTTGAACTGGCAGCTGCCTGAAGTGCCATGACACTTGCATTTCCGTTTTAGGTTTTCCGTTACCACCTAGAGCATCAGAGGGGGGAGAGGTGAAGGAAAGGGCAGTAAATGGATAAAGCACAGAGACACAGAAGAGGGGAGGGAACAGGGAGGCAAAAGGAGGGACAAATAGAGGCAAGAATGACCAAATCATTTGGAATATCAGAAGAAAAAGAAGCTGGTTGGTAGCCCAACTCCCTCATTGTATGGTTGGAGAACTGAAGCCAGAACAGAGGGATTTGCCTATCTCCAGTCACTAGCTGGATAACTCCAGTTGTCCTGGCTCCCACTCCAGTGCCCTTTCCAGAGTGAGCGCTGCTAAAATGGGGAGTCTGGGCCCAGAGCACCCCGAAATTCCATAGGGAGGAAAGCTGTAATAATAGCTATCATGTAACAAGCACCTGTCAAGGATGAGGGACTCTGCTGGGGGCTCTATTTACTAGCTCTCTCTTAATGACATCGTAAGGCAGGTATCCTTAGACTCTTTTTACATATGCAAAACGGAGGTTAAGTCACTTGCTCAGGGCTACCCGGATGGTGACAATCACCCATCATATCTCATCCTCTCACTCTGCTGTGCCTCTCAAACTGGGGCCAGGCCAGAAAGCGAGAGAGACCCAGGACAATTTGCACACGTACCTGTCGCCCCACCCTGTTGTTGTGGATTCGCATCCGTGCCTGGATGTCCCGGGGAGCTTCCCTGGAATCCAAGAAATCCCGAGAGAACTTCTCTCCAAAGTCCATGTCATGGTTACAGCCACCCCATTCCCATGTGTCCTGGGGGCTGGGGCTGGGGCTGGGGCCTGGGCCAGGACCCGGGCTAGGCAGGGAGTGGGGAAAACTTTTGCCCCGGGACAGCGCCTGCAGCTGCAGCAGTTTGGCCCTCAGCCGATCCTGCTCACCACTCCCCTTCCAGCCACAGCCACAGCTCACCAGCTTGCCCAGGCTGCAGGCTGTGGCTACCGCGTGCATGACGCCAGCAGCCAGCATGGAGAAGGAAAAGGCACTCTCACGGAAACCTGGGGATGAAAGGGTGTGATGGTGAGGGTAAGGTTGACAGGCAGCTGAGAGCAGGGAGGCAGAGGGAAATAAACAGCCATCCTCCAATTCCAGAAATTCCTAACTGAATCCTGACCCTGCCGTTACTAGCTGAGTAATTTGGGGGAAAGTCCTGGGAGGAAAGGGGGAACTGAAAGCGCAGAGCCTCGGTTTCCTCATCTATAAATTGAGGGGATGATGGGTTGAGATGATCTCTGAGGTCCCACACCTGGGATTTTCAGGTGTGGATGAAAGAGCTAGCCTAGAGGGAAAGACCCCTGGGGTTGGGAGACGACTAAAAGGGAGTCCCTGTGGTCTTTGAAGATGTGTTCACTGAGTTCTACATCTGAAAGCCTTAGAAATTCCCCAGCCCTGCAGGGAGCTTGGGTGGGGTAGAAGCACAGGCAATAGGGGTTCGTTGTTTTTTTTTTTCTTCTTCGGGGTTATTTTAATCAGCATTTTAACCAACCTACCCTCCACCACCCCCAAACCTCCAAAGCACTGTAGCTGTGGAGCTGTCCTTCACCTTTCCAGTTTCTAGTTTTATATTTGTTCGTAAGGCCGCTCTTTAAGTTTATCCTAACCTGCTATTACTCTATAAAATCCTGGGAAGGGGAGAGGGGTGGGGGTGATTTTCCCTAGGGCCCTCTTAAAACGTTGGCTCCTTTGTTTTTGGGGTCACAGAGGCTCAGGATGACAAGCCTTCCCCAGCCTCAGGTAGATATGCTTCTCATTTGGGCATCAAAGCCTTCCCCCTACAAGTCCTGTGAAGAAAGAGGGGATCCCTCACTTCCTTTTAGGCAGGGGCTCCCTGGAACCCTGAGAGACAGCAGCTCCTTAGGGGCCAGGCCTTGCCCACCTCAGGATGCAGGGCTCCTAGCTCAACCTCCTGGTCCCCCCCAACCCCAACCCTCCAGGGGTGAAGCTGTTTGCACACGTCTTGGGAATTCCCCCGCAGATGGCAGCTGCCTATTAACCCTGTAGTCCCCGAAGTACTGCCCCCAGCCTTAAGCTGAGCCCAGGGTGGATCTTTACTCTTCCTAGGAGTAAACTGGAGCATGGCCTGGCAAGAGGTATTGATGCTCCCAGATCAGGCCGGCAGTGACCTGTTCTCCACCCCTCCAGCCAGTGCCTCACCTGCTCAGGTGAGAGCCACCTGGGGCCCCCACAGCACAGAGGAGGGGGGCTGCTCCCGTGCTTCAAAGCCATCAGGGTCTTTGTTCCCAGTCTCAGCTCCTGGGAACCCCAGCAATTAGGAGAGTAGATTTAACCCTTAAACGGTTGGGGGCGGCCCCCCTCCTCCACTGAGGTTCTGGGGACACCAGCCTGGGCTTGTCCCTCTGAGAGGGAGGAGGGTGAAATTGGGGGAGTGAATGGGGGGCGTTTGAAGCTTCCAGGGCTGGGGGCATCTCGCTCACAGGTGCAACCCAGAGCCAGCAGGGTGTAAGCAGGAAGGGGGGGTGCTTAGAGTAGGGGAACACGGACCCAGCTGCCTTGCCCGCAGCGAGCAGGTGGAAGCCAGAAGCGCAGGGGCCCAGACGGGTGGCCAAACCCAGCTCCTCGAGGCTGTCGGGGGAATTCCCGGAGAGGCCCCTCCCGGAGTCGTGAACCGGTCCCTTCCCGCCTCCTCTCGCCTGGGCCGGCCCCCCAGCCCCGGCCCCGCCGGGCTCACCGCGCTTGAGGATGGCGCTGTGGTGCGGCAGGCGGCCGCCGCCCTCGAGCGCCGAGCAGTTCCAGCGCTGGTCGCGCAGCTGGTGCTGACACTCGTGGACCGCGATGTGCAGACCCTGCAGCGCGGACGCGGTCACGTCGGGGCTGCGCAGGCACAGCCCCAGCTGCCGCTTGCTCAGGCCGGACAGCGTCAAGCACACGGTGTTGGCGGTCAGCGGCGGCTCGCCGGGCAGCTTCAGGCCCAGGATCTCATTGCTCAGGGCCCTGGGAAGCGAGAAGGCGTCGCTGGGTCTGTGGTCCAGGCCTCGCGCCCCCTCCGAGCCCTCCCGCCCGCCGGGGCGGCGCTTCCACCCGGCCGTGAGGTGGGTGGGTGGGGCTGGGTGCTCACCGACTGCAGAGCGCCAGGACCAGAAGGCCCGCGAGGCCCCAGGGCGGAGGCCGCGGCCGGGGCTGCTCCCGCATGTCGAAGCCCCGGCCCGAAGGCCCCGGTGGGCAGACCGATCAGGGCCTGCGGGACAGGGGGGCTCAAGGAGGGCTCTGGGGTAGGGTGGCTCGCCTGCCCCCCCCCCCATGCCCAACTTGGAGCTCTTCACTCACCAGTGTCACCCCACTGGCCCTTCTCGTCTCTCCCCAAACGACACAGTGAGAATCACCCCCTGAGTCCCAGGCTCTGGGCCCTGGAGGAAGAGTCCAGGCTTCGCAGCTGGGACTTACTCGAGCGCCCAGGAGCGGACCCACCCACACACCATGCCAGGCGCACGGACACACGCACAGTCACATGCAGACACACAGACTCACAGACACCGCTCCACCACCTCGCCCACCGCTCCCTCTTACAGGGCCCCACGACTCGCTTCTCCCGCCCAACGCAGCCTCACGCCCTCCGAGCTGGGAGGCGGGATTGGGAGGGGGTTCCCCGCCACCTACAGCCGGCGGGTGGGGGTGGGGAGAGGGTCGCCTCCAGGTGCCGTCGAGGGCAGGCAGCTCCGTAAGAAGGGCGGAGGAACGGGGTCCCCACCGGCTCCACCAGCGGGGAAGGAAGGGAGCCTCCAGGTGCGGCCGCGACGGGCAGGGGACCTGTTCCGGCCCGAAAGGGAGCGCGCGGTGCAGGCTGAGTCCCCTTCCTCGTCCGCCACAACGACTGGTTCCTGCCTCCCAGCGTCGCCCCTCCGGTCCTCACAGGTCCCAACCTCAGTCCCCACCCCTGCGCTATCGCGTTCACATCTGGGGGCACTCCTTTATTCGCCGGCTCTTTATCTCCAGCAATATCTCTGGCTCTCTCTGCATCTCTGCGCCCCCGTAGGCGGATGCGTGTCTGACTACCCGTGTGCCTGTCTGGTCCCGGCGTGCGCGTCCCTGCCCTCCCCGCCCTCCCCGCTCTCCCGGTTCCGATTACCTCCAGCGGCTCTGGTGCGGGGTCCACGGCCGGCGGGGTCCGGGCGCCGGGACTCGGGCTGCTCAAACCGTGGGGAGAACGCGTCGGGTTCTGCCCCCTCGGCGGAGCCGCATTCTTCCAGGGCAGGGCCACTCCTCTTCGCCGCTTTCCCAGCGCCGCCGCGGCCGCCGGGAAGAAAGGAGGGAGGAAGGGAGGGAGTGATCGAGAAAGCGAGCGAAGCGGGCGAGCGAGGAGCTGGGGACTCTGGCTCTACTCGAGCGGAGCTCCCGGGGCGGCTCTGCCACGGCTGACAGAGCTGCGGCCCCTCCCCGAGCCTGGGGCATCCCCACCCCGCTCCTGGCACCCCCCCCCCCCCGCCTTGACCCGGGGAGCGCAGTCGCTCCCCCTCCTCCCAGCCTACACACACACCCTCTCCCCCGACGCCCGGGTTCAGGCTCGGCCCCACTGAAGGGGGAGGTGGCCAGAGTTCCTCTCACCTGCTCTGGAGTCGCCAAAGCTGCAAGGAGGTTGCGCTGACCCCCCAGACTAGGGAGCCGGGACCCAGGTTCCAAGCGGTCATTTTTCTTTGCCTCAGTTTCCCCACAGAGCGCTGGATGGCTGGAGGATGCCTTTGACAAGACGAAGACAGAACTGAGAACTAACTTCTCTCGTCCGACAGTTTCCTGTAGAGCCCTCAGCAAGAGCGCACCACAGGGCACTGGGAGCCAGCGGGAGAAGCTCCCTTCTGGGTGGCTGGGCTTCCACCCACCTCCGAGCTTTGAGCTTTGCGCCTGCCCCTTGGGAGGGGTCAGCTTTGGTCTCAGAGTTTGGTCCTAGCAGAGGCTCCTGTAGCCCCAAAGATCTTCAGCCTGCCCCATGCTTCCCTTAGCTTGCAGGCATCCTTGTCCAGAGGTCTTCTGCCCTCCCCAGGATCCCAGGTCTGCACTTTGGGTGGCCCATATTCCTGCTCCAGGCTCATAGACTTGCTTCACATGAAATGAGGAGGACCTAAGGACCCCAATCTTAGCCCAGCCCTAGGACAGCCAGGGAAAGAGCCTGATCTTGGGGTGCACAGTCAAAGCAAGTTACCTTAGGGAGCTCCAGTGGCAGTGAAGGGGTTAGGTGCCACTGCACTCTTGCCTGACTCACCCTCCCAGCTCTAACCACTGTGGGCTATTTTTGCCAGAGAGGGGCCCCAGGCTTCCCAGCCACCCCCCTGCCCCTGCCAGACCGCAGCCCAAAGAACGGCTGGCCCTTCGATCCCAAGGCTGGCACGCTGACTCAGAGACAGGCCCCCCAGGGAAGCAGAGCCACGGGGCTGAAACCCACATCCACAGTCATCTCTTCCTTGGTGGTGGCCATGCAGCTCTGCTGAGCAGCCAGCCTCCAGCCTGCGCTTCTGGAGTCCTGGCCCGTGCTGCGGGGGACACTGCTGTCTAGGAGGCAGAGCAGTCTGGAGAGATCAGAGATTTTCATCTGGTGGGATATTTATTGATCACCGTTATGTGCCAGGCCCTGAGCAAGCTGGAGAGGTATGAACGCTATGGTTCCTGACAATGGACAGCTGTGACCACAGAGGGTTGCTTTTTTTCTGCATTCCCACCTGAGGGAGGTGCGGGGAGAAGGTACCCTAGAGCTCTTGCCTCTCCTTCCTGTTTTGGGGCCAAGAACCAAACCATGTGTGGCTTTTGAGGCCATCAGAATCCACAAGACCTATCCCAGTAGCTTTCATCCTTACACCTGGATTTGGTGATTCTTGCCAGTGTCTTCATCCTTCTTCCGGCATGTCAGCCTAGAAATCCACACAGGTCCCTGGGGGAGGGGAATGAGGTTTCCTAGTCCCCTCTCTCCCACGGGGATCACTTGGGCATGTGTCTCTGAGTCCCCCTCAGGTTTTGGATTGTATCTTCTGGATCGGTCCTTGTCAGGCTGCAATATAGTCAGATGCCAAGGAAGAGCCAGGGTCAGAACCATCAATTGCAACTTCTCAGTGACTCCAGGGCTCCACAAGTTAGCTTTTCCCAAATCCAAAAACCCATACAGCTGGTCTCTCTTCCTGCAGAAGCTTAGCTCTGGGACAGGAGGCCAAAGGCAGGCAGACTGGGTGGCCTGAGCTGGCCCCCAGTGCCCTCAGCCCGACCGGCTGGCCTGAGCACTGACCCGCAGGCAGGCCGCTGAGGGTGGTGGGGCAGGCGGGGCCTGCAGAGGGCTGTGGGTACACACCCATTGCCTAATATCCCAAGCACGCGGCCAGCTCCAGGAAAGGGGAGGGGCGGGAACCAGAGAGACCTTGACAAGGGTTGGGGCCATGACTAGAGGGGAAAGTGAGGGGCTGTCATTACTTCAGGGAGGGAGTGGGAACAAGCTGATCCCCCTGCTCCTTGATGAGAAGAGTGGAGCGCTGCCTTCCCATCAGAGGGATGGAGGGTGTAGCAGTATCTATCTGGGAAGGACACTGGGGCCCTGGAGGGCGGGGGTCAAAAAAGAATGGGGGCCTCTGGAGATTGGGGGATCCAGCAACTGAGGCGGTGGCTAAAGCCAAGAGCAGCCTCGGAAACCTCCTTCTCCTCCTCCCGCTGTGTTTGCCTTGGCCCAGGGTCCCGAGTGAGTCATCTATTGCTGAGCCGCTGATAGGGGCGGCCAGGCCCGGGGAACCCAAATTATAGGCCCAGAAGGGATGGATGCGCCCGCAGTGGTGAGCTCAGCTGTGCTGCCCACCCTCCTCCTCTCACGCCTTCTGCTGCAGCACCGTAGGCCACCACCTGGAGGCACCAAAGGGTCTAAAGCCCAAAGGCGCTGGACTCCCAGGAAGCCCCCACAGTCAGCAGTTAGCTCCAAGAGTGGGTGGGATTACCTTAGCCAGAACTTTGTCCGCTTCTCTACCAGAGGCTGATGCCTTCTCAGACCAAGGAGGTAGTGCCGCCTGCTGGTGCTTCAGAGGAAGGTAGGCTCCTCTGCCCACAAACTCAGCCCTGTTCCCCTGCTTCCTCCCCAGACGCCAAGATTAAGGTAGAGCCCCTCTCCCCTCAGACATTTCTCTCCCCAGTTTCTATTCCAGAGGGCCGATTTGCTACTGATTTTATACTTTAAGCCTTTAAAATTCTCAGGGATCAAAAGTGATACAAAGAAAAATAGCGCAGGGTAAAGGAGATAGGGGGATTTCATTTTATAGGGGGAGGGGAGTAAGAAAACAAACCTATGGAGATATCTGAGGAAGGGCATTTCAGAAGGCAGAAAAGCAAGTGCAAGGATCCTGAGACAGGAGCTTGTTTAATATGTCCAAGGAATTAGCAAGGAAGCCAGGGTGGTGAGAGGGAGGAGCCCACCTGGGAGAGAGCAGTAGGCAATGCAATGAGAGGACAAGCTAGGAGCAGGGTCAGATCATAAAGGGCTTTGTAGGCTACTGTTAAGATTTTGCCTTTTTCTTTGAGTGAGATGGGGACTCACTGGAAAATTCTGAGCAGGGAAATTAAATAATCTGACTTTTGTTTTAGAAAAAATAGCTCTGGTTGCTGTGTGGAGAATAGACTGTGTGTGTGGAGAGGGGGCAAGGGTAGAAGAGCGCGTGCGTGCACACACACACACACGCACACACACGCACACGCACACACACACACGCACACGCACACGCACAGCCACTACTGTGCACCTTCTGGCCCATAAGCACGAACTACCATGGTAGCAGTAGGGTGGTAAGAATGGATTAGATTCTGCATATATTTTGAAGACAGAAGGACAGGATTTGTTGATTGATTTGAAGTTCAGTATAAGAAAACAGATGAGTCAAAGATAACTTTAATTTTTTTTTTTTCCTGAGCAACTCAAGGAAGGATGGAGTTGCCATTTACTGAGATGAGGATGACTGATGACAGAGCAGGTTAGGACAAGAGAAGAATCAGGAGTTCAAATTTTGAGCATGTGCCTTTTTGAGATGCTTATTCAATTGTTAGATGTGCAAGTTCAGAGGGTCCAGAGATATAAATTAGGGAGCATGAGACTAGAGAGTTCACCAAAGGAGTGAGTGTAGACTGAGAAGAGGCTCCCAGTTGAATTGGGGTACAGTCCCAATTTAGTTTAGAAATTGGTACACAAGGTGGAACCAGATAAGGAGACTGAGAAGGTGAGCAGCCCAGGAGGTAGGAATGGTGTTCCAGAATATTTCAAAAAGGAGGGTGCTGCTCCTGAAAGGTTAGTCAAGATGAGCCCTGAGAGTTGACTATAGAGCAACAAGGAAGTCAGGGATGGTTTTGATAGGAGGAGGAGCAGGTTCGAGGGTCTGATTAGAGTGGAAAGAGAGAATAAGAAAAGAAGTTGGTGTTAGTGATTAAGGTAAACCTTTTTAGTTTTGCTGTAAAAGCAAACAGACAAATGAGGCAATCTTGGGTGGCAGTGTGGAGTCAAATAAGTTTTGGGGTTTTTAGATGGGAGATATTACAGCACATTTATATGCTGGTGACTATGATTCAGTAGAGAGATAAGTTGATGATACAGGAAAGAAACAGAGAATGATGGGCAGAGTGATGATTTGATCCAAATAGAAATTTGGGCCAGGTCATTCATAATGTGACCCAGACCTAGAGCCCTCCTGCTTTTCCCTCCTATTCCTGGTGGGTGGAATACTGGCTTCTTCTTTCCTCTCTTTCCACCTCTGCTTGTCACCAGTGGTCACAGACAGGGTTTTCCTTTCTGTTGGCCCACCTCCCACCTCCATTGGGGTTTTATCAATCCACCGGGCCAAAAGACTTGACCCAGGCCCCAGTGAGGAGAAACTCCTAAAGGATAAAGCTGCCCATGGTACATTGTCTATTTACTTGAGCCATTTGTGCTGGGTGCCCTCTGCAGAGATACTGGTTTTTGGACCCTCAGAAAATGCTGGGCCAATACACATGGTTGGATCCTTAGAGGAGCCAGGTACCCTGCACTGGGCAAAGGGCCTGGAAGAACAACCCCCTCAAAAGTAACCTCCATTAGGCTTCATTTAGGTTAATACATATCTCATTTAAAATGCAAATGCCCCAGGAAGATCAATTAAACTATCAGGCATTTATTCCTTAGAGTGATTTCCCTGCTTTGGAGGGGAAGCGTGGTCATTTCTAGGACTTGGAACTCTTTAGATACATTACTCAGTGAGAAAGCATCCTAAAGGCAAAAGACGTGAAAAAGAGAGAATCCAAAAGGGAGGCAGGAATCACAGTCACTAGCAGCTGGTCAGGTGAAAAAGCCTGGGCTTTGAGTCAAAATAGTCTGGGTTTCAGCCTGGCTCTATCACTTATCAGCTGTGTGGACCTTGGACAGCTACCTAGTCTAATTTTTCCTCTGTAAAACAGGAGGGGATCCACCCTCCTGCCAGGGGCCAGCGGTGTGTGCTGATGGGGCATGATAACTAGGCTGGCAGTGCCCCCCATGTCCTGTATAGGAAACAGCAGCCACTTCTTCAATAGAAGGCCAACATGGCCTTGAACCTGAATTGGAGTCCCTGGGAGGGGAGAGAAAAGTGTACAACAGAGAAGTCTCCCAGCCTGGTTAGAATGGAAAGAACCAGAGTTTGGGGGCAAGACAGAAACTTGGCAGAAAAATCTAAAAATAAAACATGGAAGCACAAGTTTCCTATTCACTTTAGCCAGCGGCCCTTCTCTTCCCAGTCCTCTCCCACCACACGAACACCTGACATCTATTCCATTGCCCTTCCTCCGAGCCTAGTTCTCAGAGACTCAGACACTCCAGGCCTTGTTCATCTTGACACTACCTTGGTTGCTGGCTCAGACCTCTCCCCTACTGACATGCACAGCTTGACACATACCACAGGATGACACACCATTGGATGACACAAGGTACACAGGGCAAGAGTGACACATATATGCATATTTAATCTCCCCATGCACACATTCATCCACCCATTCACCCACCTTCACACACAGTCCCAGACATTCTCTATTCCTCAGTCAACTGGGTCTCTCCTGACAGTAATTGCCACCTCCTTCCTGACACATAGAAGATGGTACACTGCCCCAGTTGGTGGCTGTGACAAGATGACTTGATGATCCCTCTGACCTGAGTCAAATTCCAAAATTCTTTAGAAAGGCTTCTAACATCCCTCCTTAAACCGTGGAGTTTCTGTACATGAAAACACACAGGAGTGTGTACACTCAGAACACATTCGTGTGCATTCTCACACGCACTCACATCTGCGTTGTCCCACTTACACACACACACACACACACACACACACACACACACACGGCCACTAGTGTGCACCTTCCGGCCCATAAACACAAACTACAGCTTCTTCAGGTTTCTCTTCATGGCCAAGCTCTGTTTAGTCAGCTCACCCCCAACCCACCACCGGGGATTTCCCTGACCACAGCCCCACCTCCACCCCCAGTCTCCCCCTTTTCCTTCCCTACCGAGCCAGAGCCATCGGGGGTTCCTGGGAGGGAAGGCGTCTCCCCAGAGTCGCTGCCCAGAACCACAGCTTTTCTTCCTCCACTTAGGATGGGGGAGAGAGGGGACACCCGCGAAGCCTGGGGTGACGTCGAGGGGACAGCCCCAGGGCAGGCGGCAATAGCGGCCGGTTCGGTGGATTCTCAGGGAAAATCCAGACAGCACATTGTCGCTGCGCCCCCTGGCGGACGCTGGCCCCCGACGGGCTCCCGACGCCAACCCGAGAGAGGCAGGCGGGCGGGCGCGCGTGGGAGGGCGCCCTAAGGGGAGGGGTCGACGGCCAGTGCAGGCCCGGAGGCGGGAGCCACCGGGCAGGGGGCGGGGGTGAGCCCCGACGGCCAGCCCGTCAGCTTTGGGCTCAGACGGGCGGGAGCCAAGGCCCCGCTCGCTGCCCATTGTCTGTGCGTGCCCCTGACCAGTGCGCCCTGGTGCCACAGTGCGGCCCGGCGGGGCAGCCTCCTATCGTCACTTCAGCCAGTGCCGCAACTATAAGAGGCGGTGCCGCCCGCCCCGCCGTGGCTGCCTCAGCCCACCAGCTGGGACCGCGAGCCATGCTGCCCGCCGCCCGCCCCCAGGGCTGTTAGAGCCAGACTGCGAACTCTCACCACTGCCGCCACCGCCGCATCCCGTCCCACCGTCGCGGGCAGCAGCCAAAGCCGCCCCAACTGCAACACAGAGCGGGCAAGGCCAGGCAGGCCATGGGGCACTGGGCGCTGCTGCCCGGCTGGGTTTCTGCTACACTGTTGCTGGCGCTGGCCGCTCTGCCTGCAGCTCTGGCCGCCAACAGCAGTGGCCGATGGTGGTAAGTGAGCTGGTGCGGGGTCGCCACTTGTCTGGGGCGCAGAGCCAGGGGCCAGCCCTATCCAGCTCCCACGCTCTGGGATCAGTCCGCAGACAGGCTCCCTCCAGCGCTCGGACTTCCCTACGAGACACCGAGGGGCGCTCTGGAGCGGAGTTTGCTCCGGAAAATCAAGCTCTGCTGAAGTGGGGTGAATGGTCCGGCCACGGCAGTCCACGATATTCCAGATGGAGCCCACTCCCTTCTAGCACCGCCCTCCTTCCATGAGCCCCAAACCCAGGCTTACGGTGGCAGCACGCCACAGGTTTGCCTGCTTCAGGAAGTGAAAGGCCAGGCGTGCTTAGAAAGGAGACAAGAAGAGGGTGGGACTCCTGAGCATTTCACGCCTTGGGTGGGCATGGATTGCAGGCCAGCATTTCTTCGCCAGGCTGCCCGGAACATGCTCTGAGAGCCAAGGTGGATATCTGTTTTCCGGGTTCCCCATGCCTCCCCTGTCCAGTCACCACGCCCAGGGCCCCTAGCACCCCTAGAACTCTCGGTCTCACCAGTCTGGACGACCAGTCCTTTCAATCTAGCGAGCCCAGGAGAGCAGAGTCATTACCTTGTTATTGATCTCCCGCCGCTCTTTCCCCGACAACTAGCTCCAGAAACACAGCAGGGTGGGCAGGACCTTTTTGGTTAGGGGGAAGGTCCCCCTTCCAGAGCCTGAGCTATCATGCGTCTCACCAGGGGCATCGTGAACGTAGCCTCCTCCACGAACCTACTGACCGACTCCAAGAGTCTGCAGCTGGTGCTGGAGCCCAGTCTGCAGCTGCTGAGCCGCAAGCAGCGGCGGCTGATCCGCCAGAACCCGGGGATCCTGCACAGTGTGAGTGGGGGGCTGCAGAGCGCTGTGCGCGAGTGCAAGTGGCAGTTCCGGAACCGCCGCTGGAACTGCCCCACGGCTTCAGGGCCCCACCTCTTCGGCAAGATCGTTAACCGAGGTGGGTACCCAGGAAGGCGACGCCTCCGGGACTAGGGGAACTCGGGGTCACCCACAGGGCACGGGTGGGCGAACGCAGGGAAGATGTCCCAGGCTGCGGCAGGGTCACACCATCAACTGGCCAGGAGCTTTATGCTCGGCGCCAGCTCTGCACCAAACTCAGCCCACCAGACCCGTTCAAGCCGTACACCTCGGACGCGAAGCTTAACTTTCCCGGAGCCACTGCCTCGGAAACAGGGAGTCCTGAATTGTGGCCGCTGACCGCTGACCGCTGGCCACGGTCGCTTTTCCCCAGCCCCTGCTCTCTGCAGGGGTGAGTCTTGCCTCCAGCCCAGCAAGGCTTGCTTCGCCGACACGGGCCGAGTTTGGGCTGCAGAGAGGTGTCGGCGGTGCAGAGTTCCTCCGCTCCCCTTTCTTCATTGTTGTTGTTGTTGTTTTCTTTCTGGGGTTGCCCCACTTCCACGGAGGAGCCAAAATGCGCGCTAAGTCTCTAACGCGTGATGACAACTGTGGACGTGGTTGCGTGCCCACGCACGTGCTTTCCCTATGAGGCCAGCTTCCCAACACAGCCCACCGCCTGGACGCCCAGTGCGGAGGCGGGGCGGCGGACTCCAAGGTCCCAAGCCCTCCACTGAGGGTGCTCGCCGCACCCTGCACCCTGCGCGGCCCTTCGCTGATCCCTGATCCCTTCCCCCACAGGCTGTCGGGAAACAGCATTTATCTTCGCGATCACCTCTGCTGGGGTCACCCACTCGGTGGCTCGCTCCTGCTCCGAGGGCTCCATCGAGTCCTGCACGTGCGACTATCGGCGACGCGGGCCTGGGGGCCCCGATTGGCACTGGGGAGGCTGCAGCGACAACATCGACTTCGGTCGACTCTTCGGCCGGGAGTTTGTGGATTCCGGGGAGAAGGGGCGGGACCTGCGCTTCCTCATGAACCTTCACAACAACGAGGCGGGCCGAACGGTGAGCAGACTGAGGAGCTCTGCAACCGACGCGGAGCGGCAGGGTCTGCGCAGGGGCTGACCTCCTGCTTGGGAAGTAACGGCTGGCGATCAGGCCAGGACTCAGGGCAGAGAACCAGGGGAGAGCATCCTGAGGGAGCGGGGGGGGGGGGGGGGGCGTGGAGGGAAGCCTGAGAATGGAAGCGTTAAGTGGCAGGAGGCACAGGGGTGCCTGGGGCCGAGGACAGGTAGAACCGAAGAGGTTAGAAGTCATGTAACCCATAGAAATCATTGCCTACTGCCTCCTCCACTGTCCAGATTCAAAAAATAAGGCTGAAAGGCCAAGACAGCGTGATATCCAAATCCCTGCGGGACGTTTCCTGCCTCCCTTCCCCTGGGCACGGCGCGGCTGGGCCTGGCCCTGAGCTGAGGTCCCAGCGGCGCCCGGGAGGAGGCTGTCATGGGGATGGTGGCTCCGGCTCCCGCAGCACCCTGGGACAGCCTTTTTTCTCCTTTGCCCCCAGACCGTGTTTTCCGAGATGCGCCAGGAGTGCAAGTGCCACGGGATGTCCGGCTCGTGCACGGTGCGCACGTGCTGGATGCGGCTGCCCACGCTGCGCGCCGTGGGTGACGTGCTGCGCGACCGCTTCGACGGCGCCTCGCGCGTCCTCTATGGCAACCGCGGCAACAACCGTGCCTCGCGGGCGGAACTGCTCCGCCTCGAGCCGGAAGACCCTGCGCACAAGCCGCCTTCACCCCATGACCTCGTCTATTTCGAGAAATCGCCCAACTTCTGCACCTACAGCGGACGCTTGGGTACAGCGGGCACTGCGGGGCGCGCCTGCAATAGCTCGTCGCCCGCGCTGGACGGCTGTGAGCTGCTCTGCTGTGGCCGGGGCCACCGCACACGCACGCAGCGCGTCACTGAACGCTGCAACTGCACCTTCCACTGGTGCTGCCACGTCAGCTGCCGCAACTGCACGCACACGCGCGTCCTGCACGAGTGTCTGTGACTCGCTGCCTGGACTCGCCCCCAGGAGCATTCTCCTCAACGCCCCCCCACCCCCCCACCCCCCCGCAGATTCGCCGGCACCTGAGACCCTGATACGCACTCACCCAGTCTGTCCATTCACATCCCCAAGATTCTTACGTTTCCTCCTCCTACCTGGGGACTCCTGAAACCACTTGCCTGGGGCGGTAGGAACCTTCTTGCCATCCTGATGGACCTGCCCTGACCTACCTCCCTCCCTCTCCGCGGGAGACCCCATTGCACTGCCCCTGCTTGGCCAGGAGGTAAGAGAAGGATTCGTCCCCTCCCCCATGGCGAGTCAGCTCTAGACGGATACCACGCCGTCGACCTCCCTGCCTCTCTCCCTCCCATTTTAACTGCGTTTTCTCCCAATGCCTACACGCCCCTGCCAAGGGTGTAGACCCTGCACACTCACATGGGCATCAGGGCCTTTCTCCTCCCCACCTACAGCTGAAGCAGGAGGTGCCGGGGTGAAAGGGCAGCTGCAGCTGTGGTGATATGGAAAATGAAGTTGGGGGACCCAGCAGAAACACCCCCATTCTTCCAGCCGCGGTCATGGAGCCATTGAACAGCTGTGAGCCATGCCTCCCTCGGCCACCTCCTACCCTTTCCTGTCCTGCCTCCTCATCAGTGTGTAAATAATTTGCACTGAAACGTGGATACAAAGCCACGAATTTGGTTGTTGTAAATAAAACTATTTATTGTGCTGGGTTCCAGCCTGGTTTGCAGAGACCACTTCCACTCCCAACCAAATCCCTCTCCACTCTTCTCCTCTTTTGCCCTTCAGCCTTTTCTGATCCCTCTTCTCCTCTCCCCAATTTTTCAAAGATGCCTTTGACTCCTGGAATCAGCATTTCCTTCCACTGTAGCTATTAGCGGCTCCTCGCCCCCACCGATATAGTATCTATTTTCCTCTGCAGAATAAAAATCTCTATTTTTATCAATGGCTTGGTAGCTTTTCCTTGAATCCAGAACACACCATTGTTTACCTCTCTTAAACAAATAGGATACATTGTTGGGGGACTAGTTGTCTGGCCCTGCAAAGGACCCTGAGATTCTGACCCTTGGTTGACCCTAATGAGGCCGTTGGGGATCCAGGTCTCCAGAAGAACCTGGTCAGAAGCCCCAAGATCCTGCAAGTTTCTTTTTCTTATTCAAACACCAACTGGCTGTGTGATATTGGACAAGTGCGTGACTGGCTCAGTTTCTTTCCTTGCTGAATGGGAATTAAACAAACTCTGAACCTGCCTTTCCTATCTGGAACAGTCGGTGTGAAAATAGCTACCATTGAGTGATAGCCATGACTGCATCCCGAAAAGAAACCAAAGAAAGAGACACCCAAGGAAGGGTGCTGCTGCCCCTGGTGTGGGGCTCTTGGTCCCTGAAGCCTATCTGCGCCAGCTGTGGCCAGGCGGTGGGCAGTGAGGACTTAAAACAACGTCACCAAAAGGAAACCCAAGTGTGGCCCATAACCAAACCATGAAGCGAACTATTCCCATAAAGAGCCCATTGAGGAATCTGTTCCTAACAACACCGACACCTCTGCGCGCATTCACAAGCTGGCTGGCGGAAGTACTAATCCTGCCCACAGCCCTAAACCTGTCTCTAACTCTAATCCTCTCCCCATGCCTAGGTCTAAGTGTAACCTTAGCCTTAACCCTAACTTCAAACACTAACCCCTTCCTAAACTCTAATGCCTGTCCCTAATCCTAACACTTCCCCCCAGGGGAGGACCCAAAAGGCAGGGGGAGCCATGAAGCTCTCCACCCCCCACTCCCACCCCCACCCCCCAAGGGCAACAACTGATCCCAGCCAAATGGAGAATTTCCCCCTCACCCCAGGACTCTTTTGCTGTGGTTGGTGCCTCCCACCCCTCCCTGGGTGTGTGAACTCTGACCCTGTTGGCCTTTGGGATGTGTGGGGGTAGAGGAGTGGAGCCAGGAGCTGCTCAATGCTGCAGTGCCACCCCTTTCCCTTTCTCTTCATCCGCCAAGCTAGCACCGGCTCAGCTCTGATGGGCAGTCAGGGGGAGGAATATTATTGATCTGGGGTAGGAGGCACCTGACAAGCCTTGGATTTCCAGTAAAGAACCCCCTGCGGAGAAGCTATTAGATCGCTCAGCTTCTAAAGCAAGAAGTTAATGGGCTGCCAGAAGCAGGAGGGGGGGCTTATGCCCCTGGTGGACAATGCCCAGGGTTGGGGAGAAGCAGCAGGGTGGAGAATAGAAGGGTTGGCAGCTGGCCCCAACCACTCTCACCTAACTCCTAACTCCAAGAGCTAGATCAGTATCTGCTTTAGGCCCAGATGCTGGAAGGCTTTGGGCTGAGTTGGCACATAGGAGCTGGAAGAAGAGCAAGAGAAAGCAATGAATCCTGTTCTGGCCTGGTCTAGCTTTTCAACAAATCTTTTGTTTATTTGTTTGTTTGTTTGTTTTCCACCCAGACTTGGTTGCCTTGTCTATTAAATAGGGGTGGTTATGGGTACTTAGACTTCTTCAGGAAGGTGATGAGGTTCAGAGGAGATCATGTGCATGAAAGCTCAGGTCATTTGAACAATTGCTGACACCTCTCCTGTGCCAGGCATATGCCCAGTGCTGGGGAGACAGCCATAGTGCCTGCTTGAAAAGTTCACAGTCCAGCTGGGGAGTCAAGCACACCAACACACACGGTGTAATGGGGGGAGTACAGTGGAGGCTCAGGGAAGGCCAACACCCTCTGCACATGTATGAGGTTTAAGGACAGATTCCTACACTCAAGTTCTCAGCATGGAGGCCCTTCACTCGCAGGAGCTGGGACTTTGAAGAGGAGGTAGGGAAGTGCAGAACGAGGACTAGTTCTCAAGGGGGAATACACTAATAAAAGGGAAAAAAAAAACAAGCGAAGGCGCTATAAGATCTGCAAAGCACTACATCATATGAAGTATTTATCTTGTGATTATGAGCATCTATGCCATCCTCAGGCAAAACTTGAGCAGGTAAATCCTGGGGAGAAAAACAACTGTGCCTGGAGAGAGGCCTCACTACAGTCTCAGGACCCAGGGCAGCTCAGGGCAGGGGAGGGGGTGCCATAGGATAGTACTATGGGAAAGGGCCTGATGCCTCAGCCCTGCCCTATCCATGCAGGCTATCCTCCCACTCACCTCTGATCTTCAGGTGCCAGATGCCACACACCAGGGGAATCTGAGGCTGCCAGGGACCCTGACACATGGTTGGCCTCAGCAAGTGAGGGAGGTGCTGGTCTTGAAATATCCAGGGGGAGGGGGAGGGGGAGAGGAAAACCTGAGAGGACTGAGATGGCAGGCAGGCACCGTCCCCAGGGGGTCAGCAAGCTGGCACCACGCACACCCTGCCACACGCACCCTGGAAAAACCCTGTCAGTGGGGCTGCAAATACCCCAGGGTCTAGCACATCCCCCCCCCCCCCCAGGCTGGTTCAGTGCTCCTCTCCAAGCCAGAGGGAGAAAAATAACAAAATGAGGAGAAAATAAGCTGTTTGGCTGTGGTGTGAGCAGGAATATCCATGCAGAGCTGCCCACCACTCACCCTTACTCACTCTTTCCACACCCAGCCGGGGCGCCCAGCATGAGACAGACCACCCCTCTGCCCCCTCCCCCGTCTGGGCTAAAAGCAGACGCTGGTGAGCGAGCAGCAGGTTATAAATATGCCCAGGGAACTGCCGCCAACTCGCTCCCTTGTCATCCCCTGGGAGGGGGTAGGGTGGGGTGGCTCCTGAGGAGGAGCCAGGGCTGCCCTGCTCCCTGGGGCCCAGGAGGAAGTGGGGCTTCCAAGAGGCTACTGCGCTTTTTTTTTTTCTTTTCTCTTTTTAAAGGGAAGGAACCACTGCCACTTGATTTTTCCTGGACATTTGCTCATCTGCTCAGAGGTGGGGTCCCAGTCCTTCCTGGACCATGGCTGGGAGCTCAAAATGAAAGGGCCTAAGGCCACTCACTTTGTATCATTGTGCAGCCCGGCACCATGTCTCTTCCTCAAACCAATTTATTCTCAGCAAAACCGAAGTCCATTCATTCATTCAACAGGCATTACTGAGGACCTGCTGAAGGCCAGGCCCTGTGCACAAGCACACCTACATGCACAAGTGTGCACACACACGGCAGCCTCCACTCCCATGTGTTCACACCAGCTCCTGCCCCCAGTACGGTCGTCTTGGCTTTAACCTGGCCGCTTCATCAGGAAGGGTAAAGCTTCAGGCTCCTGTTTCTGCCTCAGAGTAAGGGGTGGGATAGGGTGGGGGATAGAGAACAGGGCCCCTAAACATTCCTGCTTCCACTATTTCCTTGATAAATGAGAGGGTCCTTTCCTCCCTGCCTAATCATCTTCCCAGTGTAAGTACCGCTCTAGGAAGAAAGGGCCACTCTGTGGATGCCGGAGGGCACCTGCCCAGGTGACCAGAGCCTTCTGCCTCCCAGCCAAGTTGGTGCAAAGCTGGGCAAGAGGGGGCAGTGCCACCCTGAGAAGCTTCTAACTTTCCTTCCCTAGAGATGAATCCCTCCCTCTCCCTCTTCCCTATTAATCCTCGGAAGTGAGGCCCCTATTGTGGCCCCTCGCCCTCCTTGGCTGGCGTCTAATTAACTCCTCCTGCCCCCGGTTTTGTGTGCCCCCCTTACCCCACCTTGTCGGCCCCGCCCCTCCGCTCCGCCTGCTCCCCCCCACGGACATTCCAGCCCGGCTGGGCTGCTGTGCCAGGGCAACCAGGGCTGGACCAAGACCTAATCCCCCCGTCGCCTGGCCGGGCTGGGGGAGCCCCACTCACCTCCCCGCTCTCTGGGGGCTGCCCGGCTCTGCTGTGGCGGAGACACACAATCAGGACAAAGGCGCAGCCCCCAGGGGGCTAACTCAGCCTTCACGCCCAGGTTGTGCGGCATTTGGGAGTTTAATGAATTGTCCATCACGCCTTTCAGGGCCCGCCCGTCAGCCTGGATTAATCTTCGGAGCCCTGGTGGGGTAGGAGACACTAAGCCTGTATTTATTACTCTCCCATTGTCACTAATTGAGGTAATTATCTGTGACTCTAGCCTGGCCAACAATGCCGCATTCACTCCCGGGACCTCGATGGGCCTGGCTCCCACTCTCAGCATCAACCCTCCCTCCTCTATCAAACCCATCCAGGGCTAAGTTGGGCCCTGGAGCATGTTGGGAAAGTGGACAATGTCCCACAATGCTTCACCTCCCAACCAGTTCTCCCCCAGCCACCATTATAGGGTTGCAGCTAGGGAGAGATTTGCCACCCGCAAGTAGGTGAGAAAAGAAGGCACACTGTCAGGGAACAGGTTTGGCTGGCAGAGCCCTGAGGCCCCAGAGGGGCATGTTTCTGAAGTCTTTGGTTTTCTGGACTCTCCAGCTCTCTGGGCTGGTGGTGCCAGGGTCTCACAAGGCCCTTCTCTGGGTCCATCCTCATGTCCCTTAGCCTCCAGAGCTCTAGGGTGTTGGGAGATCCCAACCCAGGCAAGGTGTCCTCTGGTCAGGTCCCTACAGCGACCAGAGTGGCAGAATGGCTGCGAGTATGACAGGGAAGTTTGGAAGAAAAAATAGGAAAGGGCTCATCAGGGAGCTTAGTGGAAGGGCAAGAAAAACTATTTAAGTAAGGAGCATCCAGAAGTCACATTAATGTGGCCACGCAGCAATCTTAGGGAGAAATGTGGATTTGGAGGGGAGAGCAGTGCCAAAGAGTAAATTTCACATGGAGATGGCTTCCCATGTCAAGGGGAATGGCCCTTGGGAATAGGTGTGTGTGTGTGTGTGTGTGTGTGTGTGTGTGAGAGAGAGAGAGAGAGAGAGAGAGAGAGAGAGAGAGAGAGAGAGAAGAAGAAGAAGAAGAAGAAGAAGAAGAAGAAGAAGAAGGAGAAGAAAGATTTGGTCAGGACCAGATGGTGAGCTCCTTGAGGGCAGGGACTGTGTTTTGGTCACTGTTGTTTTTCCAAGAGCCTAACATTGTACCCGGCACATATTAGATACTGTCAAATAAATGGATGGATAGATGAGGTCTGTAGTACATGCATTGGGGTTAGGGGTCTGCCAGCTCTTCTCTTCCATAGGCGCACGCAGGCTCTTTATTCTGTCTCAGGACTTACTGGAAGGAAATGTCTCTAGACCATAAGGGACAGTACTTGGAGGGGTTCTTCACGACCAGCTGCAAACCTTAAGGACCTTGGCGAACTCAGAGCTACAGTTGGAACAGCGCCACCTTGTGGTGTCTCTTGGGAGAGCTCCTGGAAAAGGCTCCAGCGAAGAAAGCAGGGTAATCTCTCTTGAAAGCATGGGGAATGGGGGTCACACCAAGCAGCAGCCACTCTTCTTCCTAATATCTGACACTGAATTGCTGTGCCAGTGTTCCTGTGGAACAGTTTTATCATCCGTTCCTTCCCCTGCCAGCATTTGCTGAGAGCCTGCTCCAGGCCAAGCTTGCAGGGGCTGTAGAGCTAAGTCAAAGGCACTACCCTTAAGTAGCTGATGGTCCAGTGGGGAATTCCACAAGGTAACAGGACCAACAAAGGTCATAATCAAGCAGCAGATAAAACAATGTTATAGGCATTGAGCAGGACATTTACAGCTCAGATGTTCTCTGCCCCTCACCTCTCCCTCAGCTTCTCTCATTAAAGCTCAAATGTTGTGTCCTTGTTTTCCAGAGGGACTTCATGATTTGATTCCCACACATCATCCCAGAGTCCCATCCTTCTGCACCTTTGCATTCCCCAGTGCCTCTGTTCCCCACGAAAGCTGTGTGCTTCCCACCGTTCTATCTATGTTCACAGCCTGGAATGTGCCTCTTGCCAATCTCCCTTGGTTGAAACCCACTCAACTTTTCCTTCCTCCATGAAACTCTTCTAATTTTCCTTGGCAAAGTTGTCTTGCCTCCTGAAGCACCTTCTTGGTGGGGCTTTCATTAACAGCACATACTGGCTGTCCCATGGGTGATTATCTGTTACTCATTCTCCCACTGTGCTTCTAGCTTCCTGAGGACATGGGCTCTGTGCTTTGTTCATCTTAGCAGACCTTGCAGAACTGAGTTAGGCACATCATATGCCTTTGTTAACAGAATAAATGGATGGATGGATAGATAAATCAATGGATGGATGACAGACGGGTTGGTGATGGATGGATAAATGGATGGGTGGAATGTATAGATGGATGTATGCATACATAGATGCATGGAACAGAAGGATGAATGGATGGATGAATGGAGCAACTTTTCTCTAAAAGGACTCAAAAAAGGCTATGTAATACCAGGGGCTTCCAGGAAGGGAGCTGCTCCTCCCCCCATCATGCCAGCACACCCAGAAGAGGTCACAGTATCCAGGTTGAGCCTTCCTTTGCTAATATATACATCCTTAGTGACTTGTCTCCCAAAGGTCTTGATATATTCCCACTCCCAAGAAGTCACAGTCTGGGAGTTGCTCCTTCCTTCTTGCTCCCCTGGACCTTCTGGAATGAATGCCTTAATTAACTTATTATTTTGTACTGCCTGCACTATAATGATTCTGTAGGTTTCTTCTTATGCATCCCTCCCCCCCCATCTCACACACGCCCTGAATTTTGAGCTCCCTGAAGATAGGAACCATGTCTGAATGTCTTGTATATCCCTGGGGCCTGGCATACATGTTTATTGGGTAAGTGAACAAATGAATAACTGAGAGAATGCTGACTCTTTTCCCACAGATGCACTTTGCACACTTCCCATGGATTCATGTTCAGCCATCTCTCCTGGTCCTCCCCTCCTCACACACACACACACACACACACACACACACACACACACATACTCCTGACTCTGATTTCTCTACAAGTCCCAGAGTTATGGTCTGATTGTTTCCTTTACTAATTTGTGGCTGATCCTGGAAGTCCCAGGGCTCTCCCGAGAGTCTGAAAGGGGAGGAGGCTCCTAGCTCCTCGAAAGCCACATTAACTGGGCTCCATTTGGAACAGAAAAGGGCTTCCCTGGGAAGAACCTGGCTGCAGGGAGGGCAGTGGGGTCCCGTGGTAACCTGAGGAATGCTGCCCCAACCTGGCCACGCCCTCCTGCCTCTGCTGTCCCTGCTCCTGACCTGTGACGCTGTCCCGAGGTGGGGGGTGGTTGTGGCAGAGACAGCCAGATTTAGAAGTAATTTTCGCAGCAGGGAGCCTCCAGCCTGCCACCCACAGGGCCCTTGGAGCCAGTCTGAGATATGGCTCATCAAGGGCTGCCCCCAGACCTGCAGTCGCTCCTCCCCTTCTCCCCAGATCTTTAGCAGCTGGTGCTGACTCCATTCTTAGGCAAAGTTGGAGGAAGTCCTGGGGTGGGAGCACGTGACTTTGACACCCTAACCACCCAAGGGCTCCTAGTATACCATTCAGCCATTCAAGCAGCTTGTCCCCACCCCAGGGATCCCCTCTCCTCTGGATCTGGCCTCTGCTGCCTCTTCCCCCTTTTCCCTATCCTCACGCTCCCATAACCCCAACACTAATGAAATAGCCCTAGAGAGAAATAATAATCAGAACTCAACACTTATATATCACTTACTAGGTACCAGGCATTGTTCTCAGCGTTTCACATATTGAATCATTTAATCCTCCCAACAAGACTATGAAAGGAACACTATTAATAATCCAGCTTTATAACTGACACCAAGACACAAAGAGGTTGAGTAACTTGCCAAGGTCACACAGCTAGTATGAGATAGAGGCAAGATTCAAACCCAGGCCACATAGTCCATGTCCTAAATACAAGACTACCCGAGTTTTCTGACAATGGTAGAGAGAAGTAGAGGCAGGGGAAGAGGAGGAAGAGGCAGCAGAGGCCAGATCCAGAATGGGTAAACTCTTAAAAACTGGCCTCCTGGGTGTTCAGCCTCTAAGAGGCTCAGGCTGTGAGGTGGAGCACACCTTCACAGTGCCAGCCCCTCCCATACAGCTCACTCTTCTACCAGCCTCAGAGCCCTGCCTCCTTGGGCTATAGCACAATCCAGGCAGATACGGTCACCACTGCCCTGACCTTCCTCTCTCTGCCTCCTAGCCTGAAGTTCACTCTTTTCTCAAGCCCAGAGGTCAAAGGCACACACTCCTCAGCTGGACCAGGCTCATCCCAACCTGGCCTCAGTTTTCCTTCCTTCCTTTATCTTCCACAACTCCCCCAAATGTACCCTCAACTTCAGTAAAACCAGACCACTTCTCCCACATCCACACTTCTTCTTTTTGCTGTTCTCTCTACCTAAAACCCCTTTCCCCAAATTCAGTCTTTTTTTGTACTTGACACCCACTGTTTAATTTTATCGTTACTTGTGTGTTTTCACCTTCACCCCTTGTCAAGCAGCCCTTACTCCTCTTTCCTGGAGTCCTGCCCAATTCCTGGTTCCTCTCAAGTGCTCAGTAAATGCTCAGTGGTTAGAACCTGCAGTAGATATAATTGTAGGTGGAAGGGAGCCAGACCTCAGGAACCTTTGATCTCTGCTCAAGGTGACCCCCACTTCCTTTACTTCCTCTACCAGGAGCTAACTGGAAACCTGGCAGTGTGGGTTTCAGGCAGGTTCTGGGATAGACCTTCCCTGGGCGACTCTGATCAACATTCTCCCCTCAGGTTCAGCAGCCCAAAGAGGACCTCCCTTCCGCTCCAACAAACCAAGGCCAGGCAGCCAGCTCAGGGCCCCAGCCCCGTCCCCATCCTGCACAGTCTCTCCAGGTGCGCGTGGAGAGTGATGTGGAGATAATTGGAGACCAAAACCATAAGTGGGTTGAGAGCAGGATTGGTGATCTGAACGCTGAGCCAGAGTTGGAGTTGGCGGGACTTGGGGGGGGGGGGGGGGGGCAGAGGCGGAGTGGAGGGCAGGGCCAGGCAGGACTCTGAGACTGAGTCTGGGCGAAGCCCCCGCGCCCGGCGAGTCGGCGGCTAAATTTACCCAGGCTGACTCAGCCCTTGCCCGGAATGGGGGGTGGGGGGAGTGCGCGGGGCAGTGGGAAGAGCCAGCGGGGGTGGGGGGCAAGGAAGGGAGAGTCCGCACTGGGGGAGACAGGAGTGGGCCGGGAGTTTCCATCAAAGAAAGGAGTCCCCCCCCCACTCCCCCTTCCTGCCCCCCAAGCAAGAAGGAGCGGAAGAGCCCTGTGGGTGGAACGCAGTGGGGACAGGGTAGGTGAAAGGAAGAAGAGGCCAAGGTTGGACAAAGGGAAGCTTAGATTTATTGAGCGCCTACCGTGTGCCTGGCACTGTGCAAGGCGCTTTACATACATTATCGCATTAAATCCTCACAACAACCCTGCGAGGTAGGTGTTTCTATACCCCCATTTGACAGATGAGGAAAGTGAGGCTCAGGGAGGTGAAGTGATTTGGCCAAGTTCACATGGCTAGTAAATAGAGAGGAAGTGTCCAACGTAAGAGAGCAAAAAAGACCTCAGAGTCGGGGTCCCAAGCCAGATAAATACAAAGAGGGACTCATTCAGAGGCCTGCTCCCGACCTCGCACACCTGGAGGCGGCAAGACTGGGGATGGAACCCCGCGCTTTAACTGGGGATCAATTGATTTACTGGCCTGTGGGAGTAGGAAGGACTCGCGGACTAGCTACGGGGGAAATCCGCGACCTGCGCGCGCCCCATAGTGGCTACAGCGAGGATCACACCTATACCCACAGGCTTTGGGGACCGCCTCCCTCTTCCTTCTTAGCAGTTTCTGGAAGAGGCAGAGATGCAAGAAATTCTCAGGATTCTTTCAGATGAATGATACCACCTGGGTGGAAAGTCATGGCAACGATTCAGAGCATCACTAAGAAACACTGGGGAGGAGGAAAGAGGAAGGTCTGAAGAGGTCCCAAGCCGATTGTCTGCCTTCCCTCTCCTGCTTGGACCACCACAGGCCAGGGACAGTGACAAGGCCATCATCCTGCCCTGACTTGGGTAACCCTCACCTAAACCTGAAAGACTGGGATAGGAGCCCTTGCCCATTTACTCAGCTCTTCTGCAAACCCTGGACAGTCTCTAGAATTGAGAATGAGTGCTGGTGACCATGAAGCCACCCTGAAACCCGCAGACTCTATTCATCTATTCCTAACTCTTTCTTGGCTTGTGAAGGGAAGGATGAGATAAAAGCTTCCCCAAAGGCTCCAAAACGACATGGATGGACCTTAGAATCCCTTCGTTTTACATATTAGGAGGCCTGGAGAAGGAAAGCGACTTGCCTAAGGTGCCCCAGGAAGTGAGTGTCAGAGTTAGGACAGGAACCCAAGACTTGTGACATCAAAGTGAGCCCTCTCCCTGCTTTGCTGGCTGCTTCTGGACTCCCTCCTCTTCTGCCAAGGGATTCTCTGTCACCTGTTCACTTCAGTCCAAAGCCTCTCCATCACTTTCTCCCTCCTGCCCAGAGGCCCTTCCCTGAAGTTGCCCTCTCATGACTATACCATTCCTACCCTCCTGCCTACTCTTGGGCAGGCTTCTCTGCTCAACTCTGCACCCAGGGCAGCAGCTACCTCTGCTGAAGCCCTTACCAGCCTGACCTGAAAGGAGCAGGCATTAAAGTCTACTGTTCACCTGACCCCTCCTGATTTTTTTTTTTTTAATACAGCCCTAGCCAGTTTGGCTCAGTGGATAGAGTGCCGGCCTGAGGAAGGAAGGTCCAGGGTTTGAGTCTGGTCAAGGGCACGTACCTCGGTTGCAGGCTCCTCTCTGGCCCAAGCCCTGGTCCAGCCACATGCAGGAGGCAACCAATCAATGTGTTTCTCTCACGGATATTTCTCTCTGTCTTTCCCCCTCTCTTCCACTCTTTCTAAAAATCAATGGGAAAATATCCTAGGGCGAGGATTTTTTAAAAATTACAAATCAGCATATGTTCCCTTTCCTTTCATTTGGGCGGCTTCTTTTTGGGTTATGGGAACCGGTATAGGTAAGGGGTACAAGGAAGTCTGTGAGGAAGTAGGGGCCAGTGGGCCCAAGGATGGATGGGTTGGGAAGCACAAATACAACAAAGAGCCTCTCACTGCCGCTCCCTGTTTCTCCGTGGGGCCCCCGTCGTGTTCCTCTCTCCAGAAAGGGCCTCCCCGGTTTGGCTGATGACATCCAGAATCTCTCGGATGCTGTCGTGCCGCTGTGTGGTCTTCCCGCCTTCTCGGCACCCGGCTCGCTCACTCCGCCAGGGGGCGCCGGAGGCTTCTGTGTCGCTTCCGTCAGAGGAGCTGCTATGGGCGCTGAGCTCCGCAGCTTCGTCCGAGTCCGAGTCAGGGGCGGTGTGGCGGCGGATGCGGGACACGGCTTCCCGCAGGGCCCCGGCGTAGGGCCCCGGGGTCCGCGCCCAGCCCCGCCCCGCGTGCCGGGGGACCCCCGCCACTCCCCCCGAGCCCTCGGCGCTATTCGCGCCTCCTGAAGCCGCTGGGCCTGAGACTGAGCGCCCCAGGCTACCTGGCTGCGTGGGGGCATCTTGCAGGTTGACTTCGTCCGCCGGGAGCCCCAAGATGCGGGAGGCGCGCTCCTCCAAAGAGGGATCCGCGGGCTTCCCGCCCTCAGCTTCGAACCCGCGCCCCCCGTGTGGCTGTTGTGAAAGGCGGCTGCTGGACAGCAGCTTTTGGCAAGGGGAAGGCAAGGCCGCGGCCGCCTCCCCCTCCTCCTTGCTGGGCTTCGGTGGGCTGGGGGCATCGCCCACAGTGCGGGGCACCCCAGCCGGCAAAAGCTGCACGCGCTGGGTTCGAGGGGTCGGGACATACTGGGACCTTATCACCACGCACGTGGCGTCAATGACAAAAATGCCTTCTCCACGAGCAGGGCCGCTGGAGCTGCGGGGCAGGGTGTGGGCGCGGCGGGCGGCCTGCCAACCCTCCGAGGGGCCGGCCCTCTCTCTACGACCCAGGGACTCTCTCGACCCCGTGCCTCCTGGAGCCCAGGGTCTGGGGAGGGTCTGGCTATGCGGAGGCGGATGCTTTTTAAGGGAGGGAATCCAGGATTTGGGGAGCCAGTTCTGTTCTCTACCTTCTTTCCCTTCCCCGGGGCCCTGGAGATGGGGCCTGGACCTGGGGGCGGGACGCGGGGGGCTGGGGGTCTCCGTGGCAGACCCCGCAGGAGCCGCTGCCCCGCCTGGGTCCCCCGCAGTCTTGGCGCGGGTGTGGCCGTCGCCGCCACTGTTCCGGCCAGCAGCAGCTGGCCCCCGGCTTTTCTCTGCGGCCCCCTGGCGGGGCTCCAACCTCGGCCTGGCCGTTCCAGAGCCTGGGGATCCCCCCAAGAGACCCCGCTCCTGCCGAAGACCCCAAGCCCCGAGGACGTCCCGGTAAATCCGAGGATCCAGCCTTTTCTTTGTGCCCCCTCCCTCTGTCCTGGCCGGAGTCTGAGCAGGGGCTGCTGAGACGGGCGCCTGGGAGGGCTCGGGGCCTCGTTTCGCCCCCAGAGTCCTGTGGGGTCCTTCGTAAGAAGGTGGAGCCACATAGGGCGGCGGGCGGTCCCAGCGGCGTCGTGGGGCCATCCCCGCGGCGGCTCTCAGCAGCAGGTGAGCCTCGTAGCTGGGGGGCCCTGGCCTCCGACCTCCCCAGGGCCCCACCCACGCCGCCCTGGGGTCGCTCTGCGGCTGCGCGGATGGACGGGGCGGTCGCCCCACCGGCCCCAGGCGCTCTGGCCGTGAAGGAGCTGGGAGCCTTGCAGGCTGTGCCACCCGAGGGGCGTTCCGAGGCTCCGGGCGCGGCCGACCCGGGGGGCTCCTTCGGGCCCCACCAGCCTTGCGCCTTTTTCGCTCGGTCTCCTTGGCCTCCCGCTCTTGCGATGCCGCTTTCCTTTTCTCTTGCTCCCGCGCTCGGGCCTCGGCTGGGGGCCCCGCCCGCCAGTTGGTCGCCTCCTGCAGCACCCTGGCGGCCCAGGGCCGGCGGGGAGGCGGCTCAGGGCATCCCGGGCGCGGCCCACACCTGGGACAATGAGCAGGAACCCAGGTGAGCAGTTTGTGGGGGAAGGGAGCCGAGGTCCGGGGAGCTGGGAGCTCTACAGACCACTTTGGGCAGCCATGTGGAAGGGTGTGTGTGTGTGTGTGTGTGTGTGTGTGTGTGTGCGCGCGCGCGCACGTGCACATATATGTTGGGGCTGAAGTCTAAACGGGATTTTTCAGCATCCCTCCATGCACACTTTACCGGCGTCTGCCCCATCTCACCTCCTGCCCTTTTCACACCCATGCCTGTTTCCCCCGGACAACGCGGGATAGGTCAAACTCTAGCTCTCCGGATGGGTTGGGGGCGCGTGGGAAAGAGAAGGGGGCGCAGCAGCGCTGGCTGTGCCTGGGGGAAGTCCGGACCCACCCCACCACGCTCTTCCCCTCACTTCTCCACTCACGTGTGGCTCTGGGGCTCGCGGATCCAGTGGCCGGCCTGGAAGTCCATGGTCTGTCGAGGAGGGGCTCGGGGACTATAATGACAGGAAATAGTCTTCACTTGGATCACCAGCAGCTTGGATTTCTGCACCCAGAGGCAGCTTCCAGACTCCTCATCCTGGAGCTCCCGGGGGCTGTCAGGCCCCTCGGAGAATAAATGACCATCCAGCATCCTGCCCCACCCCACCCCGTCCCCCACCCTCCCACCCGCCCCCGAGAGCCCCCTCCCAGCCCAGGAAGCCGGCGCCCACTGCAGAGCGACAGGCCCAGCGACTGGGGACTATATATACCCGGGCACACGTGTGTGCCTGTCTGTGTGTGTGTGAGCGCATGTGACATGGCGGGGATGGCTCCGCGCTGCTACCTCCCCCATGTGCATGGCCGCCCCCTGGGGCCCGGATTTGGGAGCCCCTTCCCACTTCCCATGTCCCCGAAGCCTGGTGGAACCTGCAGGAGTGGGCAGGGGACTTCTTACTGCCAAGCTGACAGTGCCCCCTCCCCCACCCCTGTTGCTTCAACCTTCCTGCTATTTTAACCCTTCACTCCCCTCCTTGTCAAGGTGCTTGACCACCAGGGTTCTGCCCTTGACTTCTTGCCTCAGACTTCAGGGACTTCAGTTTCTCCGACAGGGAGGTGATGGAAATGGAACTTAAGGTCTCTGCCTGCCACTCTTGCTGGTTTCCATGGGGTTGGGGTGCAGGAGGGGCTGGCCCAGGCTGGGGGGCTATTTTTAGCGGCAGTGGCATTCGGGTGCAGAGAGGAGATGAGTAACCAGCTTCCATGTGGTGGAAGGAGGAGGCAGTAGCTTTCATGTGACTGGGGGGAGCTGTCCTCCCCTAGCTCAAAAGGGTGACCCCCATCCCCTTAACTGTAGCCCGGCTGCTGGGACAGCAGGAGAAAGGAATTTCTTAGCCATGGAAACGGCCCCTCACTCCCGTGTTCTAGATGTTTGTCCTTGGGCACCCATGGAGCCCGCTCCCTGCAGCATGCTCTCTCACAATCCAGAATTTTGGGGTCATACTGTTCTGTGCCCACACAGCTCTGCTTAGCCTTATGGAGGATAGACTAGGGTGCTTATGCATTTATTTGCACCCTTTCGGAGGATGGAGGAGTGGTGTGCTCCCTTGGCAAAACTAATCCCCTAGCAACTGAGATGATAAAAGTGGCCCGTTTTCCAGCATATTGCTCCCCGTCACCACTACCACAATGCCTAGCTCACTCAGCCCCCACCTGAAGTGGTGCTCAAGATGCTCACCTTTTAGGCTCATTCTGTCCTGGGGAGTTACATTCACATGTCCCCCCCCCTCCCCAAGCCCATACCAGGTGTCCCCTGATTCACCATGGTAATGTTAGTGGCAGCACAGCCCACGCCAACTCTTCCATGCAGAGACTTAGCAACCATGCCTGGCAACCATGGCAGCAGCTCCAGCAGAGGGGAGGGGTGTGGGGTGAGGGAAGAAAGTGTGTATGGCAATGGTTCCTGAGAAAGAAGGAATCATTTGCTTCTCCTGAGAATAGGTGAGAATAGGTTATGAGGCTCCAAATTTTGTTCCTTATCTTTCCTTCTGCTCCATCCTCAGACTCTGAGACTGGTTGGGTTTTAACAGGGAATGGGGAAGCAGGAGATCCTAATTTGTTTTCCACTAACATATCTGCAGCCCTTTGGGATAGACCCTTCCCCAGAAGGGTTGTTTTGGGGCAGACCAACTTAATTGAGAACCAGAGCAACAGAACACAGGCCTCCTGCTCCCTAACATGGACTTTTTAAAAGAACCCATATATCCCCTATCCCATCCATTGACACCCCCCCCCCATCCCCCTTACACCTACCAGTTGCGCTGATGGCTCTTTGCTTGAAGGTGCTTCCCACCAGAGTACTAAGGCTTTTTAAAGTCCTTGCCTCCTCCCTAGACAAATCCTACTTCATGATGGGATGTGACAAGGAGACATCTGTCCTTTCCTCCATGCACTCACCCCCACACATATAAACATGCTCTAATTATAATAACTTGGAATGTCTCCCTCCCTCAAGTCTAGGAATGTGCTGAGAACGGTGAAGAGGTGAATGCAGAAGCAGGGGCTTCTTCAAAGCCAGGATGTAGCACTGGAAGCTGCCTTGCTTTCCCCGTGTTCCATCAGGAAGCCTGGTTTGGAGGGACCGATATGGTATGGTTGGGATCATTAGGGTTCTTGGGCAAGTGGGGGTAGGGGCAAGGTGCTACTCTGAAATTGCTCCTCGTCTTGGTATCCAAGATGGAAATGGTATAATACCTGCAAAGCAGTGGTGAGATGCTTTGAATTTGGCTCATACCCAACAGTCTAGGTGTCCTTATACTGTTTTGTGTTTTTTTTAAAATATATTTTTATTGATTTCAGAGAGGAAGGGAGAGGAAGAATCATTGATGGGCTGCTTCCTGCAGGCCCCACACTGGGGATCAAGCCTGTAACCCAGGCATGTGTCCCAACTGGGAATTGAGTTGTGACCTCCTGGTTCATAGGTCGATGCTCAACCACTGAACCACGCCAGCTGGGCTTGACTACTGTTTTGGCCCATATGGTTTCAGCACAGGGAAAGGGTTTGATGGGGTGATCATAGTTCTGCTGCTCCCCCACTGCATACCCTACAGCTCATTCTCACTTTGGAAATTCCAGGTTCAAAGACAGTGCCAGTTCAGCAAAATCCAAATACAGAGTCCAACCTTTTGATGGTGGCATATCTCCGTCTACTCTCTGGAGACCTAACACTGTTATGTGATTTTCCTGGGATATCAGCTACGGTCCAGGCAGAAGGGGACGTGGGGGTGATAAGGATTGTAGGGAATAAAGTGAGAACAGTTTTTAATGGAGATTTAGAAAGGTAGTAAGTCTAGTATAGTGATAAAGAGCACGCGCTCTGGTGCCAGCTGGGCTTACATGCTAGCTCTGTACTTTTTACTAGCTGTGTTGCCTTGGGCTAGTTAGCCTCTCTGTGCCTTCGTTTCTTTTAAATCTATAAAACTGGAATATCTACTATTGTTCTGAGGAGTAAATGAATTAGTATATGTAAAGCCCTGAGAATGATGGACAGTTTTCTATAAAGCATGTTATTGTAATTAATGAGTTGAAGAAGCCATATGAAGTAGAAAGGTTGGAGCAGTAGTGACTGTCTGTCAACTACAAAAAGCAAACACTGCAATATCATGAAGAGGTTCCTGTCATTTTAATTAAGTTTGCCATGAAAAGCAATAACCTTAGCTAACCACTTTGCAGTCCTCCTCCACCCAATCCCACTTCTCTTCGTATGAATATAGCACAGGAACCCAAGGCCTTCCTCCCCATGATCCTCCCCACTCCCATTATGGGAAGAAATGTTATGAAATGGACTCAGCCTCCCCCATACAGCATGAAACAGGATGAATAAAAATATTTTTATGAAGAGCTGTGCTATGGTGGAGGGAGTCAGGGGCAGAGATAGAGGCAAAGACTGGATCTCGTAGAGATCAGAATTTGTCCAAGCGGCACAGAGCCCATAGTTCACCCAGAATGGGGGCATGTCTAAGAGGACAGGGCCTGGGATAGGCTAGGCTGGAAGTTTTCCTCATGTGTGAGGATAGGACAGCTACAAATCCATTCCCCTTCCTTTCCCCATATCTTCCCTGGCTCTCAGGTAGAAGGGTAGAGGTCTCCTGGGCAGGGAACAGAGTCACAATTCTCTCAAGATTTCATCTGTGGTTCCAAACTTTGTACAGGCAGTGAGTGGGCATAACCCTTGCTGCCACCTGACCCCTTCCCCTAGCTCAGGGCTTTTCTCCGCCTGTGAGCACCAGGGCCTGCAGGATGTCTGACAGTGAGACAATTCCCTTGACCACATCATTCTCATCCACCACTACAAGTCGGTGAACCTGCAGAGAACAACAAGGGAGAAAGGGATATTAGTGCCAGCTTCAGGGAGAGCCCTCCTTGCCAAACCCCAGCTTCTTTGGGGTCACTGGTCACCCTACCTCTGCTTCCACCAGCCTGTTGATGATGGTCTCCAGAGTTTCATGCAGGTAGCACTTAAGGACACCCTCAAAGTAATGTGATCGATGTTGGAGGGCTTTGGTCACAGACACATCTAGGTTGTTGTAGGTCTTTTCTGCTGCCAGATTCTGGGGAGAGAGGGGAAGGTGCTTGCAGAGAAGCAAGGGAGCCAGCCCCCAAACCCTGAGTCCACCCAACCCCAAAGGGATTTAGGGCAGTTGTCAGCCACGCCCACAAGCCACACCCAGCTCATTCAATTATTTTTCATATAAAATCTGAAAGCTTGGAAGCTTCTTAAAACCCTTAGATCCCAGAAGAGACTCTCTTCTTTTCCCTCTCCACATCCAACATGCCACCCCTTTCCCTACCTCCCAGCCCCTCCCCAATCACTCACGATAACATCAAACTTGGAGTAGATGTCCACCACACGCCCTAGAGGGACAGAGGTAGCTCAGCAAGGAGGATCTGACATCCAAGACTCCCCCTGGCCGTAGGTAGAATCACCATCCTGGCTGAGCTAAGGGGGAAGCAGATTTTCCCAGAGCCACCCTGACTTCCTTGGAGCCTTCCCTCTCCTTCTGACCACTCTCTCACCTTTTTCATCCACCACAGGCAGGGCCGAGACTCGGTGCTGTACGAAAATGCCCAGAGCCACGTAGACAGGGGTGGTAGTGCGGACCATAGCAATGTTGGCATAGGTGCCAATCTGTAGCTCTTCCAGAGACTTAGACATGAACTCTGGCTTGGGGAACTCAGTGATCTGAGGAAGGAACCATCACCTTGATTTTCAAGGCTCCCCATATCACCCTTGGATACCTTTCCAACCGAGTATATAATAAGTAAAAACTGGGCTGAGGAGCACTTACAAATAATTTGAGGAACTTGAGGATGCGCTTGTGGGTGAGGATGTACAAGGTGTTGCCTGATTCTGGGTCAATAACTGGCAGCCTATGAATCTTGTTCCGGATTAATGAAGAGACGGCATCAAACAAGCTGTGGGAAGATGGGGGACAATGGTAAGTTCCACAGTGCTGGGCCTGAGGCTGGGCCTATCTCTGCCCCTGACTCCCTCCACCATAGCTCAGCTCCTTAGTGTTTATAAATGGAAAACTGATGGTTGGGAGAAAGAAGGGGAGCAAGTGTGTGAATGCAAGTGTCTGGGAGTCTTTTCTTTCTTCTGCCCCTGAATCTTCGGGTATCTAGTGCTTTAGCTATGCTGATGGCAAGGCTCTTCCTCTTCTGAACAAACTAGAGGCCTGGTGCATGAAATTTGTGCAGAGAGGGGGTGTCCCTCAGCCTGGCCTGCACCCTCTCCAATCTGGGACCCCTTGGGGGTTGTTAGACTGCTGGTTTAGGCCCTATCCCAAACTGACAGTAGGACATCCCTCTCACAATCTGGGACTGCTGACTCCTAACCACTCGCCTGCCTGCCTGATTACCCCTAGCCGCTTCTGCCTGCCAGCCTGATCGCCCCCTAACCGCTCCCATGCCAGCCTGATTGACGCCTAACTGCTCTCCTGCTGGCCCGATTGCCCCCAACTAACCTCCCCTGCCGGCCCAATTGCCCCCAACTGCCCTCCCCTGCCGGCCTATTCACCTCCAACTGCCCCCCTGCTAGCCTGGTTGCCCCCTACTGCCCCCGCTGCCGGCCTGGCCGCCCCATACAGCCTGCTGTTCAGTCGTTTGGTCGTCCCTCACTAACCACCCTGCCAGCCTGGACGCCCCACGAAGCCTGCTGTTTGGTTGTTACTGTTACTATGATGGCGTCCCAGACAATATGCATATTCCTCTATTATTAGTATAGATGGGTAGCTAGAACTTACCTGGCATTAGGAGAAATGCAGACAAGTGGTTTAAAGGAGTCCTGTAAGTATACCTCTGAAAGGAAAAAAAGGTTCACAAAATACCACCATGGAAAATCATTTCCCAGGAAAATTTCTATCCCTTTACACTCCCACTCCCCACCCCCTTGCCAATTCTCTACATACCTCTCCAAGTTTCAATCTTGTGTTCTTCCAGCTCATAGATTTGTACCTGGAAGCAAAAGCAACAGAACTTGAGACGTGACCTCCCTGCTTCATAAACCCCTTGTGGTTTGCTTGAAAGGAAATGAAAATGAGGGGCTTAGGCAGGGAAAGTGGTTTTGGTCATCAGGCTAAGGTCCTTACCAAGGCTGATTTGTAGTAGCGGTGCAGAATATTGATGAAATCAGTGATGGTCAGCATGCCTAGAGGCCAAGACAAGAGCTCTCAGCATTGCTCAAAGCTTTTCTCCGTGCCCAGCACAAGATGCCAATAATACTGTGCTCCAAAAACATTGCTTACCCACAAAACTTTGCTTCTTACTATCCCACAAAGGGGCAGCTCGTACACCATTAGTCACCAAAGCAAAGAAAGCTTTTTTCACCTACAGGCAAAAGAGTTATATTCACAAAGGGAAATTCACGGGCAGGACTTTAAAGGAACAGGGGTTGGGTATGTTGAGAAAAACATGAGACTAACCCTAAAGAAGGACAAGGATATTATCCTTGGGATGAGATAAGATGAGGGGTATTGAACCAGAGGTTCCAAAGAGAAGAAGGAAAAAGTATTTCACCCACCTGCAAGGAAGTGTCAAACACAACCAATTTGGAGCTTGTGGGAATCAGGTCATAGCAGCGATGAGACTTCATGAAGGAAGTATACACACTATTGTTGGATTCTGGGGTCTCTGCATAGGGTGGGATAGTTAGTAGCTTCCTTCCAAGCAAAACACACAATCAAAAAGGCAGAAAATACAACAGTGTTGTTGTTGCTCAAATATTTAGAGCAGATTTTTTATAAGGCACTATATTTTATCTGATTTGTTCCTACTATTCCATTAGGAGTAAACCCTCTTAGAAACCATTTCATCCAACCTCCATTTCCAGGTAAGACTATATCTGTTGGTTCCTTGGCTGACTAAAACAGAAAGTCTACCAGTATAATATTTTTCATTAAACTCTTGTAGTCTAATAGTTTTTTTCTCATCTTTAAATCGTTTTTTCTTTCATATACTTAGCACATTTAAATTATCTTTTCTCAATTAAGATGTAATTAAACTCCTTAAAATTCAAGTAAGCTTCTTTTTCTTCTTCTTCTTCTTCTTCTTTTTTTTAAAGTAAGCTTCAGATGAGAACATCATGGTCCAAGTTGGGCCATTTCAGATTAACATGAAGTTGGAGCCCAGTGCTCAATCAACCTGGACTAAAACACCCTGAGAGTCCATCTTGGGATAACGCTGTGAATGAGAAACCATCCCACCTATTCAGTCAAATGAGACTCTGGCTGTGTTTACCTTTCCAATCTTTTGATTTTAATTGCTTGGTCTAATAAGAGAAACAAGCCCTAAAATAATAGCCCAAATATGCTCCCTGCTAGACTGTGTATACTTAAAAATACTACATTATTTATTTAATCCTTTCAACAAATCTGCAAGGTAAATATTGTCCTCATTTTTCAGGTGAGAAAGGTGGAAACAGTTAGTTCACACCATTAGTAAGTGAAGTGACAAGACTCAAACACAGATCTACCTGATTCCAAAGTTCACGTACTTAATCCTATGCCAGTTGTTTGTCTTTAACTTCTGTTTTTTACCAAAGTTATTCAGGTACAGTTTAAAGAGTCAAATTGTTCTACAAATTTTGTCAAGAAGAACTGCCATCCTTGGCACCCCCTTCCCTATAATAACCCTTACCCAGAGATGAGACCTCTTTTAGCTGATTATTTTGGTACTTTAATATATATATTTTATATATATTTTAATTGATTTCAGAGAGGAAGGGAGAGGGAGAGAGAGATAGAAATATCAATGACGAGAATCATTGATCTGCTGCTTCTTGCACGCCCCCTACTAGGGATCAAGCCCATAACCCGGGCATGTGCCCTTGACCAGAATCAAGCCCCAGCCAGGGACCTGAAATCCACAGGCCAAAGCTCTATCCACTGACCCAAACCAGGTAGGGCATTTTGGTACTTTTCTGCTCCTTTTTTTTTTTTTTTTTCCACTTTTGGGAATTATCCATTATCATCCAAGAAATAGGAGAATTTTATGTTCTCTTTTCTAACAGGACCCCATTACAGACATGCACCATCCATTCCCCCCTTCTTCCAAAAGTTAAAATATAATGTTGGTTACATCGATATTTAAATAATTTTGACTGAATATTCATTATTCAGAGCTAAAACAAATAGTCAACTCTGATTTCTTTCTTTCACAACTTTATTTTCCCTAGAGTTAATAATTATCTCTTCATTTGGTTAATTTTCTATGTATAGTATTTGTAACTAATTCAATCATCAAACTTCACCAGTTCTTTAAATCTCCTTTTAAGAAATTCAGAAGCATAGGCTATCAATTTAAACTACACAAAGAGGTCTCTCTGGAGCTTTGTGACTGGCTCAAATCTGGGCTGGTTTGCCTGGTATGCACTGCTGGCACCCTGAAATCTTCTCTCATTACCATCAAGGGGACCCCTTTCACAACTCTGTATTGGCTTTCCTTGTGTCCTGTATCCCATGTTTTCATCTTTTTTTTTTTTAATTAAATCTTTATTGTTCAGATTATTACATTTGTTCCTCTTTTTTTCCCCCCCATAACTCCCCTCCTCCCAGTTCCCGCCCCACCCTCCGCCCCCATTCCCCACCCACTGTCCTCATCCATAGGTGCACGATTTTTGTCCAGTCTCTTCCCGCATCTCCCACACCCCTTTCCCCCCCAGGAATAGTCAGTCCATTCCCTTTCTATGTCCCTGATTCTATTATAATCACCAGTTCATTCTGTTCATCAGATTATTTATTCACTTGATTCTTAGATTCACTTGTTGATAGATGCATATTTGTTGTTCATAATTTGTATCTTTACCTTTTTCTTCCTCTTCCTCTTCTTAAAGGATACCTTTCAGCATTTCATATAATCCTGGTTTGGTGGTGATGAACTCCTTTAGCTTTTCCTTAGCTGTGAAGCTCTTTATCTGACCTTCAATTCTGAATGATAGCTTTGCTGGATAAAGTAATCTTGGTTGTAGGTTCTTGGTATTCATCACTTTGAATATTTCTTGCCACTCCCTTCTGGCCTGCAAAGTTTCTGTTGAGAAATCAGCTGACAGTCGTATGGGTATTCCCTTGTAGGTAACTGAGTTTCTTTCTCTTGCTGTTTTTAAGATTCTCTCTTTATCTTTTGCTCTTGGCATTTTAATTATGATGTGTCTTGGTGTGGTCCTCTTTGGATTCCTTTTGTTTGGGGTTCTCCGCGCTTCTTGGACCTGTAAGTCCATTTCTTTCACCAGGTGGGGGAAGTTTTCTGTCATTATTTCTTCAAATAGGTTTTCAATATCTTGCTCTCTCTCATCTTCTGGCACCCCTATAATTCTGATGTTGGTACGCTTGAAGCTGTCCCAGAGGCTCCTTACACTATCCTCGCATTTTTGGATTCTTTTTTCATTTTGGTTTTCCGGTTGGGTGTTTTTTGCTTCCTCGCATTTCAAATCATTGACTTGATTCTTGCGCTCCTCTGGTCTGCTGTCGGGAGTCTGTATAATATTCGTTATTTCAGTCCGTGTATGCTTAATTTCTAGTTGGTTCCCCAATATAAGATCGAGGGTCTCATTAGTTTTCTTGTAGATCTCATTAAGTTTATCGGCGGCTTCTAAACAGTTCTTGAGAGACCTTAAAAGTGTGGTTCTGAACTCTATATCTTCCATTGACAATTTTGTCCTGTTTCTTTGTCTCCGCATTTTGTTATGCTTCCTTGGTGCACCCCCTAGTGGTCTTTGTTCGCAGTCTTATAGTTAAATCTTGATTGTTGTAGCTAATTCCAGGGAGGGTTTGACCTCCAGGCCAAGTGGCTATGAGAATCAGCTGTGTCAGCAGTGAGAGAACTTCTGTCCTCTAGGGAGGTGCTAATCTGGCGTTTGCCTGAGGCTATCCGGCAAATGCCTCTGTGCAGGGCTTGGGCGGGGCCGGTCCCACAGAATCAACAGGGTGGGCCGGAGAGAGCAGTTATGGCGGCTCTCAGTCCTGTCCCCAGGGGCTCTGCCTCTCTGAGTCCCAGCACACGCTGCAAAGCTCAGAGAGAAAGCTGCACTCGCTCTGACCGAAGCCAGACAGTCCCGCTTCTCCCGTTTGAGTCTGGGTCCCTAAAGACTCGCCCGGATCTGGAGCTCAGAGTCTGCGACTCCCTCCCGATTGAAAACGCCAACCGCGCCCTCCGCCGCCAGCCTGCTCCGCGCACTCCGCACCTCAGAATTTGACTTCAGCACTGCGCCTCCTCTGAGTGTCCGTATGCGTTTCTCTTTCCTCCTAGTTGTAGGACTTCCACTCAGCCAGCGTTCCTGTGGTTCTGGGTGATGTCCCGTTTTTTGGTTTCACTTTTGAAGTAGTTGTTCAAAGCAGCAAACTCCGGCGTTAACCTATGCCGCCATCTTGGTTCTCCTCACATTAATTCTGTTTTCATCTTTTTGACTACTCCCTTGTTTTGGTGGAGCACATCTTCCAGTAGCTTCATGAGAAAGAGTGCATGGGAGGTAAATTTTTTGAGACCTTGCAGCCTGCAGATATCTTTTACATGCTCTTTGATTTAGAATTTGGATGGATACAGAATTCTAGGTTAGAATTTATTTTCCTGCAGGATGTTGAAGACATTGCTCCATTGCCTTCTAGCTTCTGGTATGTTCAGAGTCTGAAGCAATTCTGACTCTTTGTATGTGACTTCTTTTGACCACTCTGGAAACTCAGGATCTTCTCTGTTTCCAGCATTTTGAAATCTCATGACAACTGTGCTTTGGGTGGGTCAATTTCATCCACTGTGCTGAATATTTAATGAGTCCTATCAGTATGAAAACTAATGTCCTTCAGTTTCAGGAAAAGTTCTTGAATTATTTCATTGATCATTTTCTTTGCTCTGTGTTGTCATTTTTCTCTTTCTGTAACTCCTATTATTTAGATATTAGAATTCCTAGACTGACCCTTTAAGGTTTTTTGTTTTGTTTTTGTGGGGTGAGTTTTTATTGTTCTTTTTAAAAGATTTTTTTCCTCCTGTGTTCTACTTCATTTTTTTAAAATATGTTTTTATTAATTTTTTAGAGAGAGAAGAAGGGAGAGGGATAGAGAGACAGAAACATCAATGAGAAAGAAGCAACATTGGTTGTGTCCTGCACACCCCCCACAGGGATTGAGCCCACAACCTAGGCATGAGCCCACAACTGGGGCATGTGCCACGACAAGGAAGCAAACTGGTGGCCTCTTGGTTCCTGGGTCGATGCTCAACCACTGAGCTACACCAGCCGAGCTCTAGTACTTTGATTTTTTTCCACTTAAAAAAGAATATTTTTATTGACTTCAGAGAGGGAGGGAGATAGAGAAGCATTAATGATGAGATAGAACCATGGATTGGCTGCCTCCTGCACGCCCCATACTGGGGGGGTCTAGCCCGAAACCCGGGCATGTGCCCTGACCAGGAATCGAACTGTGACCTCCTGGTTCATAGGTCGAAGCTCAACCACTGAGCCATGCCAGCCGGGCTTTACTTCTTTCATTTTTAATTCTACTTCTGGTAGATTTCCTCAACTTGATTTTGAAACCTCTTGTTTATTTAAAAATTTTTGCTGTCTTACATATTGTTTTTTGTCTTCTTTTTTAAAAATGTATTTTTATTGATTTCAGAGAGAAAGGGAGAGGGAGAGAGACAGAAACATCAATGATGAGAGAGAATCATTGTCCGGCTGCCTCCTACACGCCCCACAGTGAGGATTAAGCCCACAACCCAGGTATGTGCCCTGACCTGGAATCAAACCCTGACCTTCTGGTTCATAGGTCGAAGCTCTACCACTGAGCCACTCAACCACCGAGCCACGCCCACTGGACCGCCACTATATTTTTAATGCCCAAGAGGTCCTTTTTGTTTTTTAAAGGTTTTAGAAAAAGAGTGTATCCTGGTACTTGTTTCATGGTGCTAATATACTCTTTATCTGAGTATGTATTGCTAATTAGAAGTTTTCTTCTTTATGCATTGACTTTCCTCCTTCATTGCTTTTTCTTTGTTTCTTTTCATGAGAGAGGCAGTTTGGATCACCTTTTTTTATAAATGTTAGAGGCTTTCTTTAGATCTCTGGTAATCCTTGGTTTAAAGGAGAATGCAAACCATATTTTAAGAGTGGAGTCTTTCAAGCTGATTGTAAGCCCTAAGTATGTAAATGAGCCTTGCTGACTGTGAGCCATTTGGATAGGGAACACTCAACACTTATATTTGTAGGGCTTTCCCTTAAGGGGCTTCTGGAGAGGATTATTTATTCAATGCTGCGCTTGGAAGGTGAAGTCTTTCCTGTCAACTGGAAACTGGAAGGGGGAAAGGCCTGGGATTTTGGCATTAAGTATAGTTCACTTCTCCTGTTTAGTGAAGTACCTCAGTCCTCAGCTGGACCCAAGCCTCTCCCCAGACCTCCAGTCTTTGCCAAAGTTGGAAAGGGGAGTTGTCCAGCTGCAATTAATGAAGGAGGGAGTCTTGGGATCTGACTGCTTCTCAGACCTTCAGTGCTTCTTGGCTTTCCCCACTACTAGTTTATAATTCAGCTTTCTCAGGTCTGCTACCACTTTCTCAGGTCACTTACCACTCATCCGTCTGCTTTCCAGCTTTCAAAATTCATTGCTATGGCCTCCTCTCTTGTTCTTCCTATTTTAGTGTATTTGTACCTTAAAAAATTCTTTGTTTATTTTAGTGGCTTTTTGTGAAGGAATCAAAGTAGATGTATGCATTCAATCCACCATTTTTAACTACAAGTTCACCATTGGTTTTCAAATTTGGAAACTCACAGACTCCCAAAAAACATGTCTTTTGACATCAGTTTAAGACACATTACGCTGATAGTTAAATATTATCATTTTCAATCCACAGTAGAGGCAGCCAATCGAGGTTTCTCTCTCTATCCTTCTCCCTTCCTCTCTCTCTAAAATAAATTTTAAAAATCTGGATATTTACATACAAATCAAAATTCTTAGTTTCTTTTCAAAATCAGAAGATCTGACAAAAGTAGGTCTTGAATTCTGAAGAGTAACAATTGATCAGACCTGGATAGTTACTGCCTCCTTTTAGATGAGGCAAGATCTACAGGTTGTTGTAGTCATATGTACCCATCACTGCTTGGTCTATGTAGACAGTTTGAGTTTTTGGCCCCTACCTTGGTGTTGATGCAAATGTACTCAGAAATATAAAATAGACACTGATACCATGTGGCAATACTCACTTATCAAGAGCCATCCAGGTAATTCAAAATATCACTATATGATTATCTTTTTTGGGATACCAACAAAATGGAAATGGAACATTAAAAAATTCTTGTGGAGAACTCATAAAATCTTAACAATATGTCCTAGGATCTTAGCCCCTATTTCAATCCTCTGAGAAAGTGTGTACTCCTAATGCCATAAATGTGTCCTTAGAAGACTTAAAAGAGTATTTCCGGCCAAAATCCTTTACCAGAGATGCCTGTGAGTTCTGCCTATTTCTAGATGACCTAGATTGGGCCATTCCATTCTAACCAGGTACAGTGCTGGAATCGCCTGGACTTTAGGGTTTAGTACCTTTATTCTAGATTAGTTCTAAGGGTTTTCAAGGCCTTTCTATAATTTGTGTACACTGAGCTTGCTGGATGATAAAAACTTCTAGTGGCATTATTTCTGTGCTACTCAGAAAATACCAGGAACTTCTAAAACATAGTTTGCCAGCCTAGAATTGCCTGTGGAAGTTTCCCTGTACCTCAAAAGTTTCTCTCAGGTGGTTTGATATTAATCATCCCTACTTTACCCAAGATTTATTCTTGGTGATCTTGCCAAATTACTCTTCTGGTTTATATGGTTTGGTACATTATCTGGTCAGCTTTGATTTCCCAAGGGGGACCTGGGAGAGGTTCAAAAGCATTGCTGAAGTTAGCCTTGGGCTATTGCTTTCATACTCAGTTTCCTTTCTTCAGTACACTTACCTTGAGGATACTCATTTTCCAGAGCTGGAGAGTTATCTGAAGAAATGACCTGGAGAGACAAGAGAAACAAAGATTCAGGCTATCCTAGACTCCATCCATTTTAGCTTAGCATTAGGAGAAGGGCTGGTAAACTGACAACTTCCTTTAAAGTGCTATATTATCTCATTTAATCTTCATAACCCTGAGGTAAATATTACTGTTAGCCTTATTTTCACAGGTTAGGAAACTGAGGTTTAAGAAATATTAAGCAGCCTGCCCAAGGTCATATGGCTGGTAAGGGTGGAATAGCGATTTGAACATAGATCTGTGCGTTTCCAAAGCTCATGTCCTTATATACTATACTGCCCAGTGAAACATTAGGTCTTAAAGCTGAGATTAAAAATATCTGAGCTTAGGGCTGGTCCCACAAGATTCTCACAGGTTTACTTTATAGAAACACAGAGCCAGAGAAAACACTGCTTTCCCAAACACTCACTAAGCGTAAGTATAAGCACCGGAATCAGGCATATACCTTACCATTGAGGGCCAATCTGGGGAGGATCCCAGCAGCTGACTGTCAGAGTCAAAGTTAGAATGACTGAGGGGTGGATGAGCAGCATAAATGTTCTGAATGAGGGACCTCAGTTCTCTCAGCACCCTTGAGTGGAAGGCTGCCACAGCTCAGAGGATGCTGGTTTACCAAGTCTCCTTGCCCATGACAGTCTATTAGAGAGTGCTTTGAATACAGAGAAACCTTTAGAATCATCTCTATGCTCCCTCAAGTGGAAACATTTGGAAATTTCATTGTTATCTAGGAACCCAGGAGGGATCATAATTTTCATCCACTGGAATCAACAGTTTGGCTCTATTTGCTGTGGGTAATATCCCCAAACTAACTTAAACTCATACTTCACTTACATAGCTGCGATAGTAATATGAAGTTAAAGGCCTTGGATTGAACATGGGAAGCTGACTGGTAAGCAGGGTCAAGTTGGCTGGATAGCCTTAAACTTCCCTGCCCCAACAGGCCAGGGTGAGGGTAAGGGGGAAAGGTGGGTAATCTCCTTCTCTGGGCTGCATAAGACCATCAACTTGGCCTGGCATTTTGGCAACGCTATCAGAATAGCAGCCTCATCACTTGTAAGTGGGAGAAAGGGCTGGCTGTTTAGTGCTAAAGATACACACATGGGCTCTGGCCAGGTAGCTCAGTTGGTTAGACTCTAACTGTTAGAGCGTCATCCCGATACACAAAGATGGTGGGTTCAATCCCCAGTCAGAGCATATGCAAGAATTAACCAATGAATGCATAAATAAGTGGAACAACAAATCGATGTTTCTCTCTCCCTCTCTCCCCCCCCTTCCTCTCTCTAAAATCAATTTAAGAAAAAGATACACACATGGTATATAACAGTCTCACAAAAACCTATATACAAAGCCACAGAAACAACTACTTGTAGAATTATAGCCACCATATAATATTTACATACCAAACTGTGCTACAGTTCTTTTGTTCATTATCTATCCAAACAGATTATAAATTCCTGGAATCCTGGAACTATTTTATACTTATTTATATCCCCCATACCATCTAACATGGAGTTCTGCATACTGTTTTTATTTTTTAACTTTCAAATTGATGATAATGATGCATGCTAATATGAACAAAGACCTAAGACTAAGTTACAGAGAGAAAAAAGAGACATCCAGCAAAAATAGAGACACAGATAACTACAGAAGAGTCAGACACAACTGAATATGGCTTTATCTTCCTATCCCTCCACACAGAAGTGGGGTAATTATGTCCATTCCCCTCAACTTTTTTTAAAATATATTTTTATTGATTTCAGAGAGGAAGGAAGGAGAGAGAGGTAGAAACATCAATGATGAGAGAGAATAATTGATTGGCTGCCTTCTGCACGCCCCATACTGGGGATCCAACCCGCAACCCGGGCATGTGCCCTTGACCAGAATCGAACCTGGGACCCTTCAGTCTGCAGGCTGATGCTCTATCCACTGAGCCAAACCAGCTAGGGCTCCCCTCAACTAATAACATAGGGGGCCTGGCCAGTGTGGCTCAGTACTTGAGCATTGACCTATGAACCAGGAGATCATGGTTCGATTCTGGGTCAGGGCACATGCCTGGGTTGCGGCCTGGATGCCCAATATGTGCACGTGCCTGGATTGTGGGCTCGATCCCCAGTGTGGGGTGTGCAGGAGGCAGCCAATTAATGGTTCTCTCTCTTCATTGATGTTTCTCTCTCTCTCTTCCTCTCTGAAATCCATAGAAATATATTTTAAAAAATAATATAGGGGACCTAAGAAAGTACCACTGTACTACAAAGTACAAAATATTAGTAGAGAGGCACAGGTTAGATCTGACACATAGACTCACAATTTCTTTCAGACTCCTGATCCACATTTCCAATTGTTTGCTAGCCAACCACAGATGTCACGGACTCTTCAAATGTTTCAATGCAAAACAGAACAGCATCTCTCCCTCCAATCCTATTTACTGTGATTCCCATATTTGTTTTTGGCACTGCTCTCCTCCTAGGTGCTTAAGAACTGTAATCTTGATTCCTCTAAGAATGAGCTATGCCAACATGTCTACTTAGAATCACAAGAGCAGGGCATGACCTAAACCTATCCTTAACATCTATCAGCTAAGCTGATGTTTCTATCTGTCTCCCTCTCCATACCTCTCTGAAATCAATAAAAATATATTTTAAAAAATAAGTGATGAGAATCATTGATTGGTTGCCTCCTGCATGCCTCACACCGGGGACTAAGCCCACATCTTAGCCATGTGGCCTGACTGGGAATTGAACAGTAACTTCCTGGTTCACAGATTGATGCTCAACCATTGAGCTACGAAGGTCAAGCTATATCTTCTTTAATTCTTCTTTCATGCTGTTACCACGTTCTTTTGCCAGCCAAGCATCTCAGTTTTGGGAGGGGCTTTCACTCTAGCAACTAGGAACTCACTACTTCCTGAAGATCCATCCATTTACAGAACACTGTTAAGAACATTCTTGCCCTAGCCGGTTTGGCTCAGTGGATAGAGCATTGGCCTGTGGACTGAAGGGTCCTGGGTTTGATTCAGGTCAAGGGCATATGCCCGGGTTAAGGGCTCATTCCCCAGTAGGTGACATGTAGAAGGCAGCCAATCAATGATTCTCTCATCATTGATGTTTCTCTCTCTCTCTCTCTCTCCATGAAATCAATAATATATATATCCATCCTACGTAATAAAAGGCTAATATGCAAATTGACCAGTGGAACAACTGGTCGCTATGACGCACACTGACCACCAGGGGGCAGACGTTCAATGTAGGAGCTGCCCCCTGGTGGTCAGTGTGCTCCCATAGGGGAAGCGCTACTCAGCCAGAAGCTGGGCTCATAGCTGGTGAGCGCAGCAGTGGTGGCGGGAGCTTCTCCTGCCTCCGAGCCAGCACCAAGGATGTCCGACTGACGGCACCCTGGGGGGAGTGGGCCTAAGACATCAGTTGGACATTCCCCAAAGGCTCCCAGACTGCGAGAGGGCACAGGCTGGGCTGAGGGACCCCTACCCAAGTGCACAAATTTTGTGCACCAGGCCTCTAGTATATATATATTAAAAAGAACATTCTTTAATCACACTCACTGCCTTGCTCATAAATCTTCATGGGTTCCCTTATTACAAAACAAAGATCAAACTTGGCAAGGTATGCAATACCTTCAACCTGACCTCGGCCTATTTTCCCAGTCTTTCTGCCTCACTGTGACCCAAATCCCAAACTCCAGCAACATTAAGCCACTGGCTCTTCCTCAATTAATCTCTATATACCTGGATTTTTATGCCCTTGTTCACACTGTTCTCTAAGGCTGCAATGTCCTCTTCTCAGGTTCACAGTAATTTCTCCCTCCTCTATGCTTCCACAGTCCTTCGTTTGCCTCCTGAAAACAGCATTTATTATAGTCTACCTTAAATAACAGCTGTCACTGGCTTGCCCTCAGCCCCACTCCAGTTAGGCTGAGCATCTTCAAAAACAGGGGTTTTTCTTTTTCTTTTTAAAATAATTTCTATCCCAAGAACCTAATCCAGTACAAAAAGTGTGAGGGTTAAGTTATAAAATCTATATAAAAATACTTCGTGCCCTGCCACGGTGGCTCAGTGGTTGAGCACTGACCTATGAACTAGGAAGTCACAGTTTGATTCGCCATCAGAGCACATGCCGAGTTGCGGGCTTGATCCGTGTGGGGCATGCAGGAGGCAGCTGATCAATGATTCTCTCTCATCATTGATGTTTCTCTCTCTCTCCCTTCCTCTCTGAAATAAAAAAATATATATGTATATTGAAATGACTCTCTTGCCTAGGGGAGCAATAGCAAATCACTTTACCACTTTGGTTTGTTTTCTTCTTTATAACCTGAGGGACATGACCTCTCTGCAGGTAGAGAAAGTATACGGTAAAATAACTGCTCTGGGCAGATAACTGACCCAAAGAACAGTGAACCTGCAGCCTGTACACAACTACAGTAGCAGATGAAAAGAAACAAGATAGGAAGAATTACTGCCTGTCAGGTAACGTGATTAAAAGCTCCGGAGAGGGAAGTTAATGGGAAGGGTTCCAGAGTGCTAGAAAAGCCTCCTGAGAGTGAGGGCAGTCTGCAGCATCCCGGGGAGGATGGCGGACCTGCCACAATTGGTCAATGCCGGCTCGCCAAGAATGAAATGCCAACATGCCTGCTTGGAATCGCAGAGCTGGGCATGACCTAAAACTTGTCCAGGGACACAGGGGCCTCTACCAGTGCACAATCCCTCCTTTAGAGAAACCCCACCTTTCAGTCTTATTAAGGGAATGTGAGCTCGTCGGACACCTTGAGGCAGTGGGAGTCTTTCAGATGTCCCTCCTGCCAGGGATCGCAGCGATCGCACTTAGCCAACCAGGGCCAGGTGATGCCTGCAAGCGGGGGACCCCCCGCCCGCCTCTCACAGGAAAGCCGAAGCACCACCTCTGAGGGGCCTGAGCTGCTAAGACGAAAGGAGTCCTGAAATCGCCGGGGTGTGCGCGGAATTTGAGGAGGGAGCTGGGTGTCACTGCCCGCTCGGGCTGGGAGTACGGCGCGCGGCCCGGGCCCCGGAGGTGCGCCCGGCGAGGGAGCGGAGGCCCAGGGTCACGGGCAGGACAGACACCCGGCCTCTCGTTTCCTGGGCACCGGCGCCCGCCCCTGCCCGGCCTCCCAGTCCCCTTTCCGCGCTCCTCACCGTCTCCATTGCAGGAGGCGCCCGCTGGCTGCGTTCACTTTAGAAGCTCGCTGGGGAAGGGGGGAGGCCCCGCCCCACGTCCGGTACCGCGACGCCACTTCCGCTTGCGTCAGAACAAACGCCAGCAAGGGCGGAAGGCGCGGAGCGCACTTTTCCGGCGCGGCCAGGCCTGGAAAGCGCCCTCCCCTGGGTCCTCTCGGACCTCACGGATCGGGCTGACGGCGAGGGTGACAGGACGGAGCCACTTGTATTTAAAATGTTCTCTTTTTATTTGTCGTTTAAAAACAAACTTGGAAGAAGCAAAATCCAAAACTTGCCCTTTGCCTCTTGCAACATAAATTATGTACAGTTCAGAATGATCGCTGATACAAAACATGCCAAGGACAGGGGCGCTGGGGGTGGAGGGAGAGGGCACTTTAAAAGGGAATCATTTCATCCGCTGTTACGAAAGACCAACCTTGCTGTACAGGATACACACAACACAAAATAAAGTCTTCACGGGATTCACACTTGTCAGCGATTTATTTTTTTAAAAGGGGGAGGGTCCTGGAGGTGAGGGGAGAAGACTGTAAAGGGGAAAAACTGAAAATTGAATATGTGCAAGTGTAAACCAACCCAAAATACAAACACGGGGGAGGGAGGAGGAGGGAATTCTGATGCAATTATACAGGCGGGGTACTTAAAAAAAAACACCAACAACCAAAATTCCAACCTTGTAACTTGGGTCTGAGTTAGTTTATATAAAAATTAAAAACTGTATAAGGTTTCTTTACTAAATTCTACAGGACTATCGGATACCTAGCATATGCTTACAAAGTCTGCCCCATCCCCTTTCCCAATCCCAGGGCCCAGGCCCCAACCAGAGCCTGACTCACAGGAGCCAATCTCCCCATCCCTGTAGCCTAGACCTTTTGCTCTTGGAAATGGCTTTGGGAGCAGCAGCCCAGTCTCCCCACTGTCTGATTTAATTACAGTGGTTTCTGTGAGGGTGGAGGGATGTTATTCTCTTAAACATTTGCAGCTTGAAACAGTTGAGGAAGCAGCTTAAAAAAAAAAAAAAATCTCCCTACCCCCATCAATCCGCAATCCCCCAATTCAAAAACAAACAAAAACAAACCTAAAATCACAACAGCGACTGTGCTCCCCTTCCAGCAGGCCCACCCATCCACCACCAACCACCAAGCCCATCCCTACACTCCATACATTTGATTCTTGAAAATATTAATTACAAAATGCCCTTTGCCCACAGCCCCTAGGAGAGAACTGCATATAAGCTTCATCTTCATCCCCACGGCTCCCTACCACACAGGGGTCTGGGGCTTCACCCACCCCCTGATCTACCCCTACCCCAGGAAGAGGTTCAACTGCAGCACAAGCTTGGGCAGAAAGGGGAAGGAAAGGGAGGCGGGAACCCATCACCCTCTGGCTCCCCCTGGGGCCAGCTCACTTTTGTGCGTTATAACGTAGTCCAACTATACAATAGGGGGTGGGAATTGCCCAGCCTCTATACCCCCATCTTACAGCAGTCACAGCCAGGGGGTGGGGAGGAGGGAGTGAGGAAAAGGGCGGTAGGTTGGGTAATGGAGGGGGCCCCCCCACAAGGGGAGCTCCATGTATCCGCCCCACACCCCCCTACCATTTATAAACTGGTTTTGTAAAAAGAAAATAGATATATTTATATAGAATATATAAAGCACAAAAATTAGTAGTTTTACATTTGCTCTCCCCGGGGGTGGGGGGAGAGGGGAGGGTTCTCACCTCCAGCCGGCTCCCCCATGCCCCACAAGACTATGTACAATCCCATGTATAAATAGATAAATACCCCCCACCCTCCCCGCGCTGACACTAAGCTCCCCACCCCCACATCACCACCCCTTCCCACCAGACCAGCAGCAGTTTGGTGACTGAGGGAAAGTGGGAGCTCTGGGCCACACCCTGCCTCACTGGGTATGGGCATGCCACTCAGGGATAGCCCTCACCTCTATCACCCACCCACCCCATCCAGGGGCTGGAGGGCAAATGGGCTCATGATGGGGTTGGGAAAACAGGAGGGAAATATCCTGGTCCTAGGTTTAGCACATCCCTCCTACCCCCATGTCCAGATGGAGAAGGAAGTCCTAGAGCAACTAGGGGCCAGTCATCCCCAATCTTCATCATCATTAGCCTCAGCCGCCATCCCATGCCCAGAATTAAAAACAAAGATGGATTTTTTGTTGTTGTTGTTTTCTTCCTCCTCTTACCCCCTTCCACCCACTCAGAAGAGGGCAGTGAGGTGGGGGAGAGGGTTGGGGCAGTAGGGGGCTTGGAGAGGGTCTCACATTTCAAAACAGCAAAAAATCCAACACTTAAATGAGGTAGGTGTGGGTGTGGGGTCTCCTTGCCCGGCTTGCCTGGCTTGCCCTTCTGGGCAGCTGGGCGCCTCTTTCCCATTCATGTTGCATTTGTCAGAGTGGAAAACAAGGAAACAAAACCCATAGAGAGAAACACAGAGGATAAGAGGGAGACAGAGACAGATTGAGAGGGAAGGGGATGGGGGTGAGGGGGGGGGGGGGCAGGACCCGGCAGGCAGGGCCAGGTGTGAGACCCGGCCTTTGGGATTGTCAAGCTTAGTCAAGTCTCTTTGCAGCCTTGAGTTGGGCCGGAGAGGTCAGTGGGAGCAGCAGGGCTGTGAGGCCCGGCCACACATCGTCCTCCCCCCTCCCTGCTGCCTCCCAGATGCTTCTGGGTAGTTCCCGGCCCATATCCCCCTCAAACCTGAGATGCCCAATGGCTGCTTCTGTCTGGCTCCTCCTGGAGCTGGGGGCAGAGATGCCAGCCTGGGGGCCGATGGCAGGGAAGAGGGTTATCCCTGGTGCCCAGGGTGGGCTTGGCCTAGGGCCCTCTGCCCCAGCCTCCTGCTCCAGGGGCTCCGGTCAGCCGGCAGCCCCAGCCCTGGGTCCTGGCTCTGGCCGCTACCTCTCTTCCCTCTCATCCCTTTCAGGGAAGAGGTTGGGGGTGGAGGGACTCCCCTGCCTGGTAGCCTCAAAGCTTTTTAATTCATCCATTTCCGACAATTCCAGGCTCCACAGTGGCAGGGGATCTTGTGCTGATCGTCCTCAAAGTCAAACTGATAGTCATAGGTCAGCTGTTAAGAAAAGAGGGCAGAATCAGTACCAGCCCCCCAGAGGAACTGGGGAGGACAGAGATGATCTGATCTGAGGGCAGTGGCCTTGGAACTTGGCTCTGGGGAATAACAGAGAAGAGAGAACTACTTTTGTCACTCACTCATGATGCTTCCTCTTACCTCCTCTCCTTTGGGGATTCGCCGGCTGGAGATGATGATGATTTTATCCTCTTTGTCAAATGTCACAACTTCTGCCACACAGTTAGGGGCACAGGAATGGTTAATGTACCTAGGCAGTGGGACAGAGTCAGGGATGCCACATGATGAACTTGGGATGATTTTGGTTCCTTGTTGGCCCACCCCCAGTGTATCACCCTCAGAGACCCCTAAATCCCTCCTTCCTAATTCCTCTCACCTGGCAGGGCCTCCGGTCAATGTAGCATCAATCACATGTTCATTGTTTATCCGGAACATGTAGATGCCTCGATTCTAGAAAGGCAAAAGTTGCAGAAGGGGCAAGAGTATCAGAGAATGGCCATGGTGTGATGGTGGGATCAGGTAGCAAGCTCAGGCAGTGGGCTTCATTTCTTCTTTTTCCTTTCTCCCACCTCTCACCTCCTCCTCCCACAGCTTTCCACCTAACCCCCACACTGCTCCTTGTTCCTTGGCTGAGTGTGGACCATGCACCACGATGGCCCCTCTGTCAGCCCATACCTGCTCCTCATAGATTTTCTCCCGCCGGTTGGCCACCTCGTTGCGAATGATGGTGCCAATGTACTCAATGACCATTGTGTGCTTTTCTAGGTCCTTGGCTGCATAAAGCCCCAGGCCCTGGATGCGGGAGCGAGCCAGATACACATTGTTCTTCCACTCAGTGCGCAGCCGCCGATATTGAGATGACTTGGAGTGCACAAACTGCTTGCTGTACGGGGTGTTAGTCTCGCCTGTGAAGGTGCTCTGATATGCCTTGGACATGCTGGTGCTGTTCAGGGTGTGGGGCCTGGGAGGTGATACAGTGCATGACAAGACAGCTCTCCCTCAGACCAAGCACACACCACCTGCCTCCTCCCTGGGATGTGCAACATGCCAGTTAGGGGCATGTGCTGCCTTGGGAATAGAGTGGAGGCATATGGGTCTTGATTTTGATGAGGTAATTAACTAGCTATGGGGACCCTTCCAACACCCTGGGTGGCACAGAGATGGGGGGTGGGGAGTGGAGTGAAGGGAGGCACCAATTCCCCTACACTGAGCCCACTCTCCCATCTCCTTGTCTTCTACCACCCTCCTGTCAAACTGTGCTTAAGGCCGTGCTCTTCTGGGAGGAATTCCCCAAGCAGCCCAGGCCTGTAATTTAAGTTCATAATTTGCTCAAATGTCTGAGTCCTACCTCCTGCACATACTGGAAGCCCTGAAAATGGGGGCTGTGTCTACCACATTGGACTGGATTTGAATTAAAACTAGCTCTGAATTCATAGCCAAAAGGTGGCATCCTTTCTTCAGACTGTCCCCTTTTCTAACGTAACATTGGGCTCTGTGCAGATGGCTCAGTGCAGGGGAATGACTGCTGCCTGACAGGATCCTTTTCACCACCCTAGGGCACCAGCCAAATTCTTCCCCATCCCAGAGCAGTGGTTTTCAAACATTTTTTACTCTTCTTTCTTTAGCAGAAATCTTCTTTTTAACAAAATGTTATGGGAACTCCAATACATAAACTAGATGAAAATGAAATTCTTCTGGTTGAATTTGAGGAAGGGGGAGTTATACACAGGGAGGGCCAAGTTCTGCCCACTCAGTTTGTGTGTTCCAAAACTTTTTGGAACACACACAGTTTGAAAACCACTGTTATAGGGCATCAAGGATGAGGGCTGACTGGGGTAGAGTCGGACACTCTACGACAGCCTGAGGAGTAACCGAAGGCCTTCACAAAAGCCCTGCTACCGTGAATTCTGCCTCCCTCTACCCAGTGACCAAGGTCAGGCTACTGAGGAACACAGAAGGAACAGGAAACCACAAGTCAACATGTAATGTTCTGGTCCCAGCTGTGACCTCTGTCTAGTCACTTAACCTTTCTGGGTCTCAGTTCTCTCAGCTGTGAAATGGGGGTCATACCACCTGCCCTACCTACCTCATAAGGTTGTTGTGAGGATCAAATGAGATAATGGATGTGAAAACGCTTTGAAAAAAAAAGTATAAAGTGCTATACAAATTTAAGGTTTTATTATTTTTCTATTATATTTCTAATTATTTACTTTTGAAACCAACTCAGCCTGGGGAAGGGAAGGTGACCCTAGCACTCATGGGGCATCTGAGGTTTGGGAGAATCACAGGCCCCCTGGGAGCAAAATAGGAGAAGAAGGAGATGACTGGGCCCCTTATACAGTTCATAAAATTTTACCACTGTCCACCCAGAACCTCCCCAACAGCCATTCACTCCCAGGATGCCCAAGATAAGTCTGTCCTAGACCCCAGGTCAACCCAGGACACCTGAGCAGGTTGGGGGGAGGCGGAAAGGGATACTGTAGTGATAACTGCACACCCTCTAACCAGGAGGCCTAGAGCGAACCCCCCCAATCTCTCCAAGGGGAACTGTAACCTGTAACCCCAAACCCTCAATTGGCCAGAGGGTCCCTACCAACTCGCACACCCATATCCCTTGGCCCCAGCCCCACAAGCTCACCGTTTGTAGTGTGTGAGGATTTTAGGCTCTGATCGGGCACAACCAGTGGGGTTGATCATGAGTGGTAGCTCCATTAGGGGGTGGCGTCCATAGCGGAATAAATAGTTTTGACAGCTCTCCACTCCAGGCAGCTGTGGGCACAGGTCATGCTCACCTTAGCCTGAGCACTTTTGGGGCAGGACCAAAGTTCTCAGTGCCCCCCTCACCCCGGCTCCCGGCCCCTTCTTACTGATTCAGCTATGCGCAGCACAGCGTGCACCGTCAGCCCAAAGAGTTCCTCGCCTTTCAGGTACTCTGGGAAGAGCCTCAGCATGTCGGCCTCTTTTCTCATGGCAGCCACAGGCTCTATGATGCGATTCCACACAGCTAAGAGGCAAGGAAAGAGAGCAACCCTCACCATCTGGTGAAGTTCCTCAGAGGGAACTTCTGCTCAGTGAATCCGACCCTAACCTTGATCTGGAGCTACCTCCCTGTCACGAGGCTGTGTGGTTCTTCGGGACCCCCTAATGGCCTCCCAGTCCCACTCTCCTTCAACAAGCCACACTTCCCACTCCAGAGGGGCATTAGAGTGCCTTGTGACAGAGAAACATGAATCCAAGGTCCAGGAGACCCAGCACAGGTCACAGGACTTGCTGAGAGTCAGAACAACAGGCATGCTTTGGCACTGGGAAGATGAGTTCAGGTTTTAGTACTAGCCATTGGACCTTAAACCAGATACTTAAATCTAAGATTGTTTCTTGAAAACCTGGGAATAATAGTGCTTACCTCAGAGGGTTGTGTGAACAAAATATCCTATATAAATCACTTAGCTTAGTTTGTGGCACATAGTACATGTTCACTAAAAGGTAACTGCTCTTATTATTTTTATAATTAACACTAAAACTAAGATCAAAAGAATTTTGTCCAGAGAAAAGCAACCAAAGGGAACTTCATGGTTAGGATCAGATTGGGTGAGCCAGATGGTAAGGTCTCAGAATTGTATTCTTTTGTTCCACTGAGGACAGGAAAAGGAGCCAGAATAAAGTTAGACAAGCAAAACATCTTCAATTACAAGGGAATTTAAGGTGAGTAAGAGAGGCTAAAACACTTTCTCTGGGGATTTTCAAGAAACCTCCACCTACGTGCAATAGAGCATGCAGAGGGCAGATCACTCACAAGGACCCTGCAGATCCCTTTTCCACATTGTAAAGATGATTTCAGGAGAAACTTGCCCAACTCCACATTACCATTTACAGGGCCCAGTGCTCACCCTGGGGAGAGGCATCAGTGAAGACCAGGTCCTCCAGGCCCTGCTCCATGACTTTGATTATGAACTCCGGCCGACCGTTGTTCTCACCAATAGAGCAGCGGTAGCAGCAGCGGCGGTTGTTGGTGCGAAGGCTCCAGTAGATGCGTGTGGCTTCGTAGCCAACGGGATAAAGGGCAGTGGCACTGTGAAAGTCGGCCATCTGATGAGGGAGCAGCTGTCCAATGGCATGGAACACAAGGCCCCCTACCCGGAACATGTGCAGCCGCTCTCCCCGCTGGATGATGCTAGCGATTTGCTTCACCTCATCCCGCTCAATGTAGACCCGCCGGAAGACAGCAAAAGAACTCAGCTCTTGCTCACAGGGCCCTTTGATCTTATGCATTGGACACAGCATGGTCTTGTCCTTAAAGAACATGCACTTGGCGCGGATGGCACAGGCAAAATGGTAGACGTTGGGACAACGCATGCGATTGCAGCTGCTGGTGGCACCGGTGCGCTGGCACAAGGAGCACTTGGTTAGCAGTCCTCGGTGGAGGGCCACTTCCACATTCATCAGTGCCCCACCCTGGGTCTCATAGACCTCCGTGGACCACAGGGCACAGTTGAGGTGCACCCACAGATCCAGGTCCAGGTTCAGCAAACGGGCAGGCCCATCAGTGGCCCCATCACCCTCCTCATGACAGAAGCAGCAGCGCCGCATGTCTCGAGGCACCTTGTCAGGTCGCAGGGCTGTGCCAAGTTGTTCCATAAACTCTGCCACTTCTCGCTCATCCTCCTGCTGCCCACTACCCTTCTGGATGGTCAGGAGCAGCCGCAGACGCTTCCAGCGCACCCCTTTCCACTTCTTGAGCCGAGGGGACCGGCAATCTTCACCTTCTTCAGAGGGCCGGGCTCGGGGCTTGGGCCGGGTGGATTCAGGGGAGGAGGCCAGGGGCAGAGGCGAGGGGACAGGTGGCTCAATTGAGGGTTCAGCTGGGAGCTCGACCAGGGGTTCAGCAGGGGGGCTGGCAGGAGAGGGTGCCAAGGGGGATGGGGGTGGGGAGGGTTCTTCAGGAGGTGGGGCGGAGAGCTGTCGAACGTCCAGATTGGAGACATTGTAGGTGTAGCTGTGTTGGGTGGGTGGCTCTGGGATAGGGCTCTCCTATGGGAGGGGGCACGAACCCTGTATGGTTAGTGCCAGCTCCTCACTTAACTAGCCCCCTCCCTTTGCCCACCCACATCCCACTCTCCCAAAAGCCCCCTCTGCTATCTCTGCCCTAGCCAGAGACACCCCTTTTTCTTACCCAGACCCACCTGTTTCAGGAGGCTCAAGATGTCTAGCTGGCTCTTGAGAGTATAGCCAGGCAACACGGCATCAAATTGCTTTAGCCAGTCAGGGCCAGCTTCTGGGCTCTTGCCTCCCAGACTCTTTTCTTTCCCACCTGCAGGAAGGAGGGGGTCAGAGCCTCCCACCAGAATCATTCCCCTTAGGTCCCCAGGTGTTTTCCTGCCACACTCACCAGGGCCCTCAGCGTCCCCCTTCTTAGGCTCAATGCCTGCCCGGGCAGGGCTCTCTGGGAACAGCACCTCATAGGAGTTGGGGATCTTCATGCTTAGCAGCTCTGCCACTGCCACCATCACACCATCCAGATTCTGCCGGAGCAGGGAAGGGAGGGGAGAGCCTTTTCAGCAGGTTGTGTACAGTGAGCACTACCACCAGCTTTGTGGGGACAAGGACACTTAGAACACAGCTCCACAAGCGGCCGGTCAGTCCAGCCCTGTGCCATCCAACTCTTCCCATGTACTTGTTTTATGGTGGCCTTTCCCAAACTGCTGTGGGCATTAGCAGGAGCTCCACAAAAGGGGCCTGTGTCAACTAAGTTTAGGAAACTATACACATTATATCCATAACTTGGGAGATTCACGATAATTAGCAAATTAGAGAAGCTGAGGAGTCTTGTAGTAAGGACTCCTGTCTGGTTGTTTTAACTGGGACTGCCCATTTCCTGTTAACATTAAAAAACAAAAAACAGTTTCACCAAATATAATGGGGTGCTGTCTTGTATCATATGTCGCATTATACACACTCTCTTTATTTGTTGAGTGTGTCTTTACCACAGGACTGTGAACTCCCTGAAGGCAGGGACCCCTCATGTTTCATTTACTCTAATCCTACAGCCATTAGCCTAGGCTTTCACATAGCTTTAAAGGACCAAATTTATCCAGACAAGTTTCAGGGACTGCCCTCTGATTAGCACCAGTTAGGCCTCTGAGGCACCCTCCAGGACACACCTTGGCTGCAGCAGCAGAGACCGTCAGCATGACTGACACCTCACTTCCTTTGCCCTTTTCCCAAGTTGTGGCAGGCAGCTTTCCAGGGGCCTCCAGGCCTAGAGCCCCATAAGGTTTGGTATCTGGGAAGACTAAATGAGAAAGAAGGATCTGTGTTAGCCTCAGCTGCCCCTCTGCCCCAGCTCTGACACCCCAGCCTGGCCTGGCCTGGCCTATGTTCAGGGCAGCCCCTACCTGGAATGCTGGCCCGAGGAATGATGGGAATTACAGGGGAGAGAGCCCGGTCTTCCTGCTCCCACTGCCCTGAGCCCAGCTGAGGGAAACGAGGTGTCTCCTCCCCCAGGATGCTCTCGGGGGATGAAGCCGGCACAATGCTGTCAGGAGAATCGCTGTCCTCATCACTCTCCATCCTGTAGGCCAAAAGTAGACATTTGTTGCTACAGCTCTGCAGACCCCAACTCCCAAATCTAGAGATTAGTAGATATCACAGCCTTACTTAAAATCTACTATTGGTCAAAGGGAAAATGAGACAACCAGATCCCTAACCCCATTCCTCACCCCCATTTCCAGCACAATCCCTACCTGACATCCTCAGTCTGATTGTGAGGGGGTGTAGGCAAGGCGGCCAACAGGTCTAGGCTCTTCACCTCTGAAGCATCTGAGGGGTAGGTAGGGAAAAGAAAAGTCAGGCCTAGGGTGGACAGAGCTGATGGTGCTTTCTCCACCACATTTCAGGCCTAACTAGTACAACATCTAGCTTAGCTATCATAAGCACTGTCTACCCATCTACCAGTTTGGAGCAGACACACTATATTTTGAGCATTTCCAATGTGTCAGGTCCTGAGCTTTATGTGCATTCTTCATTTATAATATTTTAACACTCCATTAAGTATTATAATATCTATTTTATAGTGAGGAAACTCAGGCTCACACAAGTCAATCAAGTTACTGGGCTATAGTAACACGGCTAAAAGAACGCAGGACCAGGATTCACAACCAGCTGTGACAATAGTTTATACCCACCAAGGCTATCTGTTCATTATAAACAAAAGTTTCATTAACATTCTGTCATCCACTTCCCTGTCTTGGTTCTAGACCAGTGATGGCAAACCTATGACACGCATGTCAGAGGTGACACGCAAACTCATTTTTTTGGTTGATTTTTCTTTGTTAAATGGCATTTAAATATATAAAATTAATATCAAAAATATAAGTCTTTGTTTTACTATGGTTGCAAATATCAAAAAATTCCTATATGTGACACGGCACCAAAGTTAGGGTTTTTCAAAATGCTGACATGCCGAGCTCAAAAGGTTTGCCATCACTGTTCTAGACTCCCAATGCCCATCCTTGTCTCCCACCAATTAGTCCTGAAGGGGTCCTTTCTATCTCAGGTACTGGTTGTGTGTGCACACAGCGAAACACGCAACTATCTATGCGAAACTGTTTGACAGGGTACACTAACTGGCTTGGACCCCAGCCACCAAATCCTTCTAGAGGAGAGGCCCACTCTACTCTTGACTTACCCCTCAGTGTTCCTTCAGTATCCCGGGCAGAGGCGGCATCCTTGGGGTGCTCCCCCAGCTCTTCAGATGCAGTGACGCCATTCACCATCTTCTGCTGCACCGATGGGGGTGGGGTGGGGGGCAGCGACGAGGGTGGTGTCGGCGGGTTACTCAGGTTATTCTGGGGGTGGGGTGGGGTGTTGTGTGCAAGATGGCAGGGAGAGACTGACATAATCTCCTGGCCCCACACTGTATCAGCAACTTCCTCAAGTATCCCACTCCCACCTCCACCTCCCCAAGAACCTCATCATCCCCCCAAAAGGTATTGGCATTTTCTAACCTTGGTAAGCAGCTGAGAATAGTAGTCAGGGCCAGTGGGTAGTGCCCCACTTCCAAAGGTCCCCCTCAGCTGGCACTGCCCATTGATTGGGCAGCTACTGCCAAAGGGAGCAAAGAGGCTAAAATTGGCGGTGATGGTAGGCTCCGTTAGGGGCAGCAGGGACAGCTCCTAGGAGGGGCAAGATGACAAGGTTGGAAACCTGCAGCACGTACATCTCTGCCACTGCATAGCTGGGGGCCAGGGTGCCCCCTTATCCTGAGTTGGGACCAGGGGACTGGCTCCTGGGGGTCACCTGTTTTAGCTGTTTCAGCAAGGCCTCGCTGGCCCTGACCCCGTCCTCCTTCCGCAGCTTCTTTCGGGAGCTCACCAACCTGTCGCTTGCCTTCTGTACCCGCTTGGGCTTCGGTGTCAAAGGTTTCCTGGCTGCTGTATCCTAAGCCGGATAAACCCACAGTGAAGGCTGCTGTCCTCCTCAGAGCCCTCATCTCTTCTGTTTCACCAAGGCCTGCTCACTCTGCCCCACGTTCCAGGCCCCACTCTACCTGGAATACTCACCTCCTTATTGCTGGGGGTACCCTGTAGTTTCTGCTCCAGCCCAGCCAACTTGCTGTCAATGTGCCCGTTGATCTCTGTTCGCAGCCCCTCGGGCCCCCGCCCAGTGCTGAGTTGCACGTTCTTTGCACGTAGAAGCTTCTGCAAGAGCAGATGCCCGGCCTCTGAGCGGGGGCCTGCCAGCAGGTGGTGGTTGCTGGTACCTGGTGTCCCTATTGGCTCCCCATTGGCCTCCCTCTTCACCACCTGGGCTCCCAGGGCACATGGCTCTTCCCGAGGCTCCTGCTTGATGCTGAGATAGGATGGTTCGGGCACCGCCTGCCCATTCACCTGCTCTGGATGCCCAGGTACCAGGCTGCTCTGCTCCGGCTTCTGGGCTTCTGCTGGGTTGTCTGGAGGATCCCAAGGTCCCAACCCTTTGCCAAATAAGGTATCTGCAAGCTGGGCAGCAGCAGGTGAGATCTTCCCAGGAGGCAGCTCCAAGGGCAGCGCTTGGGGTTTGGGGGTCCCTGGCTGTGTGGGAGGGAGCTGGGCCTCAGAAGGGAGCTGGGAGCTAGGGGACGGTAATTGTGAAGGTCTCTTTGGCTCTTGTGGGCTAGATGGTGGAGGTGTGGGATGAACAGGACCAAGGACTGGTCCAGTTGATAAGGCTCCTTGTGGGGCAGGGAGCCGGGGTGGGCCCTGAGGTCGAAGTCCTGCCCCTAGCTCCTGGAGAGGCCCTGTCTGGGATCCAGGGAAGCCCCCAACTTGGGGCTGGCGGCCTAGGAGGCCCTGGAGGGGAGAGGGCTGGGTCCCAGGCTCCTGATAGGATGGGGCCTGGCGTATGGCCTGACTCTGCTGTAGCTGCCGCTGCATGAGGAGTGCCTGCAGCTGCTGCTGCTGCTGAGGGCTCAAGTGCCGCAACTGTGGGTTTTTGGCCAAAACTCCTTGGAGCTGTGCTCGAAACTGACCCACCGTAGGCATGACTCCAGCCCCGGGCAGGCCCTGCCCAGACTGGGGGACAGATCCTGGTTTGGCAGGCTGTGGCCCTGCATTATTTTGCAAGGGCCGCTCTAGTCCATGGTGCTGTTGGGAGCCCAGAAGGTTCTGAGTTATGGGCCCAGGCTGCTCCCCTAAGGAAACAGAGGATTGGGTCAGCAGGTGTGGCACAGAAGAGGCCTCTGACGATGATCCACTGTTTGATTGCCCATGGCTGCCCACACCTGCTGTGTGGAGCAAGTTAACTTGCTGCTGCTGCTGCTGTCCTTGGAGCCTCAGAGGTGGCTGCAGTGGCACAGAGTTGGGCTGAGGCTGGGCCTGGGGTTGGACAAGCAGGAGTTGTGAGTCCCCAGAGAGTGAGGGCTTTACTTCCCCTGGTTCAGTGGGCACTGCCTCAGGTACAGTCCCTATTGCTACACCTCCCTGATGTGTGGAGGGCCCCTCAGTGGCCTCTGGAGGAAGAGTGGTCTCTACAATGCTTTGTTCCTTGCCCGTTAGGAGGAGGGTTGGGCCCAAGGCTCCGGGGCTAGAAAAGTGTTGTTGCAGAGGCTTGGCTGGCATTCCAGGACCAAGAGTCACTTGCTGCTGCTGTTGCTGAGGAGACAGTAAAGTTCGACTCTGGTTTAAGAGGCCTATCTGCTGCTGTTGCTGCTGTTGAAGCTGCTGTTGCTGTTGTAGCTGCTGCTGTTGTAGTTGCTGCTGCTGCTGCTGCTGTTGTAGCTGTTGTTGCTGTTGAAGCTGCTGCTGCTGTTGTAGCTGTTGCTGCTGTTGCAGCTGCTGTTGCTGCTGTTGAAGCTGCTGCTGTTGTTGTAGCTGTTGCTGTTGTAGCTGTTGCTGTTGTAGCTGTTGTTGCTGTTGAATCTGCTGCTGCTGTTGCTGTTGTAACTGCTGCTGCTGTTGTAGCTGCTGTTGCTGTTGTAGCTGTTGCTGCTGTTGTAGCTGCTGCTGCTGCTGCTGTAGCTGTAAGGAGGTCATTGGCTGAGTGCTAAGCTTGGGCTGCCCACTATGTGGCATGAGACCCTGCTGAAGATGAGAAAGCCCTGCCATGGGTCCCTGCTGTTGGTGCTGCTGCTGCTGCTGCTGCTGCTGCTGCTGCTGGGCTGTGACCAGTCGGTGTCCCATAAGGCCCTGACTTTGCTGTGCCAGCTGAGGTGAACTTGGTACCCGGGACTGGGTCAGAAGCACCTGTCTGTGAGGACCCTGAGACCCCAAAGCTCCAGGGTGTTGTTGCTGCTGCTGCAACACTGCCACCTGGGCAGGGCCCAGCATGCCCTGGGGCCCCTGGGGTGGTTGAGGGGACAGCTGCTGGACCAAGAGGCCCTGATGGCTGCTGGAAGGCAGAAGCCCTTGGGGCTTGGGACCCAGAGCCTGGTTTGCCTGTATCCCAGGTCCCTGCTGCTGTTGCTGCTGGATTGCCACCTGCCCTAGGAGGTGCTGCTGCTGCTGCTGCTGTTGCAGTTTCTGGGCAATCTGCATACGTTGCTGCTGTAGCTGTAGCTGCCTTTCCTGCAAAAGCCTCGATTCAGGTCCCAAGCCTCGAAGAGCAAGATTGCCAGGAAAAAAGCCCCCTGAGGGGCCAGCCAGGGCTCCAGCCCCGCCAGAATGTTGCTGTTGTTGTTGTTGGGCCAAGGTTGTGTTGAGGAAGGGGCCACCAGGCTGTCCAGGTAGTGCCATGCCCCCTGGGGGCAGACGAAGTCCGGCAGCTTGCCCACCAGGGGGCCCCTGTGGTGGCTGTAGCGCATGGCCAGGGAGCAGCTGACCAGGGAGCTTGGTGAGTAGCCGAGGACTCTGGGAAGGGCTAAGGGCCAGCACCGCTGAGTGTTGTTGTTGCTGCTGCTGTTGCTGCTGCTGCTGTTGCTGCTGCTGCTGCTGCTGCTGCTGCTGCTGCTTATTCCGATATTCTGCCATGAGATTTGTGTGCTCCTTCTGTTGCTTCCGGACCTAATGGGAGGGTCGGGGATGTCAGCCTCGAGCCTGCCCACCATGCCAACCCTCTTCCCAGCTCCTGGTTTCTAAGCTGAAGCCTGCTTTTCCCACCTGATCCAGCTGTTTCTGGATCTTGCTCTGCTGCTCTGTAACCAACTTGAGCTTCTCAGCATCAGCCTCTGGGAACTCCCGGCCAGCCTTTTTGGCAGTACGCTGTTTGGCACACAGAGCCTTCCGGGATTTGCGGTGCACACCAATCTGCTCCTCTAGTACCTTCAGCTGCATCTGTAGGAGCTGTTGGGTATGGAATAGCCACTCTTCATACTGCCGCTGGTCAGCCTCATCTGGAAAAGAAAGCTGGTGTCAGGACCAATAGAATGGTGATCCCAATTCCTCTTCCTTCAAATGCCTCAAGCCATTTTCTTTTAGGCTCCTCCCCATCCCCATACTCACTGATCACTCCCTGGGCAAAAGTGGGTGGATTGGGACGAGCCTGGGAGGGGTCACCAGCATTCCTCTCCTGAAATGAGAGACACTGCTAAAGGGTCATATTTCCATACCAGCCCCTAAGAAGGGTGGCCCAACAGCATGGGACACAAATTCCTACTCCCACCTGATCACTTACCTGGCCACTCCCAGCTGCTACGTGGTTCTGCAGATCACTGCCAGTCCCCCCTGAGAGCCTCTGGGCTAGCAAGGACACTTGCTGCCTAGAGTTCACCAAAGCACAGAGGATGTGTTAGTAATAGGGTCATTTGAAAGGCAAAGAGGAGAAACAAGTAAGGAAGGAGATCAGGAAGGAGAGGAGAAAGATTGGGAAAGAAAAGGTCCAACCGCCACCCAAGTCTTACCTGTTCATACCAGGCGCTACTCCAATGCTGCCCTGAGCCATCACCTTCTTGATGCCTTTCAAAGCTACCATCTTGGCCTTTGCAATGGGATCAATGATATCTTCTGCAGCAAATTTGTCCAGGTCTGGGGAGGGAAAAACCAAGGGAGCTGGGCATTTGGGTCAATGCTCCATTCTATGTCTGCTATTGCTTCCAACACTTTAACCTCTATCAAGCCAAGCAAAACAATGGCACTGCATGATGGAAAGACCAGTGGACTAGGAGCCAGGCAGCCTAGGTGACTCAGCTCTATTATTCACAGAACATGTGGCCCTGTTTGTGTTAGGAAAAGGTACTCAGTAAACATTTGTTAAACCAATATATCAATGTTACTTCACCTTTCTGAATCTCAGTTTACTCCACTATTTGGTAGAGATCATGACTCCCTATTCTGCCTTCCTTCTTCACCTCCAGGGCTTTCCGAGACTCCCCAAAAGGCGGGGGTGACATGTTTCCTCATGTGGCTACTGAGAGGACCACATATGACAAGAATATGAGCACAGTTGACCCTTGAACAACATGGATTTGAACTGCAGGCTCGGATTATATGCAGATTTTTTTTTCATTAAATACTGTAAATGTATTTTCCTTATTCTTTTTCTCAATAAACATTTTCTTTTCTCTAGCTTATTCTATTGTAAGAGTACAATATATAATACATAAAACATGCAAAATATGTGTTAATTATGTTATCAATAAGGCTTCTAGTCAACAGCAAGCTATTAGTGGTTAAGTTTTTTGGGGAATCTAAAGTTATACACAGATTTAACTATGTGGGGGTCAGCACCCCTAAGCCCATGTTCTTCAAGGGTTAACTGTCCATTTTACGACCTAGAAAGCATTCTTCAAAAGTAGTGTTCTTGCCCGGCCAGTATAGCTGATTGATTGAGCATCGACCTATGAACCAGGAGATCACAGTTCAATTCCTGGTCAGGGCACATGCCCAGGTTGCAGGCTCAATCCCCAGTGAGGGGCATGCAGGAGGCAGCCAATCAATGATTCTCTCTCATCATTGATGCTTCTATCTCTCTCTCCTTTCTTCTCTGAAATCAATAAAAATATATATATTTTTTAAAAGTAGTGTTCTTAGAGCAACTAGTGCAGCCCAAGAACCCATCTGGCAAAGCCCTAGATGCCAGAGCTATTGTGGGCCTGACATGGACCACCTACATCCCACTCACCTGCCTGTCCTGGATGCTGGATAGAAAAAGAAAAGCAAAAAAAATCTAATCTTCCTAAAATCATACCCATTGTATATTTCTCCACCACTCAGTAAATTTAACTGACTCCGCACTTTTTAAAGGACTAATTAAAATCCCTCCCCTGGTCTTTTGAGGCAGTAACACAGGTAAGAGGATCAGAGGGCCAGGGTTCAAACTCTAGCTCTGTTAGTTGTGTGATCTTGGGCAAGTTACTTAACCCCCATTCCTCATTTTCCTTTTCCATAATCAAAGATAATAATAATACCTATTTAATGACTTTGTTGAGATGATTAGATAATGAATGTACAGCACTCAGTACACAGATTGCAAATATTAATTACTCAATAACTGCTATTACAATTTGAGGTCTTATGGTAGTACCCTCTCACTTCCCTCTACACCAGTGATGGCAAACCTTTTGAGCTGGGTGTGTCAGCATTTTGAAAAACCCTAACTTAACTCTGGTGCCATGTCACATATAGAAATTTTTTGATATTTGCAACCATAGTAAAACAAAGACTTATATTTTTGATATTTATTTTATATATTTAAATGCCATTTAACAAAGAAAATCAACCAAAAAAAATGAGTTCGCGTGTCACCTCTGACACGCGTGTCACCTCTGACACGCGTGTCCTAGGTTCGCCATCGCTGCTCTACACAAAGTCTACTCCAACCTAACCACTCACTCATTCTCCACATATCCCCCATTGGCTCTCCTGCCAATATGGTTCCTGTTCCCAAGTCTTTTTATCTATCTGGAGTGTTTTCTCTTGCACCACTTCTCTCCAAGTCCTAATCCTTAGGTCTCACCACAGCTACAAAGCCTTTGCTAATCAGGCTTCATGTATTCATCCCATTCCCTCACTCAAACATCAAAATGCCTGCTATATGCCAGGCACTGTTCCTCCCTTCTTAAAAGCTACAGTGCTTCTGCCAACACTACTAGTATGGTATTTAGTCGAAGATTTATGTCCCACCTCCCTTAACTATGAATTACCTTATGTCTGTAGTCTCAGTGCCCATTTGTTGGTGACAGTGACCACCCCTGAGTAACTAAACCAGTGCTCCCAGCTGAGGTTACCTGTATCTGGGAAGAAGCTGTTCGCCAGCTGCTGCTGCATCGCCAGCTGTTGGGGTTTCATGCACATGGAGGGTGGCATGGTACCCATGGGCTTCTGTGCCAGCACTGGTTGTGGACTCTGCTGGGACACCAAGCCTGCCTGCCCTCCATGCTGCCCACTTATCATATGCCCTTGGTTGGACACCATGGCCAGGGATGGGGCCAGGCGCTGCTGAAGGGCATGAGCTGGTGGCTGGGTGGGCATCAATGGTTGGGCCAAGCCTGGCTGTCGGGAACCTCCAAGTCCCAGGGCAAGCTGTTGTTGGGGCCCAGCCAAAGTGGAAGAAGAGCCCTCATGTGGCAAAGACATGGCCTGGGCAGGGCCTGGTGTGGACAGTAGAGAATGCTGCTGTTGCTGCTGGGCCGGCTGTAGCTGTGCTGAGAGCTGTTTCTTCTGCAGCTCCTTCTTCTCGTGCTCCAGCAGGTCTTCAATAAGCAGCGGTAACTCGCTAGCGACCAGGGAGCTCTCCATTTTGTCCAGCTCATCCCCAGATGCTGCATGTCCACCAGGCAAGGTCAGGGCTCCACTCTCTAATTCAAACTTCTCTAGCAGAGAGGACCCTCCTGGACCACTCAGTGGGTTAGGGGTCAGCAGGTGAGCTGGTGGTCCTCCTGTGGCTCCAGTGTGCCCACTGCTAGAAAAGGGTCCTGTGCCCATCCGTGTGTCCCGGCTGCCCATCACACTCTGTCCTGGCTTCAGTCCCAGGCCTAGGGAAGTGGTGGCAGGTGCTGGCTCTACCTTGGGGTTGGTAATGGTGAACTGGCAAGGGGAAGGGTGGCGTCCACCCTCCTCCACCTTGGGCTTCACCTCAGGGAGCACTGGTGCCAGACGGGGCTCAGAAGCATCAGCAGCAGGGGGAGGGCGTTCCTCAGGGCCCAGGGGTCCTGGCTCCACCCCCCGCAACAGGGCCTCCCGCTCAGCCTTTTCATTGGCTGACTCCACCAGCCTCAGGTGCTCATTGAAGATGTCCTTCTTGTCTCCAGTGTCCAACTCAGGGTCAGTATAGGCCAGTAGGTCAAACTCATCTCCATTGAGCAGGTCATCCAGGTGGGGATCGTTGGTCTCCAGGTTTTCCAGGGTGCCCAGCTCATCATCTCCCTTGGCCACATCTACACCCAGGCCCAAGTGAGCAAGTTCATCATCCTCCAGGGCCTTGTGGGCATCAAAGTCATCATCCAGCTCAGGGTCCTCACAGGGTAATTTCCCAGCTTCCAAGACCAGAGGAGGGGGGCGGCCAAGCTCAGTGCTCGATGGGGGCCGGCTGACCAGCTCCAAGCCAGGGGGCAGGGTGGGACCTTTGGTGTTGGGCGCTGGATGGAGGCTATTGTTCAGTTCAGGGGCCAGTGGGGCTGCGGGTTTCTGTGGGGGAAGGCCTGATACCGTTAGACCACGAAGCCCTTCAGGAGCCAATCGGTGGGAGTCCTCACTTACAGGGTAAAATCGGGGTCTCTGAGGGGGACCCTGACCAGGAAATGGAGGCCCCCCAGGTCCTAGTCCTTTTTGTACATTGTGCCGCAACTCAATGAACTGGGCAGGACCAGCTGGACCAGGCACTGGCTCGCCAGGGCCAGGCAGGCGAGTAGGAAGTCCTGCCAAGGGGGAACCTAGGTTTTGGCGGCCAAGTTCAGGCCCAGGAGTTGATGAAAAGCGAGTAGACATGGCAAGTCTCATGGAGTTTGCTGCTGTTGCTTGCTGCTGCTGCTGCCAGAGGTGTTGCTGCTGCTGCTGTAAGGGCAGGGACCCAGGATAGGGTGCTCGCTGATAAAAGGCTTGGGAGCCTCCCACCAGTTGCCTGGAAGAATATGCAGTAGTCAGTAAGATGAAGTAGACATTAAGATGAAGAAGAACTAGAACATGGGCCTAGAGCAGTAGGGAAGGGTAGAGTTAATGTGGCAAGGGGGAAGGAATAGGGGAGAAAAATGATACTGGAGGAGAATTAGAGAGACAGGTAAGTCAGAGGCAGTACACAAAGGTGGTCAAGTCTGTTTCCTTGATTTGCCCCCCAGTAACCCTGGAGCCTCACCGGCTATTCACATCCATAGAGGAAGGGGTGGCTGGTGGAGGTGGCCGGGAGAGTCGGTCATCACTTGGGAAAGCCCCTGGCCCTAGGATGGGGCCACCCAGCTTGTTTGAGGGCAGCCCAAGGCTACTCTTATCCTAGGAGAGATAAGAGGTAGATGAAGGTGGGGCCACCTTCAGTAACCTGGGCCCACCACACCTTGCCACCCTACCTACCTGGGTCCCAGAAAAGGGGGTCTGGCCTCGACTCAGCTGCTCAAAGGCAGGGTTGCTGGGCTCAGTACCCCAGTTCCCTGGAGGCCCCACTGCTCCTGCAGCTGCTGCAGCTGTTTCCTTCTCCTGCCGCAGGGTATTGCGCTGGATCTGTTGCCGAATCAGCAGCTCTCGCAGTCGCTGGCGCTGTGCAGAGAACAGAGAAGGGTAAGTCTATCGTACTCTAACCACAGGGCTGGCACAGGTACAGTGGAGGTATGAGGGAGTCAGCTCCACGATGTCAACTCACCTGCCGTTGCTTCTCCAGCTCTGTCTGGCTAAGGCTGGAGATGCCTGGGTCCTGGGTACCTGGAAGTTCAGGTGCTGCCAAAGAGCCGGCCATTCCAGCTCCTGGGTCTTCTCGTTTATCGACTGGAGAGGTGATGCCAGCCCGCTGTGAGGCTCCATGGGGTGGGTAGGGGAGGGATCCATCGGGTACAGGTGGTGGTAGGACTGACTGGGGGCGTAGCGGGGACAACCCATAGCCCTCTCCTGTGGACCCGCTGCTGGGGCCCAGAGGGCTACCCGATGGGTGGAAGTTCCCTGTGGCTACTGAGTAGTTTGTGCTTTGAGGCTTGCCCATAGTAGGGCCAGGCCCAAAATGGCTGTTGATCCCGTGGGGTGGAGGGAGACCAGGCTGAGGGACAGGGGGCTTTAGGGAAGAGGGCTCCCCGACTGCCTGAGGGAAAGTGAAACGCATGGGAGAGGGCGTGCCCACAAATGCACCCGTCCCAGGGGATCGGGCGAAATTTGGGGGCTGCCCACTTGGGACCTTGGCATGGAGCTCACCTGCTGGCCCTGAGGGCAGGGCTGCTGGGAATCCCCCAGCCCCCAGTGGAGTGTGAGCTAGAGGCCCATACTTAAAGGCAACTTCAGGGGGCTGGGGTCGGGGTGGCTTATGCAATGGGGCAAATGGGTCACGGGACTGAGGGCGAGAGGGTGGGCGGGAATAAGGGTCAGGGGACTGGAAGCGAGGGGTCACAGGAGATGGACAGAAAGCCTCAGCAGACAGAGGACGGGGTGTCAATGGGGACTGGGAGCTGGACTGGGACTGGGGACTAGCGGGCACTCGGGAGAAAGGGTCAGAGGGCAGTGATCGGGGGGGTAGGGCACAGCAGCTCTCAGGGGCTGGGGGCTGGGGCCGAGGGGTCAATGGGGGCTGAGCATAAGGATCAGGGTAGGGGCCAGGGCGAAAGATATCCGAGTGGCTGGGGGGAGAAGGGGCCAAAGCCTGGGCAGGGGATGGCTCCTGGGGCCTTAGGCCCAAGCCCGGGCTCTGGGGCTCTACCTGAGATGCCCGAGGGGTCAGGGGAGCTTTAAAGACATCAGGTGCCTTTAACTCCAGGCTGCCCAGGTGGGGGCCTGAGGAGGGTGAGTCAACAAAGCCCAGGTTTGGAGGCCCATAGCTAGGAGAGGATGCCCCAAGCTCTTCCTTCTTCACCTCCAGGGCTTTCCGAGACTCCCCAAAAGGCGGGGGTGACAGCAGGGGCTCGGAAGCCTTGCCACCCCCTACTCCTGGGCTCTCAGGCACAGCCAGGTTGTCCAATGAGGGGCAGCGGGGTTTGAGGAAGGGGTCAGGTGTGGAGGGCTGGTGTCGGGGGGTGCCAGGTGGGGTAGTGTGGAATTCCCCTGGCTGGCCAGTCCCAGGACGAGATGAGGTGCCCAGCGTCGGGGGCTGCACAGGAGCCCCAGTCGGACTAGGATAGGGAGGATAGGTAGATGGTGCCGTAGGGAAGCGGGGCTCCAGAGCGTAAGCAGGGGCCAGTCCAAAGGGGTCCTGCGAAGGCACTTGGGCGGGCACCTGGGGTGGGAGCTTGAGGAAGAGCTCACCGGGCGAGTCGGGGCCAGGCACCGTGCCCGCCGGCGGCTTCAGGAACCCATCCGCAGAGGTAGACAAGCCGGCGGGGGTAGTGGGGCTGCCAATGAAAATGGTGGGGGCCGCAGCAGGGGGCGGACTGCCCAGTGCCCCTGGCTGGGGGGGAATGCGGAGATGTAGGGCCGGTCGGTCAGTCTTACGGGCCATGTCGCCCACCTTGGTCTGCTTGTTGATCTGGCTCTCAGCCTGCTACGGAGGAGACCAGGCACAGAGCAGTCAGGCTGCTGTGGACAGGCCCTACATCCCCCTACCATCACAGAGGCCACCTGCTACAAGACATCAATGGTGCAGCCTGGTGGGGCCCCCACTCACCTTTTGCACCTTGTTGATGCGGTGAGCCGCCCGGTTATCTTTGGCCTTTTGCTAAAGGATGGAGGACACAGCCTTAGGCCTAGGGCTCAGCCTCATGCCCAGCCCCCATCCTCACATCACTCACATTCCCTACCCAAAAGCTAATCCCTTCTAGCCCAGATGCTTTAGGAGTGGGGAATGGAAAGAACTGAAATTTCCCCCAAATACCTCCCCGCCCCGCTCAGTTCCCAGTCCTGCTGACTCAGGCTTCCTTCTGTCTCACCAGATAGGGGGCTTTGTCAGCAGCTGGAACTTTTCTCCAGAGCTTCATGATTTGTTTGCAACGGCTAGACCAGTCTGGAGGACAGAGGGATTGCATTAGGAAACTTGGCAGGTGACCCCTGCAACTGCCATGTTACCATGTTGTTGTCTCCCTTGCCCTCGCCCCACAGGTACCTGGGTAATCTTGCTTGAGATTGGGAAAGTTAATGTTGGCATACAGCACAGGCGAGATAGTGGAGAGTTGGCCCAATTCCTCATCCTTCTCCCAGCGCTGAAGACTCCGCTGGTTATAGGAGAGCCCGTCGCCCTCACCCTCCGTGGTGGGGGTGGTGGGGGTGGAGGGCGTGGTGCCCCCTGAGCCTGTCCAGGGACTGTCTGGTTCACCTGGTTCTGGGCTAAAGAAGCCCCCGCGCTCCCTGGGGCGCAGGGGCAGAAAGTCACAGGGGGCAGGGTTGCCACACCCCAACCCAGACAAACTCCCTAGAGGCCCCAGGCCAAAACCCTGCCCCAACAGAGGAGGGCCACTAAGAAGGAGGTGGAGAGAAAAAGGGGGAAGTATTACTACAGCAGCATCCAGGAGTCCAAGGTTCCCTCCCTTGGCATGAACCCAACTGGAGGGAAGGGACTATGGGGACGGCCCATGAAGATTAAGCATAGATACCAACCTAGAATCCAAGAATGGGGACTGGCAGAGGCCTGGATAGGAGTCCATTGGGCTGCTGGAGGGGAGATTGCCCAAAGGGAGTCCACCTACAAGAGGCACAGGATCAGAGAAAGGGAGCAAGTGGCCCATCCTGGGGGCAAGCTTGGCTGTACCTGCCCACTAGTTTTCAAACCACCCATATCACCTTGAAGAAAGGGCCTCTGCAGCGGTGTACGGCTGCCATCTAGGCCAGGGGTTCCACAACCCAGATGCTGCTCTCGTTCAGAACCCAGAACATCCTTGAAGAGCTGCTGCAGGTCCTTGGATTCTATCTTGGGCAGTTCTATAAGGGATTGAGGGAGGATGCTGCTGAGGAAGACTGGGGAGCTGAGGGGACACCACACATCTACAAACAGTCATGGCCAGGGAGGTGCTCAGGACTCCCCACTGTATAGATGAGAGTCTCACAAGCAGAATCTTCTTCTCCCACAGAGGACCCTTTATACATGAAGAGAGTGGGTCACAGCCTCACCTTCTGTAGGAATCCTGTCTAAGTCAGAGCTAAGCATCCCTTCTCCCGGGGTTCCTGGCTTCTCGGGGTCACTGGGCACTGGGGATGCCTTTACACCCCCATCCTCAGGTCCTGCAATGAGCAGGAGAAACCCATCAGCCAAGACCAGTATGGAGGTACCACACTGACCACAGAAGGCATGGAAAAGTTTGACAGAGGCAAAACCAAGCTAGGATGAAGTCCTCCCAGCCGGCCTCACCTGGTGTATCAGCCTTGCCCTCGGCACCACGGGATTCTTCATCTGCAACCTCTGTACCATCATCTCCTATAAGCAATAGTCGCCATTCCAATCAGAGATGTCCCACATCTGACATCCAGAATGGGTCTCCAACTCCACAGGCCAGGGCCCTTGGCCTACCCTCAATTCCTGGAGACCAGCCCATCCCCCACCAAGTTCTCTTCCCAGCTCCTAAGCACAGAGGAAAGTTGGGTCCCTTCAGACCTCTTTACCACCACATGACTGACCTTTCTGTAAGGTGGGGAGCTCCTTCCTATCTGAGCCTCCATCCCCCTTGGCTTTTGGGGTTCCTAGTGCAAAGCTTGGCCGGCCCACCCCAACTGCAAAAAGGGCCTTCCGGCTCAGGTCCAACAGCTCCTTCCCAAAGAAGGCCTCCTGTGGGAAGAGGCAGGGGGAAATAGGCTTCTTCATGTTCTGCAGGGAGAATTCCCTGCACCCTTCAGAGCCTAAGGCCCACCTGCAGGTAAGCAGGAAACATGTCCTCTAGTTTGCTTTTCTTGCGCCCTCGCCGCTGCTGCTTCTTCTTCTCTTCTGCATCTGCTGGGCTCTGTTCCACAGAGCCCTCTGTAGGCAGGTCAGCAGGCATCACTGGGGACAGAATGGGAAGTGTCAACTTCTCTAGGGACACTGAGCATGCTGCTCCCAAGTTGGCCTGAGGATGCTTTCTGCCTACTCTCTCCCCCAAAACCAACTGGACCCACCGCCCTCTCAGCCCTTTGAGTGAGCCCTCCTCCGGGCCTCCCTGGCAGTGCCCTATAGGTCCTGTGATCCCCACCTTCTCCCAGGCCCCACTGGAGCCCTCACCCGTCTCACCCTCGTCGGGCTGCCCATCCCCACTCAACACCTCCGCCTGTGCAGCAGGCCCCTTTTTCACACGTGTGTGGGATTTCCGCTGTCGCACCATGAAACCACCAATGCCTATGAGGAGGCAGAGCTGCAGTTGAGAAGCCACTAGGGACCGGGTGAGCCACCCCTCCCCACCCCATTCCCCATCCCAGGGCCTCACCAGGCCGATAGGGTTTGCGTTTGCGTTTTTTACTCTCCTCAGTCTCCTCCTTGCCAGGCTCTACGTCAGGGCTGATGGGGCCCTCCAGTTTAATTTCACACTCCATGTGCTCCACACCACCTGCATTATTTAAACAGAGGAGATGGAGGCAGAGCAGAGGCCTGGGCCCTTTAACTCTGCCATCCTGCCACCCAAGAACAGAGAGCTGAGTGCCTTGCCAGAGCCATTGGACAAGACCAACAGTGGCCTGAGGATGACCAGAAATGACAACGCTGCTCCCTCCCAACATTCAACTCTCACAGGCATGCTCCCGCTACTTTGGCAGATTCCCCAGCCTTACCTTCACCCTTGAGCAGCTCTTCAGTGTCTAGGTCCCCATCCTTCTTGTCATCAGGGCCAAGGGCATCTGAGGGCTCAGAACCTTCCAGCCCAGCCTCGCCTGGGAGGCCAAGCCGTCCTCGCCGCTGGCGCCGCTTGTGTAGGGGTGACATGGTAAGGTTACGCAGCACAGCCATGCCAGTTTCTGTCAGCCACACACCCTCAAAGCGAAAGTACTGGGGCTCTGCACAAAAGGGAAGAGCATGTGACCCCAGGGAAACCAGAACTCCAAGTTTCAGCCTAAGTCCCCAGCTGGGACAAAAGCAGTGAGACACAGACAGACCAGCCCCTGGGGCCTGAAGGGTGGAGAGGACTGGTCACCACTGGGTGCTAGCTAAGGTTCTAATTCTCCATCAATGACCTAGGAGGACTCAGGCTGCTACTGCAGAAGCCTGACTTTGCTCATGATTAACCCTAGGTTCACCAAATATATTCTCTAGCGGTCTGGGGCTGGACGTGCTCCTACTCGCTGAATGCCAGCATACAGTGCCCCAGATGCCAGGAGCAACACCTACATCATGATGGAGGAGATGGCCCCAGCCACTTCAGTGAGGAAACAGCAGTGTCCTGTGCTCTCTGGAGGTGACACTCTGGTAGTACAGAGGCCATGTTTCCTGGTGGAAGGAACTCTGCCTGGGAAACTAGAGGCCTTGGTTGTAGTCATAACTTTGTCAATAACCTAGTGGGTGACCTTGGGCAGGCTACTCAGTCTCTCTGGGTCTTAGTTTCCCCCTCTTAAAATGAGATAAAGTTAGGGGGGTGGAGCTGGACTAGACAGTGTCTAAGTTCTCCTTGGCTTCGGCACTCAGAATTTCACCTGGCTCTTTCACCTTCATAGGCACCAACTCTGGAGGCGCAACAGGTGCTGTGGAGAGAAAGACAAACCAAGGCAGTTTGAGGCGCTGTCCCAAAGCAAGGCACCCCAGTCCTGACTCCTCCTCTCCTTCCCTAGCATCTGGTACTCACCAGCAGGCTTAATTACATAAGGCTGGCAGGAGACACAGTCAAAGCCCTCATCGGCTGCCTGCTCCACATCATCCTCTGTGAAGAGGCTCTCGCAGCCGGCATGCATCCACCTGGAAGAAAGAAGACATGAGGAGATGAACCCAGACAATGCAAAGCTGAGGATAGGGAAGAGGGAGCCAAACCAGGGGAAAGGAGCACCCTCACCGTTCACAATGGCGGCACTGGATCAGAAGGTCCTCTTCCACGTATGGGGCATGGCAGATAGGGCAGGTCACCAGGCTGGCACAGGGCCCACAGTGTGTGTAACTGTTCTGCCATTCACAGTGGAAGCCAGGGGAGGCGGCTCCACATTGCATACAAGACACACACCTAGTGGGAGCAGAAAGACCCTCAGCACCTAAGCTACCCAAGGCAGCCAGCGGTGCCCCTCGCTGAAAGCCATGTGTCCCAGCCTGGTCTTCTAAACCCAACCTGTCATGTGTTCACCATCACATCTACTCTGACATATCAGGCCCAGGCCCCTCTGAAGATCCTGGGTCTCCTTACCACTTGCACTTCCAGCCGCCCTTGGGCACGGTGAGCAGTGGTGGGTCCAGGCAGTAGGTGTGGTAGCTAATGTCACAGTCATCACAGAGCAGCAGGCGTGAGGGGTCTGAGGCCTGGCCGCACACCTCACACACGATGCACTCCACACAACGCCAGCCTTTTAATAGCATCACCTTGGTGATCTGGTACAGAAGATGATATTTCTCAGGGCATGATGGAGAGGAGAGGGCAGACTTCTTAGGGGAGGATGGGACTTTTATGGGTTGGGCTGGAGGACCCCAATGCCCAGGCCAGACCTCCATTTGAGCAAATAAAGGCTACGCAGAGCACTCTCACCTCAAAACTATATAGTGACTCTATATTTAGGCTCCCAGGAACCTCTCCTGGCCACTGCCTCATTATGCATGGACTAGCAACCTTTTACTAGCCAAGTCCCCAACAAGATTATGGATAGGATTAGATTGTACTTCCTCCAATTTTTCTTGAACATTTAAAAACCTGCTACTAATGCAAGTTAAGGAATGTTAGCAGTGGACAAGTTCTAAATGAATATCAAACTGACTAAGTGAACAAAAAGCTGACTAATTATGCTTGAGTCAAAAACACTGCTTTCTCTTTGTGGACATTTGCTTATGATTTTCATTTTACATTTTATCTCCAGACTATATCATGCTTTCTACTAGTAAAGTTCTCATAGTTTCTATAATGGACTGAATCATACCAACAACTCATGGTCTACCACCAAAAAACTATAAAGACCACTACCAATTCCAAAGTATTTTTCCCCAAGATGAGTCTGATAATCACAGGTGACTGAAGAATGACTTTCACTATCAAAGGCCACTTTAAGTAGTGTGGGGGCCTGGGATAAGAAATAAGTGACCCCATTCCCCAACCCAGGCCTCTTGGGCTCTGAACTTACCTTGCTGTTGACACAGTATGGGTGATAGCACTGCGAACACTGGGAACAGGCAAGGAGGTGGCCCTCTGCCCCCCGGCCAAAGCTGCCACATACTACACACATGTCCTGGGGAAATACACAGAAACCCAATGTCCAACTAGGTAGGTCTCCTTTTCCCACTCAGTCCTGGCAACTAACTACAACTCTAATCTGAGGGAAGGAGTCAGGGAACCAAAAGCCCAACCCCTGGCCTCAGGACACTGTGAGCCATCATGGGGCCATGTTCCTTCTTAGCTTGATGTGTTGCCTAGCTGGTGTGGCTCAGCGGTTGAGTGTCAACCCAGGAACCAAGTGGTCACCGGTTCAGTTCCCAGTCAGGGCACATACCTAGGTTGTGGGATGGATCCCTGGAGGTAACCAACTGATCAATGTTTCTCTCTCACATCTCTCTCTCTCTAAAAATCAATAAACTTGTTTTTTTAAAAATAGCCTGATATGGGTAAAAGTAAGAAACAAAAGGAGAAGATGGGTAAAGATTGGGGAGGCTGAGAGAGTAACATATGTGCCAGTATTCTATCAGCTTTGTGGGATCATTCAGGTGAGAACATACGTAAGCTCCCTTCCACAGGGCAGAAATCATTTCTGCCTTTTCACGGCTATATCCCTAGCTTCTAGTTCAGTGCCAACCTCAGAGGTGACACTCAAGAGAAATCTGATGGATAGACAAAAAAATGAACAATGTGATTCCAATTCACTGTTTTCTGATTAGCTGGTAGAGAAGTAGGTCTTTGGTTTTCTGCATCTGCTCTCCCACCTAAACACATACACCCAATGTGAGTTTGCCAGTCACATATGATACCTGCATTAGGACAAACTTGTCTGTATTGGAGAAGAGAACCACAGTATTTTGCATGGTGTCGTCATCATCATCTTCTTCCTCCTTGCTGGGAGAGCTATCGATATCAGCAACCTTATAGGCAGAGAGTTGTGGAATGTGAGGCAGCTAAATCTGCGCAAACTAAGCTGCCTTTTCCTCTTGGTACTGGGGAAGGAGGTATGAACCCCTGGCTAAATGAAGGTCCGAAGTGAGACTAAGAAGCAGAAGAACATCCCAGCTCCCAAATTGGGCCTCAGCCCAACAGTAGAGATTTCAGAGAAGCCTGGGGGCCAAGTGGACAGAAGGAGTAGACAGAGCGGACAGGCCCTGAGCTAGCAAGCAGGCAAGTGAGCGTGCAGGGGACTGACAGGAGTAAAGGATGTTTAATCTGGAAAGAGCCAGCTGACGCATGTTTGGGGGATGGGAAGCCTCTCCTTACTACCAGAGTCTCAATGGAAGAAGTGGTTGATTTTAGCCGGGCCCGTCCTCTCCCACGTCCTCCATGTGCTCCTCCACGTGGCCGGCGTCTTCCTGGGAAACTACTGCTGCGACCCTGAGTGAAGGAAGTGGATAATAACAGGGAGAAGTTGAGGACTTGTGTGTTGGGTCCACAGGTTTAGAAGGAAGAGAAGAAACTAATGAACAGAGCATAACAGGTAATAAAGGCCAGGAGTCCCAGCAGGGTAAGGGAAAAGCTAACTCTCAGACAGCAACAAGTAGGCAGCTCTTCTCCCAAGCAAAAGTGGCCAAGTGGTACAACGATAAAAATACTGATGTTAAAGGCCCAAGTTTCTAGTTGATTCTATTACTAAGTAACCATGAAGCTGGGAAAGTCAATTCCCACTCCATGTATTAGTATTCTCCCTAATAAAATAAGAGTGGACTAAAGGAACCCTGACAGTCTAGAATTCAGTAAGCCAGGTGGGAAGGTATCAGTGACACAGGATTGTACCTCTGCTGTTTTTAGCATGAAGCTGACCACATCCAGTGACTGGAGAGCCCCTTACCTGTTTGATGCGGGAACGAGCTGGGGAGCTGCGCCGCTTCCCCTTGTCCCCTTCAGCTTTGCCTCCACTGACAGCTGTCCCAGTGTCACACAACAGTGAGTCATCAGTCTCCGGCAGAGAGTCAGTACAGAGCCGAAGGGAGCCTTCATCTCGAGCTGGACTAACATCTGTAGATACCCCCAACTCCATAGACAAGGAGCCACCCCCCTCGGGGTCAGGAGAGCCCAGCAGGGGCTCTGAGCCAGGAAAACTGGCACTGGCATCGCCCTGGCTCAGATTGGAGATCTCATTAACGATGTCGGATTTGATGAGAACAGGTGGGATAGGGGCCACTGGTGCACGTGGCTCCTCTTGCTCTTCACAGGGTGAGCCCTGCCCTGTCTGCTTGCACTCTGGGCCATAGACCTCCATAGGGGTCACAGGGGCCAGCTCCTCGGGGTCCAGGAGCACAGGGGAACCCTTAAGTTCACTAGCCAAACTGCCAGGGGTCTGTCCAGCCTCTGGCTGGGAATCAGGAGTGTCAGTCCCATCCAGAGGGGCTGTGTCTTCCCCCAGGCCAGAGAAGTCTTCCAGGGCTGGGGCAGGACTGGGTGCAGGGCAGGAAAGGTTCCCCATGGGGGAGGGGAGAGGACTAGTAGGGCTAGGCTCCAAGGCTGGGCACTCAGGTTCTGGGGCTTTCTCAATCTCCATCTCAGGTGGCTCGGCCTCATGTGAAACCTCCATTGCCTTCTCTATGGGACTCAGTGGGGAGGGAATGGACAGTGGCAGAGCAGGAGGAGAGCACTGTGAAGGAGGGGAGTTCTGGGGAGGTAGGGAATGCTGGAGGAGTGGAGAACACCGAGGGGGAAGGGGCTCCATCAGGATGGGAGAGGCCAGTCCCATTGGGGATCCTGGAGATGGGGGAAGGATCATAGGGGGTACAGGCTCGGGGTCAGTGCAGTTAGCTTCTGGTGGAGGGCTAATGGGTGTCTCTAGGATGGGGGCAGCCAATGGTGACTCAGGGTCACTGTCCCCTTTGGCACCAAAGGGGTACTCTAACTCCCCCAAAGGAGAGAGGGCTGGTGGGGCTACAGCTGTGATAATGGGTGAGAGCGGAGGAGGAAGTGGATCTGGAAGGAAAGAGAAAAAGGGAGGCTCTTAGATTAGATGTGCCATAAAGAATCAAGACTGTCCCAGAGAAAGAGGGTACTAACATCCCCTTACCTGGTGGCATCAGCTGAGGTGACAAGGATGGCTCCCTAGTTGGAGACAACGGTAGCTCCTCAGGCAGAGGGGACAGAGGTGGTTCCCCAGGCTCAGACAGAGCCGGCTCTCCAAGCAAGGGGGATAAGGGTGGCTCCCCAGGTGGGAGGAACAAGGGCAATTCCTCAGGTGCAGAGCATAGGCTTGGCTCCCCAAGGGGCTCTTCAGGTCGAGGGGACAGGCATGGTTCCTTAGGGTGGGAAGACAGGTGTAGCTCCTCAGGCTGGGGGGACAGGTGTGGCTCCTCAGGCCGGGAGGACAGGCGCAGCTCCTCAGGCACAGGAGATGGCTGTCGCTCCTCAGGCATGGGGGATGGGTGTGGTTCCTCAGGCTGGGGGGACAGGCGTGCTTCCTCTGGCTGCGGGGACAGATGTGGTTCTTCCGGCTGGGGGGACAGGTGAAGCTCCTCAGGTGCAAGGGATAGGCACAGCTCCTCAGGCTGGCGGGGCAGAAGCAGTTCCTTGGCTGCAGTGGACAGGCATGGCTCCTCAGGGCGAGGGGACAGGCGCGGCTCCTCAGGGCGAGGGGACAGGCGCGGCTCCTCAGGGCGAGGGGACAGGCGCGGCTCCTCAGGCCGGGGGGACAGGCGCGGCTCCTCAGGCTTGGGGGACAGGCGCGGCTCCTCAGCCTTGGGGGACAGGCGCGGCTCCTCAGGCTTGGGGGACAGGCGAGGCTCCTCAGGCTTGGGGGACAGGCGAGGCTCCTCAGGCTTGGGGGACAGGCGCGGCTCCTCAGGCTTGGGGGACAGGCGCGGCTCCTCAGGCGTGGGGGACAGGCGCGGCTCCTCAGGCTTGGGGGACAGGCGCGGCTCCTCAGGCTTGGGGGACAGGCGTGGCTCCTCAGGCTTGGGGGACAGACGCGGCTCCTCAGGCCGGGGGGACAGGCGCGGCTCCTCAGGCCGGGGGGACAGACGCGGCTCCTCAGGCTTGGGTGACAGGCGCAACTCCTCAGTTGTGGGGGATAGGTGCGATTCCTCAAGTGGGGGGCAGAATTGCAGCTCCTCAGGCAATGGCGACAGGGGTGACTCCTCCAGTGGTAGGGACACGAGCAAGTCCTCTGGTGGCGGGGACGCAGGGGAGTCTTCAGGTGGTGGGGATGTGGGTGAATCCTCAGGTGGTGGGGATACACGTGAAGCCTCGGGTGGAGGGGATGTGGGAGACTCCTCAGGCGGTGGGGACAGGGGAGATTCCTCAGGCGGTGGGGACAGGCGCGACACCTCAGGTAGGAGGGATAGGCATGATACCTCAGGTGGGGGGGACATAGGTGAGTCTTCAGGTGGTGGGGACATGGGTGAATCCTCAAGTGGTGGGGAAAGGCGTGAAGCCTCAGGTGGTGGGGAGAGGGGAGACTCCTCTGGTGGGGGGGACAGGGGTGATTCTTCAAATGGTGGGAACATACGCGATGCCTCAGGTGGTGGAGACATGGGTGACTCCTCAGGTGGAGGAGACATGGGTGACTCCTCAGGTGGTGGAGACAGGCGAGATGCCTCAGGTGGTGGGGAAGTGGGTAATTCCTCGGGTGGTGGGGACAGGGGAGATTCCTCAAATGGTGGGTTCAGGGGTGATGCTTCAGGTGGTGGGGACAGGGGTGTCTCAAGTGGAGGAGATGGGGGTGACTCCTCTGGTGGAGAAAAGGGTGACTCTTCCAGTGGAGAAAAAGGTGATGATTCAGGTGGGGGAGACAGAGGAGACTCCTCAGGCGGTGGAGAGAGGGGTGATTCCTCAGGCGGTGGAGATAGACGAGATGCCTCAGGCGGTGGGGATGTGGGTGATTCCTCAGGTGGTGGGGACAGGGGCGACTCCTCAGGTGGGGGCAGCAGTGGCATCTCCTCATTTAGGGGGGCCTCCAACTGTGGCTCAAGTTGGGCCCCTGCTCTCCCTGTAGATATAACATACTGTGCTCCTATCTAGCTCAACTCCACTCCACAGAAAGTACAGAGTCTAAGGCAGAGCAGAAACTGTCCCTTACCACAGAACAGAAGGGGACTTTCATGGACCCTCAAACCCTACTCACCTAGTGGTTTGGCTTCACATTGCAGAGGCCCCGGTTCCTTCGGTTGCATAGAGGTCACATGCCCACCCTTTGGCTGCCCTTGGCATGCAACGTACAGAGCATCGGGCTCATCAGTGGGGGTATCACCAGGCTCTGGGGGTGAGAATCTGCAGAGGGTACAGGGGAGTAGGCATTGTGGCTCTCATCAGCTATCAACTCCTAGAGAGTGTACTGGGGTAAGGCATGAATGCCATGGGTTGTACTGCCCATCTTAGGGCTCCCTCTGCCAATCTCAGCATTTCCGATCCCACAGCCCAATCTCTTTCAGTCCACACTACTTACCTGCTACAGACAACAGAACGCTGCTCAGCAACAGAACTGATAGGCTGTCCTCCCTGGGTTTTGTGACAGCGATAACAGAGTGAGTAGTTCTCGAACCACTCAGAGTTGGGATTCAGCTCTGCTGAGCCTGCCCCACAGGACCGGCATACCCGGCACGCCTAGAGAAAGGAGAAAGCAAAACAGGCATCAGTGAGACAGCAGAGACTAGAGGGGAGCATGGGGCTTGTCACAACAGAGAAACTCCAGATGTTATAGGAGGCAGAATTAGAAGAGTAAGGCAGGATCAAGGACCCTCACCTTGCACTTCCAAGAGTGAGCAGGCAGTTCTTCCATAGGTGGTTTTAGGCAGAAGGTATGGTATCCTTTGTCACACGTCTCACAGACCAACATCTTAGAGTCATTCCCAGGTTTCCTGCAGAGACAGGGCACATAACCGGGTCCCTCCCTGCCCTTGTTTTTAACCCTAAACTGTGCTTTGCCTAAGGCTTTCCTCCTGCCTTCCCATTCTTACCTGCAGGCTTGGCACACTTTGCATTCAGGGCACTGCCAGCCAGCACGCTTGCGGGCAGTCAGAGCAGTGTCCAGGCAGGCCCCATGATAGTGATGCCCACAACTGGTACAGAAGAACAGGTCACACAATTCCCCTGGTCCCTCACATACTGCACAACGAGCCTCCTCTGCAGTCAAAAGGGACAGAGAACACAGGTCAGATATGGATTCCTTGCAGGTCTCAGGACAGTGCTGTCTACATAACAGGCATTCCATGGACCAGAATGAACAAATACACAGTTACTAAGTGTCTGCCTAATATATGCTAGGCATTGTTCTAGGCATTGCAGACATCATAGTAAATAAGACAGGCAAAGCCCCTGCACTCTCAAAGTTCACACCTATTTTAATAAGGCAGACTGACAGTATAAAATTACCATCGTTGATAGTGCTCTGCAAAGTACAAACCCCAGGCACTCTTGACCCCTCATTGCCTGATGTACAAGGAGCAGGACTTCTCACCCAGATGTGCGGCACCCTCACTGTGCTCCGGGCATAGCAGCTGCAGTGTTTTCATGGATAAGAAGGAACCGCTGGCAGTGGCACAGGGGAAGTGGTAAAGCCGTGGGCATCCAGGTGAGCGACAAGGGATGGAGGCACCGAGCCTGGTGCAGTGGGAGCAGCGCTGCCAGGGTGGAAACAAAGCCTCAGTGCCAGTCAGCTCACTCCAGAGCAATATATCAGGCACTAGCTCTGCCCCACTATGCCCACTGCCCTTCTAATTCTACCCTGACTCTCAGAAGCCCAATAACCCTGTCCACCCTGCCCTTTACCTCTGCAATCCCCTGGCCCCAGCCCCACCTGTGAGATCCCTGAGAAGATGGCCTTGTCCACACCACATAGCTCTGGGCCCCCCTTCCCCCATACACCGGCCGACCACACAGCACACCAATGGTGAGCCCAGCAGGACCCTGTTTAAGTAGAAAAAGGCAAACAGAAAGGAATGAATTAACAAAAAGGTGATCGCTGGCTTTGGACCACCCAGCCCTACCTTCTTTCCTGCCCAGATCAGTTACTTACCTCCAGGTTCTCCTAGGTGGGCAGGTGTCAGGCCCTCAGGGAAACCAATCTGTGATAGGTCCTCACTGGGCAGTGCTGCCTCATTGTGCTCTGAGTTCCCCCCAGGAGACACCACTGGACACCGGGGCCAGTCAAATGGCAACTCAAAGCGCCGTAGCTCCCGCTGCCCATGCAGACTGGGCTCCCCGCAGTTACAGAGAGCACAACGCCGCAGTGGACCCCCACTGTGGACACACAAGCATCAGCACCATGCCAGGCCCCTGCCCACAGTCACCCCCCATACCCCCCGACAACCCCATGATTTAACACGCCTGTGCTTCCCAAACACTCATTTTCCTAAATATTCCTCTTGAACAACCCAGAATCTCAGATCAAATCCTTTTGTACCCTTATGTCCTCATTTCCCCAAACTATTTACCTGCAGTCCTGAGGTGGTTCCTGAGGCCTGAGACCCCCAGAAGTGGGCACAGATACCTCCACCACATGTGGGTTGGGAAGGTCTGCCTCAGTGGCACCTGACTCCTCAGAGGCTGCATGTCCATCAGCTGAATGAACAAACAGAGAAGCATACATCAGCCATCATCCACTATTTAAATACTAGTCTAGTCACCAGACCTATGAGATTATCTAAAACCGTTGGTGGATCACACTGAGGGCATTTTGACTTTTGTCCCAAAGAACAAAGTCCTTCAATTACCCATCTATTAGACAGACTTAGCTCCTGTCCTTGTGCCAGGACTAGAAATTTAAGGTTGTCTGGGATTAGCAGAAAGCTGTCAGTAAACCCAAAATTTGCCCTACTCACCTGCCGGTTCTGAATCTTTATCCTCACCAGGCGGCTTCTGGCTATCCATCCCTCTCTCCGACTGGGCAGGGCCCTCTCGGGGAGACCTGTCAAAGCCAAAAAAGATATCTGTATGCCCAGAAAGTCTCTCCACTAAACACTTTTCCCAGAATCCTAGGAGGAATGCAGCTAAGGTATCTAGACCTTACAGAAATCAGAACAAAGCCATACCTACAATTCCTGCACTAATGACAAAAAAGTTCTGCCTAACCTTTATCCCACTGCCTACTTCCTCCCCAGATAAACACTGACCCTCTTCTCCAACTCTGGATTCTCAGAGGATCCCCTCCCTTTTCCCACTTCCTAACTCCTACGAGTTCCCAGGGCAATAGCATCCAACTAGAAGCACATCCAGTCTACAGCTACAGTAGCGTCCTTTGCCTCACATCTGAGTTCTGGGCTTCTGGTGGGCCCTATCCCTGTCCTTTTCCCTGAGGCCTCAAGTCAGCTACCATCCTAGAGGTCTGTCAGTGCCAACCAATGGGTAATCATAACCCAAGAAGTCTGAGTACAGCTGGAATCCCTCTCCCAGACACAGAGTCTGGGGTCTTGCAGGCTATAGAACACGTTACTGAAACTAAAGCCCAGGTATGGATAGATCTCCCCAACCTCCACTGGTTCCAACCAGGACACCCCAATCACAACATAAGAAACTCCCCAATTTCTACCCACTGCCTAACCAAATCCAGCTCAGGCCTGGCCCCTGCAGCAACTGAACTCAGGATCTCACCCAGCCTGAAGTCCTCAGGTTGTTGCCCTTAGCAACGCCAACTGCCCTTCTTCCTAAGATATCCCTAGTTAACAGAAGTGGGCCTTAAGAGTCACTGAGCATGTGTAGCCAGGCCTGAAGCTAGGCATGCTGGGAGTCGTAGTCTCAGGAAGCACACTGCCACTTGGAGGAGTTCTAAACAGGACAGGACACAGCCCAGCAGAGTAGCTTCCTTCCTCTTCTGTCAACCAGGGTTTCCACACGCACTATGGGGGTGTGGAGTAACGGTCCCCTCTTCTAAAATATGCCTGCCTATATCAGAGCCAAATGAAACAAACATTAAAGTTATACATAACAAGATTGAGACCCACATCTTTGGGCATATTTTCCTAAACCTCAGAGAGAACTAAACACAGCCCAAAAAAGAAAGAAGAATAAGAAAAATTACAGAGTAAGGTAGAAAAAAGGGTTTCTACAGAAGGAAGAAAGGGATAGGTGCCAGCAGCTATTAGTGGTATCTAAGGTAAGGGCTTAAGCAGAGAAAGAAAAGTATAGTATTCCCAGGGAAGGAGGAGGTTGGGGAGAATCCCTAAAACAGAACTCTAAATAAAATTTGAGAAGTTTATCTCTCGGCTTTTCCACTCCTTTTGTTTAACCAGAGGGGTCACATACAAACCTTAGCAAGGACAAGCCCCTCTTCTCAAACCAACTACCAAATAACCTTGTCGGCCACTTGGGGTTGAGTGACTGGGGCAGATGAGACAGGGGAAACCCTCAAAGGTGCCCAGAACCAATAAATCAATTACTTTAAGAACCACAATATTAGTTTTCATTCCCTGAACTCACACTCCACTTCCAGAGATTAATAATGAGCCTCTGTGACATGTCACAGGAAAGGAAATTTTATTTTATTCCCCCCAAACTATCAGAAGCTACTAGATCAGGAAAGTGAAGTATCACTTGATGCCTGTTCCCTCCATTCCCAAACCATCTCTTTCCAAAACCTACCATACAACCACACCTGAAAGGAAAGCAAGGTGGTTATCTGGCAGGCCCAAGAAAAGCTGCTCTGGAACTTCAAGGGGCCCTTAGAAGCCACCTATGAGAAGCAGGGGCTGGAGGTCAGGGCACCAGCCAGGCTCCTCTTCCTGTTCAGACATTCAAGGCTTGACCACACCCAGAAAGCTTCAAAATTTCCTAAATATGTGAATTTTACTGTATGCCCCCAAAGATCTTCCACCTGCTCTGCTCTTAAAGTTAAGTCACAAATAAAAAGCAACAGTGATAATACAGTGGGTGGGAGGAAGACTGCCTCACACAAGGCCAGAGGGACAAATTCCTCTGCCCTCCCCCGAGCACAGCCCTCTCAAGCTGGTAAGCTTGAGGAGGTACAAAAACCACCTGCATCCAGCCTTGGAGGACAGAGTACCAATATCCTCCAAAGCCACAGCCTCACTCATGAAGCCACGGAAGATGAGAGATCACAAAGTGAAGAAGAGAATGTCCTCCAAGCTGCACTATATCTAGGGGTAACTCCAAGAAGCCTGAGCCCCATTTCCCTACCCCTGCAGTCTAGCACCTGCACCCCAATGCTGAGTCCCAGCTGACAGGCCCCTGAACAGATCTAAACAAATAAATACCACAGGTTCCCTGTCCCATCATTCACAGCCAGAAACCACACACACATATATACATCAAGGGTTTTTTCACTAGTTCTAAAATGAGCTAATGCCTGGCTAGGCTTCCTCTGGGTAACTAGAGATCCCCAGAAGTACAGATCTAGGGAGTAAAACTGTGCTGGCTCCCCTCAGTCCTAGGCCTAAGAAGCCCAAAACAGCAAGGAAGAAGACAAGGTGGCACACTTTCCTCCCTGCCTCTATCCCAGACCAATAGCTTTCACTCCATTTTCCCAGCCAAGGGGGAAATGGAGGCTTGGAGGGGTGAAAGGCTGAAGCAGGCTCTTGAGTGAACAACTTCTGTAGGACTCAGGACTTCCTGGTTCCCAACCTGAGAATCAAACCACACCTCTCCGCACCCTCATTTTGGGTTGACCCTCTAGGAAGAATCCAAATGGCAACACTAGTCCTGTAGACCCTCTAGACCAGCAGTCGCCAACCTTTGGGACCACCAGTGATCCACGGACCACCGGTTGACGACCGCTGCTCAAGAGAGTCCCTGGGTAAACCTGAGGTAATCCACAGCTAACAGGGAGAGGCCCCTCCTAAGGAAGTTCACTGAGGACAGACAACAGGAGGGGTCCTCCATAGGAGGCAGGGGCAGAGAGCGTGGGTGACAGCTAACCTCACTCTACCACCCCTGTGCCACCTCCCACCTTGGGGATAATATCCAGGAATCTTTCAAGGGCAAAATCCCTATTTTCTCCTTCCCAAGACCAGGCTCAAAGAGATCTAGCCCATGTATGTATGTTTCAGGGGGTGGAGTGAAGGAGTAAAACACACCAGCCAAATCCCTGCTGGGCAGCATGACAGCTGCGAGAGGGGCTGTCCCAGCCCAGGGCCCAGAGGCATGAGGTTCATGCTGCACTCTTCCTACACTCACATGTACACCCCCTTCTCCTCAGTACCTTCGGACAGGTTTGGAAACACTAGCTTCTGCAGAAAGAAACTCTGCAGATCATTTCTCCTCCAAAGAGATACGGTAAGAATTGGGACAGGAGCAGAGGGCCAGTTAACATTCCCTGATCAAAAAGGGTTGGAGAGGTTGGGATGGGCCTGCAGGATTGGCCAAGGACTTAGGAGCAACCAGCTCACCACACCAGGTCCTGAGAAAGCGGGAGACAAAAGCCATTTTTTGCAGCCCACATTCGCAGGGAGCAAATCTCAACTGCCTCCTCCATAATCCCCTAGAGATTATGTCCATCCTGATCGGAGGGGAGGCAAACCAGGCTAAGACAGCACTAGGCCTCGCTGCGGTCACTTTGCCAGGCAGGGGTAGTTTAAAGTTGCCCAGCAAGGCCAGACTGCCCCCAGCCCCACCTCCTTCTTGCACCAGCCACCCCCTTCATCACACTAGTCAGTTTCCACACACTGTCCCCTGTCCACAGTAAAAGAAGGCCTGGTGAAGGACCCAGGATTCCTTGAGTCTCCCAGAGGACTGCTGAGGACCCCGATGGGCAAGAACAACCTTAAAGTCCAACCTGGCAGTAAGTCTGACCTGGCAGTGGCACCCTCCCTACCCCCGCCCCCCCCCCAAGTTATTCTGTTCCCAAGGCCCACAAGGAACCCCGAGGGAGCAGCAGGAGTCGAGGAGGATTGGTGCTGGCATCGGGGCCTGGGTCCTACTTGAGTAGAGCTCCCCCAACACAAAAATAAACAGGCAGAGAGGCGATCTGGCCGGGTTTCCAAAACTCCCGTGGTTCCCCGAACCCCGAGTCTTTAACGAGGCACACCCCAAGACACCAGGCCTCTGTTCTGCCCCAGCCACTGGTTCAGGTTCCCTTGACAGACCCTGCCAACAGAGCCCTCCTCAGCCCTGGCACCCCTTTCTCCAACCTAAAGGCCAGCTCCGGCCAAGACAGTCCATCTGGCGGTGCCCCGAGTCCAACCCTTTCTGGGCCTTGGCCGGACGGACTTCACTCACCTCTTCACAGGGCGATCCAGGAATCCTCATCCGAGAACATGGCCAGAGCCCGGGCCGCTCCCCGACCTCCAACCGCCAGAGCGATCACAGCCGCCCCCCGCACGGGGGGGCTGAGGGTGGCCAAGAACGGTAAATCCAGGTCGGAGTGGCCACCCTCCCCTCCAAAAAAAAAGCAAAGAGCCAAAGACGGGTTCTGCGCTTCAGGTTCCAGCAGTTTAGGTTTCCATGGACAGCCCGAGGGCGGCGAATCCCGAGCGGACACAAAGAGAGCACCGGTGGCTTTGATCTCGGGAGCGCAGGCTCCGCATCCGCGTCGTCGGGCGGCCTCTTAGTCCTCGGGCCGGGCCAGCGCCCCGGCCGCCGGCGCCGGGCTCGGGCAGGACGTCGAGGCTCTCCAGATGGAACGTCGAGGCGCCTCCCCAGCGGCCCGGAAGAAACGCCGCGCCGCCCCGCGCCGGCCCGGATGGCACGGGAGCCCCTCGCGGGAGCGCCGAGCCCCTCTCCCCGCCCGGGCCGGCGCCCCGGGGCCGCGCGAGCTACGGCGACGCGGAGACGGCGGGGCCGCGGGGCTGAACCTGACACACACCCAGCGCCGGGCTCCTCGACCCCGAGCGCTCGCCCTCGGCGGCTTCGAGCCCCCCACCTTCTGCTCCCCCCCGGGGAAGGGAGGAGGGTAGGTGGGCGAGGAAGAGGAAGGGGCGGGCGGTGCGAGCCCTCTGCCCGCTCTCCACCGGCCGCTCCAGGCCCTGCGCTCGCCTCCCTTCCCCTCTGGCCTCCGGAGCTGCCCCGCCCCCGGCCTGGCCGGCTCAGATCGGCGACACTCCCTCGACCCCCGGCTAGCTGTGGTCGCGGGGGGCCTCGAGGTGTACGGCCCAACCCCGGCTCCCGGCGCCGGGGGGTCAGGAAACTGAGCGGAAAGTGGGGAACGAGGCAGCCATTTGCAACCGGAGAGGAAAGTAGTGCAGCGCGGCGCCGCTCCGCCTCCCCCCCTCCGCCTCCTGTTCGGCCGGTAGGGTGGTTCCTGCGAAGGGGCTACTTCCTGGCCCAAGGTCTCGGCAGCGGTCGTGGAGATTCTGGAAGCCTCCGGTGCAAGATCCGGGGGGGCCCTTTGGCCTGGGGAACCCCGCTCGCGAAGGGGAGAAAGGAGAAGATTGGCCCTATTTTGTGTTGGAGCGGAGCAGCGGAGGGATACGGCCCTCTCGGAGGAAAGGCTGTGACTCTGCAGTTCTACGCACACGCCGCGGGATCCCTCCGCCGCGCGTTAACCCCGGCGGCGCCGGGCGGCCGCGGGGCAGACACGTGGGAACGAAGCCCCCCTCCTCTGCGCCCGGGCCCTGGCACTGCCTCCTTCACTGCCCGGTTCGGGAAACTAGGACTTCGGCCACTTTCTAGTTCCGTTCCCTTGGAGTTCTAGGTCCCCGAAACTCCCGCTGCCCCCTTGAATTAACCAGAAGCAATCTTTCCTGGGAGGGGGATAGAAGAAGAGCCAGGAGATTGGCCGCTGCTCTGCATCTTGGGAACTGGAGTCCGCAAATGGAGAAAGTGAGGCACGGCGCCTGGCGCTGCAAAGGGTGGCTTCTTGCCACGTTCAGGGACCGAAGAAAAAGCGGAACGAGTCGTTGCTTCTGACTCTCAATACCCCTCGTGAGGAAAATATACTGTCAGTAACCCCCCCATTACCACACACACCTCCCCCATCAAAACATAAATGTAGTTCCCTTTCTTTCCCGGGTGCCCCGACCCCCAGTCTTTTCGGATCTTCAGGGCCTGTGTCCCCTCTTTTTTTTAGTAAACTAGAGGGGCTGTACCTTGGATCCTGGCTGGAGTACTGTTTGCAGATCCCAAACACTCTGTTTGCAGACACCCCCCCACCACCACCACCACCACAAGTCTGGATGAGGAATGGAATGCCTTTTCTGTCTTAGCTGTACCCAAGGGATGGTCAAGAGGAGACAAATTCATTATGTACTGGATACTTTATATATTCTTAGTTATGCATTACGTGGATTATGTCTGTATTACAAATCAAGAGACTGAGGATAAAATTGTCCAACAAACCACATCTAGTGAGAAGTAGAGCCATGTGTAAACAATGGCCATGTTTTTCCTAGGATTGAGTAATATATAATGTGTATATATATATATATATATATATATATATATATTTTAAGGAAAATGTGGAGAAAGAAGCAGGCAAATCACGTGCAGGGCCAATTCTGTGGGAAAGGGTTTACAGTGCTATCCAATAGAATTTTCTGCAATGATTAAAATGCCTTATAACTACACTATCTAATATGCACTATAGGTGCACTAATATAACTTGGCCACATGTAGCTATTTGAAATGTAGGTGGTACAACTGGGGAACTATTTAATTTTAATACTAAATTAAACTTAAAACGCCATGTGTGACTTGTGGCTTTCATATTGGAGAGTGCAGGAGATATAAATCCCTACTGGCCAGAGTCATAGAAGGGATCAGGGCTAGGAGTGTCCTGTGCTAGCCACACACTAACATCATGTGCCCTGCACTGACCATGCAGGTCTATTTCAGCAAAAAATTCCAGCAGTAATCCCACAACCGTCCCAGCTATAGTGGAATAAATAAACCAAGAGACAAAAGTTGGAAAATGGAAGGCCCCTCCCTACTCTCTGCATCCAAAGGCAGGGAGGTAGACTCCACCAGAAAGACCTCCAATAACAAAATAGCTACCATTTCTTAAAGGTTTATTATGTATGAGAAGCTGTGCTAAGCATTTCATATATCACCTCAGTTTAATTCTCACCTCAACCCTATGAAGGTTTGACTATACTTCATAAATGAGAACTTGAGGCTCAAAGAGATTAAGCAAGATTACACAACTAAGTGGAAGAGTAATTATTCCAACCCAGCCATTCACCACTATTCTTGACTACTATCCAGCTTTGAAGCTGACCGGTACACTTCTAGAAACCCTCAGGCAAAAGTCTATACCAAACCACATGGAAATGGCAGCAGGAAGGTAGGTACCTGTAATGAGTGTTCCAGGTGAGATGTGCAAAAGGACCTAATTTAATGTAAGGAGAGAGGGCGATGACAACCCTAAAGAGATTCCTAAGCCACTAAGATTGCTCTTTGCAGTATGCTTCTTCCAGCAGCCCTTATTTCTTTTTAGATTCTGGATCAGAGATGCAAAAGCAGTTGTCAGGGCTTCTGAAAACCAGCATGACAAACAGTTATCCCCAACCATAAGTCCAACTGGCCTGGAGCCAAGCACTAGCAAGATCACAGCTAAAAACCACACCTAGCCCTAACCAGTTTGGCTCAGTGGATAGAGCATCAGCCTGCGGACTCAAGGGTCCCGGGTTCGATTCCGGTCAATAGCATGTACCTTGGTTGCAGGCACATCCCCAGTGGGGGGTGTGCAGGAGGCAGCTGATCGATGTTTCTCTCTCATCGATGTTTCTAACTCTCTATCCCTCTCCCTTCCTCTCTGTAAAAAAAAAATATTTTTTTAAAAAATCATCATTCTCCCCTTTAAAAAAAAAAATCACACCTAGATATTGTCTATTCTCCCCAACTAAGAATACCTCAGTCTCCCCTAGTTGGCAGGAGAAGTTTATGCCCTCCTGTGAAGGCTACCATTTAGGTAACTCCTTGGAGGAAATATTCGGCCAATTAAGCCCTAGGATTGGTGGGAAGTGGGGGGTAGGCTCAGAAACTATACATATATCGGGCCAAACCTTCCTAGCTGTAATATATCCATCCTCCTACTGAGGTAGTGGACCAATAAGGACAGAAGCAGTAGCCTTGGCGCCTAAAAAAGAGCACAACTCCAAAGATGTGAAAGGCATCAAAAGGTCACCAAAGGTATGAAAACAGTAAAGAAAATCTGTTTTAATGAAAGGCACTGTAGACATGGGGATACAAGAGGATGGATATACAACAGAGGCATTATTTCTTACTTTACTCAATTCTCTTAGAAAGACAAAAGTTTAGTCCCTGCCTCTATACTCATTCTCGATTCTTACATCATTAGGAATGAGGGGCTTCCTTCCTCTTCCCCAAATCCTACCTTCTCTCTGAGAAGGCCCAGGAGAGAAGCTAGGTCAGTTGTGGCAGCTGGCCACTAGAGGGTAGTGTTTCTGTAGTTAAGGTGCTCTTGGGAGCCTACAAACTTGGATGGGTGTGGCAGCCAAATGGTACCCGTAAAGGAAGTCTTAGGGTAATGGTCCTGAATGAGTGAGAAGTAAGGAATAGGAACAAGGTAGGAGGAAAGAAATTAGCCCTGAATCCTCACCAAAGACCACAGTCATCAATCCTTGGAAAATGAGATATGTGTTCTCCCATATACAGAGAAGTCAACTACAAAAAGATTTCTCAGTTTATTTGCATATATACATTGTCATCCCAGGGAGCTAGCTCCACTTCTGGAGTCCCTAACTCCTTTCACCCAGCCAACATCCAAAACCTACATAGGAGACTGGGTCCTGAATACCCAGGACTCATATCGCAACCCTGCAGGTTATAAGAATTCATTTAGCAAAAACAGAGGCCAGTGCCCATTAGACATCCTTGCCCCTTTGTAAACATTGACAACCAGGCTACTGGAGCCTGGGGAAAGTGTGCAAATGTAAGGGTACCATTACTGTGTGCCCAGAGGGCCAGGGACACAGCTGGCAACCATACCCGTGAAGTCCTGAGGACCTGCCCCCACTGTGGCCTGGCAAGTGCCAGGGGAAGAATCCAGGCAGCTACCCCATGCTTGAGGGTTCACATGAGACTGCAGCGGCGCTCTTGCCCGTAGGAATTCTCCACACGGGCAATCTCCTGGATGACTTTGGTGAAGATGCCTTGAGTCAGCTGCACGGGAGAGAGATTCAGGGCAAAAAAGTTAGTTCATTGCCGATAGTACCACCCAGCTCTGAGGTGAATACCCCACTCTCCACCATCCCCACCACCAAGCACTTCCATAAGAAAAAAAATACTGCCCTAGTATTCAGACCCAGCACCTGATTCTCTCGAGCAGATGACTCCATGAATGTCGCACCCCATGACTCTGCCAACTTCTTCCCTTCAATTGCCTGGACCTCCCTGGAAGCAAATTTGGGACATGAAGATGGAAGATAGCAATGTCCTCATGTTCTCTGCAAAATCTTTCTTTTTTTTTTTTAATTAAAAAAAAAGAGAGAGAGAGGGAGAAGGAGTGATAGAAACATCAATGATGAGAGAGAATCATTGAATGGCTGCCTCCTGCACGCCCCCTATTGGGGATCAAGCCCGCAAACTGGGTATGTGCCCTTGACTGGAATTGAACCTGGGACCCTTCAGTTTGCAGGCCGACACGCTATCCACTGAGCCAAACCAGCTAGGGTTGTTTTTTTTTTTAATCCTCACCTGAGGATATTTTTTTCATTGACTTTTAAAGAGAGTGGAAGAGAGGGAGGGAGGGGGAGGGGAAGGGGGACAAAGAGAGAAAGAAACCAATGAGAGACACATGAGGCATCAATTGGTTGCCTCCTGCACCTGCCCTGACTGGGCAGGGATCGAACCAAGGTATGTGCCTTTCACTGGGAATTGAACCCACAACCCTTGGGTCTGAGGGCCGATGCTCTAACAACTGAGCAATACTGGCCAGGACTGCAATATCTTTATAGAATCTAGATGTCTTCTAACCCATCCCACTTCCAAGATTTAGAAGGAGGGTTGGGGAAGAAGAAAATATAAGTAAAACAAAGAAGCCTGGAACTAAGGCTTGAAATATGAAATTATAGCTTTTGCAACAGAAGAGTTATATCTTAACCTTCAAGTTAGAAACAAATGACTTGGTTCAAGTCAGTGGCAGAGCCAGGACTAGAGCCTAACTGATTTCTAGCCCAGCTAACTTTCCTTCATCTTGAGCTACAGAGATTACCATACCTGTCTGGAGAGAGATCTGCCTTGTTCCCCACTAGCACCACCGGCAGCCTGTGAGGAAACAATAGTTACTACAGGATCCCCTCCAACTGCCCATGGACCCCAACCTCCTTCACATCAGGGCTGGACAACTCCCCATCAGACCAGACAGGATCTAGTCCCAGCCTCCTCTCTAACTTAAACCAGAATTCCCTTCTGCTCTCTCCCATGCTGCGGTATCCACATTATGTCTCTATTCCCTAGGTCCACTTACCGAGTTTTCCCATGGCCTTCATGTAGCTTTTGGTACAGATTCTCAATGACGTGGAAGCTTTAAACACAAGAAATGGAGCTATCAGACTGCGGAATCTCAGAGGGAAGGCGGGGGAGGTGGGTGGGTGGGAAGAGATCGACCAAAGAACTTTATGCATATATGTATAACCCATGGACACAGACAATAGGGTGGTGAAGGCCTGGGAGGGGGGGGGCTAGACAAGTCAATGGGGGGAAAGGGGGACATATATAGTACTTTCAATAATAAGGATTTAATTTTTTTAAAAAAGAAGAAATGAACCATAACCCTCAGATCCTCAAAAGTCCCCTACTCCCAACCTTGGTCACTTACCTATGCAGAGAGGTGACAGAATACACAAGCACATAACCATGGACCCCAATGATGAATGAATAGGGCAGAATGCTGTACTCATCCTATAAGAAAAAGAAATATCAATACCTAGATCCATAATACTCAGATAACAAAGGTTGGTGGACTGTATCCTGGCACCCTCCCTGGGGGACTCCCTATTCCAGTCACTTTTATTCAACAAGTATTTATTGAGTAGCTCCAATGAGTGCTACACACTATCAGATGCTAAAATACTTTTCTTTTAATACTAATTTATAAATGAACCACAGAAGCTACCAGATTTCATCTCTCAGGACTGAACTACCACATTTAGGTACCCTACCCCAAACTAGTACCTGCCCTGCTGTGTCCACCAGGTGTAGGTGAAACTCGTCTTTGCCAAGAGTCACTATCTTGCTGTAAGCTGTAAAGAAAAGAAAACTTGACTGTGAGGTGCTTTGAAGGGCTAGCGATGTGTACCCCGATACATTTTTAACTCCAGGGGGTGGGGGGAGACACAGATGGACCAGGTCCAGGGAGCTCTCCAGGAAACTGGAGAGAAAATGTTAAGATTCTTATTGTCTACATCTGCACCATTCTGGACTCAGTATCTTGCAAAATCCACACTCTGGCTCCACTCATAGAAAGGATTGCTAGAGAAGAGATTAGATGTAATGCCTAATCAAATAATATGATTAAATAATTCCTTAGCATCAGGATAATCCCATATTATGGAGCTGGGTGGGGCACCCAAGCCCTCCCTCGCCACCCACCCCCCAGGGAGAAGTTCACTCACTATTATCCACTGTAGGATCATAGCCTTCCAAGAACTCGCCCTCCACAAATTGATGTGCCAAAGATGTCTTCCCTGTGGAAAGCAGTGGTAGTATTCAATCAGCTATCTACATTCACACCCTCTGCCCTTTTGGGCTGTAGCCCAGGAGTAAAGGGGACCCCAAATTAGCACCCTAGCCTGTGAATGCCCCATGCAATACTTTCCCTTAGCCTACCCTCAACCCTCTTTTCACCCTGGGTCTCTGCACCTTGGCCACCGGATGCATTCAGTAGCCCCGCAGGAAGCCTTTCCAGTCTCCTTTCCCCACCCCACCCCTGGGAATTTCCGAGATTCCCTAGGATCAAGTCTGCCCCGCACCCGGCCACCTGCGATTTACCCAACACAGACCACGCCCTGTCATCAAACGCTGACCCCACCTCTACCCCCAAGACTAATGCCGGAGACCACCCCGGTATTCCTATAGCCAAGTCCATATTAACCCTTACATATTCCGCTTCCTGCAGCCCTCCACACACTATCACCACCCCAGGCTTTCCTCCAATATCCTTTCAATCCTCGCTCTACATCTCCATTCTAAGGATGCCACCATTCCTCCCTAGTCGCGTTCCCGCGGCAGCGCGCCTCCTCTGGCCACAAAGCAGCGGTGCGTCCATGCTCTCCCCAGGGCGGAGACTCACCTACAGAGCGGTACCCGAGGATGACCACCTTCCTATAGCGGACTAGCGGCATGGCAGGGGTCGGCCCCGAAGGGCTTGCAGAACTGCAGGCTGGGAAAGCCCTAAGAAGAGGAGGTCACAATGTAGACAGATGCAGCAACTGGCACAGAAAAGCTCTCTCGAAGGTGCAAAGGGCAAGCTAGAGAGAAACCAAAACAAGCGCCGCGCCCGGAGCTCGCCACGTGATCACAACACAGCAAGACTAAAGCGAGGGAGAGGCGCGCCGGAGAACTACTGTGCCGCGTCGCGCCGGGCTCCGCCCCCCAGGCCGCTCGCCATTGGTCTATTAGAAAAGATTAGGGTGGGGCCACCAGCAGGAGGAAAGGGTGGGCCTCACGTGTAGCGGGAGAACCTAAGCTGCGCGTGCGCAGACTAGAGCCGGTTCATTCATAAAGAAACAGAAAGGAACCCAGGGTCCTAGAGGTGTTTGCGTATTTGCGACTTAGCAAAAGTGGCTGCGAAGAATCATGGATAAAAATCATCCATTGTGGCTGGCCTGGAATTTCTGATCAAAAGATTCTAGGCCGTCCTTTTGCAAGGTATCTGGGGTCCTTGAATAGGGAAAAAAGGACAAAGTTCTAATATTCCCTCTGCATCCCCCAGCCTTCTGCCCCAGATCTTTTTATATATTTTTCTTAATTGATTTTTTTTACAGAGAGGAAGGGAGAGGGATAGAGAGTTCGAAACATCAATGAGAGAGAAACATCATCAGCTGCCTCCTGCACACCCACTACTGGGGAAGTGCCTGCCACCCAGGTACATGCCCTTGACCGGAATCGAACCCGCGACCCTTCAGTCCGCAGGCCGATGCTCTATCCACTGAGCCAAACCGGTCAGGGCCCCCAGATCTTTTATTGTCAGGTTTCCACTGTCTTCCAGGATCTAACTTTGGAACTGCAATTATTATTCTTGGGAAAATTGTTAGAATTTATGGCCAGGTCCTTCAAGGTTTCGTTGTCATCATCATAATCATCATAAAAACCTTTATTTATTCAACAAGTAGTTATTAAGCATATACTATATGTTCCAGGCATTGCTCTAGCTTTGGGGATAGAGTGATGAATATGACAAGGTTTCTGTGCTCATGAAACATAAAATTAGTTGGACCTAGTTGGGTCCCAGCCGGTTTGGCTCAGTGGATAGAGCATCAGCCTGCGGACTGAAGGGTCCCAGGTTCCATCCCAGTCAAGGGCACATGCCCCGGTTGGGCTCGGCCCCCAGTTGGAGGCAGCCAATCAATGATTCTCTCTCATCATTGATGTTTCTATCTCTCCCTTTCCCTTCTTCTCTGAAATCAATAAAAATATATAAAAATAAAATAAAATGTTATATATTAAAAAAACAACACCTAGTTGGTAAGAGACAAACATAAACAAGGAAACATTAGGTAGTATTAAGTGCTGTAAAAGGTAGTGTAATAAGAAGTGACCATTTTAGACCAGTGATACTTTTTAAAATATACTTTAAAATCAACACTGGGGATTGAGCCCACTACCTGGGAATGTACCCTGACCCGGGGACTTGAACCATGACCTCCTGGTTCATAGGTCGATGCTCAACTACTGAGTCATGCCAGCCCAGCAGGCTAGTGATACTTCTGCTCAAAGGAAGCCTTGTTGAGAAAACCAAGATGGCGGCATAGGTAAACACCAGAGTTAGCTGCCTCGAACAACCACTTCAAAAATACAACTAAAAGATGGAACAGACATCGTCCAGAACCACAGGAAGACTGGCTGAGGGGAAATTCTTCAACTAGAAGGAAAGAGAACAGCATACGAGACTCAGAGGAGGCGCAGTGCGGAAAATACAAAGGTGCGGAGGTATGCGCAGAGGGGGCTGGTAGCTGAGGGTGCGAGTCTCAGATTCTGAGCTCCAGTTCTGGGCGAGTCTCTAGGGACCCAGACTCAAACGGGAGAAGCGGGACTGTCTGTCATCTGTCAGAACGCGAGGGCAGCTTTCTCTCCGAGGTTTGCAGCGGTTGCTGGGACTCTGAGAGGCAGAGCCTCTGGGGACGGGACTGAGAGCAGCCATAACTGCTCCCTCCACCCGCTCTGTTGATCCCATGCGACCCGCCCCGCCCAAGCCCTTCGCAGAGCCATTTGCCAGATAGCCTCAGGCAAAGGCTAGATTAGCACCTCCCTTAGAGGACAGAAGTTTTCCCACTGCAGACACAGCTGATTCTCACAGCCAGTTGGCCTGGAGGTCAAATCCCCCTAGTATTAACTACAACAATCAAGGCTTAACTACAACAAGACTGCGCACAAAGACCACTAGGGGGTGCACCAAGAAAGCATAAAAAATGCGGAGACAAAGAAACAGGACAAAACTGTCAATGGAGGATATTGAGTTCAGAACCACACTTTTAAGGTCTCTCAAAAACTGTCTAGAAGCCGCCGATAGTTATTGAGATCCTCAAGAAATCTAATGAGATCCTAGATGTTGTGATAAAGAACCAACTAGAAATTAAGCATACACGGACTGAAATAACGAATATTATACAGACTCCCAACAGCAGACCAGAGGAGCGCAAGAATCAAGGCAAAGATTTGAAATGCGAAGAAGCAAAAAACACCCAACCAGAAAAGCAAAATGAAAAAAGAATCCAAAAATACAAAGATAGTGTAAGGAGCCTCTGGGACAGGTTCAAGTGTACCAACATCAGAATTATAGGGGTGCCAGAAGATGAGAGAGACCAAGATATTGAAAACCTATTTGAAGAAATAATGACAGAAAACTTCCCCTACCTGGTGAAAGAAATAGACTTACAAGTCCAGGAAGAGCAGAGAACCCCAAACAAAAGGAATCCAAAGAGGACCACACCAAGACACATCATAATTAAAATGCCAAGAGCAAAAGACAAAGAGAGAATCTTAAAAGCAGCAAGAGAAAGAAACTCAGTTACCTACAAGGTAATACCCATACGACTGTCAGCTGATTTCTCAACAGAAACTTTGCAGGCCAGAAGGGAGTGGCAAGAAATATTCAAAGTGATGAATACCAAGAACCTACAACCAAGATTACTTTATCCAGCAAAGCTATCATTCAGAAGTGAAGGCCAGATAAAGAGCTTCACAGATAAGGAAAAGCTAAAGGAGTTCATCACCACCAAACCAGTATTATATGAAATGCTGAAAGGTATCCTTTAAGAAGAGGAAGAAGAAGAAAAAGGTAAAGATACTAATTATGAACAACAAATATGCATCTATCAACAAGTGAATCTAAGAATCAAGTGAATAAATAATCTGATGAACAGAATGAACTGGTGATTATAATAGAATCAGGGACATAGAAAGGGAATGGACTCACTATTCTTGGTGGGGAAAGGGGTGTGGGAGATGCAGGAAGAGACTGGACAAAAATTGTGCACCTAGGGATGAGGACAGTGGGGGGTGGGGGGGGTAAGGGCAGAGGGTGGGGTGGGAACTGGGTGGAGGGGAGCTATGGGGGGAAAAAAAGAGGAACAAATGTAATAATCTGAACAATGAAGATTTACTAAAAAAAAAAAAAAGGAAGCCTTGTTTAAACTCAGGTCTGAATGACTATAAGGAGCTTGCTAGTGCAAGATTTCCACAGAAGAGTCCATCACTGTTCTGCCTGCACTAAAATGGTGATAATATTTTTCTTTTATAAAAATATGTTTTTATTGGCTCTCCCTCCAGGGAGCATGCCCATGCCTTTTCCTTCCCTCTCTATTTCCCTTTCTCTTCCCCTCCCCCGATTCCCCCTCCTTAGGCACCATTAGCTTCCTCACTCCCAAGCTCCAAGGGCCCTTCCTTTACATCTAGAACTTGTTCCCTAAGCCCATTTCTTCTAGGAATTACTTTTTCTATCTCTGTAATTTACAAAATAAATGTTCTCTTACAGTTTGGGTCTTGCTCTGAATTCTTTCCTAGCCAGAACCCAAGTACCAAGGTTACTGAACCCAGTTTGGTCTGACTCCAACTGTCAGGCACATGGTGCCGTTCCCACTGCCTACAACATACTTGGTGCTGCGTGACTCGGGTTGTTTCATCACTGGCTCTGTGAAGCACATTTATGGGAACTCCAGGTGTGACCCAAAGGAATCAGCACAAAAGATCTGAGCAGCAATGTCACCTCCTTGGAGAGGCCTTGCCTGACCACCTCATTCAATAGCAGTTGCATCTCTGAGTCCAAGAGATGCATGGATGAAAATTCTGCTACATGAGGTGTCTGAGATTTTACTGCTTAAGTTTCCTTCTAGGATTTTTATGGCTTCACGACTTACATTTAAGTCTTTTATCCATTTTGAGTTTATTCTTCTGTATGGTGTAAGTTGGTGGTCTACTTTCATTTTCTACCTAACACCTCACACCTGTCAGAATGGCTATCATCAATAAATCAACAGACAAGTGCTGGTGAAGATATGGAGAAAAGGGAGCACGAGTTCACTGCTGGTGGGAATTCAGACTGGTGCAGCCACTTTGATGAGAGAATCATCAATCAACTGCCTCCTGCACACCCCCTACTGGGGATCGAGCCCACAACCCCGGCATGTACCCTGACCGGTATTGAACCGTGACCTCCTGGTTCACAGGTTGACGCTTAGCCACTGAGCCATGCTGGCTGGGTGCAGTTCCATTTTTAATTTTTTGAGGAAACTACATACGGCATTGAACCGTGACCTCCTGGTTCATGGGTCAATGCTTAACCACTGAGCCATACCAGCAGGGAATACATTTTTTTTTCAATTCTAGGAGAGAGAGAGAGAAAGAGAGAGAGAGAGAGAGAGAGGGAGGGAGGGAGGAGAAGGGGTGGAGAAGAGAGGGGAGGGGAGGGGAAGGGGAAAGGAAGGGGAGGGTAAGGGATGGGAGGACAGGGGAAGGGATGGGAGGACAGGGGAGGGGAAGGGAGGGGAAAGGAGAGAAGGGGAGGGGAGGGGAGGGGAGGGGATGGGAGGGAGGGGAGGGGAAGGGGAAGGGGAGGGGAGGGGAGGGGAAGGGGAGGGGAGGGGAGGGGAGGGAAGGGGAAGGGAAGGGGAGGGGAGGGGAGGGGAAGGGAAGGGGAGGGGAGGGGAGGGAGGGGAGGGGAGGGGAGGGGAGGGGAGGGGAGGGAGAGAAGACCAGCTAACCTAAAGCAGATGAAGCCTAAGAGGATGGCAGGGACCAGGCCATGTAAAGGAGTTTGGGCTAATTCTAGTACCTAGAAAGCTGTTGATGATGTTTAAGTTGGGGCAAGACATAATCTGAATTTTGTTTCTAAAAATCTCCCTCACTGTGGAGAATGCTTTGGGGTTTGAGAGGGATAGGAGCAAGTGGAGAAGCAAGGAGATCAGCTACAGACTGTCACTTGTAGTCCAGGTGAAAGGTGAGGGTGTCTTGCCTAGAGTGGTAGAAATGAATGAAGAATTTCAGATATGTTCTGAGGCTGAGGTCAAGATGGCTTGCTAAAGAATTGGATACAGGAGGTGAGGAAAAGAAAACACCTATATTTACAGAGAGTTTTACATTGTGCCAGGTGCATTTCATTGTTATCTCATTTAATATTCAGAAAAGCCCTATGGTTGATAATTGGTATTATTAATTCATTCATCAACAAATACTGATCAAACAACCATCATGTCCCAGACACCTTTCTAGGTGCTGTGAAAAGAGCAGGGAACAACACAGACAAGGTCTTTGCTCACAAGAAGCAAGTTCTTTTGGGAGAAGACCAACAATCTACAAGTAAACAATAAGCAAGTTATAACAAAAAAAGTTATAGCCGTGGCTGGTGTGGCTCAGTAGTTTGGGCATCATCCTGGTGTGATTCCTGGTCAGGGCATATGCCTGGGTTTTGGGCTTGATCCCCAGTAGGGGGCATGTAGGAGGCAGCCAGTGGATGTTTCACTCTCATATCGATGTTTCTCTCATTCTCACTCTCCCTTCCCCTTTCTCTAAAAATCAATAAAAAATATTTTTTTTAAAGTTATAACTACAATGAGAAAAAAACACAAGACATTAATGGGCTAGCAAGTAACTTGGGGTGTGCTATTCTTTTTTTATGTGATATCCTAGAACTTTTGAGAAGGTGACATTTGTACCTGAGACTTGAATAATGGGTAGCTATTATCTTATAGATGTGGAAACAGACTTAGCCATACAGGTAGCACACAGAAGTTATTTCTTCTGAAAAACCCTGGTGAAGTGGGTATTTAGGAGCTGAATTATACTGGAGGACAGGCTTTGCAAAACTATGGAACCATCTAATGCTTTAAAAAGTCCAGATCTATGAAAGCTGTTTCAAAGAGCCATTTCTTAATCTGGCCTCAGAAAGGGACCCAAATACCTTTTCTACTGGGTAAAAGAAGGTCCTTGCAAACCAGCAATTTTAGGTAGGATAATTGGTCCTGAATGAGGTTGGTAGTGATACCAGATTGAGTCTTAAGCGCTGTAAGATAGAAGAACTGGATTCAATTAAATTCCATAAAAATGTATTCATCTCCACCCTGGCTAGTGTGGCTAGTCAGTTAGTGCGTCAGCCTGCATACCAGAGGGTCTCAGGTTCAGTTCCTGTCAAGGGCATGTACCTGGGTTGCAGGTTTGATCCCCATATATAAAGATCACCAATATAGGATCAAGTAAAGGAAGCAAATTATCCTAACATCAGGTAAATGGGCTTGGAATAAAATTTCTAGTGACAGCATCATGTATTGCTATGTCTCAAACAACTGAGACAAAATAAGATGAAATGCTCCCAGAAAACGATTTTAAGTATCTCTATGAAAAGTGAAAATGTTTTTACTATTTTTACATCAAAATGATGGGTTCCATTGCATAGGTCTTCAGGTCTTCTTGGTTTTCCACAGCTTTGGTGGAGAAACAGTTACGGGTTCACCTCCCTGTTGATGTATCAGTTATCAATTGTTGCATAACTAAGTATATAAAAACTTGGTGGTTTAAAACAACAACAATGTATTATTTCTCATGATTTGGTGGGTTGAATTAGCAATTCTGTTTTCTCCTGAACTCACTCATATGGCTACTAGAGGCCACAGACCCCGTTGGGTGGGCCTCTCCTTCAACTGCCGCTACAGTTACAGCTCCGTCTCGGTTCCTGTAACCCTAGCGCCCCTTGCTCCTTCAGAGCTAGGAGCTATGACCTCTAGCGGCTTCCCACTGACGCCAGACTCAGAATGCTTTACCATTCTTGCAGCTACTCCTTCACCCTGGCCACACCTTTACGAACAGGCCTTTCGGTATATTCTCCTCAATTCCCCATTCGGGTGTGCAAACTGTTTCCTCCAAGGACTTTGAAATGATACATTTCTGAATGTTATAATGGGGAAAATTATCAAATAAAAGATTAGAAGACAAAATTATATTTCCCATGTCACAGTAAAGTAGCTAGAAGCATAGAGGAAGAAAACATTCTTCAAAAAAGAAAAGTTGCCCTGACCGGTTTGGCTTAGTGGATAGAGCGTCGGCCTGCGGACTCAAGGTTCCCTGGTTTGATTCCGGTCAAGGGCATGTACCTTGGTTGCGGGCACATCCTCAGTGGGGAGTGTGCAGGAGGCAGCTGATCGATGTTTCTCTCTCATCGATGTTTTTAACTTTACCCCTCTCCCTTCCTCTCTGTAAAAAATCAATAAAATATATTTAAAAAAAGAAAAAAGAAAGAAAAGTAAATATAAGAAAAGGAAGTTGATTAATTCTGTCTGAAAGGATTAGAGATTCCAACAACGTAATTGACAACTGAACTGGGCCTTAAAGCTTGAGAAGACCCTAAGGGAAAAGGCAAAATGCTTAGGGAAGAGTGAAAACAGTGTGTCTGGAGATGCCAAGAGGACCCTGTACCTGGGACGCTGTTTGTGGGGGCGGTGTGGGAATTAAAGCTGGAAATTAGGCTGGGGTCAGATCAGAGGGGAAGGGAGGGGAAAGGCTTTTAATGCCAGCTTTAAGAATTTTACCTTTATCAGTTACCTCAGAGTTCTCCAAATATACCACTAGTGGTATATAATGTAACTTAGGTAATACACAAACTTTTTTTAAAAAATATACTTTTTAAAAAACAACATGTTTTTATTGATTTTTAGAGAGAGAGGAAGGGAGAGGGAGAGAGAGATAGAAACATCAATGAGAGAGAAACATCATCGAGCGGCTGCTTACTGCACCCCCCCCACTGGGGATCAAGCCCACAACCTGGGCATGTGCCCTGACCAGGAATCGAACTGATGACCTTGATTCATGAGTCGATGCTCAACCACTAAGCCACACCGGCCGGGCATTATGTACTTTTAATGTGTGATAGGAAAAACAATAGCTATAATGCCAAAACTATGAGCTCATAAATAATCTTATTTTTTTATTTATTTATTTTTATTTATTTATTTTTAAATATATTTTATTGATTTTTTACAGAGAGGAAGGGAGAGGGATAGAGAGTTAGAAACATCGATGAGAGAGAAACATCGATCAGCTGCCCCCTGCACACTCCCCACTGAGGATGTGCCCGCAACCAAGGTACATGCCCTTGACCGGAATCGAACCTGGGACCCTTGAGTCCGCAGGCTGACGCTCTATCCGCTGAGCCAAACCGGTCAGGGCTCATAGATATTCTTACTTAGAAGAGGCTCAAGTTGGTAGTAAGAAACATCAGCTGAACTAAAGAAAAATATTAAATAATTTTATGGGTGGAAAGGGACCATGGACATAATCATGGAAAAACAAAGTTTGGGAAGCACTGCAATAAGCAATGAACCTTTGCTGTTTTCTTGGTGGAGGGTTTGCGGGGAGGGCAGTACCATGAGAAGAGCTGTGCTTTGTAAGGATCACACTGGTAGCCTGGTGGATAGGGATGTACAGAGAGAGGCTGGGGCTGGAGGCAGCAAGCCCTATAGGAAGCCAATACCCATGAGGAGAAAGATGAGGGCCTGGACCAGGGTAATAGCAGAGAGGATGGTGAGGACTCATACAAAGGGTATTCCAGACAGAAGTTATGAAATTGATGACCTGGTTAAAGGGGATAAAGTGAGGGAAGATGGCAAGATCATTTACAGAATTAGAGGACATGGGAAGAAGAACAGGAATTTTTTAGTGGGGGCATGGGGAAAGAATTGAATTAATGCATTTATTTTTGACACGTGGACTTTGGGCACGTCTCAGATGTTTGCATGGCAATGGGCCAATTAGGGATATGTGTTTCTAGGCACAGCACAGAAACATAGCCAGGATACACATACAGGCGTCTTCTTGCATATTCAATATGTCTGCTTCTCCCCTGACTCCTACACTTACTCTTGACTTCTGTTAGCATGTAATATGATAAACACCAACCCATTTTAGGAAAATGGGAAGTAGGTAGCTCCTCCTCAGGGGACCTTGCTCAATCCAGGAACCACAACCAGCAATTTACAAAATAATTGAATTATAACTTATTAGAGCTGCAGGATCTTGGTGGTCATCTGTATTGTTATTCTCAAACTTGAAGACGCGTCAGAGTTACCTGGAGGACTTGTTAATGCAAAGATTGCTGGGCTCTACACGAAAGTTGTTTATTTATATATATATTTCTTTATTGATTTCAGAGAAGAAGGGAGAAGGAGAGAGAGATAGAAACATCAATGATGAGAGAGAATCATTGATAGGCTGCCTCCTGCACACCCCCTACTGGGGATTGAGCCCACAACCTAGGCATGTGCCCTTGGCCAGAATCGAACCTGGGACCCTTCAGTCCGCAGACTGATGCTCTATCCACTGAGCCAAGCTAGCTAGGCTACACTGAAGTTTTTGATTCAGTATGTCTGAGCAGGATGAAAGAATTTGCATTTAAAACAGGTTTCCAGATGATACTGAGGTTGCTGGTCTGGGGACTACACTTTGAGAATCACTGATATCAGCTCAACTTCTCCAGAATACAGTCTGGGAAACTGCAGCCTAAAAAAGTTATTGTTATTATTTTAATCCTCACCTGAAGATATGTTTTCTTGTTAATTTTAGAGAGAGGGAGGGAGAGAGAGAAACATAAATGTGAGAAATATTGATCAGTTGCCTCCTGTAGGTGCCCCAAATGGGGATCAAACCCACAACCTGAGTATGTGCCCTGACCAGAAATCAAACCCACCACCTTTTGGTGTACAGGACAACACTCCAACCAAGTGAGCTATACCAGCCTGGATGGAAAAGTTATTTTCTAAAAAAAATTCTTTTATTTATTGATTGATTTTTAGAAAGAGAGAGAAACATTAATGTGTTATTCCACTTATTTATGCATTCATTGTATGTGCCTTGACCAGGGATCAAACCTGAAACCTTGGCATCTTGAGATGACACTCCAACCAACTGAGCCACTCGGCCAGAGCCAACCTGGAAAAGATAAGTGCATCACAGCAGCGAAACACAGTGGGAAGGACATGGACTCTGCAGTTAGCCAGACCTGGGTTCAAACCCTGAATTAATTACTATGTGATCTCAGGAAGGCTACTTAACTACTCTGAGCCTCAGTTTCTCTTCCATGAAGTGGTTAGGCCAACGAGGTAAATGTTTGTCATTCTTTCTGGCCGCCAGCAGAAAGATGGAGTTCCAGGTGGACAGTGGCAACAGTGGCTTCCAGAATCCAGTTTCGGGGCATTGGTCTGCAAATTGCAGTGTTTAGTGTATATATATGTGTATGTGTATATATTTTTATTAATTTATTGATTTGAAAGAGGGGGAAGGGGAGAGAGAGAGAGAAAGAGAGAAAGAGAAACATTGATTTGTTATTCCACTTACTTATGCATTCATTGGTTGATTCTTATATGTGTCTGCCCAGGAATCGAACCCACAACCTTAGTGTTTGAGACGATGCTCTAACCAGCGGAGCTACTCGGCCAGGGCCTGCCTTGTCTAGTGTTTAGTAGCAGTTGCCAACTTGGTTCTGTGATTTGAGGCACTGTTTCTGATTGCATAGCCTTGGAATCCAGGCCCCCGATCCACCTTGTGACCCACTTAAATCCTTCTGGAACCAATTACTTATTTTGTTTTGTTTTTTAAATATATTTTTATTGGTTTTAGAGAGAAAGGTAGAGGGAGAGAGAAATAGAAACATCAATGATGAGAGAGAATCATTGACTGGCTGCCTCCTGCATGCACCACACTGGGGATCGAGCCCGAAACCTGGGCATGTGCCCTGACCAGGGATCGAACCGTGACCTCCTGCAGCAGTGGTTCTCAACCTTCTGGCCCTTTAAATACAGTTCCTCATGTTGTGACACCAACCATAAAATTATTTTCGTTGCTACTTCATGACTGTAATGTTGCTACTGTTATGAATCGTAATGTAAATATCTGATATGCAGGATGGTCTTAGGCGACCCCTGTGAAAGGGTCGTTTGACCGCCAAAGCGGTCGCGACCCACAGGTTGAGAACCGCTGTCCTAGTTCATAGGTCAACGCTCAACCACTGAGCCACGCCTGCCGAGCCAAGTACTTATTTTGTACAACTGTTGTCAAAGGTAAATGTGATATCCCTATCACTCTATTAAGAAACAGTTGGTGCTCATTAAATTGAAGCCATCATAATAATCATCATCATAATTAAAAGTGAATTCATAGTTTGGCCAGAGGAAGGCAGATGGTCTTGCCCCCTCCCTGGACACCACTGAAAATGATGGTCCTGGGAAGAGCACTCAGTGTAGCCAACTTGGGAACTGGACTGCTTTATAACACCTCCAAATGCTCATGTGCTAGAGAAGTCTTGCCATAATTCATGAGCGCCTGATCTGGGCCCCACCATGACAATGTATTCATTGCTCTTTCTTCATCACCAAGAATGCCTACGTCCTCTGCCTAGGCGCCCTGGTCGGCAAACTGCGATTCGCAAGCCACATGCGGCTCTTTGGCCCCTTGAGTGTGGCTCTTCCTAAGCCTTAGGAGTACGTTAATTAAGTTAATAACAATGTACTTACCTATATAGTTTAAGTTTAAAAAATTTGGCTCTCAAAAGAAATTTCAATGGTTGTACTGTTGATATTTGGCTCTGTTGACTAATGAGTTTGCCGACCACTGGGCCCGAGGGCATTTCCTTTTCCAGAGAGGTGCCAGATTGTTGCCTAATGAACACAAATTCAGGATAAAAGGAAAGGAGTCTCTCTGTGGGGTATTTCAGCCAGGTCATATGGAGGCCTGAAGAACCATCCCTGGCCTTCCAGTGACCACTTTGGGCACCTCCCTCCCCAAGATAATTCTGGATACACAATTCTGATTGGCTGAGTTGCCCATTTGCCACATTCCACTTGGGGTTAATAGGTTGATATTGGCTAATCAATTACTCTCCCATGTTAGATATGTTATTATCAAGTAGATAAAGCTGAAATAAATCTTTTTTTCCTTCTTACTCTTTACTTCCTCCTTCCTGCAATCACCACTACGTCTTTTCAAGCCTACAAATATAAATATTTCCTGAAACTGTCCTTTTTTTTCCCCCATAATCCTCACCCAGGATATGTTTTTATAAATTGAGTTTTAAAGAGAGAGAGGAAGGCCCTAGCTGGTTTGGCTCAGTGGATAGAGCATTGGCCCGCAGACTGAAGGGTCCCGTGTTCAATTCTGGTCAAGGGCATGTACCTTGGTTCCAGGTTTGATCCCTAATACAGGGCATGCAGGAGGCAGCTGATCAATGTTTTTCTCTCATTGATGTTTCTAACTCTATCTCTCTCCCTTCCTCTCTCTCTAAAAATCAATAAACACATTTAAATAAATAAATAAATAGAGAAAGGGAGAGAAAGAGGGAAAAAAAAATCCATGTGAGAGAGAAACATTGATTGGCTGCCTCCAGCATGTGCCCCAACAGGGGTTGGAACCTGCCACCTAGGTAATCAAGCTCACAACCTTTTGGTATGTGGGACCATGATCCAACCAACTGAGCCACCCAGCCAGGGCCTGGAATGCCCTTTCTTTCTATCTCCACCACCACCACCTTCTATCAGCAATATCATCTCTTATCTGCACTACTGCATTATCTTTTTGCCTGCTCTCTTCCTTGGACCCACTGACTCCCTTTTGATCCACTCTCCACTCAGCATTTAAAGAGATCTATTTTATTTATTTGTTTGTTTGTTTGTTTGTTTATTTTTAATCTTTCTGGTTGAAAGTATTACATATTGAAAGGGCGAGTCGTCGCGGGGCCTACATGGGCCGGCCGCCGGGCCCCATGAGGCACAGCCTGACCACACTGCTGGCGGCCTCGGGCACCGACTCCCCAGCCCACGGCGGGAGCCCGGCACAGGCCGCCACTCACCCGCCGCCCCTGGACCGGACCCACGCGGCAGCAGCGGCAGCGGGGCAGGGCGCGTGCCCTTGCCCGAGGAGATGGAGGAGGAGGCGATCGCTGGCGCCCCCGGGAACGAGACAGAGGATGTGGACTTCCTGCCTGGGCTGGAACTGGTTGATCTGCTGGACCCCTGGCAACCGGACTGGCCCCTGGAGCCAGGGCTCAGCTCGCCCTGGGGGGGGAGGCTAGGACTGCGCCCTCCATCTTGCCCTGGGTCCTCCATTTTTGGGGCGGCCGCCATGTGCTCAGGAGAGTGCCTTCTTCCCAGAAGCCCAGGCCCCTGCTGGCCATGCCCAGGATTTCTTTAAACTAACCAATGACAATCAAGGGACGTGCGCGCCATAGAGATGACCACATCCTGTGTAACAAGATCCGACTCGCGCCTGGCCAGTCGGTGGGGCCCACAGTCCCCTCCCCTGCCCTTACTATAAAACCCACAATCCCATCAGGCCTCGCTCTCTCTCAGCCACTGGGCTTACCATTGCATCGGTGAGTGTGGTCGGGGAGCCGAACTAGTTTGAAATGAAGGACTCTTTGCTTTTGCATCGGACTCGCTGGCTCCCTGTGGGTTCTTGGGAAACTTGAAATCTGGGCACAACACATATGTCCTCTTTTTTTCTCCCATTGACCCCTTATAGCCTGTCCCCACACCTGACCTCCACCACCCTATTGACTGTGTCCAAGAATTATGAATATATACATACAAGTTCTTTGATTGATCTCTTCCCACCCCTCACCCGCCTGCCTTCTAAAGGGATCATTTTAAAAATAATTCTTTATTGTTGAAAGTATTACACTGACCACCCCCTTTTCCCCCATTGACCCCCTCCAGCCTGCCCCCCCTGCTCCCCCCCCCCGTCACCACCCCACTGTCTGTGTCCATGGGCCATGCATATATGCATACGAGGTCCTTGGTTGATTACCTGCCACCCACCCATTCTCCCTCGCCTTCCTTGAGATTCCGCACTCTGTTCCATGCCTCTGGATCCACTCCATTCATTCGTTTATTTTGTTACTTAGATTCCACATATGAAGTATGTGTGAGATCATGTGATACTTGTCTTTCTCTGACTGCCTTATTTCACTTAGCATGATACTCTCCAGGTCTAAAGGGATCTTTTTAAAACCTGAAATTGATCAGCTACTCCTCCAAGCTAAAACCTAATTAATTTAATCCATTTAAATGACTGCCTGTTTCTCTAGAAATATATTTTAAAATCCTTAGCATAGTACAGTGCCTATTAGTACTTGCTAAGGCTTAGTAAATATTTCTTGAAGGGAGGGAGTCAAGTTTCTGGACCTGGGAGGAACTGCCTTGTACCTTTGTGTATTAATATTGCCTTGCCTGTCCAAATCTCAGAGCACCTCCTTATTTCCAACCTCTTAGAAGCACCTCTTTGTAGCCTCTGGCATTTCTTACAAAGTGATTTCCTCAAGGTCACACAGCTGGTGCAGAAGCACCAAACAGAATATATAGCCCTATTGTTCTTAACTGTCAATCACAGTTAAGTGAGAAGCAATCACAGTTTAAAAGTGACAACCACTAGTGTGATGCGTGATCCTCCCCTAATACTCCCACCCAGATTCTAGGTCTTGGGATAGAGAGTCTTTCAAAGATAAAAGAAATCTACCTCCTCATCCCCCACCCCCCACCCCGCAAAGAAGTCCCTTCATCTTTAGATGATTCTAATGGTTATCAAAAATCAGACATTTCAAAGAAGAATCTACCCTAGCCAGTTTATCAAAGGATAGAGAGGACGAGAGAAAGGAGGCTGTGTGTGTGAGAAACCCACGACGTCCTTGTGGTGGGCCTGAGGTGATTTGAGCCAGCTGCCTCCAGGAGAAAAGGAAGGTGGGTGACTTTGGCTTCAGCTTCGTTCAGGGAGAGATTCATAGTATATAGTCCCAAATATTCTACGAGATACCATAGACTAGCCAGGGACTAGAACAAGAAAGGGACGTGTGTGGAGGAAATGAGATTAATCTCAGCTCAAATGTTGGGTGGAATCCCAGCTGCTGCAGCTGCTGAGGGCTTAACCAGCTGTTCCCTGGGCAGCTGCAATATTCAGTCCAGACCTGGCTCTCAGGGTGGCAGCTCTGTCTCAGCTTAGGGCCATCAGCTCCAATCTAAGCCAAGACTCTGCTGAAAGAATCGCTGGAAAGCAAGAGAGAAGAGCAGAAAAAGAGAAAGAGTCCTCAATTCCAAGGGCTTTTGTTTGGACACCATGCAGTATGAGATCAGACAACTGTGTTCTTAGGTTATGTGGTCCCAAAGAGAAAAGTTGAGAGATGGTTTGGGTTTCAGAGAGAAGCAGAGCCAGGGCTAGAGGTGTCACCTTCAATTCTGTTCCTATCCTCTCCTGTCCTGCTTAAATATCCCTACACTGTTCCCCACCATCTGCTCCCATAACACGTTCTGGGTGGGGATGGGGCCTTTCCTCCTTGTAATTAGAACTGGCAACATTCACATGCTCAGATGAGGATCAACTTACTGAGGGATAAAGACAACCCAAAAAGGCTGCCCACTTGCCAATCTCCTTTTTCACATGCAAGTTTGATTTTTTTCCCTCCGCACCTGCTTCAAATCCTACAAATGCTTTTCATCTTCAGGACAAAATTGAAAATCCTTGAAGTGCATCGCATATCCCTCTTGCTATACTAAACTTGACAATGCTCCTCAGATTCATTTTACCCTTGCTCCCCAACTCCAGGCCTTTGACACACTGTTCCTTCTGCTTGAACAACTCTTACACATATTTCAGGTCTCAGTTTAACTGTCACTTCTCATCTCTTTCATCACACTCAGCAGCCTCACACTCAGCAACCTCCTAACCACCTATGCCTGTCTCACCAGGTGAACTGTAAGAGCTGTGCTTGACTTTACTTTCTTATCCCTATGGCACAGCACAACGTTTGGCACATTATAGGAACTCAGTAAGACCTTATTAAAGATAGCCCCCCTCTCATGGGAGAGGTTCATTTGTGTACATATATGTATACCAAGTCATATTTAGAGACAATAATAGGGAGAGGAGGGTTTGAATGTGCTAATTAGCCACAAAATCCTCCACAAGGAAATACCCTGACCAGCCATAGCTTTCTTCCCATAGACAACTTCCTCAGTCTCCCAGTCAGAGAAGAAAGCAGGGACCACAAAAGCACAGTCAGGAGTAAACATGTCAAGGAGGGTCTGGGTCACAAACACTCATTATTCAAGTAGAGTTGATTATTTTCACTAAGTAAAGACTCTGTCTTAGCACTGGCCTCTCCTTACTTCAAACATTTCTGGAAGCTTGTATTATTAGTCTGCTAGGGCTGCCATACAAAATACCATAAACTGGGTGACATCAAACATTTATTTTCTCACAATTTTGGAGGCTAGGAAAGTCCAAGATCAAGGTTCCAGCCAATTTGGTTCTGGTGAGAGCTCTCTTCCTGGTCTGCAGACAGCCGCCTTCTCACTATTGTCCTGGCATTGCCTTTCCTGTGTGCATGTGAAGAGAAAGCAAGCTCTTCTTTTAAGGACATTAATCCAATCAGACCAGGACCCCACTGTTATAACCTCATTTGACCTTAATTACTTTCTTAGAGGCCCCCATTACCAAATAGACATTAGCCACATAGACAAACAGCCACATAGATATTAGAGTTTCAACATAATTTGGGGAGGACACATACATGAAGTCCATAACAAAGCTCAAGTCCCCTCTTTTTTTAATCCAAAAAGAGCTGAGAGTCTTCTTATGTTTTCTGTGTTGGTGTACCAGCCTGCATATATTCCTGCCAGAAACCTGTACCCTATGTACATATTTCCTTACCTGGTAGCTAGGTAGATTTAGTTAGGGAAGCTAGCTATCCAGGCAGGAGGAAGAAGAGCCAATGAAAATGAGAGAGAAGTAACTGTGAGAAAGCTAGGACATATTAGTGACTCAAGAAGAAAACAAGGACGAGTCAAAAACAATTTAAGACCCATAGGATGTGGCCCCATCCATCAAGGCAGTCTTATTTCTTATTATTCCAGTTCCACCAGTTATTGCCCACAGTCACTTAGCAAGTGACTTACACCCCTCTTTGCACCGGTTTCCTCATCTGTAATACACTCTCATAGCATTATTGTGAGGATTACATAAGAATGCACATAAAGTGCCAGAACAGGGCCTGGCAAGTCATAAATGATCAGGAAACATTAGCTACATACAGTTATATTTCCCCATCTCCTGCTCTAATCAGTTTGCTCCTCTTCATCCCAGATTCCAAGTCCTTGCTCACATTGTTACTTCTGCCTGCAATGCCCTTTCTGGTCTCCTCCACCTACACATATTTCAACATCCTATTTCTCCACAAGGCCTCCTCTGTACTACTATGACATTTAGGGCCCCTTCAGTTCACCCTGACAAACGAACAATGCTGCTGTGGTAGTTAACCATCGTATACCTTTAGGTGTGCTCCCACAGGGGAAGAAGCTGTTTCTTAATCTTTTGTGTGTTTTCTAGTGTTTTATACAGTGCTACACTGCAGGTGTTCAAGAAATCCTGCCTAAAAAAAGAAAGGGGGTTGGGGGGGGCGGGGAGGGGGGAGAAGGTCTGAATTCTGAGCAATAAAAAGGTCACCTAACCTTGAAACAAGAGTACTTTTAATTATATTTTAGTTCTAAAATAAACCCAAATGTGTCACAGCGCCTTCTGAAGAAAGGAGTGTTATGAAATCAAATAATTACAGGAGCAGCAACCCCATGAAGAAAGTTTGGGAACCATTGATAACGCTTCTAGAGGCGTGGTAAGGAGAGAAGCAGACAGGCATCAGAGCAGCAAAGGGAATGAGATATGGATGCAGAACACAGAAAGCATTTACTGAGTGCCTGCTCCACGCTGGGCACTCACACTGATCTTGTCAACTGTCTTGTCAGGGAGGCATCATTGTCTCCAGGTTGGCCTGGCTCCCAAGCCATGCCCTTTCCCCAATCCTCATTACCTGTTTTGTTTATGAAAGAGGTATTGCAATTGGCGCTGTGGTAGGGCCAAGTGAATATGCCCTCCGGGCCAACTTCCTGGAGATGCTACACTTTGCTGCTTCCAGGCAGATGATGGATTTTTTTTTCCTGGAAGCTGGAGGGCCTCCAGAGGACAGGGATAAATAGGAATGGAAGGTGTGTGTGTGTGTGTGTGTGTGTGTGTGTGTGTGTGAGAGAGAGAGAGAGAGAGAGAGAGAGAGAGAGAGAGAGAGGGAGAGAGAGAGAGAGATGAGCCTCAGGCCTGGGCTGACAGGATGTAGTTTAAGGGAAACTTTGTCCCGGGATATCCCCCTGCCCAACTTCTTCAGGTGCTAGGAATCAGCACCATTATGGTTTCATGGCTTACGAGCTTGTTACAAAGGTCCCATCATTGAAAGATTACTCAGTGTATCACATTAGTCACTACCTGAAGTGACGTGACTGGAGGGCATCAGGATCTGATAGAGGGCAACAAGGGCAGGTTTGAAAACAAAGTAGGAAAGCTTGAAGTTTGAAGTGCATTTCTGAGGTGGCACTAGGCACCTGGTGTAGATTGAGGGAAGGTGGGTCGAAGGGCACTAAAGATTCACAGCTGCGCCCTAGCTGGTTTGGCTCAGTGGATGGAGCATCTGTCTGTGGACTCAAGGGTCCCGGGTTCGATTCAGGTCAAGGGCATATGCCCAGGTTGCAGGCTCGATCACCAGTAGGGGGCGTGCAGGAGGCAGCCAATCAATGATTCCCTCTCATCATTGATGTTTCTATCTCTCCCTTCCTCTCTGAAATCAATAAAAATATATTTAATAAACAAAAGATTCACAGCTGCTTCCAAATGTTGCCTTTATCAAGGACCACCTGCAAACCTAAGTGTGCTTTCACTTCTAGACATTGACTCAAGGGTCACAAGGGTGAAGGAGATGAAGGGGCAACTTGGATAAGCATGGACATCTGGATTACTACAGACTAAACTATGCCTCCAGCTTCCAGGACCCAGAGCTAAATCAGGCAGGAGAGGTGCATTAACGCCAGTTTGGAAGGGCATTCTCCAAGACAGGCAGGCGGGCTCCTCGCTAGCCTCTAACACCCGTGGCTCAGCCCCAGCAGCTTAACAAAGCCCCAGGCCTCACATATCATTTCTCACCTCCTGCAAAAAGGCTCTTTTGCACGAGTCCAATCCACCCATTCCAGTGGGACCGTGGTAATTTCCGACTACGCGGGAGTTCAGCGCTCTTAACGCTGGCGTTGGTTCATGGGTGAACTGTATACCGGTATAGTTCTTTCCTTTAGTCTAGAAGGGAACTGATTCTGAAGACCACCAGAGGGCGGTGTATAGCAGGGACCTGGCTTCTGGGAGGACACCGCTGCTACAGGGAAGGGCGGGCTTCCGAAGATACCACCCACCCCTGACCATCCCCCAGGCCTTAGACACTCCCCTCCCAGTGCAGTCCAACTCCCTTGGAGCTTCCGTTGCTAACTTAGGGGCACCTGCCTGCATACTTGCTACGTTGCTAACTTAGATGTCTGCTGTGTTGGAAGCTATAGGTTCCAGAAACACTCAGGCCAAGGAAACAGAGCCAGCAATAATGGGAGAGGAGAGAGAGAGAAACAGTGGCGGGAGCCAGTAGAAACAACCAGGACAGGAGAGCAGGAAGGGCGCTTGGGTTGTAATACCCATATGCCCTTGTGTGGAGCGCCGATTTCCCCCCATACATCAGGGCTGAAGTGGGTCTCCGCCTTCATCCTCGCAGCCCTTCTGAAGGAATAGGCTCCAGCCTTCTTCTGTCTGGATGCTTGTCTTGACCAAGTGTGTGTGTGGGGGGGGGGGGGGGGAGACTATCAGTTATGACTTAGCTAGGAATTCCCACGGGTCACCAGTTGGTCTAATGACATCTCAGAAAAAAACTTAGGTTCCATCCAGACCCCATACCAGTGTAGGAGGTGGCTAGGCTGAGGTACGGCCTTGAGAGAGGGACCAGGACTAGAGGTTAACAATAGGGGAGCAGACTTCTGTGAGTATCAGTACCCACAATGGCCTCATCCCCACCAGAGTCCCTATGAACAGAGAAAGAACTTGCTGGGGCCTTCTCACTCTTTGGACAATTCTGGCCCCTGCAACAGCCGGTAGGCACCATACCGACAGAATGCTGTCCTCTCTGGGTGGGAGAAGGAACAAGCACCCTAGAAAAGGGCACGACTTTTTTGGTCTCTTGATAATCGATGAGGACACCCCCCACCCCCAGGAGGAAGCAGGACTGGAAGACCTACTGGGGAAGGAGGAAGGAGTCGGATGAAAGGTATTGAATCTGGGTGTCTCCTCTTTCTCCCCCCTCTGGGGGTGAATCACCCTCGAAGTAGAGATATTTTCCAATAATCTCCCGGAAACTTTCCCTTTATTAGCCCGCCTGTAGGAAAATGTCAGGCGACAGATTGACTGGCTGTGTAAGACAGTGTTAACGCCGTGTCTGTGCCCCAGCCCCTCACCTTGCCAGGCTGGGCAAGCAGATCATTATATTATGATTTATAAATAGAAAATAAAATTATCGGGTGGGACTGGGGCACTGGGGAAGAAGAGGCGAAATAGACTTTGTCAAGGAGTACCCACTATCAATCCCACCTACCTAGGACCTGGGAGCACCTCTTCCCTAGGAGGTTGCCCCTAACCTAGGCAGTCCCTCATCGCCTCCATTTTTCTCCCTGTTCCTCCCTCCCTCCCGCCCAATTAACATCATTCGCTGCCCACATCCCTAGATCTCAGCCCCCAAGTCCTGGTTCCGGCGGGTGCCTCGAGGTTACTAAGTCTAGAACGCTCAGCCCAGCAGCTCCTCCGCCAACCAGTAGAGGAACCTGGAGTACCAGTGCATGCCCGTCGGCTGGACCGCCCCTCCGGGAAGCAGCGCCCCCAGCGCGTGCAGCAGGCGCAAAGGAGCAAAGGCGCGGTGTGCCCACTGGTGACTCTCCAGCACCGCGTAGCACGAGGCGAGGACGTCGTTGACTAGCAGCGTCCCATGCGCGGTGAGCGGCGCGAACACGCCCACGGCTTCCTCTCGAGCCACACGGGCCACGCGCGCCGGCCGCAGCGCGTCCCCGCCCGGCGCCAGCACCGAGTCCCCTGCACGCAGCCGGCGCGCGAACACCGGGGCAAAGTCGCCTGGCGCGGGCGCCGGCCCTCGGGCGGCGAACACCAGGTGCCAGGGTGTGAGCAACAGCTTGCGGGGGGGCCTCTCGGTCTCCACAGCCACAAAAGAGGCGCGGCGCTGCAAGTCCCGGTCCAGGAAGAGCAGCACTGGCGTGGGCACCACCCGCCCTGCGGAGTCTGCCGCCAGCACCCAGTCTCCGCGATGCAGTTCCCGAAGCCCCTTCCGCTCGCCACTCCGCAGGCGCACGGTGGCATTTCCCGGAAAGCAGCCGCCTGCCCTGACCGCCAGGGAGTTATCTGCAGGGAACAAGCATAGAGAGGATTAGATGAAGTCCAGTGGTTCCAGAATGTTAGCCCAGATTCTTAAAGATGTGGTTAAGCCCAGCGCAGACCTCAGCAGTCCCGGGACAACTGCAATTTCCCAGGGGTCTGGCCTCAACCTGGGCAGAAACGGAAGGGTGGTTTATAACACTAACAGCCACCTTGGTCTCCCCTAGACTCAGTTTCCCTTTGGGCGGGCCTCCCCCCTCCCCCCACACACACACACTGTACCGGCTTTGACCGACACGTGGACGTGGTTGCGGGACTCGTAGTACACCCAGTCGAAGCCGGCTTCCACTGCCAGGCGCGCCAGCAGCCCATACTTGTTGCGGTCGCGGTCAGACGTAGTGATGTCCAAGGCACGGCCTTCGTAGTGGAGTGAGTCCTGAGCATGGTGGCCGTCTTCATCCCAGCCCTCAGTCACCCGTAGGCGCACTCCCGGCCACATGTTCATCACAGCAATGGCCAGCGCGTTCACTCGCTCCTTACATCGCTGTCAGGAATTGAAGGAGTCAGTCTCCTCATGACCACTACCACCACCGTGGGGGCAAAAGCGACTTGAATGGGAGGGTAGATGCTTCTGCCTCCAATCCCCACCCCATTCCCTCTCCGCTGTTGAATGCCCTGGGCAAGTGAGAGCCTGCATAGGTGTAGTCGCCTATCTACACGCCCTTTTCAAAGCATCGTTGGACAACTGTGGAGTCACGTCTGAGTCTGAGACAGGAGGCACCTCTATCTTGCTCTTTCTCTATTTTTAATGTTGGCTCCTCACCCCAACTCATTCTGGGACTTCAGCTCAACCTGGGAGAAAGCAAGGTTTAGAGGGCGGGTGGCAGCTTGGTCAGGGAGGGGTAGAACAGCCTGACTCCCCGAGAGGAGCTCCTGTTTGCTGGCCCCCACCGCAAGCCCCGGCTGCCCTCCCTCCGCCTGATTCATCTTTTGTTTCGTTGCCTTCCCTGGCACCGGGCATCGCTTCCTTCCTTCCTTCCTCCTCCTCCTTTCGGCCCCTAGCATTAACCCCTTCCTAGTGCGACTGCCCCCCACAGAGGTGCCCTAGCGGAGCCGTGCGGGATCAAGGCTGCTGGAAAAAGGGTTGGGGTGGCGGGGGCTGCACGAAGTACAATGGCCATTCTCCGGGATGACTTAACCAAGCGAGAATCCCGGGCTGAGGCCGGGGACCCGCCGGGAGAAGCGGACTCAGCAGCTCCATCCACAAAGGCGCTTTTCAGCCACCCCGGCTCAGGGAGAGGAAAGGGCAGAAAGCCGCGCCCCCTATCCCTGCTCCGGCCGGCCAGTCCCCTCCCCCAGCGCGGCCAGACCTCCGGGTTCCAGCTCAGGCTCTGCCAGCGCTGAAAGCTGCCATCTCTCCATCTCTGGTCCAGATGCAGCCCAGAGAGGCGTGGGAGTAGCACCTGAGAATAGCCGGAGCCGCCCTTGTGTGGATCTGGGGGGCCCCCTGCAGGGTGGGAGTGGAGAGGAGGAAAAGCAGCAGCGGCTGGAAGCCTGCGCCCGGGGGAGTGAGACCGCGGTTATCTTGGCCGCTCCATTCTGGGAGCCGGAGACCTTGGCGCGCACCATGGCACGGACCCGGCGGGAGGAGGCGCAGAGAGGACAGCTTCCTTTTCTTCTTCTCTCCGACCTCTCACCTTGGACTTGGCTTTCTCCTAACTGCCAGAGGGACACTTTCCCCCTGCCCTTCTTGCTGAGTCTTCTACACCTCCGCAGGGTTGGAGAGGAGGGGAGGGGAAAGACAGGAAAAATGGTAACTCCTTCCAACTTTTTGTCGTTTTGTCCCTTAAGGAGGCCCGAGGCCTTGACCTGCGGGGGCAGCAGCCCAGTGCAGAACCAACTCAATGGAGGCCTTTTGCAGCCAGGGTGTGGGAGATAAGCAGGACCCAAAGGGTTCCCGAGCCTGTCAGAGCCCCTCCCGGGTCTGTCCCTTCTTCTGCCCACTCTGCTGCAGGTGGCAGCCAGAGGAAGCATTCCATGACCAAGAAGGAAAGGAGCGACCCTTCCCAATCTCTGGGTGAAAGAAGGGATTCTTTCTCCCCTAGACAGGTTTTCCTAACAAAGTAACCTGGAAAACTATTGCAATTAATCAGAGGAAATCCGTACCCCTCCCTCTCCCCCCACCTCCCCACTCCATACACAATTAGGTGGTGTAATGGAAAGTGTATAGGACTTAGAATCAGGAGTCCTGAATTCTAGTCCCAGCCATGTCACTAATTAGTTTTAAGACTTTGATTAAATCACTTTTCCTCCTGGGGCCTAGCTCTCACTGTAAAATGGGAGGTGGGGTGATGGTGGAAGAATGTGACCTCCAAATTTCCTCCTGTTCCGACATTTGAGATCATTGGCCAGAGGTGGGCCTTCTCTCCCAAAGCATTACTCACCTCACCCTAGGTTGGTTAAGTTCTGATCTGCCCCAGATGCTCAATACATGGTAGTTGAGTTTATATTATTTTTTAAATTCCAACAAAAGCCCCTGAAATAAACTGGGCTTGAGGGACACTGGAACCCTTTGATTCTCAGGTGGGTCCCTCTGTTCTTCTGATTGAGTACTGCTTTTCACAAGACAGTCGTTTAGACTCTGGAATGACCTTGCCCCAGTTCTAGGATGCCTCCCCCATGCCAGAGACAATTCCCACCCGGCCCCTCCTTCAGGTAGATGGCCTGGTGACCTGACTCTTGGCCACCCTTTCTCAGCCTCCTTCAGTCTTCTTGGCTCAGAGATTTTCCAAAATCAGGTCAGAAGCCAGGCTAAGGGCATAGCTTTCTGTCTACTGCCTAGCCAGCTCCTGGCCCCCAGCTCACCCCAGCCCTTCCTGCCTGGCTCGGTAGCTGACCCCCGGTCCACGCCTCAGCCATTTCCCGTCTCGCCTGCCGCCATCCCCCTTTCCCCGCCCTCGCCTTCGAAGTCTCTCCCAGCTTCACTCTCACTAGTCCCTCCTTCCTCTCCCCATCCAAGTCTCTCCCAGTTTGGATCTCTCCTGATCACTCCGTCCAGCCAGCAGTTTTATTTTGGGGAGGAGTGGGGTGGAGGAAGGTCTTTGAGATTAAGGTTTCTAGAGATGAAGCCCAGTTCACCCACCGGGGCTGCAATAGGAAAGTAGAGAAGTTGGCAGTGCCCTGGCGCAGGTGACGAGAGGCCCACCTTACCTCGGTCATCAGGCGGTCTGCGCCACTGTTCTCCTCATCTTTGAAGATGATGTCAGGATTGTAGTTGGGCACCAGGTCCCGGAAGCGCTCGGAGCCCCTGGCAACCCTACCTTCGGCTGGCCCACTGGCGCCCAGGGTCCGTTCGGGCACGCTGGGCACAAATTGCTTGTAGAGCAGCGGCACAAGCTGCTTGCGCACGTAGCGGCGCCGGCCAACCGGCCCCCGGCCCGGGCCGCAGCTCTGGGCTGGCAGCGTCAGAAGTGCCAAGCAGCACAGGAGCACCAGACTGGCCAGCAGCGCCATGGATGCAGCGGACTCGGGCCAAAAGGGAACGTTCTTATCCTTACCAGCTCGCCTGGCAGTTGGGCATTCCCCGGCACCAGAGAGCGCAGCAGGCAGAACTGCCCCCAGAGTGCCCTAGAGCTCTTGTGGCTCTACGCACCTGGCTGCCGCTACTCTGCCTACATCCCCGCGGGGGTTCTGTAACCTGCTACAGGCGGGCCATCATAGCAGGGAAGTGGGGTCGTGGGTGACTGCCAGCTCAGCCTGGCTCTGTCGCCAGGCTCCGGCGCTGCCACAATGCCCGGGCTCCGCCTTAAGTGGCCCCTGGCCCCGCCCCCCGCCCAGGACCGGCCCGCCCCCTACCACCAGGGCGGGGGCTCTAGCCGGTCACCACGGGTCCAGTTTTGAGGCTGAGGTGTGTCCCATCCTGGAAACCAGGTAGTTACTTGCGTAGGAAACCCTAACAGCTTTACAGTCCTTGGCTGTCTGGTGAAGCATCCTTCTACCTCCCAGTCTGCGCTTGGTACCAAACCATCCTCCTGATATTTGAACAGGATCTTTGCTCTCCTAAAGCCTACCCTGGCAGGCCATGTCCTCTGCTACTATCCAGAAATATTGGTTCCAGTTCCTGCCCAAAGTCAACCATGCTCGTTGGGCATACAACCAGAGCCTCCCTTGCCTCTCCGTGGTCTTCCCCACACCTCTGCCATTTCCATCTCTTCTGCTGGGAGTTTTCCCTAGAGTCAGCAACAGAGCTTCAAGTTATAGTCTACTTTAGGACTTCAAAATTTGGCCCCTCTTTTGTCCTTGCTAGACACCCAACTTTTTTTTAAATGAATAACTTGTCAATTGGAAATTGCTGGAGGACAGTGGCTACTTGAACTCTCTGGTTTCCTGTCACCTTTAATCTAGCCACCTCTCTAGCTTCTTCCTCTCTGGACCCCCCTGCGGCTCTGCTTCCAGTCACTCAGATTTATCACAGAGGCTTTGAGCCTGCTACACGTCACCCACCAATCTACTCTCCTTTAGAAATCACTTTCTCTAAGAAGCCTTTTCTGATGTCTTGACACTGACCACCTCTATTTCCTGGAAAACCAGTAATTAACTGCCATTTATTGTGGTTCAGTGTTAGAATTATCTGTCACCCTTACTAGAAAAAGCAATTAAGCACAAACTTATTTATCATGTAACCCCATGGTTAAGTGCCTGGCCTATAGTAGAGTGCTCAGCAAATATTCATGGCATGGCACCTACACTGTTTTTTGTGGGGTTTTTTGTTTGTTTGTTTTTGTATTCCATGTTCACCCCTCATGCAGCTCCATAGCTAGCACTTATAGGCACCTTTGTGTACATTTAAAAAAAAGCACCCCTTCCTCAATACACCTGCCATTTGCAAGAAAATAGTCATAACTATACATTAAGACTATGAGGTGAGTGGTGCCCCTAAATGTTGTTCAATGCAACATATACATAACATACATAACCCTGAGCAGAAACCTTGTCCCTAGCCCCAACGTGGCAGGGGGCTTGCATAGTACTTAAAGCACTGATAGCCTCTGGAAAGATGGAGTTAGATTCTTTTCAGAGGTAGATCACAGACCTTTGTTAGCTAGCCACTTCTTTTATTCCACATCCAATAGTCAAATCAGGGAGGACAGGGCTGAGTGTGTGTGTGTGTGTGTGTGTGTGTGTGTGTGTGTGTGTGTATACAAGGGGATCTTATCCTATTCCTACACCCATGCCTACCTACCCCCAATAACCAAGGCACATAAACAAGGTCATGAGTATAAGGAGAGTCAGGGGACCAGTCAGCTTTAGGCTAAGGGAGAGGAGTTCCCAACTGCCTAATTGTGTGGCCTAACACCAGACCCAAGTCCTCAAAGAACACTAAGAATGCAGATGGAGGGGAAGGGAAAGGATGGTGGACAGAACCCTTCTGTTTCTCTCAGTTGAAAGACTCAGGACTTGGGGGGAGAGCAAGGCTATTCAAATAAACACACAGAGAGCCTTTTAAAAAAACCAAAGCAAACCTTGGGATCAACTTTATTGCTGATGGTTGTGGCCTTTTCTTTCCCACATCCTCACCTCTCTGGTGGTCCAAAGTCCCTCCAGGATAACACAGTGCTTAGGTTCTTCTGGACCAGAGGCAAGGGAGACAATCTGCCCCCCACATCTGCCCCTGCTCGGTCCCTCCCCGGTCCCCACCCAACCCTATTGCACATCAAATCATGTAAACATGGCTACAGGCATGGCCTGGAATAGCAGTGAGGCAGATTGATGTGTTAATGGATTTGGGACCAGGAGCCAGACCCAAGTCACCCAGTCCCGCCCCATGCTAAGGCCCACAGTTAAATCTGGAAAAACAAGGGGGCCTGGTCCCAAACTCTGGCTCAGATTATGCAAACAGTGCAGATGGCTCAGCTCCCCTCTGCCACCCACCCCTCTCAGATTCCAGGTCTTAAGGATCACCCACTCCTGGTGTCGCTTCAGGACTGGGTAGCAGATGGCAGTGTCCAGTTTTTTCCCTCTCACCCCCAACTAGAGGTCACTGGTGTTGGGTCTTCCTAGATGCCCTGGGGAAACCAGAGACAGGCAATGGCAGTCTGTCCAATCCTGGAAAAGAGGGAAGGCGGACAGTCAAAAGTAGGACATATGTCCAGACCTCTGGGATAAGACAACCAAACCACAAAATGAATGGATGAAGCATGTTACAAGTAAAGCAGAAAGCCTGCCATCTCCCTTGCTGGAAAGACCACTGTTCCAGAGGGCTCCACCCCACCAGCCTGTGACTCCCACTCCTTCTCACCAAAAGCCCGGATCAGCTCTGCCCGAACAGCTGCGGTGAAGGTCTTCACCAGACAGAGAGTGGTGAGGCCCGCAAAGATTGCATTGTAGAGGAACACGATGTAAAAATTGCCCAGCCAATTGAAGCGTCCAAAATCACCCAGCAGGTCAAAGCGAGTGAGTCCTGAAATACAAAGACCAGGATAGAAGGTGGGCATCCCAGCCCCGCCCTGGCTCAGAGCCCAGCTTTCTGCTGCCTCCTGGTGGCCACATCTCAACACTGCAACTGATAAGTTGGCCTATTATTTGAGGGGGGGGGGATTTTATTTTTTTATTATTTTTTAAAAAATAATTCTTTATTGTTGATAGTATTACATATGTCCCCCCTTTTCACCCCATTGATCCCTTCCAGCCCCCCCCCATCCCCGCCGTCCCCGCCCCAGACCCTCAGCACCCTTCTGTCTGAGTCCATGGGTTATGCATTCAAGGTCTCACCCACCCACCCACCCACTCTCCCCCGCCATCCCTCTGGGATTCTGCACTCTGTTCCATTCTTCCATGTCCCTGGATCCATTCCATTTATCAGTTTATTTTGTTACTTAGATTCCACATATGAGTGCAGTCATGTGATACTTGTCTTTGTCTGACTGATTTATTTCACTTAGCATGATACTCTCCAGATCTCTCCATGCTGTCTCAAAGGGTAAAAGATTCTTCTTTTTTAATGCTACATAGTATTCCATGGTATAAATGTACCACAGCTTTTTTATCCACTCATCTACTGATAGGCACTTGGGCTGTTGTAAATTGTGCTGCTATGAACAAAGGGGTGCACAGATTCTTTCTGATTGGTATTTCAGGTTTCTTAGGATATATTCCTAGAAGTGGGATCACTGGGTCAAATGGCAGATCCATATTTAATTTTTTGTGAATACTCCATACTGTTTTCCATAATGGTTGCACCAATCTACTAGAAGTAGTGTACTAGCGGTGTACTAGGGTTCCCTTTTCTCCACATCCTCGCGCACTTGTCATTTGTTGGTTTGTTGATGGTAGCCATTCTGACAGGTGTGAAATGGTACCTCATTGTCATTTTGGTTTGCATCTCTCAGATGATTGTGACTTTGAGCATTTTTTCATGTCTCTTGGCCATCTGTATGTCCTCTTTGGAGAAGTGTCTATTTAGGTCCTTTGCCCATTTTTTAATTGGATTGTCTTCCTTTTGTTAAGTTGTATGAGTTCCTTATATATTTTGGATATTAACACTGGCCTCTCTTACTATTAATTATTCCTACATCCCAAGCTCTGTCTCAGAGGAGTTCAGGGCTGTGAAGAAAGTGCCAGCAGCTAGGCTTGCTTCAACTTCCCTGCCAGAGTTTGGCATGCTCTTCGATAGGTTCCCCTCTGGCTCCAGGTATATCAAGGAGCTATCTGGGCCCACCAGTTGTTCCTGGGTCAGGAACTTATAAGCTAGTCACTCGTATTTTTTTAGTAGGTAGAGCTGTGTGGAGGCTAAGAGCTCTGACTCTGATCAGACTGCCATGGTTCATATCCAAACTCCACCTCAACTAATTGTGTGATTTGGGACAAATTCCTTAAACATCTGTGCCTCAGTTTACTCAACTATAAAGTAGAGGAAATAATGGGACTGTTAGAATTAAATAATTCCCATAAAGCACTCACTATATGTACCAGGAGTATTTTAACTCTTGCTGAGCCTTTAATAATATAATATCAAATAAGATTTCTGGGGCCCTCCTCCACTTAACTCCAACCGAAAGGAACTAACTGATGGACCTACAAGCCTAGTGTACTACTAAACCCTCATGGTTTAAGTATAAATGCTACAGGGGAAAGAGTGTGGACTTAAGAACCAAATAGAACTAATTTATTTTTTTGATTTTTGATTTTGAGAGTACATTTATTAAAGCTGGGGACAGTCAGGGGTTGGGGGGAGGTAGAAAAGGGTATGGGGGAGTAAATGGTGATGGAAGGAGATTTGACTTGGGGTAGTGAACACACAATACAATATACAGATATGTTATAGAATTATACACCTGAAACCTATATCATTGATTAACCAATGTCACCCTAATAAATTCAATAAATAAGGTAAAATAAAACATCTATACTAATAAAAGGATAATATGCTAATTAGGATGGACGTCTCCTGGACATCCATTGGACAAAGCCACAGGGGCTGCGAGGCCCGGGGCTCAGGCCATGAGCCCTGGCGACTGCGAGGCCCGGGGCTCAGGCCTCGCAGCCGCCACAGCCGGCAGTGGCGGTAGCAGTGGGGTAATGGGGGTGGCGCCCTTCCATGATCAGCCTAGGCACCTCCTTCAGAGGGAGGCCAGACTGCGGCTTAGGCCCCGCTCCCCACTTGGGGAGCCGTCAGTAGGACATCCCTGAGGGCCCCCAGACTGTGAGAGGGGGTAGGCCGGGCTGAAGGACCCCTGCTCCAGTGCATGAATTTTCGTGCACCAGGCCTCTAGTCATTATCCTATACAATAAAGAGGCAATATGCAAATTAACCCTCACACCCTCACAAGATGGCTGCCTATGACCAGGCCAGCAGGGGTTAGTGAGGGATGACCAAATGACTGAACAGCAGCTGTGTGAGGCGACCAGGCCGGCAGGGGGGCTGTGAGGGGTGACCAGGCCAGCAGGAGGGGCAGTTGGGGGCAGCCAGGCCAGCAGAGGGGGCCAGCTGGGGGTGATCAGGCTAGCAGGGGGACAGTAAGAGGCAACCAGGCTGGCAGGGGGATAGCAATTGGGGGCAACCAGGCTGGCGGGGGGGGTGGTGCAGTTGGGGGCAACCGGGCCAGCAGGGGGGTATTTAGGGGCAATTAGGCTGGCAGGAGGGCAGTGAGGAGTGACTAGGCTAGTGGGAGGTAGCAGTTGGGGGTGACCAGGCTGGCGGGGAGGGCAGTTAGGGGTGACCAGGTTGGCAGAGGGGGGCAGTTGGGGGTGACCAGGTTGGTGGGAGGGGTGCAGCTAGGGATGACCAGGCTGGCAGGGGGGTAGTTGGGGGCAATTAGGCTGGCAGGAGGGCAGTGAGGGGCGACTAGGCTGGCGGGGGGTAGCAGTTGGGGGCGACCAGGCCAGCAGAGGGGGGAAGTTGGGGGCAACCAGGCCAGCAGGAGGGTAGTTGGGGGCAATTAGGCTAACAGGAGGGCAGTGAGGGGCAACTAGGCCGGTGGGGGGGTAGCGGTTGGGGTTGACCAGGCTAGTGGGGGTTGCAGTTAGGGGCAACCAGGCTAGCAGAGGGGGGCAGTTGGGGGCGACCAGGCCGGCAGGGGGGGCAGTTCGAGGCAATCAGGCTGGCACACAGAGGCAGTGAGGGGCAATCAGGCTGGCGGGGGGTGGGGGGGGGCAGTTAGGGGCGATGAGGCAGGCAGACAGGTGAGCAATTAGGAGCCAGCGCTTAGGAGCCAGGTGAGTGATTATGTCCAGGATTGTGAGAGGGATGTCTGACTGCCGGTTTAGGCCCGATCCTGGGGATCGGGTCTAAGCCGGCAGTCGGACATCCCCTGAGGGGTCCCGGATTGCAGAGGGTGCAGGCTGGGCTGAGGGGACTTCTCCCCGCGCCCCCGCCCCCCCGCCCGAATTTCATGCGCCAAGGCTCTAGTATAATATATATTAGAAAAAAGCTGGGGACAGTGAAAAAAAGGAGACTTAAAATAGAAGAGACAAGATCACAGTAACAGGAGGGAGCCTAGGCTGGGCTGCCTAGACTTGGGAAAGGAAGTCAAAGTAACAGAAGTGAGTCATGCTGGGCTGCATGGACTCAGGAAAAGGAAGTTACAGAGGCCAAAGGAGAGTTCTTGGAGACAGATTCAGGGGGTTAGCCTGGGATAAGCTGCTGCTGCCCACTGCTCTCCTGGTTGCAAGTATCCTGGGGACCCTTGGAGTTTAGGAGAAAGAAAGCAAAAGTACACACCTGAGAAAAGAGAGCACAGGCATGCTCAAGAGAGTGTCCAAATATAACTAATTTAAATCATGTATGATATATGGAAAATGACGTAGTGTGTGTGGGGGGTTACCTATAACTCTCATACTACCCTGGAGTGAACTACTTACATTTTAAAAAATTTCTACCAGGTAATTCTAGATCATAGTTCCAAAGATAGGAGAAGGACTGAGTGTATTATTTGATGCCCTGGTGTGTGCAAAAAGCGCTGGACTGGGATTAAGGAGACAAGGGTTCTAGCCTGACTTGGCCTTGCCTCAAACTAGCTATAAAATTGGGCAAATTAATTAGCTTCTCTGTATTTCATCTTTAAAATAAAAAATATTTAGCCCTGGTCGGGAGCTCAGTTAGTTAGAGTGTTGTCCATATATGCCAAGATTGTGGTTCAATCCCAGTCAGGGGACATACAAGAGTAAACCAATGAATGCACAAATAAGTGGAACAACAAATCGATGTTTCTCTCTCTCTAAAATCAACAATAAAAGAAGAAATAACAGAACCTGTTTTTCGATCTGTATCATAGGCATAATACTTTCTCATAAGTTTGTTGTGGGATTCAGGGAGAACATGTATATAAAATGTCTGCTTAGCACTAGTAGGTACTAAAAAGAAGCCAATTCCCTTATCTCCTTTTGCTACTTACCTAGGGTTCGAGAGAAGACAGGAAGTGCTGAGCTTAGGACCAGGAGACAGACACAGTTCCCGATTATCTGGGGAGGAGTAAGGAAAGGGGAGGTGAGGTAGCAGAACTGCCAGTATCTAGTCCCCATGCATGCCTCCAGGATACCTCGTCTACTCCAACCCAATTACCTGTGTCATGGCTGTGTCATGCCATCTGGGCCGCAGGCCCCGGAAGAGTGGAGAACTGTAGAATCCCACGATCGAGGACACCATCAGATAACTGCCACTGGGGTTAGGGAAGAACTGGCCAGCTCCCAAGGATTAATGCCTCATCTCAAAGGGAATAAGTCGCTTTCCCCCAGACCTCCTTTCAAAATCAAGTCTTTTCTTTATTTCTGAACCTCAGGTTGGTGAAGACTTACTTGCCCCCTTCCCATCAGTCCTACTACAAGTCTGCCCAGAGCCCCAAAGGAGACATTCAGAAATACAAAAGGATACAAGATGAGTACAACCTGAATGACAGCACCAAAGGAGCCCAGCTTGGAGAAGGAGACCTGGCCCAGGGAGGCATCCTGAGAAATGAAGTAGTATCACAGTGGAGCACTCTCCACAATCAGCACCACCCAGCCCAGCCTTCCCTCTGGCCTCAGCTTCTGCCCCTCACTCCAGCTTTTCTTAGGTCCTCCCCAAAAGATATGGGGGAGGGCAGCCCAGTACCTGCATGCCCCGGGGCATGGCAGCCTCATCGATGAGCAGCTCCAGGATGTGGATGGCCACAATGAGCACGGACAGGCCCTGTGTGAGGCAAGGTCACAGATTCCCATCCACGCCCCAGCCCACAACAGTATCCAGAGTTACATGTTAAGAGCAGACACTCTGCCCTGGCCAGGTAGCTCAGTTGATTAGAGCGTCATCCCGATATGCTAAGGTTGTGGGTTTGATCCCCGGTCACGGCACATACAAGAATAAACCAATAAAAGCATAAATAAGAACAACAAATTGATGTTTCTCTTTCTCCCCTCCCTTCCTCTCCTCTCTCCCAAATCAATCAACAAAACAAATTTTATTTAAAAAAACACACACAAAAAAACCCACCTAGCAGCCTTAGCTGGTTTGGCTCAGTGGATATAGCGTTGGCCTGTGGACTCAAGGGTCTTGGGTTTGATTCTGGTCAAGGGCACATGCCCGGGGTTGCAGGCTCGATCCACAGTAGGGGGCATGCAGGAGGCAGCTGATCAATGATTCTCTCTCATCATTGATGTTTCTATCTCTCTCTCCCTTTCCCTTCTTCTCTGAAATTAATAAAAATATGCTTAAAAATAAAAAAAAATAAAGATAAATAAAAAAGCAGATACTCTGCTCCAACATTTTCAGTTTCCAAGCACTGTATGGGACCTCCTCGAGGCTGGTGCTAGCAACAGAGCACTTTGAGGGTATTATAAGATACACCCACTCCAGGTGGAAGAATTGCAAAAAAGCTAAGTAGAAAATGGATTCGTCCTCCAGATTGATAAGACTTATTCCCAAGTCCAGGTTGTGGCAAGTTGGGGGATAGACTGAATTTCAACCCTTATTTTCACCCACAGCAAGCCTGGGTAACTACTCAGTGGCCCTCTGTGGCCTTGGGTAAACTCCTTAACTTCCCTGTTTCTTCATTTACAAAATTGGGATTGATGTGCTCAGCACAGGGCAGGACACAAAGTAGACACTCAGTAAGAGGTAACTACTATGATTGAAGATAACCAGGTCCCTGCATCTCCTCCCTCTTCCCTAAGAAGGCCTAAATTATTCAAGGGCCTTCTACTCCCCACCCTCATCAAGGCTGGTATACCCACCGTCAATAACAGCAAGCACAGCATGGCCAGGGGATAACCCAGGTTCCGCTGCCAGGCTGAAGCCTTCCACCGCTTCTCTGTGCAGGGATGGGAAGCGGTTAGCACAGACTTGGAACAAGAGGCTATTCTTAAGGAAAGCCAGGTATTCCCATCCCTACTAACTCACATACCCAGTAGGACCCTCTGTGTCTGCAGAGCCAGCACCTGTCTGTGCAGCAGCTCCATGTCCAAAGGCAACCAGCAGGAGGTGGGATCTGAGGGCAGAGAAGATGGTGCTGCCCTTGCCCAATGCATGCCTATCATCCCACCTGGGAAGAACTGCAACTCACTGCAAATCCTGCGGGTCAAAGCTGCTTCCTCAAAGGCTGAGCAGTACAGCTGCTCCTCCAGGTCTTCCAGCACCTGGGAGCAGGGGAAAAGGGAGGGACTAATAATAGTCAGGGGCTCCCAGATCCCAAGGGCCCCAGGAGCACCCTGTTCATCCCAGGGCTTTATCATCCCATTCCTTCCCCTACCCCTTATTCACTACCCTGTGGTCAGCAACTTATCCATCCCTCCTGACTGCCTTGTGTTCTGCTTTGTATGTCTGGTAAGCAGCTCCAGATGATGGGGGTGGAGGATATAGGAGCCAACAAAGGCTATGGCCCTCTGCAAGGTGTGCAGCACACAATCATAGGGTTGTTTTATTTTCTGGCTCCAGCTTGTCAGGAAGCTCACCCCACAGGACCAAAAGGCAAGGAGTACTACATACCCGCGGCTTGACCAGCAGCTTCCCAGTAACCGAGAACATGCGGGCGAGACCTAGCGGAGTACACACTGTGGAGACAGAAGCCAGTCACCTGATAGACCCTTCTCTCCATCATTCCCCTCACCACCCCTCCATTCCCTCTCCTTCCACCCTTGTGGTTCCGATCCAAGGACCTTACCCATTATCTCCCAGACCCTGAACACTCACCCAGGAGCAGCAGGACCCCAAGGAAGGAAATGCAGGAGTAGAGGTAGGGGAGGTAGTACTCCCAGAAGTCTAAGGGTAAAAAAAGCAGTACAGTCAGCCCAACTTTTTCCTGCTTACTGGGACGACAGGCCTCAGAGACAATACAAAACCTAGAGGGGTTAGGCAAGTAATGCAAATCAGGAAAGCTGGCCTGTGTCACAGAAGGGGGAGTGGCAGGGACTATAGCAAACGAGATCCTAAGCCCTACCTAAAGGGCACAACTGTTATTCGGCCCCAGTCACCAAGGACTAGTGTGGCCAGATCCTCAACCTTGTCAAGCAAAGTCAGAGATCTGGATATTAATGTGAAACCTCCCAACATATATATATATATATATATATGGCAACTGACTCATATATGTTTTTTAAATCATTGCATGGGCCCAATGGGACATTCCTGCAGGTTGGTTTTGGCCTGAAGTCCATCATTTTGAAACTTCAGTCTAACGGTTTATTTATTATTATTTTTAAAAATATATATTTTTATTGAATTCAAAAAGGGAGAGGAAGAGAGAGATAGAAACATCAATGATGAGAGAAAAATCACTGACTGGCTGCCTCTTGCACATCCCGTTGGAGACTGAGTCTACAACCCTGGGCATGTGCCCCCAATTGGAATCGAACCTGGGACCCCTTCAGTCTGCAGGTCAATGCTCTATCCACCGAGCCAAACCAGTTAGGGTCAGTCTAACGGTTTAGATGATCTCAATCTTCTCCACCTCAGAGGGATACAGTTGATCCAGGAAGGGGAACAGCTGCCAACTGATGAGCCACTTAGCCTGGAGGGTGGGAAGGAAGCTGGCCCTCTCACCATAGAGTGACTCCCTGCTGGTCTTGTTGTTGTCCACAATGGCTGATGCCACCCACACCATGCCCAGCACCAGCAGAGTAAGGAGCATCAACATTACCACTGTCTCGTAGACCCGGCCCAGGACACCCTATGGAAGAAGGCAATAGGTGTGGGTGGAGAGAACTACCAACAACGTCGGGGCAGTGTGGGGAAGGAAGGCAACATTGGGAATGGCAGCCTGGCTAGGGGAACCAGAGGACTGGATTCAGGAGAAAGGGGAAAGCATTTCCCTCTTATTCTGCTAAATCACTCTGTCCTCCTACCCACAACCAGAATATCCATTCCGTTCTCGATATTTTTCCTTTGTAACCTCCCTCCTTGGGTCCTTTCCCCATCCTTGTTTTGCCCTGGGAGGCTGACTCCTGAGGTCTGCATCACACAAGCCCTTTGCCCTTGGTTTTCCTGTTCGGCTTGCCCAATGGAAAGGACCAACAGCTCCTCTGCTGGGTGGTTGCACCTCCCCAGCTTCAACTGGGTTCCAAAAGCTATTTTTTCTCTCTGGTGGTAATGACAAGCCTATGGTGGTAATGACTTCCTGATGTTACTAGTGCCTCAAACTCCTTGTTGATCTCCTCAAATCTGACTATACCTCTATAAATAGTTTCTTCATTAAAATCTCTTTAGTTGAAACATCTGAGTGGCATTGTGTTTCCTGCTTGGATTGATTGATTCATCACTCACTCACCTTTCTGGAGCCAGCAAAGCCCTCAGACTCAGTGAAGAAGTATGCAAAGGGCATGAGGAAGATGAGGGACAGGTTGGAGAAGAGAAAAACGAGGTTCCAGAGGCCTAGAGCAAAAAAAGGAAAGGCAGCGGTGGTCAGAAAAGGGTGGCCCAACCCACTGGGGACTGATCATGTGATCGGGAAGCTGGGGATGGGGTGATTATGCCTAATGAGTACAAGGCTCTCTGTATCTGCCTGACACTTTCTGCTCCCTATCGCCATCCCAAGCTGTAAACCAGGAGTCACGCACCATGGATGAGGGAGCCGTTGAGCCACTGGATGTAGTAGTTCCGAGGCAGTGAGAGCAACACCTCATTGCTGATGATGGAGAAGGGCAGGAGCAGTACGGCACCCAGGGCAACTGCCAGGGTAAAGGTGCAGAGCTCGAGCCTGGGTAGACGAGAGATAGAGTCCTTGCTTAGCTCAGACACTTCCCTGGGTCCAAGAACCCCCATTCATCCCTGCAGGCACCTGTAGTTTCTCCTAGAACCAACTAGCAGTGACAGACCAGGGAAGGAGCCATCAGCTGGGGCTCCACTCACTGCCCCCCAGCCCTAGTCCTTACCTTCAGGGAAGCCTTGGCACATGGGATGAGTACATCTCAGGCATTTATGGGAGCCTGGTCACCTGCCATGTCACCTGCCCAGACGTCCTCAGGAATGTGATCCTCCCACACATGCCCGTAGGGTGCACCAGGCATAATGCCAACCTAAGAGGCCTGGCTTCTCTAATCAGAGATGTGGATTTCTGAGCTTGCCTCTTCAGCCCGCATAAGAGCAGGGTCACCCCATGTGGCTATGCCCTGAATGAAGCTCTAGGACAAAGGGGGAAAAGGGAGCTAAAACCCAACTTCATAGCTAAGGCCTGTGTGCGGGGCTGCATCAGTTGAAAAGAAGGGACACTTTATTTATTTGGTCCATCAAGGGGGGATGGTTGCCTTCTTAAAATCTGTTGACCCAGAGGAGTCATCACTATATCTTTCTCTATACTTGCTAGTGAATAACAGCAGTCTGGAATAAGGTCCATCCTTAGATTCAAGCACACCTCCCCTCCAGGGGTTCTATCTTCCCATCCCCTGATGTTTTCATTAATCTGCATCCTACCCTACTCCCTTCCCAATGGATGCTGGGAGGTGAAGCCAAGCTGAAGTCATTTCTGGTGACTCAAGCCCCAGCTGACAGTTCCGGCCTTGAGGATGCCAGGAGCTCCTGGCCTAACCAGGGAGACAGGAAGAGCAGCTTTTCCAAGCATCCCGAGGGTAGGGTAAAGCTGGAAGAAGCCAGGAGTAGGATGGAAGCAGAAACTCTCTCTTTACTTTGTGACACCCCACTCTCTCTGCCAGCTCCAGGGCCTCACTGGATTTCAGCTTCTAAAGGTAACTGGTGCCAGTTGCTCAGGCAGCAACACTTACGCAATCTTGTTGACTGTGGCATCTTCATCATCCACTACAAAAGACAGAGGCATGGGGAAGAAGCAGAAGATCAGTGGGCAGCTCTGGGAACCATCTGTGTTGCAGCGTGCCTTCCTTCCCCATCCCTGCCCCCTGAAAGAAGGGCCTGTGCCCAGAGAGGCAGAGCTGGACAGGAGGCTCTGGGAGAGCTCATGCTATAACCCCACAACCTGTTCTCCGGCCAAGGTAGCAGTGGCCCCAGGTGGAGAGAGAACAGGCTAGAAACTCCCTCACTTCCCTCCTTCCCCATCACAGGTTCCTCTTTTGTAAGCTCAAAATATGATAAACAACTGGTCTGTGAGGTTGGTTACATCAGTGGCTGGGTGCAGCAGAGAAATGCAAGCAGTGGCGGGGGTTGGGGGGGGGAGATTCACAGAGAAAGTTCCCAAGAGAATTACACAGAGGAGTAGCTGCCTTCTTGGGTGGGGGCTCATGGAGGGGAAGAAAGGCTAGGGCCAGGACAGGATGATCTGAACAGGCTGAGGCAAGTGTGTGGATGCCCCTCCTACCTCCCTGTCACACAATGTCTACAGGAAGGAAAGCTCCAATCTGAGCACAGATTGGAAAGAGAAAGGCCACCATCACCAGGTCCTGGGGTCCCAGCGGTCACGGAGGTCTCTGGTCCTGGGTGTGGGAGCACTAGGAGAGGAGGTGACAGAGCTTGTGCCCATGATAACATTCACCTTGCAGTTGCCCACTTTAGGTTTACAGAGGGCTTTTATATTAACCATCTCTTTGGTCCACATAATAACAATGGACTGGGTAGAGACTGCTAGGCCCATTTTGGAAAGGATGAAACTGAGGGCCAGAAAAGTTATAGGACTTGCCCAGCAGCTTTATTGGTTGTGGACACTTCTACCTAGACTTTCCACTATACCACACTGTCCCTGCCTGTGGAGGTAGGGAGGTAGAAGAGGCAAAGGCGCCACAACAGCCACCTCTCCTTTCCCAGCAGGCGCCATAGACCCATTCTCCTGAGGCTGGCTCCATGGCAACGGGAACACTGGCAGAGGACAAGCAGAAGGGAGGGAAGTCACAGGTACCTGTAGTGAACTCAGCAGGCTTCTTGAAGTGGGTCAGGGTGATGTGGCAGAGGATGTAGAGTGTCGCAAACAGAAGTGTTGAGATCTATGGCAGAGCATGAGCTGGGATGAGAAACTCTAAGAACATTCCATAGCCCCATGGGGTCCCTTCCCCAAAACAAGGCTGCATAGTTTCTCCCTGTTACTTCCTTCTAGTCAAGGCCTCAGGAGCCTTTAAGAAGCAGCAGACAGCCCTGGCTGGTTTGGCTCCGTGGATAGAGGGTTGGTCTGCGGTCTGAAGGGGCCTGGGTTCGGTTCTAGTCAAGGGCATGTGCCTGGGTTGCAGGCTCAATCCCCCGTAGGGGGTGTGCAGGAGGCAGCCGATCAGTGATTCTCTCTCATCCTTGATGTTTCTATCTCCCCCTTTCCCTTCCTCTCTGATATCAATAAAAATATTTTTTTAAAAAAATATAAGTGGAACAAATTGCTGTCTGTCTCTCTTAAAAATCAATAGGAAAAAAAAAAAAGAAAAAAAAAATCAATAGGGAGCCCTGAAAGATCAGGTATGCTCTGGGCCAAATCAGAGCCTCATTTAATCTCTGCCCCTAAGAAGACTTAGTTGGGGCCCAATATCTACAAAGTTTCTAGAGTCAGCATCAGCCTCTTTTTATTTTTATTTTTTATTTTAAATTTTTTCGTGGGAAGAGGGAAAGAGTCCCACAGCACAGACTCCCAGGTGGGGAGGGGGAAAGAGTCAACATCAGCCTCTTTAAAGGCAGTCAATCCCTGCTCCCTACCTCAAGTGACTTCCCAACTCTAGGGCCAGGCATCTCAAGGCCTGTCCCATGCCTCTGGGCGACTGGACCTCCAACTGATAGTTAAGGCAGGGCTTAGCCAAGTTACTCTGCACATGCATGCATCCCACCCTACCCCAGGTTAGCTGCTATTGCTCAGGGGAAGAGCTACTGCTCAGTTTGGCTCCATAAACAGGGAGTCTTGAGAAGAGGCATTATTGTATTTCAAGTAGTCCAAGAAGGCAGGATCAGTCTTGTGGGTTCTCCAGTCCCCAAGAGGAGCTGACGCCACAGGAAATCTGCATACAGCTATCCATGCAAAGAGGGACAAAGTCATAGAGACCCCAGGAGAGCCAGAGGTCTAGGACAAAGCTGTAGCTTTTGACATTAGGAAAGCAGAGTAGAATGAGCCACTCAGATTGGAACTGCAGAATTTTTACAGCCTAGTGCTCCACCCTGGGCTTGCGCAAGTAATAGGAAGGTGGGAGGGCTCAAAAGGGCATGCTGGAGTTACACGCAGTTCCAGCGGAGGCTAGGTCATTCTCTAGAGCAGAACTGGTGCCAGGTGGAGGAGCAACCAGAAGCCTTCAGGCTGTCCTTGCCCAGCACTGATTCCTCAGCTAATGGGACCAAAGGATGGGGGAGACATCCAAGAGGCTGCTTCTCTGTCCAAGGTCGCATCCCTCCCGGTTCTCTAAGAATGTGGGCCTCTGGCCATTCACTGTCTCAAGGCCCCAATGAGCCTCAACGTATGCCCAACCCCACCATGTGGGACTATCCACTAAGGGACACATAAGGAAGGATTCCTGAAAGCAGATCTGGCATTCTACACACGGACTAATATACTTCCTACCTTTCAGTACTCAGAAATAAGGACAGACTCAGTGAAGTAGTGGCTCCCTTTATCCCTCCTCCAATCTGAGGCTGCCCAGGGCAGACCAGAGCCCAGCCTGAGAAAAAAATGAATGATGGATCCATTCACTAACATTTCTATTCTTTCAAACCTTTCTCGTTTCCTTTCCATGTAGTATATGGAAGAGAGGGCTACCCTGGGGAGCTCAGAGAAGACGACTCAGGAGAAAGGAGAGAGATGAGCGTCCAAAGCAGGCCTGCGGCAGATCTGACTTCCTTGGCGCCTCCGAGTGTCCCCCACCCCGCCCAGAAGTGAGGGAGGGAGGGAGGGAGGAAGGCAGCCAGGTGCTCTCTAGAGCACTGAGGGGAACCACTCACAGGGGAAATCCCTAAATGTTTGAATAGCTAGCTAGGAACCTCCACTTGCAGGGTTCCTAACAAACACTAATAAGGGGGCGGCGGCGGCGGGGGGGGGGGGGGATGGTGGAGGCTTAGTTGTTCTCCATCTCTACCCAGTAGAATCCACACCAGCAAGAGTCCCTTCTTCCAAGGTGGGCGTCCCACCAAAGTCCCCCTTCAACAAACACCAGTTGGGAAGTAAATGCAAACCAGCCCTCCCCTAATCAAATCCATCCCTCTCGGTCTAAGCCGGGCAGACTCGCCAAACTCTCAGACACAAGGGGACCCACGCCCAGAACGACGGGGCTGGGCGGGGGGCGGAAACCGATGGGCTTTGTTTATCTCGCAACTACCCAGAGGATCCGACTTACTACTGGTTCACCGGCTGGGGCACCGGTCCTTCTGACGGGCCGGGGCCTTTCGTTGCTCGCCCTGGTGCGCACGGGGTCTGAGGGCGCTCTGAGCCCAGGTGGTTGTACTCCGACCCCAACCTCTCCCTCTCCCGGGACACCCTTTGGCCCTAACCTTCCTACCCGGGTCCCACACTCACAATACATTCGCGGACCCTCTCGTGGAATAGCTGCTCTCGCACGGATAGCACTTCGTAGTCAGCTGCTTCCATACTCTGCTCAGCATGACTGGGGCGGGGGTGTCTCCGGGCCCGGGGAGGACCGGCGGGGATAAAGCCGCCGCCGCCAAGCACCCGGACCCAGCCGAGGAGCCTTTCCTCGCAGCCTGCGACGGAAACTCGGGGGAGGTAATCTGAGGTCCAGATTCAGACGTCCGGACGCCCCGCCCTTAAAGGGGCAGGCACCAGCGCGCCTTGTTTTAAAGGGCCCCTGTCCCTACTCTGTTCCCTCCCCTTTAAGGTCGGGCCTCAGTCAAGTTTCAACGTAAACACCCGCCTTTAGGCTCGTTAAGAGGAAGCTTCAGTCCTCATTCTACTTTACCGGAGGCCGAGTGACGACACAAGGGATGGGCGGGTTCCTTTCATAAAGCGAAACTCATTGGCTCCTAGAGCTGCCGCTCATAGGTAGAGAAACGATGATAGGCTTTCCCCGTGAAAGGAGGCGGTATCTTTGAAGCCAATCGGTGCTCAATCTAAAACTAACCGACTCCTCACGTCCGGCTGTTGAGGAGAGAGAGTTTTAGTAACGACTGAAAGTTTAGTTCGGCCGTGGCTAAATGAACCTTTTGGAACTAGGCAGCCAGGGAGGATGTGAGAGTTCCATGGGGGTTCTGAAAGGTTACCGCTTCCCAGGAACCCAAGGTCCACAGCACCATTTTCTGAAAGTGTCTATATGTTGGAGGGGGTCCCCCTTCGCGGCCAGTTTTCACTCAGTCACTTTGGGGATGGCCAAGTGTGTGCTAGAGCAAATACTTAAAAAAAACAACACCACCTGAATAGTGAACTACAGAAATATTCTCCTGAAACGTTGTGAGGTAATGTCCATAGGGGACCATTGTTGAGTGGTGCAGAATCAAACATTAGCCGACCTAGGTACCACTCACTTTACAGACTTTATCTCATTTTAATATCACAACCTTTAAGAGGAATGTGTTGTGATTAGCATTTTAGAAATTAGAAAAAGGTGAGAGCTTGTCACGTGCCCAAGGTCACATCATTAAGGCATGCAAGTGACCTTCCTGAGATCTCCGCTGAGGTATGTGTGCAAAGCCTCACCTTCCTGAAGTTAAAGCCTTCCTCCGAATGGGAGGAAGCAGTGCAGAAAAGCAAAAGAAGGGCTGGGTTTTGCAAAGCCTCCCATTGAAGAGTAAGAGCCCAATTCTAAAGGCCTTAGACTACATCCAGTTACTGTCTGGTGCCAGAATTAACAAGTGAATGCTATACCCTTGTAACCATGGGGCAAGTTATTTCTACCTCTTTTCTGTTTCCCCAGTGATTTGCAATAGAACCCTGGGAGCTGATTTTCCTCTTAGCAACCAAGCCTGAAGTAAACAGAACTTCAACTAAGAGAGAGAGTAGACACAGCTACAAAGAGGAGAAGATAGCTAGCCGGGTCCTTGGGTCTGCTGCAAGGAAAGGAGAGGATAGACAGGTGGCTTGGGTCTATTGAGTGTGTTGTGGGAACAAACATGAATGGGTCAAGGCCCTGCCTGGAGGGACGTACAGCTTGTCAGGGAGAAGTGGCCCTGGAGCGTAACAGGTCTCAGATCTTAATTTTAAGCATATGTGATTTAGTGATCTTATTAAAACACAAATCAGATCTTATCTCAGCTCAAAACCTCTCAAAAGTGACCCATTTGCACTTAATAATTCACCTGCTTTAAAGTAAGCCTACAAGGCTTTCAGAGGATATATTAAACATGCTGTGTTTTGTTGGGCTCACTGTGTTTTGGTTTTTTTTAAACAAATTTAAACAAACATTTAAAAATCAGAAGATGACTCCTTAAAAGTTCAGATATCTGTTCTATCCCCTTTTAATCCTCACCAGAGAATATTTTCCATTGATTTATTTTATGTTATTTTTAGAGAGAATGGAAAGGAAGGGGAGAGACAGAAACATTGATGTGAGAGACACACCCTAACCAGGGCTGGGGATTGAGCTTGCAACCAAGGAATGTGCCCTTGATCGAACCGATGCTCTGTCCACTGAGCCAAACCTGCTAGGGCTGACATCTGTCTCTTAAATAGAAGATCTGGCAGAGCTGGGCAGCCAGGACCTATGGCTCTGTAGATGAAGGAGGATGTACCAGTCTTCCACAGCTCCTATTACTTGGGTGAGCACCTCACCAGTTTTTCCATTTACGTTGTCAGCCCAACTGTTTTGTGACTTGTGAGCTATCCCCTGAGCTATCCCCTCTCTACTGCTTCAACTTGGCACCATCTTCATTCTGGCCTTTGGTCAGTTTCTGGTCGACCCTGCCAACTTTCCTTTCTCAGGACACTGCACTTGCTGTTTCCTCGGCCTGAAAGTTCTCCCCTTCTCCTTCCCAATTCACTTTTAGCTGGTTCCTGTTTTCTTTAGGTTTGAGCTTAAATGTTATCTGCTCAGAGGACTCTCCCCCACCCCCCACTATTTTATCTAAAGCAAGTATTTTTTTACTTTACCTCCATGTATGTCTTTACTCCTTTCCTCTCCACTTAGAGGACTAGAACCCTGCATTTGGCTTCAAATTCATTCTTTTCCATTCAACCCCATTTCTTAACCCAGTGCAGTTCTCACAGTAAACACTCAATGTTTGTAGATTTGAGATTTAAGAGATTAGTTATCCATTTTTGTAGGGAAGGAGCCACCTTGACTGTGGAGTAAATTTCAACATCTGCAAGCAGCACAGAGAAGGGAATAATCCAGAATGAGCCTTCACTAAGTGCTAAATGTTAACAGATACTTTACATAGATTAGTTTATTCAATGTCACAAGGATCCTACTAAGTAGACTTTTTAATTTTATTTTTTTAAGGTTTCAAGTTAACATTTATTGCACACTCACTGTAGGTAACTGCCAAGTCCTCAAAATGTAAAATTTAGCAACACAATTTTATCTTCAAGGACTTCAGAGATATGTCAACTATATAAAAACAATTTTGTGAAAATGTGTAGGAGATAATAATTTGAGTGAGAAAAATATGACACTGGAGGTTTGGGGATAGATATTGCAATATAAGCAATGGGTTCAGAGGTGGAAAAATATGGTAGTAGACTTTTTTTATGTATAGATGAGGAATCTGTTCAAAGAGATTAAGTAACTTGTGCAAGGAGCTACAATAAGTGGTGGATGTGGGACTTGAACTGGCTTATCTGACTTGGAAGCTTCCCTTTTCCCCACTATATCTTCCCAGTTTTTGTATTCCTCTCCTTACTAAACTGCTTAGATACTCAGTGTAATAGAAAGGTAAAACTTGAAGAGTCCTGGCACCCTGCATCTGCATATAAAAGGTTCACCGTTCTACTTCTTCCTGTGAGGTCACCTTTGAGCTTTCAAATGTTGACTTATTGCTGAATAGCACCTTGAGAGGAGCAGACAGAAGGCCCAGAGGCACCAACTCCCAGAGGTGAGAGGGGATTTGGAAAAGTTACCCCTTTTAAAAAAATATGTATTTTAGAGAGGGAGGGAGAGAAGGAAACATTAGTGATGAGAGAGAATCATAGTTCAGCTTCCTCCCCCCACTGGGGATTGAGCTCACAACCTGGGCCTGTGCCCTGACTGAGAATCAAACCGTGATCTGGTTCATAAGTCGACGCTCAACCCCTGAGCAATGCCGGCCAGATGAAAACTTACCTTTTTTTTTTTTTTTTTTAAATATATATATATGTATTTTATTGATTTTTTACAGAGAGGAAGGGAGCGGGACAAGAGCCAGAAACATCGATGAGTGAGAAACATCGATCAGCCGCCTCCAGCACACCCCCCACGGGGGATGTGCCCGCAACCAAGGTACATGCCCTTGACCGGAATCGAACCCGGGACCCTTTGGTCCGCAGGCCGATGCTCTATCCACTGAGCCAAACCAGTCAGGGTTACCCTTTTTTTAATACAAAGATTTCAGAAACTTTCCATTCAGATTATGGGTTATTTTCATTTTCTCTTTGCTTACCTACATGACCCAATTTCCCCACAGAAAACGTAAGTACAGAAAAATTCCTGTTCATTCAAATAAGACTAGTAGCTTTAGGGTAGTTTTATTCCCAGGACTTTCTGGGTTTTCAGAAAGAACTCATTCAACTCTAAGGTGAAAATACGTAAACTGTGCTATGAATTGAATGTTTATGTGCCCCACCCCCACCCCAATTCATATGTTAAAACCCTAACCCCAAATGTGATAATTATACGAGGTGGGGCCTTTGGGAGGTAATTAGATTTAGATGAGGTCATGAGGTATAGCCCCCAATATGGGATTAATGTTCATATAAGGAGAGAAAGAAACTAGGGCTTACTCTCTCTCAGCTATATGAGGACACAGCAAGAAGGTGGTGGGCCATCTGCAAGCCAGGAAGAAGGCTCTCACCAGACTGAATCCGCCAGCACTTTGATTTTAGATTTCCCAGCCTCCAGAACTATGAGAAATGTATGTTTGTTGTTTAAGCCATCTAGTCTATAGTGTTTTGTTATAGCAGCACAAACTAAGGCTATAAACCTTTTCCTTCCCTCTCATGGAAATTGGACTTGTTTCTAGAAATAAGCCAGCAACTTTGGAATTGCCCTCTTGTCTAGGATTCTAGGAAAACCAGAGGTTCCCTTTAGGCAAGGCCTCCCTGGATCTGAGAACTTTTGGTTGTTATTGTTGTTGGCAGGAGTGGGGGTAAGGGTTTAAAAATAGCGTTGAGAAATTCTGCTCCTTTATTCCTACCTATCACTGATCTCTCAAAAAATATTTGAGAAAACAATCATAATGAAAGATTGGCTTGAGATAGCAAGAACATTTGGAAATCCCAGACTCTGGGAATGGAGAGGGATCATAGAAGTCTTCAGTTCTCCCTTCTTGCCTTTCACAACATGGATGTCATTGTGGGTCCTAGCTAATTATTAGAAAGTGAGCTGCAATGTTATTCCCCATCATTTGCTGTGCCCTTTGAGGTTTTGAGAAATGAGTCTGCTGCCATTTCTGGACAGGAGCTCTTCACTGGATTTCTCCTTTCTAATCTAAACAACCTCATTTTTGCCCAACTAGCATGGCTCAGTGGTTGAGCATCAACCTATGAATGAGGAAGTCACAGTTCGATTCCAGGGCAGGGCACAGGCTCGGGTTGTGGGCTCAATCCCCAGTGTGGGGTGTGCAGGAGGCGGCCAATCATTGATTTTTATCATTGATGTTTCTATCTCTCTCGCCCTGTCCCTTCCTCTCTGAAATAAATAAAAATATATTTTAAATAAATAAACAACCTCATTTTTTCTGAGTTGCTGTACCCAGGACCCCTTACTTACATACTCCACTCACCCTTTGAAGGAAGCTCTTATCCGTCCATATCCTTCTTAAGGTGCACAGAACTGGATAACAGTTTGCATAGTAGGGTGGTCAGTGAAGAGGATGGTGGAAACACTTTGCACACTGTTGTACAGAAGGAATGTCTAAGGTGACAGCAGTCTGTTCTGGCAGCTGGTCACACCTGTCTCATGGCAGCCAGTCATTTGGTCAATATGAGGCAGCAGAAGTTTCTACATGTTAGTGTCATGAGATACTATAGTTGGGTCAGGGAGAGGCTGAGGGATTTCTTCTTCTTTTTTTAAAAAACATGTTTTTGTTGATTTTTAGAGAGATAGGAAGGGAGAGGAAGAGAAAGAGAGAAACATCGATGCGAGAGAGCAACATCAAGGGGTCAGGCTGTACACAACCTGGGCATGTGTCCTGATTAGGAATCGAACCAGTGACCTTTTGGTGCACAGAATGACGTTCAACCATCTGAGCTACACCTGCCAGGGCAAGATATTTCTTCTTATTTAAAACGAATCTCTAGAACAGAGGAGCAATTTTATCTTCTACCTCCATTTGATGTCACCGTCTACCCTGTAGTGTCTTCCTGACGCATCTTAGACCTTTGGGACTGGGAAAGTAGGGGAAGAGGAAGGCAGTGGAGGGACAGTCTTTGCTAGCTTTCAGAATGAAAAGTTTGAATTTATGCTCTTGCCCAAAATTAATTCTTGGAATATTTATTAACTGTTAATCACATAATTAAGCACCAAGCTAGGTACTGGTGATACAATGGTAAGCATAACAGACATGGAGCTTATAAAATCTGGTTGGGGAAATATATTAACTAAATAATCACATAAGTAAATATAGAATTCTAAAATACAAGAAATATTTTAAAAGTAGAAGATTCTATAAAAGGATAACTAGAAAATCTGATCTAGTTTGACCTAGTCTTCAAATCCTTGATGAGGTGACACTTGGGTTTTTTCTTTCTTTCTTTCTTTCTTTTTTAAATATTTTTAATTGTTCTATTGCTTAAAGTATTACATATGTCTCCTTTTTTTTTCTCCCCTTGACCTTCCCCTAGCTTCCCATACCCCCCAGTGTCTTGTGTCCATTGGTTATGCTTATATGCATGCATAGAAATCCTTCGGTTGATCTCTTACCCACCTCCCCAACCGTCCCCGGTCTTCCCGCTGTAGTTTGGTAGTCTGTTCGATGTTGCTCTGCCTCTGTATCTATTTTTGCTCATCAGTTTATAATGGTCTTAATTATCCATAAATGAGTGAGATCATGTGATATTTTTCTTTCATTGACTGGCTTATTTCACTTAGCATAATGCTCTCCAGTTCCCTCCATGCTGTTGCAAATGGTAAGAATTCCTTCTTTTTTACAGCAGCATAGTATTCCATCCTGTAGGTGTACCACAGTTTTCTAATCCATTCATCTGCTGTTGGGCACTTAGGCTGTTTCCAGATCTTTGCTCTGGTGAATTGTGCAACACTTGGGTTTTTATCATGAAAGGAAGAGTATGAGTTAACTGGGCAAAGGGGGTGAGATCAGTAACGGATGGAAAAAGTACTTCATATAGGCAGAGAGAATAGTGTTGGAAGACCCTAGGTAGGATTGAGGTGATGAGGTTGATTTTATCACATTTGGACACAGTAACATATAGCAGGCTGTCAGTTAGGAGATGGGTTGGTCAGTTGAGGGATGGGTAAGATAGGGAATTTATTTCGTTTTATGTACCAGATAGCGGGGAGGAAAAACCTGGCCCTCAGAACACAAGGATATCAGTACATACATGTTTGTATCCACATCATCAGGTGGTTATTGACTTTGAATCAATATTAAGCTCAGATTAACCCGGCAGCACACTCCTTCATTACCCCTTGTTGACTCCAAGGCCATATTTTTATACCTATGCCACACTGGGAAGCACCCTAGAGGCAGGAGCTGAGGTTAAGAGCTCCTTGGGAGTGGGGTTTGCTGTGGCTGCCTGATTCACAATGACCTTGCACGAGTTCCAGCTGGCTCTAGGAATGGACAGAACAAAAAGTGACAAGCATGTGAATGCTAGGGATGCCAGGTCAGTCACTTCCTGTTTGTTGTATATCTTTTAGGTTCAGCACCCAGGTGACAGCCAGGACAGAGTTCACAAATCTGAGTTCAGCTCTTCTGGGCAGAGAACTCCTTGTCAGTGGTGCCATCTGCAGGGCATTAAGGAATTTGCCAGGAATTTGATGGGATTGGGAGGGGGAAATGGCATCTCTTTCCTCTCTCCCTCAAGCCTCTTAATCTGAATGTGTCCCTAAATCACAATCCTGGTCCTTCATAGGGCTGAAAGACCCTTATTGCCTCGGATCTTGTGGCAGGCAATATTTAAGGCACCTGGTCCTACAAGGCAGGTCACTGGGCTGTAGTATCACTTCCCTTCTTCTTCCCAATTAAATCTGCCGTCTGCACCTGGCTGGTGTGGCTCAGTGGTTGCGTGTCGACCCATGAACTAGGAGGTCGAATTTCTATTCCCGGTCGGGGTGCTGGGTTATAGGCTCTATCCCAGGTTGGGGGGCAACTGATTGATTATTTTCTCTCATCATTGATGTTTCTATCTCTTTTTCCCTTCCTCTCTCTGAAATCACTAAAAACATATTTTAAAAAAATTAAAATCTGTCATCTGCAAATAAGTGATGCTAAGCTCTGACCAGGTAGCTAAGCTGGTTGGAACATCTCCCTATATACCAGGGTTTTTGGTTCAATCCCTGTTCAGGGCACATAAAGGAATCAACCAGTGAATGCATAAATAAATGGAACAGCCCTAGCGGTTTGGCTCAGTGGATAGAGCACCGGCCTGTGGACTCAAGGGTCCCAGGTTTGATTCCAGACTAGGGCACATGCCCAGGTTTCGGGCTTGATACCCAGTAGGGGGCGTGCAGGAGTCAGCCAAACAATGCTTCTCTCATCATTTATGTTTCTATCTCCCCCTCTCCCTTCCTCTCTGATATCAATAAAAAAATATTTTTTAAAAAAGTGGAAAAAATTGCTGTCTCTCTTAAAAATCAATCAATCAATCAATAAATAAAAATTTTTAAAAAATGAGGCCAAGAATGCTGGGTTGGGAAGGTATTTAAGCATTCTGGTATTAAAAAGAAAAAAAAAGTGGGAGGGCCCCAGCTAGCTGGCTCAGTTGGTTGAAATGTCGTCCCATACATCAAAAAGGTTGCAGGTTTGATTCCTGGTCAGGCACATACCTAGGTTGCAGTTCAATCCCTGGTCGAATGCGAACAGGAGGCAACTGATCAATGTTTGTTTGTTTGTTTTTTCTCTCTCTTTCTCCCTCCTTTCCTCTAAAATCAGTAAGAACATATCCTCAGGTGAAAATTAAAAAAAAAAAAAAGGTGGGTGGGTAGTAAATTGAAGGTGTTGATGTTAAGGTTAATTCTCATTATTATTATCCTTGCCATCTCTAAGTAAGCCCTCATTAGGCTTTTACTTCTATTTCTTTCTTTTCAGAGTAAATCGCTCTTTCTTTCTTGGCATCTTGGCTTGGGATGCCCTGCTCATCTCTCAAGCTTGGACATACATCTCTAAGCTTACAAGTCCAAGACTTGATTGCCCTATTTACCACTCCCTACTGAGAAGGGCAGGGTGGAAATCTATAGTGCAAAAGGGAAAATAAGGCCAGAAGATTGAGAACCTGCCTAGTGACAGAACAAGAGGTCAAGTGTCTCTCTCTGTTCCCTAGGCCTCTCCACCCTGAGACTCACCTCAGGAGGTGCTTAAAGAGACCTGGGCCTGTCCTCTTCTGGAGACAGTGACTTCAGTTTAGGTATTCACCATGGCCCAGCGTTTGACATACCGTCGGAGGCTGTCCTACAACACAGCCTCTAACAAAACCAGGCTGTCCCGAACCCCTGGTAATAGAATTGTTTACCTTTATACCAAGAAGGTTGGGAAAGCACCCAAATCTGCATGTGGTGTGTGCCCAGGCCAACTTCGCGGAGTTTGTGCTGTGAGACCTAAAGTTCTAATGAGGTTGTCTAAGACGAAAAAACACATCAGCAGGGCCTATGGTGGATCCATGTGTGCTAAATGTGTCCGGGACAGGATCAAGCGTGCTTTCCTTATTGAGGAGCAGAAAATCCTTGTGAAAGTGTTGAAGGCACAAGCACAGTCAGAAAGCTAAATAAATTTAAAAATGAAGCCTTTTTGAGTAATAAAAACAAAAGTCTCATTCTGTTAAAAAAAAAAAAAAAAAAAAAAGAGAGAAAGAGAGAGACCTGGGCCTGGCCTGCCCACTGTGGCTCAGTGGTTGAGCATCGACCTATGAACCAAGAGGTTGCTGTTTGATTCCTGGTCAGGGCACATGCCTGGGTAGGGGGCTCTATCCCCAGTGGGGGCATGCAGGAGGCAGTGGATCAGGGATTCTCTCTCATCATTGATGTTTCTCTCCCCCCCCCCTCCCTCCTTCCCTCCCTCTCTCTCTCTGAAATCAAAGAAAATAACAAAGTAAGAAGAATCTGGCCTAAGAGGGAAATAATCATTATTTTTACCTCCCTTGGAGCATTCTGTGGGCCATAAGCATTACTAGGCACTGTGCTTGCTGCTAAAGCAAAGATGTAAGATAATAAGACCCCAGTGCTCCCCTAAAAGAATGCTTGGTAGCATTTCCCGGGTGCCTTAGCATGTCATTTAGCCATCCCTGCCATGTCACACACTTGGTATTTCATGCCACTGAAGGTTTTGATTATTGCTGGTCAACTACTAGTCTTTTTTTAAAAATAACCACTTTTAAAAAATTATTGATTTTAGAGAGAGGAAAAAGAGAGAGAGAGAGAGAGAGAGAGATGGATTTGTTGTTCCACTTATGTACGGATTCATTGGTTGATTCTTGTATGTGCCCTGACTGGGGATTGAACCCGAAACCATGGTGTATTGGAGCGATGCTCCAACCAACTGAGCTTCCCAGTCAGGGCTAGACATCGTCTTGATATATAAGATGATTGAGTACAGAGGGGACAGAGGTAAATACTGAATTTTAGCAGCAAGTTAGAACAATAACCAAATAATTAAGGTATAAAGGGGATAGGATAGTTCAGGGGCGTGGATAGGTGTCTCTTCTAAAGGACAGCTTAAAAGACAATAAAAAATACTGAAGTTCGAGTTTGAATGGTAGAAAATGGGAAGACATTATGGTTTCTAAATTGCCCTCTCTTGGATTGCTCATTCTGGAGGAAGCCTACTGCCATATTGTGGACACTAAGGAGCCCCATGGAGAGGTCAACGTGAAGAACGAAGGCCACCAGCCAACAATTAGCACTAACTTGCCAGGCATGTGAGTGAACCACTTTGGAACTGAATCCTCCAGCCTGTTAAGCGTCAGATGACTTCAACCTTGTGAAGACAGACCATCGAGCCAAGCTGCTCATGAATTACTGACCCTCTGAAATTGCATGAGGTACTACACGTTGTTTTGAGCCACAAGTTTTTGAGCAATTTGCTATGCAGTAACAGATAATAAATCACAAACACCTATGGACCTACAACCCAAGCTTGTCATCTTAGCATTTGCCTTACTACAGTTTTTCTTCTTTTCATTTTCTCTTTTTTTGTTGTTAATCCTCACCTGAGAATATTTTTCCACTGATTTTCAGAGAGAGTAAAAGGGAGATGGAGAGACAGAGAGAGAGATGTGAGAGAGACATTGATTGATTGCTTCTGGAATGAGTTCCGACCAACCAGGTCCAGGGACGACCCTGCAACCAACCGAAGTTCATGCCCTTGATCAGAATTGAACCTGGGACTCTTCAGTCTGCCGATGCTCTATCCACTGAGCCAAACTGGCTAGGGTCAGATAGTTTATTTTCTTAAAAAAGCAATGGTTTCTCCCCCCCCCCCCACCCCCAAATAAAATATTACAGTTGAAACACTGGCTTCTTAATCCTGTTCCTGCCTTGTGCCTCAGAACTCTGAAAAAGCATCATGGCACCGTTTACATTGAGTATTGCTTGCCTCTGCATTGGTTTGCTGCTGCTTCCTAGGCTCTACTTAAGCTACCTTTCCCTCTTGTTTTGCAGAAAGAACTGGAACATTTCAAAGGATCTTCAGACATTTCAAGATGGTTTTCCCACTGAATTAACTCAAAACCATAATTCCCATTTGGTTATTAACCCAGCTTAAAGCCCTGGCATTTGTCTTCCCCTGGGGTCTGTGGTGGCTCCGCTTGTGTTGCTATGCTATCCATCAGAGCTTTCTTAAATGTCTATGCTAAACCACATTGTTTCCTTCAGAAAGTAGGAACAACTATTTTGTATATACAAAGTGGGACAAAAGTAGGATTATAGTTTGAGTACACAAAAATTTACTTTAAAAAAAATATTTCTATTGATTTTATAGAGGGAGAAACATCAATGATGAGAATCATTCATTAGCTGCCTCCTGCATGCCCCCTACTGGAGATCAAGCCTGCAGCCTGGGCATGTACCCTGACCAGGAATCTGACTTCCTGGTTCAAGGGTTGATGCTCAACTGCTGAGCCACACCAATAGGGCACGAAAAACTTGTTATATTGTTTTCCATACAAACTGTAAACCTACTTTTACCCCACCCTGTACATATTTATGGGCTACGAAAAAACTTGGGAAATTTTTGGTCTTTCCTACTTTTAAACCAGTTAAGATGGCAACATCTTCAGCATTCTTAATTGTCCCTATGCTTTCTCAATTTGAAATGTACATTTTCTTCTAGGTTAAATCCTCTATTTGCTTATCTCTATAGATTCCTTTTGATGTAGCCAAATTAAATACTTGATAATGTATGCTCTTAACATTTACAAATGTTGCCACTTCATCCCCTGTAGTAAAGCAGTGCTCTCCCACAAATGCACCTAACTTTTTAACAAGTCACTATTTGCAGGAGATTCAAATAGATTTAGACATGCGTTGGAGATATTGTAGGCTTGGTTCCAGATTGCAATAAAGCATCACAATATTTGCAGTCTTTTTACTGTACTTGTTATTGCTAACTCATTAGTAATTACCCAATAATTTCAAGAACTAGATTAAGCAGAATGACTTTCAGTACATTAGAACCAAGCTCTGCTTTTCCAGACCAGTGTGCTCGTTTCTCTTCATAGAGGTAGCTAGACAGTTTAGTATTACCACCTCGTTGCTGTCTCTATCCTACAAGTATAGAAAAACCAACGTAGGAAAAAGGACAGAAGTCAAACTTTCTTTCTCCATGCCTTTACTTTTAAACATGAAGGGAAAATCGTACAGGTATACATGAAAAAAAAGGCAGACATGATCACAAGTAAAAGCGAAGAAAATCTAACCAGAATGCTTTAATGCCTGTCAGCTGTTGGACCTGGAAGTTCTGAGTATGACATGTTGCAGGGCTGAAAGGAATCAGTATTCCTCTCCTTCTTCCTCACCCTCTCCTTCAACAGAATCCACACCAACCTCCTCATAATCCTTCTCAAGGGCAGCCATGTCCTCACGGGCCTCAGAAAACTCTCCTTCCTCCATGCCCTCACCCACGTACCAGTGGACAAAGGCACGCTTGGCATACATCAGGTCAAACTTGTGGTCCAGGCGAGCCCAGGCCTCAGCAATAGCTGTGGTGTTGCTCAGCATGCACACAGCTCGCTGTACTTTGGCCAGGTCTCCACCAGGGACCACAGTGGGAGGCTGGTAGTTAATGCCAACTTTGAAGCCAGTGGGGCACCAGTCCACAAACTGGATGCTGCGCTTGGTCTTGATGGTGGCAATGGCAGCATTGACATCTTTGGGGACCACGTCACCACGGTACAACAGGCAGCAAGCCATGTATTTACCATGGCGAGGGTCACATTTCACCATCTGGTTGGCTGGCTCAAAGCACGCATTGGTGATTTCTGCTACAGAAAGCTGCTCATGGTAGGCTTTCTCAGCAGAGATGACAGGGGCATATGTGGCCAGAGGGAAGTGGATGCGGGGATAGGGCACCAAGTTGGTCTGGAATTCAGTCAGATCAACATTCAGGGCTCCATCAAACCTGAGGGACGCAGCGATGGAGGACACAATCTGGCTAATAAGGCGGTTAAGGTTAGTGTAGGTTGGGCGCTCAATATCGAGGTTTCTACGACAGATGTCATAGATGGCCTCGTTGTCAACCATGAAGGCACCGTCAGAGTGCTCCAGGGTGGTGTGGGTGGTGAGGATGGAGTTGTAGGGCTCAACCACAGCTGTGGAGACCTGGGGGGCCGGGTAAATGGAGAACTCCAGCTTGGACTTCTTGCCATAATCGACGGAGAGACGTTCCATCAGCAGGGAGGTGAACCCAGAACCAGTTCCCCCACCAAAGCTGTGGAAAACCAAGAAGCCCTGAAGGCCTGTGCACTGGTCAGCCTGTTAGAAAAGAATAGAGGAAACATAGTTATTGCTTTTTGTGATGTATTTTCACTTTTCATACATTCCAAGGATATAAATCTTACTTTGACAAGAAACACTTTTAAAAAATGTCTTCCTTAGGCTCATTAATTTCTTTATTCTTGAGAAGAAACATACCAGTTTCCGAATTCGGTCCAGGACCAGGTCAATGATCTCCTTGCCAATGGTGTAGTGTCCACGGGCATACTTATTGGCAGCATCTTCCTTGCCTGTGATCAGCTGCTCAGGGTGGAAGAGCTGGCGGTAGGTACCAGTGCGAACTTCATCTGCAAAAAGGAAACAAAGCAGCCGCCCATCACTAACAACCTGCACAGCCTGCTCAACCCCAAGGCCTCAACAGAGCCCCCAGGACACACCTCCTGTCCCAGACCCGGGATCAACTCACCAATGACTGTGGGTTCCAGGTCTACAAACACTGCCCTGGGCACGTGCTTGCCAGCGCCCGTCTCACTGAAGAAGGTGTTGAAGGAGTCATCTCCCCCGCCAATGGTCTTGTCACTTGGCATCTGGCCATCGGGCCGGATGCCGTGTTCCAGGCAGTAGAGCTCCCAGCAGGCATTGCCGATCTGGACACCAGCCTGGCCAACATGGATGGAGATGCACTCACGCTGTGGAAAAGAGAAAAAAAGAAAAACCAGGATGAAACTAATCCAGGATTGACTGTGAAGCAGAACAATACACCTATGGAATCTTAATCTTACTAATTGCCTGGGTTTTTAACATTTTCATTGATTTTTTAGAGAGAGGAAGGAAGTAGGATAGAGATGGAAACATTGATGAGGAACATCATTGATTGGCTGCCTCCTGCACACCCTCTACCAGGGATTGAGCCTGCAACCCAGGCATGTACCCTGACCGGGTATCTGGGTCAACAGTCAACCACTGAGCCACACCAGCCAGGCAACTAACTGCCTCTTCTAAAACAAATTAAAATGTAAAACTTTTTTTCTAGGGACAACCACTGTGTTTCGATCTACATTGCTTTTACTGAATTTCCTTTCCCACTGTAAACCAAGGAGAGACCTTAGTCAGGGCTTTCTCCTGTGAAGGACCAAGACTGAGAGGAGGCCGTTCGTCCAGCACTCAGGCTCCCGAATACCATTTTAGACCAGGCCGCCCGATTTCCGGGCAGCTCCCAGGACAGGAAGCACGTGGCCAGGGCGGTGAAGAGGAAATGTCTGGCCCGGGGGCCGGCTCTGCGGTGCAGGATGAATGAGCACTTTTAGGTGTGCGCGCCCACGGGGCCGGCGGGGCCGCGCAGCTGCAGAGGCACCGACAACCAGCCACGTCTGCAGAAGGGCAGCCGCGGCCAACCATCCTCCGCGCCCCGCAGGCGTTGGGCTCCACCCAGCACCTCCACATCTGTCAGGGCACACAGGATTATCCGAGCCGCCTATCTGTCTGGACCAAGATCGGATTTCAGTTGCTTCAAAATCCCCCTCCCCCACCTGTTCCCGCAAGCATTCCTGACATAGCTGAGGCCACGGAGGGGCAGATGGCCTCTAGGGAGGGGCAGATGGCCTCTAGGGAGGGGCAGATGGCCTCTAGGGAGGTCATCTTCCTAACACACTAGCATGGTGCAGCACACAGACAAGGAGCCTTCCTCTACATTCATCTTATTGCTTTCATTAATACACACACACACACACACACACACACACACACACACACACACACACACACACACACACACACACACCCCCCCCCCCCCCCCCCGCACATATAAATCTAGGGTAACAGGAGACACCCTTCAGCCAGACCCGCAGCGCCGCAGCGCGCACGCGCAGGCGCAGGCTGCAGTGGCGGTCTCCCGCCGCGCCCGGCGGGAAGGTAACGGCCGCGCGTGCGCCTTTGTGTCAGGCTCCTTCCCGCCTCCGCTTTTCGCGCCGAAGAGGAAGTGAGGGCGGGGGGAGCCCGCGCGCCAGGCTAAGGCGGGGGACGGAAAGGGGGATGGGAACGCGCGGGAAAAGACTGTATGAAGGGTCTCGGGGCGCCGCGCCCTGCGGTGAGGGGCTAAGTAAGAACCCTAACCGGGGTGCAAGGAGCCGGCGCGCCATCATCCCCTCCCAGAGTCCAAGAAAAAAAGGCGGGGGGCTCCACTGATGGACCCCAGCTTTTCTCCACAAACCGGAGCCGATGTATTCCCACCCTTGGCTCTTACCTCATTTTTTTTTGCCCTCCAGATGGACAGCGCGGGTCTCAGCCCTCTCTAGTTAGAGGCCCTCCGCTACCCAAGCTTGTTTTTCCCCGTTTCCCCACCGAGGGAAAACGCATGCGGCCCACTCACCATGGCTGCGGGTTTGCAAGCGCAGGAATCAGGAGTAGACACGGGTCCGGGTTACTGTTCCCGACAAGCTAAGAGTCGAGGTAAGTAACGCACTGAGGCGGGGGAGGCGCCGGAGTCGCTTAAGTAGGGTTTCGGGGAGGGGCGGGCGGGCACGGGCGGTGCCACGGCCGCGGGCCCCTCCCCCGGCCCGGCGCGCCCACTCGGTGCCCGGCTCCGCCGCCGCAGAGGCGGGCGCCCGGGCCCGGAGCCCCCTCCCCGCGCCGGCCCAGCGGGGCGGGGTCCTCCGCGCCTGCGGGCCGCGAGCTCCGGTGCCGCAGTCTGCGGCGCATGGCTGCCGGGGCCGGGGCCGGGGCCGGGGCCGGGGCCGGGGCGGAGGGCGGGCGGGGCGGGTTCCGAAGCAAACCCTCCTGGGAATGCGGGAGGAAGCTCGCCTTCACGTGGACCAACGCCGAGGCTTCAGTCTGTGCAGTTTCAGAGAGGAAGCGTGTGAAATGCAGAAGCTTCTGCTCCGGCAGCTCAGCTGATGATGTCAGTGTTGCCATAATTTGTCAGTGAGTTTTGCCTTTTCCTGGTCTCGGCTCCTTTAAAGGCAGTGAGTGCGTCCTGTACTTCCCTGATAATGTGGATGAGGTGCGGAGCTTTAGAAAAACAGAATAGTTCTCTTTGGTTTACCGTGATGGCTTGCTCTTTAAACTAGCGGTACCAAACGTTGGGAGCAAAACAGTCATTCAAAGAGCGGTACCTAAGCACTTCACATCCAAACTGTTTTTAAAAGGGCCCCGTTTTTGCACCTCAACCAGCGACTTTATGGAGTAGCCCTAGGGGCTTTTACAAAGTGAGATTTAAAGACACTTGAGTGGCTGAATTGAAACAAACTTGGGGAGAGACGAAATAGACACGGAAGGATATTAGAAAGTAAGGATTCCTTATGCTAGTTCCGTAAAACTCTTTATATAACAAGTGCGTTGTGTTGTGTCAAAATAGATTAGTTGGTTATAGTTTAGTGCTAGGAGGCCCAAATTACAGTGATTAGACACTCCCCCTCCCTCCTTTAAGGAGAAACGTCCAAGACCATTGTTAACCTTGGAAATGCATAAGGAGGTTAGTTAGGGTTATAGTGTGGCTTTTAAATGGTTCTAGCAGAAACCTATTATTATTACTACACTACTCAAAATATCCTCCCAGTGATAATGCATTAGTAACAAAAAAGGTAAACATAAGACAGTAGAAATTCATAGTTCACATTCAGTTTTTACCTGATTCAGATTTGGTCAAGCCTTCACCCTTCCTATCAGACAAATAACACATTTACATGTGTATGCAGTTTGTAACAATATCTAGATATTTTCCACTCATATTCATATGAACCTGGAATGCAAACAAGGAAATATCTCATAAATATTTTTTGGAAGTCCTGTTAAAAGGTTTTTGACTCAAAACCCAAATTTTCATACATTCTCCAAACTGGGTTATAGGGGACAGGAATATGTTTGAATATTGTCTCAGTTATTATTGACATACAATATCCTATTAGTTTCAGGTTGTTTTACTTATACTTGTTTTTGAAAATTTATTTGTCCCACTTATTCTTAAAAGGAGATGGAAAATACAGGCATATGTTTTATTGTGCTTTGCTTTATTGTGCTTCACAGATACTGCATTTTTTTACAAATTGAAGGCAAGGCTCTCTACCGGCAAAAAGATCACGACTAGCTTTATTGCAGTGGTCTGGAACTGAACTTACAACATCTCTGAGGAATGCTTGTCATTAGCTTGTCTTGTATGAATGTTAAGAAATAACCTAGCTGAATTCCATTTTGCTGTCTGCTCTGGATGAAAGCCATTTGAAAAGAAGAGCCTCCCTCCTCCTAGCTCTCTGCAGAATCTTAGAGCTTTCACTGCAGGGATTTGCTCCTGTGGGTCTATGAGTCTCCCCAGACGCCTTCCTAAAACTATTAGCTTTGCTAGCCTTGTTTTCTGTGAATTCCCCTGTTGTGAATAAGGAAGTATTTGGGCTTTCTTTCTTTCTTTCTTTTTTTTTTTTTAGGTTCCTGAGGATACCTTAGGTTTTAGAAAATAAGAGAGCCAAAGGAACCTTCCACTATAACCTAGTTTGGTATCTTTATGCCAGAAAAATATTGAGTAATGCTAAGTTGATTAATTTTGCTACCTCTTTAGTATTTGATAGGAAAGGCTGACATTTTTTTTCCTTTTTTTACCCATACTAACATATGGGTCTATTTGTTTATATTATTCATGGATGTATACCCTTAATCTATATTTAACAACTAAATCATAGTTGTTAAATTGCTGGAATATAAACACAGTATCATTTTTTGTCTTAACATTTTAACTGATTATATAGGTCTTTCTTTTGTTGGACTGTTTTAGGACCTATAACTATTTGCTTTGAGTCTTTGATGTAGTTGAAGACATGTTGCTATTTGAGCCACTCCCATCTTTGCTACTTAATATCATGGCCACTTGCTACTGTTCTAAGGAGTCTGTAACATTTGTTGATAGTTCCATATTGTGGTTTAGACCCAAAAGTTCACAAAATATTTTGTTCATTTAAATAGTTCTACAGGAAAGACATATATAACAAATAGCAACAACTTATGAAGCATCCATGATTTTCAAACATTTGGCCTTTTATTTTTATTATAGTGTTATAAATTTATATATGCTATTTTGTGGTCTGTTTTTCCACAGATGTGTATAGGAGAAAGAAAATGGGCTTTAATTTCAAATAGTACTAGATTCAATTCTAACTTTGTCAGTTAATAGTGGTATGACTTCTGGGGCACATACTAGTACTTCGGTGGCAGGCTCTATCCCTGGCCCTGGTTGGGGTGCGTGTGGGGGGCAACCAATCAATGTGTCTCTCTCACATCGATGTTTTTCACTCTTTCTCTCCTCCCTTCCATTCTCTCTAAAAAAAAGTAAAAGAAAAATACAATGTAATATGTTTAAAAAAACATTCTTTTTGATCATTTAAATTTAAAATTTATGTCTATCTAGTCTCATTGCCTTAATTATTATCTATATACTGGTGACTACCAAATTTATGTCTCCCACCCAGACTTTTCCTCTTTTCCCTGAAGCATATATCTAGACACCTACTTAACATATATCACGTCTAAAACAGAATTCTTGAATTCTACCCCCTCTCTACACTCACATGCACTCAGCCTGCTCCTTTCCTCACCTAGTGTTCTCCATCTGAGTAAATGTTATCTCCATTCATCCAGTTGCTTAGGCCAAAGACCTCTGAGTTACTTTTGACTCCTCTTTTTAAAAATATTTTTAAATATTTTTTTTTATTTATTTCAGATAGGAAGGGAGAGGGAGAGAAATAGAAACATCAATGATGAAAGAGAATCATTGATCAGCTGCCTCCTGCATGCCCCCAATTGGGGATTAGGAGGCTGCAACCCAGGCATGTGCCCTGATTGGGAGTCAAACCATGACCCCCTAATTCATAGGTCGATGCTCAACAACTGATTCACACTTGACTCCTCTTTTTCTTTCTTAATCCTCACCAAAGGATATTTTTCCATTGATTTTTAGAGAGAGTGAAAGAGAGAGGGAAAGACAGAAATATTGATGTGAGAGAACATATCAGTTGGTTGTCTCCTGCTCGACCCAGACCAGGGCACAGACAGGGGAGGAGCCTAAAACAGAGGTACATACCCTTGACCAGAATCGAACCCAGGACCCTTTAGTCCGCAGGCTGATGCTCTATCCACTGAGCCAAACCGGCTAGGGCTTGACTCCTCTTTAAAAAAAATGTTTATCATCTAATGCATCAGCAAATCCTGTCAGCTCTACCTATGAAGTATATCCTGAATTGTCTGTCATCTCTCTCCCAGACACAAAAATAGTCTACTTACTGCTCTCTCTATTTCTATTCTTGCAGTCTTCTTCTTTTTTTTTAATGAATCTTTAAAAATACAACTTTAATCATGCCTGCTCTGGAGGCTTCTTTTCATTCTTAGAATAATATCTAAATTCTTACAATGTTCTAAAAGGTTCTTCTAGTGGCCTGGCTCCTAGTTTTATCTTATATCATTTTACCCCTCACTCATTCCACTTCAGGGGCACTGGCCTTCTTACCTTACCTCTAATAGCGTGATCATGCTACCTTGTCTCAAGGCTCTCCACTTGTTCCCTTTGCCTCGTTTGCTCTTCTTCCCCTAGATATCCACTCTCTCATTTCCTTAGTTTTTCTTTCAATATTATTACCTCGAAGAGGCTTTGACCTTTCTTTCTAAAATAGCACCCTCCATCATTTCTTTCCCCCTTAACCATCTCCCCCCCCATCTTATCACATTTATTATTTATTTGCTTATTTCCTATCTCCTTTCTAGAATTTAAGTTCTAAAAGGGGAGGATCTTGTCTGTTTTGTTCACTGCTTTAGCTCTAGTAGGTGGTGAATAAGTATGTGTCAAATATGAATTGAATGTGTAAATGTATATCCTCAAATGCCTACCATAGGGGTGTTATATATTTGGTATTGAAAAGATATTAAGTGGATATAGTATCACTGATGCACTTTATTATTTCCTTTTATATGGGAAGAATACATTTTTCATAATGTAAGGACTGGTTCCCTTACATTCTGTTGAGCTTTGAGATAGCAACCCAGGTTCTGAATCTTTTAGCATCTCAGATTACTCTCTTGGGTCTTCATTCTTTAATTTCTAACAGTAAGGAGAATGCCTCTACAGAAAGCCTTCTCAATGAGAAATTTAAAGGTCAAATAACAAGTTGCTTTTTAGATTTTTAGAGTTTAGAATCACTTTGTAGTTATTGTTTTTTTCCCTTCTAAATTAATTCAGTTGCCCTTGGGCCACTTTTGTTGCCTATAATAAACACTTTGGTTCCACAGAAAGTATTATAAAGTGATTCATCATTAGCACAATTCAGGTTCAAGAACTAATTTACAAAAAAGGTATTAATACATTGCCTTAGTGCAATGTCTCATGTCTACTGTCAAATGGTACTTATTTCTGCCTGATAGAGAAAAAAGGGAATTAAAAAAACATGAACAAACAGTAAAAATATCAACTAATCTTAGTAACTCAGAAAGATTAGCAGTTATGTTGGGTTGGTAGTAAAGAATGCTGATTTTACCTCTGGTTTTTTGTTTTTTTAAAAATATATTTTATATTGCCAAAACCGGTTTGGCTCAGTGGATAGAGCGTCGGCTTGCGGACTGAAAGGTCCCAGGTTTGATTCTGGTCAAGGGCATGTACCTGGGTTGCGGGCACATCCCCAGTAGGAGATGTGCAGGAGGCAGCTGATCGATGTTGATCTCTCATCGATGTTTCTAACTCTCTATCTCTCTCCCTTCCTCTCTGTAAAAAATCAATAAAATATATAAAAAAATATATATATATATATATATTATTGATTTTTTCTTTTTTCACAGAGAGGAAGGGAAAGGGATAGTTAGAAACATCGATGAGAGAGAAACATCGATCAGCTGCCTCCTGCACACCCCCCACTGGGGATACGCCCGCAACCACGGTACATGCCCTTGACGAATTGAACCTGGGACCCTCCAGTCCGCAGGGCGATGCTCTATCCACTGAGCCAAACCAGTCAGGGCAACCTCTGGTGTGTTTTTTTTTTTTTTTAAATATATTTTATTGATTTTTTACAGAGAGGAAGGGAGAGGGATAGAGAGTTAGAAACATCAATGAGAGAGAAACATCGATCAGCTGCCTCCTGCACACCCCCTACTGGGGATGTGCTCACAACCAGGGTACATGTCCTTGACCAGAATCGAACCTGGGACCTTTCAGTCCGCAGGCTGATGCTCTATCCACTGAGCCAAACCAGTTAGGGAACCTCTGGTGTTTTTGAAGGGAGGACAAGCTATTAAAAATGGATGAGAAGCTAGTAATTTTGAAGTACTCATTTGAGTTAAATTGCCATTAATAAAATTTTATTTTATTTTATTTTTTTGCTCATGGATGTGTATTTTAATAAAAATAATTCTGTCAAAATACAACAGGAGTTTTTTCATCTCTCAAGTACAATTTAATAGGATGTTTTGTGTTAGAATTCTCTCTAAACCCTCCCACACCCACAAGTTTCATGCTAATGCCAACTATCAACTTGCGAGGACAAAGGCAGAACCAGTGTGCACAATGTGAAGGACATCTGTGTCAGCTGTAGTTACTAATGGAGGAAAACCCTATACAAAAAGGCGGCGCCTCAGGCAGCCAGAATCCACAATCTGGCCACAGGTCCGGGTGCACAGGACTGGTGGTCAAGCAGGGCTCTGCTGCCCAGCCGCCACGCAGCATGCATACCTGAGTTGTGAGCAACCATAGGAACTTTCAGCTCAGACAGTTCTCTGCCTCATCTTCTTTGTGCTTGCTTATGGGGTAGGAAGGCGCTGGGTGGCCAGGGCCATTAATAAAATTTTAAAACAATATATTTTATATATGATGGAAGAGAATAAATGTTTAGTTCTGTATAGATTTTTTAAATGGGGAAATTATCTAAGAAAGGTTTTTTTAAAAAAAATGTAATGAAGTCTTTAGCCCTGGCCGGGTAGTTTAAGTTGTTTAGGGCATCATTCCAATACACCAAGATTGTGGGTTCGATATCCAGTCAGGGCACATACATGTAAGAAGCAACCAATGAATGCATAAAAATGTGGAACAACAAATCTCTCTCTCTCTCTCTCTCTCTCTCTCTCTCTCTCTCTCTCTCTCTCTCTAACCAATAAGTAAAAATTTAAAAGAATTAATGAAATCTATATCTCTCTGATTATATTAGCTTCAATACCCCTAAAAAGTATAAATTGGGAGATACAAAATATGTACAGCTGGAGTTATGTAAGTTATAAAGAATGTTGGCATATGTTCAACCAACCAACTTGTAATTCTGTAGGGGAAGCAGATAGATAATCTGTTTCTTCTATATACCAGCCTTAGGAAGAAAATTGTGCTGCATTTAAATTTCCCATCTGGCAAAACTTCAGGTTCAGAATATTAAATAAGGATTCTTTAAGAGTTAACTCTTCCCTTTGTAACAAATTAGAAACATACCTTACCCCATTTAACACATCTACAGAAGGCATGTTAATGCTGTTTTCTTTTGCAACAGCATAAGATGTTCTACTTAAAAATACACCTAAGATGGGAAAATCCCTGCATTTTATCACAGATGTAAAAATCCCATTCCAGGGGAATAAATAACAAGTACATTGGATCCCTGGTGAGTATAGAGAATATGTTGTATAGCACAATAGTGTTTCTTTGGGGAAGTTAAGACTAAGCAAAAATAAGACACCCAACCTACCACCATAGGATAGAGATTTGGTGGTCCTAATATGAGAACATATGGGGGTGGGGCAGAGAATTAAAATTGTGGACTCACCAAGGATCAAAAAGTTTTTGAGTTTCCACATGACAAATCTTTCTTCAAAATCTTGAAAAAGAACTGAGAGATCTGAATTATAATTACTACCTTTTCCCTAACAATCCTATATAATAAAGAGGTAATATGCAAATTGACCATCACACCCTCGCACAAGATGGCTGCCTCCATGTGGTCAAAAGATGGCTGCCACAAGATGGCCTGCAGGGGAGGGCAGTTAGGGGAAACCAGGCTGGCAGGGGAGGGCAGTTAGGGGTGAACAGGCAGGGAGGGGAGGGCAGTTGGGAGTGATCAGACCGGCAGGGGAGGGCAGTTGGGGCGATTGGGCTGGCAGGGGAGCAGTTAGGCATTGATTGGGCTGGCAGGGGAGTGGTTAGGGGGTGATCAGGCTGGCAGGCAGAAGCGGTTAGGGGCAATCAGGCAGGCAGGCAGGTGAGCGGTTGGGAGCCAGCAGTCCTGGACTGTGAGAGGGATGTTTAACTAAACCGGCAGTCAGACATCCCCCGAGGGGTCCCAGATTGGAAAGGATGCAGGCTGGGCTGAGGGACACCCCCCGCCCCCCGTGCATGAATTTCGTGCACTGGGCCTCTAGTTAGTAATAATTGCACCAGTCCGCAAGAGGAAGCCGGTCAATGATTCTCTCATAATTATCATTGATGTTTCTCTCTCCCTCTTCCTTCCTCTCTGAAATCAATAAAAATATATTAAAAATGCAAAAAGAAAAAATGGACAAAGAACCTGAATGTACACTTTTCCAAAGAAGATATATGAATGGCCAATAAGCACATGGAAAGGTCCTCAACATCCTTAGTCATCAGGGAAATGCAAATCAAAACCCCAATAAGATATCACTTCATACACATTAGGATGGCTACTATCAAAAAGACATATAACAACAACTCTTAGTGAGAATGTGGAAAAAATGGAATTCTCATACACTACTAGTAGGAATGGAAATGGTGCAACCACTTTGAAAATCAACGTGGCAATTCCACAAAATATTAAGCATAGAGCTAGCTATCCTATAACCCAGGTATATATCCAAGAGAAATGAAAACATAGTCACACATTGTGTGCGTGTGTGTGTGTTTGTGTGTGTAAATATTTTTTTCTTCTACCCTTCTAGGTTCTTGGGGGGAGGGCCTCTGTAACAAAAGACAGGTTAACAAGAGAAAAGCAAATAGACATTTATGAACATGTAGATATCATATATATAGTGACTCAAAAGTTTAGTTAAAACTTGGGCTTATATAGCATTTTATCAAAGGGACAAATTTTTTAGAGAAATGACAAGGTAAAGGAAAGGACCTTGATTATCTAGGGGAGGCAGATTGTAGGATGGCAAATATATGGGGAACTAAGGGAAGATAACATCTAATCAGTCAGGTTTGCTATGTGAAGTCCTCTGGTATTGTGTCTGGGCTGATAAAGGTTTAGAGTTGTTAGTGACTAACTTATGTACAAATCTATATCCTGCTGTTAGGCAAATAGGGGGAGGGCAGAGAATTTTTTATTTTTTTATTTTATCTGCTTCTTCTCAATTATCTTCAGTTCAAAAGAATCCAAAGAGGCATGTTTTGGGGTGGCAAATTCTTTTATCCTTCACAGCATTATTTATAATAGCTGAAAAGTGGAAACAACTCCCAAAGTCCGTCAAATGATGAATGGGTAAAGAAAATGTTGTATGTTCATATGATGGAATATTATTTGGTAATAAAAAGAAATGAAGTACTGATATATGCTACAGCATAGATGAACCTTGAAAACATTATGTTAAATGAAAGAAGCTGTGACTCTTAATAGGAGGAGAATCAAGATGGCGGTGTAGGTAAACATTGGTACTTGCTGCCTCCCACAACCACATCAAAATTACAACTAAAATACAGAAAAACCGTAATTCAGAAATGCCTGAAATCTGGCTGAAAGTAAGTCATACAACTAGAGAAGTAAAGAAGAAAGCACATTGAGACTGGTAGAAAGGGTGGAGGCACAGAACGGGCTTGTCCAACACCCAGTGTGGCTTTTTTTCATTTAGGAGAGGTATTTCAGCTACAGAGGCCTCCTGTGAGGAGCAAGGGGTCTCAGCTGCATACCAGCCCACCAGCACAGGGTTCCAGAACTGGGAAGAGAAGTCCCCGTAATTTTGGGCTATAAAAACCAGCGGGGATTGTGGCTAAGTGACATGGAGGCTCCTGGAGCCCCAGGCAGTCCTCTTAAAGGGCTGGTGTGTGAACTTACACAGTGCCACTTCCTCTGAGCTCCAGTGTTGATAAGCTGCTTTGGGGGATCCAGGGACATACAGGGAGAAACTGGATTGTCTGGCATCGGGGCAGGAAATCAGAGGCAGCTTTCTCCCAGATGGAGGAGGGAGTGGGGGAGAGGAGAGTGTGCTCCCAGAGGTCATTGTTCCTGTGCTGGGACCTCCTCTGTTGCAGAGCTGACTGGCAGCCATATTTGAGTTTCCATCAGTGTGGCCTCACTGTTCGCTCCACCCTGGTGATTGATTCCCTGAGACCCCACCCAATCCAATTTGCAGCCCCACCCAAGCTGTTTGCAGCAGCTTTTCCATATGAATGGCTTGTCCCATCAGGCTTCAGACTTTTCTACAATCTCTTAAACACGCAGCTGCTGGTGTCAGCATGCCCAAAACCTATCAATACGAGGCCCAAGACTCAGCACTAGCACCAGCCTGCCTTGTTTCACAGCTGGGCCTCACCTGAGTACTTCCAAGCCCAATACAAGTAGCAGCCATCTGCAGATTGCTCTGTAGCTCCTGCTGGGTTGCCACAGGCAGTCGCTGACTTTGCACTTCCCAGGAGGCCCCAGAGCCAGTGCACCTGGTGGATAGCTTCAGACCATACCAGATTACAACTCTACACATCCACAAGCGACACACTCAAGGGGCAGACTCAGTGAGCACCAAAGCCCTACTGAAGCAAGTCGTGCTTCATAGGGGTACATCCTGCACAGCAGCTCTTCCACTGTAGTCACAGCTAGTCCTCATAGCCAATTGGTCTGGAGGTAACTTCCTCCCAGTGACATCAACAGTAATCAAGGCTCAACTACAAGACTGTGAACACAGCCTACACAGGGGTGCACCTAGAGGGCCCAGTTTAGGTGACTGGGGAGGCTGAGCCACCCGGCTCTACAAGACACCTACTACACAAGGCCACTCTACCAATTCCAGGAAACAAAGCAGCTCTACCTAATACATAGAAACAAACACAAGGAAGCAGCCAAAGTGTGGAGACAAAGAAACATCCCACAAATGAAAGAAATGGAAGCAAGCAAACTACTGGATACAGAATTCAAAACAATGGTTATAAGGTTGCTCAAATATCTTAATGAGAGCTTCAAGGCAATTCGTTAGAAATTAAGTATACACTAACTGAAATAAAGAATAATTTACAGTGATTCAACAGTAGAGTAGAGGATTCTGAGAATCAAATCAATAAGTTGGAATATGAGGAAGTAAAAATCACCCAATCAGAAGAGCAAAAAGAAAAAAGAATAAAAAAATATGAAGATAGTGTAAAGAGCCTCTGGGACAACTTCCAGAGTACCAATATTCACATTATGAGGGTGCCAGAAGGAGAAGAAAGAGAGTAAGATATTGAAAACCTACTTGAAAAAATAATGACCGAAAACTTCCCGTACATGGTGAAAGAAATAGACTTACAAGTCTAGGAAGCTCAGAGTCCCAAATAAGAGGAGCCCAAAGAAGCCCACACCAAGACACATCATAATTAAAATGCTAAGGGTTAAAGACAAAGAGAGACTCTTAAAAGCAGCAAGAGAAAAGCAGTTAGTTACCTACAAGGGAGTGCCCATACGACTGTTGGCTGATTTCTCGACAGAAACTTTGCAGGCCGGAAGGGAGTAGCAAGAAATATTCAAAGTGATGAATAGCAAGGATCTACCACCAAGATTACTCTACCCAGTAAAGCTAGCATTTAGAATTGAAGGTCAGATAGCTTCACAGACAAGAAAAAGCTAAAGAAGTTTATCACCACCAAACCAATATTACATGAAATCTTGAATGGTATCCTATATAATAAAAGACTAATATGCAAATCAATCGAACAGCGGAACGACCAGTCTCTATGATGCACACTGACCACCAGAGGGCAGACGCTCAACACAGGAGCTGCCCCCTGGTGGTCAGTGCACTCCCACAGGGGGATCACCGCCCAGCCAGAAGCCGGGCTCACGGCTGGTGAGCACAGTGGCAGTGGCAGGAGCCTTTTCCACTTCCATGGCAGCACTAAGGATGTCCAACTGCCGGCAAGGGCTCCTGGACTGCAAGAGGATGCAGGCCGGGCTGAGGGACTCCCCACCCCCCCAAGTGCACGAATTTTGTGCACTGAGCCTCTGGTTCTTTAGGAAAAGGAAGAAGAAAAAGAAGAAGGAGGAGGAGAAGAAGAAATATGAACAATAAAATGGCAATACATACATACCATACCTATCAACAATTAAATCTAAAATCAAAATAAATGAAAAAGAAATCTAATGAACAAAATAAACTGGTGAATAAAATAGAATCAGAGACATGGAAACATGGAGCAGACTGACCAATCTCAGAGGGAAGGGGAAGAGGGGGACGAGAAGAGATTAACCAAAGATTTTATATGCATATATGCATTACCTATGGACACAAGCAATAGGGTGGTGAAGGCCTGGGGCTGGGTATGAACCAGGTGGAGGAGGCAGTGGGGGGAGGGGGAAGGGGAACATCTGTAATACTCTCAAAAGAATCTGCATATTGTATGATTCCATATGAAATGTCCAGAATAGGCAAATCCATTGAGACAGAAAATAGATTAGGGGTTGCATAGGGCTAGTGGTTGCCTAGGTGACTGAGTTTCTTTTGGGGGTGATGAGATGTTCTAAAATTGATTGTGATGATGGTTGCATAACTCTGTGAATATACTAAACACCATTGATATGTACACTTTAAATGGGTGAATTATATATGTGAATTACATTTCAATACAGATGTTTTCTATCCTATCTAATAAAAGAGAAACATGGTAATTGGCGTACGACCGCTACCCTTCCCATTGGCTAATCAGGGCGATATGCAAATTAACTGCCAGCCAAGATGGCGGCCGGCAGCCAGGCAGCTTGAAACTAACATGAGACTTGCTTGCTTCAGTGACGGAGGAAACCAACGTTCCCCGCCTGCTTTGCCGGCCTCTGAGCCTGCAGTTTAAGAAACATTGTAACAAATATAGAAGATAAACAAAACCCCAGAAACCTGCTTTCAGTGAGCCCGGGATCTCAGAGCTGGAGTTATACAGTGTTTCAATTATAGAACCGAAACAAACCAGATACCTTCTTTCAGCGGCAGAAGCCTCAGAGCTGGAGCCAGAGCTAAAGCTGGCCCAGAATAAAAAAAAAAAAGAAAGAAAGGAGCAGTTGGGAACTTCAGTCGGCCTGAAAACAGCCCTCAGCCCCTCACCCAGACTGGCCAGGCACCCCAGTGGGGACCCCCACCCTGAAGGGTGTGTGACCAGCTACAAACAGCCATCATCCCCTCACTCAGGCTGGCCAGGCACCCCAGTGGGGACCCCCACCCTGATCCAGGACACCCTTCAGGGCAAACCAGCTAGCCCCACCCATGCACCAGGCCTCTATTCTATATAGTAAAAGGGTAATATGCCTCCCAGCACCGGGATCAGCGGAGCCGAGAGGCCTCCCGGCACTGGGATCAGTGTGACAGGGGGCAGCGCCCAAACCCCCTGATTGCCCTGCGGCTCTGTGTGTGACAGGGGGCGGGGCCACAACCTCCCTATCCGCCCTGCTCTGTTCCTGACAGGGGAAGGTGCCCCAACCCCCTGATCAGCTCTGCTCTGTGCCTGATAGGGGGGAGCTCCCCAACCCCCTGATCGTCCTGCAGCTCTGTGTGTGACAGGGTGCGGCGCCCCAACCCCCCCCCCCCCCGCCACGGGCCCTGCTCTGTGTGTGACAGGGTAGAGCCATAACCTCCCCATTGGCCCTGCCCTGAGTGTGAGAGTGGCAGCGCCCCAACTACCTGATCGGCCCTGCTCTGTGGGTGATAGAGGGCGGCGCCCCAACCCCCCGCCCCCCACAGGCCCTGCTCTGTGTGTGATGGGGTAGAGCCATAACCTCCCCATCGGCCCTGCCCTGAGTGTGACAGTGGTGGCGCCCCAACCCCCTGATCCGCCCTGCCCTGAGTGTGACAGGGGGCAGTGCCCCAACTCCCCTATCGGCCCTACTCTGTGCATGACAGGGGGGAGCTCCCCAACCCCTTGATTGACCCTGCTGTGTGCGTGACAGGGTATGGAGCCCCAACCCCTCTGATGAGCCCTGCTCTGTGCGTGACAGGGGGCAGCGCCCCAACCCCCTGATTGGCCCTGCTCTGTGCATGACAGGGTACGGAGCCCCAACCCCCCAGATGGGCCCCAGACTGCGAGAGGGCACAGGCCGGGCTGAGGGACCCTCCCTCCCCCCCGAGTGCACAAATTTTTGTGCACCGGGCCTCTAGTCTATATATAAAAGCCTAAATGACCGTTACAACCGAATGACTGGAATGACCCATGGACCAGTCGCTATGATGCTCACTGACCACCAGGGGCAGACACTCAATGCAAGAGCTGCCCCCTGATAGTCAGTGCACTCCCACAGCCAACCTTCTGCACCTGGTCCGGCAACAGTCGCCTCCTCTCCTGACCCCATTGGAGCCTTTGGCCCCAGGCTGGGTCAGGGAACTGGGGGTGGGTGGCGGTGGATGCAGCCCCTTTCCCAAGGGGGCTGAGGACCAGCTCCCTCATAGAGGCTGGTGGCCAACCTCCCGCACCCTGTCTCTCCCCCCGGCCAGCAGGTCCCAGTCGGCCCATGGTCCCTCCCCCTGTCCTGCCTTTGACCAGCAGGCCCAGATCAGCCCAGCCCTGATCAGCCCTGATCGCCTGCCAGGCCTAGGGACCCCACCCATGCATGAATTCATGCACCAGGCCTCTAGTATTAGAAATAAAAACAAGAGATAAAGTGTGAGAGGCAGGGTTAGCCTTGGGGTAGGAAGAGTGGCTATTAGTCTATCACTGTGTACTTTGAATTTAATAGCTCAGGATACTTAAAATAGCTACCCAAAATATCATCTGCTCTGCCTTAGATGGTGCTTGAAATAGTCTTTTCCTGATGATTCCTTTAAAAGTCCAATCTTGCCGAAACCGGTTTGGCTCAGTGGATAGAGCGTCGGCCTGCGGACTGAAAGGTCCCAGGTTCGATTCCGGTCAAGGGCATGTACCTGGGTTGCAGCACATCCCCAGTAGGAGATGTGCAGGAGGCAGCTGATCGATGTTTCTCTCCCATCGATGTTTGATGTTTCTAACTCTCTATCTCTCTCCCTTCCTCTCTGTAAAAAATCAATAAAATATATTAAAAAAATAAAAAATAAAAAAATAAAAGTCCAATCTTACCCTGGCCAGTGTGCTCAGTGGTTAGAGCATTGGCCCATATACCAAAGGATCACAGTTCAATTTCTGGTTAAGGGTATGGGGTGCAGGTTCCATCCCTGGCCCAGTTGGGGTGTGTGTGGGAGGGAACCAATCTCTCACATCCATGTTTCTCTCTCTCTCCCTCCCTACCTGCTTTCCACTCTCTCTGAAAAACAATGGGAAAATATCCTTGGGTGAGGATTAACAACAAAAAAGTCCAATCTTTAGTTCCCAAAACTTCCCTGTATAAAATACCAATACTTTAGGGAAAGATGATATCTTAAGTAATCAACCACTATTTTTACAGATACTAGTGGACTATTGGTAGAAATTAATAGTAAAGAAACAAAATGGGATATAGTAGGGCATGGAAAAGGGTTGAGAATGGTCAGTACCGGAAAGTGAAGTGCTGAATAAGAATGTGAGAAGTCATCAAAAGAAAATTTCAGCTGCATTGGAGTATTCCTAAAGTTGGTGCTATTGACTTACATTGCCTAAATCATACACTCTTGATAAAATTAAGATTTTTGCTCTTTACCAAAAAAAAAAGGAAAGAATGAGAATTGCTCAGATTCAAGGTTGCAGGTGAGACATTTGCTTAGCACCTTTAATGTATGCTTTTGCAGAAATTGCTTCCTGACTCATTGCCACAAAATGATTTATAAAATAATGATTTGGGGAGGTTAACTGCAAGTGTCATCTAGAACATGCAACATTAGGTATAAATAGACTTGTAAAACTAATAGAGTGCATCATTAAGGAATATCCTGGATTTTTTTTTACATCCAGCCTATATAGCTAGTATAAATAGGCCTTTAAGGTCAAATCAGAGAAATTCATCCTTAAAAAAAAAAAAAAAATTTCCTGCCTGGCCAGCGTGGCTCAGTGGTTGAGTGTCGACCTATGAACCAGGAGGTCATGCTTCGATTCCTGGTCAGGACACATGCCCAGGTTGTGGGCTCAATCCCCAGTGTGGGGCGTGCAGGAAGCAGCTAATCAATGATTCTCATAATTGATGTTTCTCTCTCTCTCCCTCTCCTTTCCTCTCTAAAATCAATAAAAATACATATTACAAAATACTTTCCATTTCCTTTGTTTTACATATTCTAGAAAATTCAGACAGCCTAAAAAGTTATAATGAAAGTAAAATTTACCTGAAATCCCATCATTAGTAAAAATACTGTTAAAGATGCTTTTAGATATCTTTCTATGCATATACATACATAATTTTATGTAAATAGACTTATACTATATGTTGCAGAAAAACAAGACTTGGCATTATAGTTGATTGTGAATCTTTTTTTTAAAAAATATATTTTATTGATTTTTTACAGAGAGGAAGGGAGAGAGATAGAGTCAGAAATATCGATGAGAGAAAAACATCGATCAGCTGCCTCCTGCACATCTCCCACTGGGGATGTGCCCGCAACCCAGGTACATGCCCTTGACTGGAATCGAACCTGGGACCTTTCAGTCCGCCGGCCGACGCTCTATCCACTGAGCCAAACCGGTTTTGGCTGATTATGAATCTTTTAAAGACATTTATTTATTTATAATTTTCAAGTTTCCAAAGAAAAAACTAGATCCAAGAGCTGTGGTTTTCTAACTAATTAGATAATTTGTACAATGTATATGGTTATTGGTTAAATTAATATAAAGCTAGTAAGATGATCATTTTTAAAAAAATACATTTTATTGATTTTTTACAGAGAGGAAGGGAGAGGGATAGAGAGTTAGAAACATCGATGAGAGAGAAGCATCGATCAGCTCCTCCTGCACACCCCCTAGTGGGGATGTGCCTGCAACCAAGGTACATGCCCTTGACCGGAATCGAACCTGGAACCCTTCAGTTTCCAGCCTGATGCTCTATCCAGTGAGCCAAACCAGCTAGGGCTAGTAAGATGATCTTAATAGCTTATTTAATTAATACAGGAATAATTTATGAACTAACAAAAATCCATTAGTACACATATTTATGGTTCTTTTTAATCCTCTAAATCATATTACAGTATAAGTATTTTGCAGTTAGCCAAGTCTTGGAATTAAGGGGCTACATTCCAGAATGCTAAAGGTAGACTCTGTAGCATAACAGTTTGACAAAAAAGAGTCCTTATCTCTTTATATGATCTGTCAAGAGTAACAGAATCTGGAACTTAACATAGAGAAGAGACATGATCAAATTTAATCTTAAGTCCTTCATCTTAGCCTAGTTGGCCAGATAAAAAGGATCTGTAGTTAGCTTCCTGAGTAGTAAATATTCTTTTCTTTCAGCTTTCTTTTTTTTTTTTTTTTTTAAATACATTTCTTTATTGATTTCAGAGAGGAAGGAGAGAGATAGAAACATTAGAAGCAGCAATGATGAGAGAGAGTCATTGATCGGCTGCCTCCTGCACGCCCCCTACTGGGGAACGAGCCTGCAACCCAGGCATGTACCCTTGGCCGGAATCGAACCCGCGACCCTTCAGTCCGCAGGCTGACGCTCTATCCCCACTGAGCCAAGCCAGCTAGAGCTGAAAGCATTATTTTTTAAAGTAAAGTCCTGGTGGGAGGATGGTTACAAATCATTAAAAAAGAACTGTTACTTGTTACCTTTTTCTTTTTGTTCTTATAAATCTTTACAAGGGCATTTCCAAGGAAAGATACAGGCTGGGTTTCCAGTCGTGGGGGCAAGTCGGGAAGCCTGGGGTGGGAGCGGGGGAGCTAACTTCCTACTGCGGCTCCGGCTTCGTGGGCGCTCCCTTCCCGGCCAGCGTCCTCTCCGCTCGGCCACTGACCGCCGGACGATGCGGGGTTTCGAGCGACCGGGGCCCCTGCTCACGGGACCAAGCGCAGACCCCACGGGGCACGAGTCAGCCGCTCCGCCGGCCTGGACCAGGATCTCTTTCAGCTTTCTTATCAGGACAGAGAAAGGCAGTTTGTAGTATAATGTCTAAATAAACGAAGTATCATTGTAAGTGATATCTACCCAAACCTGAAGGATGGAGGAGGCTTGCTCTAAGAGAGCTGACACCCCAAGCACTTTGTCCCATGAGGACATTATTCCCTGTATTATACAAAGTAGTCCACAGGGACTCTGTTCATTCTATATATTTTTTTAAATCCTCTGGTATGGTGTCATCTATGACATATTCTCTTGTCAAGTGCATGCTTTCCTGGCATGTGCACATGCACATGCATACACAAAGTCTTTTGTGATTTTGATTTGAATTGCATTGAATTTACAGATCAATTTGAGAACTGAATTTTTATGAGATTACTCTTCCAACCCATGGAATGCATATAATAATTCCATTTGTTTAGGTGTGCTTTAGTGCTTTTCCAATAAAGTTGTATTAAAATGCATCTTGTCGCCTGGCTGGTGTGGCTTAGTGGTTGAGCATCGACTCATGAACCAAGAGGTCATTGGTTTGATTCCTGATCAGGGCATATGCCCAGGTTGTGGGCTCGATTCCCTGTGGGGGGGCGTGCAGGAAACAGCGATCAATGTTTCTCTGTCATCAATGTTTCTATTTCTCTGCCCCTCTCCATTCCTCTCTCTAAAATCATTAAAGGCATATTTAAAAAATAAAACGACTTGTCTGAACAGACTTTGCTAGTAGCATGTAGAAATGTATTTAAAATGCATCTTTCCCATTTTTATCCTTATGTCTTGCAGTTTTATCCCTAGGCACTTTATATATGTTTTTTGGATATCTATATCTATCTATCTATCTATCTATCTATCTATCTATCTATCACCAATAAAGATACATATATAATCAATAAAGATATATATATATATATATATATATTTATTGATTTTTTTTACAGAGAGAAAGGGAGAGGGACAGAGTCAGAAACATTGATGAGAGAGAAACATTGATCAGCTGCCTCCCGCACACCTCCTACTGGGGATGTGCCCGCAACCAAGGTACATGCCCTTGACCGGAATCGAACCTGGGACCCTTCAGTCCTCAGGCCGGCGCTCCATCCACTGAGCCAAACCAATTAGGGTTGGATATCTTTTTAAAATATATATTTTTATTGATTTCAGAGAGGAAGGGAGAGGGAGAGAGATAGAAACATCAATGATGAGAGAGAATCATTGATTGGCTGACTACTGCACATCCCCTACTGGGGATTGAGCCTGCAACCCAGGCATGTGCCCTTGACCAGAATCGAACCTGGGACCTTTCAGTCCACAGGCTGATGCTCTATCCACTAAGCCAAACTGGCTAGGGCGAGTCACTAACTTTAAAAAAAAAAATCTTTATTGTTGGAAGTATTACATATGTCCCCTTTTCCCCCCTATTGATCCCCTCTAGCCCACCCCCACCCCCATCCCAAGCCCTCACCACCCCACTGTCTGCATCCATGGTCCATGGGTTTTGCATATATGCATACAAGGTCTTTGGTTGATTACTTCCCACCCACCCTCCCCCGCCTTCCCTCTGTACCATGCTTCCATGTCTCTGGATCCATTCAGTTCATCAGTTTATTTTGTTAATTAGAGTCCACATATGAGTGAAATGATGTGACACTTGTCTTTCTCTGACTTTAAGTCACTAACTTGATATTAGGTTAGATTCATTTGTTTCATATGGCTTAATTTTTAGAGATATTTTTCCACCTTGATTTAATTCTTTTTTTTTTTTAAATATATTTTATTGATTTTTTACAGAGAGGAAGAGAGAGAGAGATAGAGAGTTAGAAACATCAATGAGAGAGAAACATCGATCAGCTGCCTCCTGCACATCCCCCACTGGGGAAGTGCCCACAACCCAGGTACATGCCCTTGACCGGAATCGAACCCGGGACCTTTCAGTCCGCAGGCCGATGCTCTATCCACTGAGCCAAACCGGTTTCGGCTTGATTTAATTCTTTATTATAATTTTATAATGCAGTTACATGTTTTTATAGTAAAATGATCCAACAAATACATTCAAAGTTTGTATTTGAATATTCCCTACAAAAGGTAACTATTTTTTAAGTTCTTGATTTATGCTTTTATTGCTTGTTTGTTTTTCAAATTGTGGTAGAATGTTCATAACATAAAATTTATCACTTTTAACCCTTTTTTAAGTGTACAATCCAGTATCATTAAGTACATTTGCATTGTTTTGCAATAATCACCTCTATTCATCTCCAGAACTTTTTCATAATTCAAAACTGAAAATTTGTAACTGTTAAACAGTAACTTCCTATTATCCAGCCCCTGGTAAACTATTCTTTGTGTCTATATTAATTTGACTATTCTAGGTACCTCATATAAGTAGAATCAGGCAACATATGTCCTTTTGTGTTTGGCTTATTTCACTTAGCTGAATGTTTTCAAAGTTTATCCATGTTGTAGCATGTGTCAGATTTTCTTTTCTTTTAAGGATTAATAATATTATATTGCCCTTGGCCGGTTTGGCTCAGTGGATACAGTGTTGGCCTGTGGACTGAAGGATCCCAAGGTTCAATTCTGGTCAAGGGCACATGCCCAGGGTGTGGGCTTGATCCCCGGTAGGGGGTGTGCAGGAGGAAGCCAATCAATGATTCTCTCTCATCATTGATGTTTCCATCTCCCTCTCCCTTCCTATCTGAAATCAATGAAAATATACTTTTAAAAAATATTACTTTGTATGTATATACCACATTTTGTTTATCCATTCATCCATTAATAGATACTGCTTTCACTCTCGGGCTATTGTGAATAATGCTGCTAGGAGCATAGGCATACAAATATCTGTCCAAGTCCCTGCTTTCAGTTTTTGAATATATACTCAGAAATGGAATTGCTGGATCATATGGTAATTCTGTATTTAATATTTTTAAGTAGCTGCCATGCTGTTTTCCATTGTTGTTTAAATGAAACTAACACAAAATATAATGAGCTCATGGATTTTAACATTTTATATGGTTCAATCCATTGCACTCACTATTGTACCACAATGAAAGCTCCTTCAACTTGACTCCTGTACATATTATTGTAGTTTTTGATATCTTCCTTGCTTTCTGGAATGAGAAAGTATTTGAGGCTGAACTTGTATATTTCCTGTTCCAAGCTTGGAACCAGTCTTTCCTCTTAAAACATTCTGGTTCTTTTTAGTGGGAAATAGTATTTAGAGACAACCATCTGAATGCTAGGGATACTCATTGCTACGGTGGTCCTAGGCCTTGTCAGTGAAGGACAAAGCTATAAAATGTGGGGGGTTTTCTTTCATAATAGAAAATATATAGCAAATTCATACTATTTTCAATTAAAATTAGGATCATAGAGCTCTTTTCCCCTTTGATTTTATACTTGTATCTCTTTTATCCTGCACTTGACCCATTCAATGAAAAATCATTGCATACATATCATATTTCTTATATTTTGCTAGTTTCTAGGAATGCTCATTAAAAGCTTACATTTGTCCTTGTCAGTATCGCTTAGTGGTTGAGCATCGACTTATGAACCAGAAGGTCACTGTTGATTCCTGGTCAGGGCATATGCCTGGGGTTGCAGACTCTATCCCCAGTAGGGGGTATGCAGGAGGCAGCCTATCAATGATTCTCTCTCATGATTGATGTTTCTATTTCTCTCTCCCTTTCCCTTCCTCTCTGAAATCAATAAAAACATTTTTTTAAAAAAACTTCCACTTGATCTACTTTCTACATTGTTATTTTTTTTATCTGAATGAGGACTTTTATTTTTTGTTCGTCAGATATATTTGCATTGGCTTCTAATAAAAACTGCTGAGCAGCTCTAGCTGGATGGCTCAGATGGTTGGAATGTCACCCCATACACCAAAAAGGTTTCAGGTTAGAGTCCCAGTCAGGGCACATATCTAGGCTGCAGGTTCAGTCCCCAGTTGGAGTATGTACAGGAAGGTAACCCATCAATGTTTCTCTCACACATCGATGTTTCTTTCCAATCACTTGGAGGAGAGATACAGCAACAGGGTGGTAATATTAAGAAACCCACTTCTGCCGAAACCCGTTTGGCTCAGTGGATAGAACGTCGGCCTGTGGACTGAAGGGTCCCAGGTTCGATTCCGGTCAAGGGCATGTACCTGGGTTGCGGGCATATCCCCAGTGGGAGATGTGCAGGAGGCAGCTGATCGATGTTTCTCTCTCATCGATGTTTCTAACTCTCTATCTCTCTCCCTTCCTCTCTGTAAAAAATCAATAAAATATAAAAAAACAAACAAACAAAAAAAAACCCCACTTCTGTCTAGCGACCTCTATGGAGAAAAAGGAGCACACTGGTCTGGAAAAGCAGAGCTTGATTCGGTGTACTGAAAGTCATTCTGCTAATCTAGTTCTTGAAATTACTGAGTAATTACTAATGAATTAGGATGAAAAAAGTATAGTAAATAAACTAGTAACATGGTTTATTATCAAGTATTATGGACTGTACACAATTGTGTGTGCTGTACTTTTATACAATTGGCAGTTCAGTAAATTTACACCAGCATCATTACAAACATGAGTAATGTGGTATGCTAGAATGCTACAATGGCTACATTACTGGGTGACAGGAATTTTTCAGCTTCATTATGTATGGGACCACTGTCTTATATGAGTTTGTTACTGCCTGAAATGTTATGTGGCACATGACTGTATTTCCATTAACTTACATTAAACTCAGATTCCAGTAACTACAATGGTATTACGCCCCTTAGTTGGCAGTGTCAAAGGAAAGATAAATAGGCTATTGATACTAAAACAAACAAAACAAAATTTTATCACCACGGGATGTTTTACCAGAACAAGGTAACATGATAGCACAAGACAATTTGTTATCCTGGATCCTTAGCCTTTTGGTCAGTTGGACTAGCAGGTGAACTCTATTGTTGAAGAAAACATTTGTCCAAAACGGTTTCTCTTACCATGTTGGTGCTGATGCCTACAATTGCACTGAGTTTTATTCTTTGAAGTGATTGACCCATATTAAAGTAAGAATATCTTTGGAGAGCTAAAATTCAGATAAATAATTAACACATTAGAGTGAATAAAAATTTTTTTTGGTAAGAGAACATCTATTGGGTAAACTAGAGATAAAGTAACTCCTAGGAGAAATGGGCTTAGGAGACAAGTTATAGAAGTAAGGAAGAGCCCTTGGAGTTTGGGAGTGAGGAACCTAATGGTAAAATGCGGGGCGGGGGGGGGGGGGGGCATTTAGGAAGGAGGGGCAAGGGAAAGAGAAAGGCAAGGGCGTGCTCCTGGGAGAGCACATAGAGAGAATAAATTTATAAAGATTTTCCATTGTCACATTCCAAATAAGTTTGGAAAAAGAAAGAACTAGGTAGAGCATAGGGGAAAACTGCTTGGAGAGCAGACTTCTTTTGCAAACCCAGACAGAGGAAGCATGATAGCACTAGACACATGCCAAGTAGGGGGTATGAAAATAAGCTTGTAAGACCTGATGATGCATTTGGACACTCACCATTTTATGTTAGTTGTATGAAACTCAGCAACCAATCAGACATTGGCTGTGTATTAGCAAATGTCAATTGTCAAAAGTACTAGCATTTTAAGTAACTATTAGAATGTAGTCAAAATTAAAAATAGCATGGATATTATTTATAATATTAGATATATATTTTATAATTTATAATACATGAATATAATTTGAAATAAAGTCACTTTGTAATATATGTATATATCAGTCAACATTTATCCTTTCTATTCAACATACTAAATAAGTACATAAATATTTTCAGACACCCAAATAGAAAACACAAGTCTGAACTCATTTAAGACAGGGAATACTTTATTCAAACCCATCAGAGAAATTGACAATTTGGATCTGTAACAAAGCATTGTGTTTTAAAGCATAGGCCAGTAATTGTATATGAGAGTGTACACTGCTCTACATACAAATAAATTGATCAGACCAGAACTTTTCAATGTTTAAAACAGAATAAGTTTCCCTGTAAAAGCAGCACCGTTGTGACATTTTAAATTTAGTATTCCTCTCCTTCTTCCTCACCCTCTCCTTCAACAGAATCCACACCAACCTCCTCATAATCCTTCTCAAGGGCAGCCATGTCCTCACGGGCCTCAGAAAACTCTCCTTCCTCCATGCCCTCACCCACGTACCAGTGGACAAAGGCACGCTTGGCATACATCAGGTCAAACTTGTGGTCCAGGCGAGCCCAGGCCTCAGCAATAGCTGTGGTGTTGCTCAGCATGCACACAGCTCGCTGTACTTTGGCCAGGTCTCCACCAGGGACCACAGTGGGAGGCTGGTAGTTAATGCCAACTTTGAAGCCAGTGGGGCACCAGTCCACAAACTGGATGGTACGCTTGGTCTTGATGGTGGCAATGGCAGCATTGACATCTTTGGGGACCACGTCACCACGGTACAACAGGCAGCAAGCCATGTATTTACCATGGCGAGGGTCACATTTCACCATCTGGTTGGCTGGCTCAAAGCACGCATTGGTGATTTCTGCTACAGAAAGCTGCTCATGGTAGGCTTTCTCAGCAGAGATGACAGGGGCATATGTGGCCAGAGGGAAGTGGATGCGGGGATAGGGCACCAGGTTGGTCTGGAATTCAGTCAGATCAACATTCAGGGCTCCATCAAACCTGAGGGATGCAGTGATGGAGGACACAATTTGACCTATCAACCTATTCAAGTTAGTGTAGGTTGGGCGCTCAATATCGAGGTTTCTACGACAGATGTCATAGATGGCCTCGTTGTCAACCATGAAGGCACAGTCAGAGTGCTCCAGGGTGGTGTGGGTGGTGAGGATGGAGTTGTAGGGCTCAACCACAGCTGTGGAGACCTGGGGGGCCGGGTAAATGGAGAACTCCAGCTTGGACTTCTTGCCATAATCGACGGAGAGACGTTCCATCAGCAGGGAGGTGAACCCAGAACCAGTTCCCCCACCAAAGCTGTGGAAAACCAAGAAGCCCTGAAGGCCTGTGCACTGGTCAGCCTGTAGAAAAGAATAGAGGAAACATAGTTATTGCTTTTTGTGATGTATTTTCACTTTTCATACATTCCAATGATATAAATCTTATTTTGACAGGAAACACTTAAAAAAAAATGTAGGCCTTTCTGGAAGAACTCAGCATTTCTTCATTAAAAATATTTATGAAATGATTTCAAAAATTAAAATTTATGAAATGATTTCAAATAATTCATGTTTTAACAAACAATGAATAATTCATCTACCACTCTTTATTACATTTCAATTCTGTGTTTGAAAAAAAAAAGGGCATACTTTAAATGTCTTCCTTGGGCTCATTAATTTCTTTATTCTTGAGAAGAAACATACCAGTTTCCGAATTCGGTCCAGGACCAGGTCAATGATCTCCTTGCCAATGGTGTAGTGTCCACGGGCATAGTTATTGGCAGCATCTTCCTTGCCTGTGATCAGCTGCTCAGGGTGGAAGAGCTGGCGGTAGGTACCAGTGCGAACTTCATCTGCAAAAAGGAAACAAAGCAGCCGCCCATCACTAACAACCTGCACAGCCTGCTCAATCCCAAGGCCTCAACAGAGCCCCCAGGACACACCTCCTGTCCCAGACCCGGGATCAACTCACCAATGACTGTGGGTTCCAGGTCTACAAACACTGCCCTGGGCACATGCTTGCCAGCGCCCGTCTCACTGAAGAAGGTGTTGAAGGAGTCATCTCCCCCGCCAATGGTCTTGTCACTTGGCATCTGGCCATCGGGCTGGATGCCGTGTTCCAGGCAGTAGAGCTCCCAGCAGGCATTGCCGATCTGGACACCAGCCTGACCAACATGGATGGAGATGCACTCACGCTGTTAAAAGGAAACAAGAAAAATTGTAATATTAGGTTGTGGTAGCATTTTGAATTTTCAGTAGATTTAAAAAAATATTTCTAGTAACATACAGGTTGTCTTCAGATTTATCAGTGGTCATATCCCTAATATGATAAAAATGATTTTAAAGAAAGCACCTGCTACAAATGCTGCATATGGGTGTGGCCTGAATAATGTTGCACTGTTTAGCATATGGTGCAAGTCCATTGTTCCCACAGGCATGCTTAAATAAATTTTCCATATTTAAAAAATATTCAAAGCACAGATTTTATAAAATGAAGTTAATTAAATGATTTAAAATCAAATCATTAATTGGAATCAATATTACTACCACCTTCCCCTTTAAATAAAGATAAGAGTTTCTTCTAAATATGATTTAGTATTTCAACATGGACATCTGCACTGCAGCTGAGGCTAGAAGCCACACCCTTCTGCAGACTATCTGCAGAATCCATCTGTACCAGGGGGTTGGAAGCTCTGCAAGGGCTGACTCCTGCCTTGCTGAATTTGTGGTGCCTGGTGCTAGCCTGTACTGTCTGCTACATTATTTAACAGAGCAAGCTCTATTTCCAGAAACTGCCTACATGATCTCATTGTGCCATTCTGCCAGTTTTCCTCCTCTGAGCCAGGCTAGGACCATATGTCTAAATTGAAATGAATTAATGAAGATGCATTCGAACAAAAGACAGCTGGACACAGAGTATAATTCTTCTTTGTCTGCAGCAATTTCATTACTTTTAAAAAAAGTTTCTCCAGAATTTTGTCCACTGTAAAAAACTGAAAAATTATGAGTATCTTTATTTTTTATGAGTTTCTTTAAAACAGTTCCTAAATTAGAAACAAATATCACATGAGAAGCTACCAAACAAAGAACCCAGTGAAAGAATAATGAAATATATATTTTAAAAACAAAATAGTACCTATTTTCATTGAGATTTTTCTACTCACCGTAAAATGTTCATACTAATCACATTCAATAGGTATTTTCTTCTCTATGGTCTTTATGGCTACAACTTCTATTGTCTGTCCATTGTCTCTTCACTGACATGGGGGGGGGGGAGGGGCAGGGAAGGGCGTTTCCCTGGGTCCTGAACATTGGGGTACCCTGGCTCACTCACACACTGGTCTTTCTCATTGAACATGCGGCTCGCGCTCTCTCTCTCTCTCTCTCTCTCTCTCTCTCTCTCTCTCTCTCTCTCTCGTCAGTCAGGGTGGGGTAGCCAAAGGCAAGACTTTAAAGGGCTTGTCAAGTGAATTGTGATTTTGCTCCTCAAGTAAAACTATTTCATCTAATAAATTTTAGCAGTGAATGAAAAGCCTTTTAACGCCTACAGTTCTGCAATGATGAAAGACTTTTTACTAAGTCTTCTCTTGACAGAAGAGGTTTAGCAAGAGTGAACCCCGCCTAGTGGCTCCAAGGCCAGAGAAGCCAGAAACAAACAACGCCCCTGCGCCGCCCTGACGCCGGCACCAACAGGAACTAACCACTTTCCCCCATTAATATACGGGTATCTTTCTAAAATGCCGACTAACCAGCGAGGGAACTTTTTTTTTTTAACTAACCCAAGGCTCCGCTCTGTCCCAGTCCTTCTCTGCCCCCAGCATACACCCACCGACCCCTGGTCTTTTGGGCGACTCCTCCTCTCCCAGCCCCTCGGGAAACACGCGAGGAAGAAAAGAGCCTCTCGGAGTCGCACGAATACAGTGTATACATACACGGCGGCCAAGCAGGAGACGCCGCGATCTCTTTCCCTGCCCTAGACCCTTTCATCGCCAACAGATGGGCTGCTGTAGTTTGGAAAGGCTCAGATAACAAAAACCCTTCCACGTCGCCTTTGTTCTCCCCCGCGGTTCTGCGGCGCCCTGGGCGCAGTTCTTGCTGGGCTGGTGCGCTCCGCACTGCGGCGGCGGCCGGCTCCAGGATTTGGGGTAGACGAAGGTTAACCTTGCCAACAAAGCGTAAGGCTACCCCCTCACCAAAGAAGTCGTAAAGGGAATGGGGCTTCAGATTTTCCAATAGACCCTGGAAGATAGACCCCACCCAACGGCCACAAAGAACCAGGGAAAACAAATTCTTACCATGGTTGCTGCTTTGAGGCTGCCGAGCGGATGGCGAAGAGGAAGAGGAGAGCTTGTTGTTGCTTCTTACAGCGCGACTCTTAGGCGGTCGATGTAAGAGAACCTGCGGCACATGGGCGGATGCAGCTCCCTATATACAACGCAGTCACCATGGGGATGGGCTGGGGCCTTTTCCAGTTGGTCCAGACCCCTCAATCTGCCCAGAGAAGCCACGACAGGAGAGTTGTGATTGGTGCAAACGACATGGGATGAGGTAATTTCTCCCCCACCCCCTTTTTCCTAGCATCCATAGACTGTTTGCATCCTTCAGACAAAGAGACCGAGAAAAAACAGTCGAGCATCCATTGTGGGGTGGGGCTGGAAAGGGGAGTGCAAAAAGGAAGAAAGAGAACTGGGGTTGGATGATTTTATGTTGCTTTAACCTCAAACTACAGTTAAAATCACCAATGTAAGGTTTTTTCCCAACACTTAATCGCAGAATTTGTGTTGTGATGAAATATTTAATGGAAAATTACTCCCAGTTCCTCCGTCAAAGTACAGTATATTGAACTCGACCATATTCGGTGAGGATTCAACATTTCTAATTGCTTTAAAATAAAGTAGCAGAGACGACGGGAATGACGCTTAAAATGGCTTGGGTAAATGTGATTTTTTAAAGGTTCAATAATAGAGCCACCCAAAATGGTTTCCCTGGTTCCAGTAATTTATTTTCAGACCTTCTTTTGCTACCCCCCCCCCCGAAATAGCTAAACAAAAATGGAAGATGGAAAGAATAACCATGCTAAATATGGAAGCACACAAGTGATTTTAACATGGCAATAATTAAGATCTAATGAACATACCGCAGTTAAAGAGTTTACTAGAAATATTCCTTTACCAGAAGTCTATGTAATATGAATCATGTTTCCTGATAAAGAATTGAGAAAATACAAGGAGAAAGAATTGAGTTGAGAAGCTAATACTACCTGTGCATGCAGTTATATTTTACATTGTTCTGTTTTCTGAAATGAGAAAAATAACTGAAACACCAAATTAAAAAGGAGAACTGTACAGTGGAAAAGGAAGACCATTTTGTAATGTTGCCTCCATCCACAGACAACTGTGTGATGGTAGCTCAATAACTGCATTTCTTTTTTTACGGATCTTATATGAATTCAGTAAAACTCTGAGAGGCAACTGTGGGAACTGTAGCCAGCCTCACACCGTTGCTATTCAACTAGAGACTGGTGGTTGCTCAATTGCCTCTTGGGACAAAAAGGCTTTGCTTTCACCCCTTAGGAAATGGATTGCAGTAACATTCTTTTGCTACTTGGAAAGGCTCCATTATCAACAAGGATAGGCTATGCAGAATAAGACGGGACTGAGTACTCCTGACATGGCTAATGCAATCTCAGAGGTAAAGAGGTTTGTAATGGCCACGAAGTTGAAAATTTGTATTTTCCCTTCGGTTTTCAGTGACATATTTTTAGGGTCTGCAGCACCATTTACAATGCTCTGCAGAGATCATTCATTCCTGCTGGGTGGGCCAGCAGAACTGGGCTGAGAGGGAGGGGCTTGAAGACAGCGGCTACAGGTTGTGGTGTTACAATGGTGGCCGTGTAATTTCCTAGCCTGCTATCCACAGCTCTGCTTTACTTACTCTAATTTGCTTCAGTAGTCTTCCCTGGGAGGGGGGAGGGCCCCAACGTACAGATTACTTTATCTACTTCTAGCGTAATTCATAGGAAAAATAATCTTTAACATCATCTTATCTTTCTTTAGCAAATAGAAGTATGTATCAGTAAAAAGACAGGGAAATTAAGAACAACTTGAATGCTTCTTTCTAAGCTCAGAAGTACATTTACTAAAAATAAGAATTAAATGTCATGGGCAAGTTTAAAGATTAATTAAGTAGCTCATTAAAAATATTTCTTTTAAAATTTTAATAATGAAATAAATTAGACACTGCTGGACCATGGTAAAGTGTACAGATCTTTTGGGAATGAAAGGCACAGTCTTGAATTTTATTTTCTTTACAATATAAAAAATATGTTATTGTCCAATAGTTTCAATTCTTTGTGCAATTTATGCTGAGAATTAAATAAAAGAGAGGAGGGTTCTTGCAATTGATTCTTTGTAATTCTATCTCAGAGCCATTCTGTTCCTTATGTAAATGAGGATTTTTTTTTTTTGCTCCCTCTGGGCATAAGTAACAATAAGATCTAGGTCACAAATAGACCATATGAGCACTGATAATCTTAAATATATAAATGGGAGAGTAGGGGAAATAACTAATTTATTTTTGTTCCTCATCTTATTTAATTGCATGCAAACTATGGGAGGCAAAAAAAAAAAATTTTTTTTTTTACTAGTTTACTTATCTTTACTGCCAATTTACATAAAATATTCCACTAATGGATTCATTCTTGTTCACAGTAAGATTAGCATAAAACATTTTTTCCCATTCATAATATTGTGGAATTTAAATTATTTTTTCACGATCCTGGCCACTGTGGTTCCATTGATTGGAGGGTAATGGCGTACACCAAAAGGTCTCGGGTTCCACTCTGGTCAGGCACATGCCTAGGATGCAGTTTTGATCCCCGTTGGGGTGCGTGCAGGAGGCAACGAAGTTTTTCCCTCTCACATCATTGTTTCTCTCTCTCTCTCTCTGGCTCTCTCTCTTCCTTTCTCTCTGAAAACCAATGAACATATCCTTGAATGAGGATTAAAAATAAGTAAATTATTCATTTGTGTGTCTATACCTCTCTTCCATTAACATGTGAATCCTAGTACCTGGCAAAGTGCCTAGCATACAGTAGACGTTATATACATGTTTATTGAATTAAATGAACAGCTTCTGTCTGTGCATATTTTTCACTAACTATTATCATGGTTGGTAATTTAAAGGTATTTAATAAAGTATTTTACTTTTTTATACAATAAGAATGTACTGAGTGTCTATAGTAAGCCCTGGACCATTCTAAATACTATTAGAATTCAGAGGTAGTAGCATGGTCTCCTTTCACTAGAGTCTTCAATCTAATTGAAGAAATAAAACAAGCAGATGTATCTAGGTTTGAGAATGGTATGTGTTTGTGTGTGTATGGGAAGGAGTCTTGTAGACTCTATTGCATGTATCTAACTTATGTAGGAAACAAGAGTTGTCTACCACTTTTTTCTATTTCTTCACCTTCTACTTATCCCTAAATTCATTCCAATCTGGATTCTGCTCCTACCACTCCTTAAAACCACATGCCCTCCATGTTTGTTGCTAAATTCACTTGACACTTTTTAGTTCTTGTTGACCTATGAAAGTTTTGTTACAGTTGACTATTATCTCTTTTTGAGACACTTTCTTCCCTTGGCCTCAAAAACTCTACATTATCTGGGTTTCCCTCCTACAGTTTTTGTGGTGTTTTCTTTTTTCTCATTCTCTGCTGGTTCTTACTCCTCTCCTAATCTTTAAATGTTGAAGTGCCTCAAGGTTCAGTCCTAGACCTTTTCCTCATTTTATTTTATGTGTTTCATCCACTCAATGGATGGTACGTGCTTTCATTTCTAAGGCTGAAGATGCTTTCTATATGCGAACGACATCTCTTCTTAGATTCAGATCCTATAGTAAACTTTCAATATCTGGCTGGTTTTCTCACAGGAATCCCAAATTGAACTAGTTATTTTCACATAAACATGCTCCTCCTACAAGGCTTTCTTGCTCAGTATAATGGAGCAGCATACACCTGATTTCTCACATCAGAAATGAGAATTACCCTTGACATCTCCCCTTTCTTTTTTGACCACCATAGAGTCCGTCACTAAGTCCTGTTGAATCTACCTTCTAGCCCTGGCCGGTGTGGCTCAGTTGGTTGAGCACCGTCCAGTGATTGAAAGGTCACCAATTGGGTTGGGGCGTGTGCCCAGGTTGTAGGCTTGATCCCCGGTCAAGAAGCAGCCAGTCGATGTTTCTCTCTCACATCCAGGTTTTCTCTCTCTCTTACTCTCTCTCTGAAGCAGTGGTTCTCAACCTTCTGGCCCTTTAAATACAGTTCCCCATGTTGTGACCCCAACCATAAAATTATTTTTGTTGCTACTTCATAACTGTAATGTTGCTACTGTTATGAATCGTAATGTAAATATCTGATATGCAGGATGGTCTTAGGCGACCCCTGTGAAAGGGTTGTTCGACCTCCAAAGGGGTCGCGACCCACAGGTTGAGAACCGCTGCTCTAAAGTCAGTAAAGACATATATTTTTTTAAATCTATCTTCTAGCCTGGACAGTGTGATACAGTGGTTGAGCATCCAACCAGGAGGTCACAGTTCGATTCCCAGTCAGGGCACATGCCCAGGTTGCAGGCTCGATCCCCAGTAGGGGGCATGCAGGAGGCAGCAGATTAATGATTCTCTGTCATAATTGATGTTTCTATCGCTCCCTCTTCTTTCCTCTCTGAAATCAATAAAAATATATATTTTTAAAAATCTACCTCCTAAATATCTCTCAAATCTTATTCTTTTCTTTCTATCTCTACTGCCTCCACGCTAGTAAGTACATTATCTCTTGTTTGGACAACCTCAGTACCCTCCTGGATTTCCTCTACATTCACTCCTACTCCTGCCCAGTCCAGTCTCCACACAATAGCCAGTGATCTTATTATAGTATATATCACAGATTATGTCACATAATATAGGTCATGTCAGTCCACTGTGTAAATCAAATTGATGGTTGCCTGTTAGTTTTAAGGTGAAGATACCAAATCCTTAATATTGCTCCTTCAATTTTTAAAAATTTTATTGATTTTTAGAGAGAGGAAGGGAGAGAAACACTGATGTGAGAGAGAAACATCTATCGGTTGCCTCCTGCACATGCCCGACTGGGGATCGAACCCAAAATCTGGGTATATGCCCTGTCCGGGAATTGAACCCAAAATCTTTTTGGTGTATGGGATGATGCTCCAATTAACTGGGCCACACCGGCCAGGGTACTCCTTCAGTTTGATAATAGAAGTAAATCTTATACTTAAAAAATCTCCTAGAAGACATATTGATTTTAAATTACATTAAAGTTCAGATAATTTCCTGAGAGTTGATTTTGATAGAGAAAAGGGAGGCAAAGGGTATAAAAGCGGAATGTTCACTTAATAATTATATATTATGCAATAAAAGTATGTTTTATGCATTCTTGTTTTTATGCAGTTTTTATAATAAAAATTTTAACAATATAAACCCATGAGTTCATAAAGATATTCCCACAAAGCAAAAATAAAAAAATAAAAAGATAGAAAAAGTGAATTAAAAATAATCATCTGATATCATTGCATTATTGGAAGTAACTAGGGTACTGACTCCATACTCTACACAGTGACATTCAAATAAATAAATAAATAAATAATTGAGCATTTGTCCTGCATTTCCAGTACAAACTGTATTTCAGGGTAACCGAAGGACCCTAGTTAATTAGGGAAAATCATTCATTTATAGAATATGAATGCCAGCTAGTAAATATGGAAGTAAACATAGAATTAGAAAAATCACCCTTTACATCCTCTAATAAAATAATTTATTCAGGCAAAGATAATCAGTGGATGAAAACTCAGATAAAGTATTGATGGGGATATTTTAAATAGAAGGATTAGGCTATTGCCATCAGAACTCACTTAGTTTAGTGCCGGGAGCCGGCCCATTCTTGCTGTTTCAAGGGACCTGGCATATATGGCATACTGTTCTTAATATGTTTGCTCACCTTCTTGGCACTATGTGTTTTAACCAAGGTCACCTCTCTGAGAAAGGTTGTTTCCCCAGGTAGGGATTTTCCCCTGAAGTTAGGGAGGGAATAAAACCCCTTAACTAAGTGCCAGGCGGGCAATTAATCACTTTAACTACGAACAATCATGCTTATGTAACAAGACAACAGGACACAGAACCTAGACCTAGAGACAGAACCTAGACACAGAACCTACACAGAACCTAGACACAGAACCTACACAGAACCTAGAGACAGAAGAACTTCGCTGGAGAGAACATGGCAAAAGATCCTGGACAGAAACTGGCCACAGACCTAGAGACAGAACCTAGCAAGAGAACATGGCAAAAGATCCTGGACAGAAGAACCTAGAGACAGAACCTGGCTACAGAATCTGGATAGAACATGGCAAGAGAACCTGACTAGAACCTGGTGACTGAACCTGGCTGGAGAACCTGGACAGAACCTGGCTGGAGAACCTAGCGAGGGAACATGGCTACAGAACCTGGCTGGAGAACCTGGAGAACCTAGCAAGAGAACATGGACACAGAACCTGGCTGGAGATCCTAACCAGAACTTCGCTGGAGATCCTGACCAGAACTTGGCTAGAGATCCTGGCTAGGCTGTTGATCAACTGAACGCTGTCTCCGTGTCATTCCTTCTTCGCTGTCTCCGTCCATACCTTTGGGGACCCCTGGACCTGCTGGGGTTGGACCCCAGCAGTTTAGCTTTACTAAAAGTGGGACAGCCAGACCTTGTGAATCTATGATGTGATCCAATAGGAAGTCCATGGCATCATCTGTGAAGTGATCTAGCAGAAACAATTGTACTGAATCTAATCAAGTCTTTTTAAAAATATATATATTTTATTGATTTTTTTACAGAGAGGAAGGGAGAGGGATAGAGAGTTAGAAACATCGATCAGCTGCCTCCTGCAAAGATACATGCCCTTGACCAGAATTGAACTTGGGACCATTCAGTCCGCAGACCGACGTTCTATCCACTGAGCCAAACCGGTTAGGGCTTATCAACTCATAGAGCCTTTAGAGACGCTTAACCTTCATTTATAGGAAATGCAGGAGATAAAGGGATAAGTCAGAACAAGTCATGAGAAGACAATAGCCAAATGCAAAGTGTGGGACATTGAACAGGACAAATTATCTGGTTCTGCAACAAGTCAGTGGTGGAGTGGAGTTATTCCTTGTCCTCCTCCATTACAGCCATTCAGGAAAGTTTATAGTAATATTTATCACATTGTGACTTTAATTTGTTAACTAACGAAGTTGACATCCTTTGCTTTATTCATTGTCCTTTTGGCTATCCTCTTTGGTAAAATGCCTGTTCAAGTCTTTTTTATGTTTTCTCATGGGTTGACTGTCTTTATCATAGGGATTGGTAGGAGTACATTATGCATTATGAATAAGAGTATTTTGTTGGATTTGAAGATTTTAAAAAAATATGTTCCCACTCTGTGGCTTGCCTTTTCACTCGCTTAATGGTATCATTAATGACCAGAAAGAAGTTCTTCATTTTAACGTAGTTCATTTTGCCCTAGCCAGTTTGGCTCAGTGGATAGAGTGTTGGCCTGTGGACTGAAGGGTCTTGGGTTCGATTTCGGTCAAGGCTGGATTCCCACCCCCATCAGGGTGCTCAGGGCACCTGAGGGAGGCAACCAATTGATGTGTCTCTCTCACATTGATGTTTCTCACTCTGTGTCTCTCCCCTCCCTCTACTCTTTCTAAAAATCAATGGAAAAATATCCTTGGGTGAGGATTAACACAACAAACAAAAAACAAACAGACAGAAAAACACATGGATCAGCTGCCTCCTGCATGCCCATTATTGGGAATGGGCCCACAATTGGGGCATGTGCCTGACCAGGGAATGGAACCAGCAACCTTTCGGTGCACAGGATGACACCCAACCAACTGAGCCACACCAGCCAGGGCTCATTTCTTCTTTTGGAAACAAATATTGATTGCTTACTAAGGTGCATATATTGGACCTGGCATAGTCTAGGTATTTGTTTGGCTAAGATTTAAATGCATGTGGTACACTCTGAAAACTTCCAAGGAAGAGGCATGGCGTGATTCTGTTCAAAGAGAAATATATTACCTACTAGAGCCCTGGTGCACGAATTTGTGCACATGTGGAGTCCCTCAGTCTGGCCAGAGATTGGGGCTGATCGGGCCAGCTGGCCGGCTGGGGGGAGGAACTGTGGGTGGTTGGCCACAGTGGGAGGTTGGCTGTGGGAGTGCACTGACCACCAGGAGGCACCTCCTGCATTGAGTGTCTGCCCCCTGGTGGTCAGTGCATGTCATAGCGACCAGTCGTTCGGTTGTTCGGTCAACCGGTGTAACGGTTGCTTAGGCTTATATATTTAGATAACCTCCTGGTCTTGGCAGGATGGTGTGGCATAGAGAATGCAGAAAAGCTTCCTGGAAGAGATGATACTTGGGACTATCTTGAAAAATAAATAGGAGTAGTAGGCCTACATAAGAGTGTATATGCAAATACATAGACAACTAGGTGAGTTTCAGAAACTAGAGGTGTTTTGTTACATAAAGTGTTAGAAAAGGGACCTGGCTGTAGGATTATGCAAAGAGTCAAATTATGAAAGGACCTTATTCCAAACTCAATGAGAGCCATTAAAGGAAAGGAATAATGAACTTTGCATTTCACAAAGATACTTCTGACTGCTGTGTGCAGAGAGAATAGATAGAACAGAATTGGGGGTGGAGGACCATAACGCAGGGAAACTGGTTAGAAGATTGCTGGTTAGTATAAGACTGACTTAAGGAAGTTGCAGTAGCAATGGAAAGAGGTAGAAATATTTGGTAAATATATGGAGGGTTGAATCTAAAGGAGCTGGTGATGTGTAGGAATAAGGAGCAGTGAAGAGTGAAGGATGGTTACCGGCTCCAGAGTCAGGCAGACCTAGGTTCAATTCTTTTTGTCACAATTTATACCAGATTAGAAAGACTGTTAGGGTTTTAAAGAATGGACTAGAAAGATGGAAGGCAAGGAGACTATTTAGGAGGCTATTTTAGTCATCCAAGCTTCATGATTAGGGCCTAAGGCTAATAGAAGAAAGAGATGGATTGGAAGGAAAGAGATGGATTTAAAGGATATTTAGCAGGTTGACTTACCAGATTCAGGAACAGATTTAATAAATTAAAGACAGTAAAGGACTGCAAGAGAAAGAAGTGTCAGAAAAGGAAATAAAAAAAAAACAGGTCAAAGAAGGAGGAGGAAAAGCAGAAACCATTGATGTTACTGAAACAAAGGAAAGACAGTGTCAAGATAGAATGCTGAGCAATATCAGCTACTGCTGAGGGGTTGTTAATAAGGACAGAAGAATGTTCATTGGAGTTAGCAAAAAGGAAGTAAGTATACAGCATGGGCTTGATACAAAAGGCATAAAACTTCTTTCCTGGTCCAGAGTAGTTCAAGGTCTAAAGACAGAAACTATTATTACAATATATTGTGTTGCGTGCTGTGAGAGCAAGGTTCTTGCAGGAACTGCTGGACACAAAGAACTGGGTTACATTTCTTAACTGCATCCCACGATGATGTTCGCTGTCTCATGCCATATCACTTCTTCTGCATGCTTTGTGAAATGACCATCCTATCCACCTCACACGGCCTTCCTTGTGCAGGTTTGAGTTTTAAAAAGACAAATTCAAGCCCTGACTGGTTTGGCTCAGTGGATAGAGCGTCGGCCTACGGACTCAAGGGTCCCAGGTTCGATTCCAGTCAAGGGCATGTACCTTGGATGCAGGCAGATCCCCAGTGGGGGCTGTGCAGGGGGCAGCTGATGGATGTTTCTCTCTCATTGATGTTTCTAACTTTCTATCCCTCTCCCTTCCTCTCTGTAAAAAATCAATAAAATATATTTTTAATAAATAAATAAAAGGACAAATTCAAGCAAGTAGGTTTTCCTTAAATTCTCTAACAAAAACACACCTCACATTCTAAATTTAAAAAGGGTGATGGTCGCCCTAACTGGTTTGGCTCAGTGGATAGAGCGTCGGCCTGCGGACTCAAGGGTCCCAGGTTCGATTCCAGTCAAGGGCATGTACCTTGGCTGCGGGCACATCCCCAGTAGGGGGCGTGCAGGAGGTATTTAAAAAATAAAAAAAAAAAAACTTATCCAAAAAGGGTGATGGAGATGATTATGCTGACATGCTGAATTAACATTTATCTTTATTTCAGTGTTCAATATTGATGCATGTATTGAGTGAATTGGTATTCACTATGTATGGCCTTTAAAGACTGTCTGCTGCATTCAGATTGGCCAAATTCCAACATTAACAATTTAGGTAAGAGTATGATCCCACATCTGAATTCACAACTCTATTTAAAGCTTAATATTATCTTTCTCAAACTCTGGTCAACACAGTGCAATATTACTAAATAATAATTTTATTTATTTATTCTGGATAATGATCGTAAGAATTATCTGTGGTCGGCCGGCTGGTGTGGCTCAGTGGTTGAGCATCGACCTATGAACCAGGAGGTCACGGTTCGATTCCCCACCAGGGCATATGCCCGGTTTGCAGGCTCAATCCCCAATGTGGGGCATGCAGGAGGCAACCAATCAATGATTCTCTCTCATTATTGATATTTCTATCTCCCTTCCTCTCTGAAATCAATAAAAATATATTTAAAAAAAATTATCTGTGGTAATTTTGGTAACTGAGTTTCATCTATTTTAGGAAGGACTTTTATGTATACAGCAGAGATAAATATTAATGAATTTCTGTTCCAGAAGTAAGACATAAAACAATGCAATAAGCCCTAGCCAGTGTGGCTCAGTTGGTTGGAGCCTTGTCCTGTACACCAAAAGGTGGTGAGTTCGATTCTCTATCAGGGCACATACCTAGGTTGCAGATTCAGTCCTCGGCTGGAGCATGTGCAATGTTTTTCTCTCACATTGATGTTTTTCTCTCTCTAAAATTAGTAAAACACACATACAAAAACAATGCAATAAATATCCACACTCTGTAATATTAAAAATATATCTCTGGTATTGTAATAAAATGCTTTGAGGTTACTCGCTGATGGTTAGTAATTTACTGAACCACTCTTTAACAAAATATTTTTGCCTTAAGCTACACTTTTTAATTTGTAATTTTGCTCTGGTATATCAAGTCTCCTGATGAAATCTGACATTTGGAAAAAGGGATACAACTTGAAGAGGCTCAGAAGCATCCTGAGAGGAGAAGAGAGACAAGGAAATGGAAAAGATGGATAATCTCAATTTTCCATGCAACACAATCTATAATTTGGTTGCATTTCATTAACTCAGATTACACACACTCAAGAATGCACACTGAACCACCTCTGTCCCGCCCCTCCCCTTCCTTCCAAAGCAGATGGAAATTAGGTGGCAGACTGGGAAGGTTGCCATGGTGCTCTGGCTACAGGGATTTAATAAGAATCAAAAGAAGCTCCAGAGTCCCCTCCCCCAAGCATCCAAATGTGTGTTTCTTTTTTTTTCCTCTCAAATCCTTGTCTTAATGCCATCTTATAGATAACCAGGGTGAGACTAATTTACTAGTGAACAACAACAAAAAACTACTGTTTGTAGGTGCATTTCTATTGTTAGAAATAAAATACTGAGGAATTACAACTGGCCCATTTTTAAGTAGAGCCAGCCACACAAAAGGTAAGAATTCATTTTAAAAATATTTTATGCAACATGTCCCCAGTATTTTTTTTTTTTACTGATTTTATCCCCATCAATGACCTGTAGGCATCTCAAATTCAGTATATCCAAATGAGATTAGTTACTTTTCTCCATTATCCTCTTCCCTGTTCTGGAATCTAAATTATTCTATATTCTCACTACCAATTCATTGTCACTATCTTTCTAGTCTACCAAGCTAGATTAAAATAATAACCTCATATAATAATTATGTGTCAGACACCATTCCTAGCACTTTATGTATAATAACTCATTTAAGTTAATCCCAACTGATCACTAAATTCTGTCAATTATATTTCAAAATTGTCTTAACAAATATTTATAGAATGAACAAATCACTAATCTTCTAAAGCGTGACCAATTTTATTAGCCAAAGGGCCTAGTTCAAGGGGAGGATGTGGCATAATATTTAGAACTTGGTCCTTGAAGTTTCTTCTTTTTTTTTTTTTTAAATATATTTTATTGATTTTTTACAGAGAGGAAGGGAGAGAGATAGAGAGTTAGAAACATCGATGGGAGAGAAACATCGATCAGCTGCCTCCTGCACATCTCCCACTGGGGATGTGCCCGCAACCCAGGTACATGCCTTGACCAGAATCGAACCTGGGACCCCTCAGTCCGCAGGCCGACGCCCTATCCACTGAGCCAAACCGGTTTCGGCTGAAGTTTCTTCTTTAAGTGTTACATGTAAAAATCCAAGAGCCACTTACTCCCCCCCTCCCTCCCCGCTCTGTCTTCTCTGCCCTGGGAGCAGCTCCCCTGATCCCCTGAAAATGTATGCCTGCAACAAGTTTGTCTCCCTCCACCCCCTCCTTGGTCCTGAGCACCTTTCAGCTGAGCGGGTCACTGTCTGCAGTGGTGCTGAAACGACCAGAGACACTGACAGATGAGAGCCTCAGCAGCTTGGCAGCCCCGCCATCCCCTGACCTCGCTTATTTCTAGCCGCAGCTTCCAAACCAGTGCCATTTCAAGGGACATCAACACAGCAGCCAAGTTCATTGGGGCTGGGGCTGCCACAGTAGGGGTGGCAGGCTCTGGGGCTGGAATTGGGACTGTGTTTGGGAGCCTCATCATTGGTTATGCCAGGACCCCTTCTCTGAAGCAGCAGCTTTTCTACGCCATTCTGGGCTTTCCCCTGTTGAGGCCATGGGGCTCTTTTGCCTGATGGTGGCCTTTCTCATCCTCTTCGCCATGTGAAGGAGCTGTCTCCACCTCCCATAGTTCTTCTTCCCGGGTCTTGTCTGCCCTGTATGTTCCTTTTCCTATAACTCCCCAGACAGCCTGGGGAAAGTGGTTGGCTCAGGGTTTGACAGAAGGAAGACAAATACATACTGTATTAATAATAATAAAAAAATCCAAAGAGCCAAAGTAGTAGAAGATAATCCTTTGTAGCATATTGGAATCATCTCTAACCAGTGTTTTCTACATGTGCTAAAATAACTAGGGTGCTCGTTAAAAATACCAATTTCCTGACCTATCCGGTTTGGCTTAGTGGATAGAGCATCGGCCTGCAGACTGAAGGGTCCCAGGTTCAATTCCAGTCAATGGCATGTGCAGGCTGGATTCCCAGTAGGGGGTCGTGCAGGAGGCAGCCCATCAATGATTCTCATCATTAATGTTTCTATCCCTCTCTCCCTCTCCCTTCTTCTCTGAAATCAATAAAAATATTTTTTTTAAAAAAATTCTGATTTTCTGCAACCCACTTGGGACCCCTCTCTGCTGCAGAGAGCTTTGTTAGTTTACCTTCTCTAATAAAACTCTGCTTTCACTAATATATATATATATATATAAATTTGTGCACTCGGGGGGGGTCCCTCAGCCTGGCCTGTGCCCGCTCGAAGTCTGGGACCCCTTGGGGGGTTACCACCTGCTGATTTAGGCCCGCTCCCTGGGGAATTGGGTCTAAGCTGGCAGTCAGACATCCCTCTGGCAGCCCGGGAGCCCTCGGGGGATGTCCACTTGCCAGAGGGGAGCAGGCCTAAGCTGCAGTCGGACATTCTTAGCACTGCTAAGGAGGAGGGAGAGGCTCCTACTACTACCACTGTACTGGCAGCCGTCAGCCTGGCTTGTGGCTGAGCAGAGCTCCCCCTGTGGGAGTGCACTGACCACCAGGGGGCAGCTCCTGCATTGATTGTCTGCCCCCTGGTGGTCAGTGTGTGTCATAGTGACCAGTCATTCCTAGTCTTTCTGCTGTTAGGGTCAGTTTGCATATTACCCTTTTATTATATAGGATAGAGGCCTGGTGCACGGGTGGGGGCTGGCTGGTTTGCCCTGAAGGATTTCCAGGATCAGTGTGGGGGTCCCGCTGAGGTGCCTGGCCAGACTGGGTGAGGGGCTGATGGGTGTTTGCATGCTGGTTACACCCCCTTCAGGGTGGGGGGTCCCCACTGAGGTGCTTGGCCAGCCTGGGTGAGGGGCTGATGGCTGTTTGCAAGCTGGTCAAGCCCCCCCCTCCCAGTGGGGACCCTCACCCCATGGAGGTTTGACCAGCCTGGGTGAGGGGCTGATGGCTGTTTTCAGGATAGCCACACCCCCTTTAGGGTGGGGGGTCCCCACTGGGGTGCCTGGCCAGTCTGGGTGAGGGGCTGAGGGCCGTTTTCAGGCTGGCCAAGTCCCCAGCGACAGAAGCTCCCAGCCTCTCCTTTTTTCTTTTTCTTTTTTTATTCTGGGATTTATTTACCTTCTATAATTGAAACCTTGTTGTCTTGAGAGGAGCTCAGAGCTGGCCAGGGTGGGCGGGAGGAAAGCCTCTTCCTCGCTCCAGCTCCGTGGCCATGGCCAGCTGAAAGCAGGTATCTGGGGTTTATTTACCTTCTATAATTAAAACTTTGTTGCTTTGAGTGGAGTTTAGAGCCAGCCGGGAAGCTTGGCTTCCTCCATCACTGGAGGAACCAAGCCTCCTGCTTGCTTCAGCTATGTGGCTGCTGGCCGCCATCTTGGTTGGATTAATTTGCATATAGTCGCTCTGATTGGCTGGTGGGCATGGCTTAAGGCGTGGTGAAGGTATGGCCAATTGGCATGTTTGTCTTTTATTAGTGAGATACACACAAGTGTGCGCGCGCACACACACACACACACACTCTAATGGCCCAGTGCACAAAATTCATGCACATTGAAAGGGAATTAATTAGAGGATGTGAGCATGAGGCAGTCCACGTTTCTGAAATTCAATGACATGAATTTTAGCTATTACTTTGCCAAATAAATGGAATGTACACATATCATGTAAAAGAACATTCAGCTTAATATTAAAAACTCTGGCTACCAAATCAGGTCTGTTTTCAACTTTTTGCCAGCATTGTAAATTGTTTGCAATTTCTGCCCATTTGGGGTTGCATGTCGTGGTTATGAATAAATTGGGCTTGCCATACTTTGTTACAATTGCCATAGTATCCTGATATCACTGCTGCATATTTCTGGGACTACCCTCAAAAGATGATGGAAATATTATCGTTTTACCAGTTGGCACATTGTCATTTTCAGATCTAGATTTGAGATAATCCATCAAACCACTATATTTTTCAACTCTCAACTTAGATTGGTTTGCTTTGATGAAATTTATCCAATTGGCCTCCATTTTTGAGTATGAATCCACGATAAACTGTTGAGTTAATTTTCCTGCATTTAAAATAGGATTAGCCCTAACTGGTTTGGCTCAGTGGAGAGAGCGTCAGCCTGTGGACTGAAAGGTCCCAGGTTCGATTCCAGTCAAGGGCATGTACCTTGGTTGCAGGCAAATCCCCAGTTGTGCATGTGCAGAAGGCAGCTGATCGATGTTTCTCTCTCATGGATGTTTTAACTCTCTATCCCTCTCCCTTTCTCTCTGTAAAAAATCAATAAAATATATTTAAAAAAAATAATAATAAAATCAAATAAAATAGGATTAAACGTGTCCCGCACAGAGAGATGAAATCCATAATACTGCATTTGTGTGACTCGTGTCCTTACCTTTTGTCTAGTATTATTGTCGATTACACTGTTGTCTCTGAGTCTTAATGCAATATCTGTTCCCCAGCCTTTTTTGCCATATGAAAAAAGAATAGGATATGTCATTGCATCTAATGTAGGAAACAGGATATTGATTTGTTTCATTTTAGTGGCATTTGGATTATTGGGATCTGGTTTACAACGAATGAGCAAGTCCCTTTCAAAAGGAGGTTCTCCATCTTTGTTTCTGAATATGACAGCAACCTTGGTTACACGGGGAGAATTATATCTACCTGGATCACTGTTACGATCGTATTTAATTGCCATTGTTACTTCTGTGGGAGCAATACCTTTTGCTGCTGCTTCAGATTGGGCTTCCTTTTCTACCTCATGTAGCATCTTGTATGATTTTGTTAATTCATTTATTTCATGCATGAGGTTGTCGATGTTGATCATGAGTCTTTCTGAGCAGCCCTGATTTTCTGGCATTGCTAATCTTTTGTAGCTTCGGCTGTATCCAAAATTTAGAGTTGAGCAAACTTCTGAGAAACACCATCTGAAGGATGTAAAGTTCCAGTACGGTGATAAACTTGTCTGTGTATTTTAAAACAGTATGGCCCATATCCTGATGGCGATGAATATTTGCACCCATGGAAGCAAAAGCAAAAGAACTATATATGGAATGAATATTTTCCATGCAATTTTTACTGTCAGAATCTTCGTTTGTCGTTAATCTTTTAAAATATGCCAGGTAATCTGGAAAATGTATATCATTTGGGCAGAACTTTCCCTTTGCTACAACATCAAGTAAATTTCCCATCGGAGGGTTTTTCCTCAGAGAAATTTCGTGATAGGCAAAATTCACATCTAACAATCATTCCACCACAAATATGTTTGAGAATTGCATCCTCGTGTACTCCATTATTGCTGAGAAGGCAGTTCCTACCAGTATTGGTAGTACTTGTTGATGACTGTTCTCTAGACATATTCTGTCGTCACTACTGCCTTCTTTTAACTTCAAAGGCATGTTGGTCTTTAGACATTTTCTGTCTATGACGCCAGTGTTTTTCGGCATCAGAGCGACATTTTTCCAATAGCTGCTCTTCAGATACATTCTGTCGCAGGCGTTGCCTTCTTTCAAGGTCAGATGCACGTTGCTCTTCAGACATTTTCTGTTGATAACGCCGGCATCTTTCAGCTGCAGAGCTATGTTGTATCAACAGTTGTTCTTTAGACATAGTCCCACCTCTCTACTGTCACTGTCTGAGATGCAGGTGAATGAGAGTCCTGGCTGTCAGGCCACTGAGAGCTGTCTGACCAACGGCTGATTCTGGCTGATTCTGTGGGGGTGGGACTTCCTTCTCCCTGCTGTCAGTTTCCACAGCTGTGATGAGGAAGCTGGGTGACAGAGGGAGCCATGCCCTCCAAGCCGCCCTCTCTCTCACTCTGCTCTATGTCCAGTGGCCTCCTGCTCTGCCAAGTCCTCCAAACCTCCCACTCTCCGCCCGCTCTCCCGCTCTGCTCTCCACTGGCGAAGGTCCCGGGAACCTGTGGGCATGGCTTGGCACAGCTGGCCTTGCCTCCCGGGGCCGTCAATGGTCCTGGGAGCCCACGGCTGCTGTCACCTCCCAGGGTGCTTGACACCTGCGTATGCAAATTAACCCACCAGCTTTGTCGGGTTAATTTGCATACTCACTCCTGATTGGCTGGTGGGCATGGCTTGTGGGCATCACATAGGGACAGTCAATTTGCATCTTTCTCTTTTATTAGTATAGATATACTAGAGGCCCGATGCATGAAATTCGTGCAGGGCTCAGCCCTCACAGCCACGGTGGCTGCCTCTGTTTCAGCCCTCACAGCTGCAGCTTCATCCGGAAGGTTGTCCAGAAGGACGTCCAGAAGGTCGTCCAGTCCAATTAGCTATTATGCTTTTATTATTATAGATATACATATTGATTTGCAGTTCTTGCAACAGAGCATCTGATTTAGTAGGTCTAATTCTCTTAGAAATATTAGTAGTATTTTCTTAGAATTAATAATTTACTATTTTGGAACTAAAGAGTTTTAATGCTTTTGGGTGGTGTGGTTCAGCTATTTCTAAATTCTGATAACTCCTGTATAAGTTGACAGAGAATTACTCTCTAGACAGTTGTAATCCTGAGAGACACAACTCCCAATGACGCCGAGCCTAAAAAGGTGTTTTAGGAAACATTTCTCTATCTTCCTTTAGATTTAAAAATCAAATGTGCACGTGCAGAAGAGAGGAAAGGCTGCATTTTTCTTCATCTGCCCGGCCTAACAGATCATTTAGGAAACAATTCTCTATCCCCCTTAAACACTGATTATGCATGTGTTGAAAAAGGATTAGAAAAGGCTGTGGAATTTTTATTCATCTGCTTTTTTTTTTTTTTTTTTTAAAGTACTACCATTCTTTTTTTTAAATATATTTTATTGATTTTCTACAGAGAGGAAGGGAGAGGGAGAGAGCCAGAAACATTGATGAGAGAGAAACATCGATCAGCTGCCTCCTGCACACCCCCCACTGGGGATATGCCCGCAACCAAGGTACATGCCCTTGACCGGAATCTAACCCGGGACCCTTCAGTCCCCAGGCCAATGCTCTATCCACTAAGCCAAACCGGTCAGGGCTTCATTTGCTTTTCAGAAAGGCAATCTGTTGTTCTAGTATACAGCTTGTAAGAGATGTAGAGGTTTACTCAAGACAGCATGGCCTGGGATAAATCCTGCTCCATGATAAGATCATCTCTGGATTTCATATATTTTAATAAATAAGTCCCACTATTAATTTTTTTAAAATGATTTCAGTATTTCTAGATATGTAAGAGAGACTTTACTCTCACCCCTCATGTTACTAAGCAACATATCATACAGTTGCTAGGAGACAAAGCTTGGGGGATACTTCAGTTTTTTCTTATCACCTTGCATACCACATGATAATACTCTAGAGTGTTTTACAGCCTTAGAGAAAAGAGACAAAAGTTAATGGAATGTAGAAAAGATGGAAAAGGAGAGATAATGGTGGGGAAATAGAATAAGGAAAACAGCAAGGTATTTGAGAAGGAGAATGTGTAAGGTTGGCAGAGGAAGGCTATTATGCAATTTCCTTGACTGAGTCATGGAAAAACCTTAAATTGCGAGTGTTTTAAATTCCGTATGCTTCTACATTTTCTAAAAATAAAAATAGAGAATAAACTTGGAGAGGATGATCTTTTATATAGTATTCCTGAATATTTTCAGAAGGGTAGAAATCAATTGTAACTCTTACAGAAGACTGGCGATTACAAACACATTAAACAAGTCATACATTATTTAAAATTCCAAATTCAGGTAGACCACACTATTTCCTTTCCTTTCTCCCTCAAAAGAGCAAAAAGGGACAGTGCTAAAGGGTGGTTAGAATATAAGTGTTCTTGGCTCTTGGACAGGATATGTTTCTGTACAAAAATTTAAAAATCTAATGTAAAAGGGGGAAAGAAGAAGCTATTGTGCTCTATTTGGAGGACTCTGTTGTATCTGAAATAAGAAACCAGGCTCCAGATTTCACTGTGAGCATGTGAAAGGTTGGGTCTTTGTGTCTCCGTGGCATTTACTGTTGCTGGCAACTAGCAAGCTGCCTAGTGATTATTGCTAGGCCCCCAGGGCTTCTGTTTGCCTGAAACCTTGATCAGTGCCAGAAACACCAGAGATAAAAATCATTGCAGAGAATCCAGCGCCTGTTATCCTCAATGGTCCTATTGCAAACAGTCCACCTTGTGTTCCGTGAAAATCAGTGTAAGATGGAGACTTCACAGAAGGAGTTCATCCTCAGCTTCCTCTTCGTGAATGCCAGTTTCCTCAGCGCAGAGCACTGAGAGGACGCCGGGGCATGGTTGAATTAAAATACGGTTTATATTTTGGTGTCCTCAGCTTTATTTTTTTATTTATTGAATAATTTTAAAGAGAGAGAGAGGAAAAGAGGGAGGGAGGGAGAGAGAGAGAGAGAGAGAGAGAGAGAGAGAGAGTCAGAGAGACATCGATTTGATGCCCCACCCATGTGTGAATTAGTTGGTTGATACTTTTAAAAAAATATTTTTATTGATTTCAGAGAAGAAGGGAGAGGAAAAGAGAGATAAAAACATCAATGATGAGAGAGAATCACTGATTGGCTGCTTCCTACATGCCTTACACTGGGGAATGAGCCTGCAACCCCAGGTATGTGCCCTGACTGGCAATCAAACCATGATCGCCTGGTTCATAGGTCGAAGCTCAACCACTGAGCCACACTGGCCGGGCCATTGGTTGATTCTTTTTTTTTTTTTTTTAAATATATTTTATTGATTTATTACAGAGAGGAAGGGAGAGAGATAGAGAGTTAGAAACATCGATGAGAGAGAAACATCAATCAGCTGCCTCCTGCACACTCCCCACTGGGGATGTGCCCGCAACCAAGGTACATGCCCTTGACCAGAATCGAACCTGGGACCCCTCAATCCATAGTCCGACGCTCTAGCCACTGAGCCAAACTGGCTGGGCGTTTGGTTGATTCTTGTATGTTCCCTGACCAGGGATCTAACCCAAAACCTTGAATGCTCTAATCAACTGAGCTGCGCGGCCAGGGCTTGCCAGCTTTAACTAACACATAATAGAGTCTGAGATAAGGAACACAGAAAAGAAATTTTCTTATCAGGTTTAGATGACTTCCAGTTCTGAAGGCAGAAAGGAACCATCAACATTGCTGACAGCTTGAGTTGGCCTTAGTGACCATGAAGTCATGGTACAAATGATGGTACCATTTTAAATAGGAATCCAGAAAATTCTGATAAAGATTCATGCTAGCATCATCCCCAGAAATAACAGAAGTTCTCTCTTGAAATTAAACATTGGTTCATAGATAAACCTCACAAATCAGTACAGCCCACTTAAGCCATCTTGTGCAAATGCAGACTTTAAATTTTGTTTCTTGCATGTCTCCTACCCAGATGTAGATATTTATAGCTCTGAACTTACCTGGGAGCAACTGCAAATCTCAGCTGATGTTTAGTAAAAGATGGTGCTGAGATGACATAAATACCCTATATAATAAAAGGCCAGGGACCATAAGTGTAACGACCAGAACGACCACTCAGTCGCCATGAGGTGCATTGACCACCTCTTTGTCCCTTCCCCCCGGCTCACGAGCAGCAGCTCACAGCAGTGGACAGGGCGGCTTGCAGTTCGTGGTTTGCAGCTGCAGGTGGGTGGGCGGGGCGGCAAGTGGCAGCAAGCAGTGGCAAGCTATGTGCACACAATTTTGTGTGCTGGGCCTCTAGTCTATTTATATTAGGCATTGGCCTCTAAGAGTGGGTCTAAATATTTATTGTTGTAATTATTATTAATTTTGAGCACCTAAGCAAGGCTAAGTACTATATTAGCTAATTTAATCCTCAAAATAATTCTAGGAAGAGATACAGCTATATTCACTTTTCCTTAGTTGAGAAAACTTATTCAGAGGTTCAGAGGAGTTAATGTGCCCAAGGTCTCCCAGAGCTATTAAGTGGCAAAATGAAAATTCAAACCTGGATCTGTCCAGCTCCAGTATTTTATTCTGAACCACTATTCTATGTATTCTGCTTAAAAGGAATGCTTGCCCTAGCTGGTTTGGCTCAGTGGATAGAACATCAGCCTGTGGACTGAAGGGTCCCAGGTTTGATTCCGGTCCAGGGCACATGCCCGGGTTGTGGGCTCAATCCCCAGAGTGGGGCGTGCAGGAGGCAGCTGATCAATAATTCTCTCTCATCATTGATGTTTCTATCTCTCTCTCCTTCTCCCTTCCTCTCTGAAATCAGTTATATATATATGCTTTTTATATGGGAATAAACTGTGTAGTGCATCATTATGTCAGGGGAAGGGCACAGGCTCTGGAGTCCCTCTGTCCCTTACAGAGTGGTTGAGCCTCAGAATGTCTGCTCCCTCTGGAGTTGGTTTTGCCATACAGGCCCTAACAGGACCGTCTTCCAGAACCTGGCAATCACTAACCTTGCATTTCCCCAGATCTAGATTATTTCGTATATAATAACACCCTATGGGGTCTTTAAATGGATGGTTCTGATTGGGCTCTGCATTCCCAGTCCATTGAACCTGATAGTTCTTTTTCAATGAGAGGCAAAGACTTGCTCCCAGAGCAGCGATTTCCAACCTTTTTTATCTCATGATGTACATAAACTAATTGCTAAAATTCTGCAGCACACCAAAAAATATGTTTTGCCGAGCTAACAGCAACAAAAGAATAGGTATAATTTTGATTCATTCACACCAGATGGCTATTGTTGTGTTGGCTGTTGTCATTTTTAAATTTGACAGTCTAAGGCAGCGGTTCTCAACCTGTGGGTCGTGACCCCTTTGGCGGTCGAACGACCCTTTCACAGGGGTCGCCTAAGACCATCCTTTATATCAGATATACATTATGATTCATAACAGTAACAACATTACAGTTATGAAGTAGCAACGAAAATAATTTTATGGTTGGGTCACAACATGAAGAACTGTATTTAAAGGGCCAGAAGGTTGAGAACCACTGATCTAAGGGAAAAGAGATTAGTGCTCCAGACCAAATAGTCAAATATAGCATGTTGTACAAATTCTTGTGGCACACCAGTTCAAAATTGATGTCCTAAGTGAAAAGAGCTGGACACAAAAGGCCACATATTATATGATTTTATTTACATAACATACCCAGATTAGAATAATCCATAGAGACATAAAGTATATTAATAGTTGCCTGGGGCTGGTAGGGAGAGAGGGTAAATGGAAATGAAGGCTTAGATTCAGAATTTCTGTGTAGGATAATGAAAATAATCTAAAATTGATCATGGTTATGGTTGCACAACTCTGTGAACATATTTAAAACCATTAAATTGTGTACTTACATGAATTAATTGTATGATATGTTAATTATATCTAAATAAAGCTTTAAAAATTATAGCCATGGCCAGAACCTGTTTAGCTCGGTGGATAAAGCTTCAGCCTGCGGACTCAAGGGTCCCGGGTTCGATTCCGGTCAAGGGCATGTACCTTGGTTGCGGGCACATCCCCATTGGGGGCGTGCAGGAGGCAGCTGATCCATGTTTCTCTCTCATGGATGTTTCTGGCTCTCTATCCCTCTCCCTTCCTCTCTGTAAGAAATCAATAAAATATATTTAAAAAAAATATAGCCATGAAAAAAATTATTTCCTGGTTCTGTTCATTGAATAGGCCTAGAAATAATGGCATCCCAGCAGCAAAAAGCTCCCTTAGCACCAAGATTGTGAATTTTAAAAACTATTCCAAAACCATTTAGGAGGTCAGGGGGTCCCAGAATAGAATATGATAAAACAATCTATTAAAAATGTATGGAACAACTTCACTGAAGAGGATGGAGAGAAAAATGCTGATCTAAGTAACTTTGGAGATGAGTGGAGCCTGTAAGACTAAGGGCAAGAGGAACTGTATATAAGCGCTATACTCAATAAAGATGTTTCCCATGAGGGTACAAGTGAACAATTTGGAAACCACCATGTATGTATACTGGAATTGAACAAGTAGGTAAATGGATGGCAGCAGATGGTGGGAGCCAGGTTTCTTTCTTACTGTTGGAGTTGGAGGTTACAGAAAACAAGAAGCTAAAATGATCCATGTGAGAGTTGGAGACATCAGTATGAATGTTTAACTTAATATAGATACAGTGTTGCATAGAAATACTAATAAGTATGTGTGTAATAAACAGATTATATATATTCATATATTTCCTTTATCAGCTGAGAGTGCCTAGAAGCAATGACACCCCAAGAGCAAAAGTACACCTATTTTGTGTTCCTAATAACATTCTCTAATAAATGGAATCAAGGCTCCTTGGAGAAGCGGGTCATTCTAGGATGAGGGCAATAAATATACAAGTTGATATTGTAGCAGATGGGAAATATTGAGGGGAACACTATGTAAAGTGTGTAATTGTCTAACCACTAAGCTGTATACCTGAAACCAGTACATAATAAAAAGAGCTGTGGGAGAGCGAGATGGAGAGAGAGAGAAAGAGATGAAGCAAGTGTTGTGAAATCTTGATTATTCGTGTATCTAGATCAGCCGTGGGCAAACTATGGCCTGCGGGCCGGATCCGGCCCGTTTGAAAGGAATAAAATTAAAAAAAAAAAAGACCGTACCCTTTTATGTAATGATGTTTACTTTGAATTTATATTAGTTCACACAAACACTCCATCCATGCTTTTGTTCCGGCCCTCCGGTCCAGTTTAAGAACCCATTGTGGACCTCGAGTCAAAAAGTTTGCCCACCCCTGATCTAGATGATGGGTATGTAGGGGTTAACCCTTTGCGGTCGTATTAAATTTGGACATGGGTGTCGTACTGGTCGGAACTAATTTCCATTGAAAGAGCCGTGATACATAACATGCAAGATTATGAAGGATAAACAAGATTTATTAATTCTTTTTTGGAACTACGTCACTACTAGTAGAATCACTACAAACGTTATCATTTTCTACGTCAGAGTCAGTATTCAAGGTGCCAAAATAAAACTCTTCATCGTTACTTTCAGATTCACAGTACACTTCTTTCAGTAACTTTCTTTTTGCCAATTTGGGGTATTATTTTGAAATATCTTAACAAGCGAGAATGCCTAATTACAGTTAAACGTAATCTGTAAAGCTTTATTTGAAATTCTTCGAAGTATCTCCGAAGCTTGTCGATTTCTTCACTCTCAAAAGGCAACTGACTCGCCACGGTGTTTTGCATGGCGAGTGTGGAACGGCCGCGTTTGTTTATATTGAGTTTCGATATCTCCGATTTGTCGGGGCAATGTTTTGGTTCGTGACAAGGTTGCTTAGACACTTAAGAGCTTTCAGAGATATTATGAACTGATACATGAATGAATAGAGTTAAGATTCGTACGGTTCCTTGCTGTGGTGTCTGAGAGCAGACATACAACCGCAAAGGGTTAATTATACTATTCTACTTTTGAACGTGTTTGAAAATATATGTGAAAGATTTTGAAAAGCAAGTTGCGAAAAACATATTCCATTTTTATAGAATTCAAAGCTAGTGTGGTGGGCTCTGTGAAGCAGAGGGGAGGGGAGGGTTGGGGCAATGGACATAATAGATCCCCCTTTACTGAGGGCTTGTTGCCCTGGCTGCTGGGAGTTCTGTTGGCCCCAACCATCAGTCCCTTCAGAGATTGTTTCAACTGCAGAGAGCTTTCTCGCCCAAGGTCATGCCCTTTCCTAAGGTGGCCAGGTCTAATGACTAATTGATGTGATAGTATAAAGCTCTGGCCATCTTGGCCCAACTTGGGACAATTTTAAAGGACTGTTGTTGCTCCAGAGTGCCCTGTGGGGTCGGCTAAGGCAGTTGCTGAGTCTGCATCACAACTTGACTTCTCCATCTGCCTGATCCTGCTCCCTTTCCCCGTCTTTCCCAGATGCTGATCCCAAGCACAAGCCTTGGCAAACATTGTGATGCTAAACCCCATCTCAGAGTCTAGTTCCCTAAGAACCTCTATTTGTGACAGTTTAATGGGTAGAATTGTGTCCCCCCTAAAATTCATATGTTTAAGTTCTAACCTCCAGTACCTCAGAATGTGATCTTATTTAGAAACAAATTCTCTAAGGAGGTAATTAAGTTAGGGTGAGGTCATTAGCGTGAGCCCTGATCCAATATGCCCGATGTCCTTATAAAAAAGGGGAAATTTGGACACAGAAACAGACATGCTTAGAAGGAAATGATGCACATAGATACAAGGGGAAGATGGCCATCCGCAAGCCAAGGAGAAAGGGCTGGAACAGCTCCTTCCCTCACAGTCCTCAGAAGAACCCTGCCAGCTCTTCCGTCTCGGACTCCTAACCTCCAGCACTGCGAGACAAAAATTTCTGTTGTTTAAGTCACCCAGCTTGTGGTACTTTGTTATGACAGTCCCAGCAAACTAATACAGACAATAAACAGAGCTAAACACTTTTGTCCAGGGATGCAGATATATGTAGCAAAGCTATCAAGAAAAGCAAGAGAATGAGAAGCACATGTAAAAAATCTGTCTGAATGCTGGGAACATGTGCAAAGCTCTCTCCGCAGAGTTTGGCATTACAAGAGAAGGAAGTATGGACAAACACAGAAATCTGTTTCCTTTGTGGGGATTGAAGGAGACTTTCTTTGGTAATATTCATTTTTGGTCCTTCTGGGCCTCTTTCATAGCCAGTGGAATGTTGGGGGTGGGGGGGAGGGTGTGCGGATTTCCCTACTTTCATTTTTAATGCCCCAGGAAACATGTTGCTCATATGACCTTAGCAATAAATCAGCTGGAAAGACTCATTTATGTAGTTTTAAGAATGAATTCAGCAGATTTCTTTAACTCCAACATTGACTGCAGTAGAAAATAATGTGCTTGACCTCATTCTACATCTTCCTGGAAAATAGGATTAATGTTTACCTCAGAACAGTAATATGAGGCTAATGTTTCAGTGGAGGTTTTTGATGAGAGGTGTTTAAGAAATCCAACCTGTCTGGACTGCAACTGAGATTGACTATTTTCTTGTTTAGCTAAACAGGAACTCTATATTGTTCTCCCTTTAGTGCTAGCCTGGTGCCTGGTACTACTCGAGGCCAATAGTCCTGCCTTCTCACCCTTTGGGGATATTTACTAGAGTTCCTGAAGCCGTTGCCAGGTAGGTCACTGCCCTGCCCCTTGTGTGGTGTTGCCTTGTGAGGGCATGCCTTCCTTGCTGCTCAGGTAATGGCCCTTCTTCCACAACTAATACTTTCCACACACAGGAGGATTGCTTAAGGCCAAGCAGCTTCAAAAAGGCCATTAGCATAAAGTGGGAAAGTAGTCCAGTCTCAGAACCTGGCAACTAAAGGGACTGTAACTCAAATTACACATCTAAATTCTGGGAGTAGGGAAACAATGAAAAGGAACAATTGCTTAATGGACATTTAAAACCGTTTTCCTAAAGCAGCGATTGTGTCTCTCTTTTTTTTTAACCCAAAGTAAAGGACACACTGAAGCTCTTCTCAGAAAACAGGTGGGATGGAGGAGATCTATTTATGACTTTCTGGAAGCACAAAGCGAAGCTTTTACTGTTGATAGCAAGGCTGGGTGGACGCCAGGAGACACATCCCAGAGGAGCTGTGCTGCCAAACACTGACTCACAAAGAGCTGACCTAGTCCTTTTTCATGCTGACTGCTTGCTTAGAAATTGTATCAGAGGACAGTCCTGAAAAACCTAGTATGGTTTAGAACAATTAGGGAGACTTCAGAAAAATCCTAATTCTAAGGAATCATTTCAAGGGAAATAGAGAAGCAGTGTATTCATTCGCTTTGTGTAGAACTACTGTTCAGCTCATGTACGGAAACTGCCCCGAGACATCCCATGGCTAGCCATTCAGTATCAGCATCCTTCCTGTTCCTTTGAAACTACAAATTTTAAGTTGAGTTTCACCAAATGCCTTCTAGACACTAACAGGGCCAGAGAGGGGAAGGTAAGGAGCACATCATAATAACCAATATTTTTAGACTTGGAAATATTTTTGAAATTCTGAAGAAATCAGAGGGAGAAGGGGTTAGGTCACAGGGGTGGGCAAACTTTTTGACTTGAGGTCCACAATGGGTTCTTAAACTGGACCGGAGGGCCGGAACAAAAGCATGGATGGAGTGTTTGTGTGAACTAATATAAATTTAAAGTAAACATCATTACATAAAAGGGTACGGTCTTTTTTTTTTTTTAGTTTTATTCATTTCAAACGGGCCGGATCCGGCCCGCGGGCCGTAGTTTGCCCACGGCTGGGTTAGGATGTGCCTGCTGGGAAGGTTTGGAAGGAAGGGAGAGAGAAAGATCAATGGAAAGTAATAATATAAAGTACAGAATAATGCACAGATTTCTTAGACTCGATAAAATCATGAAATGTCAGGACTGGAAAGAGCTTTAGAGACCATATCCCTGTCCTTCACTGGTCATCTGACTGATGAAAAGTTCCAGAAAAGTTCAGTGACCTGTCCGAAGTGGCAGAGCCAGGTGGGGGGCAGAACCAAGCAGGAAGCCAGGTGTGCTAGCTCTTCTCATGTCACCCCTGGCCTCCCACCACATCTGCATCTGATTTCCACTTTGTCCCACAGCTATGGCCATCATCCGTTGCTTTAAGAGGTTTTGGACAAAGAGAACCATCAGCAGGTAGGGTTATGATTCAGTGCAATTGCCTTCTAGCCTCCTTGTCTTGTATCTTCACATCCTAAAATAAATAAATAAATAAATAAATGTTGTTTTTCAACCAGCTCTTCTTTTTAAACCTTTCATTGGGAAAATATGACACTTAAATGTAAAAGAAGAGGAATAACCTTAGGAATTCTTTTTTTTTACACAGTACTCCTGTTCTTTTATGATAGTATGGGTCCCCCACCTCCCGTGACTGTCTATGTAGTAGCAGCTGCTGCAGTCTCATATTCCTCCTCCACAACAATAATTTATTTTCTCCATAGTAATATGAGTCGCAAGGATTTTACAGGATGCTTCCAGGGACTACATGGACTCAAGGCTTTGGCTCTTCCGGATAAGCCAGTTGAAGCCATTTAGTTTGTAGAGCATTGTGGGGAGGGGCCTATGTGGTAATTGGTATAATGTAAAATATAATAATAGCGTGTGTCTAGAGCTCAGCCTTGGGTCTTTAATTACCTCCTTCCCGTCTTTATTATTGTCTTGCACTCTGCTAGACATGCTGTCGCCCCTGCCAATAGGCCAATTTATGTGTGTTTCTTTGAGGCACACAATCAAACACAGAAAACTACACCAGTGGAGGCTTCTTAGTGTGGCTCTTAGCAGGTGAGTTGGCACCCACAATACTCCAGGCAGCTGATTTCTGTCTTGCCATTTAATGCTCATTCCCTGCTTCCTTATGAAGTGAGAGAGATAATCCTCTTGATGACCTCACCTGGGTTCCAGGAGCCAGGTGAGGGAATACATGAGGAAAATTATAAGATGTTCCTCAAAATTTAGGAAGTAAGCCTGGCCGGTGTAGCTCAGTGGTTAAACATCAATCAACCTATGAACCAGGAGGTTATGGTTCAATTCCCAGCCAGGGCTCAAGCCCAGGTTGTGAGCTCCCTCCCTGGTAGGGAGTGTGCAGGAGGCAGCCGATCAATGATTCTCTCTCATCATTGTTGTTTCTATCTCTCTCTCCCTCTCTCCCTTCCTCTCTGAAATCAATAAAAATATATTTTAAAAAACTTAGGAGGTAAAAGTGTCCTGATCAACATTTACAAATGATTATTGTCTGTACAAATGCACCCTTTATGCCTCAACACAAGATTTCAGATTCCTTTAGACATCTAAAAGAAATGTCTATGCATCTTACTAAATCAGCAAAAAATAACTTTTAGGCATTTACACAGAGTTCAATGATATGCTAAGCAATATGAGAGATAATAGTAAGAGTTAATGTTTATTAAGTTCTTACAATGTGCCAGGCATCTGCTGGGCACTGTATGTGAATTACCTCATGTAGCCATACAGCCAACCCTATGAGACAGGTACTTTTATTATCTTAATTTTAAATATTAGAAACTAAGGCATACAGAAATTAAGCCATTTGCCCAATGTCACATAGCTAGCAAATTGAAGAACTAGGATTTGAGCATAGTTTGTTCCCAAAATTTATGATCTTAAAGAATATAAATCATGGTTCCTACCCTCAATAAATGTATAATCTAGTTGGGGAAACATAACTAACTTACATTAAAACAACAGTAAACTATGTTAGATAAGCATATATTATTAAATGCTAAATCAGATGCTATCAACTATGAATGCATCAGGAGTTCAGAGGGCACATGGACCAGGCAGGCAGGGTTTCACGTAGCCGAGTTTTGAATGGCCTCTGAGGTGTGCATAGGGAAAGGATTGCCCAGACAAGGGGGTCAAAAAAGTGCTAGAGCCAGGAGTGAGCAAGATCTCTGCGGGAGAATGAAGCAGCCAGCCTGGCCACAGCTGGGTGGAGCCGATGGGAAGGGCTGGACCAGCTCTGAAGGCCTTTAAAGCAAAGCAGGGTTTAAGCTTGGTGCACTAGCCAGGAGTCATTAAAGGCCCTGGATCAGTAAAGCAATATTAGGAAAGGAATGTGTTTGGCAGGATACAGAGGATCCATTCATCTTGTGAAAATTTTAGATGGCATAAACATAGTGGAAAACATACTATGAAATTACTTTAAATTATTACCAATTCTTTTTTTTTTTTTTTAAATATATTTTATTGATTTTTTACAGAGAGGAAGGGAGAGGTATAGAGAGCCAGAAACATCAATGAGAGAGAAACATCGATCAGCTGCCTCCCGCACGCCCCCCACTGGGGATGTGGCCGCAACCAAGGTACATGCCCTTGACCGGAATCGAACCCGGGACCCTTGAGTCCACAGACCGACGCTCTATCCACTGAGCCAAACCGGTTCTGGCTATTACCAATTCTTATTCCCAAGTTCACTGTTTATTCTGTTTGCTCTTTATGAGTTATGTTTATATTTATTTCACATTAGCAAATTTTACAAATTTTGTCTCCTTATAATACTTTTCAAATGTCTCCACTTCTCTCCACTTCTCTTGCCATGATAGTACTTGAATTTGGCCACCATCCCAAGGATGCAGGGAGGTGTTAGGGAGGCCTTCCTGGAGAAGACCAGAGTTTCCCAGGGTCCTGAACACCTAGTAAGACTTAGCCAAGCTGGGAGGGAGGAGGTGGGAAGAGGGATGGGTGTAAGGAAGGGGGAAAAAGAGGCAGTGAAGGATAGCTGGTTGGGCAGAAGAAAGCAAAAAACAAACAAAATAACATATACAGAATTTGGTGTTAGACCTAGGGTGCTGCAATAGGAAAAATTAAATGTGGCATTAACTTACTGAAAGGGGATCATCTAAGGCCCAAAGATTCTAAGCTGGAAGGTTGGCGATCCCTTTTACATGATATCAAAACATTTAGCCAAAACAAAAAATAAACAAAAACCAACAACAACATTTAGCCAAAATGTCACCTCTTCTGGAAGGCAGACCACTTCCAGTTTGGTGGAGAGGAAAGGCTTTTGAAGAGGTGACAAATTGGCCTTTTCAGTGAAGGGAGCAATCCTGGCAAAGGCACAGAGCCTGGTGTTATGAAGAACAAGGATTCTAAGTGCCAGACTATGCTCTGGAAAGGTTATCTGTTTTGGGGGTACAGGGCACTGGGAAATGGACCTAAGTAAGAATCTAAATTTAAGAATAAGACCCATTTGGACACCGACTATAATCTTAGAGAAATGTTGAAGAATGAAGTAAACAAAAGTTTTAAATTATTTTTCAGAATCCAGTGAGTAGTGCTAGATTTTTAAAATAGCTTTATTGAAATCTAACTTATATACCATACAACTGACAATTTGAAAGTGTATGATTCAATGTTTTAGTATATTCACAGGCTTGTAAAATCATTGTCACAATTAATTTTAGAACATTTTCTTTACCCTAGAAAGAAACCCTGTACCCATTTCCCCCCTCTTACCCCCAGCTCCTGGTAATTTAATTGTCTACTTTTATCACTATGGAACTGACAGTTTTGGCCATTTCATATAGACAGAATCATACAGGATGTGGTCTTTTGTCACTGGCTTCTTTCATAAATGCTAGATTTTGAAACTGATTTGACTAAATAACCAATGATTAAAGTATATATTTTCAAATGTACTAGGAAGGAATAACAGTAAATATTTGGAAAGCAGTCGGTGGTATGGGATGCTAGAGTAACAATAAAGGTCCTAGGCTCTCTCCCTCCTAGAGCATGCTGGAGGCTTACCCTCCCCCCACCCTCCCCCAGGCACATCACCTTTACCTTCCTCCTTTCTAAGCTCCTTTACCTCTGTAGCTTGTTTCCTAAGCCCATTTCTTCTATGAATTACTTCTTCTACCTCTGTGATTTTCCAAAATAAATGTTCTCTTATAGTTTGAGTCTTGGCTCTGAATTCTTTCCTAGCCAGAACCCAAGTACCTAGTTTGCTGAACCCAGGTTCAGTGTGACCCCATCAGTCCAACATCTGGTGCCTTCCACTTTCCCCAACATTATGGTGCCATGACTCGAATTGTGTGGCAGGATTCTGGAGAAGCCCACCCTGGACCACCTTGCAGACCTGGACCAGTGCTAGGTGCCAGCAGGGACCCATTGTGCCCCACCAGCTCCTCACTTTGCAACAGATGGACTTGGTTATATTTCAGCTCCAGGCCCAGAAAAGCAGCAAAGCCAGAAGAGCAACACCAAGGCAAAGCTCAGGATCCGCTGCATTGAAAAATGATCTCACTGGCGCCGACCAGTCAATCAGTGGAGACCCCAACCCTGAAAGGACACACCTGGAAAACTGCTGAATATTCTATTGAGATTTTCTCCTGGGACCTCCCCTAAAATCTCCACCCTTAAAACCCTTAGGACAAGGACCCAGGGCACTCTCGCTGGGAGCACACCTGCCTGCCCCTTTCCCTTCCTCTCCCTCTACACCTCCCCTCCCTTCAGGCACAGTCACCTTTACCTTCCTGACTTCTAAGCTCTAAGAGCCCTTCCTTTACCTCTATAGCTTGTTTCCTAAGCCCATTTTTTCTACAAATTACTTATTCTACCTCTGTGATTTTCCAGATAAATGTTATCTTACAGTTTGAAAAACTGTCATGAATTAGGAGGTTTGAGGTGTCGTCTTGATTCTGCTGTTAACCAGGTATGTGATCTTGGGCCAACCAGCAGCTTCTCTGAGCCCCAGGTTACCATCTATAAAATCAGAGGAATGGGATCAGAACAGTGGTTCCCAGCTTTTAATGCACAGCAGAATGCTCATGAAGCTTTCTGAAAATGATAACAATCTGGGACCTCATCTGAGATGTTTCAAAAGCTCCTAAGGGGAGTTTGTTGCTTATCAAAGGTTAGGAATTTCAGGGCTTGCATGTTCTTTAGGTTTCTTTCTAGATCTGATGTGTGTCCTATGAGGTAAATTTATTTACCAATGCATTTTGCCCAGAACCACACCTATGGCTTTTGGTCAAGCCCCTCTGTCTGTGGTCAGTAATGATATCAAATGAGAAGACTCTGATGGTGCTCAGGATGAACAGTTGCTGGAGGCAATGGCCCTTGGTGCCTGACTTGAACTCACCATGAGTCATAGTAATAACTAAGAGCAATTGACTTCCCTAATGCTTCCCATTGCAGAGGACAGAAATAACTGAAAATGAGGAATGAACTGTGTGAGTAAGTAGCATTTATATGGTGTATTGCTAAGTACAGAAACGTGTGTGTGTGTGTGTGTGTGTGTGTGTGTGTGAGTGTGTGTGAGAGAGAGAGAGAGAGAGAGAGAGAGAGAGAGAGAGAGAGAGAGAGAGAATGCTTAGCATTTTTTTAGCCCACTTCCCCATGGACAGCTGCTCAAATTCCTAACTTGTGAGGCTGCTTGGACAGAAGTAGTTTGTAATAGCGTAATGCTTACTGAAAGTTTTGCACATGCCACAAAAGATACAGAACACTCTTTAGAGGAAGTCTTGAGTTCCCTATAATCTGTAGACATGATTCTTCTTGAGTATTAGTCCCCATACCTTTTTATCTCTCATCAGCTGCCAAATCCCTTCTTTCTTTCTTTCTTTTCTAACCCTCACTCAAGCTTATTGATTTTAGAGAGAGGAGGAGAAAGAGAAAGAAACATTTATCGGTTGCCTCCTGTACATACCCCAACAGGGATTGTGCCCGAAACCTAGGTATGTGTCCTGACTGGGAATCAAACCCGCAACCTTTTGGTGTACAGGAAGACGACATTCCAACCAATTGAGCCACACGGCCAGGGTGCCAAAACAGGAGAGGGGGGAGCTAAAATTACAAGCCTGACTTCCACTTAAGAAAAAATAGAGAAAGAAACCTCACAAATGTAAGTGAATTAGCACTCACTGTTACCCAAATTTAGCAGGGAAAGCTGCTTGCTCCCTTCAATTCAGTTCAGTGACAAAATTAATCTTTGGTGCATGTCTCCGTACCCGTCTTCTGCCTCCTCTCAAAGCCTTTCTCTAGCTTCTTTTCACTAAAATAATTTTGTTCTGTAAACCTTAAAGCACTTCTCTTCTTGAGTTTATCTTATCTAATGATTTTCATGTCCCATTTTCCTCCATCCCATCATCTCCACACATAATTTTTTGCCTCTAAACATATATTTGGGTAATTCTAATAAATGTACTTTTTCACATTTTAACACCTCTGAATTCAGGAAGCATTTTACAATCAATGGTATCTAAAATTCAATGAAACACATAAGTTCTTTCTGAGTGGTTGTAACCATTTGGCTCCAATTCATAAATCTTATAAGAAATCTTGACTTATTTTTATGAAATCATTTGATATTAATATAATTCAATATTTCTAGCACTCTGATATGTATGTTCATAAGAAGTGGCATAAAAATCTATACTATCCTTTTAATAATTATATAATATTCTATTTTTTAAATATACCATAATTTTTAAAAAATATATTTTATTGATTTTTTACAGAGAGGAAGAGAGAGGGATAGAGAGTTAGAAACATCGATGAGATAGAAACATTTGTTATGAATCGTAATGTAAATATCTGATATGCAGGATGTATTTTCATTGTTACAAATTGAACATAATTAAATCATAGTGATTAATCACAAAAACAATATGTAATTATATATGTGTTTTCCGATGGCCTTAGGCAACCCCTGTGAAAGGGTCATTCGACCCCCAAAGGGGTCGCGGCCCACAGGTTGGCGACCCACAGGTTGAGAACAGCTGTAAACCTTCTTCACAGGACCCTCTGGAATCTGTGTTTCATTGTACCATCCCTATTTTCTTCATCTCCTCACCTTCACTAAAATCTGTGGGTTCCCTCCACCCCCACCCCTGCTCAGCAATCCGCTTCTACTAAGCCCCCTTTGAGCAGAGGCTCTTGGTCATCCCATTGCACCCAGAGCTTGCCCATTTGCCAACCATTTCATAGCCGCCTCCCTGCCAACTCCCTGTTCCTGTGAGGACCATGCAATCCAGCCATCCCCCATCTTCCAGGCTTCACTTACTCTTCTCTCATTCACTTTCTGCACATCACACTCTCCTGAAAGTTCTTTGGTAATTGTCGCTCAGATGCTAAATCCACTGGGTTTCATATTTTAATTTGGGGCATTTGATTCTGTTGACTCACTGTTTCTTGACAGATTCACCAGAAATTATTTTTTCCTGTTTCTCCTCATATCCCTTTGGCCATTCTTCTCAGTCTTTTCAATTTCTTCCTCTCCCCCACTTCTTAAATGTAAGTATGCCTTTGGCTTCTCTCCCGGCTATCTTCCCTTTCTCACCTTCAATGCTCTTGCAATGGTTTGAATCCCCACTTATATGCTGGTGAACTGACAGCTCACAAATCCACACTACCAGCCGCAGGCTCTCTCCTGAGCTTTACATTTTCATGTCTGGTGGGACAGTAGTAACGCAGTGTTTCACTGAAACTCCAATTCCACATGCTAAAAGAATAGACTAGTTTCCATCTACCCAGGCACCCAAGCAAAAACCTGGACATCACTTTCTCTTCAACTTCAGTGACCACTTTTAACCACTCACTGAGTATTGTTAATTCTGCCTTTTTTTTTTTGCTATCTCAGCTCTGTCCTCCTCTCCATATTCACTAATATATATATACATATATATATATATATCCTATCTAATAAAAGAGAAACATGGTAATTGGCGTACGACTGCTACCCTTCCCATTGGCTAATCAGGGAGATATGCAAATTAACTGCCAGCCAAGATGGCGGACAGCAGCCAGGCAGCTTGAAACTAACATGAGACTTGCTTCAGTGACGGAGGACTCCAACGTTCCCCACCTGCCTTGCCGGCCTCTGAGCAGTTTGAAGCATAGTTACAAAAATAGAAGCTAAACAAAACCCCAGAAACCAGCTTTCAGCTAGCTGGGATCTCAGACCTGGAGTTGATACAGAGTTTCGATTGTAGAACCTAAACAAACCAGATACCTGTTTTCAGGAGCGGAGGCCTAAGAGCTGGAGCCTCAGAGCTAAAGCTGGCTCAGAATAAAAAAAATAAAAAGAAAAAAAGGAGCAGTTGGGAGCTTCAGTCACCTGCCAGCCTGAAAACAGCCCTCAGCCCCTCACCCAGACTGGCCAGGCACCCCAGTGGGGACCCCCCACCCTGAAGGGTGTGTGACCAGCTACAAACAGCCATCATCCCCTCATCCAGGCTGGCCAGGCACCCCAGTGGGGACCCCCACCCTGATCCGGGACACCCTTCAGCACAAACCAGCCAGCCCCCACCCATGCACCAGACCTCTATTCTATATAGTAAAAGGGTAATATGCCTCCCAGCACTGGGAGCAGCAGAGCCGCGAGGTCTCCTGGCACCGGGATCAGCATGACAGGGGGCAGCGCCCAAACCCCCTGATCGCCCTGCAGCTCTGTGTGTGACAGGGGCGGGGCCACAACCTCCCTATCAGCCCTGCTCTGTTCCTGACAGGGGAAGGCGCCCCAACCCCCTAATCAGCCCTGCTCTGTGCCTGATAGGGGGGAGCTCCCCAACCTCCTGATCGCTCTGCGGCTCTGTGTGTGACAGGGTGCGGCGCCCCAACCACCCCCCCCCCCCCACGGGCCCTGCTCTGTGTGTGACGGGGTAGAGCCATAACCTCCCCATCGGCCTGCCCTGAGTGTGACAGTGGCGGCACCCCAACCCCCTGATTGGCCCTGCTCTGTGGGTGATAGAGGGCAGCGCCCCAACCCCCTGATCCGCCCTACTCTGTGCATGACAGGGGGGAGCTCCCCAACCCCCTGATGGGCCCTGCTCTGTGCATGACAGAGGGGAGCTCCCCAACCCCCTGATTGACCCTGCTCTGTGCGTGACGGGGGCAGCACCCCAATCCCCTGATTGGCCCTGCTCTGTGCGTGACGGGGTGGCGCCGCAACCTCCCCATTGACCCTGCCGTGAGTGTGACAGGGGGCGGTGCCCCAACCCCCCAATCGGCCCTACCCTGAACGTGACTGAGGGTGGCATCGCAACCTCCCAATCCGCCCTGCTCTGTGCATGACAGGGGACGGCGCCCAATTCCCCAATCGGCCCTGCTCTGAGCCCGACCAGGGGCTGCACCTAGGGATTAGGCCTGCCCTCTGCCATCCAGGAGCAGGCCTAAGCCAGCAGGTCATTATCTCCTGAGGGGTCCCAGACTGCGAGAGGGCACAGGCCGGGCTGAGGGACACCCCCCCCCCCCCCCCCGAGTGCACAAATTTTTGTGCACCGGGCCTCTAGTGTATATATATATTGATTTCACAGAGGAAGGGAGAGGGAGAGAGATAGAAACATTAATTATGAGAGGGAATCATTGATTGGCTGCCTCATGCACGCCCCACATTAGGAAATTGAACCGTGACCTCCTGATTCATAGGTCCACACTCAACCATTGACCACACCGGCTGGGCTCACTATAACTTATGTAATTTAGGTTCGCATTATTCTTTGTCTAAAATGTTAGCTTTTTATATTGAAAATTTGCAAATATACATAGAGTGCAATGAACGCTTACATTTCCATCATCTGGATTTAATAATTATTAACTGTTTGCTGTATTTATTTCATCTATTAGTTCTACTGAAATATCCAGATATCATGACATCTCACTCATAAACACTTTAGTATGCTATTTTATATTACCACTAGAGGCCCAGCGCATGAAATCGTGCGCATGTAGGGTCCCTAGGCCTAGGCTGCGATCAGGGCCATCTTCTGCCTGTTCGCCAGTCCCCAGTCCCGCCCTGCCCCACCACCCACCCGGTTCCCCGTGGTTCCCTGTTCACCAAGCTGCGATTGGAGCCTGCAGGCAGTGGAGAGGGGAGGGACCAAGAGGTGGTCAATGCACCTCATAGCAACTGGTTGAGCAATTGTTCCAGTCATTATGGTCACTGGGCTTTTATTATATAGGATAGTAATGTTATCACACTAACAAAATTAATGATTGTGCCTTAATATTACCTAATACTTTGTCTTTCAACTTTTCTCTTTACAGTTGGTTTGAATCAGGATCCAAACAAGGTCCACATACTGCATATAGTGGAAGCCTCTTGGATACCAAAATAGTCTCTCCCTTTGATCCTTCCCATTGACTTGTTGGAGAGATTGGGTCAGCTGTCTTATCTCACCTAAATTTTTGCAGTTGTCTCCTACAGTCTGTTTGCCTTTGGTCTTGCTCCTTTCCACCACTTCCCCAATCTGTCTTCCACACCATCAAAGTCATCTTTCTAAAATGCATTTTGGATCATGTTATTTTCCTGCTTGAAACTCTTTCAGTGGTTCCCATGAACTGCCACAACAAAATTCAAACTTCTTCCATTTTCATATAATGTTTTCACTGATCACTACCTAAATTTCCAGTCTCACCTTTGGTGATGCTTCCTCATACTATGCAGGCCAAAAGCCATCCCCCCCCTCACCCCCCACCCCCCCCCCCCCCCCGCCAAAAAAAGCCACACACACTAAAAAAAACCCATACCAAGCTCACTCTCTGTCTGAATACCATGTATTTGCCTCACTTCCACCTAGACAATAACCTTTATTTCCCAAAGCTCAGCTCAAGTATCATCTCCACTACAACATTTCTCTGATTCCTTAAACCCCAATGAAGGAAAATTGACCATCTCCTCCTTCCATCCTGACCCCCACAGTGCCCCTTGGACATAAATATTTGCACTGCTGGCTCCTCCCGAGGCTCCTGGAAGCTGGGTCCTACTCATTGTATTAGTCTTATCAGCCCCCAGGTGCATAGGAAAAAAATGAGCTTTTAATAAATGTTTACGAGTAGGTGAATTAATAAATGGTTTTGCATTGCAACCTCAGAAACAGTAGATCTGTTCCCAGAAGAAATTCCTAAAAGTCTCTCCTGCTAACAGCTCTTGAAGCGGTGGGCACAGTCAGACTTAGGTCAAGGTCAGGGCCATTCTTAATTGGAAGCAGAGCCCCAGACCTCCAGCCTGTTGAGTTCCGTCCTGTGCCCCTAGGAGAGTCATGTGGCTTTGGGTGACTCAGGTTCTATTACAAGACCATTGGCGTCTCAGTAAAGGGAAACATTTCTGAAAACAGTCCTTGCGTGAGGAGAATTCTTTCCTCAAAGAAAGTTGCTTTCTTGGTTAATACGATTTATTATCAAGCATAGCATAAATTGGGGAAAGGCAGGTTAGTGACAAAGCTGATTAGCAGACTATTGTACACTGCCAGGTGTTTAAAGTCTGTGAACTAATTTCATGACACTGTGCATGTCACCTACCTCTCTTGGCCTGTGTTTTTCTAATCTTCCAAATGAAGACATTGGACTAAATGATCTCTAAGATCATTTCCAGCTCTATCATTTTGTTATCTAATTCTTATATAATACCATCGTAACATGTGTTTGATATGATGAAGGCTCGAGAATTATTGGTGGCATTTTACAGATGTGGAAACTGAGGGGAATGGGGCAAGGGATTTGTTTCTGTCATGTGGAGGCAGTGCAGGGCCTGAATCCTTCCCAAGCTGCTTCATGAGCAATCCATATTTCTTGGCTCCAGGCCGAGCTGCAGTATCTTTCTCTTTAGGAAAGCTGGTCTGCTTTGTCCCCCAGGGCTGCAGGAAAATACAAGGGTCAGAGTACTAACATGAAAAACATTAGAGCACACAGTCCACTTCCACAGCCTCTGAGGGTTTGAGTCTCACAGTACTGAAAGAAAGAAAAGTCAGTGGTGCTGAGACTGCGGGGGCATAGCAGGCCGAGGCTGGAGGAGCAGAAGGAGAACAGATTTGAGCTGCTGGGGATACAGTGTCTGTGGACTAGGATGGGGGGTGGGGGCGCCGATCCCAAGAGCATAATGACAAGGTCAGCCTCATCTCTTCTCTCTGTTCTTGGCAACAGCCAGTCTAGCTAGAAAGAGCAATCTGTCAAGTCTAATTAGAGTAGAAGAAAGTGAACAATGGGTGCCCAGCTCTAAAATGACAGCTCAGTTTAATGGGGTGGAGGCGCTGGGGAGGGCTGTGTGCTTTGTGTGCTTGGAACTGGTCCCTTCAGATGTATCCTTGCTGAACTCAAACTGCAAAGCAACTTACACTGGATTCTTAATTTACTTGACCAGGAATCTTCAGGTCCCCAAGCTTTTTAACATATGCATATCCAGCAAAAGCAGACGAGAACATGGCTGTTTCAAAGGTGAGGCTGTAGCTGAAAATACTTGCATCATGTAGTGTGGACATGGCTGTGTGCATGCAACTGATATTTATTCATTTGCTCATGTTTCTTTTTTTGTGTTTAATTATATGGGTGGTATTAATGTTTCTCATTATTTTTGTAACCCTTTTTATTAAAAAGCTTATAATTGAATTCTTGAAATTTAAGAGCAGCCTGAAATTTCAGTAAGACTGCAAATAAGCCCATTTTAAGATGCAAAAAATTAAATTATATTTTCAGCTTATGCTTTAAATGGCCTACGTAATTTGGATATTTTGGTTCTTGGGTGAAAAGTGGGTTTCACAGGAAAAGGGTATATTTTATAAATGGAATCAAATAAATATATTCCTTAAAATAAATACCTGAATACAGGTTATTGAAGCTTAGAAACTCTGTGCGTAATCTAAAGACTCAAATAACAAGGGCCTATTTGTTATCAGCAAATATGCCAAAGATTAATGTTTTGCTAATTTAATTTTGCCTCAGTGTGGGGCACTTAAAGGTGTGAGAAAAATGCTTTTCTGAAGTGGGAGAGAAAGAATGGGGAAGAATAAACACAAGTGCAATTTAGAAGCTATAAGTCTCAGTTGGCATAATTTGTTATTCTTTCCAGTGCGTTATCTCATTTAATCCTGGAAGAACCCTATGAAGTATGTTACTAGTATCTTCACTCCATAGATAAAGGAAAGTAAGGCCCTGAAAAATTAGCCCAAGGTTACAGAGAATTGCAGAGTCAGGCCTTGAACCCAACCATCTGGCTCCAAGTCTTCTCAGCACTGCATTTCTGGCAGAGTCAGGAGATATCACATTTTTAAAATCATCCCATTTATTATAATTGATCTTTTGTGGACCTGAGTGAGGCCGTGGATTTTAGTTTGGTGTATGTGTACCACTTACCTTTACTGCGTGTTGTTAAACTTTTATTTTCTAACAGCAGCACTGGTTTCTTTTCTGTCCTTTTCCCCCTCTCCCCTCCCCTTTTACACACACATATTTGAATAAATTATTTTGTACAAAGGTAAAGGAAAGTCTGACAATGCAATGCACCTCCTCTTGGACCCAGTCCTCTCCCCGAAGAAACCAGTTATTTGGAGTATAACAAACTTGTTTCCTATGTGTTTGTATCATTTTTTGTGTGTATGACTTTTGAAAACATAAATGGTACCATGCTGTACTTTTTACCTGTAACTTGCTTTTTATATTTTTTAACTTAATATGCCTGCTGAAGATCTTTTCATGGCAGTATGTTTAAATCTAATTCATTGTTTTTAATTGTTATATAGCATTTTATGCACTGTCACCTTTACTGTTTCCTCTCTACATTGCATCCAATTTTAATGCCTTAGTGACACAGCAAGTCAACATTTAACCATATTTGTTTTTGTGGGGTAAGCTTTATGGCCCATGGGAGTGTTAATAAGAAAGGAAGAAGCCCTAACCAGTTTAGCTCAGTGGATAGAGCGTCGGCCTGCGGACTGAAGAGTCCCAGGTTCGATTCCGGTCAAGGGCATGTACCTTGGTTGCGGGCACATCCCCAGTAGGGAGTGTACAGGAGGCAGCTCATTGATGTTTCTCTCTCATTGATGTTTCTAACTCTCTATCCCTCTCCCTTCCTCTCTGTAAAAAATCAATAAAATATATTTATAAAAAAAAGGAAGAAAGAAAATGTAAAAAGCGATCTGAGCTGAGCTGGGAGGCCTAGGGCAGGCACAGTGTTACCACAGATTTGTTACCTCTCAGGTGCAGAATTTTAGCATTCACTTCTTCTTGAGCCCACCTGTTCTCCAGAGATATATTTCTTATATGTAAGAAATAGTGCCCGGCTGGCAGGCTAAGTGGTTGAGCGTTGAGCTATGAACCAGGAGGTCATGGTTCGATTCCCAGTCAGGGCACATGCCTGGGTTTCTGGGTTGATCCCCGGTGTGTGATGTGGGGGAGGCAGCCAATCGGTGATTCTCTCTCATCATTGATGTTTCCATCTCTCTGTCTCTCTTCCTTCCTCTCTGAAATCAATAAAAATATAAAAAGAGAGGGGAAAAAAGTTCTACTGCTTTCAGAGCAAACTTTAAAAAAAAGAAATAGTAATAACACATTTGACAGGGTGCTGTGAGGATGAAATGAGAATGCATAGGAGAAACCATCAAAACCACACATACTGAGATGTGTAAGTTATGAATTGGTTTTGCTTGCTCTTTCCCTCTCTCTCCTTCCCTCTTCAGATATTCTGTTGTCAGGCAATTCCTCAAAGAAGGGTAGTTAGTACCTGGAACTCTGAATGTTGCTATTAGATATTCAGGAGCAGGAATGTTCCTTTGGAAACTGACAGGTCTCTGGATTCAAGTCCTGATGTGGCTATTTATGAGTTGTGTGACTTGAGTAATGTTTTGTCGTATGTAAAGTAAGGGTGGCAATCATAGTAAACTTAGCCTCTAGAGATATGGTGAGGTTTAAAGGAGATATGCATGTGAAGTTCCTGGTCTCTAGGAAAGTCAGCAGCCATCACTATAAGTCAGAGAAGGTGCAATATCCTCACTTCTGTTTTCCGTCTATAAAGTATCATTATCCAGTTTCCTCAGATGTGACAATAATCTCAGGATTAAAATGCAGCCATTCATTGTTCCTTTTTCCATTATTTCTTTTTTTTTTTTAAAGCACGTATTCCCGGAGTGCCTACTACATGTCTAATACCCCCTGGGTCCTGTGGCAAACATAAAGGAAGTGCTGGCTGTTGTTAAGATGAAGTGCCTTAATGTGCAAGGTGAACACTGGGAAGAACTTTGAACCTGCCAAGTGAAGGCATTCTGTAATACGCTCTCTGGATAACAGTTAATAACATAAACACAGGGTAGAGTTATGGCTATACATGCCCAGTGGCTATTTTATCAAATTTTTCTGTTAATTACAAAGATGTATGCATATATACCTTTAATACCTGCTTATTTGTTCCTTATCTAGCTTCAGGATTATTTTGGAAGCTGACCTGGGTCTCATCTACAGAGCTTGAGCCATTAGATCACAGGCTGACACGGGGCTGGTTTCCTGCCTGGGCTGCTCTCACTTCCTCCTGAGAGGGCTGGCAATGCAGCTGCTCTGAGCCACACGCCCCAAGGCTCAGTTGAGTAGAAATGTGCAGATATATTCCAGAAAAAATAGCTGATGTTTAGTGAGCGGATTAAAATCCCCAAAGAATAGGAACTGTATTAAGGAGCCTGAGGATGCCATGTGAAGGGACTGAAAGTACCTGTTTTGAGGGTGTGTGTGTGTAAATCCCCAGGAAATAAACCTACAGTATTTCCAAAATGTCAGCCTGTCTCAGCCCAGTAATCTTTCTCTGACCCACGGAGCCCATTTTCTGTGGTGTGTGTAAACCAAGTCCAGCAGGCCCTACTGGACATAACAGGCCATCTCAACTGTCAGTGTAGAAGCCACATGTGGCTTTTGTTTTAAAATCAGTCCAGGGGTCTGGTCCGGTAGTTTGGTTAGTTACAGTTTCGTCCCAATACACCAAAACTGTGGGTTCGATCCCCTGCCAGGGCTCATACAAGAACCAACCAGTGAATGCATAAATAAGTGGAACAACAGCAACAAAAAACTCACTCTCTCTCTCTTTCTCTCTCTCAAATCAATAAATTTTAAAAATAAATGTTTAATCAGCCCAGGCAGCAGCAGATGCTCTGAGTGCTCGGAGAGTGGCATGCTTATTCAGGAACAAGCATCCTTTGTCTTAATTCAACACTTAAATTAGGGATAGACAATTCTGAATGTTTTTAGTTTTAAAGGAGCTATGTTAAATCATTCTTATAAGAAAAAAAATAAGTGTGAAAAGATGTAATTTTCAGGGAGCCCTTATACTGCTGAAGGGGTTTCTTAGCAGACAAAAGAATTCGCTCATTAAACCCTACCTCTGTGAAGACTAGACTCTTAAATGTAAGGTGCAGGGCCTGTAATTATTAGGTTAACTGGGATTCAAAACCACCCTTTCTGAAGATGAGTTATTTATTTATTTATTTATTTATTTATTTATTTATTTATTTTTTAAGTGACACTCAGACAGGCGTAGCCCCGGGAAGTGATCTTTTAATTTTTAATTTTATTTGACAAAGAGATGCACCTTTCTGAAATTTTTGCCTTGAAACCCAGAATAAACATGTTCACCGTGTGAGCGCATTTTATACTAGTAGTTTGACCCTGCTTTTTACTAGCAGAGCTCAGGGCTCCAAAAATACGCTTTTCAAATCATTACTGGCAATGAATTTATTTTGCCCTCCTGCATGAGGGGAAAGCAGCTGGTTTATGAAACTTGAGAGAGAGCCAGCTTTCCAAGGAAGAACAAAGAGAAAGCGGGCACCCCTCCCCCTTGGAGAAGCCTCTTCGCTTTGTCTGAGCCGACTGACTCCCTCAGGACTGCCGCAGAGAGGCTTAGGGCCGGGTCCTGCGGATTAGCTTAGTAACCCTGGGTTCAGCAGTCCTGGGGCTGTGGGCAGATGTGTGCCTGCCTGCACACTCTTAATGCGATCAGCTGTCCTGCTCACGCATCCTCTCCCCCAAGGACACTTTTATAACACAGTAACACTTCGGGAGGCATTCCTCTCCTTCGCTTCAGTTTCTCTGCGAATAAACACATCAGACATCGTCTTGGGTCTTGTCCCTGGACAACAAAAAAAATTCAGAGATGTTCTAAATGCGAACTACATGGCTGAGGGTGAGAGAAAGAGACATGACATTTAGTCTGGTCATAGCTGTGGTCCAGCTCTGACAAAATACTGCTCCCATTTCCTGTATACCTGCTGACATTTAGGATTAATTTCTAGTTGGCTATTTCAGAGTTTATCCAAAAGAGAGAACAGCCAGGTGCCATTGAACCCCAAAAGCCTCCGCTTCTCACTTACACATGGACTTTCCAATCTGCAGCCCACAGCGAATCCACAGGCCGACACCTCTTCCTGAGACTCTGCCGCACCTGCCTTAGAACGCGCCCCACTTCACCTTCTCCCATCCCCTGTGTCTATAGCTAATGTAAATCCTTTCAGAACGGCTCACATCTTTCTCCCCATCCCTGATGTATAAAAGCACTTGCAAAACTCCGGAACGATGGACATACTGTCTTTTCTACCTAGCCAGGCTGCAGGTGGTTTAGACTCCATGCCCTAAGACCAGTCGTCTTCTTTTTTGCTGGCAATGACCTAATAAAATCTTTCTAAAAAGATTTTTAGCCGTGCCAGTTAAAATTTTTGTTTAACACTCTGATTCACTAAGTTACTATATATCCATTCCTCTTCGTCCTCGGAACACTGAGCTCTCTTGTGGTCTCATCCGCTTGGACTCAGATTGTGAAGACTACAGCCCATGTGGTCATGCACAGGACTTGGGAGCCCAACCTTTCTTCTCCTGGACCCCCAAGAAGATTTCTGTTCCAGTTACATTCTTAATTATGGTGTTTCTGATGCTACTGGATGAAAGAGAGGGCTCTGTTTTGAACCAATGCCTATAATTTATACCTATAGCTATGCCCTGATGGGAGATGGGAATTTTCATGTCAGAGAACAGAGATCTGATAAACAATAGGACTAGTCCAAATATTTACCAACTGAAGGGTAGGTTCTTGTTTTCCCCTAGATCAGTGGTTGGCAAACTCATTAGTCAGCAGAGCCAAATATCCACAATACAACGATTAAAATTTCTTTTGAGAGCCAAATTTTTTAAACTTAAACTATATAGGTAGGCACATTGTTATTAACTTAATTAGGATACTCCTAAGGCTTGGGAAGAGCCACACTCAAGGGGCCAAAGAGCCGCATGTGGCTTGCGAGCCACAGTTTGCCGACCACTGCCCTAGATAGAAATCATGGGAGGGGACGAACAGAAAAGATTTCTTAAATTTTAGAGGGACGAGACCAAAGCTCGATGCATCAAGAGCGCACACAGAAAGTGGATGTGGCTCCCCGCACCTCTGCCGAATCTGCACTGGGCGAGTCCCTTTCCGGGTTGATCTTTCAGGTCTCTCTTTTGGAGGGCTGGCATCGGCTGGAGAAAGTGCTGTAGGGCTACATGCTTTGACATACTACACATGTCTCCTTAGCCTCCTAAATCTCCACACAGGGGTGTGTTTTTTCCTATTATAAAGAGCAAAAGTCACCATCAGGATAGTCCTAAGAGCTACTGTGCAAGCGCAGTTTTAGGGACTCTCCCTTAGCCTGACTGCATCTTGTCTCCAATGGAAAGCATTCCTAGACCTGTGTTTTTATTGGGAGGGGGAGAAACGGTATGCTGCTGTTCTGGTTTTGTGGTTGAATCCAGGCCCCTATCACTTTTTTGCAGGTGGCCTCCTACAAAATGGGTCTTCATTCTCTGCCTAGAAGAAAGCAGAAGTGTACAATTCTTACGCTTAATGCAGTCTCTGTAAATGGAAGGGACAAAAGGTTATTAGCACATCATTTGGGCAACCTGAAGGACAGGGCTCTAGAAGCGAACACATCAGCTTAATGAAGGGCAGCATAAAGCTCTATGCAGTTAAAAGCCGGAAGCTGCACGTTGGCATCATCTTGCAGGTCACAATTCCCAGCAATCACACTGGCTCGGCAGCAGAAGTGCAATTCATCTTTCTGTGTGCTTCAGCCATAGGGGGAGAAAGGTGGTACCACAATTCTCTCCCAGTGGATGACGATGACGTGTTCTAAGCAGATGGTTGCAGAGGCTCCTGTCAAATGAGTGAAGAGGAGAAGGAAGTGGGGAGAGGAGGAGGGACTCTAAAATGGCACTGCAACAATCCCGGAATAAAAATGAGGGGCCACAGTGAGAAATAAGCACAGCCACCTTTGAAACTCAACCCCTGCCCATCCCCCACCCCCACCCCGTCCCCCATTTGCTTCTGATAACCTCTTTTAACATTTTGTAAATAATTTAAAGCAGGATAAGATAAATGAAAGAGAGGCCCTACCAGGTTCTATTTTTCACTCTCCTTTAGAATCGTCCTAACAATTATACCACAAAAATCAAATCCACTATGTTTAAGCTTTAGGAAGCATTAAAAACAGTCAAACCCTCTTAAATATTGTATATCAAAACCATTTTGGGCCTCTAGGTTTCTCTTCTCAACACAAAGGCTGCTCTGGTTGTACCCACGACTTGCAGTTTTGTTTGGTGGAGGCATTACGTGCTGCGCCCTGAGTGCAACCATGTTTGGAAGCTTGCGGGTCTCGGCGCCCCGGGAGCGAGGCCACAGGCTTTGGCTCCCCTTTTGCACCAGCAGGCGGCGCTGTGCTCGGGGCTCCGCGGCCGCCGCCCTGCCCGCCACCAAGGTCACTTCCGCCTCCGCCGCGCCTTGTTGGTCTTTTCAGAGGCAGCCTGCGCTGCCTGCTAACATTTCTGAACCCCTGTGCCCTTAAGGAAACTTATGATACGTGATGAACTGCTTGTTGGGTCCTTTGAAAGAGTGGAAATCCTTAAAAACACATATTTGGGATTGCGTAATCACTGAGTTTTTAAACAACTCAAATGAATTTCAACTGAGTAAAATAGAGATATCCTCTGATATCTGAGAGAGAGAGAGAGAGAAAGAGAGAGAGAGAGAGAAATATATGCTGAAAATTCGAATGCTTAAAAAAAAAACTCCTTCCTGTTTATTCCAGACTCCTGCAGGCTTAGAGAGCAACGCCGAAAATTCATCTGCGGCGCCATCTGCTGGACGCTCCGCGACGCTGCAAGGCCCTGCCCGGGGCGGAGAGATCGCGCTGCAGGTGAAGGCCCAGCGTTTGCCCGGGAAAGGCTGGCACCAAGGTAGCATTTACATGTAGTCAACTTACCAAAAATGAGACTAAATTGTCCCTCTGCAAGAAAACGATCTCAGTTCTGAGAAGCCCCCGGGCATAAATGAAGTGGCATGTTTTTCAGGAAAACCTGGGGCTTTGGAGGAGGCGTAATTCATCTCATTACAGCAGCAGGACTGAAAACGAAAGCTGTGTTTTCCACCACTGTACACAGAGAAGTATCAGCAACAGACGTTACAAGGTGTTTGTTGCCCTGAATGGAACTGAGTTTGCTGAATGGAAGGAATTTTAAAAGTGAAGAGGGTGACAGAAATAAAGTTAATCTGGGAGCAGGGAGGTGCTAAAATGTGGCCTTGGCCGTGTTTGTTATAAAGTCACTAAGCCCTGCTACCATTTTCCAAACTTTTTTTTTTTGTCTAAAGTTTTACATGTGTCTCCTTTTTCCCCCGATTGATCCCCCCGCCCCCCAGCCATTCCCCGCCCCCCCATTTTCCAAGCTCTTAAGTCCGTTCTGATTTACTTTATGAAGATTTTCTATTTAGGAGACTTCAGACCCTTTCCACATAAGGGCCTAAACCAGTGGTTCTCAACCTTCCTAATGCTGCAACCCTTTAATACAGTTCCTCATGTTGTGGTGACACCCAATTTCATTGTTACAAATTGAACATAATTAAAGCATAGTGATTAATCACAAAAACAATATGTAATTATATATGTGTTTTCCAATGGTCTTAGGCGACCCTGTGAAAGGGTCATTCGACGCCCAAAGGGGTCACGACCCACAGGTTGAGAACCGCTGATCTAAACCCATTTGCAAGCACATTTATATACATCAATACAAACCTATCTTCACCATTGTTGCAAACTTTTTAAAGGCCATAATCAGATCATTTCATAATACATGTAAGTCAGATCATTATGCCCTACACCTTAAACTTACTAGTATACAGTGCTGTTTGTCAATTATCTCTCAATAAAACTGGAAAAAGGAAAGAAAGGGCCCTAGCTGTTTTGGCTCAGTGGATAGAGCATTGGCTTGTGGACTCAAGCCAAGGGTCCCTGGGACTCAAGGGTCCCAGGTTCAATTCCAGTCAAGGGCACATGCCCAGGTTGCGGGCTCGATCCCTAGTGTGGGGCGTGCACGAGGCAGCCAATCAATGATTCTCTCTCATCATTGATGTTTCTATCTCTCCCTCTCCCTTCCTCTCTGTCAATAAAAATAATTTTTTTAAAAAAAGAAAGAAAGGAATCACTTTTCTCCTGTACATACTAACATTGTTTTCCAATTTGGCTGCCTTCCCTCCTTGTGTTTGCAGCATATATTCTCCATCTTATTACATGAATGTGCATGTTTCTAGGGTCCTTCACTTTCACTGAATTCTTAGAACCTGAGGAGGACACCAGAAGAGTTCATGAGCAGCACTGGTGGGCAGAATTTGCTCCGGCCCTCTCTGTTGCCAGCTGCCTAAACTAAGAGCTGCACCCAGTTCAGGCCCTCTGCCAATCGAGTGGGCTGGGAGGAGGAATAGTGTCCAAGCCAAACCCATCTCAAGCCACGATACCAGCCCCACTTGGTCAGGCATCATGTGTCCCTCCACATTCCTCCATGTAGCCACAGACTGCATGGCGAGTGGGGCCAGCAGCAAAACAAGATGTCTGGGATTCTGCTGAGGGTTGAAAGGATGCCAATCATTTGTTCTTTGTATTGTGCTTTTGCTATCTAGATTTAGCCTCCACAGTGTACTGATATCAAATGTGTATCGCCGAAAAGGTGAGACACTTGTCGCCCTTACCCAGAGGTGTGCTACTAGATGCTTACAGCCAACTCTCAAAATAAAGCCCTGGCTTTTGGTGTTAAAAAAAAAAAAATTAAAAATATATATATATGAAATAAAAGCCATAATCAGAAAATGCTTGGGGAACTGGTAGAAATAATAATTGTAGAGCAGAATTACAGTTGGCCCACCCATCTGGAAAAATATGGTATCACTGATAGGAAACATTTGTAATGGAAAAATGTTATCCAACACGGGTCCAAGCCTGCAGAACTTGATAATAACTTTTTAACAAAAATAACTTTTTGTGTTCTGGGATGAATTTTTTTTTTAAATATATATTTTATTGATTTTTCACAGAGAAGAAGAGAGAGGGATAGACAGTTAGAAACATCGATGAGAGAGAAACATTGATCAGCTGCCTCTTGCACACCTCCTACTGGGGATGTGCCCGCAACCAAGGTATATGCCCTTGGCCAGAATCGAACCTGGGACCTTTCAGTCCTCAGGCCGACGCTCTATCCACTGAGCCAAAGCGGTTAGGGCTGGGATGAATTTTTAATGGTTTTCCTGAAAGAGATGAAGTAGCTTTACCAACAATATAGCCTGTTGGAACCTCACTGGCTATGGAGTCCTTGGGGTCCATGTCACATGACTTCCGTATATAGTCAGTGTTTATAAGGACATCCTTTGGTGCTTCCGTGACTAAGCTGTCATGAGTGAGACCTACTGATTCTACTGCCATAGTGAATAGCGTCCTAGAGATCATGTTCACCTGCATATGGGTACTTGAAGAAGAAAACAGGATGAGAAATAAAATAAAAATCTATTGTGATGGTACATGGGTGGACTGTATCAGAGAACTAGAACACTGAGTACATTTTCTATTTTGAATGAACAAAGAGTTATTAGGAACCGAATTGTAACCAGTACAGGAAATACTTGATGCCTAATGCCACATCTGTCACACTTCTCTTCTGTTAATGTATTTGTAGAGGAAAGTCTTTCATAGAAATAAATAGCATGATAACAAATCAGCATGTGAGTGGTGGCATGAAGTGGAGAATTGTACATCTTGGGGAAGTGCCTCCAGGCCTCTCGCTCGGGGACCAGAGGTGGAGCAGTGAGAACCGGATGCCTTGAGCCCTCACCGTCTCTTCTGTGTGGCACAGCGCAGTCCTGGAAACAGAATGTTTTCTCTTTTGTGGTTCTCCTGGTTTCATTTTGTTTGTTTAGAGGGTGACTCCGCCCTCAGAACAAGCCACATAAATAAACTACCTGTCAGTTTCTTCACAGACATCCCATGAGTATTCACTGAGTATTCACTATTTCTGGTTAACCCTATATAAAAAGACTACCCGTTCCTTCAGCCAATGAGGGTGGGGTTCAGATATTTTGTGTTTGGCAAATAGTGAGGGAAAATTCTTCTGGAGATGACCTCTCCCTTGACTTTCAGCCTGTTCTAAATTAGGCCTTTGAGAGAATGTGACCATTCTCTCAAAAACATGAAATAGATTGAACTTGGTAGAAATTTATATCTGGGCCCTAGAATTAGGTAACTGTGTCTCCTATGGTCAAAATCCTGACTTCACAGGGGAATTGCTTTAACAATGCCGATCCAACTCAACTTTTGTTCTCTCAGCGTAGATCAGTCCTCTTCTCTCCCCTCCCTGCAAAATGTCAGGCTGACTCCTGTGTATCATTAGGGCTTGGCTTTTTGGTCACTTCCTCTGAGATTTCCTTGACACCCTCCCCCCAAGGCAGGGTTCCCCTGCTGAGTTCCCAACCACCTCAGGGTTCCCCATCATAGCTCTGTCATACCATATTGTCGCTGCTCATCTGTCTGTCTCCCATTCTAGAATCTCATAGTCTATGAAAATTGGGCCAAGGCTATTATTATGTTCATTTTGCATGTTCAATGCCTAATTAGTGCCACAGATCAAGCAGGTGTTAGATAGGAATTCAGCACATTCACAGAGATGGGAGGGAAGGGTATTTCCCATGGAGGAACTGGCATAAGTACACCCACAGGTAGAATGCCCAGGGGCATGAGTGTGGTGTGGTTGGAAGCCTGAGGAGGACTGACAGGAGATGAGCTGGAAAAGAGTGGGGTGGTTATAAATACTGTGAGTGTTAGCTGACGGTCATCAGAAGCTAAAATAGTTACAAATGATGACACTTAAGGTATATTGTCTATTGGGTGTTTTGCATATATTTTCATCCAAAATGTGGAGCCACAGATCTAGCCGATTCCACTTGTGGAAAATATGACTTAATTGGCAAAACCAGACTACATAGTCAAACTGGTCAGTTACATTAGACTTAATTTGTATCAGAAAAAAAGTTTAGCTTCATTTTTAAATTAAAAGCACTATCTTACTACAAGTTCTACAACCTCCCTTGTGACTTCTAATTCTAAGATAGTCATTGTCCAAGGCAGAGACTTGCCAGGAATTTGTCCAGGATGAAAGAAGGCACTGCCCTGCCAGTGTTTCTTACTTAAGCTCTCAAGAGATTCTCTCTCAGGGGTAATGCATTCTCAAGTCATTCCTTCGTTTGGAGACAAAGCACAGTTGAGGATGGCTGAGGGTTGTCTTTCTGTTGTAAAAAGCCAGAGCAATTGGGAAGGGGAGGCTGGACAGAAGGAATCGGTTCAATGCCAGCCATTCCCAGGCAGATCACTTTCAGGAGAGGGACCTTGGGTGGTTCAGAATCTGGAAACGGACCTCCTTAACCCTCCTCTGCTGGGTACGCTCAAGAAGACTATGATTCAAAAGAACCTGGATTTGATCCTACAAAGTGGGCTGTGCAAGATGTACAGAGAGGAAATATTAGAAACTCTACTTATACTTGTCCATGTATTTTGGTAGATGTTTATAATTTACATAAAAGTGAAGTGCAATAGCATATAAATAACTTAAAATCAATTACGTGTGTGGGGGGGGCGGGGGGAGCGGGGGGAGAGGCTATGTAAACATTGGTTTACTGATAAGCACATACAACCAAAAAATATCTGAGGACCACTTTTAGGGACCGTGGAGAGTCACTGAAGGCTTCTGAGTGAGGAAGTAAAAATGAGCATAATTGTTGACTGCAGGGGATAGCAAGAAACAGTGTCAGCCATGGAGGAGAAGGCACAGGGAGAGGTACCATGGCTGCCTTCAGAGAGCTGGCAACCTGGCTGACACATGAAAAGAACAATAGTGAATGGTAATTAGTGCATAGCTAATTAAAGGAAGGACAATGGGGAAGACATTTAAGAGAACATGGGAAGAACAATAGTTTTTTATTCTGTTTTTAAACATGCATTTCCTGAAGAAATAGTTGAATTTTCAGCAAGGCTCTAAATGGTGATGGACTCACCACACTATTTTCTTTTCAAATTCCAAGCATTCTGTTTGGCCATGTTCCTTCTTCTCCAATTTTAACCACTAAATTGATGTTATATTTCTGATGTCTTTCAGTTCTTAGAAGAAGAAACATCTAAAAATGTGAGTTGGTGATTAAGAAGGATTTACTTCTGTAATCCTGGTCTTTCAGAAGATATAAACATTATAATGATTAAAATGTCCAGGGAAAAAGGAAGTTAAGGGAGTAATTTCAGGAGCTTCCCTATTTTTAGAAATTCTACTCTGACTAAAATTTCCCAGAGAGGAATTTTTAAAAGTTCCCAAAGAACATCATAATAAGACATAATAATACCTTTTAGTTATGTATAATAGAGCCAATCTCAAAGGATTTCCATGATCTTATCCTTGCATTCCCACAGTTTATCTACATTGAGTATAAGGGTGATAAAAGAGGTTAAGAGGCAGCACAGACTCACAGTCTGAACAGGCTCTCAGGCCTCCGGATAAACACTATGTTGGAAAAGAACCCTGCAGTGTCCGCCCAGATGCTTAGTCAGACCACACCCTCCTCACAACAACACCAAAGGCATTATTTTAGCCATTTAACAGATGATAAAAAAAACCAAAAACATGACTTGGAGAAGATAAGTATACTTGTCAAGGGCACAATTACTAAGGAGAGCTGGAATTCAGCACAGGTCGATCTTAATCAGAGCCTGTTTTGTGCCTGGGAGACAACTGATAATTTTGGGGGGGATAGTTTCAGTAGAGTGGTAGAGGTAGAAGAAAGATTATCTTATTTATCAAATATTTGTTGAGGAGGGTGGGACTTTGAGCTATGGCAAGTGAGGAGGTGGGCAAATCCTCGCCCCACAAAAGCATCTATAAAGCTGGAAAAAAAATTGATGAATACAGGCATTTTTAGTGCCACAGACATATAATAATTAGAAAAGTGTTTATGCTTGAATGCTGCTGAAGTTCAGTAACCACAGTGGAAATCTCTGGCATCCTTGCCTGGGAATTTTTCCCTTTCCCAGCCCAGTCAGCATGGATATTTTGCCAGGTTGGGGGATGCTGTGAGGACCAACAGCTTTGCTGCCACCCTGGAAGAGGGCAGGAACAGGGGAAAGAGCCAATGATTCTACTAACCTGATGCTATAGTTGTGGTTGGGGCAAATGTATTCCTGGCTGAGGTTTGTACACATTTACTGTTGAGAACATAGGGCCTAAGACAGCCACATACTCCTGGTTAACCTGTGGGTTCATGAATAGAGGAGCTGTGAAATGGAAAGTAAAAGTAGAAGCCCAATAGGATTGAAAACAGCCTGAACTTTGAATATGCTCCCCTGCACGTCTCCCCCCCCACCCCCCCCCCCCCCACACACATTCATTATCTGAAGAAGGAAGCCTTACTAGCTTGAGGTATTTGAGCACAATTTCTTTCCCATCATCGGTTAACCATTAGGCTCCTAAAACAGGGGCAACCCCTAGGAAATTAAAATAAAAACAAGAAAAAATAAACTGAGCAAAGATAGCAGCAACCATACACTTCAATGGAGACAGATTTCATAGACTGAACCCAGGCAACAGACACAAAAGACAGCCTTGAAGAAGAAAATTAGAATCCAGAGTTGCTACAATATATTTTTTATATATATCCAGTTTTCAATAAAATATTCAAGGAGTTAGAAAGTATGACTCATTCTCAGAAAAACAAAAGTCAATAGAAAATATATCTGAGTGTCCCCAGAAGTTGGATTTAGCAGGCAAAGACATCAAAGCAGCTATGATAAATAAGTTCAAGGTACTAAAATAAATCATGTTTAAAGAATCAAAAGAAAGTAGGACAATAATGAATCAACAAATAAAGACTCCATAAAGAAACAAATTATTAAATTTTTAGAAAATATTTTTATTGATTTTTTATCAGGGAGAGAGAGATAAACATCAATGCGAGAGTAAAACATTAATCAGCTGCCTCCTGCACACCTCCTACTGGGGCATGTGCCCCGACCAGGAAGCAAACGGGCAACTTTGCTGTGCATAGCACAGCACTCAACCAAGTGAGCCACACCAGCCAGGGCAGAAATTATTTTAAAATTTCAAAGTGTAATTTCTGGAGGTGAACATAAGCAATACCTAAAATGAAAAATTCACTGGAATGGCTGAAAAGCAGATTCAGGACTCCATGAATTTGAAGAGATATTGAGAGAAGTTATCCACTGAAGAATAATAAGAATAAAAATTGAAGAAAAAGAAAGAGAGCCTCAGAGACTTGTGGGACAACATCTAACATTCCAACACATGTGTAGAGGGAAAGGAGAGAAAGGGTCAGAGAAAATATTTGAAGAAATAATGTCCAGCCCAGCCAGTGTGGCTTAGGGTTGAGCATCGACCCATGAACCAAGAGGTCCCTCGTTTGATTCCTGGTGAGGGCACATGCCTGAGTTGCCGACTTGATCCCCAGTACGGGGTGTGCAGGAGGCAACTGATCAATGTTTCTCTCTCATCCATGTTTCCATCTCTCTATCCCTCTCCCTCCCTCTCTCTAGAAAATCAATAAAAACATTTTTTTAAAAGAAATAATGTCAAAAAACTTGGCAAATTTGATTAAAAACATTAATCTGCACAACCAACTAGATAACTAACTACAAAGGCATATAAACTGTTGAAAGCCAACAACAAAAAGAAAATAACATCAAGAGGGAAACTACCATACCATCACTGATAACAGAGCATCAATATAATTGACAGAAACAATGGGGTTTTCTCATCCAAAACAATGCATGCTGGAAGACAGTGGAATGGTTTATTAAAAGAAAAAGCAACAATTTTATATCTCACAAAATTATCTTTTAAATGTGAAGGGGAAATGAAGACATTCCCAGATAAACAAATCTGAGGGGATTTGTCAGTGGTAGATTGCCCTACAAGAAATGCTAAGGGAGTCCTTCAGAATGAAAGTAAAACACATCTACAATAGGAAATGAAGAGCAGTGGAAATGGTAAATATGTGAGTTAGTATAAAAGATTCTATAAATATATTTTTTCTTGTTTCTTCACATAACTTATTTAGAAGATGTGAAATTATATAAAGCAATAATTATAACTATATTGATGGGTTATAACATTCATGTGACATGTGATAATGATCATTAATATATTATGTAATATAAATATAACTAATAATACATAATATTAATTATTAAAATAAAGATATCTGAGATATATAAAATAACATGAAGGGAAGGAATAGAGTTATATTAGAGCAAAGTTTCTAAGTTTTACTGAAATTAAGTTAGTATTAATCTAAATAGATAATAATAAATTAAGTGTGTATTATCTCTGCAGTAACCATTAAGAAAGTAACTTAAAAATATATGGTAAAGGAGAAAACTAAGATGGCGGCATAGATAAACACCGGGAAATTGATGCTTCCCACAACAATTGAAAAATCTTCTAGGAACACAAAACGGACATCATCCAGAACTACAGGAAGGCTGGCTGAGTGTAAATTCTACAACTAGAAGGAAAGAAAAGCACACTGAGAGCCAGAGGAGCTGCGGAAGTAAAGTGCAGAGGTACGGGGGCTCGCGGCGCGCGGAAAGGGGCTGGCACCTGAGGACACGGCTGTCTTTTTGAACCCGGAGGGAGTCACAAGCTCCCGACGGCTCTGAACTCCGGTTCCGGGAAGTCTCTGGGGACCCAGGACTCATACGGGGAGAAACTGGACTGTCTGGCAGCGGGCGAACTTGAGGGCGGCTTTCCCTCAGAGGTGCTTGCAGTCGTTACCGGGACACTGAGACGCACGACTCCTTAGGGCAGGGCTAGGGATCCGCCATAGCTGCTTGCTCCGTCCTTTGATTCCTTGAGACCCCGCCCCACCCAGGCTGTGGCAGAGGCTTTTGCATATGAATGCCCCGGCCCTTTGCAATCTGATAATTACCTAACTGCAGCCGGGCCAGACAGACCCAGAACTTCCAAGAGAAGGCCCAAGGCCCCACAGTGGCTTGCATTGCTTCACAGCTGAGCCTCATCAGGGCACCTCCAAACTCCAAAAAAGGAAGGGGAATCTGCAGTTCTCTTCGTAGCTCCTGCTGTGTAACCGCAGGCAGAGGCTAAATTAGCACCTCCTTAGATCCAAGAGCCAGTGTACCCAGTGGTCAGAGGGGGACCATCCAGATTACAACTCCTCAGATCCATAAGGGACACACTCAGGGTGCAGACTCAGTGAGCACCAAAACCCCACTGAAGCAAGTCTTGCCCCAGAAGGGTGTCTCCAGCACAGAAGTTCTCCCACTGCAGACACAGCTGATTCTAACTGCCAATTGGCCTGGAGGTCAATTCCTCCCAGTGATCCTACAACAACCAAGGCATAACTACAACAAGACTGTGCACAAAGCCCACAAGGGGGTGCACCAAGAGTGTCCACCTCAGGTAACTGGGGAGGCTGAGACACTGGGCCCTACAGGACACCTAGCACACAAAGCCACTCTATCAACACAGGGAAGCAGCCAAAATGCGGAGACAAAGAAACAGGTCACAAATGGCAGAAATGGAGGAAAGCAAACGACTGGATATAGAGTTCAAGGCCACGTTTATAAGGTTTTTCAAGAATTTTATGGAAACCGCCGATAAATTTAGTGAGTCTCTCAATAAGTATAGTGAGACCCTGGAGGACATGAAAAAGGACCAACTAGAAATTAAGCATACACTGACTGAAATAAAGAATAATTTACAGAGATCCAACAGCAGACAAGAGGATCCCAAGAATCAAGTCAAAGATTTGAAATACAAAGAAACAAAAAATACCCAACCGAAAAAGAAAAAAGAAAAGAGATTCCAAAAATATGAAGATAGTGTAAGGAGCCTCTGGGACAACTTCAAGCGTACCAACATCAGAATTATAGGGGTACCAGAAGAAGAGAGAGAGCAAGATATTGAAAACCTATTTGAAGAAATAATGACAGAAAACTTCCCCCACCTGGTGAAAGAAATAGACTTACAAGTCCAGAAAGCACAGAGAACCCCAAACAAAAGGAATCCAAAGAGGACCACACCAAGACACATCATAATTAAAATGCCAAGAGCAAAAGACAAAGAGAGAATCTTAAAAGCAGCAAGAGAAAGACAGTCAGTTACCTACAAGGGAGTACCCATATGACTGTCAGCTGATTTCTCAACAGAAACTTTGCAGGCCAGAAGGGAGTGGCAAGAAATATTCAAAGTGATGAATACCAAGAACCTACAACCAAGATTACATTATCCAGCAAAGCTATCATTCAGAATAGAAGGTCAGATAAAGAGCTTCACGGATAAGAAAAAGCTAAAGGAGTTCATCACCACCAAACCAGTATTATATGAAATGCTGAAAGGTATTCTTTAAGAAGAGGAAGAAGAAAAAGGAACTCTTACCATTTGCCACAGCATGGATGGAACTGGAGAGCGGATAAATACCACATGATCTCACTCATTTGTGGAATATAATGAACAACATAAACTGATGAACAAGGACTGATCCAGAGACGGAGAGGCATTGATTGGACTGTCGGGCCTTGGAGGGAAGGTAGGGGAGGGTGGGGGTAAGGGGGAAAGAGCAACCAAAGGACTTACATGCAAGCATATAGGCCTAACCAATGGACACGGACAACGGGGGGGTGAGGGCATGGGGGGGGGGGTAGAGGGTAACGTGGGGACAAGTACACATATGTAATATCTTAATCAATAAAAAATATATTAAAAAATATATATATACGGTAAAGCCCTGGCTGGTGTGCTAAGTGGTTAGAGCATCGGCCCGGTGTCCAAAGGGACTTGGGTTCGATTCCCGGTCAAGGGCACATACCTAGGTGGCAGGTTCAATGCCTAGTCCCCGCTGGTTTGCGTTGTGGGACATGTGGAAGGCAAACAATCAATGTGTCTCTCTTACCTTGATGTTCCTCTCTCTCTGTCTCTCTCTCTCTGTCTCTCTCTCTCTCTCTCTCTCCCCCACCCCAATCCTTCCCTTCCATTCTCTCTAAAAATCAATGAAAAAAATATTCTCAGGTGAGGATTATAAATAAATAAATAAATGGTTAAAAACTACATTAAAAATATATCGTAATATATATATCGTTACATACATGCATATATAGACTAACACTGTACATAAAAATAAATGGCATCCTAAAAATATTTAACACTATGGGTGGCAGTAAAGGAGGAAGAGGTGAACAATAAAGAATGGAAACATATCAGATCAGTGGAAGGGCTAGATGGGGGAGAGGGGCGGGGGCGGGCGGCGGGGAGAAAAAGGAAACATAGAAAACAAATACCAAAATGGCAAGTGTAAATCAAATCACAAGAATAATTACTTTAATTGTGAAAGGTCTGAGCATCCCAATCAAAAGACCGAAATTTGCAGACTAGATACCCCCCCCTAAAAAACCCCAAAAAACCCCCAAGATCCTATTATAAGGTGTCTACAAGCAACACCTTAGATTTGATGACATAAATAAATTAAAAGTAACAAATGAAAAAAGATATACAAGGACCACAGTAACCATAAGAGAGCTGGAGTGGCTATATTAATATCAGATAGCAGAGAGAGGTAAAAAACAAATGCTATAGAGACAAAGAGGGACATTTAATAATGATAAAGGAATCAATTAATCAGGAACATAGAATTATAAACATGAAACATAAAACCAGATCTGCAAAATACATAAAAGAAAAATGAACAGAATTGCAGGGAGAAATTCGAGATATCAATACCTCACTCTCATTAATGAATAGAACAACCAGATAGAAAATCAGCAAGGATATAGAATATGTACTTGAATAACACTATCAACCAACTTGACATCTATAGAACTCTGACCAAGGACTGGAGAATAGACATACTTTTCAAATGCACACGGAACATTCTCCAGAAGAAACCATATGTCAGGATATAAAACAAGTGTTCAATAAATTTAAAATAATTCAAATCAGCCCTGCCCGGCTTGGCTCAGTGGATAGAGCATCAGCCTGCAGATTGAAGGGTCCCAGGTTTGATTCCGGCCAAGGGCACATGCCTGGGTTGCAGGCTTGATCCCCGGTGGGGGGCGTGCAGGAGGCAGCCAATCAATGATTCTCTCTCATCATTGATGTTTCTATCTCTCTCTCCTCCCTTCCTCTCTGAAATCAATAAAGAAATATATATAAAAAAATAATTCATGCTTTTCCGCCCGCTCCTCCCTCCCCCGAGCACCGCTTGGGCTGCACCACGCTCGCGCCAAGCTCCATGCTCCTGCTAAGGCAGTGCCTCTGTCTCCTTCCAGCTGCCATCATGATCATCTACCGGGACCTCATCAGCCATGATGAGATGTTCTCCGATATCTACAAGATCCGGGAGATTGCGGACGGGCTGTGCCTGGAGGTAGAGGGGAAAATGGTCAGTAGGACAGAGAGTAACATTGATGACTCACTTATTCGTGGAAATGCCTCCGCTGAAGGCCCTAAGGGCGAAGGTACCAAAAGCACAGTAATCACTGGTGTTGACATTGTCATGAACCATCACTTGCAGGAAACCAGCTTCACAAAAGAAGCCTACAAAAAGTACACCAAAGATTACATGAAATCAATCAAAGGGAAGCTTGAAGAACAGAGGCAAGAAAGAGTAAAGCTGAGGAGAAACCAAAATGGCGGCATAGGTAAACATCGGAGTTTGCTGCCTCACACAACCACTTCAAAAATACAACTAAAAGACGGATCGGACATCATCCAGAACCACAGGAAGGCTGGCTGAGTGGAAATTCTACAACTAGAAGGAAAGAGAAAAGCATACCGAGACTCAGAGGAGGCGCAGTGCAGAAGTAAAATACTAAGGTACAGAGGCGCACATGGAGCGGGCTGGCGTCTGAGGGCGCGGTTGTCATTTTCAATCTGGAGGGAGTCTCAGGCTCTGAGCTCCAGTTCCGGGCGAGTCTCTGGGGACCCAGACTCATATGGGAGAAGCGGGACTGTCTGGCATCAGTCAGAACTCGAGGGCAGCTTTCTCTCGGAGGGGCTTGCAGCAATTGCCGGGACACTGAGAAGTGGGGCCTCTGAGAGCAGCCATAACTGCTAGCCCCACCCTGTTGATTCTGTGGGACCCATCCCGCCCAAGCCCTGCAGGGAGGCTTTTGCTGGATAGCCTAAGGCAGAGGCTAGATTAGCACCTCCCTAGAGATCCAGGAGCCAGGAAACCCAGAGGTCAGAGTGGGACCATCCAGTTTGCAGCTCCGTGGAACCATAAAGGACCCACTCAGGGGGCAGACTCAGTGAGCACCAAAGCCCCATTGAAGCAAGTCTTGCCCCGGAGGGGTGTCTCCAGCACAGAAGTTCTCCCACTGTAGACACAGCTGATTCTCACAGCCAATTGGCCTGGAGGTCAATTCCTCCCAGTGATACCTACAACAATCAAGGCTTAACTACAACAAGACTGTGCACAAAGTCCACAAGGGGGTGCACAGTCTTTGATTGATTTCATGTAATCTTTGATGTACTTTTTGTAGGCTTCTTTTGTGAAGCTGGTTTCCTGCAGGGGGGTGGGGGGGAGACACCAAAAGTGTCTTCCTCAGGTAATTGGGGAGGCTGAACCACTGGGCCCTAGAGGACACTTAGCACAGAAAACCACTTTATCAACACAGGGAAACATAAAAAAAATGAGTAGACAAAGAAAAAGGACACAAATGACAGAAATGGAGGAAAGCAAACTACTGGATATAGAGTTCAAAACCACACTGTTAAGGTTTTTCAAGAATTTTCTAGAAACTGCCGATAAACTTAATGAGACCTACAAGAAATCTAATGAGACCCTCAAGGTTGTGATAAAGGACCAACTAGAAATTAAGCATACACTGACTGAAATAAAGAATATTATACAGACTCCCAACAGCAAACTAGAGGATCTCAAGAATCAAGTCAAAGATTTGAAATACGAAGAAGCAAAAAACACCCAACTGGAAAAGCAAAATGAAAAAAGAATCCAAAAATACGAAGATAGTGTAAGGAGCCTCTGGGACAGCTTCAAGCATACCAACATCCAAATTATAGGGGTGCCAGAAGGAGAGAGAGAGCAAGATATTGAAAACCTATTTAAAGAAATAATGACAGAAAACTTCCCCCACCTGGTGAAAGAAATAGACTTACAAGTCCAGGAAGCACAGAGAACCCCAAACAAAAGGAATCCAAAATAAGACTACACCAAGACACATCATAATTAAAATGCCAAGAGCAAAAGACAAAGAGAGAATCTTAAAAGCAGCAAGAGAAAGACAGTCAGTTACCTACAAGGGAGTACCCATACGAATGTCAGCTGATTTCTCAACAGAAACTTTGCAGGCCAGAAGGGAGTGGCAAGAAATATTCAAAGTGATGAATGCCAAGAACCTACAACCAAGATTACTTTATCCAGCAAAGCTCTCATTCAGAATTGAAGGTCAGATAAAGAGCTTCACAGATAAGAAAAAGCTAAAGGAGTTCATCACCACCAAACCAGTATTATATGAAATGCTGAAAGGTATCCTTTAAGAAGAGGAAGAAGAAGAAAAAGGTAAAGATACAAATTATGAGCAACAAATACACATCTATCAACAAGTGAATCTGAAAATCAAGTGAATAATCTGATGAACAGAATGAACTGGTGATTATAATAGAATCAGGGGCATAGAAAGGGAGTGGACTGACTATTCTTGGGAGGGAAAGGGGTGTGGGGGGTGTGGGAAGAGACAGGACAAAAACCGTGCACCTATGGATGAGGACAGTGGGTGGGGAGTGAGGGATGAGGGTGGGGTGGGAACTGGGTGGAGGGGAGTTATGGGGGGTAAAAAGAGGAACAAATGTACTAATCTGAACAATAAAGATTTAATTAATAATAATAAAAAGAGTAAAGCCTTTTATGACAGGGGCTGCAGAACAAATCAAGCACATCCTTGCCAATTTCAAAAACTACCAGTTCTTTATTGGTGAAAACATGAATCCCGATGGCATGGTTGCTCCGCTGGACTACCGTGAGGATGGTGTGACCCCATATATAATTTTCTTTAAGGATGGTTTAGAAATGGAAAAATGTTAACAAATTGGGCAGTTTGGCTCCATCACCTGTCATTGTAACTGGCTGCTGCTTTTCATCCACACACCAAGACTAGGACAAATGGGACTGATGTTATCTCAGGCTCTTCATTTATTTTGACCTTGATTCATTTGGAGCGGAGGCATTGTTTTTAAGAAAAAAAGATGTCATGTAGGTTGTCTAAAAATAAAGTGCATTTAAATTAAAAAAAAATAATTCAAGTCATACAAACTATGTTCTCTGACCACAATGGACTTAAATTAAAAACCATCAACAGAATGAAACCTGGGAAATCCCCAACTATTTGGAAATTAAACAGATTTCTAAATAGTCTATAGGCCTAAGAAAATAGCACCAGGGAAATTTAAAAATCTTTTGAACTGAATAAAAATGAAAACACAACAAATAAAAGTTTCTGGAGGAGCATTTGAGATCTTGCTCCCTGGCATATGTCCCCAGTTAGATCAAATAAACTCTTAAAACATTTTTTATGGAATATAGCTAAGAGTTCTTTTAGGGAGACACTTATGTCAGAAAAGAAGAAAGGTCTCAAGTCAATAACCTAAGCTTCTACCTTAAAAAAGTAAAAAATACAAAAAAATGCAAACTAAACCCCAGGCAAGCAGAAAAGGGGAAATAAAGATTAGAGCAGAAATCAATGAAATTAAAAACACACAGACACAGAAAAACAATACTTCTCTATTGTTGGTTCTTTGAAAAGATCAACAAACCTTTAATTAGATTACCCAAGGCAGGCGGGGAGCAGAGAGAGAAAGAGGGAAGATACAAATTATCAATATCTGGAATAGAAAATGTCTACCCTACAAGAGTTAAAATATAAGGGTAAGCTATGAATAACTTTATACCAATAAATTAGACAACTTAAGTGACATTAAAAAAATCCCCAGATACAAATTACCAAGACCAACTCAAAAGAAATAGAAGCCTGAATAGACTTACATCAATTAAAAAAAAAAGAATTAGTATTCAAAAATTTTTCCACAAGGAAGGGCTCAGTTCCAGATGGCTGGTGAACCCTATTAAATATATGTTTTTTTCAATCCTCACTTAAGGATATGTTCTTACTGATTTCAGAGAGAGGAAGGGAGAGGGAGAAGGAGAGGGAGAGAGAGAGAAACATTAACTGGTTGCCTTCCGTATGTACCCAGACTAGGGATCAAACCTGAAACCTGGGTATGTTCCCTGACTGGCCACCGTTTGTGTATGGACGCTCCAATCAACTGAACCACACTGGCCAGGACAATATTTAAAGAAATAAGACCAAGCCAAAACCGGTTTGGCTCAGTGGATAGAGCGTCAGCCTGCGGACTGAAGGGTCCTGGGTTCGATTCCGGTCAGGGGCGTGTACTTGGGTTGCGGGCACATCCCCAGTGGGAGATGTGCAGGAGGCAGCTGATTGATGTTTCTCTCTCATCAATGTTTCTAACTCTATCTCTCTCCCTTCCTCTCTGTAAAAATTCAATAAAATATATTTTTTTAAAAAAAGAAATAAGACCAATACTTGACAATTTCAGAAAATAGAAGAGGAAACATTTCCCAATTCATTCTATAAGAACAGCATGATACTGAAGCCAAACACACTACAAGAAAATAAAACACATACCATTATAATATCAATGCAAAAATCCTCAACAAAATACTAGCAAACTAAATCTAGCAACATATAAAAAGGATTACATGTTGGGGTCCAGCTCCAGCAGGTCCAGGGGTTCCCAAAGGGGTGGACAGAGTCAGCGAAGAATGAAGGACACGGAGGCAGCGTTCAGATAATCATCATAGCTGGGTTCTCTCTCTTGTTCTGTTACATCTGTATTTATACCATTTGATCCTATAAGCATGCCTCTATAATCACATCATGGTATTGTTATGCCCAGATTTCAGGATCCCCAAAAGACCACCAGGGAGCCAGCCGAGTCTGATGCAAAAGCAAAGAGTCTTTATTCGAGCTAGCCCGAGCTCCCCGTCCACCACACTCACCGACGCAGCTGCAGGAGGCAGAGAGGGAGAGAGCGAGCTCTGTGTGGCGAGGGGTTTTATAGGGGGGTTGGAGTAAGGGGAGGAGAGAGGACTCTGGGTGTCTTGTTACACAGGATGTTGTGGTATCTATGGCACGCACTTCCCTTGAGTATCATTGGTTAGTTTAAAGAAATACTAGGTGTGGCTAGTAGAGGCTTGGGCTTTCGGGAAGAAGCTCCTTGCTGAGCACATGGCTAATGGCTGCTGCCCAAAAATGGAGGATCCAGGGTAAGATGGAGGGCGTAGCCCTCGCCCTTTCAGTATGTTTTGGGTAACCTTCTACAGTTCCTTGTTTCATTTACATAGTTTCTTATCTGACCTTTGCCAAAAATCCTGTCTCTATCTAGTTCTGTTGATTTTAATCTTATCTAGGTTAATCTCTGTGTTTCATTATAAGGGCTATTCCAAGGTCACTATTCTATTGCTCTGCTGATAAGCTACAAGGAAGTGACTGAAGGAGATTATCCTGCCCAGTAAAGGTTATGTCCTCCCAGCCCCGCTGCTTGCCTTCCCTGGGACTGCCCTGTGTCGGTGGGTCTCCAGGGGTATAGGCTTTGGTGCTTTCCCTGGTGGGCAGACCCCTGGGGATGTGGGCCCAACAAGTCCCAAATTTATTGCTAACAGTCTTAGTCCAAGTTCTTTATAAGTAGTACATAGTATTTCTGTAACACTAGGGGGTTTCACTTGATTTATTCTCTTCCTTAGTCCTGTTAATCCCTAACTCCAGGGAAAAATCCCCACCTGGGGAAACAACCTTTCTCAGGGAGGTGGTTCTTGTTATAACACATAGCGCTAAAAAAAGGGGAACAAACATATTAAGAACAGTATGCCGTATACGCCAGGTACCTTGAAACATATGCTGTGCAGATGTTTCTTCCCTGCAGTGACTGTGTCAAGCAGCAAAGATGGACTGGCTTCTGGCAATTATACACCATTTTCAAGTAGGATTTATCCAGGAATTCACAGTTGGTTTAGCATCCTAAAGTCAATTAATGTAATATTCCATATTAATAGGATAAAGGACAAAACCCACATGATCATTTCAATACATGCAGAAAAAGCACTTGACAAAACCCAACTCCTTCAAGATAAAAACTCTCAATGAACTAGGAATAGAATGGAACTTCCTCATCCTGATAAAGGATATCTACAAAAACCCTACAGTTAGCATCTATGTCCATCAACTGATGAATGGATAAACAAAACATGCTATATCCATAATAATGGAATACTATCTATATATGTAAAAGGCTAAGTGGCGGTCTGATCGTCCGACCAGTAGCTATGATGCGCACTGACCATCAGGGGGCAGGCACTCAATGCAAGATGCTGCCGAGCTGCGGTGATTTGGCAGCAGCGGTTCTCGGGTGATGCATCCCAGAACCAGAGAGGAGGGAGCCTGATTCTGGGGTGTGCCACCCGAGAACTGCCCTCTCGAAATCCGGGACCCCTCAGGGGATGTCAGAGAGCTGGTTTCGGCCCGATCCCCACAGGCCAGGCCGAGGGACCCCACCTGCTGGAGGGACCCAGCTCACTCTGCAGATGAGCTGCAGCGCCGCCCAAGGTGCGCTGGCTGGGGAGGGACCCTGGGAGGTTGGCTCCAGGGCATGTCCAGCCTGTCTGGCCCAGTCCCACCCTACTGGCCACCTTCTAATTAATTTCCTTTCAATGTGTGTGAATCCATGCACCGGGGCACTAGTTCAGCAATAAGAAGGAATAAAATACTGATACATGCCACAACATGGATTAATCTCTAAAATATGCTAAGTGAAAGAAGCCAGATAAAAAAGGCTATATTATATGATTCTATTTGTAGGAAATGGCCATAATGGGAAAATTTATAGACTTCAAGAAGATCTGTAGTTGCATAGAGCATAGAGCAAGCTTGATTGTGCTCCATATCCATGATGGAATGAATAGCAGCCCTCTTGGAGACACACTACCAGCTATAGGAAGTCACTGGATGGCTTTAAGTAGAGAAGCGATATGATCTGACATTTTAACAGCATCACTCTGGCTGCTGTGCCAGGAGTAGACAGTAAGTAGGCAGGAGGAGCAGAAAAACCAGGGACAGGGGCACTGGTCCCAAGTGGCTGCAGTGGAACTAGTGCAACATGGTCAAACCGGAGATGTATTTATAGACAGGATTTGCTGATGGATTGATGGGAGTGATAGAAAAAGAAGAACCAATGATGACTCCAAGGTTTTGGGCTCAGGAAGCTGGAAGAATGGAATTGTCATTAACTGAGATGGGAAAGGGGAGGAGCATGTTTAGGCAGGAACATTAGGAGGTTAGGTTTAGGTATTTACTAGATATAAAAGCAGAGAAGTCCCACAGGCTGTGGTTATATGGGTCTGGAATTCTGGAAAGCATTCTAAATTGGAAATATATATATAGCCAGTGACTGGAACACCATAATGACTGAAATGACCGGTTTCTATGACACCCACTGTAGCCAGTGAACCACCGGATCAGAGGGTGGGGCCGGCCGGCCAACCTCCTGCAGCCCCTTCCCCCAGCCAGCCAACCACCCACAGCCCCTCCCCACAGCTGGCCCCACCCATAATCAGCCCCCACCAACCTGATTGGCCCACGGTCTCTCCTCCCAGCCAGCTCTGCCCCTCCCCCACCCCAACCAGGGGCAGAGCCCGCTGGCCAATTGCCCTCAGCCCCTCCCCCCAGCTGGCCTAGCCCTGATAGGCCAATTAGGGTGGGCCAGCCGGCCAACCTCCCACTGTCTCCTCCTCCCAACAGGCCTGGCCCCGATCCGCCCTGATTTGGGCCGGGCCAGCCGGACCCCACCTGTGCACAAATTCATGCACTGGGTCTCTAGTATGTATATATTAGTGTATGGATAGTATATAGAGCAAGAGACTGGATGAAATCAGCAAAGGAATTGGTGTATCTAGGAATGAGAAGAGACCTTTAGACTTTGACATTAAGAGTTTGAGAGACCAAGGCGGAAACAACAATGAAGACTGAGAAAGAGCTGCCAGGAAGAGAACCAGAAGAGTCCTGGAAACCTAGTGAGGAAAGTGCTTCAAGTGAAGTGTTTCACAGTGATCAGCGGTATTAAATGATGCTGATGGGTTCAATGAGATGAGAACTGACTGTTGGATTTGGTAATATGGAAGTCATGGATGACCTTGACAAGAGCAGCTTTGGAGAAGTAAGAGTTAAATCCTGATCCCAGTGGGCTCAACAAATGGGGGGAGACAAACCCAAGGCAGTGATTGTAGATAATTCTTTGCTATAACGATAAGGAGAGAGCCCCCTGATCAGATAGCTCAGTTGGTTATAGCACCATCCTGATGCGCCAAGATTTCAGCTTTGGTCCCTGATCAGGGCACATACAAGAATCAACCAATGAATGCATAAATAAGTGAAACAAGTCTCTCTCTCTCTCTCTCTCTCTCTCTCATCAATCAATAAATAAATCATCCTTTTAAAAAAAGTTAAGAAGACAGAGGGGATAGTAGCCACAGGTAGCAGTGAAATCAAGAGGGGTTATTTTGGAGATGGAAGAACATGTCTTTATATTAAAACTGAATAGAGGGGGGATATAGGTGCAGGAGACAGAAATGAGAATCCTGAGTGGACAAAAGTGGATAGGACATGACGCATGTGTGGAAAGTGGGCCTCGATTGAGAGCATGGACAGTTTATCTGCAGTAGTTAGAAGACAGGCCAGAGGGCGTGGGTACAGTCACAAATAGGTAGATTGTTTCGAAAAATTATCCCAAGATTTGGATATAAGCAGATTAGTTTTTTTTGATGGTTTGTTTGTTTGTTTGTTTTCTGACTAGGTACTTCTTAATGAAGAGCTGTACTCTGTCCAACAGGCTTTCTGGGGATTATCTGATTTTCTAGGGGCAGGTACCTGTGCTTGACTTTCTATTTACTATTAACTATGATATTTTATAACTCTGTTCTTATAGAAAATTTATGGCAATGCAAATAGTTGTTGTCTGAGAGAAATACAAATGACTTCTGTCCTATGGGAAAGATAGTGTCACAGTTTGTTTATTTATTTGCCTGGTAGGGTATTAACCAGCTTTGTATCTAACCCAGCAATCTTATTTTAATACTAGAGGCCCGATGTATGAAATTCGTGCAAGAGTAGGCCTTCCTTCCCCTGGCTGCTGGCACCGGCTTCCCTCTGATACCTGGGACCATGCTTCCCTCTGGCCGCCGGTAGGCACCCGGACCTGAGCTTCCCTCACAGCCTGGACTTCATCCAGAAGGTCGTCCAGAAGGACATCCGGTCTAATTAGCATATTATACTTTTATTATTCTATATTTTTAAAGCACTTTTCCTTATGAAATATATCAACTTTTCCTCGTATGCTCTTTGCACCAACTTTATCATTTTACTGGTTCCTTAGTTAGTTAATAAAACTCAGACACATGCTTATTCTATATTTATATGAGTCTTGATTTTAACTTTTTTGAAAATTGTATTATGTCAAGGAAGGTATAGTAGTGGGGGTTTGTGGACAGTCTCTTCTGGTTACTTCTGTTTTCTTAGCAAATAAGGATACAAAGGTATGAACTGAGAGTGAGAATGAGGAGGAAATTTGGGGGGGAGGTTTGAGAGTGATGAAGAAGATATAAAGAGACTTTTAGGAGAGGGGGAAAGTGAGGGGGAATACAGTATGACTGCTGAGCAATGTAAGGCCACTGGAGGTTAGTCGTCATGGGTTTTAATTGCTCTGTCAGCCTGCCACAGCCATACCTGTAGGCATGGGATAGGCAGGTGAGATTTAATCAGGTTTGAGGTTATGGTAAGTGAGCACAACAAAGAAAATGGAACAAGGGAGTTGTAGCCAGCAAGAGCATAATTATGGTGTGGAGTAGGGAAAGGGAGACTGAGGACATGAGGCAGTAAGGACAGTCCGAGGTGGTAGGCTCAATAGCTTGTCAGTCCCATTAAGGAGACGGGTTGTTAGGATTGCTTTTCTCTTGCTGGAAAGGTGGAGGTGGTGGTTGGATAGTGGTATGCTTGCAATTGTAATCATGATGGGGGCAGTGCGATGCAATATTTATTAGAGCCAAGAAGTGAATGAGAGCCCTGGCTGGTGTGCTCAGTGGTTAGAGTGTTGGCCTATGCACCAAGGAGTCTCAGGTTCGATTCCTAGTCAAGAACACGTACCTACATTGCAGGCTCGATTCCTGACCCTGGTTGGGGTGAGTCTGGAAGGCAACCAATTGATGTGTCTCTCTTATATTTTTTTTCTTTGTCTCTCTCATATTGATGTTTCTCTCTCTCCCTCTTCCTCCCCCTCTACCCCTCCCTTCCACTCTCTCTAAAAATCAGTGGAAATAATATCCTCTGGTGAGGATTAAAAAATAATAGAAAAAAAAAAGTGAATGGAAGGATGAAAAGAAAAGCCACAAATATGACTGAAAGGGAAGAGATATTGGAAGTAACTCAAACAGGAAATGACATAATGGTGGTTTAGTCCTAATTTGTGTAGTCAAAGGGAGTGAAAGGTTAAGAAAAGAGGTTCATTTACAAGTCAAGATTCCAGAGACTGTGAGCAGGAATAAAAACTAGAGCACATGCCTGGCTAGTGTGGCTCAGTGGTTGAGCTGTGACCTATGAATCAGGTCATAGTTCAATTCCAGTCAGAACACATGCCTGGGTTGCAGGCTCAATCCCCAGTAGGGCACATGCAGGAGGCAGCTGATCAATGATTCTCTTTCATCTTTAATGTTTCTATCTCTCTCCCTCTCCCTTCCTCTTGGAAAAAAAAGAAAAATCCTATATAATAAAAGCCTAATATGCAAATTGTCCCCTCACCCGGGAGTTCGACCGCTCACTATGATGTGTGCTGACCACCAGGAGGCAGCAGGGAACATGGCAGGTGTCAATGGCGCTGCTCTGGCAGCAGGTGGTAGTGGAGGCACTGCTGGCCCTAATGGGCCCTGAGGAGAGTGGTACTGCAGCCAGTGGTGGCGTCAGGGGCAGGGCTGCTGTCCGGTTCCCAGGCACTGAGGGAGCCGGGCGGGGACCCAATGACTCAGGAAGGAGGCAAGCGGTGGCCTGGGGACCCGGATGCTGTCCAGGACCTAGAGGTCAGCTGGGACTTGCCTGTCCATGCCAGACACTTGCACTTTGATTGCTGGCCAGGCCTAGGGCCCGCACCCATGCATGAATTTCATGCACCGGGCCTCTAGTGTATATATATATTTTAAAAACTAGAGCACAAGTGTATTAATCACATTGGAGGGGACCCTAATGAGACAAAAGGGAGGATAATATCAGGAACAAGAAAGAGGAGGAGACATTTTGTTGAAAGCTGTTTAGAGCCCAGGTTAGATCCCATATCACTGAGTTAGGAATCTAGGTTACCTCCTCGGAGTGAACAGGTAAGTGTAGGATAGGACCTTGAAGGATATGGAAGAGATTGGGAGTGGCTGTTATGAGGAGTGAAAGGGATAGACAAAGGAATCAGCGGCAGAGTGGGCGGAGGGGATGTGAGCAGTTGAAGTATTTAAGGGAGGTGAGAGATTATCCCGATTTCCTGTTTCTGTAAATGTGGAAAACACAATAAGCTATTTATATGGGTTCGTTTTTATCACTCACATAGGTTACAAGATTGATCACAGACATTTTACTAGTGTTTGCCATGCTAAGCCCCACAACAGTGGTGCCTTCAAGTTCCTCTGAGCTCCACGTCCAGATCCCCATAGTTACTAGACCTCGCTACTGTGTGTTCTGAGGGAATCCAAAACTTTTTAACTAACGGAAGGCCAAAAGCAATCTCACTTCAGCCTCACTTCACAAAAATTTAACAGCAGTAACTCCACACACACACACACACACACACACACACACACACACACACACACACACACACACACACACACACCACACACACACACACACCCACACACACCCACACACACCCACACACACACACACACACACACACACACCCACACACACACCCCACACGCCTGCTCTGGTGTTTCCTATCTTGATTACCAGCTCAGGCTCCAAGATAGAAAATTCAGAGCCTTTTCATGTCCCTCATTTTCCAATCCAATTAGACACCAATTTCCACGCTGCAAACAGCTCTCAAAGCTTGTCCTTCCTCCTATGAGGATGACTCACAAGCTGTCCAAAATCTTGGAAGGTTTACACATTCCACGTCGGGGCAGGGGGAGTGAGGCCGAGGGAACTAGCTCTCCCAGGCCAAACTTGCACACACACTTGCATGGCGAGGCTCCACAGGGCTCCCAGCCTCTGGTTCTCTTTGTGCGGGAGCTCCCACATCAGCACCTGGGGTCTTGTCTTGAACTGCATCCTAGCCTAGACCTCCACTTTCCTCAGGGTGGTCTCAGTGTCCTTTTCTGCCACTGGGCTATGGTCAGGCACTCCTAGTCTACCCAGACTGGCCCCTGCTCACCCTGGATCCATATGCATATCGATTCACTTCCTACTTCAGTTCTCTACTTGGATGTCTAATAGGCATCTCAGACTTTTTTTAATATATATATTTTTATTGATTTCAGAAAGGAAGGGAGAGGGAGAGAGAGATAGAAACATCAGTGATGAGAGAGAATCATTGATCTGCTGCCTCCTGCACGCCCCACACTAGGAATCGAACCTGCAACCCGACATGTGCCCTCACCGGGAATCAAACCTTGACCTCCTGGTTCATAGGTTGATGCTCAACCACTGAGCTATGCTGGCTGAGCTTGAAGTCGTTCTTTTTTTTTTTTTAATATGTTTTATTGATTTTTTACAGAGAGGAAGGGAGAGGGATAGAGAGTTAGAAACATCGATCAGCTGCTTCCTACACACTCCCCACTGGGTATGTGCCCGCAACCAAGGTACATGCCCTTGACTGGAATCGAACCTGGGACCCTTGAGTCTGCAGGCCGATGCTCTATCCACCGAGCCAAACCAGCGAGGGCTTGAAGTTGTTCTTGATTCTTCTTTTTCTCACAACTCACATCCAATCCACCAGAAACTCCTATTCAGAATCTAGCCACTTGTCACTATCTCTTTCTTGTGGACCAACATTCGCGAGAATAAGACCACCGACTCTAATTAGGTCTTAAACAGCAAGCGAGGATTTATTGAGCTGGCCAGTGACTACAGTTACAGCACCCTCCCGAAGCAGAGGCTGAACTGCAGTGCCTACTATAGGAGTTACATTTTATTATTAAATTCTGTGGAGGCTTAGAGAAAAATGTGTCTTTCAAATTCTGGGCCCCAGTATGGAGGAAACGCTCTTTATTTATACTTTTTCCAGGCCTTTGTCTCCCAAATTTGGAATGAGACTTCCGGCCTTCTGAGAAAGAAGGCCTGTGTGCTGGGAAGGGGCCATGAGACCATATCTCAAGGTCTGGCCTGATGTCAGCACCTTCCTATCTATGTGTTTTAGGAACAGACAGCACAGCATGACCCGTCTGGCCGAAGCGCCAGATATGCAGCCCAGCACATCTTCTCAGACGAGAAGTGGCTCCTGCCCAGTTATTACAGTAGCCACTTAACTGGGTTGTCTACTTCCATTCTTGCCTCCCTCCCTACATTCTATCCGAAGCATAGAGGCCACAGTGACCCTGTTAAACAAAAGTCTAATCTTGTCATTACTTTGCTTACAACTCTCCCATGATTTCAATCTCACACCTCTGAGGACTACACAGTCTGGGTCCCTCTCTCTCTCTCTGACGTCATCTCCTGTTGCTTTTCCCTCACTCACCCTGCTCCAGCCATTCTGAGTGCTTGTCCCCCAGAAATCCACATGGCTCAGTTCTTCCTTCAAACCAGACAGGCCTTCTCTGCCATGTTAGGTAAAATAGTGCTCCTCATTACCCTCTCGTATCTCTTTCCCAAAGGCAACATAAACTCCTTGAGGGGCTTTGTCTTGTCTTCAGTTCATAGTACAGTGCCTGGTACACACTAGGAGCCAGTAAATGAATATGTATTGAAGGAAAGAAAGAATAATGTGATTTTGCATTTCTAGAATAAGGTAACTTACATTTCAGGGAACGATACAAAATGACCAAATGATATAAGGAAGCTTAGAGGCTGTATTTTATTTCACAAATGACCAGACTAAGACCCGCTCAGTCAGTGGTACTATAATGAGACTCCAATCTCCTAAATCCCAGAGCAGTGATCTACTTACCAGGCTGTTTCAGAGCAGGTTTTATCCTCACACAGCAGGTGGGAAACTCGGGCACAGTGCAGCCAGGGACCTGGCCAAAGGCTGTGCTCTTTCATCACACCAGAACCAGAGTTCCCAGTGCCGAATAGTTATAATGGCTCTGAGAGTTTACACTCGAGGATATTTTTTTCATTGATTTTTAGAGAGAATGGAAGGGAGAAAGGAGAGAGGGGAGAAGGAGAGAGAGAGAAAGAGGGAGAGAGAGAGAGAGAGAGAGAGAGAGAGAGAGAGAGAGAGAGAGAAACATTGATGTGAGAGAGACACATCGATTGGTTGCCTCCTGCACATGCCCTGACCGGGGACCAGGGAGGGGATTGAACCTGCAACCTGGGTTGGTGCCTTTGACTGGGAATCGGACCCCCAACCCCTCAGTGCCAGGTGGCAGACTGACATTTTATCGTTGTATCTCACATGGCAAGAGAGCTCTCTGGAGTCCCTTTTATAAGGGCACTAATCCCATTCATGGGCTTCACGTCCCAAAAGCCTCACCTCCTGTTGACATCACAGTGGAGGTTAGGATTTCAATATATGCATTTTGGGGTGACACAAACACTCAGTCTATTGCAGGCTGTCTTGGCCTTGACCAGAGGCCACTAACCCCCCCAGTGCAACCAAGCCAAGGTGTGTCAAGGAAACAGGTTTCGTAGCTCGCTAGGCGACCTACATTCCTGGTTAATTTTTCTTTCCTCTGAAACAACTGGGGTTTACTGCCGGTCAGGCAGAGTAAAGGAGGATAGCAGCCCGCGTGTAAAATTTGTTTCTTTGTTTTTGAACACAAAGAACTCTTTCCTTCTCTCTGTTTTCCCCATAGTACGTGAACCAAGCTCTGTCCCTTGGGTTCTGTACAAACAAATGGAACAGGGTAAGCAAATTGATTTTGTAGTTACAGGCTGTTCCACGTAACTCATTTACAAGGTCAGTGGGGACCACAAGTTACCAAAACAAAGAAGTATGTGATTTAAAATGAGAATCTCTTGATTCATCAGAAACAAGCAAAGACCTTTCGGGGTTTCTAAAAGGCTTATATTCCTGACTCTATCAGGAACACAAAAGCTGGAGGATAAGAGGGGGAAAGTACACGGACTAGAGGATCAAAATAGCAAGTGCTATAAAGAGAGGCCGTGTGGTCCACATCTGCTAGAACTCTGTACCAGCCTCCTCCCTTCACGGCGTCATCACTGACGGGTTTGGGGATCATTCCAGGTTTGGAGGACTTGGAGAAATAAACATGCAATTACAGTTGTGGATATAAAAGTGGTTTCATAGGAATGTTTTTGGAGAGAAGACAGTGGTTTGAAACTGAGAGCATTAACAAGACCTCTCAAGGAAGGGGTGAGGATCCCGGAGAAGAAGGCGGGGCCTAACACAGCCTGGGCCAGCGTGTCTCCATACAGTTACTTACCCCCATGAGCCTCGATTTCCTCTTCTATAAAATGGAGGTAACAAAAGTTTCTACCTCACAGGGTTAATTGAGGAGAATAAATAACTTAAAGCTTGTAAACTTGTCAGTCTGGGTGGTGATGGAAGCCAAGGGTCCTGACACAGGAGAGGGGAGGGGGATGGTAGAGGAGTTTGGGGGCTTATAGGACCCAAGAGATAAAAAGGGCTGGGAAAGAACCATGAGGATTGGATTGGGGTTCGAGAGGCTAGGAGGTAACCCTTTCTTAACCCTGAAAGCCCAAACTGGGAGAAGCCAGGCTGGGCTTTGGGGCTTTGGCTGGCTGTGAGGAGAGGGCTAAAAGAACCAGGAGAAGTGGCCTGACTTGGTTAGTGTGGAAGGAGGGGCAGTGGTGGGCAGGGAGTGGAGGTGAGAGCCGAATGAGTAGTATTCACCAATTTCCATGGTGTAAATACATCCCCCACTGCTGATTTCAAACCACCAACATGATGTCATGTCCCACTGGCTCACAGAATTCCTGAAAATCTAACCATTGGCTCTCTAGGCTCTAGCACCGTAGGGAGCAGGGGAATCAGCACAAGAGCCTCACAGGGTTCAGTGAGGGGGCCTCCCAGTGACCCGAAGGGGGAGAGACAGGACTGGAGGAGGCCCAGTGCTTTCAGCCAAATTGAACAAATTACTTGAATAACAGGAGACTATTTCACTCCCCCAAGTTTCCTAACTGTGTAGAATTTATGCACTGACACTCCCTTGCATTGAGGTGCTATTGTACTAATTAGGTAGGAAAAAACAATTCTTGGTGCACTTGAGAATGGCTGGTTCTGTGTCCTGGGAGGAGGTGGGGGGAGGGGTGACAGGTGGAGAGATACCTGGAAAGGGGGAAGGGGGAAGAGTTTCCTGATAGTCAGGCTCCAAGTACATCCCCCACTGTGTTCCCTGCTCCCAGAAGTTACAGTCCCAGGAAAGAAGACCCGCAGGCCTTCTGCTGGGGGTGCTTTTTAGGTACACTGTATATGAAAAAGTGAAGTGATGAAATTAGTATCACCATAAATAGGAAAGATTCCCAGATTCCAGGACATGCAAGGTCCACTTACTGGATAAATAATGTAGGTAAGTGAAGAATGTGAGTAGTTCCTTTTAATTTTCTGCAAGAGATTTTACCTGTTTCTCCTAAAGCAGTGGTTCTCAACCTTGGCTGCACATTAGAATCTTTTTAAAATCCTGATTTCTGGGCCTCATCCTCCGGAAATTCTGTTTCTTTGTTATGGGGTGGGGCCATAACATTAGTAACAAAGAAACAGAATTTCTGGAGGATGGGGCCCAGAAATCAGGATTTTAAAAAGATTCTAATGTGCAGCCAAGGTTGAGAACCACTGTCCTAAAGGGATCGGGGAAGGGGATTAATTACAGAAGAGATTGGAAAGAGCGTGGGTAAGAAAGCTTGGCTGTAGTATATAGAGCAGAAATATAAGGGAAACACAACCTATTTCAGTCAGTCACTGTGAGGAAACAACTCAAAGTATTACATTTTTAGGGATTATAAAGCAGATTAGGTAAGTCAATGATGTCTCAGTGGAAGTAAAACGTGAAATTTTGGAGCTGAAAGCCAGTCTTCTCTGGTAATCTCCCAGAACGGAGCTAGCATCTCACATGCAGAGTCCTGCGGAAAGGGAAGAAGTCCAAAACACCCCCGTCAGGGGGAGGAGAGCTTTGAAAGAATGTGCAAAAAAGTTGTAAAGGCTGTAAATATTTGCAGCATAAAAAGAGCAGTGAGTGAAAGTTAAAGAATTAAGGATTATTTTTCTCCAACAATAAAATAACATATTACCTAGGAGATCATGTCCTGCTCTTCTGTATTTACAAGGATAACAAGAAAAAACAAACTGCCTGAACATACTTACGTTTTTTAAAAAGTTATCGTAAAAAAGGCAGTTGAACTTAATTGCAAGGAGTTCTAGCTGTCCTTTGGAGGTCTTGAAAGTTGAACAAATCCTCTTTTTTCTTGTTTTTATTTGCTTGGTTTGTTGTTGTTAATCCTTGCAGGGTGGGGGGACTCGGAGAAAAAGAAACAGTGGCCAACTGGTTCTTCCCACACCTTCCCGCATGCTGAACCTAGGTACATGCCCTTCACTGGGAATCGAAACCAAGACTCTTTGGTGCCCCGGCCAACACTCTAATCACTGAGTAACACTGGCCAGGGCTCTCTTTTCTATTAAATTAGTAGTAGCTTTGCCTTAAGATAATAAATTCAGTAAAGGACTTTTCTGGGACTTCCTCTCCCTGTGAACTAGAGCCACTTCTAGGGAAGGGCCCAGAAGTAAAAGAGGCAGGCGACTGTCATTTTAGGCATTTGTTCTGGTTCTACCTCTTGTGGTGTAGGGTAATCATTTCAAGTCTTAGGACCTTATTTCCCATAGTTCCATAATACATTCCTTTGTTAAAATACTTTTGAAAACTTTTCCAGGCACTATTGGAGTAGAAAATGTTTTGTTATAAATTGCTATATAAGCACAAAATATCCCCATACCGTTATTATTTGTAACATGTAATTTTAACTGAATACAAATAAATTTCTCAGTATTACTGGTATCCTCGCATAGCAAACAGGAATTAGACAGAAAAAACAGGAGGTTCAGTTTTATCTGAATTATTTTCTCTTTACTAATGTTTTGTGGACGTGCTATATTTATTAGCAATTTGAAGTGTAAGCTCCCTCGAGCCAGAGTAGCTATGCAACACTTCTTTCCCTAAAGCATTGTAAGACTCCAGCAAAAGCCCATCTGTAAGTATTTATCTAATTTACTTGTGTTTCTTAGAAGACGCTCACTGAGTGAAGTTTTCACTAAGTGGCTAACTCAGTGGTCAAAGTTTTCAACTTTGCTCATTTTTGTGCAGCTCACATGAACAGCAGAATCCTCAAGTCACAGCATCACAAAATATTAGGGCTGGACAAGGCCTTAGAGAGAATCCTGTCCGATCCCCTCATGCGAAACCTGGGCCCAAGGAGGAGAAATGCCCGTCCGGAAGTCATAGCACCAAAACTGCAGAGCACTGGCTCTGTGAATAACTCAGCATGTTTTTGGTGACTTCTGCAAAATTTCAACTTCTGCAAAGTAAGATCAGTTTCCGCATCTCATTCAGTAACATTTAGGCCCATAAAGATCTGTTTGCTTTAATAAAGGTTAAAATTTTAGCTGTCCACCCAGGAAAGAGATTCCCCACCTCCTCAAAAACAAAACAAAACACACACACACACACACACACACACACACACACACACACACTCTACTAGGGGGCAGCAAATGCAACAGGATGCACCTTCACCTCTAATTTTGTCCATTACCACCCCCACCCCCAACAGTAACAGCTACCAATTTTACTTAGTGCCTTACTATGTGTATGTGTTATGTATTATTTATCTTATTCAATCCTTATAACAATGTATCCATCTATAAGTTACATACTATCCCCATTTTATAAAGAAGGAGATTAAGAAATGTGCTCAAGCCCTAACCGGTTTGGCTCAGTGGATAGAGTGTCGGCCTGCGGACTCAAGGTTCCCAGGTTGGATTCTGGTCAAGGGCATGTACCTTGGTTTCAGGCACATCCCCAGTAGGGAGTGTGCAGGAGGCAGCTGATCGATGTTTCTCACTCATCGAGGTTTCTAACTCTCTATCCCTCTCCCTTACTCTCTGTAGAAAATCAATAAAATATATTTTTAAAAAAAAGAAATGTGCTCAAGCCCTTGCAATGGTTCTCAACCTGTGGGTCGTGACCTCTTTGGCGATAGAAGGACCCTTTCACAAGGGTCGCCTAAGACCATCCTGCATATCAGATATTTACATTACGATTCATAACAGTAGCAAAATTACAGTTATGAAGTAGCAACGAAAATAATTTTATGGTTGGGTCACAACATGAGGAACTGTATTTAAAGGGCCAGAAGGTTGAGAGCCACTGCTTTAGAGTATTGATGGACTGAAGAATCTTGGCTTCATTCCTGGTCAAGAGGGCATGTACCTTGGTTGCAGGTTCCCCAGCACTGGTAGGAAACAACCATTCTCTCCCCCCCCCGCCCCCACCTTCTCCCTCCCATTTCTCTCTTCCCCTCCTCCCTCCCTTCCATTTATCTAGAAATAAATGGAAAAATTATCCTCAGGTTAGGAGAAAAAAAATGAAAGAAAGGAAGAAGGGAAGGAAGGAAGGAAGGAAGGAAGGAAGGAAGGAAGGAAGGAAGGAAGGAAGAAGGAAGGAAAGAAGTTCAAGCTACAAAACAAAACAAAACAAAAAAAGCCAAAATCCAAACCAAGGTCATCAGGAATGCAAAACCCTTAAACATATTGTGGTTCCTCAGGGACTATCTGTTTGAATATGAGGCAGTAGGCAGTGAGAGGAAGAAAAATAAAGGTATTTTGTTAATAAATCATATGCAAACAATCCTATCTAATAAAAGAGCAATATGCAAATTGACCATCACTCCAAACACACAAGATGGCTAGCAGGGGAGGGCAGTTGGGGGGGCCAGGCCAGCAGGGGAGGGCAGTTGTGGAACAGGGGGGATCAGGCCAACAGGGGAGGGCAGTTGGGGGGACCAGGCCAGCAGGGGAGGGCAGTTGGGGGGGACCAGGCCAGCAGGGGAGGGCAGTTAGGGGTGATCAGACAGGCAGGCAGGCGATTGGTTGGGAGCCAGTAGTCCTGGATTGTGAGAGGGATCCCAGATTGGAGACGGTGAAGGCTGGGCTGAGGGACACATCCCCCGCCCCGCCCCCCCTCCCGTGCATGAATTTCGTGCACCGGGCCTCTAGTCAAAAAATAAAATGCCTGTTGTTTTTAAATTGCCACCCTGAACCCAATGGTTATTTTATATATATATATATATACTAGAGGCCCGGTGCACAAAAATTTGTGCACTCGCGGGGGGGTGGGGGGGTCCCTCAGCCCGGCCTATGCCCTCTCACAGTCTGGAACCCCCTCGGGAGATAATGACCTGCTGGCTTAGGCCTGCTCCCGGATGGCAGAGAGCAGGCCCAATCCCTAGGTGCAGCCCCTGGTCGGGCTCAGAGCAGGGCTGATTGGGGAGTTGGGGCGCCGCCCCCTGTCATGCACAGAGCAGGGCGGATTGGGAGGTTGCGATGCCACCCTCAGTCACGCTCAGGGTAGGGCCGATTGGGGGGTTGGGCACCGCCCCCTGTCACACTCAAGGCAGGGTTGATGGGGAGGTTGCAGCGCCACCCCCTGTCACGCACAGAGCAGGACCAATCAGGGGGGTTGGGGCTCTGTACCCTGTCACGCACAGAGCAGGGCCCATCAGGGGGTTGGGGAGCTCCCCCCTGTCATGCACAGAGCAGGGCCGATAGGGGAGTTGGGGCACTGCCCCCTGTCACACTGATCCCGGTGCCGGGAGGCGTCTCAGCTCCGCTGATCCCGGTGCTGGGAGGCATATTACCCTTTTACTATATAGGATAGAGGCCTGGTGCACGGATGGGGCCAGCTGGTTTGCCCTGAAGGGTGTCCTGGATCAGGGTGGGAGTCCCCACTGGGGTGCCTCGCCAGCCTGGGTGAGGGGATGATGGCTGTTTGTAGCTGGTCACACACCCTTCAGGGTGGGGGTCCCCACTGGGGTGCCTGGCCAGTCTGGGTGAGGGGATGAGGGCTTTTTTCAGGCTGGCGGGTGACTGAAGCTCCCAACCGCTCCTTTTTTTCTTATTTTTTTATTCTGGGCCAGCTTTAGCTTTGAGGCTTGGCTCCAGCTCTTAGGCCTCCACTGCTGAAAGCAGGTTTCTGGCCTTTGTTTACCTTCTGTATTTGAAACAATGTTGCGATCCTGCTGGCTGAAGCCCTGCGGACTAAAGCAGGTTTCTGGGGTTTTGTTTAGCTTCTATATTTGTAACATAGTTGCTTAGAGTTGCAGCTCAGAGGCCAGCAGCAGCAGGCGGGGAACGTTGGAGTCCTCCGTCACTGAAGCAAGCAAGCCTCATATTCGCTTTAAGCTGCCTGGCTGCCGGTCACCATCTTGGCTGGCAGTTAATTTGCATATTGCCCTGATTAGCCAATGGGAAGGGTAGCGGTCATATGCTAATTACCATGTTTCTCTTTTATTAGATAGGATATATATATATAATTGATTTTTTACACAGAGGACGGGAGAGGGATAGAGAGTCAGAAACATCAATGAGAGAGAAACATCGATCAGCTGCCTCCCACACCCCCCCGACTGGGGATGTGCCCGCAACCAAGGCACATGCACCTGACTGGAATCAAACCTGGGACCCTTCAGTCCACAGGCCGACGCTCTATCCACTGAGCCAAACTGGTTAGGGCCCAATGGTTATTTTTGAGTTCTCATCTTACTTGACCTATTGGCAGCATTTGACACTGCTGATCACTCCTTCCTTGGTTTCTTTCTTTCTTTCTTTCTTTTTTTCTTTTTTAATATATATTTTATTGATTTTTTACAGAGAGGAAGGGAGAGGGATAGACAGTTAGAAACATCAATGAGAGAGAAACATCAATCAGCTGCCTCCTGCACACTTCCTACCAGGGATGTGCCTGCAACCAATGTATATGCCCTTGACCGGAATCAAACTCGGGAACCTTCAGTCTGCAGGCCAATGCTCTATCCACCGAGCCAAACTGGTTAAGGCCTTCCTTGGTTTCTAGGACCTAACACTCTTGGGTTTCCTCCTAACTCACTGGCTGTTCCCTCTACTGTCCTTTTGCTGCTTCTCCCAGAGCTGTCCTTGGTCCTCTTCTATTTCTACACTCCCTCCCTCAGTGATCTCACCCAAAGTCATGACTCTAGGGTGGCATTTAGATGTACATCTCTACCCAGATCTCTCTCCCTTGAAATCCAGACTCTCATACCCCAGTGTGTATTGGCCATCACCACCTACACATGGATATCAACATCTTGACTTGACCCAAAACAAACCCTTGATATCATTCCCCTCCAAGCCTGCACCATTCATAGCCTTTTGCATCTGTTGATGGCAAATCCAGTTCTCAGCCATTCAGGCAAAAAACTCTGGAGTAATTCTTGGCTTCTCTGTCCCTTACATGTGAGCCTTTGGGAAATCATTTTGGCCCTATCTTCAGAATGTGGCCAACTCTAAACACTTTCACCACTTCCTCTGCTACCACTCTGGTCTGAGTCTTCATTATCTCTCAAAAGAATTACCATCACAATGAGTTATCATCTTAAGTTTTCTTCCTGCTTCTACTTGTGCCCTCCTGGAATCTAGTCTCAACACAGTAACCAGAGTGATCTTTTAAAAAAAGGTAATCACTTCTGTGTTTGGAACCCCACATCCCCCGCCACCCCTCCACACACACACCCCACCCCCTCCCCTGTGTCAGAGGAAAAGCCACAGGCCTTGTGGTTTACCAGAAGCTTCAAGATCTGGCTCTCTCCCATCTCCTACTATTCATCTTTTCCAGCCAAACTGGCCTCCCTGCTCTTCCTTCCAAGAACACGCTTGCATCTGCTCCAGCTGCTCACTGTTCCGGGACCACTCTTCTCCCAGAGAGCCACTTGGCTAACCTCTCATGACCTTCAAGTCTTTGTTCAGATCTCATTTATCATGAAGGCAAATCCTGACCATTTTGTTTATATTGCAAGTAATGGAGTCCAAGGTAGCCCTCCCCAAAATACCCCACAGTGGCATATTGATTATTTTGAATTGAAATCCCTTTAGAAGCAGCAGGAGCCAGAGGAGCTCTCAGACTCTCTGTCTAAATGCAGTGAAAAGGCCCTTCCCTGCTGCAGGCGAGCAGGGAAGTAGCAATCCGAGGAACAGCCTTATCAGCGGAAGTAGAGAATCCAGAGCTGAGAAGTCTCTATAAACAAACTTTGTTAACCTTACTAATTTACTGCCCTACCTTACATTCTACTTAAATTCCTTACTCGCCGGAGTCTGCAAGAACTCAAGAAGGGTAGAAGAGGGAATTTCCTCTCCCCGACAGAACCTGCCTTCCACCCCCATTCCTGCTGGAACTCTCATCCCACTTCACTTTGCTCTATATTTTCCTATAGCACTCTACACCTTCCAATGAATTATATAACTTACTCTTTAAAAACATTTTCTTGACAGGGTAGTTGTAACTTTATTGAGGATCTTTTTTATTGATTTCAGAGAGGAAGGGAGAGGGAGAGATAGAAACATCAATGATGAGAGAGAATCATTGATAGGCTGCCTCCTGCAGGCCCCACACTAGGGATTGAGTCCTGCAACCTGGGCATGTGCCCTTGACCGGAGTCGAACCCGGGACCCTTCAGTTCACAGGCTGACACTCTATCCACTGAGCCAAACCAGCTAGTTATTGAGGATCTTTTTAATTAAAATGCTTCACAGTAGAGACCACAGCCTGGAGGGGAGCAGCCTCCTAAATGTTTCCTGCCCAATGACCCATAGATGGAAGCAGAATTGGTTCATTCCCCATCCGCTTCAGGCTAAGGTGTAATGGATGGAAACGGAGACAATGACAAAGAAGAGGCAAGATTGAGGCTCAGTCTTAGAAAAGTCCTAAAGGGCTTCAACTTAAACTAGCTGAAGTTGGTTTTACAGCTGTTCTTCACCCAGTTCCAGCCAACCAGGAATAAATTAATGTTAACATAAAAACATCCAAACCTGTAAAGTATTTTTGTGAGTTTACTTGAGTCAAACTGTTGACAATTGCCAGGAAGCAGTATCTCAATGGATTGGGATAGTGCTCCAGAGAATGGCGGGTTTTTGTTTATTTTTATACATTGCAATCAAAGGAGGGGACATAGGTGGGTTACAAGAAATCCATTGGTGATAGATTAGAGAGGCAGAAGAAAGCAGAGGGAGGGGGGGACCTCTGGGATTGGATAAAAAGTAAAATGATAGACACATACTTAGATGGGTGTGGGATAGCCAACAGTCAACAATTAACATGATAACAATGAAGGAATTTGTGGTATCTGTCCTGGCGCCCAGGCACATTAGGTTATGCCCCAAGGGTTCTGGAAAAAGGGAAGTTACAAGTTACCCAGACATTTCAAGGGTATGTTATTATAGATCAGTGGTTCTCAACCTTCCTAATGCCGCAACCCTTTAATACAGTTCCTCATGTTGTGGTGACCCCCAATTTCATTGTTACAAATTGAATATAATTAAAGCATAGCGATTAATCACAAAAACAATATGTAATTATGTATGTGTTTTCCGATGGTCTTAGGCGACCCCTGTGAAAGGGTCGTTCGACCCCCAAAGGGGTCGTGACCCCCAGGCTGAGAACCACTGTTACAGATGCAAAAAGACTGATAGGCTCAGTGAAGGTAAAGGTTGACCTAGTCAGTGAAGATACCATCCTAGGACATAACTACCCACCATAACTGCTTTTAGTTCAAGTTTAATTTCAGACCATCCTTTGTGGTTACTTTAGGTCTCTGAGTTTGCAAGACCCACGCAGGCCTTCCCTGAGCTTGTCAGGCCAGCATGTGGCCCCTTTCCTCCACATTAATATAGTTTTGCCACCTAAGCTACTGACAACAGTAGCAGCTGTCCAGAAGTTGGGCCTAATTTGTACTAGTTGCCAACATCACAGCTCCCAAAATTGCCAAAGGAGATTTCAGCACAGCTCCTCTACCCTCTCACTCCTCGCAGCGGGAGGGCCAGGCTTCCCTCAGTGATCAGTCCAGCCGGCAGCCTTCATTTACGCTTCTTCTCCTGTTGCTGGTGAACCAAGAGTCTAGGACAGGGATGGGCAAACTTTTTGACTCGAGGGCCACAGTGAGTTCTTAAACTGGACCGGAGGGCCGGAACAAAAGCATGGATGGAGTGTTTGTGTGAACTAATATAAATTCAAAGTAAACATCATTACATAGAAGGGTACGGTCTTTTTTTTTTTAGTTTTATTCATTTAAAACGGGCCGGATCCGGCCGTAGTTTGCCCACGGCTGGTCTAGGAGCTTCTTGCGCTAGCATAACTTAATTTAATTTTTATTATTTTCATTGTCTTTCTTCCCATTCGCTCCATGAGGCAGAGATCTGTCGGTTTTGTTCCCGTACCTATTCCTGATGCCTATTCCTGTTACCGGAAAGGGACCAGGCCCAGAGCAAGTCTGCCTCCGGCTGGCCTAGAGTGTGTGGGTTCTTGACTTCGTGCAGGAAAGATTCCACAATACGCATCTAGGTGATTTCTAGAGGATGTTTATTAAAGCTGGGGACAGTGAAACAAGGAAGGGCCTCGGATAGAAGAAGCAACAGGAGAGCGTAGGTGGGCTGCTCTGGCTCACTGGAGAGTCAGAGTAAAGGGGGCCTTGGAGACAGGTTCACGGGGTTGGCCCCCGAAGGAGCTGCTGCTGCCCAGTGCTCCCCTGGTTGCAAGTCTCTGTGAACCCTGAGAGTCTAAGAGATACATGCCAGTGGGGGAAGAGGGAGAAGGGAAAGGTGCTGATGTGCTCCCAGGAGGGAGAGCGCATACCAGGTCCTGTGTTTTGAGGGTTTTAAAGGCTGGGAGTGTAGGGGAGGTCTTAGGGGAGGGTCTCAATAGAATATTCATTAGCTTTTCTAAGTATGCCCTTTCAGAATCGGGGTCTCTACTGATTGGTCAGTGCCAAGACAACTGGTCCTGGCATCACCCACCTGATTTTGCAGCTTTTTGGGGCCTGAAGCTGAAATACAACTGAAGCCTAGATGCTATTTCTAGGGAGGAAAGGTCAGGGCTCTAAACTGCATGACCAGTAATATGCCAGGGGAGGAAAACCACCTGGGAGTAGGTCTAGCACCAGGTTTGCTCCTTGCTCGGCACCCTGGGCTTTCCGTCTGTATCTGGCTGTGAATTGTTCGCCCAGTTCAACTGTCTCCTCAGTTCCCCCTTCCACTCGCCAAGAAATTTTCCTAGATTCTCACTATCCTGCCTCATTCCTAAGTACCTAGAAACTGTGCTGAGTTTGTTTGTGGAATGAATAAAAAAAAAAAGTGGAATTAAGACTAAAATATTTAGCAACAGACTAAAATGTTAGTTTTTCCAAATTTCAAAATACCTGCCACACAAAGGAATTCAATAAGCATTTGATGAATAAACTATGTACTGTAATCTCTGTACATATTTCCAAAGCATCCATTTTGTGTGTATGAGTTGGAGTCCATTCAAGTTCTGCCTATTCAGTATCCAAAACCCATTTTTGCTTTCATTTTGCCTTTTCCTATTTCAGGAAAAAACCCTTTAACTTACATACTGTATAGCAATCACTATTGTTCCCTGAATATTTCCATAAACGATTACCCAGAGCTGGTTAAGGAACTTAAAAGCTAAGATAACATGGCGAAGTTGCAGAGAAAGAAAAACAATGGAAATAAAGGATGCTAAAGCCAGGGCAGGGGAAGCTTTCTCCTAATCCCACTAGTTCTTCTGGCTGCTCGAATAATTCAAATGACATACAGCTAATTAACAGGAGAAAACAACATTTTAATACAAGTGCACGGAGGAATTCACCTAAGCATGAAAATTCCAAAAACAGTGAGGCAAAATGAGGTATGTACGCCATTTAAACTGAAGGTAGGTTGGCAATTCACTGGTAGATGAGAAAAGAGCAAACATTTGTCAAACAAATTCTTATAGAAAAAAAATGAGACACAGAGGGGAATCTAGCAAAAAAGCTTTTTGCTTTGATCCTCCCTGCTTGTCCCACTTTCCCCCCATCACCTGAGGATAGATCTATTAATTTGACAGAGAGAGAGAGAGAGAGAGAGAGAGAGAGAGAAAGAAACAATCAGCTGTCTTCCATATGTTCCCAGACCAGGATGAATCTGACACCTTTTGGTGTACTGGATTACACTCCAACCAACTGAGCCACCAGGTCAGGGCAACACACTTAATGTTTCTTTTTCTTTTTTAATAAAAATATTTTTATTGATTTCAGAGAGGAGGGGAGAGGAAGAAACGTCAATGATTAGAGAATCATTGATCAGCTGCCTCCTGCACGCCCCCTACTGGGGATGAGCCTGCACCTGGGCATGTGCCCCAGACCAGAATCCAACCGGGACCCTTCAGCCTGCAGATTGATGCTCTATACACTGAGCCAAACCAGTTAGGGCAACACACTTAATGTTTCTGTGCTAAGGTGAATATGCTAAGATTCCCTTCCAGAAGCAGGTTTTGCTATCTGAATCCCTTTAGGCAGATGAGAGGAGGTAAAAACCCTTCTTGAGTCTGTTGGGCTTTAATTATTTTCAGCTGGAAATAATTTGGATGAGGGTGGCACATTCTGGGGAGACTCACTCCTGAGGGCCAGCAGGGACAGTCTGAGTGGTGTATTTCCCATGAGTCAGCACAAGGTAGTGAGGGCATAAGGGCAGCTCCACCAGACCAGCTGTGTTCAACTGGTTTAATTCCTGAGTCCTCGTTTCCTCACCTGTGAAATGGGGATAACTCAGTTTGTTGCACGGATGAAGTGTGATTAATACAGTGTAAAACACCTGCTCCTCTGCACAGTAAGCAATCAAAAATTGGAAGCTATTATTATAATGAACTAAAAAACACACACAACAACAACCAGCTTTTGCACCAAGTGGAAAGAGATTGTTGTTAGGAACGAAAAGGTTCATTTAAAGAGTATCTTTATTGTTGAAAGTATTGAAAAGGTTCATTTGCTAAAGGAAACAGGAAAATGAGTAAGGAAACGTAACCCAAAAGGTGAGATTTCAGGCTGGCTGGTGGTCATGAAGGCCTGGAAAGGGCAACGGGCCTCTCTGGCTGTGTGTGTGTGTGTGTTGTGATGTTTTTATTGATTTTAGAGAGAGGAAGCGATAGAAACATGTGTGTGTGTGTGTGTGTGTGTGTGTGTGTGTGTGTGTGTGTGTGTGTGTGTGTGTTGTGATGTTTTTATTGATTTTAGAGAGAGGAAGCGATAGAAACATCTATTGGCTGCCTCCTGCGCGCCCTACCGGGGATCGAGGCCGCAACCCGAGCACGTGCCCTGACCGGGAATGGAATCGCGACCACGAGGGTCAGGGGAGGACGCTCAGCCACTGAGCCCCACCCCGGGGCCAAGCCATCGCTCTCGGAAACCCCTCCGCCTGCACCGGAGACTGAGGCCACGCGGACCGTCCTCCGGGGGCGCCCGCCCCGCCGAGGTTCGGCACCGGACGCCCGTCACCCTCCCACGGAGCACAGCGCGGCCTCTGCGCCTTCCGGCTCCTTCCAGTCTCCATCCCTTCCCCCTCCTCCGGCCCCGGGAGTCTCCTCCCCTTCCTGGTTCCTCCGGCTCCTTCCTAAGAGTTTGGTTTGAACTTTTGAACTCACCAATCAGCGCCCGGTGCCCACCCCCTCTCAGCCCGCCCTTGTGGGGCGGGGCGCCCGGCCAGGTGCCGCGCAGCTGGAGGCGGGGCCCTGGGGCCGGGCGGGGTTCGGGCCCGCCCCCCGACGGGCGGTGGGTATATAGGGTGCAGCGGGCGGCTGTCGGGCCACTTCTCCCCCGGATTCCTTGGTAATCTGTCAGTGGGAGGTCCTTGTTCCCGGTCCCTCGCATTTTTCAGCCCCGCCGAGCCCTACAAGTCTCAGCTATGGTGAGTGTGGAGGTGGGGGTGCGCGGGTGGGGGTCCCCGGGCGGCGGCATGTGGGGCGGGGAGAGGGAGCCATCCGCGCGAGCGGCGGGACCGGGCTGCACGTGGGGCCGCATCCCGGAAGCCTCCCGCAAACTGGCTTCTGGAGACGGGGCTGGGGAAGTTGAGTTCGCCGGGCGGACTCCTCCGGGGGCTGGAAGGCGCGGCCCGGCCGCTGCCCTCGGTGGGAGCGGAAAGCCCTCTTGATCCCGGAGAGAGGGTGTCGTCCCAGAGCCCGCCGTCGCCCAAGGACGGCGAGGGAGCCTTCCCGGCGGCTCCCCAGGGCTCGGGGAAGCTGGAGCCCCTCCTTCCCGTTTCCCCAATGACCTCACCTTCCCTTGCGCAGTGGGAGCACCTGGGGCACCGCGTGCGCTTCCGCTCGGAAGGTGCAAACGCCCGCTGCCCCCCCTCGGCGCCCTGTGACTCGCTGCTGAGTCACCTGTGGCCGGGCTCCGGGGAGGCGCCCACTGCACCAATCCACCTGGAGGCTGGCGGCGGGCTCCTCCCCGCTGGGTCCAGCCCTGCATTTCTGGTGCTCAGAGGGCTGTTTATAGCTTAAGCCAGCCTGTTAAAAACAAGCCCATGAAAGGATATTTTCTTGTAAAACCACAGAGTCACTAGTACTGACGATGTATTTGTAGTTTTAAAGAAACATGGAACTGTACACACAGCTTGCGTATTTTCTATGTAACTTCCAGAGGTGTTGAAAACAACTAAGAGAGCCTCTGTTGGTCTACAATAAGCCATGTTTTAAAACCAGTATTTATGTATCAAATGTTTTAAAACAGTATCGTTAAAAAAGAAGAAACAGTATCTTTAAAAAAGAATGGCCGGCAAGTTACATTCTTGGGAGATTACCACAGTTACCAAAAGTATGTCTGACTGTAACAACTTGCTTGAATGCTTTCATCAAGCAAACCCCCAAATACTGGTAAAAGTGTACTTCAGAAATCACTCTTTAAAGCAGCGACTTTCAACCAGTGTGCCACAAGAATTTTTAAAACGTGCAATACCTGACTAATTTAGTTAGGGGCACTGGCCTCTTTTCCCTTAGATTCTCAAAAAATATATTTTTCAGTATGCTGCAGAATTTTAGTAATTAGTTTATGTATGCCAGGAGCTGAAAAGGGTTGAAAATCGATGGTTTAAAGGGCAGCAGAGCAGCAGCAGCAGCAGCAGACCTATTTCAACAATAACATGTTAGATGAATAGTTTTTTATATAGGTTGCCAGTTCGATCCCAGGTCGGAATGCATATGGGAGTCAACCAACAAATCGATGTTTCTTCCCCCTTCTCCTCTTCCTCTCTAAAATCAGTCAACAGCCCTGACCAGTTTGGCTCAGTGGATAGAGCGTCGGCCTGCGGACTGAAAGGTCCCGGGTTCAATTCCGGGCAAAGGCATGTACCCTGGTTGCGGGCACATCCCCAGTGGGGGGTGTGCAGGAGGCAGCTGATCGATGTCTCTCTCATCGATGTTTCTGACTCTATCCCTCTCCCTTCCTCTCTGTAAAAAATCAATAAAATATTAAAAAAATAAAATAAAATCAATCAACAAATAAGAGAGACAGTGGCTACTTATCCAGTTAAAGCTAAACTAATTGACTCTATCATCTGTGTAGGTCTGTCCATCTCCCTAGTGGCCATGGGGTAGTGGAGGGCACAATTTAAACAAGGCATCCAGGTCGCCTGTTGAACAATGAAAGAGTTTGGGGGCCCAAAAGGTTGCAGTAGAAGTGTTTCATTAGATGGAGAGTATCTTCTGAGATACTGCATCTCCTTGGATCCGGTTCTGCCGTGAACAGATCTCTGACTCTCCAACTTTCTTGAGCTGTGGCATTTCCAAAGTCTAGTTAAAGGTAAACATGATGCAATGGAAAATAGTCATGGGTTCATTAGAACAGACAACTTCCCTTCTCCCACAGCCCTGGAGCTGGGCGAGTGGGTGCAGGTGACCCCTGAGCTTGCTGATGTGATCAGGGGACCGTGATTGTTTTATGGGGAGTGTAGTGTAGGTGGGAAGGAGGGGACCACAGTTCAAGGTTGTGAGTGATTAGGGTTTTATTATCTCAGGTTATGAAACTAGACTCTTTGAGATCTTAGCTGGTGTTGAATTTTCTTTAACTAGTTTTCTATTAGTGACTTAAAACTTAAAACTCTTATTTGAGGAAAATGGGGGGTATTTATTGTCAACATTTTGAAAGTCCTCTGCCAGTCCCCAAAGTAACTTATACAGTAAACACTCCTTTTTTTGTGTGTGTTTCCCTCTTAAGTCTGTGGGTATAGATATTCATTGCCTTGTTTTACTAAACAGGAATGAATTTAGTAACACTATTTTGTTAAGCAAATAAAGGAAAACATTTTCTCAATAATATTGTTAAACTCTTGAAACTGTAGATTTTCCCCACACTGCCAAAGATATATGTGTACATTTTACTAGGAAACTGCTAATTTCCAAAATTGTTAGTAAAGTCTTGGCTTTTATTTACATGTGTCTCCACCCCACCCAACCTTCCCTCAGTGAAGGGAAAATGTTGTTCCTTAAGAGTAAACTCACAGAGTTAGAAAGCTGCCTCTGACCAGTTTGTAAAATAGAGCTAACCGCTGCTTATCTGGTGCTTTCTCCATGAGTCATATGGCTGCAGTTTGCTGGTTTAAACTGGTTTTAAAGGGAGGGAGAAGCGCTTGTCTTTTATTATTTTTTCTTTATTTATTTTTAAATATTTTTATTGATTTCAGAGAGCAAGGGAAAGGGAGAGAGAGAAACATCAATGATGAAAGAGAATCATTGACCGGCCGCCTCCTGCAAGCCCCCCACTGGAATCCAGCCCACAATCCAGGCATGTGCCCTTGACTGGAATCAAACCCAGGACCTTTCAGTCTGCAGGCCAACGCTCTATCCACTGAGCCAAGCTGGCCAGGGCAAGCTCTTGTCTTTTAAAGAATAGGATTAAAGAGGGACCAGAATGAGCTCAGTAGTTACACAATCTCACAGAATGAATCACGGCTGAAAGATGGATTTTGTGTGCCTTTAAGGGCTCGGCCAGCATATTTTCCAGGAGCTGGGGAATGGACTGCTCTACAGCGGCTTTGTTTTTCTGGGGTGGGAAGAAACCTGACCTTTAATGTGGCTGCAAAGGAAGGGTCTGGTCTGTAGTCTGCCTGATAGTTAATTAACATATCTTTGGTTTTCCCAAGCATTTTTTCTGAATCAGTCTTCCACAGGCTTGATTGTGCAATAGTCCTGGGGCAGGAGTGGCCTTCCGAAAGGTGATTAATCTGTCCTAAAGTTTAATGAGTCATTTTGGTGTGAATCATTCCTAAAAGTCCCATCTGATGTGTCCTATTCTGACATTTTCCTTTTCTTCCTGCCACAGCGTGAGTGCATCTCCATCCATGTTGGCCAGGCTGGTGTCCAGATCGGCAATGCCTGCTGGGAGCTCTACTGCCTGGAACACGGCATCCGGCCCGATGGACAGATGCCAAGTGACAAGACCATTGGCGGGGGAGATGACTCCTTCAACACCTTCTTCGGTGAGACGGGCGCTGGCAAGCACGTGCCCAGGGCAGTGTTTGTAGACCTGGAACCCACAGTCATTGGTGAGTTGATCCCGGGGTCTGGGACAGGAGGTGTGTCCTGGGGGCTCTGTTGAGGCCTTGGGGTTGAGCAGGCTGTGCAGGTTGTTAGTGATGGGCGGCTGCTTTGTTTCGCTTTTGCAGATGAAGTTCGAAATGGCACCTACCGCCAGCTCTTCCACCCTGAGCAGCTGATCACAGGCAAGGAAGATGCTGCCAATAAGTATGCCCGTGGACACTACACCATTGGCAAGGAGATCATTGACCTGGTCCTGGACCGAATTCGGAAACTGGTAAACACAGTACTTTATTTAAAGTGGGGTGAGAGTTTTCTCTTAGAGTTTTAAAGAGAGACCAAACCACAACAGTCATTCCTCGCACACTAAAATAGGCCTTAGGCCCTGGCTGGTGTGGCTCACCTGGTAGAGCATCATCCTGTGCACCAAAAGGTTGCTAGCTCCATTCCCACTCAGGACACATGCCAGGGTGTAGGCTTGATCCCTGGTAGGGGACCTGCAGGAGATAATATATATATTTATATTTTACTGATTTCAGAGAGGAAGGGAGAGGGAGAGAGAGGCAAAAACATCAATGATGAGAGAGAATTGTTGATCAGCTGCCTCCTGCACACCCCATACTGGGGATCGAGCCCGCAACCCAGGCATGTGGCCTGACCAGGAATTGAACTGTGACCTCCTGGTTCATAGGTCGACTCTCAGGCCAATAAAAAATATTCTTAAATTATTTTTTTTTAAAAAAAGGCCTTACTAAATAATTCTATTTCAAAACTAGACAGTCCTGGGTGCGGGACTACTCTTTGGGGTAGGGATGAGAACAATAGGCAGAAGAGCAATGCCTTACAAGGCAGGTTTGGACAATTGCACATTCAGTGAGGGCATTTCACCAGGAGTCAGGGTGAGAACAAGGAGCCTGAGCAGTTTGACTGACACATAAGCCCATTAAACATCCCTGTTCATATTAACCAGTCAGCTTCCCTGCTTCAAGTTGAGACATCCCTTTTTAGGATATCTTAGTCACACTGAATGAGTAGGTGGCTGACTCTGACATGTAACTAAATGATCAAACTTTTAAAAAGAAAAATCTGGCCTGGTGCCTTACGTTGGTACAAAGAGTCAGGGCTGCAGAAGCCAGTATAACACGGATTAGAAATGGCCGACAGTGGAAATGTTGAACAACACGGAAAGTGGAGTTGGGGGAGCTCCCTTATTTTATATATACTAGTATATACTAGAGGCCTGGTACATGAAATTCATGCGCGGGTGCGGTCCCTAGACCTGGCTGACGATGGAAGGGCAGCTGATCTCTGGGCCCTGGGACCCCTGCGTGCGCCCCTTCCGCCTGAGTCATTGGGCCCCTGCCCAGCTCCCTCAGTGTCTGGGAGCCAGGTGGCAGCCCCACCCCCCACTTGCACCCACCTTGGCCTGGTGCCGCCTGCTCACATGCTCCACCATCCCGCCGCGGTCCCACTCTCCTCAGGGCCCATGGGGCCAGCAGTGCCTGTGCTGCTGCCCGCTACCATCACCCTGTCGCCGACGCCCACCATGTTTCACACTGGCCCCTGGTGGTCAGTGCATGTCGTAGCATGTTGTCAAATTCCCGGTCAAGGGGACAATTTGCATATTAGGCTTTTATTATATAGGATTTTTTTTTATTGATTTCAGAGAGGGGGAGAGAGATAGAAACATCAATGATGAGAGAGAATCATTGATCGGCTGCCTCCTTCATGCCCCCCACCAGGGATCGAGCCTGCAACCCAGGCATGTGCCCTTGACCAGAATGGGACCTGAAACCTTCAGTCCGCAGCCTGACACTCTGTCTGCTGAGCCAAACCAGCTAGGGCAGAGCTCCCTTGTTACAGAAGCAAGTATCAATAACTGAAACGAGGAAGGCAATGAGATAGGAACACAAAAAGCAGTAGGCTTGCTTTTCTAATAGAGCTCAGGGTGGTGTGGACTCGCCCTGTGGCAGAGAAATCTTAGGCAATTGTGTTCACATCAATGATGTTGATAACTGTTCTGGGTCATTTTAAGAGTCCTGCAGTCAGCTGACTCTGCTCCTTAGACATGTGGGCAGCTTGTCAGTAATTAACCCAAAATCAAGAATGAGCGCTTGGGTAGACTAGCTTGTTAGCTACTAAGTCCGGCCACAACTGGTCTATTCTAAAAAGAATGGCCTTGATACTTTTCCAGATGTTTATCGTGGTCGCCCCAGCAAAATTGGAGTATTGGTTCCTATGTTTGCAAGTCAAACTTTAGCTACAAGCACTGACTTGGGAATCAGGACCCGCCTTTAGGGACAAATAAACCTAGTAAAAGCCATTGACGGTTTATGAGTGAAGTTCATTAACTACCAAAACCATTGCATTGGTCCTCGGTGTTACTACTGTGTCCATATGCATAAGTAATGGATGTAATTGGTAAACTAGGGTTTGCCCCGTACATTGATCTTATTCAGTGTAGGGATCTACTGGAGAAGTGAGTTCTGAGGGGTTGGTAGAGAATGTCCACAAATCTCAGCACTTTTGAGAAGTAAGGGTTGTCAGCAGAAGACTTTGTTTGAGGGGAGTTGGCTAACCAGAACAGCTTGGTTGACAGTACATCAGCTTTCCTGAAACGGCTGGGCTCTCGGGTAACTAGTGCTTACCGTGCCAGGCACTGTTCCAAGTACTCATGTAGTTCTCAACAGCCTGAGGTAGATTACTATCCTCATTTACTAAATGAGAAAACCGAGATTGAGAAATGAATTTGGTCAAAGTCACACAGCAAGGCCCTAGTAGAGCCAGATCCAGACCCAGCCTGACTCCAATACAAGGGCATTCAGCTTGGCTGTTCTGTCATATTCCAGCTCCGAAAGCCTCTGCCAGGCCTTTGTAAGACAGACATCCATTGTACGGAGCTGGTGGTCCCAGCCCTGCCCTTGGTAGCTCTCCAGCTGATAAGAGTTGCCCTTCATTCGGGAAGAAATTCAAGTGCTGGAGCCAGATATAATAAGCGCCACCATGCTTGCGAAGCAGAAAATGGAGGTCATTTACGTGACATTTTTCATACATAGTTTTAAAATTCCCATTTTCTGTACTTTATATTATAAAAAAAATAAATAGGAAAAAGTACAAAACAAAACAAAAAAAGAGTTGCCCTTGTTCTGCTGTCGCAGCAAGGGCACCAGAGGCCGCCCTTCCAGTCACTGAAACTCGGGCCCGGCATCCATTCCAGACCTCATGATTCCTCTGCCTTCGGAGATGAAAGATTTCATTTTAAAATAGCCTTTTAGAAAAAATAAAATAGCCTTTTAGCAGATGTCCCCTTCCCCCAGGAGTTGATTGTGAAAAGTTTCTCTGAATCACTTAGCACTTTGGAAGCTTTTTGCAACTGCTTTCCTAGCAAATATTCAAAAGATTTTTAAAATCTTGCTCAATGTAGGAATTAAGAGTTAAAGAAGTCACTGCAGCACTCACTGAGGCTAAAATTAATGCTCTTTTTCTTTTCTGACAGGCTGACCAGTGCACAGGCCTTCAGGGCTTCTTGGTTTTCCACAGCTTTGGTGGGGGAACTGGTTCTGGGTTCACCTCCCTGCTGATGGAACGTCTCTCCGTCGATTATGGCAAGAAGTCCAAGCTGGAGTTCTCCATTTACCCGGCCCCCCAGGTCTCCACAGCTGTGGTTGAGCCCTACAACTCCATCCTCACCACCCACACCACCCTGGAGCACTCTGACTGTGCCTTCATGGTTGACAACGAGGCCATCTATGACATCTGTCGTAGAAACCTCGATATTGAGCGCCCAACCTACACTAACCTTAACCGCCTTATTAGCCAGATTGTGTCCTCCATCGCTGCATCCCTCAGGTTTGATGGAGCCCTGAATGTTGATCTGACTGAATTCCAGACCAACCTGGTGCCCTATCCCCGCAACCACTTCCCTCTGGCCACATATGCCCCTGTCATCTCTGCTGAGAAAGCCTACCATGAGCAGCTTACTGTAGCAGAAATCACCAATGCGTGCTTTGAGCCAGCCAACCAGATGGTGAAATGTGACCCTCGCCATGGTAAATACATGGCTTGCTGCCTGTTGTACCGTGGTGACGTGGTCCCCAAAGATGTCAATGCTGCCATTGCCACCATCAAGACCAAGCGCAGCATCCAGTTTGTGGACTGGTGCCCCACTGGCTTCAAAGTTGGCATTAACTACCAGCCTCCCACTGTGGTCCCTGGTGGAGACCTGGCCAAAGTACAGCGAGCTGTGTGTGTGCATGCTGAGCAACACCACAGCTATTGCTGAGGCCTGGGCTCGCCTGGACCACAAGTTTGACCTGATGTATGCCAAGCGTGCCTTTGTCCACTGGTACGTGGGTGAGGGCATGGAGGAAGGAGAGTTTTCTGAGGCCCGTGAGGACATGGCTGCCCTTGAGAAGGATTATGAGGAGGTTGGAGCAGATAGTATTGAGGGAGAGGATGAGGGTGAGGAGTACTAACCTGTCAGCTGCGATGTTACACTCCAGTGTCTTGGGATTGTCTTATTTCTGTTGTTCTGTGAAGTCTATTGTGTCCTAAACTTTGCAATAAAGTTGTTTTCATTTTGAATGTCAAACTGGTTTCTTCTGTTTCACAGTAAATACTTGCCCCTCTTATTCAAGGCCAGTTGGGTGGAGGCTGGCAGACCATCCTGATCATTTGATCAACTTTCCCAGTGGCTTTTGTGTGTGCTGTATTGTGCTAAGTGGTTTGTCCGTTTCACTTAAACCTGATTTGATGAGTGATGATAATCATTTCAGTGAGGCAACAGGCTCAGATTGGGCCACTTTCTCAAACTTTGGCGTGGATGTGTCACCTGTAGCCATTGAAATGCAGATCCAAGCTTTAGGTACTGCATTTTCCAACAAGCTTCCAGCTGATGCTCTTGGTCTACCAAAATTCCAGTAACCAGTCAGACTGCCAAGAGGTATGTCAGTATTTAATAAAACACTTGAATCACATGGGAAAGGCTTTGGAATTGTATTGATAAATTCCATACTTAGCCCTGGGTGGTGGCTCAGTGGTTAGAGCATCAGCCCATGCACCAAAGAGTCATGGGTTCGATTCCTGGTCAAGGGCAGGTACCTGGGTTGCAGATTCATCCCAACCCCTGTCAGGGTGCATGCATGCAGGAGGCAAGCAATCGATGCGTCTCATTGATGTTTCTCCCTACCCCCACTCCCACTTTGAAAAAGCAATGGGGAAAATGTCCTAGGGCAGTGATGGTGAATCTATGACACGCGTATCAGAGGTGACACGCGAACTCATTTTTTTGGTTGATTTTTCTTTGTTAAATGGCATTTAAATAATATAAAATAAATATCAGCTGAAACCGGTTTGGCTCAGTGGATAGAGCATCGGCCTGCGGACTGAGAGGTCCCAGGTTCGATTCCGGTCAAGGGCATGTACCTGGGTTGCGGGCATATCCCCAGTAGGGGATGTGCAGGAGGCAGCTGGTCGATGATTCTCTCTCATCGATGTTTCTGACTCTCTATCTCTCTCCCTTCCTCTCTGTAAAAAATCAATAAAATATATTTTAAAAAAATATAAATAAATAAATAAATATCACAAATATAAATCTTTGTTTTACTATGGTTGCAAATATCAAAAAATTTCTATATGTGACACGGCACCAGAGTTAAGTTAGGGTTTTTCAAAATGCTGACACGCCGAGCTCAAAAGGTTCCCCATCGCTGTCCTAGGGTGAGGATTTAAAAAAAAAAAATTCCGTACTTAGACAAAACCTACAATGGCACATATGTTTGTACTTTACAAATTTGCTGCTTAGAGAAAGTGAAGTTGGCTGAGACAAAATCAGGAGTTACAGGCAGTTGTATGATTGGTACCTGACCCAAGGTATGTCCGGAATGTTTGAAGTAGGGGGCCAAGGAAAATTGAAGAACTGTGTATGTGGGAGAGATTGGAGAGGGGAGAGTTCCCTGATGAGGATCCTCTTCCAAGCACCTGTCAGAAGCGGTGTGGTCCTTAGTTGGGGCAGGAGGGACTATGAGGTAAGGGTGGGGAAGAAGGGGCATTAACGTGAGTGGCTGGGGAGTTGGCGACTGGTACTCCGGTGCCAGTGCTGTGGCCTAGAAGGTTGAGCTGAGCAATGGAAAAGGACAGGATGACCAAAGGGCCAGGGCTCACGCAGAAGGGAGGGGCCTGTGTGGTGCTTGGGCACTGGCCTGGGTGGAAATGCCCCACGAGTGGCAGGAGATGGAGGCCCTGGTGACCCTATTCTGATGGTGCTCAGTTGCCATCTCTCCCCCACTGGTTTTCACCCCTAACCCCTTGCTCACCCCCTGGCTGTTGGAGAAGAGCATCTGAAATGTGCCTGTTCCACCTCCAAGCGCAGAGGGCACAGCTGGAGGTGCTGCACCGTTGTGCTCAGGGAGGGTCTCACCGCATTCACGAGTGCAGCAACCCTGGCCTTACGCCCTTCAGGCCGCCCCATCCTTGAGTACAAGGCCAGCTATTTCTGCTTATCACATGGGACAGAGTCCTCCTGCAGCCCGAGCACAGGCAGTCAGGGATGAAAACGAACCGTGGGTAGGCCGCCAGCGCAGCCACCAGAGGGGCACCCCGAGACCTTCCCGACCTAGGAAATGAATCTGCCGGTTGTCACAGTGTGCGCACTGGAGGAAACGGGACAAGCACGTGAGAAGGAGCAGGTAAGTCATCCGGCCGCAGCTGAGCGTGATGTCCCGTGACACCTGAGAGGCCCATTCTCTGAGCCAGCACTTCCCGAGCACAGCGCCCTGAGAATGGGATTCAGGGCTCCCTGGGCTACGTCCCCCTGGCAGGAGCCGTTCCTCCATTGACCTCAGTAAGCCTTAAGGTAAGTCATTGTCTACATGTGCCAGGTGTGGGAAGGTTGGAGACCTGGAAGCAGCTGCCATGGTGTGGGTGTGAAAGAAGGTGAGGATGCGTTTAGTTGAGAAATAGTCCAGTCCAACAGCCTGGGGAAAAGCAAAGTGCTGGCGGCTGGGAAGGGTTTCTCGCAGGGATGACGTCCCCTCCTGTGTCGGTGACAGTGGGTAGCAGTTAGCCTGCAGCTAAAGACAAATGCAGCCCAAGGTCTAGGCCGCTGCTTTGTGGCTGCCAATCATCCGACCTGCCCTTGAACACGAATGGAAAGGCTGGACTCAGAACTGCAGCCTTTGCTGATGGTGCCGAGGCTCATGGGGATACATGGAGAAAGCCTCAGAGTGCAGGCTCTGAGACCGGCTGCGCAGACACAGGGCTTAGGCTGCCCTCGCCTGCCCTGAGCAGAGAAACAGTCTGCTTCCCGCCACCCCACCCCCACCCCCGGAGGCCACTGGCCACTGAGGGCCCAGCAGGCCCAGCATAGCTGCTTGCAGCTGGGTGAGGAGGAGGGAACGGCTGTGAGGGGCAGTGTGCTGGCCTGTCTACCTGTCATCCTAAGTGTTTGGGGAGCAGCTGGCAAATGCCTCTGCTCCAGGGGAATTGGCCAAGCATCCCGCCGTCTGGACAGAGGCAGCCAGTGGTTCTGAGCTTTGACAGAGCCTGTCTTCAGGCCCCAGACTTCTGGAAGGCGAGCGGCAGGTTGTGGGGGGAAGGGGAGACTGTCAGAGCGGAAGTGTTCCATGATCTTCACCACACCCTGTGAGGAGATGCTTACCCATTTCCACAGCCGGAGAAGTCAAAGCTCAGGGAGATTAAGTATCAGCCTAAGTAAACTGAAATTTGACCCACAACTCTGGTCACATCCCTTGTGGGCCTTTCCAGTGCTGGGTGGGAAGGGCCACATGCTGGGGCGCTTCAGGCCTGAGGCCCACGGGGCCAGCCCTTGGAGCAGCACTGGATGGAGCCAAGCCACAGAACGGAGATCTTGTGATGCCATCGGTTGGTAGATCACCACCCAGGAGCCCATTCTGGTGACAGCACGCTAGTCCAGAGGAGCAAAGCAAGCTGGTCCCCACTCAGACGGTGCCTTCCAGCAAGGGGACTCCATTGTCCCGGCCTCCCTCTGAACGCAGGGAATCCATTCTCAGATCTGGTGCTCACGGGGTCCTTGCAGGGTAGTTGTTACCACCTTCCTGGACTCCTGCTGACGAGACTGCAGCCACAGGGCAGACAGGACAGCTAACACCTGGAGAACCACTACCCTAAGCACAGGGTCCAGGATGGTCTCCTGTCAGCCAAGGACACAAGGTGAAGCTGGCAGATGACCCGGGCAGATGGCTCCAGGCGTCCAATGCCAGGGCGGCTGTCAGGGAGGCAGGGCAGCATAAGGCGGGGAGGACAGACCCGTGTGTCAGGTGGGGAAGGCTCCCACCGCAGCCTCGTGGAGAAAGTCCCCCTTTGCTGACGTCTCATTAACCTGCCCCACTCATTCCAAGAGCCTGTCTCTGAGTCTATTCGTCCTGAGAGCAGATTCTGGGAAAACGGTTCTTTCCTCTTCTGATGCTCCTCGGAGTCTGCGCAGGAGAGACGTACTCATCTCAGCAGCAACGAACCTCACAGAACGAGAGTCATGTGTCCTTTACAGAAAATGCTCTTCAAAAACTCATATCACCACTGCAAGGCTGTTTTTCTCTCTTTTAAAAAACGAGAACAAGCCCTGGCCTGTGTGGCTCCGTTGGTTGGGCGTTGTCCTGGGCACCAAAAGGTTGCTGGTCACATTCCTGGTCAGGGCACATGCCGGGTTGAGGGCCCCTAGAGGGCGTGCAGGAGGCAGCTGATCCACGTTCTCTCACGCACACCCATGCTTCTTTCTCTCTCTCTCTCCCCACTTTCTGTTTCTCTAAAAATCAATTTTAAAAATCTTTAAAAAAAATAAAAAATGCGAACACAATATTAAGCTTTCCTAATTACACAAGAGTTTTGTCTACATTCACAAATTAATTTAATTCGTTGGGGTGGATATTAAGTCAGTCTCACTGCTGTCACCTCCCTCTCTTCTTCCCAAATCTCACTTGGCTCACAGGAGAGGTCTAGCCCGACGGTAAACTGATACTGAAATGCCCCCGGCCAAAGCAGTCATGTCCAATTATGCTCTAATGACAGTCATTTCCGTTTTTTAGTTTTATTCACTCATTATTTTGGGGAAAACCTATTTGGTGCCAGTCACTGTGCCAGGTACTACGGGGAGTATATTGTGTTTCTTGGTCCCCTCAGACCATAGAGACAGGTCATATAGGCACAACCCTAATTCAAGGCGGCAGACGCCACAGGTCAGGAGAGGTGGTCACATGTAGCAGCCACTATTGCATGTCTGCCCCGAAGCCATCCCAGCTGGCTGTTTTACCTGCCAACACAACCAGCTCTGTCCAGGTGTTGTGACCAAGTGCGTCAGGAGAGGCTGGGCCCCCCACCAACAGGATGAATTTAGCCTAAGGCTTAGGCCCTAAGCTGAGCAAGGAAATTCCTTGCCAGGGATAGGTTAAGCATCCAGCATGTGATGCAATTAGGGAAATGAGAGGTGAGGTACTGTCTGCTGGCTGGGGGCTGTGGGGGTGGGGGGAGGGGTGGGTGTTCTTGGAAAAATTTTCTTGCTCTTAAAAAGGAATGCAGGGGCTGAAACCGGTTTGGCTCAGTGGATAGAGCGTTGGCCTGCGGACTGAAAGGTCCCAGGTTCGATTCCGGTCAAGGGCATGTACCTTGGTTGCGGGCACATCCCCAGTGGGGAGTGTGCAGGAGGCAGCTGGTCGATGTTTCTCTCTCATCGATGTTTCTAACTCTCTATCTCTCTCCTTTCCTCTCTGTAAAAAAAACTCAATAAAAAAATATATAAAAATATATATATGTTAAAAAAAAAAAAAGGAATGCAGGGAAAGGATTCTCTGATTTGCAGCCCTGGGTAATACTGTGTGTGCACAAGATTCTTGAAGTTGCCGTAGTCATCTTATGACCACGAGGAGACAAAGGATGAGGACAGAAGCTAACACTGAGCGTGACACAGCAGAAGGATGAAAAGGACCTGGGTCCTTGATGGGATGTTGAACCCCTGAACCATCCCGGAACCATCTAGCCCCGAAACTCCCCTGCCTCTGGGTTTCCCATTATGTGAGATTATAAATCTCCTTGCTGTTTAGGTCATTTTGAGCTGGGTCTTCTATTGCCTCCTGCCAAAAGCATTCTAACTAATATAAAAGCCTTACGTGGTAATGTGATGATTCATAGAAACGTTTAGTAAAATAATAACAAAAATATTAAGACCCTTTAAACCTGTGTAGCCCTTTGAGTGCAAACATTGCCCCCTTCCTCTCCTCCGTTTTTGGCCTCCTTCCGGCCGCAGTTCCTAGTCATACAAACTGATCTGCTTCTTGTCAGTGTTTCCAGGAGTCTTGGTTGAGCTTAAACTGTAAGTTGAAAGCACACAGAGAACACTGATGGCCCGAAAAACGTCCCCTCTTCCCTTTTACATGCACCTGCGAATGGAGCCGGAGTCTGATCTGTGAAGGACTAAGGGCACAGAGCACGCCGCCCCCTCCCCTGCGCCCCTCCCTGCCTCCCTACCCGGGCAACACACACACACACACACACACACACACACACACACACACACACACGCACACGCACACCAGGAAGCCTGCCCTGACCCCAGGGCGGTCCCAGATCTTCCAAAGCCCACAGAGCTATGTGCTGCTCTTGCAGACAAGGAGGTGGTGCCAGGTGACTTGGGACAAGAACCAGACCAGATTTTGGGGACTCCAGAGTGTGAATAAAGGTCACCTGACTGGCTGTACCTGTGTGGGGGCACTTGGGTCCTTGAGAGGAGAAAGCCTGAGGGATTTTCTCCTTTTCTGGCCCATTTGGTTTTTCTACTTTTCCTCCCTTCTCCCCTCTCTACCCCAGCCCTCATCTGCCCTTCCCTCCCCTTCCATTTCTCTCCCCCACCTTCCTCACTCATCTCCCGCTTCCCCATCTCCATGTCCTCTTTCACCTCCCCTCCTTCCAGCCAATGCTCTGCTGAGAGAGTTCACCTGGAGAGTGAGGGAACAGCTAACAGAGGGCCAATTGTCAGGCCTGGCCGGCTGGGAGGCCCACTGGCCCTGGCTGGGCCCGGTGTCAGGCAAGGGCCTGTGTGGCCTGCAAGAGAGGGCAGGCAGGGCAGTTTGTAGGGCATCAGACTCTTTGAACTCGTCTGTTGGGCTGTCACCCGGCCTCTCCCTGCAGGAGCTGGGATGAGATGGATGGCAGTGTCCTGATTGCAGAAAACAGTCTCCTGTTTCTTCTCGCTCAGGCCCTGGCCTGGATAGGGAGGGGTGACCAAGGTTCCTCTAACAGGGACCGTGAGCCGGGGCCCTATCTCTCCACAGCCCCCTGAACTGTAAGGAGTACCTCCCATCTCAGCATCTTCCTTAGGAAAAGGAGGGAGGGGTGCCTGGGGATCCCAGAGTCTCCCTGGGACCTGCTGTAACTTGCTGGGGTTCCAGGCTGAAGGGCTCATGGCAGTTGTGTAGAAGGAGGGGGTGGGGGGAGGAAGTCTGCCATGTGGGCCAGCATAAAGTCTGCCTCTCTCACCTGGCCGGTGTGGCTCAGTGGTTGAGTGTTGACCCATGAACCAGGAAGTCACAGTTCGATTCCAGTCAGGGCACATGGCTGTGTGCAGGAGGCAGCCGATTGACGTTTCTCAATCATTGAAGTTTCTCTCTCCCTCTCCCTTCCTCTCTGAAATCAATAAAAACATATTTTAAAAAAACAATAAAGACCGCCTCTCCCCTGGGCAATCAATCCTAGAAAGTGGAGCTGGGGAGGAAATGCCTCCCTCCTTGGACTCCCTGACTGTGGTCCACTCTGAGCACGGACCCTTCAACGGGGATGAGACCACATGGGTGCTTCAGCTCGCACCATCCCAACACAGGCTGCCTCCCCTCCCCTCCCCTCCCCACCCTACCTCCCCTTCTGGGTAGGGACCGCCTCTCATTCCCACCGGAGGATCCTGGGGCACCGCCTTGTGAAAGAAGAGCTGAAAGCTCCCGGGGCCAGTGCTCTCAGACCCCTCACAGCCTTTAACAAATGTTTTCTTTATTACCCACGTCCTGCCCGGGAAGAGCGTCAGAGATGGTTTAATCTAAGCCCTTTTTTTTTACCAACGAGGAAAGCAAGGCCCACTGACTGGCCCTAGCCTGGGACTAAGTTCCTTGCACACCTTACGCCGGAAGGTGAAGAGAAACCCTCAGCAGGCACAGTCTCCTCCGAGCCCCGAGGAATCAAGTGGGGGCCAGGGTGAGAACCCCGGGTGCCGTTCCGATAAGTGATGTCACTCACTCGGCAACTACTCCTTCTCGGTCTCACTCACCCAGTAACCAGGCCATTGCCTGTGGCAGGACTGGAGACTGTGGACAGAGCACAGGGCAGGGGGGAGCTGAGGACGGATTTTGCTCTCCTTTCCTGGTTTTCGGCTTCTGGATGTGGGGGCAGAGGAGGCTCCTAAAGCCACGGGGAGAATAACCAGGGCTCTGAAAGCCTAACGCCAGTGCTGCTGTTCTATTTCACATGCCCTTAGGTAATGCTCCTCGTTTGTAAAAAGGAGGTCATAATTTTGAAGCATCCTCCAAATTCCAACGTTCCTTTTGCTTTGAGTCTTAAATACAAGCCTGGGTGCAAACTGCAGACATATCGTTCTGGCTTCTGGCCAGAAGGTGGCAGCAACACATCGCTCTTTATTTTCCACATTGACAACCAGGGGAAAGATTTTTTTCAGGTGCCTCAGTTTAATCAACGTTTATTTGACCAAGGTCCTGTGCTAGACACCACGATACAGAGGCGAACAAGACCTGATTACTGCGCTCAGAGATTATATTGTCAGACCCTGCTGGTGCTCAGTGGATAGAGCTTTGGCCCAGTCAATGGCACATGCACACACCTGGATCCCCAAGCCCTGGTTGGGGCATGTGGGAGACAACCAATCAATATGTATCTCTCATATCAACGTTTCGCTCTCTTTCTCCCCCTCCCCTTCCCTTCCCTCTAAAATCATTGGAAAAAATACCCTTGGATGAGAATTAACAAAAACAAAGATCATATTGTCAGGGAGGGAAGAGTCAGACATATAAACAGATTACTAGCTTACTAGCTGTGTGACCTGGGTCAAGTTGTTTAACCTCTAAGTGCCTCAGTTTCTTCAACTTTAAAATGGGAATAGTAGCCGAAACCGGTTTGGCTAGTGGATAGAGCGTCGGCCTGTGGACTGAAAGGTCCCAGGTTCGATTCCGGTCAAGGGCATGTACCTGGGTTGTGGGCACATCCCCAGTAGGAGATGTGCAGGAGGCGGCTGATCGATGTTTCTCTCTCATCGATGTTTCTAACTCTCTATCCCTCTCTCTTCCTCTCTGTAAAAAATCAATAAAATATATTTTAAAAAAAAAAGGGAATAGAATAGTACCTATGGATAGGGTTATTGTGAAGATTAAAAGTGGTAACACATGTAACATGTTGGCCATTACATAAAATACAGTGAGAGAAGTGATGAGATAGAAAAGATACCCAGAGTGTTCCTTAACTGGGAGAAGTGGAACCCCAAAATGGAGACAGTGGGGAAAGAGTTCTACTCTGGTGGAGCCACTCTGCCAGTGGGGACCCAGCTGGACCGGCCTGGGAGAGCCCGTTTGAATGGAGCTGGACCCCTGGCTGAAGCTCTTCCTGCTCCCACAGGCCCAGAGCACAAACACCGGCAGGGCCTGCCCTCCCGGAGAGGGAGCTGCCATTAGCTTAGTGTGCAGCCTCAGACAGGCAACTTGGTCCCGCTGAGCTTCAGGTCCTACCTGTGACGGGGAAGGGGATCATGGGAGCCAAGGAACGGGACTGAGGTCCACATCTCGGACACTGTGGGGAGAGCGGTGAAGTCAGCCAATTCAGGAGCATCCGGGACAGGGAGCTAAGGACGCAGAGGAAGCACTGGAAGGGCAAAGAGATCTTAGGGAGCACACTGCATTTTCCCCAGTGTGTGGAGTGGAGGCTGGGCCAGTCTTAGACCTCAAGGGTCAGGGAGACCCCAGCTGACACTTAGTTACAAGTCCTTAAGGTTGTGTCCTTGCTCCTCTGTGTCTGTTTCCTCTCTGTCACATGGGAGAGGAAGAAGACAATCAACAGTGTTGCGCACCCACTAACTGTCTTACGTACAACAGCTCATACAGAGCTCACAACCCTGGGAGGAGGGAGTCATCCTTCCAATGACACAGATGAAAAAACTGAAGCTCAGAGAGGACAGTAACTTGCCCAGGGCCATACAGCTCGTCAGTGCCCAGGCTGGTGTCCTGATCTTTTCTCCCCTGACCTTTTCCTTCACCCCCCTTAGCCTCCCTCCCTCAGAAATGCCCTGGGAATCTTCCCATCCATTAACACCCCAGCTCCAGGAACACAAACTCACACAGCCTACCCTCTTGGTGCCTCTTTCCATGTCTTTTTCCTGTGTCTGCTCCTTGGCCGTGTCTGGGAGTCCAGCTATGGACCCCTTCACTCTGCCAACCTCCCACACGCCCCCCCTCGCCCAGCGTTGAGTCCAGGGCCCATCATCATTCGGTTGCACTCTTGCTAGTGACCTAAACTTTGTTTCTCACCTTCCAAGCAAACTTCTGAATGCATCCAATTGCCATTTTTCTCCAAGCCTTCACCAAAGCAGCCAAGGGTGGCAGAAGGAAGAAGGGAAATAACCACACTGGCTAATACTCACAGCTCGTCCCGGGTGCCAAGCGCTAAGTGCTTCACATATTGCAATTCATTTCAGCCTCCGACACGATGAGGGAGGTGCTATCAGCCCCACTTGTGGATAAAGACAGTGGGGTGAACTGAGGTTAAATCACTCACCTACACCCAATGCGTACAGTTAATTAAATTGAGGAGCCTTGATTGAATCCAGGTAACCTGACTTGATCTCAGCGCTCACGTCTTTTTAAAAAATATATATTTTATTGATTTTTCACAGAGAGGAAGGGAGAAGGATAGAGAGTTAGAATCATCGATGAGAGAGAAACACCGATCAGCTACCTCCTGCACACCCCCCACTGGGGATGTGCCTGCAACCAAGGTACATGCCCTTAACTGGAATCGAACCTGGGACCCTTCAGTCCGCAGGCTGACGCTCTATCCACTGAGCCACACCGGTCAGGGCTCAGTGCCCATGTCTTAATCAGTGTACTATCTGCCCCGTGCAGAGGGGATGAGCCACCTTTCCCTCTCCATCAGCCAGCAAATACTTGGCTCCTTCAACCCTGGGCCCAGCACTGCTTGCAGCCACTAGTGCGGATACCTAAAAAAAGAAAATCCGCCCCTGAGGACATGCTGAGAGAGAGAGAAACATCGATCAGTTGCCTTCCATACGTGCCCTCAATGGGAATCAAACTGGCAACCTTTCAGTATACAGGACGATGCTCAACCAGCTGAGCCACCCTGGTTGGGCCAGCGGGGATAATTTAAAAGAAGTCCAGATCCTCACTGCATTAGGGGGCTGACAATATCACTCAGGAGATCAATAATATTAATATTAATAATAATGAAACTAGCTTACATTTTAAAAATATTTTTTAAAAATATTTGTACTGATTTCAGAGAGGAAGGGAGTGGGAGAGAGAGTGATAAAAACATCAACAGCTCTAGCCAGTTTTGCTCAGTGGATAGAGTCGGCCTGCAGACCGAAGAGTCCCAGGTTCGATTCTGGTCAAGGGCACATTCCTGGGTTGCAGGCTCGGTCCAACGTGCGGGAGGCAGCCGATCAATGATTCCCTCATCATTGATGTTTCTATCTCTCTCTTCCTCTCTGAAATCAATAAAAATATATTTTAAAAAACCGCACAAAAAACATCAACAGCTGCCTCCTGCAGGCCCCTACTGGGGATCGAGCCCCCAACCTGGGCATGTGCCCTGACCAGAACCGAACCATGCCCTCCTGGTGTATAGGTCAACGCTCAACCACTGAGTCACCGCGGCCAGGCTTACATTTTCAGCTATTATGTATTATCTAGATATTTTACTTATTCATTTAATCCTCCAAACAACACTATGAGGTGGAAACTACAATTATGCCTATTTTACTGAAGGACATGGAAGAACTTAGTATCAGAACTAAATTCATACAATAGAAAGTATTGAGTCAGATGGGAAGCTTGGCGACTGGATGCCAGAGCCCCAAGTCTTAACTGTGACCCTTCCTACCTTTCTTCCTGCCCCAAGATCTCCTGGGCCTCGCTCTTTCTGAGTAAGTGGGACGAGTCTCCTCTGCTTGCCAGCGGGACTTTCCCCACCGAGGCCCTGACCCTACTCCCTCCACAGCTCCCTGAGCCCTGCTGAGGAGGCCCTGGCCCTACTCCCTCCACAGCTCCCTGAGCCCCACTGAGGAGACCCTGGCCCTACTCCCTCCACAGCTCCCTGAGCCCCGCTGAGGAGACCCTGCTGGCCCTACTCCCTCCACGGCTCCCTGAGCCCCGCTGAGGAGACCCTGGCCCTACTCCCTCCATGGCTCCCTGAGCCCTGCTGAGGAGGCCCTGGCCCTACTCCCTCCACGGCTCCCTGAGCCCCGCTGAGGAGACCCTGGCCCTACTCCCTCCACAGCTCCCTGAGCCCCGCTGAGGAGACCCTGGCCCCCTCACTCTAAGGCATCTGGGGTGTGAGCTGGGAGCTCAAACAGAGGAGGGAATGGGAACTCCAACTGGAACTCCCTGGTCCCAGCCCAAGGGGCCTTTACTCTCAAAGACCCAGGTCTACCAGCAGCTCCTTATAAAGACAGGGTCTGAGCTGGTCCTCCCAGGTCCTGCCTGCCCCTCTGCATGCAGTACCAGCTCAGACTACCACTTTGCACCCTGAGGACAGCAAGCAGGGGCAGGGCAAGGCCTAGGCTGGAGTAGATGGGGCTCCAGGCCAATGGCAGCTGGGACTCAGAGCCTAGGGCTGTGGCAGAAAGTGCCAAGGTTTCCCCAGCCCCCTCCTCACATCTGCCAAGACCCTTACCCCCAGCCCAGGCAGGACCCTCTCCCTCCCCACTCCCAGGGGACCCAGGGGACAAGTCCTGGTATGCCTATTCCCTCTCTCCCATCCTCCCTCTTCCCATTCCCCTGGCAACCAGAACAGACCCATCAAGGAGAAGGACCTGGCAGCTGTGCAGGGAGAGACTAATGGCCCGGAAGGAAGGAGGGGCCTGGAGAGAGAGACGGTGGGGATGTGAGCCTGCGGTTGGGCGTTGGCCCTTCTCAGAGGACACACAAAGCGGGGGAGGCTGCTCTGCCCTGCAATGCTGAAGGAGCTGGCAGCCAGGGAGCCACCCTCCTCACTGCCTCAGCCAGAGATCCAACCCGGAGTCCCAAACCTGCTTCCCCAGATGCCCAACTCTTGTCCTGAGGGTCAACCCCAGGCAGACCTGTCCCTGCTGGAGAGCCCTAGAGTCCCCCACGGCAGCAGCCCCATGGCTCCTGGCAAATGCCCGAAGGTCTCAGCTCCTGCAGACCCTGCGAGCTGGAGCTGCCCCGTCCACTCCCCGGCAGTCTGTGCCTGCGTTCTGGAAGCCATTTGACATGCAAAGGCCGGACCTCAGCCTTCCAGCTAACTCCAGGGTGGGGAGGGGAGGAAGGGATGTGTGGTGTGTGTGTGTAATGTGTGTGCACATAGGTGTGCAGTGCTATTATACATATGTGTCTGTGTGCACAGGCTTGTGGATCTGTTCTGTGGCCTCCTTTCTCCTCTTTCAGTCCCTGAAGCGTTGGGGATGGGCATCCTCTCTTCCCCATCCAGCCCCACCCATCCTTGGGTACCTGCACCTCTCTAATACTGGAAACCGGTTCCTGTCAGTCCATCCATCTCTCAGCCTTGGCAGCAGCCGCCACCCCTCAGCCCCCTCCCCTTCCTACCTCAGGAATCGTCCTGGTTCCCGTAAGGCCATGACTGCGCAGCAGTTGGTTGGGGGAAGGGAGAATCCAGGAAAGCCAGACAGCACACACCCGCTCAGTCAGCTCAGCTTCTGGCAGACACAGACCCTGCCCGTGGGTCCCAGAGCTGGGCCCAGTCACCCTCAGCCCCTTGTGATGTGCCCACCCTGTTAGGGCCTGGGTGGGTCCAGGTTTGGAAGCTGTGTCTTCAGAGCGGAGACATAAGCAAGCACCCCCTGGCCAAGTGTCCGGGGAGGGGGAGGAGAAGTGGCCAGTCCATTAGCCGCAGAGCTGGCGCCAGGCAGCAACCCTTCACTGGGCCCTGGGGATTACGGAGAGGCGGCCTTCCCCGCTCCCTTCGCCGCTTCTCCCCTCCGGTTCCCCGACATCTCGCTGGGTGTGGCGACAAAGGAGGTGACTGACAGCAGGTGAACGCAGAGCATAGCCTTCAGGGGGAAAGTGGAGACACAGGCTCTGGGGCCTAAGCCAGGCCAGCTCTCCATCCACCTGAGCCACCTCCTCCCTACGGTGCCAGAACCCCCCAGTCCTCCTATCCCCCAGTTTTTACCAGGTCTTTCCGACAGGGACCCCAGCTCACATCAGCCCTCCCACCCTATTCTCCAGCTCTGGATGCTGGCTGAAGAGCGCTGACCTCCAACCCCGCCTGCCTGTGGCCTGTAGTCGCCATCCCTGCTGGCTTCCCTACCAGCAACAGGGGGAACCGAGTAGGCAGGGCGCCAGCAACCGGGGAGGGAGGGTGCGGCGCTCCCGCGGCTGCAGGGGTGGGGCGTCCCCCTCCCCACTTAGCCGCACAGTCAGGCCAGTGGGAGGAGCTGCCCGTGCCCCCGCCGAGCCTGCAGGATTATAAAGCCTCCCGCCGCGGTCTGCGGCTCGGGGACCAGCTCTGCCAGCGGCGACTGCTCGTCCTCGGTCACCATGAGCCACCCGTCGGGCCTCCGGGCCAGCAGCATCAGCTCCACCTCCTACCGCCGCACCTTCGGCCCGCCGCCTTCGCTGTCCCCCGGGGCCTTCTCCTACTCGTCCAGCTCCCGTTTCTCGGGCAGCCGCCTGCTGGGCTCGGCGTCCTCCAGCTCGTCCGTGCGTCTGGGCAGCTTCCGCGGGCCCCGCGCCGGCGCGGGCGCCTTCCTGCGCCTGCCCTCGGAGCGCCTCGACTTCTCCTTGACCGAGGCCCTCAACCAGGAGTTTCTGGCCACGCGCAGCAACGAGAAGCAGGAGCTGCAGGAGCTCAACGACCGCTTCGCCAACTTCATCGAGAAGGTGCGCTTCCTGGAGCAGCAGAACGCGGCCCTGCGCGGGGAGCTGAGCCAGGCCCGGGGCCAGGAGCCGGCGCGCGCCGACCAGCTGTGCCAGCAGGAGCTGCGCGAGCTGCGCCGGGAGCTGGAGCTGCTGGGCCGCGAGCGCGACCGGGTGCAAGTGGAGCGCGACGGGCTGGCGGAGGACCTGGCGGCGCTCAAGCAGAGGTCAGGGGGCAGGGCCGGGCGGCGACCTGGAGGCGGCTGCTCCACCCTTCCCTTCCCTCGCCCCCAGCCACTCCAGGGAGTTGCTTCCAGGCTCAACGCGGGAGGGCGTGTGCTGGCAGCATCCTTGCCCGCCCTCTACCACTTTGCTGAGTCTCTGGGGAGGCAAAGTGGCCATGTCTCTTCGTGTATAAAGCGGCCTCCGCTCAGCTCCCAGCCCACTAGACAGAAAATGGGGCGCACCCATCAGGCAGCCTGAAGACCCCTCCTGGGAGTCCTGGGCAGTACCCCAGATCCTGGGGGGTGGGGGGTGGGCGGGAGGACGGTGACCCTGCAGCTCAGCCTCTGCCCACTCTCCCCACCAGGCTGGAGGACGAAACACACAAGCGGGAGGACGCTGAGCACAACCTCGTGCTCTTCCGCAAGGTGAGCCGGGGCCCCGCGTGGGTGTCCGTCCCCCTACCTCTACCCCCGGCCTGTGTGTCCAGGGCAGCATCAGTGGGTGCGGGGAGGCCATCAGAAGCCTTCAGAGGCTCTTCCTCTTGCTGAGCAGCCCCTCCCTGCTCTTGAACCCCTATGCTACCCCATGAAGGACGTGGACGATGCAACCCTGGCCCGCCTGGAGCTAGAGCGTAAGATTGAATCTCTGATGGATGAGATTGAGTTCCTCAAGAAGCTGCATGAGGAGGTGGGTGAACCCGGATATCAGGGGAGGCTTCGGAGGTTGGGAGGTTGGTCTCTTTGGAGGTAGGAGGCAAGCTCTGGAGGAGACGGGCAGATACAGCGGAGGAATCGCCCTGGGGAAGCGAAGTGGGAGTCTGGAGAGACACAGCCCCTCCACCTCGGCCTACAGGTGGTTTGTCTCCCGCCCATGCGCCACCTGGTGGCGAAGAGCGGAGCTGCACCGACAACCTAGCCGCGGGCTCAGTGTGGGCCAGGCTCAGGCTGCGCAGTCCCGGGCGCGCTGCACTCCTTGGCGCCCCCTTTTGGTCACTCAAGTGTGTGTGCTCTTTTCTGTGCGGGAACTACGCGGCCCGCGTGGGATCTGCGCGGCGAACTCGACGTCCTGGTATCCTGGGCGGCAGGAGTTGCGAGACATGCAGGTGAACATGGAGAACCAGCAGGTGCAGCAGGTCGAAGTGGAGGCGACCGTGAAGCCCGAGCTAACAGCAGCGCTAAGGGACATCCGCGCGCAGTACGAGAGCATCGCGGCCAAGAACATGCAGGAGGCGGAGGAGTGGTACAAGTCCAAGGTGGGAGAGCCCAGGGGGTTGGGAGGACCCCAGAGGGTAGGGCGCCTGGGCGACGGCGCATCCCGTCTGCCCACACCTGGGGTGCCCTCCACCCTGCAGTACGCGGACCTGTCGGACGCCGCCAACCGAAACCATGAGGCCCTGCGCCAGGCCAAGCAGGAGATGAATGAGTCGCGACGCCAGATCCAGAGCCTGACGTGCGAGGTGGACGGACTGCGAGGCACGGTGAGTACCAGGCTGCCCGCCGGCTGGGGGCGGGGGGGCGGGTACGGTGAAGGCTGCCCCCTCTCTGACCCGTGCTCCCGCCCCCACCCCAGAACGAGGCGCTGCTCAGACAGCTGCGGGAGCTGGAGGAGCAGTTTGCGCTGGAGGCCGGCGGGTACCAGGCGGGCAATGCGCGCCTCGAGGAGGAGCTGAGGCAGCTAAAGGAGGAGATGGCGCGGCACCTGCGCGAGTACCAGGAGCTCCTCAACGTCAAGATGGCCTTAGACATCGAGATCGCCACCTACCGGAAGCTGCTGGAGGGCGAGGAGAGCCGGTGGGGGCGGGGCTGCCGGAGGGGGGCAGGGTGTGGTCCTGGAAGGGATGTGTTCGGGTCTGGGCAGAGGAGCTAACCACTTGCTTCGCCCCCAGGATCTCCGTGCCCGTCCATTCCTTTGCATCCTTAAATATCAGGACGACTGGTGAGTCTCCCACACCTGGCCCCCAGCCTGTCTGTCCCCTTGTCCTCTCCTGCCCTGACCGGACTCTTGCTAAGGCTCTGCTCTGGGATTATTTCTCTCTATCGAATCCTGGTCTACTCTCGCCCTTCTAAGTCCTGCCCCTCCCCTCACCATCGTCGGTATGAGCGCTTAAAAGGAAGTCATCACCAAACCTCCTCTCTCCCACCCTCACCTGCTTTTTCCAGTGCCGGAGGTGGAGCCTCCGCAGGACAGCCACAGCCGGAAGATGGTTCTGATTAAGACCATTGAGACCCGGAATGGGGAGGTGAGATGGGACACTTGGGCCCAGGACCCCATCGTTTTCCATATTATTTCTGAGCCCCAGCTTGGCTGCCGCTGATCTTAGGATGTTGTGGGATAGTGGTTCTTGGGGTGGGAGGGAGACAGAGAAGGTAGATGGATGGATCGGAGCCTCCGCCTTTTATGCCAGAAGGGAGATACCAGGTCCCAAAGGAGCTGGGAGGAGGGTGGTCCTGAATGTTTGTGCCCTTCACATGCCTTGCCCCCAGCAGGTGGTGACAGAGTCCCATAAGGAGCAGCGCAGTGAGCTGGACAAGTCCTCTACTCACAGCTATTGAACCCCTTGGTCCAGAAGTCCCTGACCTGCCCTAGGCCTACTCAAAGCCCATACCCGAACACCGGTCCTGAATTAGTCTCCTCTCCATCTGCATGCATCTAGGGACGGTACCAGTTGCCCCTTCCCTGGCCTCTAGCCAAACCCTACCCAGCCAGCTGTAGCTGAGCCTCTCCCTGCCCTGAATATAGATATGACTCATATATTCCCCTTTTCTGATCTCGGTAAGAGGCCGATGATTCCCCAGTCTACTTCTGCCATGATCCCATGATCAGTGGGGTGGGCCAGGGTCTGAGTTTAACTACGAATCAAATAAAACTGCTGTCAAAGAAACCTCTGTAGTGCATCTGTGTCTGTGGAAGTGGTGGTACCCGTGAGGAGGATTTTCAGCAGTATTTTCTCCTTGTCTCTAGTCATTTCTTTTCTGCATCCCACTATCTGTGCATCTCACTAGGAGGCATCAATGACTCCTATCTACCTTTCTGGCTTTTCTCCTACCTCTCTGTCCTTCTCAACTTGTGTTCCCCCTCTGCAGCCCTGAATGACCAGTTGCCTCTGGGTGTCCCATAGGCCCACAAATTCAACATGTCCCAAACTGAGCTCTTCTCTACCATCTGTAACCATGTTCTTCCTTCTGGATTCCCCACCTTAGAAGAAGGCACCACTAGAACCTCTATTGCCCAAATTAGAATTCAATTCATCTCACACCCTTTTCTTCACCTCCCCACCCCAGGCAATTCTGATAATTTTTTTCTTTTTTAAAAAAATTATATTTTTATTGATTTTTTTACAGAGAGGAAGGGAGAGGGATAGAGTTACAAACATCAATTCAGCTGCCTCCTGCACACCCCCCACTGTGGATGTGCCCGCAAGCAAGGTACATGCACTTGATGGGAGCTGAACCTGGGACCTTTTAGTCCGCAGGCTGACGCTCTATCCACTGAGCCAAACCAGTCAGGGCGTTAATTTTTTTCTTAATTCATTCAAGCCTGTCTGGTTCTCCCCATCCCCCCTGTCACCACCCTAGTCCAGGCCACCATCATCTCTGGCCTGGGTTACACTATCTGCCTCAGTAGTCTCTCCCCTAGCCTGTCCCTGTCATCCACTTAAACCTAATCAACACTTAGCCAGCAAATCAAACTCTGCCACCACTACCCCTCCCCCTACTTGAAAATGTCCACTTTTGCCCTGGCCAGGTAGCTCAGTTAGTTAGCATCATCCCAATATGCCAAGGTTTTGGGTTCAATGTGGTTTGATCTCCAGTCAGGGCACATACTAGAGTCAACCAACGAACACATATATAAGTGAAACAACAAATCAATGTTTCTCTCTCTCTCCCCCCTCTCTTGCCCCCCCACTCAAATCAAGAAATTTAAAAAAAAAATTGCAAGAAAAGAAAATGTCACCCTAGTTGGTTTGGCTCAGTGGATAGAGCATTGGCCTGTTGACTGAAGGGACCCAGGTTCGATTCCGGTCAAGGGCACATGCCTGGGTTGTGGGCTTGATCCCCAGTAGGAGGCATGCAGGAGGCAGCCGATCAATGATTCTCTCTCATCATTGATGTTTCTATCTTATTCCCTCTCCTGTCCTCTCTGAAATCAATAAAAATATTTAAAAAAGAAAAGAAAAGAAATGTCCGTTTCCACTCTGTCCTCCAACTCCATTCCACCTTACCCTTGCCTTCAAGTCAAAATCTACTTCTGGACTGCCCTGGCTGGGGAGCTCAATTGATTAGAATCAACCAATGAATGCATAAATAAGTGGAAAAACAAATCAATGTTTCTCACTCTAGCCGGTTTCTCTACGTGGATAGAGCATCGGCCCACAGACTGAAGAGTCCCAGGGTTCTATTCAGGTCAAGGGTGTGTACCTCAGTTGCAGGCTTGATCCCCAGCCCTGGTTGGGGCACATGTGGGAGGCAACCAATCAATGTGTTTCTCTCACATTGATGTTTCTTTCTCTCCCCCTCCCATCTACTCTCTCTAAAAATCAATGGAGAAATATCCTCAGGTAAGAGTTAATAAAAAAAAAAAAATTGGTGTTTCTCTCTCTCTCTCTCTCTCTCTCTCTCAAAATCAATCAATAAATTTTAAAAATATTTAAAATCTTTTTCTGGATTTTAAATGACCTTCACTCAATTACAGTGCTAGGTGAAGGAAATAAGCTAGAGTCCCCTCTCAAGAAGCTCACAGTCTGGGGGGGGGGGGGGGGGTAGATAGACAACTAAAAAGACAATTCCAACCTGGTGGTGAGTGCTATGACTGGGGAAGGAGATGGATTGTAGGAACATGAAGAGGAGCACCTAACACAGCCTTGAAGTAAGGCTTCTTCTCAAAGGGGGTGCCATCACACTGAGCACTGAGGAACAAACAGGAGTTATTCAGGGGAAGCAGGGAGAGGAGGAGGACTTTCTAGGTAAATGTCAGCCAAGAGGTAAGGGAACAAGTTTGGAAATTAAAAACATTTCTATAATGCTGGGGTGCAGGACAGAAAGGGAGGAATGGTGTTGAGGTTGGAGAAATGAGAACCAGTCATGGAGGATCTTATATGCCCCATTAAGGCATTCAGAATGTATCCTAAAGCCATGGTCGACAAACCACGGCTCGAGAGCCACATGCGGCTCTTCGTCCCCTTGAGTGTGGCTCTTCCACAAAATACCACGTGCGGGCGCGCACGTACAGTGCCATTGAAACTTCATGGCCCATGCGCAGAGGTCGGTATTTTGTGGAAGAGCTGGTATTTTGTGGAAGAGCCACACTCCAGGGACCAAAGAGCCGCATGTGGCTCAAAAGCCCTGGTTTGCCGACCACTGTCCTAAAGGAAAGGGAAGAAAAGGATTTAACCAGGAGGATAAAGTATTTAGATCTGCATTTTAGAAAGAATGTCTAGCTGTAGTGTGCAAAAACAATTGAAAGGAGATGGAGGACCAGTTCAGAGGCTGTTGCAGTGCAACATGCAAAAGATATTGTTGGGCAAAGAAGTGGATGGATTTGAGAAATATTCAAGGAGTAGAATCTGCAATACCCAGGGAGAGATTGGCAGGTGAGGGGAAAAGGAAATAGCAAAGGTGACCTAAGGTTTTGGCTCGAACAAACAGGCAGATGGTGAACCTTTCACAGAAACAGGAAAGATTAGAGTAATGGGAGAGGGGCCCAAGACAACAAAGTCAGTTTTGGACTTTTTGAGTGTGAGAAAAATCAAGAGGAATGGCTGGCAGGCAGTTGGATCCACAGGTCTGGAGTTCAGGTGTGATGGGATAGTTTAAGATACTGAATCTATCAGTATATTTCTGCTTTGATGCTTTCTTCTACAAGTAGCATATAACCCCATTTTTAAAAAAGAAAAAAGGAAGTAAAGAATGTAGGGAGCGGCTATGGGGTCAAGCCTCAGATTGACCTATGGCAGGATCACAAACAAGTCCCAGCTTGGAGGGCAGAGCCCTCCTAGCATAATTAAGCTTGACCTTGTAGTCTTCCCTAGTCCCTTCCTGGATAGCTAGTGGTCTGTGGGAGGTGCGGCAAGTGCTGCCAAAATAAGGTGAAACTCACAAGAACATGGTAAACATGTTGACCACTTCCCTTGTTTTGCTTTGTGTGCTCTGACTATAAAATAAAGCTTTGGCTTGCAGGCTGGGTCTCTCTGTGCCCTCATCCAGGCACAGGAGATCCACCTAGCCCCAGCTGTATTCTCTTGTCTGTCTTCTTTAATCCTTCACCATCCCTCCTCAGGTTCACTGAGCCTGGCCATGCTGAGCGCGGTTCAAAGAAATATCTCATGTAACAAGAGCCAGTGGCAGGCAGACTGAGATTGGTTGATTTGGCAGCTCAGTGATGTCATTAAGGGCCCAGCCTCTATCCAAGGTTCTGCTCAGCTTTAGAAGGAGCTCTGTTCTCGAGATAGTTCTCCTCGGGTCCCAAGTGGCTGCTAGAAGCTGCTGAGTGAGGCTTCTCTCTTCATAGCCAGTGGAGGAAAGAGAAAAAGCCTTATAACCTTGTAACTCAGACCTCCCAGGTATGACTTATGAGTCCTTTTCCTTAGTCTGCCTGTTGGTGTGTCCACTCCTAGAGCAATAAAGTTGCCAGGGGAAAGGCACCAATTGGTTGGGCTAATTCTCTGGTTTGGAAATGATGTTAGGAACCAACCACAGTGTCCATTGTAAATATTGCCAGGATCTCCACCACCATCAGTCACCCTCCACACACAGGCACACATATATTCACACTCTCACTTCATTTTTTTTTTTGTTTAAATTTTTTTGTTGAGGTTATTAACATTGGTTAATAACAGTATATAAGTTTCAGGTCCACAGCTTTTTTTTTTTTTAAATCCCAGTTTTTATTTGTTTTTATTTTTTTATTTTAATATATTGTATTGATTTTTTACAGAGAGGAAGGGAGAGGGATAGAGAGCTAGAAACATCAACGAGAGAGAAACATCGATCAGCTGCCTCCTGCACACTCCCCACCGGGGATGCGCCCGAAACCAAGGCACATGCCCCCGGCCGGAATCAAACCTGGGACCCCCGAGTCCACAGGCCGAAGCTCTATCCACTGAGCCAAACCGGTTTGGGCTCAGGTCTACAGCTTTATAATACATCATCTGCACATCCCATTGTGTGCTCACCACCTAAAGTCTAGTCTCCTCTCATCACCACAATTTTACCCCCCCCCCACCCTTTTTTTAAAAATATTTTTTATTGATTTTTTAGAGAGGAAGGGAGAGGGATAGAGAGTCAGAAACATCGATGAGAGGGAAACATCGATCAGCTGCCTCCTGCACACTCCCTACTGGGTATGTGCCCGCAAGCAAGGTACATGCCCTTGGCCGGAATCGAACCTGGGACACTTGAGTCCGTAGGCCGTGCTCTATCCACTGAGCCAAACAGGTTAGGGCAATTTTACCCCCTTTATCCTCTTCATCCTCCCTCCACTCCCTTCCCCTCTGGTATCCAAAATACTGTTGTCTGTGTCTAAGAGTTGGTTTGTTTTGTTTGTTCATTTGTTGCTTTTTGTTTAATATCCCACATATAAGTAAAATCATATGGTTCTTATCATTTTCCGTCTGACTTATTTCACTTAGCATGATAGTCTCAAGATCCATGTTGTTGCAAATGGCAGTATTTCATCACTTTTTATGGCTGTGGACTCACATTCTTTATAACACTTGCCTTTTCTCCCTTTGATTCAGCGGCAATTATTACCTCAGAGGAGAAATGTCACTACAGAAAAGCAGACAAAAGCTTTAGAGTTACAAATGTTTTCAAGTGAGCAAAATTTCAAGTTCGGAAACTTTCATATCAGAGTCTGTGGCCTGTGATTTGCATGGGATAAAAGGAAGAGGTTGAATTGAAGACAAGGGCATGGGCCTCTCCGGTGTGCTACGTGAGAAGAAATGAAATTACCTAAGAGCGGTGTATAAAGTGAGGAGAGAGAAGGGCCTTGGGAGGCTCCCAGAGCAGCAGCAGAAGATAGTCTTGAGGATTAAGCATCAGAGGTGTGGGGGGGAATTAGGAGCGTGCGGCCCCAGGACGCCGCCGTAAGAGCCAGCTCTCAGGAAGGAGCGGCTGGGCGCCCAGGCTAGAAAACAGTTGGAACATTTGGGTTTTACCAACAAGGAAGCTGTTTGAGACCTCCGTGGGGGCAGCTGCCAGCCAGAGGAGGGTCAGAGACAAACCTGCTCAAATGAAGCGTGAATGAGAGACGAGGGAGCGGGGAGCAGACTGGTTTCGAGATGTTTGGCAGTTAAAAGGAAGAACCACAGCAAAGACAGGCCTGTGCTTGAGAAGCGAAACTTTGAAGAAAAGAGAAACTAGACCAATAATTTTCACACTGTGAGTCATGAAACACTGTTATGCAATTATTGTGTCAAGATCAATATTTCTAAAGAATAGAAAAATTTTAATGTGGCAAAACTTTTATTTTCAGTGTATTTATGTACATGTGTACTGGATTGCCAGGTAAAATTCATTTTTTGCCTTGGATTTTGGTAAAAAAAAGAAAGAAGGAAGGCAGGAAGGAAGGAGGGAGGGAAGGAAGGAAGGAAGGAAGGAAGGAAGGAAGGAAGGCAAGAAAGAAAGAAAGAAAGAAAGAAAGAAAGAAAGAAAGGAAGAAAGAAAGAAAGGGAGGAGGGAGGAGGGGGGAGGGAGGGAGGAAGGAAGAAAGAAAGGAAGGAAGTAAGAAAGGAAGGAAGAAAAAGGAAGAGAAAGAAGACAACCAGACTGGAACCTATTTAAATGCCGAGAAGAATTAGAAAGAATCAAGTCGTCATGAAAGGGCCCAGCCATGTACAAAATGACATCATCCCAGACTTGGATGTGATTGAAGAGTTTTAGGAAAACTGAAAACCCAATTCTAATCAAGAGGATCTGATGTTAACCTCAAGGAGACAAGGCGGGATTTGCCTGTAATTAAGAAAGCTTAGCCCGCATTGATTTGTTGTGCTCTGCTTGTTGAAGGGAGAGAGTTTGCAGGACATCTACAAGAAGGTCATCTCAAAAGCCAGGATGTGGCCACATTTATTTCATACTCGTCCTCGAGAGAATCAGGTTGTGGTGGGCACCTGGATCCTGGGCCCCGGGGAGTGCCCACTGTGGCCGTGGAAATTCTTCAGGGGCCACTTGCAGTGAGTGGAAGAGGGAGTTCAGCCATTTGGGTTGCAAAGAGCAGAATATAACCAACTATCTCAGGCAGTTCATTGTGGTTATACACAAAAGTAAAGGCGACAAGAGCTGCCGCTGCCTGGGGTGGAGTGGGAGCTGCTTCACTTGAGCCTAAAACACCTGTGTGACCTGGCCTCACGGGAAGAATGCGCTCTGCAGCCTCTCAGGCCTCACAGAGGCTCAGAGGGGACAGGAAGCGCCCTCAGCAACGGGAGCACACGGCTCCCGGCCCGGGGTCCTGCAGCTTCCACCGCTCCTGTCACAATGAGCCAATGAGCTCACCCTCCACCCTGGTTTTTGCTTACTCAGAGGTTCTTCTTACTCTTGGCTTCAATGGACCTAGGGCTTCCATGCCTGATAGCAACTGAGTAACAACTTCCAGGGCTTTCTTTGGTTCTGCCCTCACTTCCTTTCTCAGAAGATGCCCACGTTCCTAGCCTTGCAGATTAACTGGCGCTCTCCATTCCCTCTGTGAGACACAACAGATATCCGCACACCGAGCTCTTGTTGGAGCCGATAGGCTGCTTCGTCCCTGTACACCTCCGCTCCCACCAGTAAACGAATGTTAAATGCATAACTAATGTTGACTGTATGTGTTCCTAAACCTGGTTTTGACACTTGTTATAAAAACCTCACAGGTCAAGCAAATATTTTTAAACTAATGAAGAGTGTGAAAAGTACAATTTTCATTAAACACGTGACATCGTGGTTAACATCTGCATTTAAATCTTGGGACCTTCTGCTTACTAGATGTATGGCCTGGGGAGGGGTACTTCACCTCTCTTTGCCTTGGTTTCCTCATCTGCAAAATGAATAGCAGCTACTCCGTGGAACTGTTGTGAAGATTAAATGAGAGTTGAATGGACTTGGCTATACTGGAGGGAGGAGAATGGGTGATATGGCCCCTAAACTGCTTCCCTCGGCAGGGTAACCAGGGACCTTATAACTTGTAAACTAAGGATCACAATTCCAGTTACTCTTTTTTTAAAGTACATTTTTATTGATTTCAGAGAGGAAGGGAGAGAGAGAGAGAAACATCAATGATGAGAGAGAATCATAGATCGGCTGCCTCCTGCACACCTTATAGTGGGAATCCAGCCTGCAACCCGGGCATGTGTCCTGACCGGGAATCAAACCCTGACCTCCAGGTTCATAGGTCGGCACTCAACCACTGAGCCACGCCAGCCGGGCTCCAGTTATTCTTTAACAGTGTAAACATCAAAGTGTTTTTTCTGTTTCAAGGGGAAAGCTCGAGCCTGTGCTGCAGCCTTTCTTCGTACTGTATACATTTCCTATTGCTGTTGTAATAAACTACCACAAACTTGGTGGCTTAAAACAACAAATTTATTACTGTGCTGGAGGTCAGAAGTCTAAAATGGGATGACAGTCCTAGTCAGTTTGGCTCAGTATATAGAGTGTCAGCCTGTGGACCGAAGAGTCCCGGGTTCGATTCCGGTCAAGGGCACATACTTTGGTTGCAGGCTTGATCCCTGGCCCAGGTCAGGGTGAAAATATCCTCGGGCGAGGGTTAACAAAACAAAACAAAAAAATTCACTTAAAATGGCATGACAGCTCTATGGTCCGGCTGGAGGGTCTAGAGCAGTGATGGCGAACCTTTTGAGCTCGGCATGTCAGCATTTTGAAAAACCCTAACTTAACTCTGGTGCCGTGTCACATATAGAAATTTTTTGATATTGGCAACCATAGTAAAACAAAAACTTATATTTTTGATATTTATTTTATATATTTAAATGCCATTTAACAAAGAAAAATCAACCAAAAAAATGAGTTCGCGTGTCACCTCTGACACGCGTGTCATAGGTTCGCCATCACTGGCCTAGAGACTGCCCCCTTTCCTTGGCCTCTGGCCCTTTCTATCTTCAAAGCCAGGGCGCCACTCAGATCTCTGCTTTAGTTATCATCTCTTCTATGACGCTGCTCCCCTTGCCTCCCTCTGATAAGGATCCTTGTCGTTACATTGTGTGCACCAGATAATCCGGGATAATCTCCGACTCCTTCACTTAATCAAATCAATTACCAAATGGGCAAAAAACTTAATACATGTTTTTCCAAAGAAGATATACAAATGACCAACAAACACATGGAAAGATGCCCAACATCATTAGTTATTAAAGAAATGCAAAGCAAAACCTTGAGATATCATTTCACACCTATTAGAATGCTATTAAAAAGAAAAAAAGATAAAAAAGCAAAAAAAAAAAAATGAGGACTGAATAGAACAAAGACAGAAAAAAAGATAGAAAATAACTGGTGTTGGGGAGAATGGAGAGAAACTGGTACTCCCATACATTGCTGGTGGAAATGTAAAATCAGTCAGTTGCTGTGGAAAGCAGTTTGGCAGGTTCCCAAAAAGTTACACCTTATGACCCAGCAGCTGCACTCATGGATATATATACCCAAAAGAATTAAAAACAGATACTCAAACAAGTGCATGTACATGCATGGGAACAACCCAAATGTCCATCAAAGGGTGAACGGATAAACAAGATGTGATATATACATATAATGAAGTACTATTCCGCTATAAAAAGGAATGAAGTACTTGTACATGCTACAACATGGATGAGTCTTGAGAACATTATGCCAGGTGGAAGAAGCCAGACATAGGAGACCACACATATATGATTCCACTTATGTGAAATATTTGGACGAGGGAGACAAAAAGCAGATTGGTGGTTGCCACACGTTGGGGGAGGGGAGAATAAGTAGGAACTGACTTTCGGGTATGAGGTTTCCTTTTGAGGTGATGAAAATGTTTTGGAACTAGATAGAGATGGTGGTTATACAACACCGTGAATGTACTCAACGCCACTGATGCTCACTTTACATTGTTTGATTTTATGTTATACGAATTTTACCCGAATTAAAAAAAAATACTAAAAAGAGCTTATAGCTAAGACCAAGTAGAACCAATATTTCAAATGAATATAATTAACATTCTTAGAGAGATAAGGAGTAATCTAATCTCCATAAAAATAGATAGTTACAAGAAAAGAATGATTAGAGACCTTGGAAATAAAAATTATAATTGTTGAAACGTAAAATTCAGCTTTTGTGTTCCTTATGATAGTCAGTCAAATTCAGCTCCAAGAGGAGACATAGGAAAGGCATAGGAAAACGAAGTTTATTACATTCAGGGGTCCTAGAGAGGGGTCACGACATGCCACACAGGGTCACAGGGGAAGCTATGGTTTTGGTCCAGTGGCAGAAGACGGGGGAGAGAAGAGTTAGGCCACCACATTTATTGGAGTTTCCAAGGGAAAGGCCAGGCAGGGCAGGGTGAATAGTTTGGGATTGGCTAGAATTAATACTTTCCGCAGGCTCTAAACTATAGGAGTGGCCCCTAGTTGCCTGATATCTGGTCCTGGAATGATTAAGGCAGAGGAATATTGACTCCTGGGGTGCATGGACCAGAGAGAAGAAATACGCTCTAGAATCGTTAATTTGCATGGAAAGGAATGCTCTAGGGGGAGTCCTTTGCTACCTTTAGGAATTAGCTGGTGCTGGGGAAGCAGTCTCTCTAGTTTGCAAGGTTTGGGTGTTTTTAAAAAAATATATTTTATTGAATTTTTACAGAGAGGAAGGGAGGGGGATAGAGAGTTAGAAACATCAATGAGAGAGAAACACCAATCAGCTGCCTCCTGCACACTTCCCACTGGGGATGTGCCCGTAACCAAGGTACATGCCCTTGACCAGAATTGAACCTGGGACACTTGAGTCCGTAGGCTGACGCTCTATCCACTGAGCCAAACTGGTTAGGGCTTGGTTTTTTCCCCCAAAGATGTCAGAACATTATCATAAGTAAGAAAAATAAAAGAAACATTATCATAAGCAAAAATATATATCATGTATTATATCTAAGTTATATATATAACACATATTACAGAGCTGACTTGAAGAATTCCAGAATGCTCCTATTAAAAACTAAATTAGGCCCTGGCTGGTTTGGCTCAGTGGATAGAGCAGACTGAGGGTCCCAGGTTTGATTCTGGTCAGGGGCACATGCCCAGGTTAGGGGATCGATCCCCAGTTGGGGGCGTGCAGGAGACAGCCAGTCGATGATTCTCTCTAACCATTGATGTTTCTTTCTCTCTCTCTCTCTCTCTCTCTCTCTCTCTCTCTCTCTCTCTCTCTCCCCCTCTTCCTTCCTCTCTGAAATCAATAAAAATATATATATATTTTAAAAAAAACCTAGCCCTGGCCGGTTTTGCTCAGTGGATAGAGCGCCGGCCTGTGGACTGGGGGTCCCAGGTTCGATTTCGGTCAAGGGTGTGTGCCTTGTTTGCGGGCACATCCCCAGTGGGAGGTGTGCGGGAGGCAGCTGATCGGTGTTTCTCTCTCATCGATGTTTCTGGCTCTCTATCCCTCTCCCTTCCTCTCTGTAAAAAATCAATAAAATATATTAAAAAAAAACAACAACCCACAAACAAACCCTAAATTAGGTCCTTGTTGGTTTGGCTCAGTGGATAGAGTGCCGGCCTACGGACGGAAGGGTCCCAGGTTCGTGGTGGTCAAGGGCATATGCCCGGGTTGCAGGCTCGATCCCCAGTGTTGGGCATGCAGGAGGTAGCCGATCAATGATTCTCTCTCATCGTTGATGTTTCTATCTCTCTCTTCCTCTCTGAAATAAATAAAAATATATTTTAAAAAATATTTTTTAAAAAATAAAATAAAATAAATTCGGCCCTGGCCCATGTGGATAAGTGGTTGGAGCGTCGGCCCGCACACCAAAGGGTCTCAGGTTCGATTCCTGATCAAGGGCACATAACTGGGTTGCAGGTTTGATCCTTGGCCCAGGTCAGAGCACACGAGGGAGGCTCTCTCTCCCTCTCCTTTTCTCTCTTTCCCTCCCTCCCTCCCTCTCTTCCACTCTCTAAAAAAATCAATGGAAAAAATATCCTCCAATGAGGATTAACCAAAAAAAAAAAATAATAATAAAAGTAAAAACTAAATTAGGGCTGCATTCTTCCAGAATTTACAAAAGGATGAAGAGAAAGTATAAAAGTTAAAAACATGAATAACAGATGCAGAAAATCCTAAATCTGTCCAATAGGAGTTTTAGTGGGAGAGAATAAACTAGTACTTCCCAAACTTTAGCAAGTCTGAATCATGTGAGGATCTTATTAAAAAGCAGATTCTGATTCAGAAGATCCATGAACCAGACTTTAATAAAAATTCTCCAAAGCAGCCGAAACCGGTTTGGCTCAGTGGATGGAGCGTCAGCCTGCGGACTGAAAGGTCCCAGGTTCGATTCCGGTCAAGGGCATGTACCTGGGTTGCAGGCACATCCCCAGTAGGAGATGTGCAGGAGGCAGCTGATCGATGTTTCTCTCTCATCGATGTTTCTAGCTCTCTATCTCTCTCCCTTCCTCTCTGTAAAAAATCAATAAAATATATTTAAAAAAAAAATTCTCCAAAGCAGAAGATGGGTATAAGTCTTGAGGTTGAAAGGCTCTTCAAGTGCTCGTTTGAATAAATTAAAACATACACCAGGATATAGTGAGAGAGGAGAGAGGGCTGAGATGAAGTTGGAGAGGAGACAGGGAAAATCAGGAAGCCCCTTATATGCCATAAACTCTGGGAAAACTTTGGTTGATTCTTACTGCAACTACAAAGGACTCTTCAGAATAAACCATGTTACAATATTTCCTCTTCTGGAGAAGAAATAGAATTGATAAATTATCATTGTTACTGGATTAAGATCTGTCTAGTTCAAGAGATAATTTATACATTTTGCAACATACAACAAAATTCTTGCAACTCTTTGCCTAGACAAGTATGCTTGCTACTTTAAAAAATATATATATTTTTATTGATTTCAGAGAGGAAGGGAGAGGGAGAGAGTGATAGAAACATCAATGATGAGAGAGAATCACTGCTCAGCTGCCTCCTGCACACAGCCCCCCACCCTCTGGGGATTGAACCCACAACCCAGTTCTGTGCCCTTGACCAGAATCGAACCTGGGACCCTTCAGTCCACAGGCTGATGCTCTATTCACTGAGCCAAACCAGCTAGGGCTGCTTGCTACTTTTAAAGATTTCTGTTACAGAATAGAAAATGCTGGCTTCTTAATACCTCTGCACTAGTGAAGATTATAAAAGGGGAATACTGAAACCTTTCTTCTAGGAAACAGTTACCAGGCCACATCCATAGAACTTGACCATAAATGAATCTCTCTTTGCTATCTCTTTTAAGACAAAGGAGCCTCAAATATTTGAAATGAAAAAATAAACTTCACCAGCAGAGGGCTAAGAAACCACTACAAGTTATGTCTGATGCTTACTTAAATCTGGATATATACATTGTAAAACAAAACAACTATTACCCTGGTCAGTGTGGCTTGGTTGGTTGGGCATCGTTCCATGCACCAGGAGATTGCCAGTTCCATTCCAGGTCTAGGGCACATGTCTAGGTTGTGGGCTCCATCCCCAGTGTGGGGCCAGCATGAGGCAGCTGATCAATGTTGCATTCTCACATCAATGTGTCTCTCTCTCATTTTCCCTTCCTCTCTCTCTATCTAAAAAAAATAAATAAATATTTATTTAAAAAAATAAAACAACTATAGAAAAACCTTTTTTGGCTGATGTCTGTCTCTCCCCCCCCCCTTTATTGATTAAGGTATTATATATGTGTCCTTATCCCCCCATTATCCCCCCACCCCCCCTGCTCGTGCTCTCACTCCCCTAGTGTCTGTGTCCATTAGTTAGGCCTATATGCATGCATACAAATCCTTTGGTTGATCTCTCCCCCTTGCCCCCCACCCTCCCCTGCCCTCCCTCTGAGGTTCGATGGTCTGATTGTTGCTTCCCTGTCTCTGGATCTGTTTCTGTTCATCAGCTTATGTTGTTCATTAAATGAGTGAGATCATGTGATATTTATCTTTCTCTGACTGACTTATTTCGCTTAGCATAATGCTCTCCAGGTCCATCCATGCTGTTGTAAGTGGTAGGAGTTCCTTCCTTTTTACAGCAGCGTAGTATTCCATCGTGTAGATGTACCACAGGTTTTTAATCCACTCATCAGCTGATGGGCATTTAGGCTGTTTCCAAATCTTAGCTATTGTAAATTGTGCTGCTATGAACATAGGGGTGCATATGTCCTTTCTGATTGGTGTTTCTAGTTTCTTGGGATATATTCCTAGAAGTGGGATCACTGGGTCAAATGGGAGTTCCATTTTTAGTTTTTTGAGGAAATTCCATACTGTTTTCCACAGCGGCTCACCAGTCTGCATTCCCATCAACAGTGCACGAGGGTTCCTTTTTCTCCGCATCCTCTCCAGCACTTGTCACTTGTTGGTTTGTTGATGTTAGCCATTCTGACAGGTGTGAGATGATACCTCATTGTTGTTTTGATTTGCATCTCTCGGATGATTAGTGACTTTGAGCATGTTTTCATATGTCTCTTGGCTCTGTCTCTTTTTAATCTCAATTCATTAATTGGAGCAAAGAGAAGAGAGCCTACCTTATTTTAGCAAGTTCCTAAGTAAGATATTTATAAAAACAATGAAAAGCCATTAAAGTATTTTAAAGCAGGCAACATGTTGAGTTTTTTGTTTGTTTGTTTTTTAATCACATCCTTTTTTATTGATTTTAAAGAGGGAATGGGGGAGGCACCAGGCCAAGGACCCCACCCTGCCAGTCACCCCACACACAGAGGGCGCCAGGCATCGGGAGATGGGGCCAGAAAGCGGGCGGGAACCGCCAACCTCTTGGTCCCTCCCCCCGGCCGGCAGGCTCCAATCACCCGATGGCAATGGGGGAACCGGGGGTGGGTGGCAGCTGGAGGGGATGGGGAGTGGGGATGGGGCTGGCTGCCAGCAGCCAGGGAAGATGGCCCTGATCACATGCCAGGCCTGTGAACGTGTTCCGTGTGCCAGGCCTCTAGTCCTATCTAATAAAAGGGAAACATGGTAATTAGTGTACGACCGCTACCCTTCCCATTGGCTAATCAGGGCGATATACAAATTAACTGCCAGCCAAGATGGTGGCCAGCAGCCAGGCAGCTTGAAACTAACATGAGGCTTGCTTGCTTCAGTGACGGAGGAAACCAACGTTCCCCGCCTGCCTTGCCGGCCTCTGAGCCTGCAGTTTGAAACATTGTAACAAATATAGAAGCTAAACAAAACCCCAGAAACCTGCTTTCAGCTAGCCGGGATCTCAGAGCTGGAGTTATACATTGTTTCGATTATAGAACCCAAACAAACCAGATACCTGCTTTCAGCAGCAGAGGCCTCAGAGCTGGAGCCAGAGCTAAAGCTGGCCCAGAATTAAAAAAAGAAAAAGAAAAAAAGGAGCAGCTGGGAGCTTCAGCCCTCAGCCCCTCACCCAGACTGGCCAGGCACCCCAGTGGGGACCCCCACCCTGAAGGGTGTGTGACCAGCTGCAAACAGCCATCATCCCCTCACCCAGACTGGCCAGGCACCCCAGTGGGGACCCCCACCCTGATCCAGGACACCCTTCAGGGCAAACCAGCAGGCCCCACCCATGCACCAGGCCTCTACCCTATATAGTAAAAGGGTAATATGCCTCCCAGCACCGGGATCAGCGCAGCCGAGAGGCTTCCCGGCACTGGGATCAGCGTGACAGGGGGCAGCGCCCAAACCCCCTGATCGCCCTGCGGCTCTGTGTGTGACGGGGGCGGGGCCACAACCTCCCTATCCGCCCTGCTCTGTTTGTAACAGGGGAAGACGCTCAACGCAGGAGCGGAAACCACAGGCCTGGAAACATGGAACAGACTGATGAATCTCAGAGGGGAAGGGCGAGGGGGGAGGGCAGGAAGAGATTAACCAAAGATCTTATATGCATACTAGAGGCTCAGTGCATAGGATCCCTGTGGGGATCAGGCCAAAACTGGCCCGATGCACAGATTCATGCCTGACCTGTGGGGATCGGGCTGAAACCGGCTCTCTGACATCCCCCAGGGTGTCCTGGATTGTGAAAGGGTGCAGGTCAGGCTGAGGGACCTCCACCAGTGCACTGGGCCTCTAGTCTATATAATAAAAGCCTAAGCAACTATTATGGCGGAATGACCAGAACGACCGGTCGTTATGATGTGCACTGACCACCAGGGGGCAGATGCTCAATGCAGGAGCTGCCCCTTGGTGGTCAATGCACTCCCACAGGGGGAACACTGCTCAGCCAGAAGCCAGGCTCACAGCTGGTGAGCGCAGCAGCGGTGGCGGGAGCCTCTCCTGCCTCCAAAGCAGCACTAAGGAGCAGCAAGCCAAGCAGTAAGGAGCAGTGAGCAGACAGGTGGTAAGGAGCGAGGGGTCCCAGACTGCGAGAGGGATGTCTGACTGCCAGCTTAGGCCCACTCCCCGTGGGCATCCCCAGAGGGCTCCAGGACTGCTGGAGGGTGCAGGCTGGGCTGAGGAGACCCCCCCCCCCGCAGTGTACGAATTTCATGCACTGGGCCTTTAGTGTATAATAAAGCAGTGTGCAGAACTGCCATTTTCTGAAGCATTTTCTCAATTCGTTCAGATTTGTTTTCCAGCAATTGTCATCAGTTTGGATCAAATAAACTCACAAAAATTATATACAGTTTTGAATGTTTCTTATGTTGACAATACTCTACCAACTGAGCTGCCTGGCTAGGGCAAAGCAGGTAACATGGTTTGTATTTATTTATTTATTTTAAATGTGTTTATTGATTTTTTAAAAATATATTTTATTGATTTTTTACAGAGAGGAAGGGAGAGAGATAGAGAGTTAGAAACATCGAAGAGAGAGAATCATCGATCAGCTGCCTCCTGCACATCTCCTACCGGGGATATGCCCGCAACCAGGCACATGCCCTTGACCGGAATCGAACCCGGGACCTCTCAGTCTGCAGGCCGATGCTCTATCCACTGAGCCAAACCGGTTTCGGCAATATTGATTTTTTTAGAGAGACAAAGGAAGGGAGAGGGCTAGAGAGATAGAAACAGCGATGTGAGCCCTGGCTGGTTAGGCTCAGTGGATAGAGCATCAGCCTGTGGACTGAAGGGTCCTGGGTTCGATTCCAGTCAAGGGCACATGCCCAGGTTGTGGGCTCCATCCCTAGTAGGGGGTGTGCAGGAGGCAGCCAACCAATGATTTTTCTCTCATCATTGATGTTTCTATCTTTCTCTCCCTCTCCCTTCATCTCTGAAATCAATAAAAATATATTTAAAAAATAAAAGAATGTTTAAAAAGAGAAACATCGATGTGAGAGAAACATCAATCGGCTGCCGCCTGCACACTCCCTACTGGGGATTGAGCCCGCAACCGGGAGCATGTGGCCTGACCAGGAAACAAACCAGTGACCTCTTGGTTCATTGGTTGGTGCTCAACCACTGGGCCACACTGGCTGGGCAGTAACATGGTTTGTAAAGGTCAATCTTGAACTCATGGTTTTCAATATATTTAGATATAGAAATAAATGTAAATGTGGTGTGTGTGTGTGCACATGCATGCCTGTGCAGTGTATCCCTTAGCTCTGTCCGCTGAGAGAGCCTGGAGCAGCAATATCCTAATAGCAATGAGCACAGCTAGTGTCCAATTCTTGGTTTCAAATAACATTCTCTATTAAAAGGAACCAGAGCTCCTTGGAGAAATGGCTGATTCCAGAGCTGATGCAGGGAATGTATAAATTGAGCCTGAAACATGTTGCTATGCCAGACAGAAAAAAAAACTAAAAATGATGAATGCTGAAAGAATACATTTGAAGGGAACCAAAGTTTTGCCAACCTGAAGCTGCCTTTTTGGGATATTGATTTTAAGCTGTTTATTAAGAAATTAGAGGCTCGCTGCACAAAATTTGTGCGGGGGGAGGGGGCATGGTGCCCCTCAGTCCAGCCTGAGCCCTCTCAAAATGCGGGACCCCTCGGGTAGGGTCCTTAGTCCTGGCCAGCAATCAGGGTCTATCGGGGCTTTCCTTCCCCCAGCTGCCGGCAGCTGGCCCCGGCCCCGCTGCTGCCACTGCTGGCCATCTGTGAGGTGCTGACCCCTCTCCCCTACCACTGGTCACCTCCCTCTGCAGGCGACAGGTGTGGGGTGCGATCATTGGCTGGCCTGGGCCTCCCTCTGCGGGGCAATCATGGGGCGATGGCGGGGGGGGGGGGGGGGGGGGGCGGTGACCAATCACATCGCACCCACCTTGGCTGGCCTGGCGCCAGTGGGTGTCATAGGGTGGTCATCCAGAAGGTCGTTCTGCTTTTGGGTTGTTTGGTCTATTTGCATATTATGCTTTTATTATTATAGATAGAAGACTCAGAAAGAATCTTTAACCATCCTCCCTTTTCCTGCCCCAAAATTTCAGACAGAAAAACCTACTTCAGGAAGGAAATCTTAGGATGCTCGACTTAACCAAAATAGCCCACCTTGACTGAAGTAAGCTAAAGAAGGGGCTCAGGCAAGAGCCTGTTAGATAGAAATCCCAAGGGCCATTGCTTCTGAGTTGCCCAACAAGAATTTGCCTGCCATGTATGTTCTGCTCTTCCTCAGAGCCTGTAAGTCGCCCATTCTCACTTCTGAAATCGAAGACCCCGTCCCTCTCCCTGCTTTTCTCCTTTGCCCAAAATGTCACATATACCTAATGTTGCTTCACTGTCTGGAATTGTCATGCTTATGTGAACTCCCCATGCACATGTATGCATTAAATTTTTTTATTTTCTCTTATTAAATCTGTCTCTGTTAATTTGATTATTAGCCCAGCTAGCAGAACTCAGAAGGTGGGAGGAAAAGTATTAATTTGTTTTAGCTCCCACGCAGTCATGCTGAAGGAGACAGAAGACAACTTGAAAGGACTCCCAGTGACCAAATCAGACAACTTGAGTATAAACATAAACAATATTGGTCATTGGATAATAATCCACTGAATGTGATAGGACTTTGAGTCCATACTGATGTAATTAAGTAAAGTGAAAGCGTGATGAGGAATGGAATATTACATAATCTCAAAGTCCCCCCCCCCCCAATACTTATTAATTACAAACAGGGAAGAGTAATTTACAGTAGAGGAACCTGGCAGATACCACTTTAACCAAGTAAGGTTAAAGGCCATGGGAACAGGCACAGCCTGATAAGACCAAGTAGGAAGAAAACAGAATCATTCCTGTGACTGTCCTGCTGCTGATGCATACCCTGAGTCTAATTATAAGGAAATTTCAGACAAACCCAAATTGAGGGACATTCTACAAAAAACTGGACAGTAGTCCTCAAAAGTGTTAAGGTCATGAAAGTCAAGAATGAAACACTGTTGCAGATTGAAGGAGACTAAAGAGACATGACAACTCAAGGCAGCATATTACTGTGGACTGGATCCTTTTGCTATAAAAGACGTCACTCGGAAAACTGGTGAAACTTGAATGGGGTCTGAGGTTTAGGAGTGGTAGGAATACATCCATGTTCTTTTCCTGGTGTTGATGGTTGTATTGTGGTTAAGTAGGAAAATGTCCTTGTTAGCAGGAAATATACACTGATGTATCGGGGTAGGGTGGGGATGGGCAACATATTGACAACTTACTCTCAAAATGGTTGAGATAAAAAGTTCTTTGTACTATTCATGTAAATTTTCTGTTTAATATAATTTCTCAAGAACAGGGGAAGAAGCCCTGGCCAGTGTGACTCAGTTGGCTGACCATTGTCCTGTGCACCAAAAGGTTGCTGGTTTGATTCTGAGGCGGGACACATGCCCGGGTTTCTGGCTCAATCCCCAGTAAGAGGAGGAAGCCAATTGATGGTTCTCTCGCTCTCATTGATATTTCTCTCTCTCCCCGCTTCCTCCTTTCTCTCTAAAAATAAATAAAAACTATATTTTAAAAAATAGAAATAAAAAACGGAAAAAAGGGTATTCTTTGGAAAAACTTTAGATGGTTCCCACAATCAAGTTGCCCCTAGTACTGCTACTGTTTAATATAATAATGTAAATTCTATGCCAGGATTTAAGAAAAAAACGAACAAAATCAAACAAAACACAACAAGAATAAGAAACCCATGCCCGGCCAGTGTCACTCAGTGGTTGGGCATCAACCTATGAGCCAGGACCTCAGGGTTCAGTTTCTGGTCAGGGCACATGCCTGGGTTGTGGGCTCAATTCCCAGTGGGAGGCCTGCAGGAGGCAGCTGATCAATGATTCTCTCTCATCATTGATGCTTCTATCTCCCTCCCTCTCCCTTCCTCTCTGAAATCAATAAAAAAAAATTTTTTAAACCACAAAGTGAAAAAACTGAAAGAAACATATAAAACTTTTTATTTGCAGAAGACATATTTATCTCTATAGAAAACCCAGCAGAATCAATAGACAAACTAGGAAAACCAAGAAAAGAGTTCATTAAGGTTGCCAGCTACAAATTCAATTATCTTCTACAGACCTAAAGGAAATATTTGCAATATCTAAAATGGATATGGGGTCAATATGTGAATATACAGTGAAATACTTTAAATCAACAAAAATAAAGACAGGAAAGTCAACTGGGAAAAATGTGCATAGCATGTGAGTAGGCATTTCAAAGAGGATGAAGCTCTACTGGCTAATGAGAATATGAAGTAATACTCAATATACTCAGAAGTACAACCGGAAAGAATTAAAAGCCCACTTAATACCCATTAAAGCTGTAAAAATTAGAAAGTTGTATAATATCAAGTGTTGGAGACAGTAGAGGTGATAAGAACTTTCAATTAACATTAAGTGGGTAGATACAGACATTCTGAAAAATGATTTGGTAGTAGTTAGTGAAGTTAAGTGTGCATAACCCTCATGACCCCAAAATTCCATCTGTATATGGTATGTATCCCAGGAAAATTCTTGAATGGGCTCAAAGGGGACCAGGTAAGAAGATATTTCTCTAGAATTGTTTGTAGAAGTGCAGAATGGACAAGTAAACTATGAAACTATGATGGACACCTACTATGGACTCCTATGCAGGACACAGTTGGAAACTGTCATAAGCAATAAACTTGATTATATGTAGCAATAAGGATGGATCCTAGACACAGTTGACTGAAAAAAAGTAAAAATAAAATGAAATGGCAATGCCACTTAATTTAAAACACATACACTAAACAACCTGTACTAGGTTGAATAATGCCCCCCCCAAAGATGTACACATCTTAATCCCTGAATCTGTGAATCCCCTATATATGGCAAAAGAGATTTCACAGGTGTGATTAAGTTCAGTATCTTTTTTTTTTTAATATATTTTATTGATTTTTTACAGAGAGGAAGGGAGAGGGATAGAGAGTTAGAAACATCGATGAGAGAGAAACATCGATCACTGCCTCCTGCACATCTACTGGGGATGTGTCCACAACCCAGGTACATGCCCTTGATCGGAATCGAACCTGGGACCTTTCAGTCCGCAGGCCGACGCTCTATCCACTGAGCCAAACCGGTTTCGGCAAGTTCAGTATCTTGAGATGGAGACATTATTCTGGATTATATGGTAGGCCTGATTTGATTACAGGGTCTTTATAAGAGGGAGGCAGAAGTGAGTGAGTAGTAAATGTGATGACAGAGCAAGAAGTTATAGAGAAGGAAGAAGGGGCCACAAACTGAGGAATGTTGGCATCCTCTAGGAGCTGGAAAAGGCAAACTAACAGACTCTCCCCTGAAGCCTAAGGAATGGAGCCCTGCCAATACTTAATTCTAGATTTCTGACCTCCAGATCTGAAAGAGAATAAATCTGCATTATTTTACAAAGCCACTAAATTTATGGCAATTTTTTATAGCAGTAATAGGAAACTCAAGCATACATGCATAGTTAGGGACATATATCAGTCACATTTGAGGGGTATCTATGAGGGAGAAGAATAGGAGAGCAGACAGAGAATGAAAGGAGGTGATAGAATAAAACAAGTGAGATGGCGTGTACGTCAATGAAAACACTGTTATAACCGGAATAAGAAGATTAACTCGAGTCTCTGTAGGAAAGGTCCAGCAAAGACAAGCAGAGCAGATCACTCTGACTGACGTGTAGAAAACAGCTTGTATGCTCTGATAGGTATGGCAGATATTCTGAGTATTGGCTCTGTTAAAGACTTCTGATATAAAACCAGTCTCCCTTGTGCCTTGATTCTGTGAAACTGGTGCCCTGAAGACCAGGCATAAATATGTTGGTTATCAAAAGGTATACCACTCATGATAAATCACTTAATTTCTCTTACAAATTTGATTAGTGTGTCAGTCCAAAGATCTACCCTAGGTAGCCTGACAAATTCAAGTTTCCAAGTTTGTGAAGATGAGGGCCAACCTTAAATGCACATAAAGACGTGGTGCAGACAACCTGCATCCTGATGCTCCCCCATCCTTCAAAGCCTCATTCCTTCTGGTATCCCAAATGCCTAGCAAAGGGCCTTGCACACAGTAGGCACACAGTGCTTGTGGTTAGGATTTAGGATTTGGCACATGTATAGCACCTGTTAGTGGAATAAGTGACCTTCCCTTTCCCTCAATTCAGACCATCTTTCTAGTTTTATTTCCTACTAGTGGCCCAGTGCATGAAATTCATGCACGGTGGGGGGAGGGGGGTTCTCTCAGCCCAGCCAGCACCCTCTCCAATCAGGGACCCACAGGGATTGAGCCTAAACCGGCAGTCGGACATCCCTCTTGAAATCTGGGACCACTGGCTCCTAACCACTCGCCTGCCTGCCTGATTGCCCCTAACTCCTCTGCCTGATCACCCCCAACTGCCTTCCCCTGCCAGCCTGATCACCCTCAATGATCACCCCCCCCCCAATCTGATCCCCCTAACTGCCCTCCCCTGCAGGCCTGATTGCCCCTAACGGCCTCTGCTGCCTCAGCCCTGCCACCATGGCTTTGTCCGGAAGGACGTAGGGAAGGTCTCTGGAAGGTCTCCCTGTCTAATTAGCATATTACTCTTTTATTAGTATATATGTCGCATCTACCCCTAAGGACTCAGTATTCTCTGAACACTCCATATCCTTTCATATTTGCTTGATATAAATGATGTTCTATTTTTAAAGAGGAAGTTCAAATATTACTTCTTGGGGATCTTTCTTGTCTTTCCATGCATTCATTTGATCAATTATTCATTCACCTGGTGACTCAACAAATATTGAGCACCTTTATAAGCTGGGCACAAAGCGAGGCATGGAGAATGGGATAGTAAGCCAAACATACAGGCTCACCACCCTCATGGAGGCCTAGCGGGGGAGACCGAGTTTAATAAACAGAATGTGTGATGTCCCCATTCATGAACATACAATTAGCATCTGACATGTTCTAAGGAAACAAACACTGTTCTTTGAGAGCACATCACCAAGAAATCCATTTGGAATAGGGTGGGTTATGAGTAGCGGGGCTCAAGGAAGGCCCCTCTGAGGAAGCGCTTTCTTAGGTGTCTGGAATGGCGTCCCCAAAGCTGGACGCCGCGCTCCGATCAGCGTCGGGGGCCGGGGACTCTCCCGCCGCCGCCCACAGAGGCAGCCCCAGCCAGGACGGCGGCCCTTCCCTCCCCAGCCCCGAGACCTCGCGAGAGCACACGGCCACCGGTTATGGCTCAGACTTCCCGGCCTCAGAACGGCCGCCCCCTTCCTCCCCTCGCCCTGCACCCCGCGCTCCGCTCTCGGATTGGCTGACGGAGCCGCGACGAGCTGGAAAGTGGTTCGACAACTAGTCCTATCTTTAGTCCCGCCCACGAAGCCTGCGGATTGGACGGCTGAGCCTGGCGTCACGCGCCTCCTAGAGCGCGGACGAGCCAATCAGGAGCTCGGCGTATTTTACAAACTGGAGAAGGAGCTGCCCCAGAAGCCAAGTCAGGGAAAAAGCGAAGAAGAGGGGGAGACCCTGAGGGGTTCCGGGGAAGGTGTGGCGCGGGGATCTTGGAGGTTTGTAAGGAGGAGAGGCAGCTCGGGGTCCTGGGGCGAAAGAATAGGCTCAGGGTGTCTGGAAGTGGCACCCAGAAGAGCAGGCCTTGCAGGCGCCGGGTCTTCTGGGCGCAGGTGAAGTATCAGGGGTGTGAGCACCGCATCTATGCCCCATGCTGGCTGACCTTTGATTCCTCGTCCTGCCTTCTTCCCCATCTCAGTTGTAGCCGTCATGACCACCTCCCAAACCAAGAAGGACCCTCTCCTCCGGGGTGTATCTCCCACCCCGAGCAAGATTCCGGTTCGCTCAAAGAGACGCCCGCCTCTCCCCACACTCAAGCCCAGCGACTTGGACCGGGAGAACCAGGATCCAAAGGTAAGAGGGGCTTGGTGAAGACAGTAGCTACAAGGAGGCAGCACACACCAGCAATGCACCCCAACGCTGAATTTTTTTGTCCTTCCCTCGCCCAGAGTTTGGAGAAGTTCAGTACTCAACGTCCCCTTGTTGACTCAGCAGGCCCCAGGCCAAAAGCCTCACATCAAACACAAAAATCAGAGAGATTGGTGGGGAGCACTCTGCTTCGGAAACCATTGGAGGAGCTCAGGCCTAGCCCTAAGGAACAAAGTGTGGGGCCTGGGCCCCCTCCCCAGAAAGGTACTTGTTGGGAACTAGAACACAGTCTCCTGGTGGGGAGACTGAGATGGGGATGGTGGAGTTTGGGGGCTTTGCACTGCTCCAGTCTCCTGCTGACTATAGAGTCCTTCCTGGTCCCTGCTCCTGGAAAGCTCTTTGCTCTCAGAAACCCTCTCCTTCCTTCAGAAAAATGTCATCTCTTCTAAAGCCTTTTCCAGCTCTCCAGTCACAATCAATTGCTCTGTGTCCTAATACTTTGCTATACTCTGTTATAACATGTCCGTACTTGGTTTAAGGGGAGGAGAGAGAAACATCGATTTGTTGTCCCACTTATTTATGCACTCGTTGGTTGATTCTTGTCAGCGCCCAGACTGGGGATAGAACCTGAACCTTGGTGTATCAGGATGACACTAACCAACTGAGCTACCCAGCCAGTGCACACAGCCATAATTTGGCTTGAGTCTGTTACCTCTCTATAGTTTGATGATAGTTTTTTGAGGATGGGCTTTGTCTTATTCATCTCGGGGCCCCAGGGCCTAGAATAGTGTCTTACATAAAGTTCTGTGAGCATTTGGTGAGTTGAGTCCTATTATATGAGTCTCTGGCTTACTGTTGCACCTCAAGGTGGCTACACTAGGGTACCTGGCCCCTCTTAGCTTTCCCATGTCACTTTCCTTCTCTTCCTTTACAGAGATTCCAGGGGCCATAGAGTTTGTGGCTGACCCTGAGGCCCTGGCTACCATCCTGTCAGGTGAGGGGGTGAAGAGCTGTCGCCTGGGGCGCCAGCCCAGTCTGGCTCAGAGAGTACTGGTTCGAGGGAGCCAGGGAGGCACCATCCGGAGGGGCCAGGTAATGAGACAGAATATGATGAGATCAGGCTGGGGTGGACTAAGGAGGGACTCCTGAGCTGATAGCCTCTTTTGGCATCCCAGGGTACCCGCGCCTCTACATATTTGGCTCCCAGGACCCCCCAACACCGACTAGACCCAGCCAGAGCTTCCTGCTTTTCGAGATTAGAGGGACCAGGACCCCGCAGCTGGACCCTGTGCACCCAGAAGCTAGAGGCTGTGGTGAGTGCCTTTGGGGGGCTGATACTCAGTGTTTCTGGGAGCTCCTTGCAGGGGACATAGCTGGCCTTGTGAGAGAAGGTATCTCATGATGGCCCTAAGGGGGTCTGTGGAGGCAGATGGGGTTGGTGGTGAAGCCTGAAGGTTTGGGGCTCACCTCTGACTCTGCTTTTTTTTTTCTTTTGCTTTTATGGGTCAGATTCCACCTTCAGGACCTTCCTTTTACCCCTCTGCTCGCCCCAGCTTCCAGGAGCTAAGAAGAGAGACAGGTGGCAGCAGCCGGTGAGAAGGAGGAGGTCATTTGGAAAAGAATGATCTAATGCTCCATCCAGGGGTCCCTCAGAGCTAGGGTCTTCCAGTAGCTTTAGGACTTCCCACCAACCCAGGAGGGGAAAAGGGAGGGTGGGCCTGTGACTGCCCAGGTGAGCCCTTGGAATAGGATTCAGGCCTTGTTAGCCAGGCTTCACTAGGACATCAGTTTCTTCAGGTTGTGGGGGTGGAAAGGTACAAAAATGAGAGGTGCTGTCTCTTTTATTTAGTGGCTAAAGCACAGACTGTGGCAATAAATGGAATCTAGTTTTGATTCCTGACTCTTAGCAAACTTGCTAGTTATGCAAGCTTGCCTTAATCTCCACGCTTCAATTTCTTTGTCTGTCAAGTGAGGATAATGTTTGTGCCATCATTAGAGGTTGTGGTGAGAATTAAATGAGCTGATGTTTGTAAGGCAGTTAGCACAGTGCCCAGCTCATACTTGACACTCAGTGACTTCTAGCTGCTGCCCTTATTGTCATCAGGACTGCAGTGAGCCAGGCCTCGGGATTCCACCTGGAGACCCCAGTCCAGCCTGGTGAGTGTGTTTGGCCATGGGGAGAGAACAGGGGCAAGTGGGCTGTCTGCAGTGGGGATCAAGAGGAAAAAGCTCAGTGGGCTGGGGGAAAGGGGCAAGGCCAGATCAGAAGGAGCTGGAGAGGAAGAGACCTTCTTGATAGGCCAGAGGTTGGCACAGTTGCACTTTCATCAAAGGATGTGGTCCCTACCCTCTCCCTGCCACTTCCTACAAGAATTGCCTTCCACTCACTATTTTACCTTCAGCTCCTAAGAGCCATTAGCACATCCTGAGCCCACTCACGGTATTCAGATTAATAAGTGATTACTGAGGTATTAGATGGATCTCCACCCTTGATGGGGCAGTGGGGGCTGTCAAACTGACATACCCTCTTTTGAGGTTGCACAGCCCTGTGCCAAACTTTGGTAGGTGTTCCAGATACTACAGAAATTTTCTGTCTCCTAGCTTCTTCTCTCACGGAAGGAGAACGTGAAGTAGTCACTCACTCAGATGAAGGAGGAAGGGGCCCTCCTGGTCTGGCCCAGTGGGTTCCATTAAGAGAAAGCCGGGAGCTAACCCACACCAAGGTGAGATGGGACCCTTCTGGGATAAGGGAAGTGGGGCAGGGAGATACCTGGGGAAATTCCCCAGCAGCGGCCAACACTGAGGATTGTGGGTATAGCCAGGTAGTCCTGGGCTTTAGATGTTAATTGGATCTGGGTTTGCTCCTGATGAGCCCATGCCCTCTCCAGAGAGGGACTGGCCTCTGTTTACCAGGTGTCTGGGGCCTGGAGGTGGGAGGTCACAGTCTGGTATATATTTGTATCACCATCAGATCAGTGCTGCGAGATCTGACACTTGTCAGCCAAAGCATTCATTCATTCATTCACTCCACAGTATGTATTGAGAAGCTACTGTGTTAAGCACTGTTCTAGGTTCTGGATATACAGTAGCAAATAAGTTCACATTCTAGAAGGGGGAGGCAAAAAGTAAACACATTGTAAAATATATAGTATGTCAGATGGCGATAAGTTCTCTGTCATAAATAAATAAGGCACGGAAGTGGAAGTGGGGAGGAGGTATTGCAAATGCAAATTGACTAATCAGGGGGATCTTATTGAGAAGATGACATTTAAGTGAAGACCAGAAGGAGCTGAGGGAATAAGCCATCCAGATATCTGGGGGAAGAACATGCCAGGAGAACTGCAGATGCAAAGGCGCTGAGGAGGAAATATGCCTGGTTTGTTTAGGGATCAGCGAAAAGGAGACCAGCAAGTCTGAAGTGAATAAGGAGAATGACAGGAAGTGAGGTTAGACTCAGAGCAATTGCAGGATTGGACTGGGGAAGGATTTACAAACCAGTGTAAGACCTTGGATTTTACTTGGAACGAGTGGAAAGCTATGGGGAGAGGGAATGAACAAGGGAGCAACATGATTTGATTAAGTCTTAAAAGAATCAACGCTGGCTGCTGTATTGAGAACAAGACAAAGAAGGAGGGATCACTCTTCCACCTTGTTCCTCTCCACAGGACAGCCCTGACTGCCACCTGATGCCCTCCCCTGGCCCTGTGCTGCCACCATCCATCCCCCGTCCATCCCCCTTTGGATTGGCTAAGCGTGTTCCCTCCCCTGGCTCCTCAGCTCCGGTTTGTGTCCACAGCTCCTCGGGGCTGGGCAAGGGCAGAACAGTCTGGCTGGGATCCCTGCTAGGTCTAGGTTTTTCATTGCTCAGCTAACTCCATCTCTCCCCAGCCCTCATATTCAGTGTTGCGGCGTCTTGCCATTCGCCCCAAAACCCAGTTCACACCCATCCCATCGGCCCCCAAAGCTCAGCAGGTAAGAGAGGGCAGGGAGGTAGCTGGTATAGGAAGGGAATGGATGGGTATAGGAAGAGTTATTACATCTCACTTCTATCCCAGGCTCAATGTTTGAGTGGCCTCTCTCCTCAGTCTTGCCCTGAAGAGCCTGCCCTGCCCTGGGTAAGTGCCCAAAGCCTTTCCATGCTGAAATCCCTCACTCTGTCCTGTTGGCCTGAGGTCCAGCAGTTTGTGGCAGGTGGGCTCTCTGGAAAAGCTGCCTAACTCTCCAAGTCTCCCTGCTTCTCTGCTGTCCCTCCTAATCTTAGTCTAGGGCAGTGGTTGGCAAACTCATTAGTCAACAGAGCCAAATATCAACAGTACAACAATTGAAACTTCTTTTGAGAGCCAAATTTTTTAAACTTAAACTATATAGGTAGGTACATTGTTATTAACTTACTTAGGATACTCCTAAGGCTTAGGAAGAGCCACACTCAAGGGGCCAAAGAGCCGCATGTGGCTTGCGAGCTGCTGTTTGCTGACCACGGGTCTAGGGCAGTGGTTCTCAACCTTGGCAGCACATTAGAATCACCTGGGAATCTTTTTAAAATCCTGATTTCTGGGCCTCATCCTCCTGAAATTCTGTTTCTTTGTTACTAATGTTGTGGCCCCACCCCATTACAAAGAAACAGAATTTCCGGAGGATGAGGCCCAGAAATCAGGATTTTAAAAAGATTCCCAGGTGATTCTAATGTGCAGCCAAGGTTGAGAACCACTCGTCTAGGGCCTCTCAATTAGAAACCTGACCCCTTCTTCATGAGGGTGGGACTCAGGCGGGTCTTCCCGTCCCAGCCAGACTTCCTCACATGGCCCCTCTCTCTTCCCATGTGGCAGGAGCAGATTGCAGTCCGGCTGTTTGACCAGGAGAATTGTAAAAGGTTACAGGAGGGGTCTGGGAAACCACCTATTGCAACTCCTCATGGACCCCATCCTAGCAGGACCCCCAACCTCCAAGAGCTGAAGATGCAGGTGGGTCTTTGTGGGCAACCGCTTTGATGCCAAATGGGCAGAGACAGGACTGGGGTAGGGAGAAATGGGAGGCGAAAGGGGTTGTGGGAATAGGACAGTGTGGGTAGAGACTTGAACCCTCATCTTGACATCACACTGGGGTATTCTCTCCCACACACAGCGCATCAGTATCCTGAAGCAGCTTTTGCAACAGGAAGTAGAGGGGCTGGCAGAGAGCAAGTGTGCCCCTCTTAGTGGAGGCTCCTCTCTGGATATGGTTGAACTTCGGTCCCTGCTGGCAGAGATTCCTAGAATTCTGAATGCCCCAGTGCAGAATTCTGGGGCTCTCCGCCTTCCTGAACTGTTACAGCACTCTGGACTGCCAAAGCCCTGCTTTCCAGAGGAGTGTGGGGAACCACAGCTCTGCCCTGGAGCAGAGCCTGAGGCAGCTCGGCCCTGCCCTCCGGCAGAGCCAGGGCCCCCAGAGCCCTGCCATAGGAGGGAGCCTGAGATACCAGAGCCTACCACCCAGAAGCAGCCTGAGGTATCTGAGGCCTGCCCTCCCGTAGAGCCTGGATCCGTTCAGGCCTGCTCCCAGGGGCAGGCTGGACTTCCAGAGCCCTCCCCTCGGGCAGAGCCTGAGGCTTCAGAGGCCTGCTCTCTGGAACCTAGGAGTACAGAGCCTAGTCCACAGTCCTGCTGCGGTCAGTGGGCTCCAGCGACCACCAGTGTGATCTTCTCCTCTCAACGCCCACTTTGTGCCAGCCCCACTATCCGCTCACTCCAGTCTCTGAGGCCCCCAGCAGGCCAGGCAGGTAAGTAGTTGGTTGGAAGGGGCTGTGAACAAAGGAGGTCCTCATCTCACTGGGAGCAGGACCTCTGCCCTGTACCCGGTGATGCCAGGCTTGCTTTCTTCCACCTACCTTGCCCAGCCTGGCTTGCCTTCAGGAAGATGGGAGGAGCTGGGCCTCCAGTCCTGTGCTCCTAATTGGTTTGCCTCTTGGTGGGGGATCGAGAGAGGGCAATATAAGGTAAGAGTATAGAACTCCAGAGCCCACCCTGAACTCTGGCCCATGGACCCCCAGGCCCCAGCAGTCTGGCTCCTCGAACCCTGGCACTGAGGCAGCGCCTCAAAGCATGTCTGACCGCCATCCACTGCTTCCACGAGGCGCGCCTGGATGATGAGTGTGCCTTCTACACCAGCCGAGCCCCTCCCTCAGGCCCCTCTCGTGTCTGCACCAATCCTGTGGCCAAGTTATTGGACTGGCAGGACGCCCTGGTGAGCCTCCCCATGCACAGCCAAGCTGTACCTACACAGCAAGCCTGTGGGAAGTAGGAAGCAGAGCAAAGGGGCCGACCTTGGCTCCTTTATAAAGATTATTGGGGAAGCGTTGGCTCACTTCAAGGATGGCTGGGCTATGACAAGGTCTTTCTCTTTCTCCAGTGTTTTATTCCAATTGGTTCTGCAGCCCCTCCGGACTCTCCGACATGAGGCACCCACTTCCACCCGTTCCTGCCCTGTCTTGATCCTTCCTTTTAGCCCTTATTTATTGTTGGTCCACCCTATGGGATTGGGAGTCGGGGAGTCGACACCCTTTTATCCTTCAATAAAGTTTCTAAAGTGTCTGAATATCTTTCCCTCTGGTCTGACCTGGGCCAGCTACTGCTGTTGCTCTCCAGTTGCCCACGTGGTGGCAGTGTCCTCCAGCTTAGAGCCAGCTCCGGACTCTCAGGATCCCAGGGCTCCCTCACCTTAGATCTGTCCTGAAGGGAAGAAATCATCCCACTCTTGTTCACCCCACCCACTCAGCAAGCTCCGTGACTGTGGGGCCAACACTCATTGTCCCCTTTGGTCACCTGCTCTTCTCCCTGGTTCTTAAGATCAGTGCACTTCCAGGAGCCGTCAGCAACTTCTTCATCCCCTAGAGACCCTCTTAGAACTCTCCCTGCATCAGGCAGAACACTGAACACTAGACCTATATCCTTGGAACCTTGTTGGTGTCACTCTGGTTGGTGACTCCCTACAGTGTAAGGCTGGAAGCTCTCCTGAAGCTCATACCGCTCCCCTCCCCGCTTCCCACATCACAGCAGAAGCCCTGGGCTACTCCCCTCCTCCAGAGGCAGGCTTGCAGGGAAGAACTAAGCTTTTGCCTCAGGCAGGGTGGGTGGGAGTCCTTGAGAGGAGTGTGGGTAAGGGTCAGCCTTCTGTCCCCACTCTGTGCACCAGTTAAGAGGCACACACACTCTCTAATGTCACTTTATTGGAAGAGGCAACAGCAGCCCAGATGGAGGTGAAATGGGGACTGTACAGAACGGATTTTAAATGCTAGGAAAGAATTCACTGGTTCCTCCAGTTCACAAGAAGGCTGCCAAGGCAGGAGCCTGGAGCCTGAAAAATGGGGATGGCAAGAGGTTTCACGACAGAGGACAGTGCCTACGCCAGTCCTAACATCTCCCACCTAGATGGACTCCTATCTCTGTTCTCCCTCCTACAACGCCAGGTCTGGCTAGTGAGACCATCCCCAGCTCCCAGCGGGAGAGAGGGCCAGTCCCCAGCTCCCAGCAGGAGAGAGGGCCACCGCCTCCTCGTTCTCAGACCCGCTTTCACAGGATGTGGGTGGTCCGCTCCCAGCCACTAATTCTGGAAGCACTGAGAGTCTGCCCAGTAAGGCCTCCTCCGGGAGCAGGCTGGTCCACCCCACAGCCAGGGTCTCAAAGGATGGGGTGGCACCTTGGGTGGGGCCAACTGAAAGTGGGTGAGGAGGGAAGAGAAGATAAAGGGCAAGCGAGGGGGGTGGAGGATGGGGCCGGCTCAGTCTGGGTAGATGATGAAGCCAGAGAAAGTGCTGTACTTGTTGGTGTTCCCGCCATGCACCTTCCCGCCGTCCAGCTTGATGAAGACTTCATCGCCCACATCCAGGTGCAGGATGACGCTGTTGCTGGCGTAGTCATAGTTCTGGTCTGCGTCCTGGGCAATGGCGCTGGCCCGGACCTACCGAGAGAGAACAGAACAACCCCCTCACTCCCTGTGCGGAGCTGGGGTGGTGAGAGGGGTCGGGCGGAGTAAGTGCAGCTGGGCCTGTGTAAGTAGCTGGCTGCAGGGGCTGGGATGGACAAGGAGAGGCCAAGAGATCTCGGAGCTTCTCAGGCACTAGTCTCACTAGCTATGTGACTCTGGCAAGTCTCACACCTTCTCTGGTCCTCAATTTGAGCTGTAAGGTGGAGGTAATAATAGAGCCTACCCTAAATTAGTTACTACATGTGAAGTGTATTAGAACAGTGTTTTGCACATAGAAAATGCTGTAAGGCCTTGCTATTATTATCATTTAAGAAATAAAATTTTAAAAAAATAAAAAGAAATAAAATTAGCCTGTAATTTCTAGGGTAATTTCTAAGATTCTGAACCCCCTCTGGCCTCCTAAACTTGCATTCCTATCCCCAAGTGTTAGGACACAGGTGTGTCCATGCATATCAAGGCTGAGGGCTTTAAATGGGAAGGTGCAGTGATGCATGCGTGCCTTGGGGTGCCCACTTCCCTCCTAGTTCCCTCTAGCGCACCCAGAGGGGTCGCCTTCTTCCCCAACAGGTAGCCCTTCCTCCTCTCTGGTCTCGCTGCCGCTGCCTCCTGCTGCCAGCCCCGCCCCCGCAACCCCCCTCTTCCTGTCCCGCAGGGGCTGGTTATTAACTCATTAATTATTCATCATTATTCTAATCACTATTTACTGTCCTCAGGGCCCGCAGCGCCCGCCCGTGCAGTGCAATTCTGAGTGGGAGCCACGCAGCCCCGGCCCCCTCGGAAACCGGCACACTCTATACACACTGCCTCCCCCTCCCCCCTCACAGACATCCCCGCCGCAGAGACCGCACACCTCCTCAATGCCACATACAAATAGACGTGCTCTTTGTTCACACCTTTGCACCAGCCCAAGCACCCAAAGACACACTTGGATCAATACACACTCACTTGCACACACAATCTATCTCATACAGACAGACACACAGACACTCGCACTCCCTCTCCCTGGGTTCCTGGGGCGGCCCTGCTGCGAGGAGACCCCAGTGCAGTGCCTGCGGGCCTTGCAGCAGGAGAGCGCTGTGGCCCAGCAGGAGGGAGTTTCCCCAGCCAGGATGAGCAGGCCCTATGCAGCACAGCACCCGCAACACCACCCAATCCCAGCGTGTGGGGGGAGGGGGCATTCCGAGGTCACCGCTAAGTCTCAACCTTATGCCCTGCTGGTTGCATGGCCCAGGCACCTAACCCAACCCTACGCCTGAGGCCCTCACTATTGCTGTGTGTCTGGGTCCTCGAGCTAAGCCACGGCAGCAGTGACTCTGGTTCTGACCACAGGGACAGGGAGCAGCAGAACCTGGAGGCCAGAGGTTGCCAGGGAGGATGTGTGGCCTACCGGACCAGGCCCCCCTTCTCTGCTTTGCCTTTCCTCCTCCAAACCCGTCCTTTGCCTTTTTTCCATCTCCAAATCCGTTCCTTCAAGCTGCCTGGCTGGTCCCTTGGTGAATATACCAGTTCTCACCTCTGCCTACTGACTCGGTATTAGCTGAGTGTAAGGCCACTCTAGAATTGGCCCTAGGCCCTGGGACTAGCAATAGCGCTGATGGTGACTGAGCCAGTATTTTCCTTCTTTTTTACCTTTCCCTTAAAAAATCCAGGCTGAACGCCCCACATGGGAACACCTGCCGACTGTGCACTGCCTGCGACCTGGCAGCCTGGCATTCCTGGGTTCAGTGAGGCTGTTTGGAGAAGGGGATGGGCTGTGTGATGAGTGCAGGGAAATTTAAGAAAGCTACCTGGCGAATCGGGGGTGGGGGGGTCGGGGGGGGGGAGGGGCATCTCACCTGTCCGTTCTTCATCAGGTCTGCCCACATGCTGGTCCCGTCGCCGCCGCGCATGAGCACATGGTAAGCGAAGAAGTAGACGCCCGGCATGGGGCAGGTGAACTTGCCGCTGGCCGCCTCGTAAGCGTTGCCCACGTTAGTCACCACGTCGTCGAAGCGCAGCACCTCGTAACCCTCGTGCGGCCGCCGCAGACCCGCATAGAAGGCAATGCGAGGCACGTAGCCGGCAGGGGGCGCCACCCCGCCGGGGCCGGGGCCAGGAGGGCCCGGGGGACCTGGCCTGCCCGGCTCTCCCGGTGGCCCTCTGGGACCCGGTGGTCCCGGGGGCCCTCGAAGACCTGCCCTTCCCCGCCGGCCCGCCTCTCCCTTGGAGCCCGGCGGGAAGGGGGGCACGGAGACAGGCGCGCCGTCGGGTCCCGGGCCTCGAGGCCCATGCGGGTCGCATACCATGCGACAGCGACCTAGCATCTCGTAGTGCGCTGGCCCGCGGGAGCTGTGCACCAGCAGAGGAATAGCCACCAGCAGCAGCAGCACCATGGCCACCCCGACGGCCGCGCCCGCCACCCGCTTGCGGCGGCTCAGACGCGACGCAGCCAGGGCCAGCAGATCCTCCTCACTCTTGGGCGCAATGGCGTCGGAGGCTCGGGGCTCTCCGAGGGCCCCCGAACCGGTGGCCCGGCTCGCGCCTGGGTCAGGACCCCCCCTGACGGCTGCGCCCGGTCCCCCCGCCCCTGCGGGCTCCCGCCTCAGCGGCGCGGTTCCCCAAACCTTCCGTCAAGGCGAAGGTCCCGCGTGGGTTGGGCCAGGGGCAGCTCCCGACGGTTCGGCGCCTGTGGTCCTCTATTAACCTCCTGTGCAGCCTATCGTCCCCGGGAGCCTGACATCTGCGGCTTCTCGGACGGCTGGCTTCTTACAGATCTAGGATTCGTGCTCTCTGGACAGCTTCTTTCTCCAGGATGGCGGAGCCTAGGTCCCCAGCTACCCAGACGGATTTCTCCTGGCCGGAGCGGGGACTGTTCTCCGCGCTCTGGACGTCCCGGGCTCTGCGCTGGGGTGGCACCCACCGGACGCGACCTCCTCCTAGGTTTTCGCTCTACCTCTTGGCGAGCACTGACCCGCCTTCCTACCCCAGCCGCGCCCCCAGCCCCTGCTGGAGCTTCGGCCCCGCGCGTCTCTCCTGGTAACGTGCTCCCTGTCTGCGTCCCTCACCTTCCTCTCCTCCCTCCCCAGGCGGCAGTGACTGTGGTGTGAGCAGCCTCGCGCCGGGAGCCGCTATAAGCGGCCCGGGGCGGAGCGACCCCTGGCGCCCAGAGCGGGAAGCGCGGGGGCGGGGCCGGCAGCGGCCCCCTCCCGCGGACCCCCGCCTCACGGTTGATGCCCGGCTCTGGGCGATTCTGCATGGGTTCATGTTCCCACCTATCCTTACTTCCACCCTCTACCCCGAGTTGGGTATTCCCGGAGCCCAGAGGAAGCCAGAAAATAGCGATGGGATAAAAAGGGGTCGAGATACACAAGATACACATAGAGAAAAGACAGGTGGATTCCTGAGCTAAAAAGAGCCACCCCCCCCCCGAAAAATTAAAATAAAATATAACAAGCAAACAAACGAGCCAAAAGGGTGGGGAGAAAAGAAATTCACCACCCCCTGCCCCTCAGTACCCATAACCAAATATCATATGGTAAAGGGTTCAACGGTACATTTTGTCTTGAACTAGAAAAGGCAAATCTCCAGCCACCGTACCCTCGACCCCCCAGCACTGGGGAGCACAGAGCCCAAGAGAATGAGGAAGCAGGAGAGAGTGAGAAAACAGAGGAGCCTGTGGAAGCCAGCAGCAAACCGACAGGAAAGCAGGGGGAGCGACAGGAATCAAAGAGACAGAAAGCCAGATAGAGACGCAGAGACAGAGACAAAGCTTGGAAAAGAGACTAACTGACAGCCCCAGAGGGGGAGAGGGAGAGACAGAGACGGCGAGAGAGAGGGGGAGACGGGAGCCCAGACAGGTTGACAGATCGAGAGAGAAATGTAAATGGTGCGCCGCAGAGAGACACCCAGGTCCGTGTTTGGACTCCAATGTGACATATCAACTGTGGGAAGACGCGGGGGCGGGGCGGTTCTTCAGCAGAGTGGTAGGCTCTGGGCCTGTGCATTGTGACCGTGCGCTGGCAGGTGTGGACGTGGATGTGGCCATGGGACCCTGGCCTTGTGTGTCCCTGGGTGAGTGGGGTTGTGGATTGTCTTGTCCTGGTGTGTGTATTGTGAGGGCTATTCGAAGAGAGGTTTTGTATTTGTCTTCCTCTTAGTCCTTAAATGTGGGACCCTATGAATGCCATTTCTCCTATCTCGGGGGAGTGGAGTCCACTGGGGAAAAGAGTCAGCAGGCGGCTCTTGTCCCTTTCCCATACCCAGCCTCGCCTCGTTCCAGCCCTGCCCTAGTCCCAGATTTTTGTCCAGCCCTAGGATCTCTGCCACCTTCCCTCCCCCTTCCTCATAGGTCTGTAGTTAGAAAGACAGAGAAGTTGATAGAAACCCCACATAATGAATGTTTGGAGGAGGGGTTTGAAGTTGGTTTTATAAATTAACATAACCAAAATGCAGATTAACTTCAGGACAGCCTCCCGTGAGAGATGACTGTGTCTGGCACTCCTGTGACCAAGAGGGAACACAAGCTTTGATAGTTCCCTCTCTGTGAGGGGTCAGAGTCCAGAGAAAAAGCGAATGGCTGCATTCCTCCTTAGGGCCTGGCCCTTCTGGGGGAAATTACTTGCTTACAGGGACCCCGGGGGCCAGAGGCATGGAGAAGAGGCTCTAGGACTGGCAGAGTGGGGATGTTTGAAGACCCTGAAGGTGGACAGCTGCAAAGGACTTCTTAGAGACTAGGATAGGCCGGGGCTGTCATGTATAGGAAAATGATGTGTACAATGGAGGGCACAAAGCACACCAGGGCATGATTATTGGGTGAAGGTGATTTCCTCATTTCTTCTTTACTGTACCCCTTTCCTGCCTCTTCCAGCCCATGATGGTTCAGGGAGAAAGAGGTTGCTGAGGGTGGGCCTGTGCGGAGGAAGGCCCCTACATGCTTGAGAAGGTTGGGAGAGAAAGAATTGGCAGTCAGTGGGGGAGGGGCCTCCTCCTCCAACCATAAATACAAATTTTATTCAAGGTCTTTGTCGCCATTTGTCTTCCTGGGGGTGGGGGGGAGGCTGAGGGCCATGTCGGGGCCGTGCATGTCTAATTCCAGATCTGCTCCCCTAGGCTGGATGATGGATGGGTCAGCGAGAAGAGAGCAGGTCAGGGCTCACATCAGCCTCTCCTGCCTGATCCTCAAGCCCCATCATCGACCCCAGGTCCAGCCACTCCTCTCCTTTCTCCTCCCCACTCCCTCCACTCACCTGAGGCAATCTTTGCTCAGCCCTGCTCCCTATCCCACTCTCCAACTCACAAAGACCCTTTTTTTTGAGCCCCTCACCTCAGCCTTCTTCTCTGGAGCTTCCCTTCTCCGCCTATCCCCAGCCCAGGCTATGAGCTGCGTTGACCGGCAGGCTGCAGGCAGCAGCGGTGTGTGTGGTGGTGGTGGTGGTGGTGGGGGGGGGGGGGAGCAGGCTTGGCTCACAGGGAGCTGAGGGGCCAGCTCCATGAATTTATTCATGTTCTGTTGCTCTTTCCCCAGGCTCTGGAATGAAGCTGCCAGCTTACTAGGTCCTTATTTCTTCCCCTGCAGCTGTCACAAGGAGGGATCTGGGTAGGGTCAAGGCCAGTGCTCCTGAGGCCAAAAGCCAAGTGTCTGGGTTCAAGAGGAAATTCTGGGGCCCAAGCTGGGACCTGGGATTATTTCCCCAAAGCTCTTGGGGAACCAAACTCGGAGGCCCCAGGGCAGTGATATGGTTGGGAAGGGGAGGTAAGCAGAGAAGGTTGTGCTACCGGACATAGAAGGAGCAGTGGAGGCGGGGACAAGGCTGATGGGGGAGAAGAGGAGAGGGGAAAACTTTAAGGAGTTCCCTAGGCTCCCCTCTATAAAAGCACAGTCTAGCTCTAGCCTGAATCTTGCCTTAACCTCCACCCCAACTCTGCACTAATCCTGACCCTAATCCCAAATTATACACTTGACTCCTGTATAGTCCTAATATGAATCCTAACTCCATATCCTCATCGTAAATGGAGCCCCTCCCCACTGGTCCTCTCCTGGAACCCAGGGGTCTCTCAAGAATTTTCCCCAGGGCTTACAGTCAGGTGTGCCTCAGAGTTCTGAGGACCAGACTTTTGATTAGCATGTGATTAGCATATTATTTGCATGTAATATGTGCCTTCTACTCTGCAGAAGTTTTCATGTTAAAATTTTATGAAGTCTAGCAGAAAGGTCCTGGCTTCTTGAAGGTTCTCTCTTTTTGTTCCTTTTCCCACACTCCTTATCACTGATCCCAATGCCCTCAAGGGGAAGAAAGGGGGTGAGGAGATGAGCAATAAAGGGCTCATGGGAGGGAAGAGTCTGGCAGGGTAATCTGCTCTTGTCATTGCAGTGTAACCTCCACAAGCCTCAGTTTCCTTATCTGTAAGAAGAGAGGAACCAGCTGGCTGATGCTACATTAAGATCTAAGGAAGCACTCCCCCCCCCCCCTTGCACTCTTTCCTTTCCCACCTTTTAGAGGTCATTCATGATGTGGTTCTCCTCCCTCCCCACCCCATACACACATTCTGGCTTTCAGCTCCCACACCTAAGATGACACAGGATTGGAAGCAGCTTGAGCTGCCGGGCACCAGACCCTTGATATGAAGAGAAAGGAACATTGCCCATCTGACAGCATAGAAAGGGAAATAACATTCCTGGGCGTTTCCTGTGTGTTAGGGCTTTTACATGCAAGATCTCACTGCATGTGAGATCCTCCCAGCATGCTGAGAGGTGAATATATTGTCTCCATTTTACAGACGAGGAAACTGGGGTCCAGAAAGGAGAAATGGCTTGTCCTAGATAGCCCTGTAAGTGGCAGCACTGAAAGGAGTTCTAATCTCCTGGCTTCCTTCCCAGTGCCCCAGAGAAGAGGAAAGGCAGTGGAAGGGTGAGAGAAGCAGGAGGGAGTAGGGAGCGAGATCTGAACTCCTGTTAAAGGGGAGACCTGTATGTGAACCCAGCAGGCTAGGTACTTGGCTCAGCGTAGTCCCCATCTCCAACTACCAGCGCTATGGAGACTGACTGACACCCAATGGGTGTTCAATTTCTAGCTAACAGATGTCAGTGTACGTTGGCTGCGGAAAAGAGCTGTTCGGAGGGAGAAGAATATGAAGCCAGCCTGAGGAAAATGTGCTCAAGAGGTGAAAGGGAGCAGGGCAGGCCAAGAGGACTAAGGCCCGCTCTCCCTCTCCCACCTCCAGTGGGAAAACAGTCACGGCCCTAAGAGCATGCACGCACTTTGCCCCCTTGCACAGAGGATGGCAAGGCCTCAGCCACCGGGGAAGGGCAAGTGCACCGCAGGGCCTAGGCCTCCCCTCATCTGCCGCAGGAGCCCCTGGAACCGCAGCTCCGTGCAGACTTGGGTTCAAAGAACCTCGCCAGCGCCCAGAGGGCAGAGGACGGGCTCCTGGCTCCATGGGGATCGGGTGGATGTTGCTTCTAAGGTGTCTGTCAGGCCACAGCTTCCGCAGCCCTTGACCCCTGGCCAGGTGCAGCTCCTCACCCTAACCTTCCTCGCCGCCTCCTTTTGCGACCCCCTCGTCCCCACCGTGCTCCTGCCCCAGCCTCCAGTTAATGAGATGTGGCGAGAGGCTGCACAGACAGCTGTCAGACCCCTCAATTCTCCGCCGGGATATTGGATCCCGCGCTGGGAGACCGACAGGTGAGCAGAGGAGGGGTTGTGGGGGCCGAGGGAGGGGTGCTGGCTGGTGCGGGGGGGCCGGAACCCAGGAGACAGCGCCATGTTCACAGCCCCCAGGGTTCGGCTGAGCGTCGTCGGCCCTAGGATGCTCTTTCTGCCTTTTTCCTCTTCTCCAACAAACAGGAGACTTAAGGAGCCCCACACCCAGAGCGCCCGGCCCCGGGTCGATCCGCGACACCTGGTCCTGCACCCCAGGCCAGCCTGGCTCGCGCGGGTGTCGCGCGCAGCGGCTCAGATTCGGCGGGCGCGGCCCGGTGCGTCCTCCCACCTCCCTCCCTCCCTCCCTTCTTGCTCCCCCTCCTCCCCGCGCTCCCTCCCCGGCGGCCGCGGCCTTTATTAGGGATTCCGTGGCTGTCGGTCCCACCATCCATCCTGTCCGCCGGCAATTAGGCGGCCAGACAAAGAGCAGCTTCGGATGGATGAGGGTCCCGGCGGATCGGAAATGTGAAGGGTCAGCGCTGCCGCCCGCGGCGCACCCCGCTCCCGGCTCTGCATAATCTCCGACCGCCGTCACTCAGCCGGCCGCCGGGGGAGCTCCGGGCCGGGCTGGGGAGCGGGCGGGGCTGGGGCTGCAGCCTAGGCGCTCAGGGCAGGGCGAGGGCGGACCTGCAACAGGGCGCGTCCTGCGGGAGAACGCAGGGCTGAGTGCGACTGGGCGCACCTGGAGGAGAGAGGGCAGGACATGGCCCCGGGGGCTCCCTGAGGGCGGGCAGGGGAATGGCTGCCTGGGGGCTCCCGTAAGGAAGCGGGGACTCAACCTGCAGAGACTAGAGGCTGGTGGCCCAGATACCCACGGCTGGGAATCTGGGGGCCCGAAGGCCTAAGGTCGGTCTTCGGTCTGTATAAATGGAACTGTGTCTAGGACGAGCTCCCTTAGGGAAACGGAGGGTCTGCGGCCCGGTGCGCCTCTATCGGAACGGAATGATACTACGCTTCTATCCCCCATCTCTTAAGTGAAATTCAACCCTTCCGCCCCAATAGAACCCAGAGGAAGTTGAAGGAGTCGGGTTTTTACTGCGGATTCTTTGGAGCTAGCTTCCAGCTGACAAATCAACATTTCAATCTGACAATTAGTGGTCGAGATGCGGGGAGAGGGGCTCTGGCTGCCAGGACCGTTTAACCCTCCCTGCGAGCGGCAGAGAGGTGGGCGGTGCTGGCAGTGATGAACGACTCCAAGGGGGCCCGGGGCCCCGAGCGCGCATTCATTACTCTTCTGACAGGCGGGCGGCGGGCCTGGCGGGCCGCGAGTGGACGTGCGGGGAAGAGGCCTGTGGCAGGAGGGAGCGTAAGGGAGGCGTTTAACACCCCCCCCTCCTGGTCAGCTCCCGGTTCTTCGCCTCGACCTTGGTACTTGACTTACTTATGCGTGGCCTCTCAGCTGTTGGGGCCGGCCCTGGCTGCAGAATTTGGAGAGCAGGGACAGGGACCTCAGCCCTCTTCAGGTTAGGCGATTTCAGATCTGAGATGCCAAGAAAGGGTGTGGACAGGCCTTAGGGCTAGAAGCTTTTGTCTGACCTGGGAGGAACTGTGCGGTTTTGCGTGTCTATGCACACAGAGGTGGTGTGTGACAGGCATTGATGGCTGTGGATCACGCGTGGGGGGCAGTGATTGTGTGTGTTAGTGTTAGGGAAGTGTCGGCCTGATTTTGTCAGCGAGCTTCGAATGTCTGAGGATGAGCTGCAGCCGCTCCTTGCTGTCTGTGCCCCTCCCCACCACCACTTGCTGTCAGCTCTCTGTCTTCAGTTCTGTAGGAAATGGCAGTGTGCATGGTGACAGCTGAGGGGTGCTTCTGGGGTTGGGAAGATAGATGTTACCTGTGAGAATGCTGGTCTGGACAACTGCTCCCTTCCCCCCCTCCACCCCAAACATCATCCTTTGCTCAAGCTTCCTGAAAGTAGTGGACATTTATCCCCCAAAGTCTGGAGACCCAGCTGCTGAGGAAGTGGTTACTACCAGGTTTCTATAGTCCACACACCGTCTCCATCACACATACAGTCTCTAATATAAGATATGATCGCAACCCTCTGGCTTCCCCAGGCCTGTGGTGAGCAGAGAGGAGGAGCTGGATCTCAGGAAGGGAAGAGGCAGACCATCGGACCTCCAAGACAGCCTACCTCTTCGGGGCCTGGGCTATTGGTCCCTGGAATTCTGACCTTGGATCTCTGGTCCAGTTGACACCTTGGGAGGATAATGCTAATCATATTCTAATTTCTATCCCTAATTACTCTATTCACCGGACTTTGTCTCCACTCTCCTACCCACTCTCAAACTCACCAAAAGGTTGATCTTTCTCCCCAGCTCTGAATCTCCCTGGTCTCCAGGGCAGAGATTTTGGGTGATTCTCAATCTCCGTTTGTTCAGTGTATCTTCCAGCCACCTTCCCTTTGCCTTGCTCTTCCTTATGTCAAGGGTATCTCTTGGACCTTCTGTATCTTTGTTCCTGCAGCCCTTCTCCTTGTGTCGGCATGTCTTGACATTTTTAAAAAATGTTTTTATTAATTTTTAGAGAGATTGATTTTTAGAGAGAGAGAAAGGGAGAGGGATAGAGAGATAGAAACACCAGTGAGATGAGAAACATCATTGTTCGGCTGCCTCCTACAAGCCCCCTACTGGGGAATGAGCCTGCAACCTGTCATGTGCCCTGACCTCTTGGCTCCTGGGTCGAGGCTCAACTGCTGAGCCAGACTGGCTGGGCTGCCTGTCTTCACATTTAGGGATCTTTTCCAGATTTCTCTCCCTACAATTTGGGGTATCTGTGTTCCCCTGGGGCTTCTCCCTCTGGGAATATCCTAGGACAACAGTGAGGCCTCATTGGAATGGAGAGAGGGAGTAGGACTTCCTTCCTACTCCCATCCAGTGGCTATTGCAACCCAAAATGGGCAGGCAGTGTCAGGGCCAAGGCCAGGTCGCTTCTCATTCAGGGCACAGGCGCCTGGTCGATGCCCCGCGGTCCGCCCCCCTCCCAACTGCCCTTCTCCAGGCCCTCGCCCCCTCCGCCCTCCTGGAAAAGGCAAATTTGACATTTTTAAATCCCGAGCCTTAGAGGGATCGATGCGGCCCGGGGGCCCCACCCGGGGTCGATATTCCTGATTGGGAAGCGGCCTCAGCGCGGAGCGGGTGTAAATCATGCGAACTGGGAGAGGGAGCTCCGGGATGCAACCGCGTCCCAGGCACGTGGAGGCAGACAGGGTCCCGGCCTTGAGGAGGGGGGGGACCCCAGGCAATGGAAGGACAGTCTTAAATACCCGGACACCAGCCCGCCCAGAGCCCCCCTCCTCCCCTGCCCAGCTCTGCCGACTCTGCGGGCCGGCTCCGGTTTCGCTTCAGCGGCCGCTACCCTCCGTTGCCCCTGGAGCCGCCAGGGAGGCCGGTGCCGGAGCCAGCCATGCGGCGGCTCCTCCGTGGACGCTCCCGCGGGGCCTGGGCTTCGGCGGCTGTCACGAAGCCGACAGGCCGGCCGGGCCGGGAAGGGGTGGGTGTCGGGGAGAGTCGTTGGAGGTGGTGGGGGCGGAGGGGGGGGAGGCTGGCGCGCTCTGGCTCACCGTGGGCGCGCAACAGATATTTGTGGAACTGAGGGACAGCAAAGTGACGTGGGGCGCGGAGCCCAGCGGGCAGGGAGTGGGAGTCCAGCCATTCGGAGGGGCTGAGCTGGGACAGGTGGCTCCCTCCCTGCGACGGGGGGGGGGGGGGGGATAGTGAACAACAAAAAAGAATGGAGTGAGTAGGGAGGTTTAGGCCCCAACCTACAGCCGCCTCCACCGCCCCTGCCCCTCAATCCGAGAAGAAGTTCCCAGTCGGGGAAACTGAGGCAGCGCGGCTGAGAAAGACCAGGAAGGTTAAACGCGGGGTCAGCGACGGGCAGCAGCCAGAGTCCAGCGTGGGCCCCTGAAGGCACCTGCCTGCGCCGGGCCGTCTGGGTGAAGACGCCTCCACACCCCCAGGGCAGCTCAGACCCTCGCTTCCACCGCAGCTGTTCGGGTCCCCCCACTCCCCACCCCGCGCCAGTTTATAGAACAACAATTTGGGGAAAACAATCCGGGCCGAGTGACGGCCCCGTAATTGTGACAAAGTGAGTGCGGGCGACTGGAGAGAGCGCTAGGGCGGGAGCGCGGCGGGCCGAGGGGAGGCTGCAGCGCCGCCCGCCCGCCCCGCCGCCCTCTCGTTCGCATTCCGGTCACCTCCCATCCCTCTCCTTGACTCCGATCCAATTCTTCTTCTCCCGGCCCCTGTCGCCTCCCTCCGCTTGTTCCTCCATCGCTCTTCCCTTTCCTCTCGGTAACAGCTCTTCTCCCGCCCCCGCCCCGCTGCAGGCCCTGCCCGGTGCGCCTTTTCCTCTCTCACTTCTCCCATCTCTTCCGCCCTCCACTCGTTTCTCCATCTTTTCTTTGCGCTCGGGTCGCCCTGGGGCCCCTGGCTCACACCACACAATCTGCTTCGTTCCCTCCCCAGTCCCAGCTTCCCGAGCTCGAGCCCTGAGCCTCCTCTCATAGAGGCCAGCACAGCCGCGCACTCCGGGGTTCCTTCGCAGCCCGGTGGGCCCCGGCAGCCTGCCTCTGCGCCCCTCTCACCGCCCCCCCCCCCCCCCGCGCCCCGCCGCCTTCTCCGCCCCTTTCTCTGCGCCCGAAGCTAGTTTGTTTGTGCAGCCGCGGAGATGTTTGCCCAGCTTAGCGCGCCGCCGCGCAGCGCGGGCCCAATTAAGTCTCATTCATTATTCAGCGCCCGGGTCAGCCCCCACCCCCAGCTGGCGGCTCCCGAGTGGCTTTGGGGCCCCGCCCAGCCCATCCCCAAGTCAAGGCTGGGAGACCTTGGAGAGCCGAGCTTCTCCTGTGCAGAGGAGGAAACAGTCCCAGAAGCCAAGGTCACATAGCAGAACCAGGATGGGGCCCAGGCTGCTAAAACCAAGGCATCCTTCATCCCAGCTCAACCACAGCATCCAGGCGGGAGGAAGGCCGTGCTCGCCTGCTGGGACGCCCCTCACCCCTTATCCCTTTTTGCTCCTGGCTCTCCCTTTCGCCGTAGCTGCCGGCATACAGGCGGCTTGGGCTCCTGCTTGATCGAGAGGCTCCTCAGGCCTCAGGCTCAGGCCTAGATGTAGTGACCCCTGACTGATACGCCTGGAACGGGGCAGTGAGGCAAACTCGTGTGTGTGTGTGTGTGTGTGTGTGTGTGTGTGTGTGTGTGTGTGTGCGCGCGCGCTGGGGGGTCCCTCTCTGCAGCCTGTCTGTGGGTGTCTCTGCCGTAGAGGCACTGGAAGTGGAGCCATCCAAGGCAGTCTTGAAGGACAAGTAGAGAGAGAGGAGAGTGCAGCCTGAAGTGAGGGGGAAGTCACTTTCCCATTTGTGGGGTGGAAAGGGGCGACCAAGGACCTATTTTTGAATTTTTAGGGACTGCTCTGGGCTGTTTCTCCCGGGCACCTGCACAAGGTGTCAGGGGACCCGCGGGGCCCTTTCGTACGCGGCAGCGCCATCTGGCGGCCGCGGCCGCGGTGCTTCGGTGCCGCGGTGCTGGAGCGCCTGGCCTGGACCCGGCACTCGCCCGCTGCTTGGAGCCGGGGGAGGCTGGATTCGACCAGAAAACCTTAAATCGACTTTACCCGAGAGGGCGGGCGAGAGGAGCGCGAGGTGATCCAGAGGCAGCCGGGCAGGGCCTCGGGGAGGAGCCTGGCCCCAATGACCCGACTTCCGTGACACAGCAAACACAGAAAGACAAAGTCCATTTGGATGGAAGTGGGAGCGGAGTGAAGGGCCATTTTGACTCTATGGTCCAAGGAAATGACTGGTCTGATGCGCGTGGCAGCCGGGGTGCCCAGGTACGGCCGTTCATGCGGGATTAGCAGGGACTGGCTGGTGGTCTGAGTCCCACTCTAAGTAGAGGGGAAGGGAGAGACTAGCAGGCACACTTGGGCATCTTGTTGTATATTCTGGGGATTCATGGCTGCTTTGGAGAGACTTTTCAAGTCGGCCCTGGCAGGAGGTGATTGAATTGTGGGGCACCAGCGTTCAGGTCAAAATGTAATTTCCCAGAGCTGTTTAAGGGGAGGGAATTGAGGACTTTTTTCATGTTTGACTTGTGGGAAGATTTCTTGGCCTGGAGAGAGTTGGAAGGCTGGAGAAGGGCTAAAACCTTGGGTCAGTGTCTGAGGGCAGCCATAGTCCGAGTTGGATTGGGGGACAGGAACTTTCAAAATGTGCAGGAACTTTAGAAGGGCCTTCTATTCACACTTATTCCCTCCACTCCCCATTGAGTCATTCCCAGGTGAGTGGTCCCAGGGGAGGTCTAAAATGTAAGCTTATGCCTTAACCGGTTTGGCTCAGTGGATAGAGCATCGGCCTGCGGACTGAAAGGTCCCAGGTTCGATTCCGGCTAAGGGCATGTACCCTGGTTGCCCGCACATCCCCAGTAGGAGGTGTGCAGGAGGCAGCTGATTGATGTTTCTCTCTCATCGATGTTTCTAACTCTCTATCTCTCTCCCTTCCTCTCTGTAAAAAAAATCAATAAAATATATTTAAAATAAAATAAAATGTAAGCTTATGATTTTTTGTACCTGTTCTGAGTTCTCAGTTACTCAGCTGAAAGCATTTATTTTGTTTTTGGTGTTGTTGTTTTTTTAAAATATATGTTTATTGATTTCAGAGAGAAAGGGAGAGGGAGAGAGAAATAGAACATCAATGATGATAGAGAATCACTGATTGGCTGACTCTTGCACACCCCCTACTGAGGGTCAAGCGGGCAACCCAGGCATTTGCCCTTGACCTGAATCGAACCTGGGACCCTTCAGTCCGCAGTCTGACGCTCTATCCACTGAGCCAAACCATCTAGGGCTACTGAAAGCATTGAAAACATTTTTCTCTCCTAAATTTGGAGTCGCTGTGGTTGTTAAAAAACAGACATGAGGTGCTAGACCCAAGGGCATGGAAGAATCAACATTTCAGGGACACTCAGGAAACTCTGGACTCTATTATTGGAAGAACAAATGGTTACTGTGTTGGGACATGGATGTGGTCTTAAAGCTGCTTTTTTTTTTTTTTTCTATCTTCTAGGGTCTAAGGATAACTCTGTGGCTATGGTGGCCATGATTCTCACAGCGGACTACAGATTTCTGCACTCTGAGCAAAGTCAGGTGCCACTGGAGTTGTTCTGAGACACTTTCCCTAAAGGATGGCCAAGGGGCTCCTGACGACCTATGTCCTCTGGGCTGTAGGGGGCCCTGCTGGGCTCCACCACTTGTACCTGGGCAGGGACAGCCATGCGCTGCTCTGGATGCTTACCCTGGGGGGGGGTGGGCTGGGCTGGCTCTGGGAGTTCTGGAAGCTCCCAAGCTTTGTAGCTCAGGCCAACAGAGCCCAAGGACAGAGGCAGAGTTCAGGAGGCGGGACACCCCCTGTGAGTCCCATTCGTTTTGCCGCCCAGATGATAGTGGGCATCTATTTTGGCCTTGTGGCTCTCATTAGCCTTTCCTTCATGGCCAGCTTCTATATTGTGGGCCTCCCACTGGCAGTTGGCTTAGGAGTCTTGCTGGTGGCTGCTGTTGGCAACCAGACCTCAGACTTTAAGAACACTCTAGGGGCAGCATTTCTCACTTCCCCTATCTTCTATGGCCGCCCCATAGCTATTCTGCCCATCAGCTTGGTGGCCAGCATCACAGCCCAGAAGCATCGCCGCTACAAAGCTTCCAATGTGTCAGAGACACTCAGTGTGCGGCTCTACCGCCTGGGCTTAGCTTACCTGGCGTTCACCGGCCCGCTGGCATACAGCGCCCTCTGCAACACAGCCGCCACCCTCAGCTATGTGGCAGAGACCCTGGACTCCTTCTTGAGTTGGTTCAGCTTCTTCCCCCTCCTTGGCCGCCTCATGGAGTCTGTCCTCCTTCTGCCTTACCGTGCCTGGAGGCTGCTGGTGGGGGATCGTGGCTTCAGCAGCAGCTACTTCCAGGAGTGGGAGAAGCTCTATGAGTTTGTTCGCAGTTTTCAGGATGAGAAGCGTCAGTTGGCTTACCAGGTAAGGCTTTCTTCCCGTCTGGGAGTTAGGCTAAGCCTGATTGGAGCTGGTGCCCCTTGTTTTCATGTCTGCTGCGTCAGGCCGGGAGGGTGTCCTGGTTTCTTGGGGTGTGAAGTGCCGAGGCTCTAATAGTGAGTGGGGGGAAACATGTGTATTTTATTTACTGTTCATTGAGGTATAACATATATAAAGTTTACTAACTTTATGTATATACCTATGTAACCACCACTCAGATCAAGGAATGGAATATTCCAACCCTAAGAATGTTCCCTCCCAAGCTATACTCCTTTCCTTGGAAGTAACCTCTATTCTGACTTCTGTTACCATAGTTTATTTTTGCCCATTCTTGAACTTCGTATAAGTGGATCATTCAGTATGTACTCTTTTGTGTCTGCTTTCATTCAACATTATGTCTGTGAGATTTATTCATACAGTTGCACACAATTGTAAAATGCTTGTTTTCTTGTTAAATAGTATCCCATTATATGAACATACCAGAATTTATGTACCCACTCTATTGTTGATGAACATTTGGGTTCCAGGAGGGGACTGTTCTGAATAAAGCTGCTATGAACATTCTTGCACATGTCTTTGGTGGACACACATGATTATTTCTTTTGCGAGGAAGAGATCCTGTCAGGGGTGTGAAGTTCTAGGTTGGAAAATGGGCAGCTGTGATTAAAGGCAAATTTTGATTCTTTTTTTTTTAAATATATTTTATTGATTTCTTACAGAGAGGAAGGGAGAGAGATAGAGAGTTAGAAACATCGATGAGAGAGAAACATCGATCAGCTGCCTCCTGCACATTCCCTGGGGATGTGCCCGCAACCCAGGTACATGCCCTTGACCGGAATCGAACCTGGGACCTTTCAGTCTGCAGGCCGACGCTCTATCCACTGAGCCAAACCGGTTTCGGCCAAATTTTGGTTCTTGCCATGAGATCCAGAGCTGGAATTCTAATGTGAGGCTCTAGGCCTTTTTCATGTCAAGTAGGAGCCGATCCCAGAGATATCACAGCCTGATTTAAGAAGGAAGCAGAGAAAGGCCCAGGTATTCTGACAACTTATGGGATTCTAATTTGTCAGCTTCTGTTTCCCTAAGGTTTTGGGTCTCTTAGAAGGGGCAACAAATGAAGAAATACATCAGAGATATCGGGAGCTAGTGAAGATCTGGCACCCTGACCACAACCCGCACCAGACAGAAGAGGCTCAGAGGCACTTCCTGGAGATCCAGGCTGCGTATGAAGCCCTGAGTCCACCCAGGAAACTCAGGGGATTCTAGAGGTGAGAAGAACATTTCCCTTTGAGGATGGACTCTTCCTGGTGGAGCTGGGCCGTTTGTCCCAGCTTGTCTTTGTCTACAAGGGGCACCCAACAGCATTAAAGAAACTGCTTGTAGTGGAGACTGAGAAAACCTTAAATAGGTGAGAAAGCTATTGTGGTGGAAGAATGTATTTATGTATTGAATTTCTGAGTTCTTGGCTGTTGTATTCCTATTTTTCTTAAAACCATATAGTGAAATGAAAAACATTATGAAATCAATAAAATATCTTTTAGAGAATATGCCACCTTATCCCACTCTTGGTAACATTGATGAGTGAGGGAGGAAGGTTATTTAACTTCTTTTTTTATGTGCAAAGCACTGGATTAGGAGATTGAAGGAAAAATATGAAGGTTTAATATTTCACAAGTTACCCTGTGACAAAAGAGATTTGATCAATTCTGTGGATTACTAAGGGGTAAAACTGATGTTAAATTTTAAGATTTCAGGAAAACATTTTAATTCCATTTATAGAACTTTCTAGGAGGTCACTTCCCCCAAGAAGGAACAAGCTGCTGTGGAGTAGGGGGTAGGCCCCCCCTTACAGACTCCTCTGCTTGGAGGAGTATTGTGGAGAGCCCTCAAACTTCACATGGTGGTTGGGCTGGCTGACCTCCGGTCTTCCCTGAACTTGGGGTGTGATTCTGAGCTACAACACCTTGCTCCCGGGGAGTTTACAATCTGGTTGAGGACAGCACAGATACACAGATATCAAAGTTCATCTCATTCAGTGTTTTGAACTAAGTGTCACAAGAGGTGTAAATAGAGTTCATTGGGATAGTGGAGAAGGGGTAGATGGCATTGTTGTACGAGCACTTATGGAAGAATTCATGATTTTATATCTCATATGACTTTATGGGGACTTTGGGGAAACTCTAGGGAACCAGCATCTCGAGCATCTGAAAGGAGCCTTACTGAATTCCTGAGTTACTAGCCAAGTGTGGAAGAAACAGTCCAGGATGCAGAGGAAGACTGGGACCAGGTGCAGGATATGAAAAATTATATACTTTTACTCCAGCGTTCTTGTTCTTTCTTATGTGTGGTTATCTTTTATACTTTTTTCCCTTTTTTTCTGGAAGTTAACTCTGAGCAGTATATATATTTAAAAAGTAGAATTATTTTGGCTACTATTCTCTATAAAGAATAATAATCCTATCTAATAAAAGAGAAACATGGTAATTAGCGTATGACCGCTACCCTTCCCATTGGCTAATCAGGGCAATATGCAAATTAACTGCCAGCCAAGATGGCGGCCGGCAGCCAGGCAGCTTAAAGCGAACATGAGGCTTGCTTGCTTCAGTGACGGAGGACTCCAATGTTCCCCGCCTGCCGCTGCCGGCCTCTGAGCTGCAACTCTAAGCAACTATGTTACAAATATAGAAGCTAAACAAAACCCCAGAAACCTGCTTTAGTCCGCAGGGCTTCAGCCAGCAGGATCGCAACATTGTTTCAAATACAGAAGGTAAACAAAGGCCAGAAACCTGCTTTCAGCAGTGGAGGCCTAAGAGCTGGAGCCAAGCCTCAAAGCTAAAGCTGGCCCAGAATAAAAAAAAAAGAAAAAAAGGAGCAGTTGGGAGCTTCAGTCACCCGCCAGCCTGAAAACAGCCCTCATCCCTTCACCCAGACTGGCCAGGCACCCCAGTGGGGACCCCCACCCTGAAGGGTGTGTGACCAGCTGCAAACAGCCATCATCCCCTCACCCAGACTGGCCAGGCACCCCAGTGGGGACCCCCACCCTGATCCAGGACACCCTTCAGGGCAAACCAGCCGGCCCCACCTGTGCACCAGGCCTCTATCCTATATAGTAAAAGAGTAATATGCCTCCGAGCACCGGGATCAGTGTGACAGGGGGCAGCGCCCAAACCCCCGATCGCCCTGCGGCTCTGTGTGTGACAGGGGGCAGGGCCACAACCCCCTGATCGGCCTTGCTCTGTGTGTGACGGGGTAGAGCCATAACCTCCCCATTGGCCCTGCCCTGAGTGTGACAGTGGAAGCAACCCAACCCCCTGATCGGTCCTGCTCTGTGCGTGACAGGGGGGAGCTCCCCAACCCCCTGATTGGCCCTGCTCTGTGCGTGACAGGGGGTGGCGCCGCAACCTCCCCATCGACCCTGCTTTGAGTTTGACAGGGGGCGGTGCCCCAACCCCCCAATCGGCCCTACCCTGAGAATGACTGAGGGTGGCATCACAACCTCCCCATCCGCCCTGCTCTGTGCATGACAGGGGGCGGCGCCCCAACTCCCCAATTGGCCCTGCTCTGAGCCCTACCAGGGGCTGCACCTAGGGATTGGGCCTGCTCTCTGCCACCCGGGAGCAGGCCTAAGCCAGCAGGCCGTTATCTCCCAAGGGGTCCCAGACAGGGAGAGGGCACAGGCCGGGCCGAGGGACACCCCTCCCCCCCGAGTGCACAAATTTTTGTGCACTGGGCCTCTAGTAATAATAATAATAATAATAATAATAATACCCAGCCCTAGCTGGTTTCGCTCAGTGGATAGACCGTCGGCCTGTGGACCAAAGAGTCCTGGGTTTGATTCTGGTCAAGGGCATGTACCTTGGTTGCAGACTCCTCCCCAGCCTGGACCCTGGTCAGGACTCCTGCAGGAGGCAACCAATGGATGTGTTTCTCTCACATCAATGTTTCTCTCTGTCTTTCCCTCTGTCTTTCCCTCTCCCTAACAGTCAATGGAAAAATATCCTTGGGTGAGGAATAACAACAATAAAAAAAACCCCAAACAAACAAATAAATAAAACTAAGACTAGCAAGCAAGAAGTCTTCCTTAGTCTCTACCTGAATTGATTTAGTGAAATCCAGTAAATTTGTATTCTCCCATTGCCACAAATAAAAAATTTATAGACCCTTTAAAAAGAGTTGGAAGAGAACTGAGAAGGCCTCTACCTCAAGAACCTATTCAATGCAGAATCTTGAGAATAGCTTCCTTCAGAGATGACCATTTTGGCTTTTCTTGAATAGGAAATTTCCTTCCTTTCCCACCTTTTGAATATCTGTAATAGTTAAGTTGTTCTTTTATTGAACTGAAATTAGTTTCCCTTTAATTTCTTTCTCTTTTCTTTTTAAAATATATTTTTGTTTATTTTAGAGAGGAAGGCAGAGAAACATCAGTGATGAGAGGGAACCATTGATCGGCTGCCTCCTGCACGCCCCCTACTGGGGATCTAGCACACAACCTGGGCATGTGCCCTTGACTAGAATGGAACCTGGGACCCTTTAGTCCGCAGGCCAATGCTCTATTCACGGAACAAAGCCAGGTAAGGTTGTAATTTCTTTCTAGATTAGTCATCTTTTGCTGCAAAGAACAAAAAACAGCCCAACCAGCCCTAACCGGTTTGGCTCAGTGGGTAGAGCGTCGGCCTGCAGACTGAAGGGTCCCAGGTTCCATTCTGGTCAAGGGCATGTACCTTAGTTGAGGGCACATCTCCAGTAGGGGGCGTGCAGGAGGCAGCTGATAGATGTTTCTCTCTGATCGATGTTTCTAACTCTCTATCCCTCTCCCTTCCTCTCTGTAAAAAAATCAATAAAATATATTTAAAAAAAACAAAAAAACCCAGCCCAACCAGTGTGACTCAGTGATTGAGTGTCAAATTATGAACCAGGAGGTCATGAATCATATTGGGAATATAATTTTATACTGTTTTATCCCCCTCATGGAATCAGGATCACATACACATACACATACACATATATATTAATTATTGTGAAAACTTCATATATATTTTTTATTGAGATGTAATTCACATGCCATAAAATAAAATTCAGCCTTTTAAAGTATACAATTTAGCGGGTGTTAGTATATTCATAAGGCTTTGCAAACACCAACACTATGTAATTCCAGAATGTTTTTACCATCCCAAAAAGAAACTCTATATGCATTAGCAATTACTCTTCATTCTTCCCCACCAGTTCCCAGCAACTACTAATCTACTTTCTGTCTCTATAGATTTGCCTGTATTGGATATTTTATACAAATGGAATCATACAATATCTCCTTTTGTGTCTGGCTTCTTTCTCTTATGGTTTCAAGATTCATCTTTTTTTTCAAATGACATAGTATTTTAATGTATAATATTCCCTTTATTGGGAGACATTTATGCTATTAATATATATTTTTGTTATAAAGAATGCTGCATCGATATCTTTATGTTTCTAATTCATCTATTCTCTTGAATTATTTCAGAATAAATCCCCTTGGGTGGGATTACTGGGTCAAAAGGTATGAACATTTTTATGGCTCTTGTCAATATTGCTTTTAAATTGTGGTGCCCAGAACTAAATGCAATTCTCAGATGTGTACAGACAGGACAGGGTACTGTGGGGTTATTAAGTTCTCAAGGTCTGGACAATATATCATTCTTTAAATCAAGCAGTCTAAGAATTTATTAGCTTTTTCTCATTGCTCATTGAGCTTATAGCCAATAAGTCTCTTAGATATTTTCTTAGGCACTATGTTTCAAACCTATGTTTGCATCTACTCTATAACCCAGTGCTTCTGAGGATTCTCTGACATGAATTTTGTATTTCTTTGTTTTCTTTTTTCTTTAGTGGTTGATCTTAACAAGCTAGCAGGAGGTGTGGGTGTATTGCAGTCTTAGCTGAGAACTGCAGATGGCGCCTTAAGGCTGTCACAAGGGTAAAATATGTGCCTTCACTTCTTTTAGGATCTGATAGTGGCACCTCAATAGCAGGTTTATTACCAGAGTTCATTACCATTTGTGGGGAAGGATAGAGCAACTGTGAATGTTATTCAGGGAAAGCTCCAACTGAAACATATTTTCTAGTTGTCATTTGATCTCCTAGGGGACTCTGGGGCAGTGTATTTCATATTAGAGGTTTCTTTGCTTGAACACACATTTCATGCCACTGCTTTGGCTGTTTAAGTTGACACCCTGAGAAGCTGAGATTTTTTTTTCTTTCTGTTCCTTGTCATCTCTTTCTTTTAGTCACTGCAAGGAATTGAAACTTGTTCAACTAACTGGTTTTGTTTGTTTTTGCTAAGGTGAGTTTTGAACAAAAAAAGCAGAACATTTACATGGGGTTTCAGCTCAATGAGATTCATTTCAATGGTTTTTTGCTCTTTTTTGTTTTCCTTTTTGTTTTCCTCCCAATTCTCTCCTTTCTCCTCGCCTCTCACCCACCGTTTCCAGAGTCCATCTGCTTATTTGCAAATTATTATACATTTAAGCAAGACCTTGACTTTTCTGGATTTAAACCTGACAAGTTTCAACAGAACAAAGCAGTGCCTTGTGTGGGAAAGTTGGAAGGGACTAATTTTAACTCATTCTGTGACTGACCTTAGTTTCATTTCTGGGCTGAGAAAGGTTGTAGGCAACAACAGCCTAAAAGGACATTTTTTTTTTTTTTTCCTATCATCAATAGGTCAGGCACCTTTCAGATGAATTAGTATCAATAAAGGAATGAGAAAATTTTTTTTGGGGGGGGGTAGCATTTAAATGTGTCCTATTCATGTGTCCCGGTCACCGATCTGAGGCCAATGAGGCCTATGTTACTCCCCCACCTTTTCTTCTATGACCATAACCACCAGGTTAGACTTGGCCTCTCTTGTGTCTTTCCCCTTTTCATTCCTGGGGTCCATAGCAGAGAGTGTACATTGATTGATCTTCTGTATATTTTGGGTTGGAAAGCAATGAACTGCAAGTGGTGCCATATTATTTTATATTAATTGATTGGAAACCCATTGTCTCTTAGGAGTGGACTTTTCTTTTTTTTTTTTAATATATTTTATTGATTTCTTACAGAGAGGAAGGGAGAGGGATAGAGAGTCAGAAACATCAATGAGAGAGAAACATCGATCAGCTGCCTCCTGCACACTCCCCACTGGGTATGTGCCCGCAACCAAGGTACATGCCCTTGACCGGCATTGAACCCGGGACCCGTGAGTCCGCAGGCCGACTCTCTATCCACTGAGCCAAACCGGTCAGGGCGAGTGGACTTTTCTTGAACAGCTAAGAGACTAATCCTTTCAGACTCTTCTCCCTTCAAACTCAAATTCTTTTCCATTGTGTGTTTCTTGTTCTCATGTTAATGCCTTTACTGATGTCATTCTTCTTTCCTGTAATTTTTTTTTTTTTAAATATATTTTATTGATTTTTTTACAGAGAGGAAGGGAGAGGGATAGAGAGTTAGAATCGATGAGAGAGAAACATCGATCAGCTGCCTCCTGCACACTCCCCACTGGGGATGTGCCCGCAACCAAGGTACATGCCCTTGACCGGAATCGAACCTGGGACCTTTCAGTCCGCAGGCCGACGCTCTATCCACTGAGCCAAACCGGTTAGGGCTTTCCTGTAATTTTTTACTGCTAATTGAAATCTTATATTTCTTTTATGATCCAGCTTAAGGGTTATCCCTAAATGATGCCTTCACTGAGTAATTCCATCTCCAGTAATCTTTCTTCCTTGAATTCCTTCAGCATTCTTGTCAGTTTTGTAGCATTCTATCTAGCATTTTCTTACATGTTGCCATATAATCATTCCATCTCGTGTTTGTAAGTCTCGTGCCAAAGCCTCTTGAAGGAAGGGGTCATCTTCGCCCAAGTTAACTAATAGAACATTTATTAAGTCTGTTAACTTGTTATTTAACAATTTAAAGCCTATTTCCTCATTTATTACATGGGGATAATGATGCCTGCATCACAGGGATGTTGAGACAATAAAATAAGACAATGTGTTGACAGCAGCTTATAAACCAAAAAAACGTATACAGAGGCATTATCAATTTTTATAAAATGGTGACAGACTGTATAAATGAAAGAGTATGCTGAAATTCCATGAATAAACTTACATAAAAGCAGTATTAGCTATATATATTACACATAGAAATAAATTCACATGATTAAATTCAAGTTTTTGATGAACCTGCAAGGCACTCTCACTGAATTGAGTGTTTAAAATCCGAGTTTTGGTTCTGTCATATTGCCACTAATTTTGCAATGTAACAAGTTAACCTTTGATAATTTAAGGCCTTTCCAGCTCTGAACATCTGATACACAACTGAATTTGGATATCTGACCGAGGTCTTTGGACCTCAGTTTTGTTCTCTGTAAATGGGAAGTGCCAACCTAATCAAAACCCTGTAATAGAACTTTATAGATGGGTGATCAAAGAAACATTAACCCTGTAGAGAAGCCTTCTGGGAGAATTAAGTTTCCTTGGGGGAAAGCTGCATACTTATATAGTGCATTCCCTTCAATATTAGCAAATCACATTTACCATATCAAATGCTCTGAGAAGTAAAGCAAGCAGTTCAACTTGATTTTGACTAGTGTTTCCTAAACTTATTTGGACCTGGAACAGTTTTTTTCGGATAACATCTATGTAGCATCCCATGAAACTAATTTTCTAATACACACAGTTTGGACTGCCCATATGAATATTCTTAGGTATTAGAAGTAGTTCAAGCAAAGGGAAAAGTACACCCTTATGAATGTACTAGTCTTTGTGCCTGCTGTGGCTTGTAGCCTTATCTTTAGTCAACAGAGATTTTGAAAAATCATGTTCCTCAGTTAGTCATTGATTATCAAGTCTCCAAAATAATGAGTAAAATTTTAAGTCTCTCAGATTATTGTTTAACTTGAGCCTCTTTTTCTTCATCATAAAAACATGGAATGTGGCAATCAATCATTTCAGATACAAAATACCAAATTAAAATAAAAACACAAGAAAAGTTCTCATCTCCAGGATCTATTTGAAACATATCAAATTAGGTCAGGTTAATATCTGCAGAATATATCTTCCAAGGTGAAGATTATGTCATAATTTATTCTTAGTTCTAGTTTTGCTACTCAATCATTAGGTAACCTGGGATAAATGAATTCCCTTAAGGCTGAACTGAGACATATGGATGTTATTTCAAAATGATCTTCTTTTGTAAGCCTTAGCAGTTATTCTAATAATTTCAGAAATTTGGTGTTTTTTGGTTTTTCAGAGTAGGTCACAAGAATTATGTTGAATTTATTACAGCATTTCTTTTCCTCCAATATAATTTATAGATTGTAAACAATTTGCAATTATTTAAAAGAAGGCAACATTCACTTTGTTTTATTGTGAAATATAGCATACAAAATAAAAAATGCATAGGTAATATATAGAACAATGATAAAATTAATCTTTATAACCAAGTTCCAAAGAGCATTAAAAAAATATTTTTATTGATTTCAGAGAGGAAGGGAGAGGGAGAGAGAGAGAGAAACATCAATGATGAGAATCACTGATTGGCTGACTCCCGTACACCCACAACTGCAGGCATGTGCCTTTGACTGAAATCGAACGTGGGACCCTTCAGTCCACAGGCCGACGCTCCAGAGTATTTTTGAGACATTTGTTCAATGTCTTTTTAGAGAGGTAGAGAGTGCTGCATGGAGAAAGGGCAAAGGTGGACCATGAGTTGCAGTAGGGGTACTTGCAAACCCCAGTCAGCAAGACATATGCTCTATGTGATCCATCCTCCTTGGAAAAGCTATTTAAAAAATATATATATATATATTTTATTGATTTCAGAGAGGGTGAGGGAGAGAGTCAATGATGGGAGAGGATAATTGATCAGCTGCCTCCTGCACGCCCCCTACTGGTCATCGAGCCTGAAACGCCGGGCATGTGCCTTGAGAATTGAACCGTGACCTCCTGATTCATAGGTTGATGCTCAACCATGGAGCCACAATGACCAGGCTGGAGGGCTATTGTTTGAGTAAAATCCTTGGAAGGAGCTTACCCTTACCTACTGCCACCCCAGGGACTTTGCAAAATGTTCCTTTCAACCACACTCAATCCTCCCTTGAAGGAGATCTATAAAATATGATATTCCTTTGTTTGTTTTATTAATCCTTACACGAGGATATTTTTTCCATTGGTTTTTAGAAAGAGTGGAAGGGAAGGAGGGAGGAGGAGAGAGAAACATCAATGTGACAGAGACACATTGATAGTTGTTGCCTCCTGAATGTGCCCTGACTAGGGCCAGGGATTGAACTTGCAATCCAGGTACATGCTCTTGACAGGGAATGGAACCCAAGACCCTCTGGTGCTCAGACCAATGCTCTAATCACTGAACTACTGGCCAGGGCGAATATGATATTCTTTATCTCGTTAAATTTCCAATGTTTGACAGCTCTCCTAGATTGGGCCTAGGCATGCTCCTTAACCTACCTCTTCTCTTTGAGTGGGGTATCCACATGGAAATAACTCTCCTGTTAAATCAGGGGCTCTCTTATGAGAGGCATAATGTCTTTCCTAAACAGACCATAAGGTTTCCAAGAGTGGGGACTTTATTTCCTCCCAAAGAAACTATATTAGTTTTGCAGCAGCAACATGCCCTGTAATGAAGGCATTTCCAGAGTGACTTTTGGTAGGTGAAGTCAGCCATTATAGAATACGATCTTGGATCCCATTGGTTCAGGTCCCATCCTTTAGTAGGAAGTTTCCTATTAACCAGAACATATCTGCCTGTTCCCACTCGGTATGGGAGGGAAAGGGAATTGTGAAAGAGTTTGTCATTCATTACACTTATCACTTTTCTGTTTCAGCACTTAACCACATTATTGTAGTTAACTAGAGGCCCAGTGCATGAAATTCGTGCACGGGTAGGGTCCCTAGGCCTGGCTAGCAATCAGGGCCTTCCTTTGTTTTGTGCCGCTTCCTGGTGGTCAGTGCACATCATAGCGAGCGGTCGGCCTCCTGGTCAGTCGAACTCCCAGTCAGTTGAACTCCCAAGGGGACAGTTTGCATATTAGCCTTCCATTATACAGGATTATTTAATATCTTATATCCTCTTTTACAACTGGATACTCTGCTGGTGATATGGCATTGTTTTAGTCTTCTTTGTAAGCGAACTAGTGCCTGGGCAAACTATGGCCCGCGGGCCGGATCCGGCCGTTTGAAATGAATAAAACTATTGAAAAAAAAGACCGTACCCTTTTATGTAATGATGTTTACTTTGAATTTATATTAGTTCACACAAACACTCCATCCATGCTTTTGTTCCGGCCCTCCGGTCCAGTTTAAGAACCCATTGTGGCCCTCGAGTCAAAAAGTTTGCCCACCCCTGGCCTAGAACAATGTCTACCACTTATTGGGTACTTACTAGTATGTCAATTTCTATTTGAATCTTTGAAAGAATATTCAATAGGAAGCAACACATGGTGTAGTGCACTAACTGGTTGGATGACTTACTCTTCTGTTTCTTTTTTAAAATATATTTTTATTGATTTCAAAGAGGAAAGGAGAGGGAGAGAGAGATAGAAACATCAATGATGAGAGAGAATCATTGCTTGGCTGCCTCCTGCAGCCCCCCCCCCCCCCATGGGGATCGAGCCCGAAACCCAGGCATGTACCCTTGACCGGAAAGAATCGAACCCTGGACCCTTCAGTCTGCAGGCCAACGCTCTATCCACTGAGCCAAACCTGCTAGGGCATCTTCTGTTTCTTTAGATCTGTAAATGATATGGTTGCATTAGATTAGACATTATTAACCAGGGGTCAGTGGGCTCCAGGGTATTTTTGACTCTCTACCCCATACAAAGTTTAAAACCAAAGGCCCAGATGACTTCATAGAGATTTACTCTATTACTCTATAACCTGTACTGCAACTGCAATAAATAACAAATATGTGGAAACCAAAACTGCATCGTGCCTGTGGCTATACACATTCACATACACTCCGGTTTGTTTACAGCCCCTTAGGGTTTGACCTCAAAAGATAAAAACACAAGGACAGATTCTGATTAAATTTTTTTTAAAATGTATTGATTTTATAGAGGGAGAGAGATGACAGAGAGAAATATCAATTTGTTGTTCTACTTATTTATTTATGCATTCATTGGTTGCTTCTTGTATGTGCCCTGACTGGGGGTCGAACCCACAACCTTGGTGTGTCGGGACAACTTTCTAACCAACTGAGGTACCCCGCGAGGGCCTGATTAATTTTTTTAAATGCCGATTATCTAAATTCCCAGCCTATAGCCGCTCCTAAATGGCGTCTGACCAGTGGGGTGAGCGCTTCACCCACGCAGGACATTGGCTAGGGAGGTGCACAGATATTAAAGGTGCTTCTAGCCTTGGGGAAGCTGGGAATCTGACCACGAAGACGGAGGACTATTTAACAGAAATTCGACGGGCGGTGAGACTGGCCGCAGCCGCCGAGAGGGATGGACAGCTGAGGTCGGAAAACCAACTCGGCAATGTACTGGGCAGCGCGTGGAGGGCATGTGGCCCGGGCAGAGAACCTCCAGCTCGTTCGGGACGTCTCCCCGCTCCAGGCCCGGCCAGCGCCTCCACCCCGTCCCACCCCCACCGGCCTCCCAGGAGGCTGAGCTGCCACCAAGTCCGGACCTCCGGGTTTCCCGCCGCTGGTGGCTTTTAAACGACCTTTTGTTGTAAAAATTTGGGTCTGGAAGGAGGCGAAGAGGAAAGTGGTGAAAATTCTCGGGGCGGAGACGTGAGAGGCGAAAGGGAGGGCGGCCTGAGAGATCAAGTGCGGGCCAGGACCTAGAGAGGAAAACCCTCGCGCGGTGCCCCTCGAGGCGCCCGCCTTCGGCCGCCTCCGGGAGAGTTTCGGCTCTTTCCGGCATTTCCAGCTCGGGCTGCACTCCCAGCGCGCGACCCCCACCCCCGCGCCGCCCGCTCTCTCCTGGCCCCGGCCGTTCTGCTTGCGGACGCAGCTCGGGTCCCACCCGTCCCCGCTTCTACCTAGGTTGTTCCCGACCTGCTCCTCCAGCCCGTTCCCTTCCCCGTAATCCCAATCCCTGGCGACGCCCGAGCCCCTTCAACTCAGGCGCGAGGGACTCGGCCCTGACGGTAACGGTAACCCGACCGGCCGAAGCCCGCCTCGATCCCGCCGCCTCTCCCCTCGCTCGCCGGGTTCGCGCCGGCGCGAGCACGCGCCCTGCGCGCTGGCTGGCTGGCGCGCACGCGCACGCGCCCGAGCGGGCTTCCGGGCGGGGCGCGCAGCTCGAGCCCGGGCGAGGTCGGTGTGGATCCGCAGGCGCGCGGGCCACTCGCCGCCACTGCGATTCCCAGCCCGCGGGCCGGCCGAGGAGGGAAGCGGAGAAAGGGGCGGGAGGGGGCGGGGCGGCGTCCCGCTCGGGAAGAGTTGGGGGAGGAGCGCGGCGGCGGCGGCGGCTCTGGAAGAGGCGAAGGAGGCGGCGGAGCTGCTTACCTCTTCTCAGACCCCGGAGCGTCCCGGACACGGAGCCCGGAACTGGGGGGACACGGCGACTGCGGGGACCCGGCGTCGGTGAGGCTGAGCGTGCTCGGTGCGGAGGGGGGCTTGGTGAGGGATGAAGGGAGCGCGGAGGAACTGAGAGCGGCTTGAGGGAGGGCACCGGGAAAGAGTAGTTGTTGGGGGCTGGGTACGGAGGGGACGGGGAAGTGAGCCCCCTGGGACTTGGGGTGCCCAGATGGTGGAAGGTGTCTGGGGTCAGCGGGGCGGGCCCAAGCACACCGGTCCGACTTGGGGTGTTTCCAGAGGCAGAGGCCGGGGGAACAATGGAGTGAGGGGGTTCTCTGGTGTAACCGTGTGTGGGGTATTGGATTTTAAGAAACAAGGAGAGATGGAAAATAATGAAGAAGAAAAAAAGGGGGGTTATTTGGAAGTGGAAGTACAATGGATTGGGAATGCAGTGGGAATGCGTAAGGTCATCTGCGTGGGTGCCGGAGGTCCTTAAGATTTGGGGCAAAGTGGGATTTGAAAATAAGAGAAGAGCATTTTTGGAATCGAGGGGAGATAAAAGAGCATTCTTGGAATTGGGATGGTGGAAGAGAACGGAAAATTATGCGAAGTGGGGCAGAGGAATGAAATAGATGTGCTTTGGGCTTGAATTAAAGCAGAGGGTAGATCTAGTTAGAGAGTGTAGGGTAGGTGGACCGAGTTCTCCTAATTCATCCAGGGTGATTGGGTTATTTTAGAAGGTGGATCTGTCCCAGGCTTGTCCCTCTGCTAAGGAGTACAAGCTGCTCTTTTAGTAATTTGGTTGTCATGTATAGTCCGTTTCATTGATAAAGCATACCTGTAATAATGGTGTCTCCTCTGCTCAGGTTGCAGTACGTATTTTACCTGTGGTTAATGAAGCAGGAGAGGACGGGTCTCCAGAAACAGGCGGCTATCTTGCTTTTGAGTCAGGTCAGTGATAATGCAGAGTTCATGGTGTTTGAGGGAGAACCAAGAGTTTGTTTTCATTTAGACCAAAAGGTGATGAATAAAATCGAAGTTATCTGTACTTTATTAGAATTGCATTTTCTCACTGAGAAATGTTCAGGTACCATCTGCTACTGGGTTTATGTTCGTGAGAGAGCGTGGCTGCCTCAAAATCTTGATGCTGATTGCAAATGATCAGGCTGCCTCATATTTCCCAGTTTGAATGAAGGTGATTTGAAAATCACCTTATTTGAAAATATCGTGGGGGGTGGGAAGTATTTCTGATAGCTTGGATTTCCAGACTAAATTTTGAATGAATGGTATTAGGTACAAGATTGTTGGTTTTGAAACTGTAGTTACCTTCCTGTGTTCATAAATAGTCCACGGTAAGCTTTTTATTTGTTGGGCATTAAGTTTTGCTGACTCATTTAAGATTTCTGGGAATTCATCAGTTTGTATTTATTTCTCAGCTAGATCTTGTATAGTAGCATTAGGCCACTTTATAAAGGTCCAAAAATAATTATGTAAATTGTCACTTTACTTATATGTTATAAAAACTGGACAAAGCAAGGAGTGAGTGCAGTGTCCTCATTAATGATAATATGGCTTTTTATTGACCTCTTTCAGTGGGCTAGGCAAGGTGCTAAGATTGTTTTGCGTACATTATCTCATTTAATTGAATCCTCACAATTATTTCCTATTTTATAAATTAAGAGGTGAAATAATTCATTGAGGTCACAGAGCTAGTAAATAAAGCTGAATTCAGATCCAGCTCTTTTGGATATCTTCTTTAAATTTTCACTGTCTGGCCCTAGCTGGTTTGGCTCAGTGAATAGAGCCTTGGCCTGTGGACTGAAGGGTCCCAGGTTTGATTCTGGTCAAGGGCACATGCCCGGGTTTGGGGCTTGATCCCCAGTGGGGGGCGTGCAGGAGACAGCTGATCAATGATTCTCTCTCATCATTGATGTTTCTATCTCTCTCTCCCTCTCTGAAATCAATAAAAATCTATTATAAATCAATCTATCAATCAATCTTCACTGTCTAATGATTCTTCCTGCCTTCTCCATCCTCTGGTTTTGGTTGTAGTACAAGCAGCATGAATTGGTTGCAACTTGGATCTGGTATAATATTAATTATTTAGATGAAGAGTGGGTTAGTGGGCTACATCTCTAGAGTTAATTGAGTGTTTACTCCTCCTGTAATTTACTAAATCTGGGGTCCTGATAATAGTGCTAACACATCTTACTAAGGTTTGTCCTGTGAGCACACTTAATTTTCTGTTTAGTGTACTGCCAGCATGCTGTGCATACATGTCACTCTTCCTTGTAGAAGTCAAGACAGCCAATTGTGGAATCAAAACTAGTTCACACAGGAAAACAATGGAAAACTGCTGAGTATTCAAGTGCCCTCCAAGCACCTGTTGAGTCCACAGTTGGTACTAGCATTATCTCTAAATATAGATAGACTCCTCTTAGAAACCCCTAGTGAAACAACTAGAACTGAGAGAAACAGCTGGGGCCTGAGGTTACTGGCCAAAACATCAGCATAGCCCCTGGAGGCTGATCCAGGAGTAGCAAAGGGCTACAGGTACTATTGAATGGCAGGAGGGAATTATTTGTTGAGCATTTCTGTAGTCTAGGCATTGATCTCAGTGTGTTTTATATATATTACTTATAAGATCTCCAATCAATCATAATAAGATAGTTATAAGCATTATCCCCATTTTTCAGATGAGATTCAGAAAGGTTAAGTAACTTGTGCAAAGTCAGTTAATAAAGCAGTGAAGGATGTTTGTATGTACTATTTATTGTTGTTATTATTTTAAACTAGTGTCCCTACACATGAATTCGTGAGCAAGTTGCTCTCTGCAGCTTGTCTCAGCTGGCCGCCCCACCCACTGCTGCTTGTAGCTCTTCCCCACACTGCAGTTTGCTGCCCTGCCCTCCTGCTGATCGGTCGTTACCATCATGGTGTAACAACCATTTGCATATTACCTCTTTATTACATACTAGAGGCCTGGTGCATAAAATTCATGCACTGGCAGTGGGTGTCCCTCTGCCCAGCCTGCACCCTCTCCAATCTGGGACCCCTCGGGGGATTTCCGACTGCCGGCAGTCGGACATCCCTCTCACAATTCTGGACTGCTGGCTCCCAACCACTCACCTGTCTGCCTGCCTGCTTGCCCCTTATCTGCTTCTACCTGCCAGCCTGATCACCCCCTAACCGCTCCCCTGCCGGCCTAGTCACCCCCAACTGCTCTTCCCTGCCAGCCCGGTTGCCCCCAACTGCCCTCCCCTGCCAACCCGGTCACCCCCAATTGCCCTTCCCTGCTGGCCTGATCGCCTACAACTGCCCTCCCCTGCCGGCCATCTTGTGATGGCCATGTTGTGACCACATAGGGGTGGCCATCTTGTGTGAGGGTGTGATGGTCAATTTGCATATTACCTCTTTATTATATAGGAGGATTGCTGTTTGCAGTTTTTCACTATAGAGCCACCATGTTAAAATTGGGAATTTAACAGTTACTCTCTAGGATCCACTATGCTTCTTTGATAGAAGAAGTAGAACTGATTTTTTAATCTTGCTGCTTTCACTGGAGACTGGAAGGAAAAGTTTTTTTATTTTATTTTTCTTATTTAATTGTTGGGAAGGGGAGCCCATTCATTTATTTAACAGATGACTTCTTGTAGAATATAGTTCAGTTTCTTCAGTTGCTTGGTATCTATATATATAAAATCCTAATATGCAAATAGACTGAATGGTAGAACAATTGAACAACTGGTTGCTATGATGTGCGTTGACCACCAGGGAGTGCACTTGGAACATGGCGGGTGTCAGCAGCAGGCAGCAGAGCATGGAACATGGCGAGCATCAGCTGGGGTGTGATGGTGAAACAGGTGAACGAGGGGGGGGTGGGGGGTAGGGAGGAGTGCCAGACCAAGGCTGGGCCCTGTCACTGTCATCGGGCGAGCCTCTGGTGGTTACTGAAAATTCTTTGCTCCAGTGTGCTGTGGTCCTGTCTGGCACTTGCATCTGCTGCTGGTGTTGGCCCCACTTGCACCCGATGCCGGCGCCAGCCAGCCCCGACCGCTTGGCACCATCAGTGGGTGTGAGGGGCAGCTGCTGGCCCTGATCTCTCCTCAGGGCTTTTCCAACTCCCCCTGCTCCTGAGGGGCGATCAGGGCCAGCATCTACCTCTTGCACCTGTTTCTGGCGACGGCCCTGCTCACACCTGCTGCCGGTGCCGGCCCCGGTCCCAATCGCTCAGCACCATCAGCAGGTGCAAGCGGTGGCTGCCGGCCCCGATTGCCCCTGAGGGCTTCTCCACCTTCCCCTGCTCCTGAGGGGCAATCGGGGCAGCAGCCGCCGCTTGCACCTGTTGATGGTGCCGGCCCTGCTTGCATCCGCTGCTGGCATCAGCCCTAATCGCTCCGTGCTGTCAGCTGAGTGGGGCTGGCACCATCAGCGCATGGGAGCAGCAGTGCAGGAGCGGGGCTGCCAGCAGACAGGAGAGGGGGGCCGTGGTGGGAGAGGCCAGGCGGGGTCATGGAGGATGGGCTGAGACTTGTCCCTGTGCCCACTGCAGCTTCGCCGCCCACATTTCCTTTCAAGGTGCATGAATTCGTGCTCTGGGCCTCTAGTATAATTATATATCTGTTGCAACATGAAAATGGTATGTCCGTCTCTATTTTGAGATCTTGACTTTCAGGTAAGTCATCTAGGCTCTGCAGGATGACAGTGAAGCATGCCTGTTACAGACTTTTATCACTCCTGATATATTTTTGCCACAATAGTTTAATCATGTTCTTGCTTGGTTACTTTAAAAAAATTGTGGTAAAATATACATAACAAAAGTTACCCTTTAAACCATTTTTAAGTGTACAGTTCAGTGGCATTAAGTATGTTCACATTGCTGTGTAAGCATCACCACCATCAACCTCTAGATATTTTTATCTTCTCAAACCAAAACTCTTTACCTATTAATAACTCCCTAATTCTTTCTTCTCTGAGTCCTTGGCAACCATCATTCTACTTTCTGTCTCTGTTAATATAACTACTCTGCATACTTTGTATACTTGGAATCATAGTATTTGTCCATTTGTGTCTGGCTTATTTAGCACAGTGTCTCCGAGGTTCACCAGTGTTTTAGCCTGTGTCAGAATTTCATTTCTTTTTAGGACTGCATACTATTCCACTGTATGTGCATACCATACTTCATTGATCCATTCATCAATAAACACTTGGGTTGTTTCCACCTTTTGGCTATCTATACTAATAATAGGGTAATATGCAAATTGGTCAGGACGCTGTCACAGTAATGATTGGTCAGCAGGCTGCATTCACAGCAGGCGTGGGTGGGCGGGGACTTGCAGTGTTGGGGATGGGGGCAGGTGCGTGGAGAGGCCCCTCTGCTGTAGGCCTGGCCTGGGGGTCCACAGGCCTCCCCCTGCTCTGGCTTACCTCTGGGGCAATCCATCGAGGAGCCCTGGATGGGTGGGTGGGGCCTACCTCTTTGGGACTCCCGCACTGTGATAGGGCACAGGCCAGGCTGGGGGACCCTCCCCCTCTGCCCCGAGTGCATGAATTTCATGCACTGGGCCACTAGTGAATAATTCTGCTGTGAATATTGGTGTATAAATATCTGAGTCATTGCTTTCAATACTTGTGGGTATATACCTAGAAGTGGGATTTCTGGGTTATATAGTAATTTTTAATTTTTTGAGGAAGCTTGGTTACTTGTAAATGGTGATTTTATTATGAGTTCATCTGAAGGTAGAAATTGGCTTTATGTTTGATGGATGATGTTCCTCTACTGACTTTTTCTGTACTGTTTGTAGGACACTTGTACTGGAAATGATTCAAAAGGAAATGATCTACCTAGTTTTGATTTCTTTCTTTTAGCTTCTGCCTACTTATATTTATGTATCATGACATCTGACAAGCACATTAAAACATGTTTCAACTTAGCATTAAAGTACTTTTTGAAAAAAAATTTTTTTTAAGCTTTTTTTTTTTTTAAAATATATTTTATTGATTTTTTACAGAGAGGAAGAGAGGGAGATAGAGAGTTAGAAACATCGATGAGAGAGAAACAGATGAGAGAGAAACATCTATCAGCTGCCTCCTGCACATCCCCCACTGGGGAAGTGCCCACAACCCAGGTACATGCTCTTGACCGGAATCGAACCTGGGACCCTTCAGTCCACAGGCCGACGCTCTATCCACTGAGCCAAACCGGTTTCGGCTACTTTTGAAAAATTTTTAAACATTTCAGCTGATGAGTAAAATGGTAGTTTCTGTTCTAAAGTGTGAAATGTATCCAATGTAGAAGGAACCATTTGTTATGTGCAGATCTTTTCAGTCATACCTGTAAATGTGGGTAATCATCTTAAGAACATTATCTGTATGTGTATGTGAGAAATGTGTCAGCAGTGTAGAGGTTTTTCAGTTTATTTTGCTGCCTTTGATTGAAATTCAAGGTACTTTTTTCATTTTAAAATGTTTTATATGTATGAGCTACTGATTACTGCTTATCTTTGGTATCCCTTCTTCATCCATTTGAATAAGGTTTTAGTGTCTGCCATAGGCTTTAAATACTTCAGGTTTTAAATATAGCTGTAATACAGGAAGTAAAATTGGCTGAAGTTATTTGTTTAACACCATTTTTCCCCCCTCCATATGTGAGATAGTTGACATACAGTATGAAATACAATAGGTTGAAATAGCTGCAGACTGACAGTGAATTGTGTCTTCTGATGGGTCTACCTCTCATTTCATTTTTTCTAAATGTCACAGGAGGTTAGTTTATACCTGTATCTTGTTTCTTGAGATTATTGGATTATAAAGGCTCATGTGCTATTTTCTGGGAACCTCAGAGGAGACTTAGTGAGCCCACACCTTGGAGGTGGTGTTAATTCTGAAATATTTCTAAAGATTTGAAGTTTGTAAACACCTTTTCTTTAGGTTACTGGTTATTAAGCATTGGTCAGAGGCCAGCATTTAGTATCCATGTTCAACTCTACCATGGTGGCCTGTATAAGGGTGGGTTCTTGGAACATACATAATCTCCAACACAGATTCTGTAGCAGCCCTAGGCCCTTAAAACATTCTGCAATGTCTGAGGATGTAGCCATTAGCTTAAAGGCAATTTCTGCAGTCATTGCTCAATGACTAATTTGTGGTTAGGGGTTAGCTAGGAGTTCTTACTAGTTCAAAACCTAAATAATAACCTTGGATTGCTAGTAAGGAGTATTTTTACATTACTTAATTAGCAAAATGACATGATTACTAATTGTGGAGGATGTGTATGTGTGTTTTTCAGAATTGGCTAAAGCAGCGGTTCTCAACCTGTGGGTCGCCAACCTGTGGGTCATGACCCCTTTGGGGGTCGAACGACCCTTTCACAGGGGTCGCCTAAGACCATCAGAAAACACATATATAATTACACATTGTTTTTGTGATTAATCACTATGCTTTAATTATGTTCAATTTGTAACAATGAAAATACATCCTGCATATCAGATATTTACATTACGATTCATAACAGTAGCAAAATTACAGTTATGAAGTAGCAATGAAAATAATTTTATGGTTGGGGGTCACCACAATATGAGGAACGGTATTAAAGGGTCGCGGCATTAGGAAGGTTGAGAACCACTGGGCTAAAGGGTATTGGGACTGAGGAGAACAAAGAAGTATGTGATGAGGCCATTACGTGACTGTAGATGAATCATTCTATCTGTATATATAAAAGCCTAAGCAACCTTCCGACCGTTCGGCCGGTAGCTATGATGCACACTGACCACCAGGGGGAAGACGCTCAACACACAGGCATGGAAACATGGAACAGACTGATGAATCTCAGAGGGAAGGCAGAAGGGGGGAGGGCAGGAAGAGATCAACCAAAAATCTTATATGCATACTAGAGGCCCAGTGCACGGATTCATGTACCGGTGAGGTCCCTTGGCCTGCCTGCAGGGATCAGGCTGAAACCAGCAGTCCAACATCCCCTGAGGGGGCCTAAATTGCGAGAGGGTGCAGGCCAGGCCAAGGGACCCCACCGGTGCACAAACCCATACACCGGTCCTCTATATTATTAAAGGCCAGTGGCCGTAACACCATAATGACCAAAGGACCAGTCACCAGGAGGTTCATGGAGCACCTCTTGGGTGGGCCTCCCCCTCCCCAGGGCTCCGGCAGCGTCAGCGGAGTGTCACGGGGTACTGGCAGTGTCCCCGGATGGAGCTCTGGCAGCGTTCGTGGAGCGTCACGAGGCACCGGCAGCGTCCCTGGAGCATCGCAGGGTGCCGGCAGAGTCTGTGGAGCATCGCGGGGCACCAGTAGCGTCCACGGAGCATGTGAGGCTTTGGGGGTCGGTGGACATGGCCCTGATGTCAGGCTAGGCCTAGGGGACCTTACACGCACACGATTTAATTGTGCGCTGGGTCTCTAGTATATATATAAAAGCCTAAGTGACCTGACGGCCCGCCGGTAGCTATGACGTGCACTGACCTCAAGGGGGCAGACAGGCAGACACTCAACACAGGAACTGCCCCCTGGTGGTCAGTGCGCTCCCACAGTGGGAGCACAGCTCAGCTGACAGATGGGCATGAGACGCAGGGCTCACGGCTGGTGAGTGCAGCTGGCGGCGTGAGCTTCTCCCGCAGGCACTCCCCCTGCATGTCTCAAGTGGCAGCTGCAGCAGGCACAGTGGGGCTGGGATGAGCGGGAGTGGCGCGGCACCCAGCACGGGCTTGGCTCCTTCCTGGCTGCCTGCTGCTTCGCGCACTACTTCGTGCTAGTGGGATCAATGCGGATAGCAGGCTGGAATCCAGTGAGCTGGCGGATAAGGCCGGGCCGCGGTGGCGTGGAGGTCCACTGATCCCTGCAGGCCAGGCCGAGGGACCCCACCAGTGCACGAATCCGTGCACTGGGCCTCTAGTTGTGGATACATGGAGAGGAGATGTCTTTTGTATTTGAAGATGCTGCTAATGTTAGTTCCTATTGACCTGCATTGAATTGAAAAGACCATTTTGAAAAACTGCCAGTCCTTCCTTTCTTGGGTACATATGATCTGTCCAGTAGTAAATGATTCGCTGTTGTTTCAAGGCTAACACCAGTAGTAGAGCAGTACTTTTCTTTAAATTATCCACTTGGTCTCTCATTATAGCATACCAGTGTTGTCAGCTCACTGCTGGTTCTTCCTGGTTGTCTTCTGTTACATTGACTTAAAGTATGCATTAGTGTGTGATGGAAGTGACTCTTCAGCTTACTTTGTTTGGCTATCTTATATCTTTACTAGAGGCCAGGTGCTCGGATTCGTGCACCGGTGGGGTCCCTTGGCATGGCCGCGGGGATCAGGCTGAAACCGGCAACCCAATGCCACCTGCTGCTCCCGCCTGCTGCTCTTGTTCAGCCTGGCCCTACTGTGCCTGCTGCAGGCTTGCGCCCAGTCAGTCCCGATCAGGAGAGGCTCATGTTGGCTCAACGGCCTCTCCAGCCGTGAGCCCTGTGTCTGGTGCCCATCGGTCAGCTGAGTGGCGCTCCCACTGTGGGAGCACACTGACCACCAGGGGGCAGCTCCTGCATTGAGCATCTGCTCCCTGGTGGTCAGTATGTGTCATAACGACTGGTTGTTTGGTCGCTTAGGCTTTTATATAGATAGTAAATTGCCTTCATAGCTTACTTAACTCCATATCCTGCACAAGCTCTCAATACAAGGATCTCATTATAAGAAGCTCCCTCACATTTGATGAAAATGGTGAAACTTGTCTATAAAATAAGAAGGAATGACAGGAAGCTAAAGTATTGTACCTGAATGGTAGGTGGTATAGAACCATCTTAGACTAAATCAGCCATTTAGTTTCGATACAAACTTTTTTTTTTGTAAATCTTTATTGTTCAGATTATTACATTTGTTCCTCTTTTTTTCCCCCCATAGCTCCCCTCCACCCAGTTCCCACCCCACCCTCTGCCCTTACCCCTCCACTGTCCTCATCCCTAGGTGCACAATTTTTGTCCAGTCTCTTCCCGCATCTCCCACACCCCTTTCTCCACCAAGAATAGTGAGTTCATTCCCTTTCTATGTCCCTGATTCTATTATAATCAACAGTTCATTCTGTTCATCAGATTATTTATTCACTTGATTCTTAGATTCACTTGTTGATAGATGCATATTTGTTGTTCATAATTAGTATCTTTACCTTTTTCTTCTTCTTCCTCTTCTTAAAGGATACCTTTCAGCATTTCATATAATACTGGTTTGGTGGTGATGAACTCCTTTAGCTTTTCCTTATCTGTGAAGCTCTTTATCTGACCTTCAATTCTGAATGATAGCTTTGCTGGATAAAGTAATCTTGGTTGTAGGTTCTTGGCATTCATCACTTTGACTATTTCTTGCCATTCCCTTCTGGCCTGCAAAGTTTCTGTTGAGAAATCAGCTGACAGTCCTATGGGTACTCCCTTGTAGGTAACTGAGTTTCTTTCTCTTGCTGCTTTTAAGATTCTCTCTTTGTCTTTTGCTCTTGGCATTTTAATTATGATGTGTCTTGGTGTGGTCCTCTTTGGATTCCTTTTGTTTGGGGTTCTCTGCGCTTCCTGGACTTGTAAGTCTATTTCTTTCTCCAGGTAGGGGAAGTTTTCTGTCATTATTTCTTCAAATAGGTTTTCAATATCTTGCTCTCTCTCATCTTCTGGCACCCCTATAATTCTGATATTGGTACGCTTGAAGCTGTCCCAGAGGCTCCTTACACTATCTTCGTATTTTTGGATTCTTTTTTCATTTTGCTTTTCTGGTTGGGTGTTTTTTGCTTCTTCGCATTTCAAATCTTTGACTTGATTCTTGCGCTCCTCTGGTCTGCTGTTGGGAGTCTGTATAGTATTCTTTATTTCAGTCAGTGTATGCTTAATTTCTAGTTGGTTCTTTATCACCACATCGAGGGTCTCATTAGATTTCTTGAGGATCTCAATAACTTTATCGGCGGCTTCTAGACAGTTCCTGAGAGACTTTAAAATTGTGGTTCTGAACTCTATATCTTCCATTGACAGTTTTGTCCTGTTTCTTTGTCTCCGCATTTTTTATGCTTTCTTGGTGCACCCCCTAGTGGTCTTTGTGCGCAGTCTTGTTGTAGTTAAGCCTTGATTGTTGTCGTTAATACTAGGGGGATTTGATCTCCAGGCCAACTGGCTGTGAGAATCAGCTGTGTCTGCAGTGGGGAAACTTCTGTCCTCTAGGGAGGTGCTAATCTAGCCTTTGCCTGAGGCTATCTGGCAAATGGCTCTGCAGGGCCTGGGTGGGGCGGGTCGCACGGGATCAACAGGGTGGGTGGAGGGAGCAGTTATGGCTGCTCTCAGTCCTGTCCCCAGAGGCTCTGCCTCTCAGAGTCCCAGCAACCGCTGCAAACCTCGGACAGAAAGCTGCCCTTGCGTTCTGACCGATGCCAGACAGTCCCGCTTCTCCCGTTTGAGTCTGGGTCCCTAGAGACTCGCCCAGAACTGGAGCTCAGAATCTGAGACTGCCCCCCGATTGAAAACGACAACCGCGCCCTCAGCTACCAGCCCGCTCCACGCGTACCTTCGCACCTTTGTATTTTCCGCACTGCGCCTCCTCTGAGTCTCGTATGCTGTTCTCTTTCCTTCTAGTTGAAGAATTTCCCCTCAGCCAGTCTTCCTGTGGTTCTGGGTGATGTCTGTTCCGTCTTTTAGTTGTATTTGTGAAGTGGTTGTTCGAGGCAGCAAACTCCGGTGTTTACCTATGCCACCATCTTGGTTTCTCTAGTTTAGATACAAACTTGATGTTTTGTTACATTGTACAAGTCAGTACCCAGGAGATTTCTTCAGATGGGTTATCTAATTCCTTGTTACATGGACAGTGCTTTAAACAAGGCTTAGGTGGGTAATCTTTTTCATCTCTGTCACTACTCAAAGCTTGTACATATTTTATGTCAATCTTTTATAAGTTCATATTTGACATTTGTCATTGGTCTGCCTGTCCCGTATTGTTATGATGATCCTATAAGTTATAGGATATGTGATGCTGTGTAATTTGGGAGCAAAGGATTGCAACAGTGATGACTAAATTTGTGTTTGGGCATCTTAATTTAATAACAAAGGAAAAGCTCCTAAAAAAGGAGGGGTATTTGGTACCTTCATCTTGATTACTTGTTTATTGAAATCTTAACATTTAAGTAAGATTAAGTAGAATTATATTCAATTTTGACATATTACATTTTTTAATATTTTTTTTTATTGATTTCAGAGAGGAAGGGAGAGGGAGAGAGAGAGAGAAACATCAATAATGAGAGAGACTCGTTGATTGGCTGCCTCCTGCCTGCCCCACACTGGGGATTGAGCCAGCAACCCGGTATGTGCCCTAACCAGGAATTGAACCATGACCTCCTGGTTCATGGGTCAGTGCTCAACCCCTGAGCAGCACCACCTGGGCTACATGATTACATTTTTGATTAGGCCGTAAAGCTGAGAACACATCATGCTTTCACACTCTACTGGCTAATCATTCCATTGTGAAATAACCCCAAGTATATTATTAAACTTGGCAGATGAACTTTTTTTTTTTTTAGAAAAGAAAGCAAGAATTTATTGACCATAGCAAAAATATACTTAAGACAATGAAACAAGGAAGGGCATAAAAGAAGTAACAGGAGAGCCTAGGTTGGGCTGCTTTGGCTCTCTGGGAAGTCAGAGAAAAGGGGGCCTTGGAAACAGGTTCAGGGGGTTAGCCCTGGACAAGCTGCTGCTGCCCATGGCTCTCCTGGTTGCAAGTCTCATGGTGGTCTGTGAGGTTTGAAAGGTTGGTGACCACTGATTTAGAGGTTAGGGGATACATGCCTGTTGGGGAATGAAAAGGGGAAAGGAATGGCAGGGGCGGGCTCCCTGGAGGGAGAGCCAGCTGGGACTGATGAGGCTGAACTGCTGCTGCCCATTGCTCCCCTGGTTGCAAGCCTCATGGTGTCCCTCAGAGGTTAGGGCAGTGGTCTGCAAACTGCGGCCCCTTGAGTGTGGCTCTTCCACAAAATACCACATGTGGGCGTGCACCTACAGTGCAATTGAAACTTCGTGGCCACACTCAAGGGGCCAAAGAGCCACATGTGGCTCACGAGCCGCAGTTTGCCTACCACTGGGTTGGGGGATAAGTGCCTGTGGGGGAAGGAGAGGGAATAGGGAATGGCCCAGGCGTGTTCCCTGGAGGGAGAGCACGCCTGAACTTTTTTTTTTTTTTTTTAATATATTTTATTGATTTTTTACAGAGAGGAAAGGAGAGGGATAGAGAGTTAGAAACATCGATGAGAGAGAATCATCGACCAGCTGCCTCCTGCACACCTCCTGCTGGCCGGAATTGAACCTGGGACCTTTCAGTCCGCAGGTCAACGCTCTATCCACTGAGCCAAACCGGTTAGGGCTGAACTTTTTTTTTTTTTAAATTCCCACCCAAGGATGTGTTTTCATTGACTTAGAGAGAAAGGGAAAGAGAGAGAAACATTGATGTGAGAGAGAAACATTGATCGGTTGCCTCCTCGTATGCACCCTGACCAGGGATCAAATCCTAAACCTATGTATTTGCCTTGACCAGGAATCAAACTCATAACCTTTTAGTGTACTGGACGAATTTGCAACCTATCATGCTAGGATGATGCTCCATCCAACTGAGCTACTTGGCCAGGGCAGAAGCATTTTATTGAGTGCCTGCTATCTGTCAGATACACACAGTAAAGTAAGTATAAAAATCCTTGCCTGCATGCAGCTTATAGTCTGATAGGGGAAGACATATATTAAGCAAAGGCGTAAAATGTTTGGTATTTCAGTTGGTGATAATTGGTGTTGAAAAATCAAAAACAAAATCAGAAAGGTGATAGAGATAACTCTGTTAGCATGTGACTCAATGTGAGAGAAAGAGAAAGAGAGAAAGGGGGGGAGAGAGAGAGGGAAGAAGGAAGGGAGGGAGGAAGAAGGTCTTGTTGAGAAAATAATATTTGAGCAAAGACTTAAAAGTCATCTTTGATTCCGTTCTCTTCCTCCTATTTCACATCAGGTCCATTTCCAATTCTTGTTGATTTTGTCTTCAAAATACAGTGGGGCCTTGACTTACGAGTTTAATTCGTTCCGAGACCGAGCTCGTTAAGGAACTCCTTAACTCAAATTACTCTATCAACTCAATGCAAAAAATCAGCTGAGAGACAGCTGGTATCTCAAAAAACTCGTTAGTCGGGACACTCGTAAGTCAAGGCCCCACTGTACATCTCAAACCTACCTAAGTAGGTGGATTAAATTGGCAGTGGCAGTTTGTAAAAGTTTTCTTCTGATTGTTTTTTATTGTTCTCAGTGAATTAGGAATCAAAGTGCTCAGCTGAAAGTGAGGGTGGGGAGCAGGAGGGAATGGAGGTTTGTGGAGAAAGGAGAAGGTGTGAACTTGTTCAGGAGAGTGGGAGAATATCTGAAGCAGGGAAATATTGTATGATTGCCAGGTGGCTTTAAGAGCCCCTTGAGGTTTGTGGTCATGAATTTAAAGTGAGATGAGTCAGTATGGTTTTTTCCCTCCAGCCACAGTCAGCTGCAGTGGTATGTTTGGAGTAGATTTAACCATAGAGAGGTTTTACCAAGATAGTAGAATAAAACACGAGAGGGTCAAGGAATAGAGGATATGTGCAAGGCAGCAAATATGTTATGCTGTGGAATTGAAACTAGGTGAGGAGGGGAGGGAGAACATTAAGTGACTAAGAGATGGTGAAAAAAAATGGTTGAATCAATGAATTGATGGACCTGGTGGGATCAAAAGATGTTGGAATTTGGGTATGTGAGAGATAGCTATAAAGATAGTAAGTTGTGGTCAGATGGTAGAATACAAAAAATAAGATCATGGAAGCATTATCATGGGATGCATGGGTAAAGGGTGAGGTAATCGGAGGCAAGGAATTTAGAGAAAGAGATAGGAATTCAGAGAGATGAGGTGTTAGAAACATCATCTATTTGAAATCATTTGGACTTAAGAGTGGTGTTAAAGAGAGTCACAGTGTTGGGGCTGTCCAAAGAAAAAGAACCAGTAAGATCTCTCATCTATGTCCATGTCTGTTATTTCTCTATATATTTGTCATGAATGAAATTTATTTTAAGGATTGGTTCATGCCATTATGGGCGCTGAGAAGTTCCATGATCAGCCATCTGCAAGTCAGAGACCCACGAAAGTTGGTGGTGTAAATTCCAGTTCAAGTCTGAATGCCTGAGAACTAGGACTTAAGTTCCAGTGCAAGGGCAGACTGATAACTCAGCTCCACAGTCGGCCAAAGAGAGAGAGAGGGAGAAGGATGCTGTCTTCCTTTGCCTTCTTGTTCTGTTCCTCATTGGATTGGTAGATACCCACTTACATTGGGGAGGGCCATCTGCTTTATTCAGTCTGCCAATCCAGATGCTAATCTCAGATGAAAACACCTTCTATGTTCGGTCAAATATATGGGCACCTGTTGTCTAGCCAGGTTGACATAAAATTAGCCATCACAGCCAGATAATGTGTAATAAAGTTTTCACGTGATATTCAAGTAGAGGTTTTTTTTATAGGGAAGAGGGAAGGAGACTGATTTGGAAACATCATTGAGGAGCAAGGAGGACACTTTCCTCATCCCCCAGTTCTAGTGGTGTGAGAGGGTGGAGAAAGATAGTTTTCACCACTTGAAGGCTGTGAGGGGTGTTTGGCTTGAAAGGAGAACAGGTTTCAATTAGAACAAGAAGTCGAAGGGAATCTTCAGAGTGGAGGTTGAAAATGTAGGGAACAGTGGAATGGCTTAAAAATTTGGAGAGAGGTGTAAGGCAGATGGGGACAGAGCAGAGGATATGTAGAACAGTGTGGGGATTAGAATATAGGAGGTGAGATTAGATTAAATTAGAATCATCTGGGGATTCTTTTGATGGACAGCATAAACAGAGATCAAGAACATGAAAAGGCCGAAACTGGTTTGGCTCAGTTGATAGAGCGTCGGCTTGCGGACTGAAGGGTCCCAGGTTCGTTTCCGGTCAAGGGCATATACCTGGGTTGCAGGCATATCCCCAGTTGGAGATGTGCAGGAGGCAGCTGATCGATGTTTCTCTCTCATCGATGTTTCTAACTCTCTAGCTCTCTCTCCCTTCCTCTCTGTAAAAAATCAATAAAATATATTAAAAAAAAAAAAAAGAAGAACATGAAAAGATTAGGCCCTGATAGCAGGCAGATAATGGAGGTGAGGGTATGAGTGTTGGGAGGAAGGAAGGGCAAGGAGTCTGGATCCTGGGAAAGGGCATTTTTATATATTTAAATTGTACAACATGATGTTTTGATAGGCATATACACATGGTGAAATGACTACTATAGTCAAGTTAATCAACATTTTCTCACATAGTTACCTTTTAAAAATTGTGATACAAGTACCTGAAATCTACTCTCAGCAAATTTCCAGTATTCAATAGAGCAGTGGTTCTCAACCTTCTGACCCTTTAAATACAGTTCCTCATGTTGTGACCCAACCATAAAATTATTTTCTTTTTCTTTTTTTAAAAATATATTTTATTGATTTTTTACAGAGAGGAAGAGAGAGGGATAGAGAGTTAGAAACATCGATCAGCTGCCTCCTGCACACCTCCCACTGGGGATGTGCCCGCAACCAAGGTACATGCCCCTGGCCGGAATCGAACCCGGGACCCCCCAGTCCACAGGCCGACGTTCTACCCACTGAGCCAAACCGGCTAGGGCATATAAAATTATTTTCGTTGCTACTTCATAACTGTAATGTTGCTACTGTTATGAATCTGATATGCAGGATGGTCTTAGGCGACCCCTGTGAAAGGGTCGTTCGACCCCCAAAGGGGTCGCGACCCACAGGTTGAGAACCGCTGCAATAGAGTACTAACTGTAATCATCATGAGCGCGCGTTAGATCTCTAGACTTAAATCATCCTACATAGCTATAACTTTGTACCTTTTGCCCCATTTCCCTGCCTTGGGTAACCACCATTCCACTCTCTGCTTCTGTGTATTTGAGTTTTTTAGAGTCCAAATATCAGTGAGATCATGCAGTATTTATCTTCTCACTTAGCATAATGTCCTCCAGGTTCATCCTTGTTGTTGCAAATGACAGGATCTCAGGAAGGACATTCTTGGTCCCGCTTCTTAAATATATGTCCATAGTGGGGAGGGATGTCTTAACTCCACATTAAGGGGTCCTCTTTTGATGAAACCTGAGGGCTCTCTTTTGATGATCATATATTAATGATTTTTGCTTTAGCTTGGCCAGTGTGGTTCAGTGGTTGAGCATCGATCCATGAACCAGGTTCAATTCCTGTTAGGGCACATGACCAGGTACGGATGATTCTCTCTCATCATTGATGTTTGTATCTTTCTCTCCCTCTCTCTGGAATCAATAAAAAACATTAAAATTTTTTATAAATAATTTTTTTTAAATTAAATCTTTATTGTTCAGATTATTACATTTGTTCCTCTTTTTTCCCCCCATAACTCCCCTCTTCCCAGTTCCCACCCCACCTTCCGCCCTCACTCCCCACCCACTGTCCTCATCCATAGGTGCACGATTTTTGTCCAGTCTCTTCCCGCATCCCCCACACCCCTTTCCCCCCCAAGAATAGTCAGTCCATTTCCTTTCTATGTCCCTGATTCTATTATAATCACCAGTTCATTCTGTTCATCAGATTATTTATTCACTTGATTCTTAGATTCACTTGTTGATAGATGCGTATTTGTTCATAATTTGTATCTACCGTTTTCTTCTTCCTCTTCTTTTTTTTTTTAATATATATTTTATTGATTTTTTACAGAGAGGAAGGGAGAGAGATAGAGAGTTAGAAACATCGATGAGAGAGAAACATCAATCAGCTGCCTCCTGCACACCTCCTACTGGGGACGTGCCTGCAACCAAGGTACATGCCCTTGACCGGAATCGAACCTGGGACCTTTCAGTCCGCAGGCCGACGCTCTATCCACTGAGCCAAACCGGTTTCGGCTCTTCTTCCTCTTCTTAAAAGATACCTTTCAGCATTTCATATGATCCTGGTTTGGTGGTGATGAACTCCTTTAGCTTTTCCTTATCTGTGAAGCTCTTTATCTGACCTTCAATTCTGAATAATAGCTTTGCTGGATAAAGTAATCTTGGTTGTAGGTTCTTGGCATTCATCACTTTGACTATTTCTTGCCATTCCCTTCTGGCCTGCAAAGTTTCTGTTGAGAAGTCAGCTGACAGTCCTATGGGTAATCCCTTGTAGGTAACTGAGTTTCTTTCTCTTGCTGCCTTTTTTTTTTTAAATATATTTTTTATTGATTAAGATATTACATATGTGTCCTTGTCCCCACGTTACCCTCTAACCCCCCCCCCCCCCACCTCATACCCTCACCCCCCCATTGTCCGTGTCCATTGGTTAGGCCTATATGCTTGCATGTAAGTCCTTTGGTTGATCTTTCCCCCTTACCCCCATCCTCCCCTACCTTCCCTCCAAGGCCCGACAGTCCAATCAATGCCTTTCCGTCTCTGGATCAGTCCTTGTTCATCAGTTTATGTTGTTCATTATATTCCACAAATGAGTGAGATCATGTGGTATTTATCTGCTCTCCAGTTCCATCCATGCTGTGGCAAATGGTAAGAGTTTCTTTTTCTTCTTCCTCTTCTTAAAGAATACCTTTCAGCATTTCATATAATGCTGGTTTGGTGGTGGTGAACTCCTTTAGCTTTTTCTTATCCGTGAAGCTCTTTATCTGACCTTCTATTCTGAATGAAAGCTTTGCTGGATAAAGTAATCTTGGTTGCAGGTTCTTGCTATTCATCACTTTGAATATTTCTTGCCACTCTCTTCTGGCCTGCATGGTTTCTGTTGAGAAATCAGCTGACAGTCATATGGGTACTCCCTTGTAGGTAACTGACTGTCTTTCTCTTGCTGCTTTTAAGATTCTCTCTTTGTCTTTTGCTCTTGGCATTTTAATAATGATGTGTCTTGGTGTGGTCCTCTTTGGATTCCTTTTGTTTGGGGTTCTCTGCGCTTCCTGGACTCGTAAGTCTATTTCTTTCACCACGTAGGGGAAGTTTTCTGTCATTATTTCTTCAAATAGGTTTTCAATATCTTGCCCTCTCTCTTCTTCTGGTACCCCTATAGTTCTGATGTTGGTATGCTTGAAGTTGTCCCAGAGGCTCCTTACACTATCTTCATATTTTTGGAATCTCTTTTCTTTTTTCTTTTTTGGTTGGGTGTTTTTTGTTTCTTTGTATTTCAAATCTTTGACTTGATTCTTGGGATCCTCTTGTCTGCTGTTGGATCTCTGTAAATTATTCTTTATTTCAGTCAGTGTCTGCTTAATTTCTAGTTGGTCCTTTTTCATGTCCTCCATGGTCTCACTATACTTATTGAGGGACTCACTAAATTTATCGGCGGTTTCCATAAAATTCTTGAAAAACCTTATAAACGTGGCCTTGAACTCTATATCCAGTCGTTTGCTTTCCTCCATTTCTGCTATTTGTGACCTGTTTCTTTGTCTCCGCATTTTGGCAGCTTCCCTCTGCACTTTACTTCTGCAGCTCCTCTGGCGCTCAGTGTGCTTTTCTTTCCTTCTAGTTGTAGAATTTACACTCAGCCAGCCTTCCTGTAGTTCTGGATGATGTCCGTTTTGTGTTTGCCACTTACGCTGCTGGGGAGTCCCCGCCACAGAGCCAGCTGGATGCATCCTTCGTTGCTACCGCCGCCGCCCCAGCCACGGTTCCCTTTCTCTTGCTGCTTTTAAGATTCTCTCTTTGTCTTTTGCTCTTGGCATTTTAATGATGATGTGTCTTGGTGTGGTCCTCTTTAGATTCCTTTTGTTTGGGGTTCTCTGCACTTCCTGGACTTGTAAGTCTATTTCTTTCACCAGGTAGGGGAAGTTTTCTGTCATTATTTCTTCAAATAGGTTTTCAATATCTTGCTCTCTCTCATCTTCTTGCACCCCTATAATTCTGATATTGGTACGCTTGAAGCTGTCCCAGAGGCTCCTTACACTATCGTCGTATTTTCGGATTCTTTTTTCATGTTGCTTTTCCGGTTGGGTTTTTTTGCTTCTTGGTATTTCAAATCTTTGACTTAATTCTTGCCATCCTCTAGTCTGCTGTTGGGAGTCTGTATAATATTCTTTATTTCAGTCAGTGTATGCTTAATTTCTAGTTGGTCCTTTATCACAATATCGAGGGTCTCATTAGATTTCTTGTACATCTCTTTAAGTTTATTGGCAGCCTCTAGAAGACTCTTGAAAGACCTCAAAAGTGTGGTTTTGAATTCTATATCCAGCAGTCTGCTTTCCTCCATTTCTGTCATTTGTGTCCTGTTTCTTTGTCTCGGCATTTTTTATGCTTCGCTATGTTGATAGAGTGGCTTTCTGTGCTAAGTGTCCCAATTACCTGAGGTAGACACTCTTGGTGCACCCCCTTGTGGTCTTTGTGCACAGTCTTGTTGTAGCTAAGCCTTGATTGTTGTAGGTAACACTGGGAGCGATTTGACCTCCAGGCCAATTGGCCGTGAGAATCATGTGTGTCTGCAGTGGGAGAACTTCTGTCCTGGATCTCTAGGGCGGCGCTAATCTAGCCTCTGCCTGAGACTATCCAGCAAATGCCTGAGTGCAAGGCTTGGGCGGGGCGGGTCCCAGGGGATCAATAGGCCGTGCGGAGCGAGCAGTTATGGCTGCTCTCAGTCCCATCCCCCGAGGTTCTGCCTCTCAGTGTCCTAGCAACCGCTGCAAGTACCTCGGAGAGAAAGCTGCCCTTGAGTTCCGACCGATGCCAGACAGTCCCGCTTCTCTCGTTTGAGTCTGGGTCCCCAGAGACTCTCCCGGATCTGGAGCTCAGAGCTTGAGACTCCCTCCCGATTGAAACAGACAACCACACCCTCAGCCGCCAGCCCACTCCGCACACACCTCTGCGCCTTTGTATTTTACTTCAGCACCGCACCTCCTCTGAGTCTCAGTATGCTTTTCTCTTTCCTTCTAGTTGTAGAATTTCCCCTCAGCCAGCCTTCCTGTGGTTCTGGGTGATGTCCGTTCCGTCTTTTAGTTGTATTTTTGAAGTGGTTGTGCGAGGCAGCAATCTCCGGTGTTTACCTATGCTGCCATCTTGGTTTTTTTCTCTATAAATAATTTTTGTTTTAAATCCTATTGTGTCTGATATTAATATTAAATTTTGTTTAGATTAACAATGTGCAGTCTTTTTCAATTTTCTTTTTTTAAAGAAGTTATTAAAAATATTTTTATTGATTTCAGAGTAAGGGAGAGGGAAAGAGAGATAGAAACATCAATGATGAGAGAGAATCATTGATCGGCTGCCTCCTACACACCCCCTACTGGGGATCGAGCCCACAACCCAGGCATGTGCCCTTGACTGGAATCGAACTCGGGACCCTTCAGTCTGCAGGCCGACACTCAATCCACTGAGCCAAACTGGCTAGGGCTTCAATTTTCCTTTTAGTTTTCCATCTTTATGGGTCATTTTGCTTTAAGTGTATCTTGGTAGTCTTTACATAGTTGGATTTGAAAAACACTAACCTGATAATCTGTTTTTTGATAACTTTAATCTGTGTGTGTGTGTGTGTGTGTGTATAGTGTGTGTGTAATCACTGATAGTACTTTTAGACTTATTTCTGCCATTTTAGTTTATACTTTTTTTTGCTGTACTTCTTATTTGCTTTCTGTTGTATACATAGAGTTCTTATCATGTATACATGATGAACTCTAAAATGAATATCTTGCCTAACCAGCATGCCTCAGTGGTGAAGAAGCATTGACCTATGAACCAGGAAGTCACGGTTTGATTCCCAGTGAGGGCACATGCCCAGGTTGTGGGCTCTATCCCCAGTGTGGGGCATGTACGAGGCAGCTGATCAATGATTCTCTCTCATCATTGATGTTCTTATCTCTCTCTCCCTTCCTCTCTGAAATCAATAAAAACCTATAACAGGGTGTGGGCAACCCCTGGCACGTGTGCCAAACATGGCACTCCAGTAACTTTTGCTGGCACGCGAAACCCTCTCTTATAATCTTCCATTTACAATTTTTTTCTTAATATCGACCCCCCCCCCCAGTGCACAAATTTTTGTGCACCGGGCCTCTAGTATATATATATAAAACCCTAATATGCAAATAGGCTGAACGGCCTAACAACCAGTTGCTATGATGTGCTCTGACCACGAGGGGCGGGGCGGCGCGCGTGGAACATGGCGGGCGTCAGCAACAGGCGGCAGAGTGTGGAACATGGCAGGTATTGGCTGAGGCGGGATGGTGGAGCAGGTGTGTGGGGGCGCCAGACCAAGGCAGGGCACCGGTCACTGTCTTCGGGCGAGCCTTTGGTGGTTCCTGAAAATTCTTTGCTCCCACCAGGCGCTGCTGCTGGCGCCTGCCTCTATCGCTCCATGCCATCAGCATGGTGGCAGGAGTGGGGTTGCTGGCATTCAGGGGACTGGAGGCCGCAGAGGATGGGCTGAGACCTGCCCCAGTGCCCACCGCAGCCTCGCAGCCCATAGTTCCTTTCAAGGTGCACGAATTCGTGCACTGGGCCCCTAGTGTATATATAAGTCTACACAAACTAGAGAGTATTTCATTGGTTCTAAGATGTGTATCTCCTCTCCCCCAATCCCCCCCCCCATTTAATCTCTGAATTTGTGATGTGTTTTACAATTGATTATATTTTGACAGAGTTATTTTTTCCCTTAGTGGCTTATAAGATAATGTGTCTGGCTTCTTAGATTAGAAGGAAAACAGTATTTAAAATTTTACTCTTCAGCCCTGACCAGTTTGGCTCAGTGGATAGAGCGTTGGGCTGTGGACTAAAAGGTCCTGGGTTCGATTCCGGTCGAGGGCATGTACCTTGGTTGCAGGCTTGATCCCCAGTAGCGGGTGTGCAATAGGCAACTGATTGATGTTTCTCTCTCATTGATGTTTCTAACTCTCTATACCTCTCCCTTCCTTTCTGTATAAAGTCAATAAAAATGTATTTAAAAAAATAAAAAAATTAAAACTTTACTCTTCATAAAAGCAGCATCATATTGGCTTATCTTTTGGCAATTTGCTTTACTTGCTCAGATGGTTTTTGAGATTTGTCCCATATTAATAAACATAGCTCTCTTATTTTTTAAATTAATCTTTATTGTTGAGATTATTACAGATGTCCCTCTTTTTTCCTCCCATAGCTCCCCTCCACCCGGTTTCCACCCCACCCCAGGCCCTCGCCACCCTATTGTCTGTGTCCATAGGTAATGCATACATGCATATAAGATCTTTGTCTAATCTCTTCCCGCACCGCCCCCCCCCCCCCAAACACACACACACTCTCTTCCCTCTGAGAATTGTCAGTCTGTTCCAATTCCATGCCCCTGATTCTATTCCATTCACCAATTTATTCTGTTCATCAGATTTTTTATTCATTTGATTTTTGGATTCACTTGTTGACAGATATGTATTTGTTATCACTTTGTTCATATTTTTTATCTTTACCTTTTTCTTCTTTCTCTTAAAAATATGAACACGTCACGAATTTGTGTCATCTTTGTGCAGGGACCATGCTAATCTTCTCTGTATTGTTCCAATTTTACTATATGTGCTGCTGAAGCGAGCACATTGGTTGATTCTTTTTTTTTAATCTGTAATTTCTTTATTGGTTAAGGTATTACAAATGTGTCTTCATCCCCCCATTAACCCCCAACCTCCCCCGCCCTCCGCCCATTTATGCTCTCATCCCCCTCTTGTCCGTGTCCATTGGTTTGGCTTATATACATGCATACAAGTCCTTTACTTGATCTCTTCCCCTTACCCCTACCCTCCCCTACTATCCCTCTGGGGATTGATAGTCTGATTGCTGTTTCTCTGTCTTTGGATCTGTCCCTGTTCATCAGTCCATGTTGTTCTCTATATTCCACAAATGAGTGAGATCATGTGGTATTTATCTTTCTCTGACTGGCTTATTTCACTTAGCATAATGCTCTCCAGTTCCTTCCATGCTGTTGCAAATGGCAAGAGTTCCTTCTTTTTTACCACAGCGGAGTATTCCATTGTGTAGATGTACCACAGTTTTTTAATCCACTCATCTGCTGATGGGCATTTAGGCTGTTTGCAAATCTTAGCTATGGTGAATTGAGCTGCTATAAACATAGGGGTGCATATATCCTTTCTGATTGGTGTTTCTGGCTTCTTCGGATATATTCCTAGAAGTGGGATCACTGGGTCAAATGGGAGTTCCATTTTTAGTTTTTTGAGGAAACTCCATACTGTTCTCCACAGTGGCTGCATCAGTCTGCATTCCCACCAGCAGTGCACGAGGGTTCCTTTTTCTCCACTATCTCTCCAACACTTGTTGTTTGTTGAGTCGTTGATGATAGCCATTCTGGCAGGTGTGAGATGATACCGCATTGTCGTTTTGATTTGCATCTCTCATATAATTAGTGACTTTGAGCATGTTTTCATATGTCTTTTAGCCTTCTGTATGTCCTCTTTCGAAAAGTGTCTATCTAGGTCCATTGCCCATTTTTTGATTGGATTGTTTATCTTCCTATTGTTAAGTTGCATGAGTTCCCTGTAAATGTTGGAGATTAAACCCTTATCGATGATATCATTGGCAAATATGTTCTCCCATGCAGCAGGCCTCATTGGTTGATTCTTGTATGTGCCCTGATTGCGGATTGAACCCACAACCTTTGAGTATCAGGATGATGCCCTAACCAACTGAGCTACCTGGCCAGGGCAGGGAGAGTTACTAGTAGCTTCAGGTTTCTTAAATCTGGCCAAGGAAACAGGAGTTAGAGGGAAAGAATTTGAACTGTGTCCAGGGAGGGGAGAGTAAAATACTATTTGGAAGGAGGGAACCTGCCCAAGGACCTGCATCCTGACAAGGTTCCTGAAAGAGCTGTTGCTGGATGGGAGATTCATTCATTTCAAGAGATATTTACTAGTACCTACTATGTGCCAGGCACTGGGCTAGGTCCTCAGGATATCATGTTAAGCAACTAGATATGTTCCTGCTAACATGGATTTACAATCTAGCACAAGCATGTCAAACTTGTGACCCGCGGGCTGCATGTGGCCCACAATGAATATTTTTGTGGCCCAGCCAATACAACAGTATGTAAGAGACATATTAATAAAAATTTTGTAACTTAATTTTTACAATATCTTGTTATGCATAATTATTAATAACGAATTACAACGTTCGCTAATGACTGATTTCTATAATCGTGTTGCATTCATTTCCCTTATGTGCCTTACCACAGGCGCACCATTTCTCTCCACTAATACCAGCAGCGAATATTTTAGCAACCTATTGCCACATCCTTAGTCTTGGACTGAAGTGTTTGGTGTGTGCAACCAGAAATATTTCACTTTTGGAGAACAAGAAAAATAGGTTTATTTGCGTTACACTTAGTAATTTGTGCAGTGTCTGGTAAGTTAATGTTCAAGAAAAAATATTAATTTTTATTAAAATGTTCTATTATTTTATGTTAACAATTACTCATTTATTTTAGCACTTTGTATTCAGCATGTCTCTATCGAAATAAACCTATGTTTCTATGAAAATTGAAGCTTTTGTTTTTTGCGGCCCACATAAACTTAAACCTTGTTTATTTGGCCTGGGTCAGCCTTTGCCTTTGACATGCTTGATCTAGGAAAGACAATTAAACAAGAAGTTAAAATTTATTGTGAATGCTATGATAGAAGTTTTGAGGATTCTTTAGAAGCCTATAGTAAAAACATTGGATTAGTCTTAGATAGGGGTAGAGTGTAGGTTCTGGAGTTCGTGACATTTGAACAGAGACCTGAAAGATGAGCTGGAATTAGCCAGGCAAAGAGAATAAGGAAGGAGAGTTATATGTCCAGCAGCCATCCAAAGTCAGTTTTATTGTAAGATTGGGACTTTTTGTGAGAATGAAGAATTAGGTAAATGGATTCTCTGTAGGGAGTGACCTTTTTTTAAAATTTTTATAGGGCCTAAACTTTTTGCCCTCTGAACAAGAGAAAACCTTTTTATCTCCCTTTGTATTGTATGGCTCGTTCCTCTAAGGACCCAGAACCCAGACTGATATTTCAAATCATCCATATTTTTGGTTAAATAGACTTTTGCATACTGATCTTTTGTTTTAGTTACCCAAATTTGAGTATAGGTATTACTCAGTGTTCAAAGCAGAATGCATTTTATTCTTTAAATTTTCTTCTCAAACTGATTATGATTATATTTTATTTCTTCTCACTGCTTGCTGGCTGGCTAAAAAAATTCAAATATTTGACAGGCTAGGAAAGTCAAAAAAGTTTAATTAAATTGCTACTAAATAATGTTTGTTTTAGTTATTTGGTGGCATAGAGGATTAAGGCGTTTTTCCTTAAAGTGTGTAGTTGAGCCCTGGCCAGTATTGCACAGTAGTCAGAGCGGTGGCCTGCCTACCAAAGGGTGGTGGGTTCTATTCCTGGTCAAGAGCATGTACCTGGGTTGCAGGTACGATCCCATGCCATGGGGTGCATGTTGGGGGCAACCAATCCATGTATCTCTCTCACATCGATGTTTCTCTCTTTCTCTTTACTCTCTCTAAAATCAATGGGAAAAAATATCCCCTGGTGAGGATTAACAAAAACAAACAAGCAAAATGTGTAGTTGGAAGTGCTTATACAATGGAGAAAGTAATTCCATTTTCAGAGTATTATCTTGACGCCAGGCCCCCTTGTTCTTCCTATTCCAGAGTACCTTCTGCCATTCTGCCAGTTAGTTCTCAGCTCAGGTGTTTCAGTGTCTCTACAGAAGTTGAGCTTAGCTATGTTTATAATCTGTGAACATCAAATTCCTTTTTTTCTTCTAACAGCTAGAACATTAAGTTCCTTGCCAGTGATTTAAAACACATTGAATTCTACATCTTCGGATGCAAAAGATTTATTTTCTCTGAACTTAGATTATGATGTTTAAAAACAAAGAGACTTTAGAAATGAAGAGAGCTTAGGTTAAATATTCATGATTATTGTAGTTCTGCTGCAGATATATACACAGTTAAAAACACTATAAATTAGCCCTAGTTGGTTTGGCTTTAGTGGATAGAATGTCGACTGTGGACTGAGGGGGACTGAAGGTTCCAGGGTTCGATTCCGGTCAAGGGCACGGTCTAGGACATGGTCATGGGCACATACCTTGGTTGCAGGTTTGATCCTCGTCCCCGTGCAGTAGGTAACCAATCATGTCTCGCTCACATCAGTGTCTCTGTCTCTCTCTGTCTCTCTCTCTTCCTCCCTTCCTCCGTCCCTCCCTGTCCCTCTTCCACTCTCTTTAAAAAAATCAATGACAAAATATCCTCGGGGGAGGATTAACAACAACAAAATCAACAAACAAAAACACTACAGCCCTAGCTGGTTTGGCTCAGTGGATAGAGCGTTGGCCTGCAGGTCAAAGGGTCCTGGGTTCAATTCCGATCAAGGGTTGCGGGCTCCTCCCTGGCCTGGGCCCTAGTCAGGGCTCGTGCAGGAGGCAGCAAATTGATGTGTTTCTCGCATATCGATATTTTTCTCTGTCTTTCCCTCTCTCTTCCACTTACTCTAAAAATCAATGGAAAAATATCCTTGGGTGAGAATTAAAAAACAAAACAAAGCAAAAAACCACTATAAATTAGTGTTTTATTCCAGAGGATGTAGTATGACTTCCAGTCTCAAGTAATTTAATCATTTAAAAATATTTGTAAATAAGTGAAATCATGCTAGTAAGCAACAAGTTATTAACTGTGTGTGTGTGTGTGTGTGTGTGTGTGTGTGTAAATATAGGTGATTTTAAATGACACTTAGATTGGCATACAATTTGAAATGCAATAATTGTCATACCGCAATAGTGACAGTTAAATTAAATCTGTCTTAAAAATATCTTTTTACCATGATCAAATCAAATATTTCAGTTGGGGGATGAAGGAACTGGGTGAGCATAATGATATTGTTTGATGTTATTTGGTTGGTAATGTAGAAAGCCAGGCTAAGTTTGACCTAACATTTCAGGCTAGGGTCTCCAGGCATGTTGTTGCAGTTGTCTGTTGCTGAGGAACAAAACCACTCCAAACTTGGCATAAAACTCTTATGATTCTGGGTGTTGACTGGGCTCAGGCTAAGTTATTCTTGCACAAGTTCTGTCATGCACTTGTAGTCGCACAGGGCCTGGAGTTATCCCGAAGGCTTCCTTTCAAACTCACATGTCTGGCACTTGAGCAGGGAAGTCCAAATAGCTAGGAGTTGGAATAGCCATAGCTCCTTGAACATCTTTATTTTTCACTATTTCTTTGTAGACTCTCCAGCAGAGGGGCTTCATAGTAGCCAGACTTTTTACATGAAGAGGCTTAGGGCTCCAAAAGCACTTGTTCTGAGTAAGGGAGCCAGAAGGGAGTTGTATTATCTTTTATGACCTAAATTCAGAATCAGTGTCACTTTCACTGCATGTTGTTCATTAGAAGCAAGTCACTAAGTCCATCCCATATTCAAAGGGAAGGAAACTGGACTCCACTTCTTGCTGGGAGGTGTGTAAAGAATATGCAGTTGTATTTCAAAATAATTTCAGTCTTCCCTCTGTTCACAAATTCTTTACATTCCTCCTACATTCAAAACACACTTACCGCTTCTCAAGGCCCCCAAAGTCTTATCTAGTACAGCATCAGGCTCAGGCTTGGGGTTCAGGATCTTGCCATCTAAATCAGGCCCAAGTGCAGGTAAGGCTGGATATGGTTCCTTGGGTATAGCTTCTTGAGTACTGTTGCTTTCACTTTAAAGACCTGTGAATTAAAGAGTTACATTATCTCCCATTATATCCAGCCCACCCAATATGCAACAGTGGACAGGCATAAGAGAACCACTATAGACACTCCTGTTCAAAAATACAGATGTATTAACTACAACAAGACTGTGCACAGAGCCCACAAAGGGGTGCACCAAGAGTGTCCACCTCAGGTAATTGGAGAGGCTGAGCCACTGGGCCCTATAGGACACCTAGCACACAAAGCCACTCTATCAACACAGGGAAGCAGCCAAAATGCGGAGACAAAGAAATAGGTCACAAATGACAGAAATGGAGGAAAGCAAACTACTGGGTATAGAGTTCAAAACCACAGTTATAAGGCTTTTCAAGAATTTTCTAGAAACTGCCGATAAATTTAGTGAGACCTTTGATAAATTTAGTGAGACCCTCGAGGATATGAAAAAGGACCAACTAGAAATTAAGCATACACTGACTGAAATAAAGAATAATATACAGAGATCCAACAGCAGACTAGAGGATCATAAGAATCAAGTCAAAGATTTGAAATATGAAGAAGCAAAAAACACCCAACCAGAAAAGCAAAACGAAAAAAGAATCCAAAAATATGAAGATAATGTAAGGAGCCTCTGGGACAACTTCAAGCATACCAACATCCGAATTATGGGGGTGCCAGAAGATGAGAGAGAGCAAGATATTGAAAACCTATTTGAAGAAATAATGACAGAAAACTTCCCCTACCTGGTGAAAGAAATAGACTTACAAGTCCAGGAAGCGCAGAGAACCCCAAACAAAAGGAATCCAAAGAGGACCACACCAAGACACATCATCATTAAAATGCCAAGGGCAAAAGACAAAAGAGAGAATCTTAAAAGCAGTGAGAGAAAAACAGTTAGTTACCTACAAGGGAGTACCCATATGATTGTCAGCTGATTTCTCAACAGAAGCTATGCAGGCCAGAAGGGAGTGGCAAGAAATATTCAAAGTGATGAATAGCAAGAACCTACAACCAAGATTACTTTACCCAGCAAAGCTATCATTCAGAATTGAAGGTCAGATAAAGAGCTTCACAGATAAGGAAAAGCTAAAGGAGTTCATCACCACCAAACCAGTATTATATGAAATGCTGAAAGGTATTCTTTTAGAAGAGGAAGAAAAAGGTAAATATACAAATTATGAACAACAAATACATATCTTTCAACAAGTGAATCTAAAAATTAAGTGAATAAAAAATCTGATGAACAGAATAAACTGGTGAATATAATAGAATCAGGGGTATAGAAAGGGAGTGGACTGACAATTCTCGGGGGGAAAGGGGTGTGGGGGGTGCGGGAAGAGACTGGACAAAAATCGTACACCTATGGATGAGGACAGTTGTGGGGGGTAAGGGCAGAGGGTGGAGTGGGAACTGAGTGGAGGGGAGTTATGGGGGGCGGGGAAAGAGGAACAACTGTAATAATCTGAACAATAAAGATTTTTAAAAAAATACAGATGTAAGGAACACACTATTCACTGGTTCAAAGCAGTTCTGAAATTCAGCCAGGCACATATTACCAGTTCTGTGATCAGTCCTACTGCCTAGGAACCATTCTCCACAGCTTTTAGTTTTGCCCCTGAATTATTCTTTTCCATAAAATGTATCCAGTGTTTGCAGCTGAGTAGGTTTCTTAGCCTGTTTCCTGGACATAGAGGTTTGAGTGTGTGTATGTGTGTGTGGGGGGGGGGGGGGGGGAAGGGAGGTGCAAAAGCCTCTTTTCGTTTTGTACGGTTTCTGTCCTTTTTAGTTCAATATGACAATGTTTCTGAACATAAAATTATCTGAATCTTTACTCTATTAGACACACTGATATAAGTCCTTTTCTTTGTACTTTAGGCTCTGTAGAGGAGGAAAAAGTTTTCCTTGAACCTCTTAAGTCCATGGATGGGTTTGAAAATTAAACTGATAAGACAGATTAAGAGGAGAAAGTATACATATTTATTTATGTTTTACATGACATAGCGCTTTCATAAGTATCTGAAGACCTGAACAGAATGTTTAAACTTAAGTATGTTTATGCTGTGTTTGATGAAGAGTGGACAGTCATGAAGGAATGTGATAGTTTAGCAGTGGTCGGCAGACTGTGGCTCGGAAGCCACATGTGGCTCTTTGACCCCTTGAGTGTGTCTCTTCCACAAAATACCGACTTCTGCGCATGGGCCACGAAGTTTCAATCGCACTGTATGTGTGCACCCGCACGTGGTATTTTGTGGAAGAGCCACACTCAAGGGGCCAAAGAGGCGCATGTGGCTCGCGAGCTGCAGTTTGCCGACCACTGGTTTAAGGAGTATGAATTAAGTGTATAAACTAGGGAAATTTGGCAAGGTCTGTTAGGATTCTTCTCTGTGTCCCTTTGTATTTGTAGATAAGGATGTTCCTTTCCTTCTGGTTATAGGGAGGACATGTTTCACATGATTTTATTACTTGCTTTAGGGGAGGAGGGCAGGGGCAGGACCGAATGACCTTCCTGCTTCTGCCATTTGCTCAAGTTCCTTCAGCTTAAAATATTCAATATGCCAAAATGCCATATTTTGGGGTAGCATGTCCAGAACCCTATCAGCTACCTTTAAGACTTTAGTAGGGCAACACTGTTAAGATACTTAGAAAGCCTTTTTGTTTGAAAGTATCTACAAGGCATCACCTTAAATCTCTTTGGAATCTAAATTAGGTGTAGGCAAACTACCAATAAGCTACATTTGTTTTTACATTTGTGTTTAAAGGGTTGTAAAAAAAAAAAGTTCACCAGACACTGTATGTGGCCTTTAAAGCCTAAAATATTTATATGACCCTTTACAGGAAAAGTTTTCCAAATCTTTAGTCTAAACAAAAGCTTAATTTTTTTATTAGATATTTCATTGATTTTTCTTAGAAGGGGAGGGAGAGAGAGAGAGAGAGAGAGAGAGAGAGAGAGAGAGAGAGAGGAGATCAAAACACACCCCCTACTGGAGATTGAGCTTATAACCTGGGCATCAAACCAGCAGCCCTTTGGTGCACAGGACAATGCCCTACCAACTGAACCACATAGGCAAGAGCCAAAAGTTTAATCTTTAGGCTGGGTTTCCCTGCCTTGGAATTGACCTTTGTCCAGGGGTATTTCTTAATTTGAGAAACATTTTATTATATGGGGAAGCTGGGAATAAGAAACAGGTTGTTTTTTTTTTGGACCTAATAAGTCCTTTATTTTATATTTTCTCTATATTCTGCTTGAAAATTGTATAATTCCCCTTCTTTTTCTTATTTCTCTCTACCTGTATTTTATGATACATAGCTCTCAACAACAATAATAACAACAAAACCAACTGGTTGATACTTTTGACATTCTGGAACTCTTCTTACCCAGATTAATCATTTCATTTGTTGTATTTTCTGTTTTCCACATTACTGCAGGTGACAGCTTTGCTAAACTTTACACCATTATCTAGTAAGATTCTTCTTTCAGCTTCCAATAACATTTTCTTTTAAGGCAAGAATCAGTAACCTTTTTCTGTCAAGGGCGAGATAATTAATATTTTAGTTTTTTGGGGGCCATATGATTTCTGGCATACCTGCTCAATTCTATTGTTATAGGAGAAAGCAACCACAGACAATATGTAAAGGGGGATGACTGCGTTCCAATAAAAATTTATTTACAAAAACAGGCAGCAGGTTAAATTTCACCAGTAGGTTGTAACCCTTTAGTTGGCTGTTTTGAAATCATTGTTGATATCTTCCTTGAGGCTTTTCCTAACATTGTCTTTAAGACCCTTAAGGCCCAGCTGGAATGGCTCAGTGGTTGAGCATCGACCTATAAAGCAGGAGGTCACAGTTTGATTCCCAGTCAAGGCAGGCTTGATCTCCAGTGTGGGGTGTGCAGGAGGCAGCTGATCAATGATTCTCTCTCATCATTGATGTTTTTCTCTCTCTCTCTCTCTCCCCTTCCCTTCCTCTCTGAAATCAGTAAAAAGATATTAAAACAAAACAAAACTTTCAGGCTTTCACTAACACTTTCAAGGCCCTTCTTGCCTTCTCCTGCCATTGAGTCCCAAAGCCAAACAATTTAATCACCAAAATCTGTTTTGGCTGTCTATTGCTTTGTAACATAACATGCCAAATTTAGTGATTTAAAATAGCATTTCTTTTTATCTTTTATGGTTCTGGTGTTTAGGCTTCGCTAGGCAGTTGTGTCTCTCATTTAGAAGGCTTCCTCACCAAAATCTCTTAATGCAGTTGGAGTCAGCTGGTAGCTGGGCCTGGAGATGACTCCTCATTCACATATCTGATGGCTGAGCTGGGAGGACTCAAAAACAGCTGGTACTCCTCAGACATCTAATTCTCTATGAGTCTCTCCAGCACAAGGGCTTTAGGGAACCTGGATATCTTATATGGTGATTCAGGCTCCAAAGTTGCCTGTCCTGGGAGAGAACCAGACAGAAGTTTTCTCAGCTTTTATGACCTAACTTCTGAGGTTGCTCAGTGTTACTTCTTCATTCTCTTTATGGGAAGTGACTCTACCTTTTGATGGGAATAGGATCAAAGAATTTGTAAACATGTTTCAAAACACAAAAATGTCTCCTTTCTCCCCACCCCCAATATAAACAAGTTTGGAAGCTGGAATGTAGTGGATCTTGCCTTGTTAGGACAGGCTTTCTCTCTCTCTCTTTTTTAATCTTTAATTTCTTTATTGGTTAAGGTAATACAAATGTGTCCTCATCCCCCCATTAACCCCCAGCCTCCCCCACTCCCAGGCTTTCTCTTTCTTGTTGGTGGGGGTGGGGTAGAGGTAGGAGATCAGTTCCCTTCATTTAATGTTCCAGAATGGATTTGTCAAGATGTCAGGAGCTGTGGAAGGAGACTTCACAGTAACAAATGTCTCTTTTCTTCAGTAGAGATAGGGCTGGGAGCTTTGGACTTGACATTTTTTTTTTTCTTTTTGTATGAGAGTAGGCATAATGGTGCTTCCATCCCAAAAGAGAAAACAAACTAAACAAACAAAATCTCTCTAACTATTGAAAGTTCTACCATTTAGCCTGGCTGGCATGGCTCAGTGGTTGAGCATCAACCTATGAACCAGGAGGTCACGGTTCGATTCCTGGTCAGGGCACATGCCCGGGTTTCAGGCTTGATCTCCTGTTAGGGGGTCTACAGGAGGCAGCCAATCAATGATTCTCTCCCATCATTGATGTTTCTATCCTTCTTCCTCTTCCTCTCTGAAATCAATAAAAACATATTTAAAAAATAAAAATAATAAAAGTTCTACCATTTATAGCTTCGTTTGAATTGATGAGTAACATTTTTGCAAGGGTTAAAGAGTATGTGTGCCTCTTTATCGTTTATACTTTCCATTGAATTAGTTTAGCTAGCTTTCTTAATGCCTGCAGGGATACTTCCAAGGGAAATTTTGAAAAGGGGATAGGTGATAGAAATAATTTTAAATTTGGGGAATTCTAGAGCAGGTGGTAAAGCAGGTTAGATGAGACTTTGAATAGCAGTAGGGAATGATCTCTAGAACTTCACTACTACCTGACCTCATCTGAAAAGACTTTGCTCACCTTATGTAGTGATCTGGCTTTGGAAGTAAAATAATCAGAAAAATTTGTCTTTGGTGATATGTGCTTTGTAGAGGCTATTGTGTTATTTTTCCCTCCTTTCTCTCTAGGTAGAAGAAGGTGGCAGTGAATATGTTTTGCTGTATTTGTTTATGGTCATACAGGCAATGTGAATATTGATTTTTATGTTTTTTCCAGTTTTGCTTCTTTCTTTACCCTTCTTTCTGGTTTTGTACACCAAATTCTCTGATTATCTGAGAAAAAGAAGATAGCTTAGTGAATAAGAAGTTATAATATAAGTAGCTGCCTTCCATTACTCTTCCCACTTCTGGAAAGAAGAAATGCCTGTATTTAATCATTTACCTGTTTTATTTTTCTTGGTATCCAGATCTATATATACATTGTTGAATTGGGGTACAGAAAAAAGCCTACTAACTTTTATTTTAAATGATTTGGTTATTTCATTTTTTAAAGTGCCAGATGGTAGAATTTTATGGTTTTAATTAATACGAATACAATGTGCACACAAGCTGTCTATTAATTTTCTGGTCTGTGCAGCTGGGCATTGGGATTGGTGACTGAAGGCCAGTTGGGCTTTCCACAGTGGCTTGTGGGTCTTTGAGGAGAAGCTGTGAGCAGTCTCAGCACAGTAAGATTGATTGCACATCAGCAGCCCTTCAAGCTCCTTGACATTGTGGACCGCGAACTTCCAAAAGTCACTGGGCAACACGTGCTTTGTTTTCTTCTTGCTCCCATAACCAACACTGGGCACCAAGACCTGGCCCTTGGAATCTCCTGTGCACTCCATTGCCTCTGGGTTTCCGCCAGTTACACTTAATTTTGACATATCAATCTGACTGGTGCCAGATGAACTTCTTGGTCCTCTTTTTTTCTTTTTAATTTAAAAATAATATATATATTTTTAAATAATATGTTTTTATTGTTTTCAGAGAGGAAGGGAGTGGGAGAGAGAGGCAGAAACATCAATGATGAGAGAGAATCATTGATCAGCTGCCTCCTGCACACCCCACAATGAGCCTGCAAGCCAGGCATGTGCCCTCACTGGGAATTGAACTGTGACCTCCTGGTTCATAGGTTGATGCTCAACCACTGAGCTACACCAGCCGAACTTAAATATATTTTTATTGATTTTAGAGAGGAAGGGAGAGGGAGAAAGAGATAGAAATATCAGTGATGAGAGAGAATCTTTGATCAGCTGCCTCCTGCACGCCCCCCACCAAGGACCGAGCCTGCAACCTGGACTTGAACCCTTGCCTGACTGATGCTCTATCCACTGAGCCAAACTGGCTAGGGCAGTGGTTGGCAAACTGCGGCTCGCGAGCCACATGCGGCTCTTTGGCCCCTTGAGTGTGGCTCTTCCACAAAATACCACGTGCGGGCGCGCATGTACAGTGTGATTGAAACTTCGTGGCCCATGCGCAGAAGTCGGTATTTTGTGGAAGAGACACACTCAAGGGGCCAAAGAGCCGCATGTGGCTTGCGAGCCGCAGTTTGCCGACCACTGGGCTAGGGTATTGGTCCTCTTTTTTAAAAAAAATATATTTTTTGATTTTTTTACAGAGAGGAAGGGAAAGAGATAGAAAGTTAGAAACATCAATGAAAGAGAAACATCGATCAGCTGCCTCCTGCACACCCCCTACTGGGGATGTGCCCGCAACCAAGGTACATGCCCTTGACCGGAATCGAACCTGGGACCCTTGAGTCCGCAGGTCGACGCTCCATCTACTGAGCCAAACTGGTCAGGGCTATCGGTCCTCTTTTTAACAATCTTAGGTTTCACAAGGGGTCTGAGGGCAGCCATGATGCAAGTAGAAGATAGGTGCCCAATTCAGTTATTTTTTTTATATGATATTTAAAAAATGATGTTACATATGCTAATAATTTGTAATATGAGAACCTCAAGAAGAGTCAGAAAAGGAAGATCTGGAATGAGTTGCATTCCCAAGGAAGAGAACAATACATCTTGAACTACTGAAAATGGGGAAGACTTTTCACTACAGTTCTTTAACTTCAGTTGCAACTTGGAAGAGGTAGCATCTTTTGGGATTAGTATTCTGTACCTTTTTCAGTTGTTTGTCTGCATTTTCTTTTCTCCTTCCTTCCAGTTGACACACATATGGTTTGGAGGGAGTAGAGGTGGGAGAAGGAAGAGTTAATTTTTCATGCTTTTAAATCTGCTAATATTATTTAACTGATTTCACCTAGAGGAAAACTTATTTTTTAGAATATTCAATACATGGTATGTTGCATGCATTATGTATTCATTTAAAGCAGGGGTGGGGAACCTTATTTCTGCCAAGGGCCATTTGGATATTTATAACATCATTCATGGGCCATACAAAATTATCAAGTTAAAAATTAGCTGCTATATTTGGTCATACATTTAATTAACTCATCCCAATGCCTTGGCAGGGCCAAACCAAATGATTTTGAGGGCCTTATATGGCCCACGGACTAGATGTTTTCCACCCCTGATTTAAAGAATTATAGTAGTATGAATTTATGAATGATATGGATAGCATATTATTTCCAGCCTAAAATTGCTCTCTTCATTTTTGGACATAGTAATTACCTGCTAGAGCAATATTTTTCTGGCATGTTATAAGCCATGAGAATGGTTTGGAATGGATCTGAATGAAAGGTTTTTGGTGCAACTCAATTTTATTCTTTCTTTCCTTAGAGTGTTGGTGGAGTAGTTTGCTCTTGAGAGAGGAGAGGAAAAAAGCTGCTTTGTGAAAACAGTAATTCCATAGAGACTGGTGGTATTAGAAATATTTTATTTTGGGGGTTTAGAAAGTCAGAAGACCTAAGCATTAATGTGCTCTCTCCCCATGTATTAATGAATTTAAAATATGTTGCTGAGCCCTGACCGGTGTGGTTTAGTGGTTAGAAGTTAGCCTGTGCACCGAGGATCATGGGTTCGATTTCCCATCAAGGGCATGTACCTGGGTTGCAGGTTGGAGTGTGTGCAGGAGGCAACCAGTCGATGTTTCTCTCCTCACTTCCTCCTCCCTCCCATCCAGTCTCCCTAAAAATCAATGGAAAAAATATTCTCCAGTGAGGACTAACAACAAAAAATAATAATAAAATAAAACATATGTTGCTGATTTAATGTTGAGTTTGTGTATTGACTTCTGGTTTGGGCTTCTTTAAGCTGTATGTATATATTGAATCAAGTTAGTTTGTTAAAAAATATTTAATTCTGTTCTTTCAACTGACATACAATATTTTGAAAATATTATTTTGAAAAGACAGCTATTATTTTGAAAGTAACAGATGTATTTAATATTTTTGTGATTGTACAGATGTTACTGGCAAAAAAATCTTTGGATCATAAAAAGCGTTTGTCAAATGTGTATTTTTAGTTTGGTCTAAAAATGTACCATCTATATTATTGGTTAGTGTAATTAACAAAAGTAGTTCAGATAAAAGAGTCTAAGTCTGAAATGATAAAGCTTCTGTTCTTAAGACAGTGCTTTATTTACACTAAGCATCAGGAAAAAAACAGCTGGAAATACCATTTGAAAGAATTCTTATGTTAGTTATGGACTCTTTCAAGAACTACCAGCTTCTGCAATGACTATGCCTCTTAGAGTCTTAAAAATTTCAGAGCTGGGAAGAGACAAGACAAAGTTTTATCTGGTCTTCTTTAAATATAAACATGAATGGAAAAGGATTTTTTCTTCCCTTGAGCTTTTGCATTAAAATTTTCATTTTCCATGGTATTTACTACATGTATGAAATTCATTGTTAAAGGATTTTTTTATTTTTAAATAGGCAAAATCACTATTTTCATACAAACATGAAATGAACACATGTAAAAAATATTACTAAACTGATTAATTATTGCGAGAACCAGTAAGAAATTAAAAGTAGTTCAAAGGAAAATACAAAGTACCATTCATATTTAGGATCAAGAATGCTGAAATGTATTTACAGGTTGACACAAAACTGGCTTTTTCCACTTGACATGTGGGAAATCATTCCTCCTTTCACTGGACAGAATCTGTTTGCTTATGTATAGACAAGAATCCTTTGCATTGCTCTCAGTTATCTACAACTTAACATTTCTAAAATAGCTCAAAGATCATAAAGGATACAAACCCTGTGGAATCAGATAACTAGGAAGGGTGCACATTACATAATGCCAATAAAAAAATATAGATATGTTTATTGACTTCTGAGAGGAAGAGAAAGAGAGAGAGAGGGAGATTGAGAGAGAGAGAGAGATAGCAATGATGAGAGAGAATTATTGATCGGCTACCTCTTGCATGCCCCACACTGGGGATTGAGCCCTCAATCCGGGCATATGCCCTGACTGGGAATTGAACCATGACTTTCAGGTTCATAGGTCAACGCTCAAGCACTGTCACGCTAGCCGGGCCACAGTGTCAGTTTTTTCACTGAAGATGCCAGTGATCTTTTTGGTTCATTTCAAAGTCTTTTACAGTTTTCTCCATCATAAAAGGGCAAAATAAATGGGTCTGTATTCTGGTTTTTGACAGCAAGGCGAATGTCTGTTAGTCTTAGGGCAGCAGTTCTCAACCTGTGGGTCGCGACCCCTTTGGCGGTCGAACGACCCTTTCACAGGGGTCGCCTAAGATCATCCTGCATATCAGATATTTACATTATGATTCATAACAGTAGCAACATTACCGTTATGAAGTAGCAACGAAAATAATTTTATGGTTGGGTCACAACATGAGGAACTGTATTTAAAGGGCCAGAAGGTTGAGAGCCACTGGTCTTAGGGTCTTACTGTTATTCCTTGTAAATAAAATAAGTTGTTTTTTTTTTTAAATGATATAATGAACTTTAATATATCCATCAAATAGATTTAACAGTTTGTTAAAACAATTTCTTTATTGGCTTTTTGCTGTTGTTGCAGCAGTTTAAATTCCAGACAACACAATATTTCACCCCTAGATAGTACAGTAGGCACCCCCCAAAAACGGGGCATTTTTTAATATTACTACTAGAAGCCCTGTGCACGAAATTTATGCCCAGGGAGGGGGGGGTCCCCTCAGCCCAGCCTGCACCCTCTCCAATCTGGGACATCCCTCTCACAATCCAGGACCGCTGGCTCCTAACTGCTCACTTTCCTGCCAGCCTGATCACCCTAACCGCCTCTGCCTGCCGATCTGATCGCCCCCAACTAACCCCCCCCCCCCCCCGCCAGCCTGGTCACCCCTCCCTGCCCCCCTCTGCCTGCCTGGTTGCCCCCAACTGCCCCACCCTGCTGGCCTGGTCGCCCCTAACTGCCCCACCCTGCTGGCCTGGTCGCCCCACGCAGCCTGCTGTTCAGTTGTTTGGTCGTCTGCCGGGGTCCAACCCCAGCAGGTCCAGGGGTCCCCAAAGGTGTTGACGGAGTCAGCGAAGAAGGAATGACACGGAGACAGCGTTCAGTTGATCAGCAGCCTAGCCAGGATCTCTAGCCAGGATCTCCAGCCAAGTTCTGGTCAGGATCTCCAGCGAAGTTCTGTTCAGGATCTCCAGCGAAGTTCTGGTTAGGATCTCCAGCCAGGTTCTGTGTCCATGTTCTGTTGATAGGTTCTGTCTCTAGGTTCTGTCCAGGTTCTCCAGCTAGGTTCTGTCACCATGTTCTAGTCAGGTTCTCTTGCCATGTTCTATCCAGATTCTGTAGCCAGGTTCTGTCTCTAGGTTCTTCAGCCAGGTTCTCGCTAGGTTCTATCTCTAGGTTCTGTGGCCAGTTTCTGTCCAGGATCTTTTGCCATGTTCTCTCCAGTGAAGTTCTTCTGTCTCTAGGTTCTGTGTAGGTTCTGTGCCTAGGTTCTGTCTAAAATAAGTTTTTAAAACAAAAGAAAATCAAGTTATTCTTAAGTGGATGTTTTCTGGTATTTAATCAGCATTAGAACACTTCCTCAGATTAGTGTTTGAAGTTTGGACAGATAGTTAAACTGTAGCTTCAAATGGTTAGGTAGTAAGTTCTGTAAGACTACTCAGGGCCTACTATTTTATAGGTATTTAAATAGTTAAAAATAGTAATAATAATTTGAAGGGAGGTGAAATTCTTCTGCCCAATTTTAGTCCTTAAAAATACATGTGCCCAGCCAGCGTGGCTCAGTGGTTGAGCATTGACTATGAACCAGGAGGTCATGGTTCGATTCCCGGTCAGGGCATATGCCCAGGTTTCAAGTTCAATCCCCCGTAGTGGGCATGCAGGAGGCAGCCAATCAATGATTCTCATCATTGATGTCGCTCTCTCTCTCTTTCTCTCTCTCTCTCTCTCTCGCCCTTCCTCTCTGAAATCAATGAAAAAAAATTTTTTTTTAAAGTACATATTAATTTGTTACAACTTTAGCAACTTCCCCATGAAAATACTTTTTACCTGGGTAGTTGAACGTAGGGGGGAGAGGTCACAGAGTTGGCATTATCTACTCCAAATTCGTACTAATTTTAACTGGACCTTTGTTGCTTCATGATAAGTTTATTTCCCTTGTATTTCTTCCCTTGCATATCTCTGATTTTGAAACGCCAGTGTGGTATAGTGGAAAGAATAACCTAACATGTGCCAGGCAGTATTACATTCTCTATACACAAATTTCATATAATTGTTTAATGTTTATTATTCATTTTATTGGAGAATTTGAGATTATAAAAATTTCCCAAGAGCAAATAACTAAGTGGTAAGGTGGTGATTCAAACCCAGATGTACGAGACTAAATTTCAGTAGTTTTCAAGCCCTCAAGCCTTCTTGCTTTCTCTCCTGTTTCCATTATCAAAACAATTGCAGTCATTTGGTATGACCTCTTCTATCTCTGTATTTTTTACCGTTTTGCTTGTTTCAAAAGTATGTTTCTTTAATCTTGCAAGGTTGTTGTGAGGATTATATAAGATAATGTGTAGGAAATTGCTTAGTACATTATCTGACATATATTAGGTATTAAATAAAGATTAATTGAGCCCGGCCCATGTGGCTCAGTGAGTAGAGCATCAGCCTGCGGACTGAAGGGTCCTAGTCAAGGGCACATGCCTGGGTTGTGGGCTCAATCCTCAATGTGGTGCATGCAGGAGGCATGATTCTCTCTCATCATTGATGTTTCTATCTCTCTCCTCTTCTCTGAAATCAATAAAAATAACATTTTTTAAAAAGATTAATTGAACCTGAATATAAGGTTAAGTTTATCTTTGATTACCTTTCTATCTTTTCCTTTTCAGTTATTTTCTCTTTCTACAAGTATTATCTTTCTCTGTAGTACGTTTGATCTTTCCTTCTCTCTCTTTTTAAAAATAGTTTATTGATTTTTAGAGATGAAGTGAGAAGGAGAGAGTGAGAAATATCTATGTGAGAGTGCAACATTGATCGGCTACTTCCTCCATGCTCCCCACCAGGGATTGAGCCCGAAACCAGGGCATGTGCCCTTGACAGGGAAACGAACTGGCAACCTCCTGGTGCACAGGATTAGACTCAACCTGACACTAAGTGTAAATAGGCAAAATCACTATTTTCATACAAACATGAAATGAACACATGTAAAAAGTATTACATGCTTCAAACCAGACAGGGCTTTCTTTTACTGTTTTGAAAGAGTGTTCCCGATTTTGGGGTAAAACTTACCTTTTAATTTTGCCATGCTAGAACTCTGGCTGATATCCTATTTCTTTCATTTTTTTATTGCCAAACTTCTCAATTGAGTAGTTAAGGGGTTTGGCCTCCACTTTTTCATCGCCTGCTCTTATAGTAAACTCCTGCATTCTGGTATACTATAATTCTCCCCTGAATCTGAAACAGCAGCACTCTCCCACTCAATCCTCCCATAAGGCTTAGAATCTAGTAGGCATTCAATAAATATTAGTTGAATAATGAATGAAATAGAAGCTTTAAAAGACTATCACTGAGCCCTAGCTTGTTTGGCTCAGTAAATAGAGAATCAGCCTGTGGACTGAAGGGTTCCAAGTTCGATTCTGGTCAAGGGCACATACCAGGGTTGCAGGCTCAATCCCCAGTGGGGGCGTGCTGGAGGCAGCCAATCAATGATCCTCATCATTGATGTTTCCGTCTTTCTCTCCCTCTCCCTCTCTGAAATCAATATATATATATTAGTATATTTTAAAAAAGACTGTCACTGAGAGCTATCTAATACTTTCAATCATGGATTTAAAGAAATCTGATAAGAGCCCTGGCTGGGTGGCTCAATTGGTTGAAGCATTGTCCCATACACCAAAAGGTTGCGAGTTCGATTCTCAGTTAGGGCGCATACCTAGATTGCAGGTTTGATCCTGGTTGGGGTACCTACAGGAGGCAACTGATCGATGTTTCTCTCTTTCTCTCTTTCTCTCTCTCTCTCTGAAATCAATAAAAACACACTCTTTGGTGAAGATTAAAATAAAAACAGAAACAAAACAAAACTTAAAAAAGAAAAGAAGAGCCCTGACTGGTTTGGCTCAGTGGTTGGAGTGTCAGACCTGGAACTGAAGGGTTACGGGTTCAATTTCCGGTCAAGGGCACATATCTGGGTTGCAGGTTCCCCAGCCCCGGTAGGGGCAAGGGCTGGAGGCAACCAATCTATGTGTCTCTCTCACCTCCATGTCCCCTTCCCTCCCTCCCTCCTTCCCTTCCTTTCACTCTCTCTGAAATCAATGGAAAAAACATCCTTGGGTAAGGATTTAAAAAGAAAAGAAAAGAAGAAATCTGATAAGAAACTACTATACCTAAATTCAATCTAACTGGATGCTTTTGTATAATGTGAGTTTTGTTGTTTTTTTGGTTTTTTTTGGTGTTTTCTTTTGAGAAGCCCATGGTTTGTACCAGATTCTGGAAAGAAATTTAATATATGTTCTTTTAGAGAAAGTTTTAACTCTCTCAAGGAAAATTTTTTAGCAAAAGCATCTTTTCTATTTTTCCTATCAAGAGAACTCAGACCATTCTTTTCCCAGTTCAGGGATACTCAGACTTTGGTTCTTGAACCCCATGTAGGCCTTTCAGCAGCTGTCTTTTTCTAAGACCTCCATTGTTTTAATCAGATTATGCCACAATAGGGTAATAACCATGCTGCCTTTGGTTAATGATAACTAAAAAGGTAGATTCTTTTAAAAACAGCAGTTCCAGCTTTGATCAATTGATTTCTCTTTAGTCATTTTAACAAGTAGACTTGTTAACAGTTAATATTTTTGCTTTAGCTGTCTAGTAGATAGTATTAATTTGCCAAAAGTTGTTACAAGTTTTCTTTGATATAGTAGAAGTCTTTTTACCTATTGCTATTCTATCTTATATAGCTTATTGTTAATTGAAAAAGTTGGTTAAAGCAGGAGATTAAAATGATACATACACACCATAAGCATTTTATTTCAGTTTGAAACAAATAAATATACATTTATTCACCAACCTTATGATGTATTAAGTATACGCCTGCTGATTAGAGTTCTTCATCTTTTTGGCATTAATTACATCCTGTGATTCATTGCTTGAAACTTCCAATTACAGTTTTTCTAAGTGGAGTGAGAGCTCTTAGTTACTTGAAACAATGAGTATAGGCTCCTCCTGGATTTTTTAATTTGCCCTAGGCTTATTTATGTGTCTTAACACACTTAAATTGAGGACAGTTTATTCATTTATTTTTAATTGAATTTATTGGGGTGAAGTTGGTTAATAAAATTATACAGATTTCAGGTATACAATTCTATAATACATCATCTGTATATTGTATTGTGTGTCTACCACCCCAAGGACAGTTTTTCAAATTATTTCTATTTAGTCTTCTAGAGCCTTCAACTTAGTTTTCAAAGAAAGAGCAACTTTTTTACACTCATAGTTTATTAATACACTTAGGATTTCAGTATAATTATGTAATTATAATTATGGGCACAACTGGCATTGAGTAGTTTTGAGAACAAGTACACTGATCCAAGAGTAGTGTAGTGGGAGCAGAAATGCCCCCATACCAGTGTTGCCTGTTAGCTACCAGTGTTCAGTCAGGGGTATGGGCAGTGCATGGTAAAGGGAATGGAGAATATCAGGTAAACTGTCACATTAAGAGGTAAAAGGATGTCTAGCTTATTTGGTAAACATTTTTTTAAAAATATATTTTATTGATTTTTTACAGAGAGGAAGGGAGAGGGATAGAAAGTTAGAAACATCAATGAGAGAGAAACATCTATCAGCTGCCTCCTGCACACCCCCTACTGGGGATTTGCCTGTAACCAAGGTACATGCCCTTGACCGGATTCGAACCTGGGACCCTTCAGTCCGCAGGCCGACGCTCTATTCACTGAGCCAAACCGGTTAGGGCTGGTAAACTTTTTAATGTAATATACACAAAATGAAATGCAGACTGCTTAAGGGAACCATTTGATACATTTTGACACAGTGAACACACCCATAATAACCATTATTTAGGTCATGGTTATAAGACATTACTAGTATCCTAGAAGCCTCCCTTGTGCCCTCACCCAGTTTCTCTCTCACCACTATTCTGACCTCTATTACTATAGATTAGTTTTGCTAGTTCATGACTTTCATATAAATGGAATCATACAACATGTACTCTTTTACACCTGACGTTTTCCACTTAGCATCGTTTTTGAAAGTCATCCGTGTTATATTGGTAGCTTGTTCTTTTTCATTGTGGCATAATATTCTATTCTGCGAATATGCCACAATTTGTTTATCCATTCTGTCATTCATAGATGTTTAGCTTTGTTTCTAGTTTTGGACTCTTACAAATAATGCTGCTATAAACATTCTTGTACATTACCTTGATACACATATACATACATTTTTGTTGAGCATATACTTTGGAGTGGGACATCAGGATCATAGGATATGCTTATGTTCCACTAGCAATATGTGAGAATCAGTTACTCCACATTCACCAATGGCACTTAAAAAAAACTTTATTATGTACTTATTTATTTTGTCATTTTGTTTATGTTGTATACTTGTTTTTTAAAAATATTATGTAGAATATTTATGAAATCACCATCTAACCTAAGCAGTTTAATATTGAATATTGACAATATCTTACATATTCTCCTAATGTCCCCTTGGCTTTCAAGGTAAGTGCTATTCTAAATTTATTTTTTATTCTTTTCATTGCCTTCTCAAATAATAGTTTTATTTGAAACTATTTATCAGATACATATGTGTGTCTAAATAATATATTGTCTAATGTTAGTTGTATTTGAATTATGTCTCCTTTTTTCCCCCCATAGTCGTATTTGAATTTTTAAAGTTTTTTAAAATTAAATTTTATTGATTTTTTACAGAGAGGAAGGGAGAGGGATAGAGAGTTAGAAACATCGATGAGAGAGAAACATCGATCAGCTGCCTCTTGCACACCTCCTACTGGGGATGTGCCCGAAACCAAGGTACAGGCCCTTGACCCGAATCAAACCTAGGACCCTTCAGTCTGCAGGCTGAGGCTCTATCCACTGAGCCAAACCGGTTAGGGCTGTATTTGAATTTTTAAAAAAGATATGCTGTATGTAACCTGGAAATTGATTTTTCTTTCTTTTTTAATGCTTAACATTATATTGCTAAAATTTATCCATATTGTTACATATAGTTGTAGTTGACTCACTTTCTCTGCAATATATCATTTAGTACAGGGGTCCTCAAACTACGGCCCGCGGGCCACATGCAAATACAAATATTGTATTTGTTTCCGTTTTGTTTTTTTACTTCAAAATAAGATACGTGCAGTGTGCATAGGAATTTGTTCATAGTTTTTTTTTAAACTATAGTCCGGCCCTCGAACGGTCTGAGGGACAGTGAACTGGCCCCCTGTTTATTTATTTATTTTTTTATTGCTTAAAGTATTACAAAGAGTATTACATATGTCTCCTTTTTTTTCCCCCCCCGCCCTTGACAATCCCCTGCTGGCCCCCTGTTTAAAAAGCTTGAGGACCCCTGATTTAGTGAATACATCACAACTTACTAATTTTCCTGTCAATAACATTTGGATTGTTTCCATTTCTTACTATTATGAAGTCTACATGTTTTTGCATGTACCATGAGGAAGAATTTCTCTTTGTACTTAGGAATGTAATTTCTGGGTCATAGGATTGTAAATGTTTTACTTTACAAAAGAATGCCTATATTCCAAAGAGGTTGTACCAGTTTATACTCCTGCCAGCAGTAGATCAGAGATGAAATCATGTTCATTATGAGAGAATTTAAAATTACAACCTCAATTACTTTTAGAGATATAGGGCTATTTAAATTTTCTATTTTTGTGTGTATCTGTTCAGTAACTGGCATTTTTTAAGAAATTTATTCTCTAAATTTTTGATTGTATTTACATACTGTTGTCTCTATTATATTTTTGTCCATAAAATCTATTCTGATTCTTTTATTTAGAAGATCACTAATTCATATTTTACATAAGCTCACTCAACTTTAATATATTTTTATTGATTTCAGAGAGGAAGGGAGAGGGAGAGAGAAATAGAAACATCAATGATGAGAGAGAACCATTGATCGACTGCCTCCTGTATGCCCTCCACTAGGGATCAAGCCCGCAGCCAGGCATATGCCCTTGACTGGAATCAAACCCAGGACCCTTCAGTCCACAGGCTTGTATCCACTGAGGCAAACCAGCCAGGGCTATACTGATTCTTTTTTAAAAAAAACTGAATATTGTTTTTGGTTTTTTTCCTTGATCAGTATTTCTAGGGATATTTTTGCTGGGCTGACAAGTAAATTTTTTCTTTCATAGTTTTAAAATCTTAATGCATTACAAATTTTAAAAATTTTGGTAAAATACATGTAATATAAAATTGACCATTTAAACCAGTGGTTCTCAACCTTCCTAATGCCGCGACCCTTTAATACAGTTCCTTATGTTGTGGTGACCCCCAATTTCATTGTTACAAATTAAACATAATTAAAGCATAGTGATTAACCACAAAAACAATATGTAATTATATATGTGTTTTCTGATGGTCTTAGGCGACCCCTGTGAACGGGTCGTTCAACCCCCAAAGGGTTAGCGACCCACAGGTTGAGAACCGCTGATTTAAACCATTTTATTTTATTTTTTATGCTTGGTGTAATCTTTTTTAAAAAAATCTTGCCTGGTGTAGCTCAGTGGTTGAACATTAACCTATGAACTAGGAGGTCATGATTCAATTCCCAATTGGGGCACATGCCTGGGTTATGGGCTTGATCCCCAGTGTGGGGCTAATCAGTGATTCTCTCTCATCATTGATGTTTCCATCTCTCTCTGCCTCTCCCTTCCTCTCTGAAATCAATAAAAATATATTTTAAAAAATAAAATAAAATTCCTTTGTGTGCTTCCCATTCACCCCCAGCCCCAAGTTTTTTGCAATTGTATTTGAGCTGGGAAACCTGAGGAGAGATTAGAAATAGGAAATTCTAGAGGAAGAAAAAAGACCCTTGATTTGGACAGGAAGAGCAGGTAGCAAGAAAGATCTTAGGGAGTGATGAGATAATAGTTTGTAAAGCAGAGATGGGGATAATATTTTTGAGATAGATACAAAATATAAGATGTCTAAGAGAACATGCTTCCTGAAATAAGAAGATGGTTTGATTCTAAGATTAAAGTTTCTAAAAGAGCAAAACATTGCTTTTTATAGCCATACTAGAGGCCCAGTGCAAGAAATTCGTGCACAGGTAGGGTCCCTAGCAGCTGCTGGCTGCCGGCCAGGGCCTCCCTTCCCTGGCTGCCGGCTGCCAGCTGGAGCCTTCCTTCATTCCACACCACCCCCTGGTGGTCAGAGTATGTTATTGTGAGCGATCGAACTCCCAGTTGGTCAAACTCCCGAGGGGACACTTTGCATGTTTGGCTTTTATATATATAGATTTTTTAGAGTACTTTTCTTCTAATCACTAGTTTTGTTTAGAAAAAATGCAAAACAAAACCTGTGGATATCTTTCAGAAATTTTGTACAAATAGCTATTACTATAACTGTAATTATGTGTATTTTTCCTCCCTCTAGAATCATCCTGGAGAGACATGAATGTCTGCAATGATATTTCCTGATAAGAAGATAATAGAAAGAAAGGAGATCACCAGTTAGCAGAATTTCAAATAACCAGGATTTTGTACTTAACACCTCCAACTACAGACTTCTCTTGCCTACCTTTAAATCAGAGATAACTACAATCAGAACCCAGACAAGGCAAAAGAATACTTTACTTCTGTATCTTTTGAGATAAAAGAAACTGCAATGTCCAGGAAACAAAACCAGAAGGGTAAGAATATATATGGGCATAAATTGTTAAAAGCATAGTTGTGGAGTAATGATCAACATTTATATCTGTATTTTTAAAAAGCATTCTCTTAATGTGTTTTGAATGGTTATACTTTCCCTCACCCTGTACAGTACTACTGTTAGTTACAACTTTTTATCATGACAGAAATTAATTTTAGAAGAGTACAGAACATTCATAACTTTATCTGTTACCTCATTAACTAAGTATCTGTAGATATTACTTTACAGCTTTGTGTATTACTACTTTTGGAATTCATATAACACTTGCTTTTCTTATCTTAGAAACCTAATAAATTGGAATATACTTGCAGGATGGCCAAATGCCTCTTGAAAATGTACTTTTTGGAGAGTGAACATATGTTAGGGGGGATGTTAGGAGATAATATACTGCAGAATATTCTGTATCCTTTGAGTTGATTTTTCATTGGAGATAGGAAATGAAGCAAGAGAAAATGTTTCTAGATTTTGATTCCTTCTTTAGCTTTCCTTCTGGGATCATTACTCTAGTTTCTTGTCAAAAGTAAAATATAAGGTCCAGAGAGTCAAGAAATAATCAAGAATAATTATAAGGAGGGAAGGACAACAGGACTGTATAAAATCACTTTTCCATTTCCTAGAATAGCTGCAAAAAGGTTAAGGGACAGATTTAACAATAGCACTAGAACTGTTATACACAACTGGAATATATTTATTAAGGGAATGACGATAGCTATTCTGGCTCCTCTCCCCCTCATTCAATTTAATTTTCAATTTAATGTTCTTTAATAGAAAACAAAGCTGTAGATACTACAGATCTCACATGTTAAATATGAAAAAAAATGCTTTTAAACTTAATTCTGACATTGTAGTTACTACTAAAAACCTCATTATAAGAAAAATATATCAAAGCTCCTTTTGGTCTTGAGACTGTTGTTTCATTGTATAGTAAATCAATATAAAGACAACCTGGGCTCTAAGGAACAGTTAGATTACTAAAGAAGCTAAACTGTTCTATGGAATGCGATTTATCAACTGAAAAGTTTTTATAACCCTTTTGTTTCTTTTTTAAACTTTAATTTCATCATAATTCAGTTTGCTTTTCCCCCAGTTATGCTTGAAACACTGATATCTGTTTTCCTCCTGCAAATGAGAAACATTATAGTAAAAATAGGATTCCAAACTTTAAAATAAAATAATTTATTCTAAAAGGTTAGCATTTAATTTTTCCTAAAGAGTTAACTTTAGCAGATTGCTCTGACCTCTAAAAACCTAGTCTTTGTTTATTTCATGTCTGTGTTTTGCTAGAGTTATAAAAATGTCTTGATTACTGTAGCTTTATAGTATTCTTGAAGTCAGGTAGCATCACTTCTTCAACATCGTTCTCCTTCAATATTGTGTTAGCTGTTCTGGATCTTTTGTCTTTCCATATTAACTTGAGACCAGTTTGTCAATATCCACAAAATAAATTACTGGGGATTTTGATTGGGATTGCTTTTAATATATATTAAATATACTAGAGGCCCGATGCATGGATTTGTGCAAACAGGGGGGTCCCTCGGCCTGGCCTGCAGGGATCATCGGGCCAAAATGGGCTCTCCGACATCCCCTGAGGAGTCCCAGGTTGCTAGAGGGCGGTTCTCCGGTGATGCTCCCTGGAATCCAGCTCCCTCTTCTCTGGCTCCAGGTGTGTCACCACAGCTCAGCAGCTCCTGCGTTGAGCATTTGCCCCCTGGTGGTCATTGTGCATCATAGCTACTGATCCAACGGTCAGACGGTCGCTTAGGCTTTTAGATAGATTGTGTGTGTGTGTGTGTGTGTGTGTGTGTGTGTGTGTGTGTGTGTGTATGTGTGTATAATTTCAGAGAGAAGGAAGAGAGAAACATCAGTGATGAGGGAGAATCATTGATTGGCTGTTTCCTGCATGCCCCCTACTGGGGATCAAGCCCATAACCAGGGCATTTGCCCTGACCAGGAATCAAACAGTGAGCTCCTAATTCATAGGTCAATGCTCAGCCATGAACCACACCAGCTGGGTTTAGGATTGCTTTTAATCTACATACCAAGTTGGCAAGAACTGACATCTTGACAATATTGAGTCTTCCTATCCACAAACATAGACTGTCTTTCTATTTATTTAGTTCTTTTCTTTCTTTAGAGTTTTGTAGTTTTCCTTGTATAGGTCTTATGCATACTTTCTTAGATTTATACCCAAGTATTTTTGGGGTGTTAAAGTAAATGGTATTGTGTTTTTTATTTTAAACTAGAGGCCCTGTGCATGAAAATTCACACACTTGGGTGTGTCCCTCAGCCCAGCCTGCGCCCTCTCGCAGTCCGGGAGCCCTCAGTGGATGTCTGACTGACAGCTTAGGCCCGCTCCCTGGAGGGGAGGCGACCTGGCAGGCTCATCAGGGGACGGAGCCAGTTGGTGAGCAGCCACCTCCCCAACCCCTGCTGCTGCAGCCGCCACCGGTGGCCTCCCTCTGCATGAGGTGAACCCAGCGAGCTGATTTGGGGAAGGTGCTAAACAGCCCCGCCCCAAATTGCCTGGAAGCCACTGCAGCCACCAGTGGCCTCCCTCTGCGGGAGGCGATCAGGGCGGGCCTATCAGGGGACGGCCGGCCCAGGGAGCAGTGGGCACTGACCACGCCCATCACACCTCCTCTGCCACTGGTCACTGCTGCCCCATGATTGCCATCACCTCCCTCTGCCCACTGGCACGCGCCTTGGCTGGCCTGGCACCGCCTGCTCGCCCGCCCTCCACTAACCGGTAGTTCTGCTGTTTGGTCAATTTGCATATTACCCTTTTATTATATAGGATTCCGTGTATTCATTGCTGTTACAGTGATGAACTTCTGTATCTTAACCTTGTATCCTGCAAAGTTGATATAATCATTATTAGTTCCAGAAGTTTTAAATGACATTTATTTTTAAAGTTTATTATTGACATTAAAAAATATGTTTTTATTGAATTTTAGAGAGAGAGGAAGGAAGAGGGAGAGAGAAATAGAAACATCAATTGGCCTCCACCAGGGATAGAGTCTGGGCATGTGCCCTGACTGGGAATCTAACCGGTGACCTCTTGGTGCACAGGATGATGCTCAACCAGTGAGCAATACCAGCTGGGCTATTATTGAAATTTTAAGCTTATCAAAAATAGAATGGTATGGTGCACTCACCAATAACCATAATTCAGGTCCAATAATTAACAATACATGGCCAATCTTTTTTGTGTATACTTTAACCCCCAGTGGATTATTGTTATTATTATTATTTTTGTTTATTTGTTTGTAAATCCTTCACCCGAGGATATCCGTCCATTTATTTTTAGGGAGAGTTGAAGAGAAAGGGAAAGACAGAGAGAAGCATTGATGTAAGAGAAATACATTGATTGGTTGCCTCCTGCATGAGCTCCGACCAGGGCCCAAGCGGGGGAGGAGCCTGCAACCAAGGTACGTGCCCTTGACTGGAATCAAACACAGGGCTCTTTGGTCCTCAGGCTGACGCTCTATCCAACTGAGCCAAACCGGCTAGGACTATTATTTTTAATGTTCAAGGATCTCTGAACTTTTTTATTGGCCTTCTGTCCCGCACCCCCATGCTCTCACCAAGGAGTACCCCATTTCTGCTGCCTTAATACCTCAGAACTTTGGTGTCATTGACCTTAGATACCACTTTGCTGTCCACAATCCTACGCTGGTGGTCTTTTGAATGGATTGCATGGAGTTGCTGTTGTCCAGGGCATCACCAAGATGGAAGTCCTCCCCTTCTTCCAGCAAGCAGTAGTAGGTGGTGATCTCAGCCTCCAGCTTGACTTTGATGTTCAGCAGGGCCTTGTACTCTTGGACCTGGCACTTTCCCTCTGCCCAGGTCTGGGCCAGCTCTGACTCTAGCTGCAGCAGGATCCCATTGAGCTGCTCCATCTGCATGGCATAGCACATCTCCACCTCCCACAGGCTGTTCTCCAAGCTGGCCTTCAAATTTTTCATGGAGTCCAAGTTGATCTCCAAGGACTGGACTGTATATCTCAGCCCCGTGAGTGTCATCTCAGGAACTCCTATCTCAGCAGTCTGTGAGGTGACCACTGTGGTGCTCTCCTCTGTGACCAATAATTGTCTAGCTGGGACCAGTACTTGTCTAGCTCCCCTCCTTTCCTCAGAGTCAGCTCGTCATACTGGGCCCAGATGTCCGCCATGATCTTGCTGAGGTCCTGAGATTTGGGGGTATCCAACTTCCCAGTCAACACTGAGTCAGCAATCTAGTTTGGTAGAACATTTACTTCCTCCTTGTTCTTCTTCATGAAGAGCAGGTCCTCCTTGAAAGCCTTGCTCTCTATTGCCAGCTGCAGCTGAGTGATATTAATGTCATCAATGACCTTATAGAGCTCATTGATGTCACTCTCCACTGACTAGCGCATGGCCAGCTCTGTCTCATACTTGACTCTGAAGTCAGCAGCAGCAGGACAGACATCATCAGTCAGCAGAACGATGTGGGTTTTGTCCACAGAACTTTCAAAAAATCTGAGCCCTCGGGTCCTCAGTTGTCTTTGAAATAATGCCCCCAGTCTCTGACCTGGGGTCCCTTTTTCTCCAGGTGTTCCTGAACTTGATATCCAGTATCCAATTATCAGCCTCCAGGCTTCTCACCCTCTCCATGTAGGAGGCCAGGCCATCATTCAGGCATTGCATAGTCTTCTCGCTCTGGATACTCCCTGTGCCCAACAGACCCCCAGCCATCCCTGCAGCCAGGCCCCGGGACCTTCAGCTGTCCCACACACTGGTGGAGTGGGACACAGAGATCCAGGAGCCAGAGCCCCTGCCACCTACATACCTGGTAGATGCTAACTGTGCTGCTTGTTGCCCGGGCTTGGTCACTGGCAACTGCACTGAGTCCAGGGTCCAGTAGTTTGTGGAGAAGCTGGAGTGGGTGCTGAAGCTCAGGTTGTTCAGGGAGGAAGGCAAGAAGCTGAGACTCCGGTTCAAGTCACCCCCCAGCCGATTATTTTGAAGCAAGTTTCTGACATCATCGCAGGGAAAGACTTTTTTTTTAATCCTCACCTGAGGATATGTTTTTACTGATTTTTTTATTTTTTATTTTCGAAGAGAGAGAAACATCGATTTTGGAGAGAAACGTCGATCAGTTGCCTCCTGTATGCACCTCGACTGTGGGTTGAACCTGCAACCTAGGTATGTGCCCTAACCAGGAATTGAACCTGCATCCTTTTGGAGTATGGGATGATGCTCCAGCCAACTGAGCCACCTAGCTATGGCACAGGGACTTTTTAAATAGACATAAAAAGCACTAATCAGGAAGAAAAAGAATGTTGCTGCATTGTTACATTAAAATTAAGAACTTCTGTTCATCAAAAGGCACAGTTAAGAGAATGGGAGAATAAATTTGCATCATATTTAAAGAACAGGGAACTACTATAGACCAGTAAGAAAAAGATAATTCTGCCTTCTAACTCTGGGCAAGAGTAGGCATGCCAGAAAAAAGAATATCAAAATGGCTGATAACATGTAAAGGCACTCAGTCTTTTTTGTTGTTAATCCTCACCTGAGGATATTTTTTCCATTGATATTTAGAGTGGAAGGGGTGGGGTCAGAGAGAGGGAGAGAGAAAAACATGGATGTGAGAGAGACACATCATTTGGTTGCCTCCCACATGTGCGCCTATTTGGCCCGGGGATCAAATCTGCAAGCCAGGTACATGTTCTTGATTAGGAATTGATCCCATGATCCTTTGGGTGTGAGGGCCAACACTCTAACCACTGAGCACACCAGCCAAGGCAGCACTCCATCTCTTTAGAAATGAGTGAAATGCAAATTGAAATGATATTTAGATGTGGCTCGGTTGGTTGGAGTGTCGTCTGGTGCACCAAAAGGTCAAAGGTTTGAGTCCCAGTCACATGCATACCTATGTGTAGGCTCTATCCCCGGCTCTGTCAATCAGGACAAGTGTGAGAGGCAACTGGTTGATGTTTCTCTTTCACATCGATGCCGCCCTCTCTCTCTCTCCCTCCCTCCCCACCTCTCTCCTCCCCCCCCCCCACCCCTTCCTCTCTCTCTAAAACATCAATGAGCATGTCTTTGGGTGATAATTAAAAAAAAAAAAAATTAATAATGCCAAGAGAGTGAGTATGTGGAGCATTAGAAACTTTTAAAAAACTGCTAGTGGAAGTTTAAATTGGTATTTTGAAAAATTGTTCGACATTATGTATTAAAGTTGAAGATATACATACCCGATGACTAGGTTGTATTTCTGGGTATGTTCGGCAGAAAGGCATTCCCAAGTATGTGAGGAGATTGTATAAGAGTATTCAAAACAGCATTATTTGTATTGGCCAGAAACTAGAAGCAACCCAGTTGTCCACTATCAGAATAAACAATGGCATAATCATACAATGAAATATTATTAAGCAAGGAAAATGAACAAATTATTTACTTGTAAGAACATGCATGAATTTTACAAACACAATGTTGAACAAAACAAGCCATGCCCCCAAATTAAATACATGTGGAGTTAGTCCTTTTCAGACAAAAGCAAAGCTATACCATAATACTTAGGTATGTGTTTTTAGTTGGTAGCAACTATAAAGAAAGGAAGTTTAGTTACCTTTGGTGAATGGGAGGAGCTATAGGAGGGGGGTACATGAGGAGATTTCTAGGGTATTAGAAATGTTTTATTTCTTTTTTTTTTTTTAATCTTTATTGTTCAGATTATTACAGTTGTTCCTCTTTTTTCCCCCCATAGCTCCCCTCCAACTGGTTCCCACCCCACCCTCCGCCCTCACCCCCCCTACACTGTCCTCATCCATAGGTACACGATTTTTGTCCAGTCTCTTCCCGCATCCCCCATACCCCTTTCCCCCACAAGAATAATCAGTCCACTCCCTTTCTATGCCCCTGATTCTATTATAATCACCAGTTTATTCTGTTCATCAGATTATTTATTCACTTGATTTTTAGATTCACTTGTTGATGGATGTGTATTTGTTGTTCATAATTTGTATCTTTAGCTTTTTCTTCTTCTTCCTCTTCTTAAAGAATATCCTTCAGCATTTCATATAATCCTGATTTGGTGGTGATGAACTCCTTTAGCTTTTTCTTCTCTGAAGCTCTTTATCTGACCTTAAATTCTACATGATAGCTTTGCTGGATTAAGTAATCTTGGTTGTAGGTTCTTGGCATTCATCACTTTGAATATTTCTTGCCACTCCCTTCTGGCCTGCAAAGTTTCTGTTGAGAAATCAGCTGACAGTCGTATGGGTACTCCCTTGTAGGTAACTGAGTTTCTTTCTCTTGCTGCTTTTAGGATTCTCTCTTTGTCTTTTGCTCTTGGCATTTTAATGATGATGTGTCTTGGTGTAGTCCTCTTTGGATTCCTTTTGTTTGGGGTTCTCTGCGCTTCCTGGACTTGTAAGTCTATTTCTTTCACCAGGAAGGGGAAGTTTTCTGTCATTATTTCTTCAAATAGGTTTTCAATATCTTGCTCTCTCTCATCTTCTGGCACCCCTATAATTCGGATGTTGGTACGCTTGAAGTTGTCCCAAAGGCTCCTTACACTATCTTCATATTTTTGGATTCTTTTTTCGTTTTGCTTTTCCGGTTGGGTGTTTTCTGCTTCTTCATATTTCAAATCTTTGACTTGATTCTTGCGATCCTCTAGTCTGCTGTTGGATCTCTGTATATTATTCTTTATTTCAGTCAGTGTCTGCTTAATTTCTAGTTGGTCCTTTTTCATAACCTCGAGGGTCTCACTAGATTTCTTGAGGGTCTCACTACATTTATCGCCGGTCTCACCAGTCTTTTTGAGGGTCTTACTAAATTTATCGGCGGTTTCTAGAAAGTTCTTGAAAAACCTTAAAAGTGTGGTTTTGAACTCTATATCCAGTCGTTTGCTTTCCTCCATTTCTGTCATTTGTGACCTGTTTCTTTGTCTCCGCATTTTTTATGCTTCCCTGTGTTGGTAGAGTGGCTTTGTGTGCTAGGTGTCCTATAGGGCCCAGTGGCTCAGCCTCCCCAATTACCTGAGGTGGACACTCTTGGTGCACCCCCTTGTGGTCTTTGTGCACAGTCTTGTTGTAGTTAAGCCTTGATTGTTGTAGGTATCACTGGGAGGAATTGACCTCCAGGCCAATTGTCTGTGAGAATCAGCTGTGTCTACAGTGGGAGAACTTCTGTGCTGAAGACACCCTTATGAGGCAAGACTTGCTTCAGTGGGGCTTTGGTGCTCACTGAGTCTGCCCCCTGAGTGTGACCCTTATGGATCTGAGGAGTTGTAATTGGATGGTCCCACTCTGACCACTGGGTACACTGGCTCTTGGATCTAAGGAGGTGTTAATTTAGCCTCAGCCTGAGACTAACCAGCAGGAGCTACGAAGAGATCTGCAGATTCCCCTTCCTTGTTTGGGGTTTGGAGGTGCCTATAGGAGGCCCAGCTGTGAAGCAATGTAAGCTGCTGTTGGGCCTTGGGCCTTCTCTTGGAAGTTTTGGGTCTGTCTGGCCCAGCTGCAGTTTGTTAGGTAATTTTCAGATTGCAAAGGGCCAGGGCATTCATATGCAAAAGCCTCTGCCGCAGCTTGGGTGGGGCAGGGTCTCAGGGAATCAACAGGGCGGAGCAAGCAGCTATGGCTGATTCTTAGCTCTGCCCTAAGGGGCCCCGTGTCTCAGTGTCCGGTAATGGCTGCAAGCACCTTTGAGAGAAAGCCGCCCTTGTGTTCCTAGTTCTGCCCGCTGCCGGACAGTCCAGTTTCTCCCCGTATGAGTCTAGGTCCCCAGAGACTCACCCAGAACTGGAGCTCAGAGCAGTCGGGGGCTTGTGACTCCCTCCCGATTCAAAAAGACAGCCGCATCTTCAGTTGCCAGCCCTTGCTGCATGCGCCTCCGTACCTGTGCACTTCCACAGCTCCTCTGAGACTCACGTGTGCTTTTCTCTTTCCTTCTAGTTGTAGAATTTCCACTCAGCCAGCCTTCCTGTGGTTCTGGATGATGTCCGTTTTGTCTTTTAGTTGTATTTTTTAATTTGTTGTGGGAGGCAGCAATTTCCTGTGTTTACCTATGCTGCCATCTTGGTTTCTCTATCAGAAATGTTTTATTTCTTAGCCTGATTAGTAGTATTTGGGTATTTATTTTGTGCTAAATTATCAAGCTGTCATACTTTATGTGTATATGCACTGTACATGTTATATTTCACAATAAAATTGTTTAAAGAGAAGACATCTCCTTAGAACAGAATGGGCTTAAATAAGTGTGTAATTTAAGTGTAGTGAGTTTCCTACCTTCACAAGTATAACACTTAAAAGCTAGGGTTCGCCTGGCCGGTGTGGCTCAGTTGTTGAGCATTGACCTGTGAACCAGGAGGTCACGGTTTGAGTCCTGGTCAGGGCACATGCCCGGGTGTGGGCTCTATCCCCAGTGTGGGGCATGCAGGAGGCAGCCGATCATGTTTCTATCTCTCTCCCTCTTCCTTCTCTGAAATCAAGAAAAATATATTCTTAAAAAAGAAAAATAAGCTAGGGTTCACCTTGTGATAAGTATAACAACTATTTGGAAATAGAAATATTTATAATTAAAATAGATTATTGATCCATAAGTCAATTTAAGAAAGAAGCTAATAGATTTAATTCTTATTTGCATGAGGTTAATGAGTGAAGAGTAACAGATTTTGCAGTGCTGTGGTTTTATGAGAATGATGTTTTTGTTGGAGACAGAAGCATGTGATTTTTAGAATTGACTTGTTCGTTTCTGTACTCCCCCCCTCATTATTTAGAGAATACTTAGTTTCTGTAATCAAACCCATGTGGATTAAGACCTTATATATTTAATACTGTGCGCACTGCATTTCTGTACTTTGAAGCAAGGGGATGGGATGGGGTGGAGAGGGATGACATTGACTATTTGACAGGGCTAGCAGGAACATCCAGAGCAAAGTCTTTTACAATGATAAGAAAATATCTCACATCTATCATCTATCGTACAGTTTTAAAAAGATGATTTCCTTTTTCTCACTCACTCTCCTTCAGATTCTCAAAAATTCTACCATTAGTCTGTATTGACTGATCTTAGTAATTGAAGATGTTTGATTTTTTTTTTTTTACTTTTTTTTGGGGGGGTGGTGGTGGTGGTAATCCTCACTTGAGGATATTTTTTCCATTGATTTTCAGAGAGAGTGAAAGTGGGGGTGGGGGGAGAGACAGAAAGAGAGAAGCTTCAATGTAAGAGAGACACATTGATTAGCTTAGCTACCTTTCGCACTCGGATCGAGTCCGCAACTGAGGTACTGAAATCGAACCCGGGAACCTTCAGTTCATGGGCCGATGCTCTCACCATTGAGCCAAACCGTCTAGGGCTGTTTGACTTTTAAATATTACAATTCTTAAATATTTTATTTTTTTTGACTTATAGAATTGAGTTTCCTGGAATAGGGTAGAATTCTTGAGAATATGAAGGACAGTGAGGAGAAGGAAATAATAATAAAAAAATGTGTGTTCAATTCACCTAATCCATCTAAGCCCAGAAGTATGGCATAAGTTGCAATAACATCCAAGAATAACCATCTCATAAGATAGAAGATCCCATTAATAGAGAAATGCAAGTGAAATTTAAAAATGAGGGTTGGACTGGTAAGAGAGACTGAAATAGGCCCTTATTAGCTGAAAGTATCTTTTTCTTCAGACTTAAGAAAAAGTATCTTTTTCTTCACACAGAGGCATTTTATAAGATGTGATTTATTTGCAAACTGATTATCTGGCTTTTAGATCATCCAGGTTTCTTGATTTTTTTCCTCCCCCCTATTTTTATTGGCTGTCCATCTTTTAGCCACATTACAATTTATTTTTACCTTTCCCTAAATAAAAGGAGAGATTAGCAAGTAGAAAGGTAAAACTCAAATCAGTCCTTCTTACTACTTGGAAATAAATAAAGACTTAACTAAATATTTTAATTTTTATTCTATTTTAGTGCTCCTTTCCTTAAAAAAGCCTGAATGTTGGCTGTAAATAGCAAAATAATCCTCATGTGGCTTCATAATTTTCAAAGTAACTTTGAATGCATGTAATCCCTGGGACTACATACAAAGTTTTTTAAATCTAAAATCAGCAGAGAATATGTACTAATGTTAGTAATGCAAAATTTGAGTTTTGTTTTTTAATAAAAATCACAGTTCTTAGGTGCTTTAATTTTTTGACTTATGAAATCGAGTTTCTTTCCTGGAACAGCTGGTAGAATTTGAAGCATAATAAAGAGTAGGAAAGAATTATTTTAACAATTTATTTCATATGTGGAATAACTAATTCCAGAGTAACGGGAAATGGCATGGAGACAGAAGAGGTTGGGCATTAAAATAAATATTATTGCCTCACTGCTATTCTCTAGAGCAGTGGTTCCCAACCTTTTTTTGTCCAGGCCCCACCTAAGCATCTCTAAAATCCTGATGTCCCCTCTCCCCCCATGACATATAATTCTTATTATTCAAAGAGTGAACTCTTATTCATGTGGAGGAAGCCTAAAAGGCCATTAACTTGGTCTGAGTAAACTTCCAGAAAACAGGGGATCCATGAAAGAAAAATAAAAGGACAGTTGAAGTACTGAGGAAGAAATCACTAAGAAATTGTTTATAAAAAATAATAATATGAAGTGATATGAAAAAATAGCAAATAAAGTTTCAAAACAATAGAGAACTGAAATGCATAAGTTTGTCACAATATATATTTATATACTATATATGAGTCCCCTAGAACCATAAGAAATGCAAAAAATTCAGTTAATAACTTATTCTCAAATTGCCCCTCTTAAAAATGTGCCCCACGCTGGGAACCACTGCTCTAGAGTATATTATTAAGAATGTTTTTGAAAGGTAGACTGAGTTTCCTATCCAACCGTGGAAGAATTGACAGAATTATTATTGGAACAGCAAACTTTTTAAGCAATGAGAGAACCTCAAGAATTCTTGGAACTTAAAAAAGGAAAGCTTATTCTGTTGCCCATGCTAGAAACCTGGAAAAATCTATTGGTGTGAGTAAGGTAGGATTTAATTGCTTGTCTGTATCTTTAATAAAAACCCTGATTTTTCATCAGGTTCTACCTGGAAAAATCACTCATTCTAGAAGCTTGGAAATTCCCCAGTGTAAAAGAAGAGGCCTAACATCCTAGAACAGGGGTGGGCAACCTTTTTGTGAGTGCGTGCCAAAACCAGCAAAATCTCTGACTCAAAATTCTTCTGCATGCCAACCCTAATTTATTTTTTTTTACTTTCTTTTTTTAAAATTTTTTTAATTAATAAATCTTTATTGTTCAGATTATTACAGATGTTCCTCTTTTTTTCCCCCATAGCTCCCCTCCACCTGGTTCCTACCCCACCCCATGCCCTTACCCCCCGCCACTGTCCTCATCCATAGGTGTAAGATTTTTGTCCAATCTCTTCCCACACCCCCCCACACTCCCTTCCCCCCAAGAATTGTCAGTTCACTCCCTTTCTATGCCCCTGCTTCTATTATATTCACCAGTTTATTCTGACTTAATTTTTAGGTTCACTTAATTTTTAGGTTTATTTGTTGTCACTTTATTGTTCATAGGTTTTATCTTTACCTTTTTCTTCTTCTTCCTCTTCTTAAAGAATATCCTTCAGCATTTCATATAATCCTGGTTTGGTGGTGATGAACTCCTTTAGCTTTTTCTTCTCTGTGAAGCTCTTTATCTGACCTTCAATTCTGAATGATAGCTTTGCTGGGTAGAGTAATCTTGGTTGTAGGTTCTTGGCATTCATCACTTTGAATATTTCTTGCCACTCCCTTCTGGCCTGCATGGTTTCTGTTGAGAAATCAGCTGACAGTCGTATGGGTACTCCCTTATAGGTAACTAACTGTTTTTCTCTTGCTGCTTTTAAGATTCTCTCTTTGTCTTTAGCCCTTGGCATTTTAATTATGATGTTTCTTGGTGTGGTCCTCTTTGGATTCCTCTTGTTTGGGGTTCTCTTCGCTTCCTGGACTTTGTAAGTCTATTTCTTTCATCAGGTAGGGGATGTTTTCTGTCATGATTTCTTCTAATAGGCTTTCAGTATCTTGCTCTCTCTCTTCTTCTGGCGCCCCGATAATTCGGATGTTGGTATGTTTGAAGTTGTCCCAGAAGCTCCTTACACTATCTTCATATTTTTGGATTCTTTTTTCATTTTGCTTTTCCTGTTGGGTGTTTTTTGCTTCTTCATATTTCAAATCTTTGACTTGATTCTTGGGATCCTCTTGTCTGCTGTTGGATCTCTGTATATTATTCTTTATTTTAGTCAGTGTATGTTTAATTTCTGACTGGTCCTTTTCCATTTTTTTGGCATTCTCATTAAGATCCTTGAAGGTCTCACTAAGTTCCTCGGAGGTTCGTAGAAGATTCTTGAGTAATCTTATAACTGTAGTTCTGAACTCTATGTCCTCCCTTAGTTTGCTTTCCTCCATTTCTTTCATTTGTGACATGTGTCTTTGTCTTCGCATTTTTGGCTGATTGCGAGGACCCACTGTGTCTATAAGAAGAACTGCTGTGCTGGAGACACCCTTATGGGGCAGGACTTGCTTCAGTGGGGCTTTGGTGCTCACTGAGTCTGCCTCTTGAGTGTGTCCCTTATGGATGTGAGGAGTTGAAATCTGGTATCTGACCAGGGGTACCCTGGCTCCTGGATCTCCAAGTCAACCACTGTGTGAGTCCACCCAGCAGGAGCTACAGCGATATCAGCAGATTTCTCCTCTTTGTTTGGAATCTGGAAGGTTTGGAGCTCTCTAACTCAGCTGCAGTTAGATTAGGCCGCAAAAGCCAAGGTGATTCCTTTGCACTGCTGAGCACAGCTTGGGAGGGGAGTAAATTGAGTGGGGCGGGGTCTCAGAGAATCACCAGGGCAGAGCGACTGTCCTCAGCGTGTCTGCAACTCCTCGGGACTCCGCGTCTCTGCAGTCCCACGCTCCCACAGCAACAATGATCCCTGCAAGCAGCTCTGTGAGAAAGTGCCCCTCACTTTCCAAACCGCTGTAAGACAGTCCAGTTTCTCCCCATAGGAGTCTGGGACCTCAGAATCTCGCCTTAAACGAGCTCAGTGCATTCAAGAGCTTGTATCCCCTTCCGAATGAAAAAAACAGCGCACCAAGGTGCAGCCGCCTCACGCACGCCTTCATACCTCTGTTCTTGGCGCGTCTGCACCTCCTACCAGGTCTCAGTGTGCTTCTTTCTTCCCTTCTAGTTGTAGAACTTCCACTCGGCCAGCTTTCCCGTGGTTCTGAATGATAGCTGTTTTGTCTTATAGTTGTAATTTCAGTGTTGTTGTGGGAGGCAGCACTTACAGGTTTATACCTTATGCCGCCATCATGGTTCTCACATCACATATCCAACCCTAATTTTTTGAGAACGTGTTACGCCTACTTGATATCTCTTAAGGTGTACATATGTGAAGAACCTTGAAGAAATAATAAAATTCATTCGCGCGACAAAAACACAGTATATGATGATGAAAAATATCTTTATTTTTTAATGTATACATGTACACTGATAGTCCGACAGAAAACTTTATGACTCCGTTTGATATTATCAGTGGGACTTTTGCTGCTGCATCACTGATGACAGAGATTTTACATCAGGTTTATATTTCATGACCTTCAGAGATATGCACGAGCTACTACTTTCATCCGTCAGGCTACTCCTATTACGAGACTTCACAAAATTCATCACTGAGAACAAAGATTCCCAAGCATATGTGGATGAAACCAAAACACTGGTTGGTTCTAGGAAGGCAGGGAGAGTTAAGGCAGAGGCATAGAAATTGCTCTTCCCCTCTCTTTATCTGAAAAATAAAAAAGTCGATATTAAGGAAAAAATTGTAAATGGAAGATTATAAGAGAGGGTTTCGCGTGCCAGCAAAAGTTACTGGCGTGCCATGTTTGGTACGTGTGCCAGGGGTTGCCCACCCCTGTCCTAGAATGTATTTGAGGAAGCACTCAAAGGAACAAAGAAAAAATTAATCAGCTATTACGCTATATGACAGATAAAAGCAGAGATAACAGAAAGATAAAAGTCTGCTTTCATCATTCAAGATCCATTTAGCAGATTGATCATTTAAGTGTGGATTTTTCTGAACATATAAGCCACAGTAGTCACCTGAGATGGCTGGAAAGACAAGTTGATGAGACTGTACTGAGAAGATTTGTGTGTTTAGCCATGGCAACCAAGATGGAGGTTTCTTTATAACTTTTAAAGAACTAAATATTGGCCACAACAGTAATATAGTAAAATTACAACAGACTAGCCCTAACCGGTTTGGCTCAGTGGATAGAGCGTTGGCCTGCAGACTAAAGGGTCCCAGGTTCGATTCTGGTCAAGGGCATGTACCTTGGTTGCGGGCACATCCCCAGTGGGGAGTGTGCAGGAGGCAGCTGATCGATGTTTCTCTCTCTTTGATGTTTCTACCTCTCTATCCCTCTCCCTTCCTCTCTGTAAAAATCAATAAAATATATATTTTTTAAAAAAATTACAACAGACTAGAAGTCTTACAAAATGGCACTTTGACATAGCTGTCTTTCAGAATTTTTCATCTCTGATTTGCTTCTCCTCTGAGCCTGATTCCTCATTATTTATACATTCTCTCCCCTTTTAAAAATATGTAAATATCTTCTTTCTTATCCAAATAGTCATAATTCTTACAAACTTAGGTAGTAAATTGGCATAAGATAGTATTACTACTACCTAGGAAACTGAACTTGGTGGCATTTTTAGTTTTGAAGTAGTAAATACATTCTAGGCTTTAGCTAGTAGTGTCTGTGACAATAACTTTCTTGCAGTCACACTTGTTCAATATAACCCCCATCACTGCATTTGCCACTAGTGCACATGATGAAACTAAACTCCACTTGTTCTTTTATTGGTGACTTATATGTGGATTATTCTCAAAATTGGCCTGAGCAAAAGCTATATGAAGACATTGGTGGTTGAGTATTGTTTCTTCACTCTAAAGGAGAACTTCAGATTGTTTAATTGTTCATGAGATAACACTTCTACAAGATTTGGCACTTAAATAACCTTTGCTTTTGACTTGACTTTTTAATTTTTAAGAGCAAGTGTATACAGTTTGAGATAAGACAAATGATCATCACACTTGTTAGATTATCTGTTTCAATAGGCTTCCTCACCTCAGAGCTTACCTGCATTTAATTTGATCTTACCTCTGTGGCCTCTCTTTGGCCATGGCAAAATGTGAATAATTTTGTTACCCAATTTGTTTTATGTATGTGTAAGGAATATTAGCAAATAATAACAAGAATCTGAGAGCCCAGCTGGTATGGCTCAGTGGTTGAGCATCGACCTATGAACCAGGGAGTCACAGTTCAATTTCTTGTTAAGGCACATGCCTGGGTTGGGGGCTCGATCCCCGATGTGGGGTATGTGGGAGGCAGCTGATCAGTGATTCTTATCACTGATGTTTCTGTCTCTGTCTCCTCTCCCTTACTTTCTGAAATCAATAAAATTATTTTTTTTTAAAAAGAGTCTGAGATCCTTAGAAGAAAGATAATATACCAAGGTACTGTTAAAATAATGGCAACTTGAGAGCCAGTATATCTGCTGAGTTACTATGATTCACAACTTGTTAGGATACTTGTTCAGTTCCAAAGAAGACATATAGATGACCAACAGGTACATGAAAAGGTGCTCAACATCACTAATCATCAGAGAAATGCAAATCAAAACCACAATTCTCACACCTGTTATAATGACTCTTATAAAAAAGACAAGAGCCCTAGCTGGTTTGGCTCAGTGGATAGTGTGTAAGCCTGCAGACTGAAGGGTCCTGGATTCGATTCTGGTCAAGGGCACATGCCCAGGTTGCAGGCTCGATCCCCACTAGGGGGCGTGCAGGAGGCAGCTGATCAGTGATTCTCATTATTGATGTTTCTATCTCTCCCTCTCCCTTTCTCTCTAAAATCAATAAAAATATAAATTAAATTAAATAAAGATAAGAAATAACAAGCATTGTCCAGGTTGCAGAGAAAAGGGAACCTTGTGTTGGATTGTAAATTGGTGCAGCCACTATGGAAAATAGTGTGGAATTTTCTAGAAAAATTAAAAATTGAACTATATGATCCAGCAATTCTACTTCTGGGTATTTATCTGAAGAAAACAAAAACACTAACTCAAAAAGATAGATGCACCCCCATGTTCACTGCAACATTATTTACAATAGTTAAGATATGAAAACAACCCAAGTGTTTATTGATGTATGAATGGATAAAGAATGTGCTATGTATATGATTATTATCATTCAGTCATGAAAAAAGGAAATCTTGCTATTTGTGACAACATGGATGGACCTTGAGGGCATTATGCTAAGTGAAATAAATCAGAAAGACAAATATCAAATGTGGAATCTAAAAAAGAAAATCAATACAAAAATAAATCTAGCTCATAGATAACAGAGAATATAGATTGCTGGTTACCAGAGACAGGGGTGGGTCATAGGGGGTGTATGAAATGGATAAAGAGGGTCAAAAGGTACAAACTTCCAGTTATAAAATAAGTCCTGAGCTGTAATACACAGCATGGTGACTGTAGTTAATTATTCTGTATTTCATATTGGAAAGTTGCTAAAAGAGTTTTGTAACCATGTATGGTAAATGATGTTAACTAGACTTATTGTGGTGATCATTTTACAGTATATACAAATATCAAATCATTATGTTGTGTTCCTGAAACTAATCCTATATAATAAAAGCCTAATATGCAGATAGGCCAAACTGGGGAACAACAGGTGGAACAACCAGTCGCCATGATGCACACTGACCACCAGGGGGCAGACACTCAAAGCAGGAACTGCCCCCAGTCTGCAGGCCCCAGGCCAGCCAAGGCGGGTGCTAGCAGGGGTGGGGGGGCGGGGCCCAAATGCCCTGCCAGTCACCCCACAGATGGGCTCTGATCATTGGCCAGGCCTAGGGACCCTACCCATGCATGAATTTTAGGTATTGGGCCTCTAGTATTATATAAATGTTAATTATACTTAAATTAAGAAACCTGTTCGTGGTTAGTTTGCTATATGGTATAATCAGACTCAGACATTTCTATGTCATTCTCAATGCCTAAAATAACTTTTGCCTTATTATTATTTTTTTTAATATATTTTATTGATTTTTTACAGAGAGGAAGGGAGAGAGATAGAGAGTTAGAAACATCGATGAGAGAGAAACATCGATCAGCTGCCTCCTGCACATCTCCTACTGGGGATATGCCCGCAACCCAGGTACATGCCCTTGACCGGAATCGAACCTGGGACCTCTCAGTCCGCAGGCCGACGCTCTATCCACTGAGCCAAACCGGTTTTGGCTGCCTTATTTTTTAATCCAGCAAAAACAATAATAACAAAGCCTGTAGTATTTACAAATATGTCAGTGATACTGTAAAGAACATACTTTTTCCAAAATGTTCCTAATAGAGGGAAATAAATGATAAAAAGAAAACTCAATCTCAAGTGTTCCTCGTATCCTTTATGAATCTTGCCTGATAATAGTATTCAACTGCATTTTGTTTTGCTGTAAGAATTCATTTCTGATAGAGTATGCATGCTCTTCAGTCACAGGATGAGATCCTTCCTTTTTTTCTACCAATGAAGTTAAATAAATCTTGGGCTTTCTTTGCATGTAAAAATAAGAGAATTGTTAAATCATTAAATATTGTTGATTGGAATTAAAAATAACTTTCTCTGTAATGCTGAAAGGCACTTAAGCTCTAGTTCTTTGATACAAGATATGAATGTACTTGATTTGTTGGTTTAAGAGGCAATATAGCTGGTGAATAGACAAGTTAAGATGTTAAACTATTGTTTTCCCTTTTGGGTGAACTCATTATTGAAAAGATAAATACTCCCTTAAGGGTTCTCTTGCCCTTGGGCTTCCGGTTGGGTTTAGCCATTGGGTAGCATTGAGGCAAGGAGGAGAGTGAGGTAGGGATATTTATTTCCCCAGTCTTTCCCTGAGGGGTCACTGGGCTTACTGTGACCTTTGACCAAAGGTTATGTTATAGCTCAGCGGTTCTCAACCTGTGGGTCGCGACCCCTTTGGGGGTCAAACGACCCTTTCACAGGGGTTGCCTAAGACCATCGGAAAACATGTATAATTACATATTGTTTTTGTGATTAATCACTATGCTTTAATTATGTTCAATTTGTAACAATGAAAATATATCCTGTATATCAGATATTTACATTACGATTCATAACAGTAGCAAAATTACAGTTATGAAGTAGCAACAAAAATAATTTTATAGTTGGGGGTCACCACAACATGAGGAACTGTATTGAAGGGTCACGGCATTAGGAAGGTTAAGAACCACTGTTATAGCTACTGTCCTATTGCCCTACCACAACAGATGAAACGAAGATGAAAAAGCCCTCTGTCTCTGGGTTCCAGTAATTGCTGTCTCCTTATGCCTCTTCAAAACCTCAGGGTAGCAATTCACATTGCTGCTATTAGCCAAGGGGTAACTGCACTGCATCTTGTGGTTTCCCTACTACCTAATACCACCTTATAAAATAGTCTTTTCTTAAAACTCTTCTCAGTTTTCCTGATTTGAGTGTGCCATATGTTTCCTGCTGTGATCCTGACGGAAATAGCGGCCCTATGTATTTTTAATCATTATCCTAATTGGTATGCCAGATAAACTCTAATAATACTGTGCTAATTTTGAGGGGATAATAACTGAAAGTGTTTGCAGAACTACTCTTGTTTTCCTTGCACTTTATTTCATCTAAAGAAAAGAAATAAAGTGTTAGATGATGTATAAGAAGCTAGTAATACTAATAGTTCATTTTAAGATAGACACTGAAATGTTGCTTTACTTTGTGTCTCCTCTTTTCCCTAAAAAAGATTGGTGGTTTGATTCTCTAATAAGATAATTGAATTCCTAGGTATCATCTCACTGCTTATTAATATCTCATTTGGCTAACCTACAGCAATTCTGAAAAGATTGTTAGATAGTATTTTGGCTATATAGGATTTTCATCGTATGTACTGTGTCTCTTCAATTATTAAAGACTAGAGGCCCAGTGCACGAAATTCTTGCACGTGGGGGCTGGGGAGTCCTTCAGCCTGGCCTGCACCCTCTCGCAATTCGGGACCACTGGCTCCTAACCGCTTGCCTGCCTTCCTGCCTGATTGCCCCTAACCACTATGCTTGCCTGCCTCATTGCACCTAACCACTCTGCCTGCCTTTCTGATCACCCCTAACCCCTCTGCCTGCCTGCCTCATCGCCCCTAACCACTCACCTGCCTGCCTGATTGTCCCTAACTGCTCACCTGCCTGCCTGATCACCCCTAACCACTTCTGCCTGCCTACCTGATCGCCCCTAACCACTCGCCTGCCTGCCTGATCGCCCCTAACCACTCTGCCTGCCTGATTGCCCCTAACCACTCTGTCTGCCTGATCACCCCAACTGCTCGCCTGCTTGCCTGATTGCCCCTAACCTCTCTGCCTGCCTACCGGATCTCCCCTAACTGCTTGCCTGCCTGCCTGATCACCCCTAATCACCTCTGCCTTGGCCCCTGCTGCCACAGCTTTGTCCGGAATGACATCCAGAAGGTCGTTCGGCTGTCTGGTCTAATTAGCATATTATACTTTTATTATTATAGATAATTGGGAATTAATCATATTATGTAGTCATCTGGAAAACTCAGGTTTAAGTACTGAGTTTGTGTAAGTGCAGTCTGATTTTTTATTTGTTAACAGTCTCAAAACTGCCAGTATTACAGAGAGGTTAAATGTAAATGAATGCACGGTTCATTGGTAATTGGCAAGCATAGTTTCTCTTGGAATGACATACATTGTATTCATATCCTCTTTTCCACTTTTAGTACCAAAATGCGTTGTCATTTTAACTTATCAATCTTCCATAGCAACTAGGAGGTATTTGAAAACACAGGATAAAGACTGAGCTGTAAAAGAGGCTTTAGTTGAAATACATCTGTTATAATAGAAAAAGAATTTGGAAAATGTACTGGAATATTGCTGTATTTTTTTAAACCCCTGTCCTTTCAGATTACTATAACAAAATGGATGGCTTATAAACAACATAAATTAATTTCTCACAGTTCTAAAGGCTGGATGTCTGAGACCTGAGTGTCAAATGGTTGGGTGAAGGCCCTGTTCTTGCTGGCAGACTTCTTGCGTCTTAACATGGTGGCAGGGGCTAGGGAGTTCTGTGCGGTCAGTTTTATAAGAGCACTAATCCTATTCATGAGGGCTCCACTCAGGATTTATTTACCTTCCAGAGGCCCCAATCACTAATACCATCACTTTAGAATTTTGACATATGAATGGGGGGGAGAGGGCGCACAAACATTTAGACCATAGCAACCCCCTTTTTAAAAAACTTTCCCTTTTCCTTGCTTTGTTGAAATTCTAAACCCCAAACTACTCCCAAGTATGGTGCATGGATCAGCAATGTTGATACCACCAGGGAGTAAAAATCTCAGGCCACAGGCTAGACTACTAAATCAGAACCTACATTTTAAGCTGAAATGCCCAGATAAGTATATACATCATAATCTGAGAAACAGTGTAACCATTTCCTGGATTGCATCTCATTAGATTAAAACAAAGTTGTTAAGTGTTTAAAGTGGAGGTAATTTATTGATGACATGGTCTCAGGTAAAGAAATGGATTAAATTTGCAGATAGCCTTTTCTTTATAAGTGCTGGGAAGCCAAACTCTTTTCTGTAATAAACCACATTAAACTTAAGTTTTCCCGAGTTGTGCTGGTGATGTCAACTCCAGCACATTGATTGTCAAGCATTAGGTTGACGAATGTATTCATGGAGTTAATAGTCTAAAAACATGATGTGTGTGGTGCACTCTAGAAAACTGAAATTACTTTCCTGTGTTGTTATTGTTAATGCCACAGGAGCTCTCATCCTCACTCACATTTTCAGATTTGTTAGTGGTAAATTTTACTTTGGGGAGCCATTGACTTGCAACATTTATAGAGGGCCTTTTCAATTAAGATATCAAGGATTACTGGACAGTTTAATATAGTTGCTGTATTTAGTGTTTTTCTTAAGTTGTTACAGTTTCTATTAAAATAAAACTTTATTTCTATAATTTTAATTCAAATGTAGTTATCAGTTATTTATATAATAGAGTTTGCAAAGTACATAAGTTGTTAACTGTTTAAAGCCCTTCTATTTGGAAGATGATCACATGTCAGTTTTAGATATTGTTGAATATATTTTTCCTTCTCATTCTTTCAGATTCATCAGGATTCATTTTCGATTTGCAGTCCAATACTGTACTGGCCCAGGGAGGAACTTTTGAAAACATGAAAGAGAAGGTATGATTAGTTACTGTATGTATATGAGCAATTTTCTTTTAAAAAAAATATTTTTAATGATTTCAGGAAGGAGGAGAGAGAGAGAGAGAGAGAGAGAGAGAGAGAGAGAGAGAGAGAGACAGACAGACATCCATGATAGAGAATCAGTGATCGGCTGTCTCCTGCAAAGGCCACAACCCGGGCACATGCTCTTGATCTAAAAATCTGAGCCACTGGCTGGGCAGATTAGTGATTTTCAACCAGTGTGCTGCAAGAATTTTTAAAACATGCAGTACCTGACTATTTAGTTAGGGACACTGACCTCTTTTTCCTTAGATTATCAAGTAAAAAGATGATAACAGTCAACATAACAATAGTTGTCTAGTGTGAATTAATTAAAATTATACCAATTTTATTTTTTTCAGATTGGCAAAAAATATAGTACATTAATAATATAAACACTTCCACATTTTAAGTTACCAGAATCTTACCTTTATTGCTGAATTTGTAAATTTTGCGTAAAGTCCATTTTCTAGTGATTAGTGCTAAGTATTTTGTTCATCTCAAAAACGTATAATTATAAATTATCCCTCTTTGGATTATAGATTATATACCTTTCCACTTATATGGTTTTAAACCTTATCATTAATTAAGCCTGAAATAATAAAAGTATAGAATGATATGAAAGCAAGTGTACTAAAAAAAGACTTAGGTTCTAATACAGACTCTGCTTATTACTTGGACAAGATACCTCTTCTCATCTATAAAAGGAGTTCCTTTTCAAGCAGTATTGCTGACTAGATAACTTGAAAGCATTCATAATATAAAATACCAAGAAATATAGAATAAAAAAAACATACATAATTTTAAATGTATAGCTGAACAGAAGTTAGGAAAATCCCTAGAGGCTAAGTGTATAGAGGGAATGTGTTTTGCCATTCTTCATAACAAATGGGTTTTACCACACAGGGCCATAAAGCTGAAGGTTTGTCCTTGGTTAGGAATTGTTATCTTTATAGTGTTATACAGTTAAATGATACGAAATAAAATGTTTCAAAAATGCTGTATAAAAATCGAAGTTCTTATTGGTGGTGGTTCATAAACTTTCCACCTTTCTCTACAGTATGCTAAAAATGAGGAAAGGTTGATGCTAAATTTAATACTTGATATCTAAATTAGACCTCCCTTTCTTTGAGCAAAATCTAGCATATACTTTCTATTTCTAGAAATGTTCTGCTTTTCTAAGTTTTGAAATTAATTTTTATGTGATGTTACCACTCATCTATTAATCATTCCTAGTGAGAGGTTGTATGTACTCTCACTGACACTAAAGAGTGATACATATTGTTAAGAATGAAATGTCACTGTGTAACAGGTCTCAGTTGCCAACTGACCTACTGATGTTAAAATTTAATGACCCTGTCATCTTTTCCAGATAAATGCAGTGCGTGCAATAGTTCCCAATAAGAGCAACAATGAAATCATCCTGGTTTTGCAGCACTTTGATAATTGTGTGGACAAAACAGTACAAGCATTTATGGAAGGTAATCCTAGTTTAGTTTTTTAATAAGTTTGTGTTTTTTCAAATAGAAGTTGCTTCAAACTTCTATAACATTCATTTAAAAACCTGGTATTTCATAGATGATATAGTAGACCTCATGATAATATAACATATCATGCCATTTAAAAAAGATATCTCATCATTGAATAGGTACATCAGATTAAGTCTCCCTGTTTCTGTTTTTCTGCCAGTATAGAATAAACAGGTCCAAATACTATACGGTTTTTTTTCATTGTCATCTGTTTTCTTGGTAATGTCAGCATTTGGGTCTAGGGTAGTGTACAGCTCTCTAAAACAACATAGCCAAAGTGGTGTATAATCTTCTGGAGGAGAGGGGATAGCATACGTGGGCTGAAACCACTCATCTTTGTATTTGATCTAAGTTATATAAAAGAATTTCAAAATGGTCAGGCTACATTAGTCTCTTCTTGGAAGAACTTACTGAGAAAATTACATGGAGAAGGGGAATCTAAATGGGCAGGTATTGCAAAAGATAAGCATGATGTGATTATCTTATTATATTAGCTCAGAGACTTGAACCTTAACTTTCCTGTTACGAACTTTAGAAATTCTCTAGCATTTACAAAAAGCAGAGACACCTATTCCTTCTTGACCATGCATGTGGTAGCAGAGAAAATCTGTGACTGGTTTCTCTTACAGGTAGTGCCAATGAAGTACTCAAAGAATGGACAGTAACAGGCAAGAAAAAGGTAAAAATGAATGAAATTTAAAAGCATGATGTTGATATTATAAAAATTTAGGCTGCAAAAATATTTGAAAGAAAAGATTTACATATGCATCTTCAGTTCACCTGGTTTAAAAAAGTCTTCTGTGACATTGAAACACAGCTGTGTACATAGAGTACCATACAATCTCCTCCATGTGATTTAAGACAGGAAACAATGACCCCGCCATGGTGGAGTTGCTGAAGGTGTATTAATACTAGGCAGGAATGAAACAAGAGAGAGAGTATGTCAAGGAAAGCAGAGCTCCACTAGAGAAAGTGATCTAGTCCAGTGGTTTCAACATTTTTCTTAACATAGATCAGTTAAAATAGTTTAGGTTCTTAGGTCAGACAACTGTGTTGTAATCTCTGGTATTAATGACCTTTGACTTTAAGCCCAAAGAGGGTCTTTGCTATTATTAGTTATATAGAGGGGCCTGGTGTTCCAGTTTAGAGAGGGAAAGGCACTTGGGCTGTGGAGTCAATCAGAACAGGATTTATATACTGTTCTATTTATGGGCTTTGCAACATGGGAGTATTGTTTAACCTTGTGTGCCTTAGTTTGCTCATCTCTGAAATAGGAAAGTTATAATAATGAATACTAGTACCTAATTTCTAACATACTGATTCTCATTTCCTTCTTCTTGTCCACTTGAAACCAAAATGCTTACCCCAAAGGATACTAGCTGGTCTCAAAATGCTTTCCACAGCCCTGTACTCTAAATCTAGCTTCTTTAGGAAATGCTTGAAGTATGAATTTTAATCAGGTATCTCTATGAAAGCCCTTTGGAAAATTATTTTCCTATATCAGGTTAGTACTAGAGTTTTGAAATGCTTTCTTGATGACTCTAAATCACTTCATAAGAGATCTATTAAGTCTTGACCAAACCAGGCTTGAGAGTGACCCTTGAGAGTTTTTTCCAAGGAGAACCTAATGTTACTACAGTTCCCTCTATAGCTCTCCCTACCTAGAGCTTTGAATATTTGCTTAACTTCTTCTCGTTGCTTTCATCTAACATAAATAGCTCTGTGTGCTCTGGAAACATCAGTTTATTAATTTACTGATCCAGAATAGTAAGTTATTTAGTGATGTACATATGCTTGCAGCTGGAAAAGTATGTGTTAGAGACATAAATTTCTTAAAATTTAGAGAAAGAAAATTGGCTTCAGTTTGGCAGTCCCAAATGCCCAAGTTCAGTCCAGTTAACTGTTGAGATTAGTTCAATAGGATATTACTATGAGCCGGTACTGGGACAGCTATTATATACATGGGACAATGATATGAAAACTTACCCAGTTCACATGAGAGAAAATATTTAAGAAAAAAAAGATGAGAGATGTGAGGAGAAAGTTATATCTAGAGTTCCAGTAGTGTTCCTGTTAGGGCCATGAGAAGGGTTTGGGGGAAAACTGATTCCATCATGTCAGTACAGCCTTAGGAATAGAATTAAGTATTGCTAGTAGAGCTGTGCTTTGTTAAAATAAAAGGTAAAGAACTTTTTTGTTTGTTTTAATTTGACTATTTGCCTAGGTAATATATTCATGTGGCTCCAAATTCAAAGCTACAGAAATTAATACATACACTGAAACGTCTTTATCCTGTCCCTGTTCCCCAGAAATAAACAGTATTATCAATTTCTTGTTTATCTTCCAGGATATTTTATGCATGTGTGAGCAAACATGAATATATATATTCTCTCTGCCTGCAGTTTGGTTTTTTTTACTTTATTTTGTTAATCCTCACCTGAGGGTATTTTTCCATGATATGTGTACTTATTTTTATTTTTTGTTAATCCTCACCCAAGGATATTTTCCATTTTTAGGGAGAGTGGAAGGGAGGGGGAGAGACAAAGAGAAACATCTCCATGTGACACATTGACAGAGACACATTGATTGGTTGCCTCCTGAGCGCGCCCCCTACTGGGCCGGGGCAAAGTACATGCCCTTAACCCAGATCTAACCCAGGATCCTTCTGTCCGAGGGCTGTGGCTCTATCCACTGAGCCAAACCAGTTAGGGCTCTTGTTTTTAATGTAAGCATTTATAACTATAAATTTTCTCTTAATACTGCTTTCACTGCATCCTATCAAAACTCTTCATGCCGAGGACAGTATATTGTACAGATGGACCCCAACTTAGAATGGTTTGACTTATGAACTTTTGACTTGGCGATGGTGGGAAAGCAGTAGCATTCAGTAGAAACCATACTTTGAATTTTTATCTTTTCCCAGGCTAGCAATATGTAGTGTGACACTTGCTCATGATGCTGGACAGCTGCAGCTCCCAGTCAGCCACCTGATAATGAGTGTAAACAACCAATAGATACTCTACATTGTATTCACTATTAGATGATTTTGCCCAACTGTAGGCTAATGTAAGTGTTCTGAGCCTGTTTAAGGCAGGCTAGGTGGGGCAACAGATTCCTGATGCTTCCTCCTCTGCCATCTTCTTAGAATCCTCTGCAGCGCAGTTTTAATTTATGTCTCTTATTACTGAGGTTGCGTATCATTTCATATACTTATATCCTTTACCATTTTTTACTATTGTTGTTTTGTTTTTGTTAGAGCTCAAAATATATTTGGCTCTTTGTATATACGTTGTACATATTTTTTCACATTATGTAATTTATCTTTTGATTTTGCTTTTGGTGTATTTTACTATGCATAAATTTCTTATATTTATGCATTTGAGTTTATTCAAAGTATTTTACATAGTTATTTTAGTTAGTAATTTCACACATACAGAAATGTGTTCAGTTTCTGGAAGAGCATATGAGAAATTGGTAACATTGGTTGCCTTTGGGTAGCTAGAGTTACCTCTCTGTGTTGGGGGGGTCTTCTCTTCCTTTTCTTTTTTCAAACCTTTAATAATCATTAGAACAAAAAGAAGAAAAGCAAACCAAAACCTGCAATCGAAGCAAGTAACAGTATCCTAGATTCCAGTAAATTGGTTTCTATTCAAGAGGAGCAGTCCACGCCTTCTCCAGAAAAAGGTGATATTAATGGTTACCATGTTAATGGTGCCATCAATGATACTGAGTCTGTGGACTCACTCAGTGAAGGTGTGGAGACACTTTCAATAGATGCCAGAGAATTGGAGGATCCTGAGTCTTCCATGCCAGATGTGCTGGACAGAACAGGTGAGTTTATTAACAGATCTTTGAAAAGTTGCATTCTCAGCCAGGGGCTTCCTGGTTGAGAAAGCAATCAAATTAAATCTAGTTAGTCTCTTTTTAGTTTTTGTTACCGCTCATGTGAAAGAGTCACATTTTGTAATTATCTATGGCCTAGAAAAATATAATTATTTTCCATTGTCTCATATTTTAATTTCAGTTTAAAGCAGTCGACTACAGAAGATGCCCTTAAGATTTTTTAAATTGTACACTTATTAAGGAAAATTATTATAATGAATTGATGTTGATATTATTCTAAGATCCAACACAGTGGAAAAATATGATAATAACTGTAAATCCATGAAGTATACTATTGGTTTTTATAGTCTTACATTTGTTTTCTAGTACAGAGTTAAGATTAGTGTTAGTTGTAAATTTACATATTTTGTATGTTTTCCTTTGTTTTATTAACCATTTTGATGAGTGTTGGGAAGATATTGGGAATATCTCTTAAAATAGTTTTTTTAATTACTTGTTTGTTAATCCAGTTCTCCTTGCTCAGTTGCACTGGCTTTATAAGTGTAATGACAGTTTAAGAATTATGCTGTTTTCTTATGTTCTTTTATTGATTTGCACAAGCACAGAAAGACAAAGAAAAATATAATTGTTGAGGCCTAAAGTGACCTCAAACAAACCAAAGATAGTCAGTGGCTTCTTTTTTTATTTTTTTGGAGCGAGCTCTCTCGTTTTCTAACTCTGCTCTTTCTGTTCCTTAAAGATTTTAAACTCTTCATGCCCTAGGACAGTATAAAGCTCTTTTTCCCTCAACATAATTTATAGAACCTATCAGAAGTTACAAGGAAGCTACAGGTACAAGGAACAAGCTAGTCTATCTGGAGATGGGTTAGCACAGACTTTTCTTCTTCATTCAGGACGCTGCCTAGAGCAAAGCGAGAGGGCCTCATTCAGCTGATGGGGCTTAATCGATTTTGTTCACAGCCATTTAAGAAACATCATTTTTTGGGGGGAGAGATGAAAAGAAACATAGTTTTGCCTAAAATATTTCTCTCTTTTTCTTTGTGTGCACTTAGGACTGCTTGATTGATTTATCCTTAAGTCTTGCCTAAAGCACTCTGTTTCTGACAGGATCCATGCTGGAAAATGGTGTCTTTGATTTTGAGTCCAAGTCTTTGACTACGCACCCTACTCAGAATTCCCAACAAAATAGGAATGCTAGCAAATCTCTCTCAAGACCTCAGTTTTCAAATTTGGGCATGGAAGATGTTCCACTCTCCTCCACCAACAAAAAGCTAGGTAAATAGGGGCTTAGCCTACCTTTTAGAGAGAAAAAAAATCTGTGTTTTTGGCTAAGGAGGGCAAGTTACCTCTTTCTTCCCATAGATAAGGTCTGAGAAGGTTCTGTAGGTAATCCTTATACTGTTTCCCAGGCAGTGACTATCCAGTTCTTACTGGATTCTGTGTACACAGAGTCTAATAGTAACTCAAATGCTATACAGTCTTGTTACAATAGTGGGGATTTTTTGTGTGTGAATGAAAATCAAACTCTACTGCAAGGATGACTTTTATGCTACCATTAATCTGTTTCTTTTACTTGGTTTACTGCACATTTTTATCTTATTTTCTTCATTTTTATCTCCTGGTTGACTCAACAGTAAAAAGCTCTGACATATTTGAAAGAAATGTTTTCGTTTCTCTTCACAACTTCATACTCTTATTAAAACCTGCCAGACTCTAGTTTTAAACAAGGTCATTTTCTCTTAAATACTTAGCATTGACTTGTGGTAGCTTTTTGCTTTTTTAAATTTAACTATAATAGTCATTTAAATGATCAGTTAATTAAACAGATGGAGATAATAGCCTTTTTGAGTATCATACATATAAACGTGGTGGTCCACTCCACTAAACAAATGAAACAAATGTGAAAGACACTTGTAACCTGTAGCTCTTTACTGAGTTATTTATTCCACATGAGCTAAATTTAATCAGTGAAGTTCTCCTTTTTCATCTTTCTAACATAACCGTCAGCTTGGTGCAGAAAAGCAAGTCTGAGAATATTCAGTCAAACAAAATAAAGGCACAAGGCTTGAAAGCTTTTAGGTAGATTTTAAAAGAAACCAAATTGATATGAGGAAGAATTTAAATTAAAAAATTAAAAATCTATATCTGGGCACATTATAAACTTCTAAGATCTGTGATGCCAACTATCAATTGTATATATAACTTTGACATTGGTGAGTATAGAAAGGTTAATAGAACTTTAGAAACTGGTTAAAATTGTGCTGAGTACATAAATTATTTTATCTTATTTTTAAAAATGTGCTTTTATTGATTTCAGAGAGAAACATATATATGAGAAAGAAACATCAATTGGTTGCCTCCAATGTACACATCTCAACTGGGGTTTGAAGCCGCAACGTATTTTGGTGTATGGGACAAGGCTCCAACCAACTGAGCCACCTGGCTTGGGCTTTCTAGTAATTTTAAAAATATATATATTTTTATTGATTTCAGGGTGGAAGGGAGAGGGAGAGAAAGAAGGAATCATTGATCGCCTGCTTCCTGCACACTCCCTACTGGGAATCGAGCCATCAACCGGGCATGTGCTGTGACCTGGTTCACAGGTTGATGCTCAACCACTGAGTCACACCACCTGGGCTAGTAATTTTTTTTTTGGATGCCAGACGTTGTGAATTTTGCTTTGTTGATTGCTGGATATTTTTGTATTTTTAAAATTTTTCTTGTAATTTGTTCTAGGACTATTCTTTGGAAACAGTTTGAGACTTGCTTTTAAGCTTTGTTAGGTTGTACTGGAGCAGCCTTTATTCTAGAGCTAAGTTTGCATCATTACTAAGCACTTCCAAGTGCTGTACCTTGTGCCTCACTCTGGCTGGTATGAAAATGAACTATTCATGGCCCGGGTGCGCTCTGGGGATTGTTCCACTTGCTCCCTTCCAGCAGTTCTTTTTCCTGTCTTGGGTAGTTGCCTCACACTCATGCATTCAGAATCCTCTGTAGACCTCTGTACAACTCTCTCATCTTTGTGTAGCTCTCTCCTCTCCAGTACTCTGCCCTGAGAACTCTAAGCTTGACCTCCCTGAATTCTCAACACTGTCCCCACAAGTCAGGGAGACTTCCAGGCTCAGTTTAGGATTTCTGCTCCTTGCATTACAGCCTGAAAACTTTCTTGGGCCATAGACCTCACTTCTTTTATTTCTATTTTCTCAAGGAAAAAGTACTGCCTATTGTCCACTGTCTGAAAATCATTGATTCAGATTGTGTGTGTGTGTGTGTGTGTGTGTGTGTGTGTGTGTGTGTGTGTTTTGTGTAAGATAGGAGGGTAAATTTAAATTCCTATTACTTCTTCTTGGTCAGGATACTTATTTATTTTATTTATTTATTTATTTATGTTTATACTTTCATTGGTTTCAGAGAGGAAGGGAGAGGGGGAGAGAGAAACATCAATGATGAGAGAAAGTCATTGATTGGCTGCCTCCTGCATGTCCCCTATTGGGGACCAAGCCCACAGCCTGGGCATGTGCCCTGGACCGGAATCGAACACGGGACCCTTTAGTCCACAGGCCGATGCTCTATCCACTGAGCCAAACCAGCTAGGGCTTATTTTTTTAAAATCTGTGAAAACATCAGTTTTTTTGTTGAAGAGGGTAGCCTTTGGGAAACTTTCCTAGTCCACACATTTGTTACTTTACATGTTTAGGTGTTCAGATCCATCTTTCAAGTTATCTATACTTTTAAAGATTAATCTTTGGGGCTTTTTCCTCAAGGTTCCAATATTGAAAAATCTGTGAAAGACCTCCAGCGCTGCACAGTGTCTCTTGCACGATATCGAGTTGTAGTTAAAGAAGAGATGGATGCTTCCATTAAGAAAATGAAACAAGCTTTTGCTGAATTGCAGAGCTGGTAAGTTAATTTGATATCAGTAGCACAAAAATGATTATTTATAAAGATGGTCAACCATTCATCAATGCACTAGGTGAACCATTCAACTACTGCACTTCTAGTGCCTTTAATTCCTGACTCCTAACTACTTTACATAGTGGGAGAGACGTTAAAATCCCATGATAGAGTTAGCTTTCTGCTTTGTTCTGCTGCTTTTGGTGACAGTGTGGGAATGAGTGGGACAGAGAACTCATAATGCTCTAGATATGGGCCTGAAGTTCATACTGTTTGGAAAGGGACAAACAATTATGCATTTTCACTTTAGGGATATACAATCAATGACATGATATTTGTGAAAAAAATAATAAAGAAGGAGAGATCTGTCTTTGTTTTCCTACCTCCTTTCATCCTTCCTAACGCATCCTATTCTAATTTGTGCTCTATTATGAGTCATTGATTTGTTTTTAATTTTGTATTTTTCAAACTGTGTCTTAAAGATACTCATATCTGCGGGAGTTGAAGACTGAGTCCAGGGAGCACAAGATAAGATACTCATATCTTAAAATTTATTAATATGTACTCTGTGGGGGAAATACAGTTTGGTAGTTAAATAAGTTTGAAAATACTTTTAACAAAAATTTTACTGCTGCACTTCTAGTGCCTTTAAAATGTTAATGTGCATTGTGAATCTTCAAGAGGGAGATATACTGTGCTGTTCCTCACATGTATTTGATCATAGAATCTTTTTTGGGGGGAGAAATATATTCTAATGCTTTCTAGAATACCAACGCTGTTTTAATTATTTGGTATTAGTGTTTATTGGTATTTAAACCATAACTCCTTTTTGGGAAGCATTTGCATTTTATAAAGGGACTTTTTTGAAGTTAGAAAGGACTTAAAGAACAAATTAAGTAGAATTATGGGAAGAAAGCAGCTATGTTGACATTTTGAGACAGAGGACTGTCTGCTCTGCTTATTTGTAAAACTTGCTTGAATTTCTGAAAAATGAGAGGAAGTATTCATGAATAAAGAGAACCTATGCCATTCTTGCTCCCAGCCATCTGTTTTCTTGCCTGTCATGTTCCCTTAGGTCAGTGGTTCTCAACCTTCTGGCCCTTTAAATACAGTTCCTCATGTTGTGACCCAACCATAAAATTATTTTCGTTGCTACTTCATAACTGTAATGTTGCTACTGTTAACAATCATAATGTAAATATCTGATATGCAGGATGGTCTTAGGCGACCCCTGTGAAAGGGTCGTTCGACTGCCAAAGGGATCATGACCCACAGGTTGAGAATCGCTGCCTTAGGTCATGCTCAACTGTGTCTCTATTTACAAACTTAGTCTGGTTACGTTATCCCACAGCAGGCCAGAAATAGAGGGAGTATGGATAGCCTCAGTCCTCCTATTCTCTGGAATTGAAGAGGAGTGAATTAACAAAGATGTAGAATGAAACCTCCAAAAAGTTCCTGACCCCCGTGTTTACCATTTGTAGATTTTAGAGTGGTTCATTCAGCCATTATAACCAAAAAGTACTTCTAGGATAGGTCATTCATATACTTGTCTATCCATGCTTTGTCCTAAATCCCAAATTTCCCCTTTCAGGCTTTATAACTAGAAACTTAATGTCCTATCTTCTGTTTTTCTTACAAACATTTTTGCTCCAGCCTGATTACCATTGTCTCAAAAACTTAACATTCACACTTCCTCTCCACTTCCCCAGACTAATATGTAATATGCTCTTCTATATCTTTGTACTTATCTAAATCCAACTAATTATCCCAAACTCACCTTAAATTAAGTTCTAACTTCTGGAAATTTTTCTAAGTAACTGATTTCTTCTCTTTCTGTACCTCTTCAAGGAAGTATTATGCCCTTTTCCCTGGATTATGATCATATCAGATATTGGCTCATTTGGAAAAGAATAAAGTGCTAAGAGTAGGTCATCACAACTTTGCCTTGATAAGCCTCTGGTCTCCATGATTGCTTAGTTTACTGATTACTTAGGCACAGGATCTGATTCCATTCAGAACCAGCCTGAAGCAGGAAACACAGTTCCGGGAGAGAGATTTGTGAGTTCCTGTTGACTTGGAACCCAGCCAGGGGGAGCCTCCTTCAGTAAATGACAAATGAAATGGTTTCCTACCTGGGAACTGTGTATTTAGGATTGATTAGCAGACATAGCAACCAGGTCAATTTACTTTGAGGAAAGAGATTACCTGGCCTTTCCTGCTGATATAAAACCCTTCTCTCTGGCTGATTGGGTTTTTAAACTACCTTATTTCAGTGTCCCTTATAGTTGTTACTTCAAGACATAATTGGCAGGTGAGCTAACTCCATTTGGCACCGAACCAGACCTTGGAGTAAATGTCACTTAGGATGCCATTTTTTTGTGTTGGTTATAGTGTAAAAGCAAAGCAAAGGGTTCTAACAAATTTCCAACAGTAAGATTACATTACCCTTGCTGGGGCGCTAGGGGAATTATACAAATAACTGCTTTCACTTTGAGGCCAAATGAAAGCTGAGACATACCTGTGGGAAGGTAAAATCAAAAGCTCTAGCATAACACTCAGAAATCTGGTTGTATTGTTGATTCAGTAATAATCATCTCTGGACTTAAGTTTACTTTTCTTATTATTAGTAAAATTTGTCTGACATTGTTAGAACTATTAGTTGACTTAAGTTTAAGGCTATTAAGGAGCAGAAGGATATGGAGTGGAACATGAAGCTGGAATATACTAGTATAAACTACTTTAAGATGGTTGTCATATGTGTTTTTGAAAAATACAGGATACAACACTCAGCTTGCCTTTTAAGTAAAAATTTCTATTTTGTTGACATCAAAAGGTACTTTACAAAAGGAGAAAACAGGTAAGAGAAAAAGACTGTCAAGAAATTTGAGGTTATACATAAAATCCATGTAAGTCTGTGCTTAAGATTGTGAAAATGTCCTAGCTGATTCCTCATTGACCTTAGAAAAGTTACTTTTATTTGAGCTTCTCTTTTCTTCTTATATTAAAAAAATTTTTTAATATATATTTTTATTGATTTCAGAGAGGAAGGGAGAGTGAGAGAGAGAAACACCAATGGTGAGAGAGAATCATTGATTGGCTGCCTCCTGCACACCCCCTACTGGGGATCGAGCCTGCAACCCGGGCATGTGCTCTTGACTAGAACTGAACCCAGGACCCTTCAGTCCACAGGCTGACACTCTGTCCACTGAGCCAAACCGGCTAGGACTCTTTTCTTCTTATGTTAAGCTACTAGGAGTATTACCAAAGGCTTTTAGATCCTTAAACTTACAGTCTAGGTGGAGATGCTGGAATCATTTTATGAAACAGAGTACTTCAAAAATGTCTCAGAAAGCATAGAAATAAAGGAATGGGCTAATGTGTTATTTAAAGTGTACATATCATTCTATATTTCTAAATTCAGTTTTTAATGTTTAGCACATTGATACCTTATTTCTACTAGTACTTTAGCTCCATTGGTCTCTGTTCCTTTTTTTTTTTAATATATTTTTATTGATTTTAGAGAGGAAGGGAGAGTGAGAGGGAGATGGAAACATCAATGATGAGAGAGAATCATTGATCGGTTGCTTCCTGCATGCCCCCTGCTGAGGATCCAGCCTGCAACCCCGGGCATATGCCCTTGACTGGAATCGAACCTGGGACCCTTCAGTCTGCAGGCTGATGCTCTATCCACTACGCCAAACCAGCTAGGGCTCAGTGTTCTTTGATTTAAAAATTTAACTCTTAAAAAAGTAAAATAAAAATTTAACTCTTTAATAATTTCTGAAAATAACTAAAAACATGAAAATTACAATTCACCAAACATGTTTAATCATATTATCAGATATATTTATCCAGATTTTTATCCTAGGAAGTAGGAACTTTTTATTTTACTTTACTATTTTTAAAAAGAAATATCTTTTTCATTGACTTTTTAGAGAGAATGGAAGGGAGGGGAAGAAACAGAAAGAGAGAAACATCGATGCGAGAGAGACACATCAACTGGTTGCCTCACGCAAATATCCTGACCAGGACCAGGGATAGCCAGGGATCGAGCCTGGAACTGAGGCACATGTCCTTGGCCAGAATCAAGCCAACGACCCTTCAGTCCTCAGGCTGAGGCTCTATTTTTTAAAAATATTTTTAAAAAAATATATTTTATTGATTTTTTAGAGAGAGGAAGGGAGAGGGATAGAGAGTTAGAAACATTGATGAGAGAAAAACACCAATTCAGCTGCCTCCTGCACACTCCCTACTGGGGATGTGCCCACAACCAAGGTATATGTCCTTGACCGGAATTGAACCTGGGACCCTTCAGTTCGCAGGCTGATGCTCTATCCACTGAGCCAAACCAGTTAGGGCTTAAAAATATTTTTTTATTGATATCAGAGAGGAAGGGAGAGGGAGATAGAAACATCAATGATGAGAGAATCATTGATTGGCTGCCTCCTGCATGCCTTCTACTAGGGATTGAGCCTGCAACCTGGGCATGTGCCCTTGACCAGAATTGCATCTAGGACCCTTGAGTCCACAGGCCAACACTCTATCCACTGAGCCAAACCAGCTAAGGCTCTACTTTACTATTAAAAGGGATTTGAGTCTGAGGTGTTATGCCAATCAATGCTTCTCTCTCATCATTGATGTTTCTATCTCTCACTCTTTCTTCCTCTCTGAAATCAATAAAAATATATATTAAAAAATCCTATCTAATAAAAGAGAAACATGGTAATTAGTGTACAACCGCTACCCTTCCCATTGGCTAATCAGTGAGATATGCAAATTAACTGCCAACCAAGATGGCGGCCGGCAGCCAGGCAGCTGACGCAAACAGGGAGGCTTGCTTGCTTCAGTGACGGAGGAAGCCAAGCTTCCCCGCCTGCCTTGCCGGCCTCTCAGCTGCGCTCTAAGCAACATTGTAACAAATATAGAAGCTAAACAAAACCCCAGAAACCTGCTTTAGTCCTGGGCTTCAGCCAGCAGGATCGCAACATTGTTTCAAATACAGAAGGTAAACAAAGGCCAGAAACCTGCTTTCAGCAGCAGAGGCCTAAGAGTTGGAGCCAAGCCTGAGATCTAAAGCTGGCCCAGAATAAAAAAAGAAAAAGAAAAAAAGGAGTGGATGGGAGCTTCAGTCACCCGCTAGCCTGAAAACAGCCCTCAGCCCCTCACCCAGACTGGCCAGGCACCCCAGTGGGGACCCCCACCCTGAAAGGTGTGTGACCAGCTGCAAACAGCCCTCAGCCCCTCACCGAGGCTGGCCAGGCACCCCAGTGGGGACCCCCACCCTGATCCAGGACACCCTTCAGGGCAAACCAGCCGGCTCCCACCCATGCACCAGGCCTCTCTCCTATATAGTAAAAGGGTAATATGCCTCCCAGCACCGGGATCAGCGGAGCCGAGAGGCCTCCCAGCATTGGGATCAGTGTGACAGGGGGCAGCGCCCAAACCCCCTGATCGCCCTGTGGCTCTGTGTGTGACAGGGGGTGGGGCCACAACCTCCCTATCGGCCCTGCTCTGTTCGTGACGGGAAGGCGCCCCAACCCCCTGATCAGCCCTGCTCTGTGCCAGGTATGGGGGAGCTCCCCAACCCCCTGATTGCCTTGCGGCTCTGTGTGTGACAGGGTGCGGCGCCCCTACCCCCACCCCCCCACGGGCCCTGCTCTGTGTGTGACGGGGTAGATCCATAACCTCCCCATCCGCCATGCACTGAGTGTGACAGTGGCGTTGCCCCAACCCCCTGATCGGCCCTGCTCTGTGGGTGATAGAGGGCGACGCCCCAACCCCCTGATCCGCCCTGCTCTGTGTGTGACGGGGTAGAGCCATAACCTCCCCATCGGCCCTGCCCTGAGTGTGACAGGGTGCGGCGCCCCAACCCCCTGATCCGCCCTGCTCTGTGTGTGACAGGGGCAGTGCCCCAACTCCCCTATTGGCCCTACTCTGTGAGTGACAGGGGGGAAATCCCCAGCCCCCTGATGGGCCCTGCTCTGTGCGTGACAGGGGGGAGCTCCCCAACCCCTGGATCGACCCTGCTCTGTGCGTGACAGGGTACGGAGCCCCAACCCCCCTGGTGTGCCCTGCTCTGTGAGTGACAGGGGGCAGCGCCCCAACCCCCTGATTGGCCCTGCTCTATGCGTGACGGGGTGGCACCGCAACCTGCCCATCGACCCTGCCTTGAGTGTGACAGGGGGCGGTGCCCCAACCCCCCAATCGGCCCTACCCTGAGCGTGACTGAGGGTGGCATCACAACCTCCTGATCCGCCCTGCTCTGTGCATGACAGAAGCTGCGCCCCAACTCCCCAATCAGCCCTGCTCTGAGCCCGACCAGGGGCTGCACCTAGGGATTGGGCCTGCCCTCTGCCACCCGGGAGCAGGCCTAAGCCAGCAGGTCATTATCTCCCGAGGGGTCCCAGACTGCAAGAGGGCACAGGCCGGGCTGAGGGACCCCCGTACCCCCAGAGTGCACAAATTTTTGTGCACCAGGCCTCTAGTTTTAATATAAGAGGAAAAGAGAAGCTCAAGTAAAAGTAACTTTTCTAAGGTCAGTGAGGAATCAGCGAGGACATTTTCACAATCTTAAGCACAGACTTACATGAACTTTATGTAGAACCTCACATTTCTTGACAGCTTGGGAAGAAGGCTGGGGATTGTTGTTGAAAAACCCCACTGTAAGAGAATTTAGGGACTAAGGTTTTTAGTCATTAGGGAACAGGGTAAAATGAGGAGGACTGAGATTTTGACTGAGCCTATGGAAGCCTTTATAAGTATATTTTTAGTTAAAAATAAAACAGTAAGAAGTAATATTCTACCCTAGCTGGTTTGGCTCAGTGGATAGAGTGTTGGCCCAAGGACTGAAGAGTCCCAGGTTCAATTCTGGTCAAGGGGATATACCTCAATTGCAGGCTCAATTGTAGGCTCAATTCCCAGCCCTGGTTGGGAGCGCGTGCGTGTGGGAGGCAACCAATTGATGTATCTCTCTGACATTGATGTTTCTCTTTGTCTCTTCCCCTCCCTTCCACTCTCTCTAAAAATCAACGGGAAAAATATCCTTGGGTGAGGATTAACAATAAAAAAAGGAATATTCCATCCAAATAATTTGTATTTCAGAAGACCGTAAGTTACTTTTCTTAAGTCACAACTTGGAGTGACTTTTGATTCAGATATCCTGTTCAGGTCTTAGTTGTGGGAAAAGTATGACAATAAGGGAAAGGCCACTATGGGATGGAGTCAATTAGAAAAGATATTTTGGAGGAAATGGATTATTATGAAGCGTTGAAAGAAGCATGGAATTTACATTGGCAAAAAGAATGAGGATAGAACACTGCACATAAGAAATATGATATAAGCAAAGGGATAGAAGGAACATGCAAGGACTTTACACAGTGTAGCTCAAGCTAAGGAACAACATATACTAAAAAGTAGTGAGGGGTGAAGTCAGAGACCAAGGTAGAATGAGAGCATTTGATGAAGGAATCTGAATTTTGTTTTTCTTTTTTGTAAAGGTTTCATTATTTCCCTATTTTCACTATATTTCCCATAATTATAACAATAGTTTTTTAAAAATAGAAATGAAAGTCATGTAACTCCATAACACATAATTTTCTTGGTTCCCTTGGGTCCCTTCTCTATCTGCATACATAATCTTAATAGTTATAATCATAGCGAGACTAATTTTGTAATACTTTTTTTTTTTTTTTTAATATATTTTATTGATTTTTTACAGAGAGGAAGGGAGAGAGATAGAGAGTTAGAAACATCGATGAGAGAGAAACATCGATCAGCTGCCTCCTGCACATCTCCTACTGGGGACATGCCCGCAACTCAGGTACATGCCCTTGACCGGAATCGAACCTGGGACCTTTCAGTCCGCAGGCCGACGCTCTATCCACTGAGCCAAACCGGTTTCGGCTGTAATACTTTCTTTTCACTTAAAGGTGTCTTAGATTCACCTTTGTATAACTGCCTATACTGTTAGTGTGTGTACGTGTTTATTTAAGAACTAGAGGCTTGGCGCATGGATTCTGCACTGGTGGGGTTCCTCGGCCTGGCCTGTGGGGATCAAGCCGAAACCGGCTCTCCAACATCCTCCAAGGGGTCCCAGATTGCAAGAGGGCGCATGCCAGGCTGAGGGACCCCATCGGTGCACAATTGGGGCCAGGAAGGGAACGCAGGAGGGCTCCAGGGCATGTCTGGCCTGTCTCGCCTAGTCCTGATCAGCCAGACCTGCCGGTCAGAGCATCTGCCCCCTGATGGTCAATGCGTGTCATAGCCACTGGTCGAATGGCCAAACGTGTGGTCGGGCACTTAGCATATTAGATTTTTATTATATAGGACTAGAGGTGCCGGGGTCCAACCCCAGCGGGTCCAGGGGTCCCCAAAGGCGTAGACGGAGTCGGCGAAGAAGGAATGACATGGAGACAGTGTTCAGTTGATCATCATAGCCGGGTTCTCTTGTCAGGATCTCCTGCCAAGTTCTGGTCTGGATCTCCAGAGAGGTTCTGCTTTGGATCTCCAGCCAGGTTCTGTAGCCATGTTCTCTTGCTATGTTCTCCAGGCAGGTTCAGTAGCCATGTTCCCTCGCTAGGTTCTCCAGCCAGGCTCTGTCCAGGTTCTCCAGCCAGGTTCAGTCACCAGGTTCTAGTCAGGTTCTCTTGCCAATTTCTGTAGTCAGGTTCAGTCCAGGATCTTTTGCCATGTTCTCTCGATAGGTCCAGGATCTTTTGCCATGTTCTCTCCAGCGAAGTTCTTCTGTCTCTAGAGAACGTTCTGTGTAGGTTCTGTGCCTAGGTTCTGTCTCTCTTGGTTCCGTATTCTAAGTTCTGTGTTCTAAGTTCTGTGTTCTAAGTTCTGTGTTCTAAGTTCTGTGTCTTGCTGTCTTATTACATCTGTATTTATACCAGTTGATTCAATCCTATCAATCTCTATTACAAAGGTTAGGGCGTTTCTTATCTCCATTCCAGGGAGTAAAGATTATGTAGCTTAAGCATGATTGTTCGTAGTTAAAGTGATTAATTACCCACCTGGCACTAGTTAAGAGGTTTTATTCCCTCCCTAACTTCAGGGGAAAATCCCTACCTGGGGAAACAACCTTTCTCAGAGACCTTGGTTAAAACACATAGTGCCAAGAAGGTGAGCAAACATATTAAGAACAGTATGCCATATATGCCAGGTCCCTTGAAACAGCAAGTATGGACCAGCTCCCAGCAAATTCCCCCTTTTTTATTTTTTAAAATCAGGCATTAAAAAGAAAAACCCAAAATGCTCTCTTGTATCCATTTTAAGAGTAGGATTGGCGCTTTCCGCTATTACCTGAGTCCTGATCTATCACCCCAGGGAGAGCTTGCCAATCCTGCACTTTCCCGGGGTGGAAAGGCTGCAGTGGGGTTAAGGATAAGGCTCCTTGGGCCTACCTTCTCCCATGCCTTTACATTTACCTTTCCTTCCTCAGAAAAGCATGGACATACTTCTTGTATAAAACGTTCTGTCTGACTGGGAGTAACCTTAATTCCTCTGCTAGCAAGCATATGTGTTAAAAGATCAATACAGAGTCTTATTTCTTTAGACTCAGTATGGCACATCTTCTTAATCTAAAGATCAATACAGAGTCTTCTTTCTTTGGACTCCGTATGGCACATCTTCTCAATCTAAGAACCAATACAGAGTCTTCTTTCTTTGGACTCAGTATGGCACATCTTCTCAATCTAAGTTCTGTACTATCCACCTTCTTACCCTACTTATCCTCTATAGGGGGGTTTGCAGCACCCTGGTGGAGTCCTATCCGTCCTGAATGTGGGGGTTCTCAATGGGGGGGGGCTTACCTAGGGGAATCCTGTTCCAGGGGTTCCCAAAGGTGTGGACGGAGTCGGCGAAGACTATCCACCCTCTTCCTATGGTGGAGTCCGATCCATCCCTATTGTGGGGCAAAGACTATCCACCCTCTTCCTATGGTGGAGTCCTATCTGTCCTGAGTGCGGGGCGCTTACCTAGGGGTCCCTGTTCGGGCGCCATATGCCGGGGTCCAACCCCAGCGGGTCCAGGGGTCCCCAAAGGTGTGGACGGAGTCGGCGAAGAAGGAAGGACACGGAGACAGCATTCAGTTGATCAGCAGCCTAGCCAGGATCTCTAGCCAGGATCTCCAGCCAAGTTCTGGTCTGGATCTCCAGCGAAGTTCTGGTTAGGATCTCCTGCCAGGGTCTGTGTCCATGTTCTCTTGCTAGGTTCTCCAGCCAGGTTCTGTAGCCATGTTCCCTTGCTATATTCTCCAGCCAGGTTCTGTCCAGGTTCTCCAGCCAGGTTCAGTCACCAGGTTCTAGTCAGGTTCTCTTGCCAATTTCTGTAGTCAGGTTCAGTCCAGGATCTTTTGCCATGTTCTCTCGATAGGTCCAGGATCTTTTGCCATGTTCTCTCCAGCGAAGTTCTTCTGTCTCTAGAGAACGTTCTGTGTAGGTTCTGTGCCTAGGTTCTGTCTCTCTTGGTTCCGTATTCTAAGTTCTGTGTTCTAAGTTCTGTGTTCTAAGTTCTGTATCTTGCTGTCTTGTTGCATCTGTATTTATACCAGTTGATTCAATCCTATCAATCTCTATTACAAAGGTTAGGGCGTTTCTTATCTTCATTCCAGGGAGTAAAGATTATGTAGCTTAAGCACGATTGTTCGTAGTTAAAGTGATTAATTACCCGCCTGGCACTTAGTTAAGAGGTTTTATTCCCTCCCTGACTTCAGGGAAAAAATCCCTACCTGGGGAAACAACCTTTCTCAGAGAGGAGACCTTGGTTAAAACACATAGTGCCAAGAAGGTGAGCAAACATTTTAAGAACAGTATGCCATATATGCCAGGTCCTTTGAAACAGCAAGGATGGACTGGCTCCCGGCATAGAGGCCCAGTGCACAAAATTCGTGTACGGAGGGAAGAGGGTCCCCTCAGCCCAGCCTGCACCCTCTCCAATCCAGGACCCCTTGGAGGATGTCCGACTTCCGGTTTAGGCCCGACCCCTGGGATCGGCAGTTATACATCCCTCTCATAATCCTGGACCGCTGGCTCCTAATTACTCACCTGTCTGCTTGTTCACCCCTAACTGCCCCCCCCCCTTGCTGGCTGGATCGCCCCTCACTGCCTCTGCATGCCAACCTGATCGCCCCCAGCTGCCCCCCCTGCCTGCCTGTTTGTCCCTAACTGCCCCCCCTGCCGGCCTGGTCATCCCCAACTGCCCCCCTCTGCTGGCCTGGTCGCCCCTAACTGCCCCCCCGTCAGCCTGGTCGCCCCTCACAGCCCTCCACCCCATCCCGCCGACCTGGTCGCCCCATGCAGCCTGCTTGTTCAGTGGTTTGATCGTCCCTCACTAACCCTCCTGCCGGCCTGGCCATAGGCAGCCATCTTGTGAGGGTGTGAAGGTCAATTTGCATATTACCTCTTTATTATATAGGATTTCTAGACAATGGATCTGGAATGTATAATCATTTATCAGAGTTAATATGAAGGCGTTTTACTAAATAAATTATTCTGAAAATGGGAAATCAAGATTAGTACAGAAAGTTAGAATAGTAATTGCTCTTGCCATTATTGAGCTGTATGTCAAAAGCTTTTATGCACAATATCTCTAATGTATATAACAATATCACTTATATTATACTCATTTTATAGATAAGAAAAGATGAATACAGAAAAATATACTTTACCCAAAGTCATACTTGATGTTGTGACACTTTCCCACTGTACCATGCTTCCTTTTTCTGTCTTATCAAGTATCTGTTTGCCTTTATTCTTCAATTGCTATCATAATTCCAGAAGAGGATTCAGAAAACAAATCAGTTTCAAATGAGGATCTCATCAGCTATATGACTTAAAACTAACCAGTTTTCCTTACCAACTAGAAACTTAAACAATAAACTCCTTGGTAATCTAGATTGCTGCTGCTTCTTTTTTCCTAAATGTATTATAAAATGTTATTGAGTCGTATGGTCTCTAGTGTTACTTCAGGATTAAGATCCTTTGACCACTAAAAAGAGCAGAAAGAAAGGTTATTCATTGAGGGCCTGTCCCACAGAACAGCTTACATTCACATTCTAACTTCTTAAAAAGGTACTTTAGACCCTTGAAATATGAAATCACCTGTCCACATGTTTTGTAAGGGACTCCTGACAAAGAGAAACCCATTAAAATTTTTCATAAGGTCCAATTTTGATTTAATAAGTTAGTTTGTTCAATTCATTTTACCTAACTGTTCAGCTTTGTATGATTACCTGGCTACCTAACTGGTATTTTTTTGTTTTGAGCCCAGATGGCCAGTAAAGGTAATATAAAGTGTTGCAAAATACATGAAGCATTATTAAGTCTCTGCTAATAAAAACTACTGACAATTCTCTGTTTTGGGGGAGGTTATTTTATATGTAAAGAGAGAGTGTCTTTAGAGAAATTAAGGTATTTGTATTGGCTTTGCTTGGCTAATAGAATTAGAATAAATAGGTTTTAGGTTATCAGCAAATAAAATCAAGTACAAATGTTTTCTAAGAACATTATTGAATAGTTTAGACTCGCAGTGGTTCTCAACCTTCCTAATGCCGTGACCCTTTAATACAGTTCCTCATGTTGTGGTGACCCCCAACCATAAAATTATTTTCTTCATAACTGTGATTTTGCTACTGTTATGAATTGTAATGTAAATATCTGATATACAGGATGTATTTTCATTGTTCGCGGCCCACAGGTTGAGAACCGCTGGTTACAGTATCACCCTTTGAAATCATTGGCTGTGGAATTACTAGAATTGTGGTTCCATTACAACATTGTTTTCTAATGCAGTAACCATAAAGAAATGATAGTTAGTTCTTTGCTACTGAAAGCAAGAGCTAGAATCAGTAAGCTGTATGTTAAATATAATAATAAAAGGGCTTGCTTCATATGACAGACCCAGTATGTCATAGAGATATTAATGGTAATGCTACAGAAACAACTATTCTGAGCAACTAAATTACACAGATGCTTTAGAATAAGTTGAACAAATGTGAAGGTGATAAAAAGTTCTGGTAAGGAGAAAAGGAAATACAGAATATTCAGTGACATTCAGAACTTAGTAACAGTGACTAATCATTTAAAACCATCTTTCATGATTGAAGAAAGGATATGGAAATTCTGTACACCACATAAGGCCCGGGCTTAATAATAGTGTTTTTTTCAGTAGAGTCCCAGTAGTATTTAGCTGAATTTCATTAGCAGTTTCAGAATCCAGTATATCAGTTGCTTATTATGATATTTCCATTCAAGAAAGCCTTAAGAGAACAGTTGCAAGTGCATTTAGTATCATGGATTGGAATGAGCAAGACAGGAAAGTGTGGAAGTCTGAATGAGCCTTCTTCACTCTCTTAGGGGAGTCACTGCGTGCATTTATGGCATCTAAAAATTTGCCCTGCTGAGTAGCTCAGTCGGTTAGAGCATCATCCCAATATAAAAAGGTTGCATGTTTGATCCTCAGTCAGGGCACATACAAGAATCGCTGAATGAATCTATACTAATAAAAGAGTAATATGCTAATTAGACCGGGACCTTCCGGACAAAGCCAGGGGCTTGTCCAGCCTGCAAACCACCCCCAGGCCCTCGCCCAGGCCTCCCTGCCCCCCAGCCCAAGCTGCCCCGCCTCCAGCAGAGACCCCCCCCCCTGCCCTATCAGGGGCTGGCCAGCCTTCAAACTGCCCCAGGCCCCTCACCCAGGCCACCTGCTCCCCAGCGGGGACCCCCACCCTGATGGGGGCATGGGTGGCCTGCAAATGGCCCTCAGCCCCTCACCCAGGCCGGCCCTCACCCCCAGCAGGGACCCGCACCCTGATGGGGGCCTGGCTGCCCTGAAAACCCCTGGTGGCCCCTCACCCAGGCAGGCCCCGTGCCCCAGCGGGACCCCCCACCCCAATGGGGGCATGGCCAGCCTGCAAACCGCCCCAGGCCCCTCGCCAGGTGGCCCCATCCCCCAAGGGAACCCCCACCCTGATCCAGGACCCCCTTCAGGGCAGACCAGCTGGCCCCCACCCATGCACCTGGCCTCTATACTGATAAAAGGGTAATATGCTAATTAGACCAGACATCCTTCCGGACAAAGCCATGGTGGCAGGGCCAAGGCAGAGGCAGTTAGGGGTGATCAGACTGGCAGGGGAGAGCAGTTAGGGGAGGTCAGGCCGCAGGCAGGTGAGTGGTTGGAGCTAGCAGTCCCAGATTGCAAGAGGGATATCCGACTGCTGGTTTAGGCCTGATCCCTGCAGTCGGACATCCCCCGAGGGATCCCGGATTACAGAGGGTGCAGGCCTGGCTGAGGGACACCCTCCCTCCTGTGCACAAATTTCATGCACCGGGCCTCTAGTACATAAATAAGTGGAACAACAGGTTTATTTATTTCTCTTCCCCCCTCCCCCCCTCAAAGCAATAAAAAATATTTAAAAGCTATTACCTCAAAATACAGGTACTTTTGAATCTCTTGGCCACAGATCTGTACTGAGACCACCGTTTCACTTAGGAACAGATGGAAACTATAGCTTAACACTCTTTATTGTTAGTTGTATTATAGTAAACTATTGTTTTTAATTGTAAATAATGCCTCTTCTATTTATCCCTTTGCTTATCCTGTTTCTCACTTTTGAACTCTTCCTACCTTCTCTATTTATTTTGTAATACACATAGTTCCCCAACATTTTATTATGAAAACTTCCAAAAAATAGAAAAGTTAAAGGATCACTGTATTTACTCTATGTGTGTGTTTTGGTGGAACTGTTTGGAAGTTGCAGACATGATATATCAGCCCTAACTGCTTTAGTATGAATGACTAAAGATATGGTTGTTCTATACAAACAAAATACATTAGGTGATATACCTTTTAAAATATATATATTTTTATTGATTTCAGAGAGGAAGGGAGAGGGAGAGAGGGATAGAAACATCAATGATGAGAGAGAATCGATCAGCATGCCTCCTACTGGTGATCAAGCCCACACCCAAGCATGTACCCTGACCGGGAATTGAACCGTGACCTCCTGGTTCATAGGTTGATGGTCAACCACTGAGCCACACCTGCCAAGCTCTGTGATGTACTTTTTAAAAAAATATATATTTTATTGATTTTTTACAGAGAGGAAGGGAGAGGGATAGAGAGTATCAAACGTCGATGGGAGAGAAACATCGATCAGCTGCCTCCTGCACACTCCCCACTGGGGATGTGCCTGCTACCAAGGTACATGCCCTTGACCGGAATCGAACCTGGGACCTTTCAGTCCGCAGGACGATGTTCTATCCACTGAGCCAAACCGATTAGGGCTGTGATGTACTTTTAATAAGAAGGTTATATGTTTTGTCGATCTCAGGTTATCAGTTGTGATGCTCTCAGTTAGGAATGCCTAGGGGCACTCACCTGGGCCCGTACTACTGTAGCAATCCCCCAAATGAGCCAATATTGTGGCTGTACTGCAAGATACACCTCAGCAACAACATCTGGGAACTTTGAAAAAACCAGATTTACTATTCACAGGTTCTGGAGGATAAGGGCACTCCTAGGGCCACACAGCGAGGTCACAGAAAGAGAAAGGAGGGGGGTGGGAAGAGGGAACACCTAGGATTCTACCTTTATTGGGGTAAAGTGTGGGGTGCCTAGGGTTTTCAGGTTCACTCTTTATTGGTGAATTTAAAAATAAGAGTGGGAATTAAAGTGAAAAAGTGAAAAGCAGGGTCATTCAAGTGGTCAGTTATCTAGGTCACCCAAGGTTTTCTAAAAGGGGAGCTTCATGGGTGGGGTAACCTGGCTTTTTTACCTAGTTGTGTAGCTGGTAATTTGTTTATTAGAGATGGATGCCTTTGAAATGGACATCTCAGCAATGAAAAGCTTCATGTTAAGCAGTTACACTATATGTATTTGAACATTTATTCCTTTTTGTATTTTAAAGACTTGTGAAAAATTTAATGGAAAATTGCAAATATTCATCAATCTTTTCTCCAAGAAATTATCCCAACAGCTTTAGTCAACCAGTAGATTCCTCTGTTTAATGCTTGGGTGACATCACAGGACCTTTCAATAGATGTTATTAATAGGTGACAACATGGCCGTAATCCATTTAGCTCAATGGATAGAGCGTCAACCTGCAGACTGAAGGGTCCCAGGTTTGATTCCCATTAAGGGCATGTACCTCGGTTGCAGGCTCGGACAACCAGTCGATGTGTCTCTCTCACATCAATGTTTCTTTCTCTTTCCCTCCTTTCCACTCTCTAAAAATCAATGGAACCCAGCTGGCATGTCTCAGTGGTTGAGCATTGACCTATGAACTAGGAGATCAGGGTTTGATTCTTGGCAGGGCACATGCCCAGGTGCAGGCTTGATCCCTAGTGTGGGACATGCAGGAGGCAGCCAATCAATGATTCTCTCTCATCATTGATGTTTCCATCTCTCTCTCCCTCTCCCTTCCTCTCGAAAATCAATAAAAAATATTAAAAATCTGTATATATAAAAGGCTAATATGCTAAGTGTCTCTCCATCCGGTCACTATGATGCACACTGACCACTAGGGGGCAGACAACTCAGGAGCTGCCGTGATGCACACTGGCCATTTACAGAGAAATGGCACCCACAAAACAACACTTGACTTCCCCCAAGTGGGACACAGTTCCTGCCACCACCCCAGAGCTACAGCCCACCAAAGCAGCCAACACTGCTGAGACCCCATGGCTCAAAATGTGGCCCACACGCAGCCCAGCCCAGAAACGGTGGCTGTGAGTCCCCGGTACTGACATCACGTAGCAACGCCCAGCTTCCTCTCTCTAGCAACAGGCCATTTAACAATAAATGGCACCATGGACCTGGTGCCCACAAAGCGTCACTCGGCTTCCCCCGAAGTGGGACACAGACCCCACCACCACCCCAGAACAACAGCCCACCAAATTGCAGCTGACGCTGCCGAGACCCCATGGCACAAAATGTGGCCCTAAAATGGCACTGTGGGCGCCAGGTAATGATGTCATGTAGCAATACCCGGCTTCCTCTCCCTAGCAACTAGCTTCCTTGGAGTTTCTTCAGCCCAGGAACACGACTTGCTTTATAGCCAGATGCAAACATTTCACAGTTTAACCAAATGTCTGTGAAGCATTTTCCCGTGCCTCATCTCATTTGATCCTCACAGGAGTCCTGGACTAGGTAGATAGGAGACTTGGAAGAATCCTATTTTCTTTTTATTAGCCTGAAAATGGAGATTTAGAAAGTTTAGAAACTTGACCTGACTGAAAAGAAGTAAGAAATGGTGGACCTTGAAAATAATTTCAGGTTTACTCACTGTGCAGAATATAGTCAAATACTGCTAGAGTTAAATATTTTACCCTTTGTTCTCCCTGCATGACCTATAATAATAATCTGCTTCATGTTGATATTTACTGCTGTGTTGCTGTCAATTACCTGAAAGAGAAGTTGAGGTGCTTCACTGGGCTGGAAAAAGTTTAGCTAAATCAGAAAGTAGGTCTAATTAAGCAAGTTTATTCTATCTACACTAATAAAAGAGAAAGATGCAAATTAACCATCACTCTGCCACTCCGCTACACCCACAAGCCATGCCCACCAGCCAATCAGGAGTGAGTATGCAAATTAACCCAACTAAGATGGCGGCGGCCACCGAGCTGGAGTGAGCAGGAGGCTTGGGTTGCCCCCAGCAATGGAGGAAGCCAAGCTTCCCGCCTGCCCTGGTCGGCCCTGGGCTCCACTCAAGGTTACAAAGTTTCAATTATAGAAGATAAATAAATCCCAGATACTTGCTTCCAGCCCGCCCTGGCCTCAGCTCAAGGAGTTGCTGAAAAAGAAAAAAGAAAAAAAAGGAGAGGCTGGGAGCTTGGGTCACTGGGGGGGCGTGGCCAGCCTGAAAATGGCCATCAGCCCCTCACCCAGGCTGGCCACACCCCCATGGGTTGAGGGGCCCCTCGAGGGCCTTGACCAGCCTGCAAACAGCCATCAGCCCCTCACCCAGGCTGGCCAGGCACCCCAGGGGGACCCTCACCCTGATCTGGGACACCCTTCAGGGCAAACCAGCTGGCCCCCACCCTTGCACCAGGCCTCTATCCTATATAATAAAAGGGTAATATGCAAATTGACCCTAACAGCAGAAAGACTGGGAATGACTGGTCACTATGACACACACTGACCACCAGAAGGCAGACGCTCAATGCGGGAGCTGCCCCCTGGTTGTCAGTGCGCTCCCACAGCGGGGAGCTCTGCTCAGCCACAAGCCAGGCTGATGGCTGCCAGCACGGCGGTGGTGACGGGAGCCTCTCCCGTCTCCTCAGCAGCGCTAAGGATGTCCAACTGCAGCTTAGGCCTGTTCCCCGCTGACAAGTGGACATCCCCTGAGGGCTCCCGGGCTGCCAGAGGGATGTCTGACTGCCAGCTTAGGCCCAGTCTCCCAGGGAGCGGGCCTAAGCCAGCAGGTGGACATCCCCTGAGGGGATGAGGGATACCCCCCCCCCGAGTGCACAAATTTTTGTGCACCAGGCCTCTAGTATATATATAAAAGGCTAAGTTGACTCACACATGCAGATACATATAAAGCTCTCGATGCCAATCGCACGCATGTGTTTCAGTCTGTCATTGTCCACCATGAATTTGGTTGACAGTTCTAGTATAGAGAAAGGGCGAATAGCGATATTAAAATATTCTAATTAATTTCCTTTCAATGTGCACGAATTTGTGCACCAGGCCTCTAATAAGTAAATAAAAATCAGTAGAAAAATATCCTCGGGTGGGAGTTAAAATAAAAAAAAGATGGCAACATGGAAAAAAAATAGAAGTACTTATTCCTTGTCAACATTTTTTGGCATAAAAATGCAAATTAATATTTTTAATCCTCACCTGTGGATATGTTTATTGATTCAAGAGAGAGAGAAAAATTGATTGGTTGCCTCTTGTATGCGCCCCAATTGGAGACTGAACCTGCAACCTAGGTATGTGCCCTGACTGGGAATCGAACCCGTGACTTTTTGGTGTACAGGATAATACTCTAACCAACTGAGCCACCAGGCCAGGGCTAGAATTTTTTTTTAATGTTTTTATTAATTTTTAAAGAGAGAGGAAAAAGGAAGAGGTATAGAGAGATAGAAACATTGATGAGAGAGTAACAGCATCATCCTGCCTCTTGAATGTCCCCTACTGGGGATTGAGCCTGCAATCCCAGCATGTACCTTGACCGGAATTGAACCAGTAACCTCTTGGTTCATGGGTCGATGGTCAACCACTGAGCCACACCAGCCGGGTTAAACTAATTTTTTTAATGGAGTGCTTGTATGGTTGTTCATATGCTGCCCTATAAATTTTTTATTATTGGCAATGAGTCAATCAAGCAACAAAGTTTATTTAAATGGATGCTTTTTCTCAGGGGGAAATAAAAGTACCATTGCAAAATACTAGCTCATAAATACCACAAAACAGTCTGATTGTGATAGTGCAGATTATTATTTTTCCTTGCTAAAAGCAAGGTCATGTTAAAGTCGTCTTTTTTTTTCTTTTCTTTTTTTTAAAATATATTTTATTGATTTTTTACAGAGAGGAAGGGAGAGGGAGAGGGATACAGAGTTAGAAACATCGATGAGAGAGAAACATTGATTCAGCTGCCTCTTGCACGCCCCCTACGGGGAATGTGCCCACAACCCAGGTACATGCCCTTGACCGGAATCGAACCTGGGACCCTTCAGTCCACAGGCTGACACTCTATCTGCTGAGCCAAACTGGTCAGGGCTTCTTTTTTTTTTTTTAATATATTTTATTGATTTTTTACAGAGAGGAAGAGAGAGGGAGAGTTAGAAACATCAATGAGAAAGAAACATTGATCAGCTGCCTCCTGCACATCTCCTACTGGGGATGTGCCCGCAACCCAGGTACATGCCCTTGACCGGAATTGAACCTGGGACCCTTGAGTCCGCAGGCCGACGCTGTATCCACTGAGCCAAACGGTTAGGGCCAGTCTTCTTTTTTTAAATATATTTTTTATTGATTTCAGAGAGGAAGGGAAAGGGAGAGAGAGATAGAAACATCAATGGTGAGAGAGAATCATGGATCAGCTGCCTCCTGCACGGCCCCTATTGGGGATTGAGCCTGCAATCTGGGCACGTGCCCTGACCCAGAATGGAACCAAGACTTCCTGATTCATAGGTCAACGCTCAACCACTGAGCCACGCCTGCCTGGCATAGTCTACTTTTCTTTTCTTTTTTTAAAATATATTTTATTGATTTTTTACAGAGAGGAAGGGAGAGGGATAGAGAGTCAGAAACATCGATGAGAGAGAAACATCGATCAGCTGCCTCCTGCACAGCCCCCAACTGGGGATGTGCCCGCAACCAAGGCACATGCCCTTGACCGGAATCGAACCAGGGATCCTTCAGTCCACAGGCCAATGTTCTATTCACTGAGCCAAACCGGTTAGGGCAACTTTTCTTAATCAAGATTATTATGAGCCCTAGCCAGTTTGGCTCAGAGGATAGAGTGTCGGCCTGCAAACTGATGGGTACCGGTTCGATTCTGGTCAAAGGCACATGCCTGGGTAGTGGGCCCGATACCCAGTAGGGGGCATGCAGGAGGCAATCAATGATTTTCTCTCATCATTGATGTTTCCCTCCCTCTCCCTTCCTCTCTGAAATAAACAAAATAATGTATTTTTTAAAGATTATTATGAATATTAACATAATTACATAAATCACAAAAAGCTAACTTGTTTTCTGAAATCTTTTTTCCCCCTAATATATTTTTATTGATTTCAGAGAGGAAGGGAGAGGGAGAGAGAGATAGAAACATTGATGAAAGAGAATCATGGACTGGCTGCCTCCTGCACACCCCCAGCTGGGAATTGAGCCCACAACCCGGGCATGTGCCCTTGACTGGAATTGAACTGTGGACCCTTCTGTCCCAGGCCAACACTCTATCTTCTGAGCCAAACTGGCTACAGTGTTTGCTGAAGTCTTTTAATAAATAGTTTACAAGCTTTGTCAGAGATAAATTTGTCATTTGGTGGACATGGTGTCTGCATCTTATGATGATTTAGTGACAGAGAGAAGTAATGTTAAACTCCAGGCCCGGCAGCTCCTGTCTCAGTTGTGCTTTTGTTTTGCCTTTTAGGTATTCCAAATGCTGCTAGAGTTCTTGGAGCAAAATATTGCCAAGGTTTGGGAAATGCTTTCCTAACAAAGTATTGCTACCCCACAATAGTTATATCTTTTCTCCAGTCTGGTGCTTTTGGATTAATATGCCAACCACATTTGTTCCATTACAAGTCTATTTATTAACATCATGCATATGATTATCAAACCTGTGTTCCTGGCACATTACTATAAAGGATTTTGCTCTTTGAGGAAAAGTCCCTGCCTTATAACTTTTTTGTATATTTCATACTGTAGTCTCCTTATTAACTACTTTGTGCTAACATAACTACATGCTGAGCTAAATTGAATTAGTGTGTGTGTGTGTGTGTGTGTGTGTGTTTGGTTTTACAACAAGAAACAAGAGTAGAACTTTTATTGATCCTTTCATTCCCGTTCATAAGGAGAAATCATTCTGATTTCCAAATTTGAAGAAAGTTGGAACATTTCATGGTTGTGTAGATATTAAAATTTCTAGTATTTTTTCCCCACCACTAAGCAAAGTTGATATGGTAAGGGAATACTAGGACAGCCTACTTACTATCTGAGCTCTTCTATAAGGACATAGAAAAGCTATACATGCCAATTACATTTGCAATGGAGAAAGTGCTAATTGTCCATTTAATGTTCTTTTTCTGTAAAAAGACTACCAGAAAACTTAATTCCATATTTCCTGGATTACTAGTAAATGTTTATCAGAAACCTGCACACATGTGACTACCCTTCATTCTAAAGATTAAAGTGCCAGTAGAGACGAGTGCAACTGTGGCAAAATGTTGAAGGTGTACAAACCCTAATCATGGATAAATTTACCATGCCTAGCAAGGATGCTGCCTGGCAAATGCATTAGAACCAAAGCTGTCCAACTCATGGACCAAAATATGTGAGCACATATATGGAAATATGTAATTTCCATAAGGACTTTTTGCTTTTAGCACAATTTACCAAGAAATGTTTGATAGCTTGCTACTGCCATCTACTGGTGTGCTGTAATACATAGAAATAAAAGGGAATTAATTCTTTTTCATAGAATCCTTAAAATATTCTTTACTGAGGGTAACACAATTTCCTTATGGTTCATACAGTATTTACTTTGTAGTATGCTTTTAGTGAACAAACTCTGTAAGTCTTTCTCCACTATTACAATGTGCAATTTCTCTGTTTCGAATTTCTGATCAAACCTTTTTTCCCCCTTTGTCATCCGTTCTTAGTTTAATGGACCGAGAAGTGGCATTGCTGGCTGAAATGGACAAAGTGAAAGCTGAAGCAAGTAAGATTGATCTTTAATTAAAGCCATTACCAGTTAGTAGTCCTTCTTCTCAACCCCTATAGCTAAAGCTCAATAAATGTCAACACAATAGTTTATATATTTAATTAAACAATTTTGAGCAGTTGTACTGCATTAGTGTATGAATTTTTTTCAGGCAAAATTTTATAAGAGCCTGTTTTTAAAATATTTCCAAATTTTAATATTTTGGATATAGAATTAAATGTATAAGAGACTTCATCATGGTGTCGTCTTCCACCACAGCATCAATTTAGGAAAGTAAAGTCTCCTGCAGGTGCCTGGAGTATTATTTTATTCTATTTTTTCTCCAGTGATTGAAGATTTCCTTTGGCACAATCAGAGGAGACTTGCATGTTGCCTACAATTTAGTGTATACATTCATGTTGTTAGCTATCTCAGAACTTTTTTTTTCAGTTTATAGAACAGTCTTTACTCAGTGTCTAATCATTTGGGTAGAGGAAAATCGATGGATTGAAGGTTCAAGATACCTTGACTAGGGTTCCTTGAAAGCTTATAAAATAGATTCTGGGGGGGAGAAACCAAGATGGCAGCATAGGTAAACTCTGGAGTTTGCTGCCTCAAACAACCACTTCAAAAATACAACTAAAAGACAGAACGGACATCATCCAGAACCACAGGAAGGCTGGCTGAGTGGAAATTCTACAACTAGAAGGAAAAAGAAAAGCATACCGAGACTCAGAGGAGGCACAGTGCAGAAGTAAAATACTAAGGTACAGAGGCGCACATGGAGCGGGCTGGCGGCTGAGGGCGGGGTTGTCGTTTTCAATTGGGAGGGAGTCTCAGGCTCTGAGCTCCAGTTCCGGGCGAGTCTCTGGGGACCCAGACTCATATGGGAGAAGCGGGACTGTCTGGCATCGGTCGGAACTCGAGGGCAGCTTTCTCTCGGAGGGACTTGCAGCGATTACCAGGACATTGAGAAGCAGAGCCTTTGAGAGCAGCCATAACTGCTAGCCCTGCCCTGTTGATCCCGTGGGACCCACCCCGCCCAAGCCCTGCAGGGAGGCTTTTGCTGGATAGCCTAAGGCAGAGGCTAGATTAGCACCTCCCTAGAGATCCAGGAGCCAGGAAACCCAGAGGTCAGAGTGGGACCATCCAGTTTGCAGCTCCGTGGAAACATAAAGGACACACTCAGGGGGCAGACTCAGTGAGCACCAAAGCCCCACTGAAGCAAGTCTTGCCCCAGATGGGTGTCTCCAGCACAGAAGTTCTCCCACTGCAGACACAGCTGATTCTCACAGCCAATTGGCCTGGAGGTCAATTCCTCCCAGTGATAACTACAGCAATCAAGGCTTAACTACAACAAGACTGTGCACAAAGACCACAAGGGGGTGCACCAAGAGTGTCCTCCTCAGGTAATTGGGGAGGCTGAACCACTGGGCCCTAGAGGACACTCAGCACAGAAAACCACTTTATCAACACAGGGAAGCATAAAAAATGCGGATACAAAGAAAAAGGACACAAATGACAGAAATGGAGGAAAGAAAACTACTGGGTATAGAGTTCAAAACCACACTTTTAAGGTTTTTCAAGAATTTTCTAGAAACTGCTGATAAACTTAATGAGATCTACAAGAAATCTAATGAGACCCTCGAGGTTGTGATAAAGGACCAACTAGAAATTAAGCATACACTGACTGAAATAAAGAATATTATACAGACTCCCAACAGCAGACTAGAGGATGGGAAGAATTAAGTCAAAGATTTGAAATACCAACAAGCAAAAAACACCGAAACGGAAAAGCAAAATGAAAAAAGAATCCAAAAATACGAAGATAGTATAAGGAGCCTCTGGGACAGCTTCAAGCGTACCAACATGCGAATTATAGGGGTGCCAGAAGAAGAGAGAGAGCAAGATATTGAAAACCTATTTGAAGGAATAATGACAGAAAACTTCCCCTACTTGGTGAAAGAAATAGACTTACAACTCCAGGAAGTACAGAGAACCCCAAATAAGAGGAATCCAGAGAGGACCACACCAAGACACATCATTATTAAAATGCCAAGAGCAAAAGATAAAGAGAGAATCTTAAAAGCAGCAAGAGAAAGAAAGTCAGTTACCTACAAGGGAGTACCCATATGACTGTCAGCTGATTTCTCAACAGAAACTTTGCAGGCCAGAAGGGAGTGGCAAGAAATATTCAAAGTGATGAATGCCAAGAACCTACAACCAAGATTACTTTATCCAGCAAAGCTATTATTCAGAATTGAAGGTCAGATAAAGAGCTTCACAGATAAGAAAAAGCTAAAGGAGTTCATCACCACCAAACCAGTATTATATGAAATGCTGAAAGGTATCCTTTAAGAAGAGGAAGAAGAAGAAAAAGGTAAAGATACAAATTATGAACAACAAATACACATCTATCAACAAGTGAATCTGAAAATCAAGTGAATAATCTGATGAACAGAATGAACTGGTGATTGTAATAGAATCAGGGGCATAGAAAGGGAGTGGACTGACTATTCTTGGGGGGGGGGGGCACGGAGTGAGGGAGATGCGGGAAGAGACTGGACAAAAATCATGCACCTATGGATGAGGACAGTGGGTGGGGAGTGAGGGAGGAGTGTGGAGTAGGAACTGGGTGGAGGGGAGTTATGGGGGGGAAAAAGAGGAACAAATGTAATAATCTGAACAATAAAGATTTAATTAATAAAAAAAATAGATTCTGGAGGAATAGTCTAACTTGGGTAATTTGTGGGGTTTTATACAGAAGAATCAAATACCTGTTTTTGGTAATTTCTGTAAGTGTAATTTAAAAATATACAGCTGTATGAAAGTCAACTGCAGCTTATACAGTGGCATTACTTTGGGGCTTTTCAGCAGCAGATTTTACTTTCATGATCAAATGACAAATTTGTAATTAAGAAGGTTGTTTCTTACCCTGGCCAGTTGCTCAATGGTTAGAGTTTGGCCCATGGACCAAAGGGTTATGAGTTTGATTCCTGGTCAAGGGCATGTATGTACTTCGATTTGCAGGCTCCCTAGCCCCGGTAGGGGCACATGCATGAAGCAACCAGTCAATGTGTCTCTCTCATATTGATGTTTCTCTCTGTCTCTCTCCTCCCTCCCTTCCACTCTCTCTAGAAATCAATGGAAAAATATCCTCGTGTGAGAATAAAAAATAAATAAAAATAATGTTTTGTTTTTTTAATATATTTTTATTGATTTCAGAGAGGAAGGGAGAGGGAGTGAGAGTTAGAAACTATCAATAATGAGAGAGAATCATTGATTAGCTGCCTCCTACACACCCCCCACTGGGGATTGAGCCCAAAACCCAGGTATGTGCCCTGACCAGGAATCAAACCGTGACCTCCTGGTTCATAGGTCGACGCTCAACCACTGAGCCATGCCTGTTGGGCAAAGGTTGTTTTAACCTGCTTTTAAACTGGTAAGAATGGAAATAGGTTAAGATGATGACTCACAATTAAATCATATGTGTCAGTGGTCAGGGACCAGAGGAGGCAACTTTGAAGCACTGAGCTGAATTTAATTTTTATCCATTTTAACCTGAAAAGTTCAATATATAGCAGAGATGTTAGTCACTATTTTTCAGAGGTAAGATTTCATTTAAATTGAGTGATATATCCTGAAATTTCTAAATGTGACAGTTTTAGTCCATTAATAAGCCTGTGTTCTTTTTTTAAGATGAAGGTTCAGATAACATAAATCTAATAAGAACACATAGTCCTTACTATTTGAAATAGAGAGGCTAATATAATTAATCCCCACCGCCCAGCTTCAACCAGTTACCAATTCATGAATCTTATTTTATCAAATTCAGAGCTATAGTTTTACTGAACTTCATCAATTTTATATCTGTGTCTCCTTTCTCCCATGCTAAAAATTCTGGTCCTCAGAGACACTAATGTAATTACTCATTTACCAATACTACCAATAAGGTGCTGCTTTTTTAAAGTACACTACATAGTTTTATTAATTCATATGTTCATAGTACTTTACAATTCAGAGTTTTGTTACTGCTATATCATCTTCATGTAAACTTTATGAGATAGGGTTTCCTTTTCTTTTTTCCATTTCATAAGTGAAAAAACTAGTTATTTGGAAAAAATGTGACTTGTTCAAAGTCATATAATTAGGTTCTCTGAGTTAATCTGACATGTGTAGAAATCTTTACTCAACATGTTTTCTCCATTTTAGAATCCTAGAATCTGGAGCTGAGAAAAAGTGAATTTGATACAAACAGCAAGTTCTTATCTTGAGAGCCAGACCAATAGATCATTTGTAGCTGTTGGTCCTTGGTGTTTGTAGGCAGGTTTCTACTTTATTGGGAAAGTATGTCCTTACAGATTAACCTGACATGGGTATGGGCAACCTGGGGGTGGCATATATATGTCAAGCAGGTTAAGAAAACTTGCTAAAGTGGTTCAGCCTGCTGTAATACCTGATGTACCTCTTTGAAAATTCTATTTTTTCTAAGATAAATTTGGCTAATTCTCAATAGATTACAGGATTCTGTGTATAACAGTTGGTAATTGAGTTTGATTACATGTTAACAGAGTGGCCTAAATAAATGTGAGTTTATTTTTCTCTTGTGAAATGAAAGGTGATCCAGCGTTGAAGGGAATCTCCAAAATGACATGGGAGACCCAGCTTTCTCTATCCTTCTACCCCAGTGGTGCTCAACCTTCCTAATGCCGCGACCCTTTAATACAGTTCCTCATGTTGTGGTGACCCCCAACCATAAAATTATTTTCGTTGCTACTTCAAAACTGTAATTTTGCTACTGTTATGAATCGTAATGTAAATATCTGATATACAGGATGTATTTTCATTGTTACAAATTGAACATAATTAAAGCATAGTGATTAATCACAAAAACAATATGTAATTATATATGTTTTCTGATGGACTTAGGCAACCCCTGTGAAAGGGTCATTCGACTCCCAAAGGGGTTGCAACCCACAGGTTGAGAACCGCTGTTCTACCCAGACATTCTTAGTGTATGTTTATGGTCAAAGAGGCTCCCGTCAGGAAAGGGCAAAATGTTACATGTTGCCTGAGACTCCTTTAAAGAGCTTTCCTGTGAACCTCGCCCTGTGAGTTCTGCTTAGATCTCAGTGGCCAGACTGTATCACATGACTGTCTTGTCTGTAGCAGGGTCAGGAAATACAGAATTTTGCCTAAATAGTTTATACCCAACAATATTGGACTTCTGGCAGGAAGAACAGGAGAATGAATATGAAGTCATTAACAGTCTTTGCTATAGTCCATCCTCCAATATCTCTCTTTTTCCCCAAATGAGAATACACTCACCTCGTCATCTAGTTTTAGTATACTCAGCTGAAAGTTCAGGACTTCTGGGGAATTTCAGATCTTTTAGCAGGTCTGGATATGGCACACTGCTATGTGGAGCCCCATAAACTAAAACAAAAATTAAATGCCCCCTCCTCCAATATTATACTGATAGAGAAATAATTATAGTAAGAATTATAGTAAAAATTCCCATTTGGAAAAGCAGTAATCAAACCTTACTGGACGGGAATAGCAGAGTCCCTGCCCTGGTGGAAGAGAAGTTTCCTTGATTTATCTAGCAGCCCCAGGTTCTGCTTTTAGAGGACTATTTTTTGCCCGTGCCCTCTGTTGTCTCTGTTCTCTACTGTGAGAGGTTTTTAGTTTGTTTGTTGTCCTTCTCAGTCATATTTGAGTTACACATCTGGGAGCATGCTAAAGATGTTTCTTAACAGGCTGTAAACAGCCTAAATATCCATCATTAGGGAAACTTGATAAATTATTATGGTATTCCACATATCAGACTACTAAGTGGCTGTTAAACAGTGAGGGAGATCCAGTGTATTAATAGGAATTGAACCTCACGATATATTAAATAAAAATAGCTAAGGTAGCCCTAGCCGGTTTGGCTCAGTGGATAGAACATCAGCCTGCGGACTGAAGAGTCCCGGTTCAGTTCCGGTCAAGGGCACATGCCTGGGTTGTGGGCTCGATCCCCAGTAGGGAGCATGCAGGAGGCAGCCAATCAATGACTCTCTCTCCTCATTGATATTTCTATCTCTCCCTCCCTCCCTTTCTGAAATCAATTTTTAAAAATATCTTTAAAAAGTAGTTTTCCATGAACTATTTTTTAAAAAATAGCTAAGGTAATGGGAGGACCATGTATATGATACACTCGCATGAGTGAGGAGAAGAAAAAAGGAAGAGAGATATTTGTTATATATGCATAGAATATATTTGGAAGTATACAGAAGAAATAAACTGGTTTCCTCTGGGGAGTGGACCACAAAGTCAGAAGTAGGAGAGACACTTTAACTTTTCATTTCATGCTCTTTATTCTAGGTAAGTCTTTTTTAGCATGTGTGCATATTCTTTTTTAACTTATATGATTCTTTTAAAAGTTTTTTAAATTGATTTTAGAGAGAGAGGAAGGGAGAGGAAGAGAAACATCAATGTGAGAACAAAACATCGAAAGGCTGCCTCCTGTATGACCCCCACCTGGGACTGAACCCACAACCTGGGCATGTGCCCTGACTGGGAACTGAACTGGCAACCTTTCGGTGCATGGGACAACACCCAACCAACTGAGCCATACCAGCCAGGGCGTTAACTTATATTTCTTGATAAAAAATGTATTTTCCTGAGAAGGGGAAAAAGAGAAATGACAGATGATTTATGTGTCTTTTATTTCATGAAGTCTTTACCTGTAACTGCCTTTAGAGTCCTTCAAGAAGGTGGAAACTGGACCTTTGGCTCTCCAAATACATACAGCAAGGCCTGTATTTCCAGTTCTTTATCCTTTTGAGCCAGAACATAGAGTTATACTTCTTTTTCCTCTACAGTGGAAATTTTGCTCAGCCGACAAAAGAAAGCTGAACTTCTAAAGAAGATGACTGATGTGGCTGTTCGAATGTCAGAAGAGCAGTTGGTTGAGCTCAGAGCTGATATCAAGGTAAAACTTCCTTCTTCTTTCTGCCTTTCTTCTTGCCCTCCGGGACTAAAGTAGCAAATCTCCATAATTCATGGACATATCTAATATATTGAACTCATGGTCTTTCCTTTAAAAACCTGGCCCTCCTCCAGGTTCCCTTTCTCTGTAGTGATACTGTCATCTATCCAGTTTTCTAAGCTGGAAACTTTGGGAAACTTCTCCTTTCCAGCATGAAATCTATCAGCAGACCCTGTCCATTTGAATTCCTACTGAATCTCAGATCTGACCTTTTCTCTTCATCTCCACCACCACTGTCATGATCAAGTGACTATTATCTCTTGCTTGAACTGCTGTAATAGCCTCATAACTGAATCTATTCTATTCTCCCTCCCCATCCCTCCAGATCTGTTCCTCACACTGCAGTAACCTGCTTCAAATTTTCCATTTCGTTTATTTGTTTTGAAACATTGATATGAGAGAGACACATCAATTGGTTGCCTCCTGAACATGCTCCAACTGGGGCCTGGGATCAAACCTGCAACCCAGATACATGCCCTTGACCAGGAATTGAACCCTGTGACCCTTCAGTGCTTGGGGCAAAGCTCTAACCATTGAGCCATGGACCAGGGCGCCATTGCTTTAGGATAAAGACTATAATCCTTAGCTCAGCCTGTAGGACTCTGTGCAGTTGGCTCTGCCAGCATCATCCTTTTACACCATGCCCCCTTGTTCTCATTTCCAGCCATATTAACTTTTCCTTTCTGCAGACACATCCTGCTCCTTCCTGCCGGAGGACTACTGCACATGCCGTTCATCTATCCAAAATACTCTTCCCTCCCTGCCACTCCCAGCACACAGTCACTTCTCATCCTTCCTGATTTTCTTCCTAGTTTGTGCCTTCATAGCAGTTATATTCCATGTACATTTGATTAATCTGTTATTCTCACTAGCTGGTGAACTTTACAATGGAAAAACTGCTGTCTCTCCAGTGCCTAGCATAGTACCTTGGCACATAATAGGTATTCAATAAATTTATGTATGTATGTATGTATGTATGTATGTATGTATTTTGTTCATCCCCACCTGAGGATATTTTTCCCATTGCTTTTTCAGAGAGAGTGGAAGAGAGAGGCAGGGAGGGAGGGAAAGAAGGAAAAAGAGAGAGAGAAACATCAATGTGAGAGAGACACATCGATTGGTTGCCTCCTGCATGCACCCCAACAGGGGGAGGGGCAGGGAGTGAACCCAAGACCCAGAATGTGTCCTTGACTGGAAATCAAACCTGCAACCCTTTGGTGTTCAGGCTGATGCTCTAACCACTGAGCACACTGCCCAGGGCTATTATTAAATATGTTTTATTATTGATTTTAGAGAGAAAGGAAGGGAGAGGGAGAGAGAGAGATAGAAACATTGATGAGAGAGAAACATCAATCAGCTGCCTCCTGCACAGCTCCCGCCGGGGATCAAGTCCACAACCTGTGCATGTGTCCTGACTGGGACTTGAGCCTGTGGCTTCCTTTTTTTTTTTAATATATTTTATTGATTTTTTACAGAGAGGAAGGGAGAGAGATAGAGAGTTAGAAACATCGATGAGAGAGAAACATCGATCAGCTGCCTCCTGCACATCTCCTACTGGGGATATGCCCGCAACCCAGGTACATGCCCTTGACCGGAATCGAACCTGGGACCTTTCAGTCCGCAGGCCGACGCTCTATCCACAGAGCCAAACCGGTTTCGGCAACCTGTGACTTCTTGATGCATGGATCAACATTCAACCACTGTGTCACACCATTTGGACAGTGTTCAGTAAATATTTAAATGGTTGGTCGATTCTGATTTTATAGAGAAAAATGAGCAATATGAGATGTTAATTATAATCTGTAAAGATTATTTGTGTTTAACACATATATTTTTTAAATTTTTAAATTTTATTTTTCAATTATAGTTGACATGCAATATTATTTTACTTTAGTTTTAGGTGTATAACATAGTGGCTGACAATCATATAATTTACAAGATGATCTCTCCCCCGCCCCGCCCCATTTCAAGTACCCACCTGGCATTATACATAGTATGACAATATTATTGACTATATTTCCTATGCTGTACTTTACGTTCCCATGGCTATTTGGGGACTGCCAATATGTACTCCTTAATCCCTTCACCCTTTTCATCCATAACCCCAACCCCTCTCACCTCTCCCCTCTGCACTCTGGCAACCATCAGTTTGTTCTCTGTATCTATGAATCTGTTTCTGTTTTTGGGTTTGTTTTTTTCATTTTATTCTTTAGATTCCACATGAAAGTGAAATCAGATGATACTTGTCTCTCTCTGTCTGACTTCTTTCACTTAGCATAATACCCTCTAGATCAGTGATGACAAACCTATGACACGCGTGTCAGAGGTGACACGCGAACTCATTTTTTTGGTTGATTTTTCTTTGTTAAATGGCATTTAAATATATAAAATAAATATCAAAAATATAAGTCTTCCATCAAAAAACTACTAGACTTAATACATGAATTTGGCAATGTAGCAGGATACAAAATTAACCCCAAGAAATCTAAGGCATTTCTATACACCAATAGTGAACTTACAGAAAGAGAGACTAAAAAAAAAATCCCATTTACCATCGCACCAAAAAAATTAAGCTACCTAGGAATAAACTTAACTAAAGAGGTAAAAGACCTCTACTCAGAAAACTACAGGACGTTGAAAAAAGAGATAGAGGAAGACATAAACAGATGGAAGAGCATACCGTGTTCATGGATTGGTAGAATCAACATCATTAAAATGTCCATACTACCCAAAGCAATCTATATATTCAACGCACTTCCCATTAAAATACCAATGGCATATTTCACAGATCTAGAACGAACTCTCCAAAAATTCATCTGGAATAAAAAAAGACCCCGAATAGCTGCAGCAATCCTGAGAAAGAACAAAGTAGGTGGGATCTCAATACCAGATATCAAGCTGTATTACAAAGCCACTGTTCTCAAAACTGCCTGGTACTGGCACAAGAACAGACATATAGATCAATGGAATAGAATAGAGAGCCCAGAAATTGGCCCGAACCAATATGCTCAATTAATATTTGACAAAGGAGGCAAGAACATACAGTGGAGTCAAAATAGTCTCTTCAATAAATGGTGTTGGAAAAATTGGACAGATACATGCAAGAAAATGAAATTAGACCACCAACTTACACCATACACAAAAATAAACTCAAAATGGATAAAGGACTTAAATGTACGATGGAAAACCATAAAAATACTAGAAGAATCCATAGGTAACAAAATTTCAGACATATGCCGAAGCAATTTCTTCACTGATACAGCTCCTAGGGCACTTGAAACTAAAGAGAGAATGAACAAATGGGACTACATCAAAATAAAAAGCTTCTGCACAGCAAAAGAAACCATCAACAAAGCAACAAGAAAACCCACTGTGTGGGAAAACATATTTGCCAATGTCATATCTGATAAGGGCCTAATCTCCAAAATTTATAGGGAACTCATACAACTTAACAAAAGGAAGATAAACAATCCAATCAAAAAATGGGCAAAGGACCTAAATAGACACCTTTCAAAAGAGGACATTCAGAAAGCCAAGAGACATATGAAAACATGCTCAAAGTCACTAATCATCCGAGAGATGCAAATCAAAACAACAATGAGGTACCATCTCACACCTGTCAGACTGGCTATCATCAACAAATCAACAAATGACAAGTGCTGGAGAGGATGTGGAGAAAAAGGAACACTCGTGCACTGCTGGTGGGAATGCAGACTGGTGCAGCCACTATGGAGACAGTATGGAGTTTCCTCAAAAAACTGAAAATGGAACTCCCATTTGACCCTGTGATCCAACTTCCGGAAATATATCCCAAGAAACCAGAAGCACCAATCAGAAAGGATATATGCACCATATGTTCATAGCAGCACAATTCACCATAGCTAAGATCTGGAAACAGCCTAAGTGCCCATCAGTAGATGAATGGATTAGAAAACTGTGGTACATCTACAGGATGGAATACTACGCTGCTGTAAAAAAGAAGGAACTCTTACCGTTTGCAATGGCATGGATGGAACTGGAGAGCATTATGCTAAGTGAAATAAGCCAGTCAATGAAGGAAAACTACCACATGATCTCACTCATTCATGGATAATAAAGACCATTATAAACTTATGAACAAAAATAGATACAGGGGCAGAGCTGCCTCTAACAGACTGTCAAACTACAGTGGGAAGGCCGAGGAGGGTGGGGGGCGGCTGGAGGGGGGGGTGGTTAAGAGATCAACCGAAGGACTTGTATGCATGCATATAAGCATAACCAATGGACATAAGACACTGCGGGGTAGGGGAGGCCAGGGGATTGTCAAGGACGGGGGAAAAAAGGAGACATATGTAATACCCCTTGTAAGACTTTAAGCAATAAAACAATTATGTTTACTATGGTTGATAATATCAAAAAATTTCTATATGTGACACGGCACCAAAGTTAAATTAGGGTTTTTCAAAATGCTGACACGCCAAGCTCAAAAGGTTCGCCATCACTGCTCTAGATCCATCCATTATGTTGCAAATGTCAAGATTTCCTTCTTTTTTATGGTTTAGTAAATTCCATTTTATATATGTACCACAGCTTTTTTTTTTTTAACCCTCACTGAAGAATATTTTTTCCATTGATTTTTAGAGAAAATAGAAGTGGGGGAGGTGGGGGAAAGAAAGAGAAACATTGACATGTGAGAGATACATCAGTTGGTTGCCTCCCACATGAGTCCAGACGGGGGTCGGGAATTGAACCTGCAACCCTTTGGTCTGAGGGCCAATGCTCTAACCACTGAGCAACCGGCCAGGGTTACCACAACTTTTTTATCCACTCCTCTTTTGCTGGGCATTTGGGTTGCTTCCATGTCTTAGCTATTGTAAATAACACTGCAGTGAACATAGGATTGCATAAATCTTTTTAAATTCGTGTTTGGGGTTTCTTTGAATATATACCCAGAAGTGGAATCACTACGTCATAAGGCAATTGCATTTTAACTTTTTGAGGAGCTTCCACAGTTTTGTTTTGCTTTTAATCCTCACCTGAGGATATTTTTCCATTGATTTTTAGGGAGAGTGGAGTGGGGGGGGGAGGGAGAGAGAGAGAGAGAGAGAGAGAGAGAGAGAGAGAGAGAGAGAGAGAGAGAGACATCGATGTGAGAGAGACGTATGGATTGGTTGCCTCCTGCACGCACCAATGGGAGCCAGGGATCGAGCCTGCAACCAAGGTACATGCCATGCCCTTGATGGGACTCAAATCCGTGACCCCTTTAGTCCAAGGGCTGACACTCTAACCACTGAAACAAACTGGGTAGGGCAGTATGGACATCTTAACGATGTTAATTCTTCCTACCCGTAAACACAGTATATGCTTCCATTTTTAAGGGGGGGGGAGGGCAAAGGTAGATTTACAGTTGTGTGTAGGAGAAACACAGAATTTATTCTTATATTATTATTTATTAATTTTTGTATTTTCCATATGAACAATTATAAACCTACTTTTGCCCACCCTGTATTTGTATCTTCTTCAATTTCTTTCTTTGGTGTCTTATAATTTTCCAAGTATAGGTCTTTTACCTCCTTGGTTAAATTTATTCCTAGGTATTTAATTTTTATTGATTTTATTATTATTTTTTTTCTTTTTTTTTATTTCTTTTTTTTTAAATTAAATCTTTATTGTTCAGATTATTACATTTGTTCCTCTTTTTTTCCCCCCATAACTCCCCTCCTCCCAGTTCCCGCCCCACCCTCCGCCCTCACTCCCCACCCACTGTCCTCATCCATAGGTGCACGATTTTTGTCCAGTCTCTTCCCGGATCTCCCACACCCCTTTCCCCCCCAAGAATAGTCAGTCCATTCCCTTTCTATGTCCCTGATTCTATTATGATCACCAGATTATTTATTCACTTGGTTCTTAGATTCACTTGTTGATAGATGCATATTTGTTGTTCATAATTTGTATCTTTTTCTTCTTCTTCCTGTTCTTAAAGGATACCTTTCAGCATTTCATATAATACTGGTTTGGTGGTGATGAACTCCTTTAGCTTTTCCTTATCTGTGAAGCTCTTTATCTGACCTTCCATTCTGAATGATAGCTTTGCTGGATAAAGTAATCTTGGTTGTAGGTTCTTGGTATTCATCACTTTGAATATTTCTTGCCACTCCCTTCTGGCCTGCAAAGTTTCTGTTGAGAAATCAGCTGACAGTCGTATGGGTATTCCCTTGTAGGTAACTGAGTTTCTTTCTCTTGCTGTTTTTAAGATTCTCTCTTTATCTTTTGCTCTTGGCATTTTAATTATGATGTGTCTTGGTGTGGTCCTCTTTGGATTCCTTTTGTTTGGGGTTCTCCGCGCTTCTTGGACCTGTAAGTCCATTTCTTTCACCAGGTGGGGGAAGTTTTCTGTCATTATTTCTTCAAATAGGTTTTCAATATCTTGCTCTCTCTCATCTTCTGGCACCCCTATAATTCTGATGTTGGTACGCTTGAAGCTGTCCCAGAGGCTCCTTACACTATCCTCGCATTTTTGGATTCTTTTTTCATTTTGCTTTTCCGGTTGGGTGTTTTTTGCTTCCTCGCATTTCAAATCTTTGACTTGATTCTTGCGCTCCTCTGGTCTGCTGTCGGGAGTCTGTATAATATTCGTTATTTCAGTCCGTGTATGCTTAATTTCTAGTTGGTTCCCCAATATAATATCGAGGGTCTCATTGGTTTTCTTGTAGATCTCATTAAGTTTATCGGCGGCTTCTAAACAGTTCTTGAGAGACCTTAAAAGTGTGGTTCTGAACTCTATATCTTCCATTGACAATTTTGTCCTGTTTCTTTGTCTCCGCATTTTGTTATGCTTCCTTGGTGCACCCCCTAGTGGTCTTTGTGCGCAGTCTTATAGTTAAATCTTGATTGTTGTAGCTAATTCCAGGGAGGGTTTGACCTCCAGGCCAAGTGGCTATGAGAATCAGCTGTGTCAGCAGTGAGAGAACTTCTGTCCTCTAGGGAGGTGCTAATCTAGCCTTTGCCTGAGGCTATCCGGCAAATGCCTCTGTGCAGGGCTTGGGCGGGGCGGGTCGCACAGGATCAACAGGGTGGGCCGGAGAGAGCAGTTATGGCAGCTCTCAGTCCTGTCCCCAGGGGCTCTGCCTCTCTGGGTCCCAGCACACGCTGCAAAGCTCAGAGAGAAAGCTGCACTCGCTCTGACTGAAGCCAGACAGTCCCGCTTCTCCCGTTTGAGTCTGGGTCCCTAAAGACTCGCCCGGATCTGGAGCTCAGAGTCTACGACTCCCTCCCGATTGAAAACGCCAACCGCGCCCTCCGCCGCCAGCGCGCTCCGCGCACTCCGCACCTCAGAATTTGACTTCAGCACTGTGCCTCCTCTGAGTGTCCGTATGCGTTTCTCTTTCCTCCTAGTTGTAGGACTTCCACTCAGCCAGCGTTCCTGTGGTTCTGGGTGATATCCCTTCCGTTTTTTGGTTTCACTTTTGAAGTAGTTGTTCAAAGCAGCAAACTCCGGCGTTAACCTATGCCGCCATCTTGGTTCTCGGTCTGATTTTATTATTTTTTAATATAGTTTTTTTTTATTTCAGAGAATAAGGGAGGAGGCTAGAGAGATAGAAACATCAATGATGAGAGAGAATCACTGATTGGCTGCTTCCTGCACACCCCACACGGGATCCAGCCCGCAACCTGGGCATATGCCCTGACCAGGGAATCGAACCTATTTCATAGGTCAACACTCAACCACTGAGCCACTCTGGCTGGGCATTTTTATTTTTTTGATGCAATTGTAAATGGGATTGTTTTCTTAGTTTCCCTTTTTATTAGTTCTTTATTGGTGTATTAAAATGCAACTGATTTCTGAATATTTTGTTTCCTTTTTGTTTCCTACTACTTTACTGATTTCATTTATCAGTTCTAGTAGTTTTTTGGTGGTATCTTTAGGGTTCTTAACACGTGTACTTTTTAAATTCTTAGATAAAGAACAGTGTTTCTGCCCTGGCCAGTGTTTCTAAGTGGTTAGAGCAGTGGTTCTCAACCTTGGCTGCACATTAGAATCACCTGGGAATTTTTTTAAAATCCTGATTTCTGGGCCCATCCTCCGGAAATTCTGTTTCTTTGTTACTAATGTTGTGGCCCCACCCCATAACAAAGAAACAGAATTTCCAGAGGATGAGGCCCAGAAATCAGGATTTTAAAAAGATTCCCACACCCTAACCGGTTTGGCTCAGTGGATAGAGCGTCGGCCTTTGGACTGAAGGGTCCCAGGTTCGATTCCAGTCAAGGGCATGTACCTTGGATGCGGGCATATCCCCAGTAGGGGGTGTGCAGGAGGCAGCTGATCGATGTTTCTCTCTCATCGATGTTTCTAACTATCCCTCTCCTTTCTTCTCTGTAAAAAATCAATAAAATATATATTTAAAAAAAAATAAAAAAGTAAAAAAATAAAAAGATTCCCAGGTGATTCTAATGTGCAGCCAAGGTTGAGAACCACTGGGTTAGAGTGTCGGCCCACGCACTGAAGAGTCATGGGCTTGATTCCGGTCAAGGGCACATACCTGGATTGCAGGTTGAATCCCCAGCCCCAGTTGGGGCACGTGCAGGAAGAAACCAATGGATATGTCTCTCTCACATCAATGTTTCTCTCTCTCCCCCACCCCACCCCCTCTTAAAAAAAAATCAATGGAAAAAAATATCCTTGGTTTAAGATTAACAAAAAAAGAAAGAAAAAGAGAGCAGTGTGTCTGAAACTAAGCATGGGAACCTTAGAGAGGTCAGGGTATTCATTGATAGTTGTAGACACTGGGGTTCTAAAAAATTGTTTATAAACTATGAGCTATATAGACAAGGGGAGAAGTGGCTCTAATCCTGAGCCCTTAACTTCTGTTCTTTCTGAATACATGAGGTTTATTGCTATATTTAAGTGGAATACTTGCTGCAGAGGCTATATAACAGCCTTTGTAAAATAAAAGCATAGATGGAAGATCACCTAAGCCCTTGCAGGTATCTTTGTCATCACTCTGATTCAGTATTTTACACAAACCCTAGGTTATGTTATTACTTTCACTTCTTCCACTTAGACTCTATTGGGGTGAAATAGCAAAACAATGCAAATTTTTAATTACCATTTTCTGATTAACTAAAACTATGTTACTAAATTTTATAGAAAGTAGTCTTCATAGTGATGCCAATCTGTCTCATTCAACTATCTGGGAGAAGCCGGAAACCCCTTTGGAATTAAGATGAGAATTCTGGCTCTTACAGGCTTCATCTGTTCTTCTTCCCGCGTGGTTGAAAAGCTGCTAGAAATATTTCTGCAGGCTGACTAAGGATCTGTTTCTCTCCACATTTGAGTGTACTGAAGTGGGTGCTATGCAATTTAAATGTCTGATTTCCAGATCATTTTATTTCCGTCATTCCTGTTATGTCTTTGGCTCAACAGACTCTAGAATTTGTTTCAGACTTAATCTCAGACTGATATTACATGTTGAAGGCTTTGTCACAGAGCTTTGTGTGCTTTCCTGAGCCACAATATACTCTGAAGCTTTAGGGCTTCAAAGGCCAGCGGTAATTTTTATTTCTCCTTTCCCTTTCACTGCTAGACGCATCTCAAGGATTCTGATCCATTCAGTTCTACCCCTTGAACATCCAAAGTGGAATTAGACCACTGCCAAGACTGCTCTAAGGAGTTCAATTCTTCTGAATTTTATCTAGAAGAATTATAACTTTTCTTTTTCATCTCCTTTTCATCTTAAAGTGATTCCAGGCTACGTTAGAAAGGCTATTGTTTATTGAAATAGACCCTCAGAAACACTTTATTCCTAACATGTATTTAGTCCCTCTCTTTCTGTAGTATGGTTAGTTTTTGACCCAAGGGGTTGACTACTTCTCAACTCAGTCAGCTTAAAAGGGTTAAATTATATGCAGCACAAATTTCTCATTTGTGAAGTTGACTTTTTCATATGAATGATTTTCCATCTCAAGAAATTGTTTCTATTTCAAGGACTAACAAATTCTACTTTACAAAGAGTTAAAGTGGGTTTCCTAAGGAAGTTTTTACTAAAGAGCCAGACCATCTATTTAAATGGAATCATTGTTGTAACTTAAGAGTGTTTTTTTGCTGCTGCCTCTGTTTATAAACTGTGAGCTATATAAAATGTATAAAATGGAACAACGTGGAGAGTAGCCAATAGCGGAAAGTGGCCCTCTATAAAGACTTTCTCCTTTCTCTGCAGTTTCTTGTGATTATACTTAGTGGGCTTTGACCATCATGTAGTATTTCATAAAGCTCCTAAATAGACTTCTCTTTGGGCTCTGAAGAAAATGACTGAATTTTGTCAGTCACCCAGCATTGGTAATATTGTGGCCATTGAGCAAACTTTGAAGCAATAAAAATAATTCAGTTGAAAATAATTCTGTTTCATTCATACATAGCAAGCTGTAGATCCCATGTGTACTGCATGTCTCACCTGGAGGCTTTTCTTTGCCCTTTTTCCAGCACTTTGTTAGTGAACGTAAATATGACGAGGATCTGGGAAGAGTAGCCCGGTTCACCTGTGACGTGGAGACCCTAAAGAAGAACATTGATTCATTTGGACAAGGTGAGATAGCAAGAGATTCCGGGCACTGGAGATGGTGATGAGAAGACCACACTACTAATTAGAGACTGAAGTGCTGGCTGGCTTCTCTTCTGATTCTTCTTTCGTGCCTCTTGTGTTTTGTTTGTTTTTATGAAAAGTAGCTCTGAGATCTTTAAGAAGTCAGTGGATGCAGATGCTTGGAGCACTGAGGATGGGCTCCCTAAATTTGCAATAACATTTTTTTCATCCATTCTCTGTTGAGTTGAGAGTGTATGATATGAAGTATAAAGAGCATGGAGCTCTGGAGTCAGACCAAGTTTGCCTCTACTCATTTTATTCCTCTGGAACCTCATTTTATTCCTCTCCAAAATGGAGATAGTAATGCCTACCTTGCCTGGCATACAATAGGTGATAAAACAATAGCTTCATAGAGGGTGGTGCCTCTAAGGTGAGAGTTTGTGGGCCACCAATCCTGAGCTCAGCTCCTTGGTTCTTTCCATCTCGGTATGAAAGTGAAATGTTGGCTCTAGGGCAGTGATTGTGAACTCAGCACTAGTCCAGGCTTAACACCAAGAAAAAAATCTAGTGGGGAGCATTAAACCATTGAATTCTGACAAAATTCGAATTGAAAATGTTAATATTTTTCAGCTAAATTGGTATTTTAAGTTTGGGATTGTTTTTGCGAAAGAATCCTAGGAAGATACATGTTTGTTGTAAAGACTAGTTCTGTTCATATTAACTAATCTTGATTAGTTATACTGTGCATCATTCAAATTTTTTTAAAAAGATTAACTCTTTACCTTTGTCTTTCTTTGTAGAGTGTTCCTTTGTCTGTACTTTAGAGTGTTCCTCACATAGTAACTGTATGTATGGCTTATATTGTTATTCCTAGGTTTAGGTAGTAGGAAGAGCCAGGACCTTAGGTAGTAGGAAGTCAGGAAGGCACTAGTTGGTGGGGGGATAGGTCACTCTGGTCTTGAACTATTGGCATATTTCTAAGAGCAGTGGGGATTTGGAGGAAGATGGCAGAAGGGAGATTTTCCTTTTTGTTACCCGTTTTATGTATAAGCATTCTTTATCTTAAATTGCTCTTGTGAAATGGTGAAAACCTTACCCTTCATCCTCTTTCATCATATGACTGCGTATTTCATATATTTGTTTCAGTGTCCCATCCAAAGAACAGCTATTCAACCCGATCGCGATGTAGCTCAGTTACATCTGTGTCCCTGAGTAGCCTGTGTGATGCCCCTGCTGCTGCTGTTGCTGCTGCTGCTTCCACCTGTGCCTCTGGTCCCAGCCTTACAAGTACTAACAAGAAAAACTCGGCACCAGGAGAGACTCCTGCAGGCAGAGCAGACTCCAGTGGCCGGTCCTATCAGCCTCATCGTCAGGTAACCTGGCTTCCACACTGAGCTAGTCAGGAAGAAAGCTACCAGATTTTCAGGTTTTTTTAAAAAATATTTTATTGATTTTTTTACAGAGAGGAAGGGAGAGGGATAGAGAGCTAGAAACATCGATGAGAGAGAAATATCTATCAGCTGCCTCCTGCACACCCCCTACTGGGGATGTGCCCGCAACCAAGGTACATGCCCTTGACTGGAATCGAACCCGGGACCCTTCAGTCCGCAGGTCAACGCTCTATCCACTGAGCCAAACCGGTTAGGGCACAGTTTATTTTTTTATTTTTTATTTTATTTTTTTAAATATATAGATTGTCACCGTTTAAGTGCTGACAGTTCAGTACATTACCTTCCTCTCTTTATTCCCATTCCACACCTATTTTGAATCTCTCCAGCCTGTTAGTTCCAGAGAAAGCATTTGGTATGTATGTTCCAAACCACCAGCCAGTTTAGATTTCCTGTTGCCAAGACTGCTGACTTTCTGATGTTGGCAGTGATTCTAGCTGTCGTAGGTAGTAACGCCTGGTAATTAGTCACAGTGGGAGTCGTGCACCCATCTCAAGGTAGATAAATACCACAGTGGCAGGTTCACCAGAATGAAGCAGCAACTCCTTAGAAGTACAATGTAGAATATACCGGAGAGAGTGTGAACTTGGTTCCATACGGAGTGAACACTAGAAAGTTGAAGCATAATCCATAGTTTCTTTTCCTTGGTTTGAAAAAGATACACAAGAGCAATTGAAAGCAGTGCTGTCGGTAATTCTTCAGAATTGAAATTAGAAGACAAAAAGAAAATCCCATGCCATAAACTTTCTGGGTTGTAATGTAAAAATGTACTGCATGTCATAGCAGTGTGATTGAATCTATGGTTTATATAGCAAAGCAGATCATAATGATGTTTATTTTATTATAACAAATGTTCATTATCTTTACAAATTATTTATTATCTGCAAAGCTCAGACATGTAATAAGATACTTGCCCAATTGAGGGCTTGTAACACCCCAAGGAATGTTTTTCTTTCTTTAGCGTGTGCCCAGCTAAAGAAAAGTGAACTCCTCTTCAGTGGAGAAGAGCCTAGGGGTGAAAAGCAGGGGAAAATAGTGAAAGAATGATCATTTCTGATGCAGTGGCTAGGTTGAATTAGGCAGAATTCTGTGAATCTTGAGAGATCACTGAGTCCCGAGTATGGACTACCACAATTATGCTGTCAGAATACTCCTATAAACTAAACTGGAACAAATGGAGTACCACAGTGCCAGAGTATTTTGGACATCATATTCTTTCGTCCTTAGGTGTTGCCGGGGAACCGACGAGGAGGACAAGGCTACAGGCCGCAAGGCCAAAAGCTCAGTGACCCCACGAACCAAGAACAACATGACAGTATGGGTCGTTACAGAAATAGCTCATGGTATTCATCTGGTTCCAGGTATCAGAGTTCACAACCCCAGGCACCAGGAAATGCTAGTGAACGGGGCCAGGCGCTCTCTGCAGGGAACAATGGAACTGGAGCCAGCATGGAACCCAGCCCACCTAAGCCCTCATTCAAAAGGGGCCCACTCCCCCAGCGCAAACCCAGGACCTCTCATCCTGCAGCTGTGAACTCTTGAGGGAAATTCCAATTGGCCTTTCTCCTTTATCCCACATAATTCAACTTGGTAACTGGACTTTAGGAAACTTATAGTTAGATTTAATAACAGAAAGACGTTTTCGCATATCAGTTTTTATACCATTCTAAATATTTCTTTCCTCATTTCCTCATTATTCTTGGAAGGCAATCTTTTTTTTCCCCTTGACCTTTCCCCGTGATTTGGATTCATTCTGATTGGTCATTTCTACCAGGAATCATGGGCAATGATGGCCAAGTTTCCCAAGAGTAAGCAGTGTTCTTCCCAGGGCACCAGGCCTTTCAGTTGCCCGCAGAGGCCGTCCTCAGCAGCCCCCACGGTCAGGCTCTCAGGAGTGGATGGGCCGGCGCTAGTCCTACTGCCTTTCCAGTCTAAGAGGAGCCACACATGCCTGTCAGGTTCCCTCTAAACAACAGTTTCACCAGGAGAGGCACTGAGGGGATTGTGTACTGCACTGAATTAGAGAAGTGGAAAATTTAATTGGTGAAAAGGAAAAAAAGACTAGGAAATATTTAAGAATCTGCCTCTCACAAAGTGCCTGAGATTGACACTCAGATCAGGGTTTCAGTCTCCCACTTGGCATGATAGCTTAACCTGCAGTTTCTTCAAAATATCCAAAGCTTTGTTTCCTTAATTTCCTTAGACTGCAAACGTGTCTAGGGAAGTCCATGGGAAAATAGCATTTATTTAAAGTTAAAAGAGGGGGGAAAGTATTTCTTTGCTTTAATGTTTGAAGATTTTTGTTGTTATTATTCTCATTCTAAATCGTATTCTTATCCTAAATCAAATTTATAGCTATGTAATTAGTGTTAATCTAAGTGTTACTCATCAAAAAATTGCCACAGTCAATCTTTAGAGTTGAGTAAATAAAAACAACTGCATAAATGTTCCCACATTTGTTTCCCAGTGGCAAGTGACTTCATTTCATTATCTATTTTTCTTTGGGCCTCATGTGGTAGAAGTCTCTGAGACAGCTTGTTCGGGGCTTAAATGAGGGTGTCTGATGCCTAAGTCATCTGTCCGCTGCTTAGCTTCAGAACCAAATTAAAATGTGAAGAGCCAGAATGAGCAAATGCAGCTGTTCCTGTGGGAAAGATTCATAGGATAGGGAATGACTTTCCAAAGGAGAGCTTACCAGTTTAGAAAAACCACAGCTGCCAACGGCTCTCCCAGGCAACCAAAGGTTATATCAGCACCCTCCTCCCTGCCTGTCCCTTGACAGGAGTAGTGAATGTAACCGTATAATTGAGCTCCCGCACGTAGCAGGTGGCATCGGTGCCAGATCCTTGCACCCTATCCCCACTCCAGCATCTATGATTTAATAACAGCAGAGCGATTTATTTCTCCGGTATTTGTTCTCCCAAGTCTGAATCCCAGACTGAGTGGCAGTGGTGCAGAACTCAGCTGCCTCAGGGCTTCCCCTGGCTCTTTGGCTGAAGCTGAGCTGCCTGGTTCAGGTTGGTTGAACAGATTTAGAGAGGACGAGAGATTGTGTGTGTCTTTCAGTAATGAAAACAGTAGTCAAGGAGTACTGGGAAGCCATTTTCTAAAAGGCTCATCACCTCATTTTGGGGAATTTGTCCAATAACACCATCAGCCTGCTGGGTGTCAGGAAAAAAACCCCCTGCTTTTCTGATTAATTGCTTACCTTACTTTATAGGAAATTCAGAGATTGAAACAACCTTGAAGGATTCTGAGGTCTATCTCTGTATCCAAGCAAAACTGTACTTAACCACCCAGACAGATGGGAAGCCACTGTTTATGAAAACAGTCTTTAAGTCGAAATTAAAATCTTATAGAAAAGTATTTGAATATATTTTTCTGTGACCATAAAAAGTTTGAAAATTATCAAGATTTTTCTACATTTTGTTTTTAATTACAAAGTAGTATTTAAAATATCAAATAATGCCCTAACCGGTTTGGCTCAGTGGATAGAGCCCCGGCCTGTGGACTCAAGGGTCCCAGGTTCGATTCTGGCCAAGGGCATGTACCTTGGTAGCGGGCACATCCCCAGTGGGGAGTGTGCAGGAGGCAGCTGATCGGTGTTTCTCTCTCATCGATGTTTCTAACTCTCTATCCCTCTCCCTTCCACTCTGTAAAAAATCAATAAAATATATATTTTTTTAAAAAAATCAAATACTACAGAAATGTAAAAGGAGAAAATTAAAGTTTCTATTCCTCATGCTTAGTAATGACTTAGTTTGGTGTAGCCCAGATGTTGTGGCTCAGTGGTCGAGCATTGACCCATGAATCAGGAGGTCACAGTTCAATTCCCAGTCAGGGCACATGCCTGGGTTGCGGGCTCAATCCCCAATGTGGGGCATGCAAGAGGCAGCCTATCAATGATTCTCATCATTGATGTTTCTATCTCTCCCTCTCCCTTCCTCTCTGAAATAAATAAAAAAACATATTTTTTAAAAATAATAATTTGGTCTATACCCTTATAGATTTTTCAAGGCATATATGTATATATATACATGAATATATAGATTTTTTGTTTGTATGTGTTTTATGATTTTTTTTAATCATGTCTAAACCATAGTTCATTTAGGATCTTCTGTTGTAGATATTCTGTTCCTAAATTTGCCAATTTGACTTTCTTTGATGAAGATAAGTTAGGTTTATCTTAAGTTTGAATTGTGCAGCCATTCCTTGCTCTCCATATAGATCTGGCCTTCCTAAGAGAAGAGAAGCTCTGAACCCTGGGCAGCTCCCATTGGCTGGTCAAAGAGATCCTACCTAATCATCATTGTTCCTTCCTTTTCCATTGCCTCTTAGAGGTCAATGTCTTGCTTTTCCCCAACTTAGAGATAGGACTTGAAACTTCAGATTGCTTATCTCTGACAGTTATATGCCCCTGGAGAGAGAACATTTCAGTTAGCATGGCTTCATTATGAACATCAGGTGTTGCCTAGGCCCCTTATTTATCACAGTTCTTAAAATTCCCTCTCTCCCTGCCACTCTTCTCTTAAAAAAAAAAAAAAAAAAAGATCAATGGAAAAAATATCCTCAGGTGAGGATTAACAATAAAAGGATGGTACAAAAGGATGGATGCATGATGGAAGATAAAAAATCTTCCCCTATCTTGTCCCATTGGTAAGTTTCATATATATCTTGCCACAAATTTTCTAAATTTCAAACATGCAAATATATATATTTTTTTCTTTTATATAAATAGGAATCAAACTATTCATACTTCTATAACCTTGCTTTTTTCAATTCTCACTTTTTATAATAGATTTTTTGTTTTATGAAAAATCAATATATATATAAATGCTAAAAAAATTAATAATAAATTTAAACAGTTCAAAAGTACATATGATGAAAAATATGCCTCCATCCCACTCTGGACTTTTTGCCCCCTCCCCTGAGGCCACCACTCTTAAGTACCTTGTGTTCCCTTCAGAGATTTTCTGTACTAGCTCATGTATATCGTAAGAATGTATACCACTCTTTAAAAATTAAATTTATTGGGGTGACATTGGTCAACATGAATACATAGGTTTCAGGTGTGGGTTTCTATGTTACAAGATTTGTATATTACACCATACGCTTACTACTCTAAGTCAAATCCCCCTGTCACCATATATTAGGACCCCTTTCTCCTCCCACCCCCTTCCCTCAGGCAACCACCACACTGCTGTTTGTGTTCACAAGTTTCAGTTTTATATCCCACATATGAGTGAAATCATATAGTTCTTAGCTTTTTCTGACTGACTTATTTCACTTAGCATAATGTTCTCAAGATCCATCCATGTTGTTGCAAATGGAGCTATTTCATCCTTTCATATGGTTAATTAGTATTCCATTGTGTACATGTACCACATCTTCTTCATCCAGTCCTTTATTGCAGGGCACTTTGGTTGTTTCCATGTCTTGGTCACCATGAATAATGCTGTAATGAACATAGGGATGCATATAGCTGGTGATTTCAAGTTTTTTGGGTATATACCCAGGAGAGGGATTGCTGGGTCGTATGGTAGCTCTATTCTCAAATTTTTGAGGACTCGCCACACTGCTTTCCATACTGGTTATACCAATCTACATTCCCACCAGCAATCGATGAGGGTTCCCCTCTTTCCACAACCTCTCTAACACTTGTTATTGCTTGTCTTATTGACAATGGCTACTCTAACAGGTATAAGAGTTTTTTGTTGTTGTTTTTAAAATATATTTTATTGATTTTTTACAGAGAGGGAGGGAGAGGGAGAGCGAGTCAGAAACATCGATGAGAGAGAAACATCCATCAGCTGCCTTCTGCACACCTCCCACTGGGGATGTGCCCACAACCAAGGTACATGCCCTTGACTGGAATCGAACCCTGGAACCTTCAGTCCACAGGCCGATGCTCTATCCACTGAGCCAAACCGGTCAGGGCTATAAGGGGGTTTTTGATTATAGTTTTGATTTGCATTTCCCTAATTACCAGTGAGGTTGAACATCTTTTCATATATCTGTTGGCTGTATCTTCTTGAGAGAGGAGTATTTTCAGGTCCTCTGCCCACTTTTTGATTGGGTTGTTTGTCTGGTATTGATTTTTATGAGTTCTTTTTTTTTAAAAAAAATGTATTTTTATTGATTTCAGAGAGGAAGGGAGCGAGAAATAGAAACATCAATGATGAGAAAGAATCATTGATCAGCCACCTCTACTAGGGATTGAGCCCGCTATCCCAGGCATGTGCCCTTGACCGGAATCGAACCTAGGACCCTTCAGTCCACAGGTGGACGCTCTATCCACTGAGCCAAACCAGCTAGGGCTATGAGTTCTTTATATTTTTTTTTAATTAAACCTTTGTCAGAGCTACCGTTTGCAAATATCTCCCATTCTGGTTGGCTGCTTCTTTATTTTGTTGTGCAGAAGCTTTTTAGTTTGATACAGTCCCATTCATTTATTTTTGCCTTTACTTCCCTTGCCTTTGGGGTCAAGTTCATAAAATGTTCTCTATGACCAAGGTCCATAAGTTTGGTACCTATAGTTTCTTCTATGTAACTTGTTTCAGGTCTTATATTTAGGTCTTTGATACATTTTGAATTAATTTTTGTACATGGGACAAACTGTAATCCACTTTCATTCATTTGCATATGGCTTTCCAGTTTTCCCAGCGCCATTTATTGAAGAGAGTATTTTGACTCCATTGTGTGTTTCTGGCTCCTTTGTTGAAAATTATCTGTCCATATACATGTGGTTTTATAGCTGGGCTCTCTATTCTGTTCCATTCTGTGTGTCTGCAAATGCCATGCTGTTTTGATTATCGTAGCTCAATAGTATAATTTGAAGTCGGGTAGTGTGATACCTCCAGCTTCATTCTTTTTTCTCAGGATTGCTTTGGCTATTCAGGGTCTTTTGTAGTTCCATACAAATCTGATGATTTTTCATTGTATTTTTTTAAAAAATGACATTGGGGGTTGCATTAAATCTGTATATTGCTTTGGGTAATAGAATGTACTATACCACTTAGACCTCTTTTTATGTCAGTATTCACAAACATACCTTGTTCTTCCTATGGCTGGATAATATCTCATTGTATAAATTTATCATAATTAGTTTATCCCGTCCCTACTAATGGTTTTCAGGTTTTTGCTATTATAAGTATTGATGAAATGAGCATCTCATAATATGTATATCATTCCTCATTTGTAAATGTGTATCTTCAGGACAAATTCCTATAAGTGGAATTGCTGGACCTCATTGGTAAAGTATTCTTAAAGATGCATGGATATACACTCTCGCCAACAGTGTTTGGGAGTGCTTAGTACAGGTGCTGAGCTGGAAGCTGAGGAAAGACAAAGATAACCAAAACACATCCCTTCAAGGGGCTGATAAGCCAGTTGGGGCAACTGAGACATACGGATAAAATAATACAAGGTAATAGTGTTGCATGAATGAGCCATGCTGTCTTCTGAGTGAACTGGGGGAAGCACCACTTTAAGGGCTGGGTCCTACACTTAAACTGGAACTATTCAAGGGGTGATCAGGCGTTTGTTCGGTGGTTTATAGGTAAGGTGGCCTTATTTCAGAATCCCAAACCAGGGTACAGACTTACGAGTATGAATGTATGTATGGAGGGGAAACAGGATAACTACATTAGGTTGGGAGTGACCTGGAACAGTCAGGATGCATGGTCATCAGTCTGTGAACTAAGCTGTACTGTTGGAGGTCAGTAGAAGAATGACTTGTTGCCCCTGGGAGTTCTGCCATTTGACTTAACAACATGAGGCTTTGTCTTGCCTGATTTATTGGGTTCATCCTACCTTCTTGCCCCACCTGGTGAGGGTTATATCCATACAGCAGCACACTGCATGGAAGAAACAGGTTCCAAAATGATAGCTGTGTGTAGGTCACCAGCTGATACAAGGAGCTATTTTGTCACTATTTTAACCAGTTCAGAGTACCAGACCATAATGCTGGTCTGGTAAAATCAGTCAACTTGACTAAAGCACATTTTTTCCCTTCAAACATTGAGGCACCTACTATGCACTAGGCCGGTGTTCTCAGCCTTCTGGCCCTTTAAATACAGTTCCTCATGTTGTGACCCAACCATAAAATTATTTTCGTTGCTACTTCATAACTGTAATGTTGCTACTATTATGAATCGTAATGTAAATATCTGATATGCAGGATGGTCTTAGGCGACCCCTGTGAAAGGGTCATTCGACCGCCAAAGGGGTCGCGACCCACAGGTTGAGAACCGCTGCACTAGGCACTATGCTGAGTTCTGAGGCTTAGATGAATGGTTCTAGCTCTTGCCTCAACCACTTTGCAGGTGAAGGGAATAGAGCTTTTAGCTCTTCCTTAAACTCTTAGAAGCTGTGCCTGGTGGCTAGACAGTGTGGTAGAATGGGAAGACCCTGGACTTTTGAGACACACACTTGGATTTTAATTCTGACTTCACAGCTTGGTAGCCATGTGAGTAGCAAACCTTGGGAAAATCATATCTTTGGACCTCTCCATGGACTATAAAGTGGAGACAATGGCAACTACTTCATTATTATGCCAGGTGTTGCAGAACAATACCCTGGTGTCTGAGTTAACCCGGGACCAATTGGAAGCTCACTCACCGGAACTTTTGCTTGTTGTGTTTCCTGCCCAGTTAAAAAGTGAGGAAAGACTTCCCCTGTCTCCAGCCATACAGACCTTACTAACAACAACAACAAAGTCATCCTATATTCCTTTTGTAGCTTTTCTCCTCTGAGTGCATATCTCCCCAGCATGGTGCCCCTCTTATCTGTCTGTCATACTTGTCAGGAAAGTGCACCCTCACCCCCAATTTCTGAGCTCTCTGGATGGGGCAGGCCAGATGCTCAAGGCACTACCTGGGTAAACGCAGTCACCAGCACAGCAGCATACAGGAGTGAAGGGGAGCAGGGCAGGCTTGCCCAGGAGAGAGACAGGGAATGTTATTTCATACCGGTGCGGAGGGGATTTTATTACCTGCATTGCTACTCCTTGGAAACACTATCTGAAGAAGGTTTTTCTGGGTGAGGAAACTCACCCACCATCACCACAACCAGCACAACTGTTCTGCAGTCCGCCCGCCCCTTCACTGCTGTCAAAACAGCAGGAATGAACACCACCCACTCTGATTCCTCAGGGAAAAGTCAGGTCTCCTTTTTATGTCTCTCTTCAGCTTAACCCAGTTAGGCTTTCTCTGTAACTTGATTTCAAACAAACCCATTTTCTGGTGCTGCTAGGACATAGAGATTGAGATTTCTCAGCCTCACTCCCTTGCTGGCTCCAGGCAAGGTTGTGGTAGCCTGCCCTCCGGCAGGCAGGGCATGAAGTCCAGGTTGCTGTTTACAGTGGGCACTCACTACAGGTCACTAACTGACCACTCATCAAAATGACCATACTGTTGCCTTTTAATGGGCTGTTTACCAAAGGACCGGACCAAGCACCCCCGCAGTGTGGCACGGTAGCATACTGCTATCAACCCAGTCAAACCTTGGTTCAGACCCGGTTCCACCACTACTAGCCGTGAGACAAAACAGTTTCTTTACCTGTTAATAAAACCATGGACCTTCCGGGATTTCCTTGTTTGAAAGTTTATTGTTATTTTCTCACAGTAGCTAGGATCACCCACTAAAAGGAAAGAAAAATGGCTTTGTAAAGTATATGATTATCTAACCACTATGCTGCACACCTGAAACTAATACAAAATACTATTGAATGTAAACTGTAATTGTAAAATAAAGTTTAAACAATAATAAATAATGCTATAATAAACATCATTTAACATAAAAAAAGGAATGGCCTAAAATGAGACAGCCAAGAGGTGGCCAAGTACTGAAGGCCTCAAAGTATTCCAAAATGTTGTGTTTATTTTGGTGGGGAAGGGGAACCTTCAGTGAGGCCTTATTCTGAGCTCATTTCAGTGGTCCTAGCACCTAAGGCCAGAGCAAGCGTTCAGGGGAACATTTAACAACAACTGCTACCACTTCCTAAACTCAACAATCCTCTGAGAAAAGACCATTACAAATGAAGGGACTGATGCTGTGAGACGAACACCCATCCTGCCCAAGGTCACAGCTGTTTGATCAGTGACAGAATTAGAGCCCAGACTACTATGACCTGAAAGCCTGAGATGTTCCCACCACACAACACAGCCTGAGAAGCAGGGCATGGCCACGCTGGCCAAGAGACAGACTGCGGGAGCTCCAGAAAGGAGGGTAGGAAGAATGGAGGAGGGAGGGGCCCTGGGCTCTATTCCTCGACAGCCACCTGTTCTCACCCACACTGCACACAGACTAGCTCCTACTGTGCCTGGGGGAGGGGGACTTTTTCCATCTTTTGTGTCTTGAATTCCCGCCGCCCCTTGCTTTGCTCTTCCCTTCTCTCCTTGTTCCTTTTGTAGATAATACTCCCACAGACTTCCCACCGCAGCTCCAAAACGCAGCCTCCTGAGTTTCTTGTTGACAGTGGCTTTGAGCTATCTCTGAACAGGGCTCTCCCTCAACCTTCCTCTCCCTGTGACACCCCCCACGGCTGAATGACGAGTTGCGGGGGGGGGGGGGAGAAGAAATGAGATTACAGTGAGGAAGCCGGTGCTCTCCAACTTCACAGCGCTCTGTTCAACTCCCTAATCCCCATTTACTGTCTCCTTAATGGGGGTCCCTGCCCCTTGTGTGTGTTTGGGGGTTGGGGGAGGTGGAAAGAAAAGGCAGGAGGATCTTACTTAGGGACTTAGGTAACAAGGTACAGATAGAGAAAGAGACTTGCTGAAAGTAACCAAGTTGGTAAAAACTATATACCTCTACCTCTGTTTCCTCATTTGTGAAATGGAAGTGTAACTAGCACTACCATGCCTATTTCACCAGGGTTCCTATAAAATTGAAAATCAGATAAACATTTACATGGTGTAAATGTCACACATTGTTCTAGGTCCTTTACTCATTCCTAACAATCCTCTGAAGTGTTCTTATCATCCCCATTTGACACATAAGAAAACCGAGTCACAGAAGGAAAATCACACAGTAAGTGGCAGAGCTATTTTCAGACCTAGTTTGGTTCCCAAGTTGGTGGGTGCTCTCAACCACTGCCTCATCCCGTCTTCAAGGTGAGCTGACCCTAACCTGCACCCTCTCCTTAGCAGAATGCCTGAATGTCACCCGGAGGAGCGCAGAAGAGCGGCTAAGGGAGGGTTACTTTGCAGCCCAGGACCCTGGTGGGAGTGGGACAGCCAGGACCCTCGTGAGGGTGGGAGTGGGGGTGGGGAGCATGAGCTGCAGACTCCTTTTTAGGCTCTTTCTTCCTGGGAACAGGATTTCAGGATTCAGAGTACGCTTCCTCTCTCCTCCCAAAAGCACCAGTTCATTTTAATACAGGTGCTTGGGGCTTGGCCCTCGTTGTGGACGAGTGGGAGGTGGAGCGGCGGACTCTCCTTTCGGATACTGGTGACACTGGGTGTATCCTCTAGAGCGGTGGGGAGTGCACAGCCGCCAGCCTCACTCGTTCGGGAACAAATTGCTGTTTTGGCCCCGGCGGCTCCTCTGGGCGCGGGCGGTAGCCGTGCTCACTTGCAAACCGTGGGAGGGAGGAGCGGCGCTGGCAGCGCGAGGCTGGGGACACCGACGCAGCGCCAGAGACGAGCAGGAGACTGCTCGGGCCGCCTCCTCTCCGGGCGCCTGGCCCCTCCTTTCAACTCCTCACCCGAGGGGGGATGGAGCCAACGCACCCCACCTCTGCCAGCTTCCCCTCCAGATCCCAGCCGAGTTCTCGAGGACTGAAGCGGGGCGGGGAGCGGAGGCTGGGTCCTCCTGACTCCGGGCTCGCCAGGACCCACGTGCTAGGCTAGGAAGTTCTCACCAGCGTCTGACGTCTACCTGTCCCCGGCATTGGCAACCGGACCCTCTAGCGCAGCCTGGGAGCAATAGGTGATGAATAGAAATATGGGGGCAAGGCAGAGGGTCTGGCCTCCCCGCATCCGCGCACACCTGTACCCTTTCCGCTCCGGAGCGCACACGGGGAGCATTTGAACCTTCCTCCCAGGGCTTCCCACCCTCCAATTTCCCAACAGCTCCCGGCTGCAGCGGCATCTGCTATAGATGGAGCGATCCATTTCCAGGGGTCAAGTTGAGGCTGAGAAAGGCTGGCATGCCCAGAAGCTGTGTGCAGAACGTCCCCCTCCCCCCAGTCGCCTTTAGACTTCCCCTGCACAACTGGGATCCCTCCAGGGGTCCCAACCTCCGCCAACTACCCGGCCTTCACCTGCTGCGCTAGTGCCCCCACCCCTTTTCCGATTACAGTTTCCTCGGGGAAGGCACACTCTACCTTCCCTCCCGCCCCCGCCCCCAGCCCCAGCCTCTGCTCAGGTCCCTATTGCGGAGAAGGCGCCGCTCCCCTGCGGCTGGGGAGCCCCAGCCAGACCCGGCGCTCGCCGGTCCTTCTCCGCAGGGTGGGCCGGGCGGCTTGGGGCGGGCCGGGCGGCGGGGATTGGAGGACCGCCACCTCCCCTGCTCCCACCGAGGTCCCGAGGGGAGGGGGTTCCCTCGGTGGGAGTCCTGTCCCTTTAAGGAGGCGGCCCTGCCTGGGTGTGCCCGGTCTCCATGGTTACCCCGGTGCAGGCGGCGGGCGCCCCAGGGAGGGAGGGAGGCTGCCGCTTCTCCCCGACAGACGGAGGGAGCCGCGGGGACCCGGCACCCATTCGAGCCCGTGCGGGAGCCGAACTGCAGCTGAAACGGGAGCCACGGTCGCCGCCGTTGCGAGCGGAAGGTGCCGAGAGCGCAGCCGGCGCTGAGTCTGGAGCCGGGGATTCGTGGGCGGCCGGAGCGCGAGGGGCCGCGCGCCATGCCCCGGGCCCCGACGGCAGGGACGGCCCCTCGCGCGCGGGCGGCCGGCGGGGCCTGCGAGTCTGGGGTGGGCATTGTCCCCCGACAGCTGCGCTAAGGGGCGCGGGGCCCGGCGGGGGGCGGCCGAGCTGGGCGCCCTCCCCCGGCCCTGAGTCCCCGCGCCCCGGAGGGATGGGGCGGGCGGCCACGGCTGCCTAAGATGCCGGCCATGCGGGGACTCCTGGCGCCGCAGAACACCTTTCTGGACACCATCGCCACGCGCTTCGACGGCACGCGTGAGTCCTACCCTCGGCCCGATGGCCCCTGAACGAGCCGGCCCCTGCCCGGGGTTCCGCGGGTCCGGCACCCAGCATCTCGGTTGGCCGCCCTCCTGCGCTCACCCTCCCTCCTTCGCGCTCCGCCTCCACCTGCCCCAGCTGGTAGCTGAGACCTCCGTCTCCTTCCAGACGCCCATTCCCCTCACCCCCTCCCGCCCCCAAGGTTTAGAATCAACTCTGACCCAGGCCAGGAAAACGGCGAGAAGCCTCCGGGTTTGGGGCTTGGGGTGCCGTCTGTTTGCCGAGGCGCGACCCCAACCCAGTCAGTCTTGCCCATCCTGTCCCTGGACATGGCGCGTTCCCACCCACTACCTTCTGCCTTCGCACTGGCGGGATAGCGGGTGAGGTGGGGGCTCAAAAACAAGATTTAGACAAGAGGTTCGCAAATGGAGATAGAGTCGGTGGGACTCAGGAGTGTACCGCTTGGCCAAGCTCACCTGACCGCCTAAACCCACGGAGTCCACTAGCCCCCAAAGGTCGATTTGGAAGCTACCAAGGAGACTGGGGAAGTTTGGAGAAGGCGACCAGAGCGTCTAGATTGTGGGTTCCTGAGGTCTGAGCACAGGGAAGATCATGGCAGCCCCTCCCCTCTCCTCCTCCCCCCAGGGGGCTTCCCAGCTCCCTGCCTGGCGCCCTCTGTGGTCTCCTGTTCCTGATAGAAAGCCGGTGGGAGCCCTTCTGTGAGCGTCCCCCCCACCCCAGGCTTCTCCGTCTGCGTTGCTGTGTGCTTGGCTCCTGCTGATTCAGCACCCCCCACTTCCCAGTACATTTCTGGCTCCAGACTCCATATTCAGCTCCCATTCTTACACTCTCATTCTCGGTCACATTCATTCATTCCTGAGCCAGGGCACCCAGCTGGGGCTCAAACAGGGCAGAATGGATGGTGGCCTGGACAGCCTCTCAGGCCAGTGGGAGGGGCCACATGGCCAAATTGGGTGCCTAGCTGGTGAGTGAGCTTAGCAGAGGTAGGGTGGGGCTGAGGCTGGCCTAGAGCTGGTGCTGTGGTCCTCCTTTCAGCCTCCCCAAACCCACCTCTTGCCCCAAGCTGCTCAGGACACACTCCAGAGGGCACAGTGCCCACACTGCATTCACCAACCTCAGTGTTCACAGGTCCTGATTCCCAAATGCACCCATACACACACTGCAAAGAGTGGGGCACTGACACAGGTGACACGCTCATTCCTGTTCATAAACATTCCTGCCTAACCCTGTCCACACCCCCAACACGCGCACGCACGCACGCACGCACGCACGCACGATTCCTGGGTCTTAGGAAGCCCACCCTAATGGAAAGGAGGGGTGGTGGACCCTGCACCTCTTGTCCCAAGCTTCCTCTGAGAGATGCTCTCTTGCAGACAGTAACTTCGTGCTGGGCAATGCCCAGGTGGCGGGGCTCTTCCCTGTGGTCTACTGCTCTGATGGCTTCTGTGACCTCACGGGTTTCTCCCGGGCTGAAGTCATGCAGCGGGGCTGTGCCTGCTCCTTCCTCTATGGGCCAGACACCAGTGAGCTCGTCCGCCAACAAATCCGCAAGGCCCTGGATGAGCACAAGGAGTTCAAGGCAGAGCTGATCCTTTACCGGAAGAGTGGTGAGGGGCCACCTGGCACCTCTTCAGTTTCCCCCAGACTGGCACCCACCCCATCCTTTGTGCCTCCTTTCCATTCTCATCTTCTCCATCTCCCCATCTCATCCTAACTTCCCACACACCCACCTCCTCTTCCTCCACCCCACCCCATCCCCGGCCGTCCTCTCTTCCATCCTCACCCCGTCCTTAGCCTCCATTCGGTTTCCCATCTTGGGTTCCCCAACCCAGCAGGAAAATGTCCCAGTGTCAGTAGGACAGATCTGTGAACACACATGTCTGACCGTCATCCCTGCTCTCCCTTGCTTTCTACCACCCTGTTCCATCAAAACCTGTCCGAGATGGAGCAGGCGGCTGCTGCCCTCCCAGGGTCCTGCTGTGCCTCGCCGTGGGTGTCAGTGGAGCCTCTGTCACCTGGGGCAGGTGGAGAATGGGAGCTGGGCTGAGTCTGTCTTTGTGCCCAGGGCTCCCGTTCTGGTGTCTGCTGGATGTGATACCCATCAAGAATGAGAAAGGGGAGGTGGCCCTCTTCCTGGTCTCTCACAAGGACATCAGTGACACCAAGAGCCGAGGGGGCCCTGACAAATGGAAGGAGACAGGTGGGTGCCTGTGGGGCCATTGATTTAGCGTCTGTGGCTGGGGTGTTGGTCACCTCAGGCCTGAGCTTGTGGCTGCCCCACCCATTTACACTTGTTGGCTCCCACTCTGCTGGCTGAGAGGCCTGTGCTGTTCTCCGCTCCACATGGCCCGGTATAGAAAGCCTGTTTCCAAGTAGACTGGTGGGTATACAGTTGGAGCATTTTGAAGTTTTGTTATTACTAATCCTCACCTGAGGATATCTTTTCCATTGATTTTTTTCTTTTTTTAGAGAGAGAGTGGAAGGGAGGGAAGGAGGGAGAGGGGAGAGAGAGAGGCAGAGAGACGGAGAGAGAGAAACATCGATGTGAGACACACACATTGATTGGTTGCCTCCCACATGTGCCCCAACCAGGGCCAGGCATCGACCCTGTAACCCAGGTATGTGCCCTTGACCAGGAATTGAATCCGAGACCTTTAGGTGCATGGGGCAATGCTCTACCAACTTAGCAACACCAGCCAGGGTGTATGGTTGGAGTTTCGAAGTCAAACTTGGTAAAAAACTGAAAGCAAACTCCACTAGTGCCTGTGAAGTTCCATTTTCTGACCAATTAGTGAGGCTGAGCCACAGCCCGCAGCCCCAGGCCTTTTCCTCACATGTCTGACTGGAGAGCCCTGGCCAAAGCCCCCCTTTAAGTCCTCCCAGGGCTGGGAAGGCCCTTAGACAGCTCACCAAGCTGTCATCCGAACCTGCTCCACGGCCTCTCTGCCACTTGGGGGTGTTGGGTAGTCTCCATTCCTCATCCCCCACCCCAGCCCTGACTCAGCCTCTCCACAAGGTAAGTTCTTAGTGGTCCCTGCACCTGGACCCTGCAGCCCTTCTCTGAGCTTCTGCAGCTCTGCCTGATGGCCTCTGCTTGCTCTGCACTCCCCCCACCCCAGGGACCACCTCTCCCCTCTGTTCCCTGGCCTTTCCCGGTGGAGAGCCTCTCCTGCCTTGCCTTGGTCCACACCTCCTTCTCCTTCAAGCAGGCACTGGGTGTCTCAAGCACCTGTAGGGTTGCCCTTTGCCGGGGGTGCAAGTGATTCTAGGAAGGGAGGCATGCCAGAGCCTCCAACTCTAAACAGACCAGTCAATGAGCCAGACCTGTCCATGGGCCAGCACCTACTATCTTACACCCAAGACCATTCCACCATCGTCCTCATGGGCCCCTCTTCTTTTGCAGGTCGTGGCCGGCGTCGATATGGCCGGGCAAGAGCCAAAGGCTTCAATGCCAACCGGCGGCGGAGCCGGGCTGTGCTCTACCACCTGTCTGGGCACCTGCAGAAGCAACCCAAGGGCAAGCACAAGCTCAATAAGGTGGATTGAGCACTAGGGTGTGTGTCTGGGGGTTGGGCCAGGGTAGGGACGGCTGAGGAGATGGAGGGGGCAACTGAGAATGTCCAGGAGACCACACAGGCCCCACCAGTACTTTGGGGTTGTGACTGAGGGAGGGACTGTCATATGCACGATCCATCGAAAATATAGAGGAGGGTCTTGGCCCTGGGGTCAGATGGGCTTTTTGGCTTAATCCTGGCTCCTCCCCTAAACAGCTGTGTGACCTTAGCTAAGTCACTTGACCTCCCTAATCCTCAGTCTTCTGCTCTATAATGTGGGGACTCGAATGCCTATGTCAGAGGTTACTTTGAGAATGCAGGGAGGGAAAGAAGATGGATGCCTGTCCTGGACCCTATCCAAACTCAGCCTGTACCAATTTCCTGTCATCCTGCCTGGACCCGCCCTGCCTCACTCAGAAGGTGTTTGGGGAGAAGCCAAACTTGCCTGAGTACAAGGTAGCCGCCATTCGGAAGTCACCGTTCATCCTGCTGCACTGTGGGGCACTGAGGGCCACTTGGGACGGCTTCATCCTGCTCGCCACCCTCTACGTGGCTGTCACCGTGCCCTACAGCGTGTGTGTGAGCACAGCCCGGGAGCCCAGCGCCGCCCGCGGCCCCCCCAGCGTCTGTGACCTGGCCGTGGAGGTCCTCTTCATTCTTGGTAGGTGCCCTCTGTGCCTCCCACCCAACCCCGTGCCAGGTGCCCCTTGGGCTTTCGTGGGGAGAATCTGCATGGCCCCAGTGCCCCGGGCCCTCCTCCTGTGGGCTTTGAAATCAGACCTAAGTCCCACATGTGTCTCTGCCGCTAACGGGTTGTGTGACCCTGAGCCAGTCAGAGCCTCTCCAAGCTTCAGTTTCTTTCTCCATCCAATAGGCCTAGCCGTGTTCACCTTTTAGAGTTACTACAGGTCAAGGCCCCAGGATAGTGTCACATACTGAGCTGGTGCCCAGTAAAGCGTGGCTCCTCCCCACCCTGAGACAAGTCCCCCCGGACATTCCACAGACATCGTGCTGAACTTCCGAACCACGTTCGTGTCCAAGTCGGGCCAGGTGGTGTTTGCCCCCAAGTCCATCTGCCTCCACTACATTACCACCTGGTTCCTGCTGGACGTCATTGCCGCCCTGCCCTTTGACCTGCTACACGCCTTCGAGGTCAACGTGGTCAGTGTGGCCGGGCAGGGTGGGTTTTGGGGTGGGACAGTGGGGGCTGGCCCAGGAGTGACCTCTCCCCCCCCCCCCCAGTACTTCGGGGCCCACTTGCTGAAGACTGTGAGGCTGCTGCGCCTGCTGCGCCTGCTCCCGCGGCTGGACCGCTACTCGCAGTACAGTGCTGTGGTGCTGACCCTGCTCATGGCTGTGTTTGCCCTGCTCGCCCACTGGGTGGCCTGCGTCTGGTTCTATATTGGCCAGCAGGAGATTGAGAGCAGCGCATCTGAGCTGCCTGAGATAGGTACGAGAGGCTGGGGTGGGAGGGGGGCATTCGAGTGTGCATACATATGTGTCCAGGAGTGTGTCTACTCGAGTGTATGTGTGTCAGGGAAGTGTGAATGCATGTGTCTCTGTCAGGGCATGTTTGCGAGCTGGTCAGAGATGTGTAGAAGTGTGTGTGTGTGTGTGTGTGTGTGTGTGTGTGCTTGTATGTGTGTGTCACAGTAACATGTGTGCAAGTAGACGTGTGTTTGAGAAAAATGTGGGGGTGGTATGTGTGTGAGTGTGACAGCCATCACCTCACAGTAGGCCTGTTCTCCAGCAGCGGGGCATTGTGGAGAAAGCCTGGTGGGCTGCCTGGAGGAGTCTTATTCACCCATAATGACCTTCTTGTGGCCAAACTTTTATCACATTCTTCAAGCCCCTGCCTAGCTGGAGAAGGCTGTGCAGGGAGCCAGTGTCCTCCAGGGTTCCTCTGATGTCTGGCACTTCCCTGCTACCTTCTCTGAAGCTCATCCCCCAACATCTCGGCTCCTAAGCCTTAGTCCCCACTCTTGTCACCTCCAGGCTGCATCTCTCTCGGCTGCTTCTCAGCCCTCCTCCAGCCTAAAACTCGGTCTTTTCCACATCCCACCAGTGTCTTCACTCTCCTTCATTTCACCTCCACTTTCACAACTCCTCCCTCTGCTTACCTCCCACTCACATCTTAACTCCTGCTAGGAGAGCTTCCAGCTCTACTTCTCATCCCAAAACATCACCCGAAATGTCATCCAGCGGGTCACAGCGATCTGGGGCCAAACCCTCATCCTCTTGAAATCCCTGTAGCACCTGACCCTGCCAAACACAGTCTTTCGAAATGTTCCGCCCCTCTGCCCTGGGCTGGCCTCCTCCTACTCCAGCCCCTCAGCTCCGAGCTTTCCTCAGATCGCCCCCCTCTCACCTTGTTCTCCCTTGCAGTTCCCCTGGCGTCACTACGTGGACATCTCAACTTCCATTTTTTCTCTCTGACGCCAAACCATTCTGTCCCAGCCATTTCTAACTCTCCATGCTTGCAGCTCCAAAATGTAACACCCCAGTCTTCCTCCCCGCCCTCCAGCCCTCCAGCCACCTCCAGTGCTGGCCTTTCGCACCAGTTCCCAGTCAGTGGTAAGACATCAGCTGCTCTGACAGCCTGTCATGACTGTCCACTCCTCGGTGGGAGCCAGGTTGGCCTTAGAAACCTACTCGGGTCAGTTCCCAGGGATGGGGAGGCTCCTGTGAACACTCTCTCCTTCTCCAGCCCAGAGAGACCCGTGTGAGGACCAGAGGGCCCACCTGGACATTTCCCAAGCCCTGGAGTCACCGAGCACACAGATGCTCCAGGCAGTGTCAGCTCCTTGGCGCCTGCCCTTCCCAGAGTGGGGCTGTGTGGAGGCTGCTCTGGGTTCAGACGGCCGTTCAGTGAACATGTAGTCAGAGGGCCAAGAGATGGATAACGGGGACACAAAGCGCTGACCCCAAAGTGGGCTGAGACACCAAATTCCTGGGTCCGCCCCTCCATCCCCAAAGGGGACCCAGGCACCCTGGGCTTTAGTCCATGTAGCTCTTTTGTCCTGGCTACTTCACGGGCTAAGGAGCCGACATTGGTAACACTTGTGGCTCCCAGCGGGCTCTGAGTCCACCAGGGAGAGCCTGGTGATGTGGGGGAGGCGGATTGCTTTGTAGATAGACATGGCCATTCTTGTACCCTTGAACCTCAAGTTCCAGAGTACTTTTGTCCTATTTGGGGCTGGTACCAGTTCACATCTGGGTTGTTTCCAAGTTCTTCGGGTCATCACCTCCACCTTCTTTCTCCAGGGAAACTATCCCAACCCGGGCTGGAGTCACACCAGACCTCCCAAAGTCCGGCCCCGCCGGCCCGCTCTGTCTGCGGGAGGCACCTTCCTGTGGCTTCCTGGCCTTGTTCCCCTGGTCCACGGCCCGTGGTGTGGGCACAGGATTCCTGCCCCAGATTCCCATCAGCCCAGTGGAGATGGGCTGGATTTTCAAAAGACTGTGCTAAGTACTGAGGGACTCGCTCAGGGCAATTCACAGTATACGTCACCAGCCTCAGGAACAGACTCTGCTGGCCTGACTCCCCATATGGAGGCCCAGGCCAAGGTGAAGAGGGGCACCTCAGCCACCCTCCCCTGTGCTCCTGCTTCTTTCCCCGTGCCCCCCTCCCCCCCCTCACCTGGCCACTGGCTTCACCCTCAGGGCCCAACTAATGACTGAAAAGTTTTGCACGCTCCCCTGCATTCTCACAGGACACCTCAATTAACAGGAGGGGAATCTCACCTTGGCTCAGGCCTTCTCACAACCCCCCAAATTTCTTGGCCCGGAATTTGATGCCCCAGTGTGAACCCCCATCTACCTAAGCCGAGTTGCTTGCCTGTACTTGTTTCCATCTTGAGATTTTGCTTATGCCTTTCCCTATACCAGGAATGACCTCCCCCACCTCAGTTTCTTTGTATCAAAACTCTATCCATCCTCTGAGACCAAGGACAAATGTCTCCTCTTCCAGGAAGCCTTCTAGCCGTAGCCCATAGCATGTTGGTGTGAGCCCCGTCGTGTGGCACTCTGGCCTTGTGTAACTCTGGATGTAGCTCCTACCCTGCAGGAAGCTCCCATGGGTCCCCGCAGCTCCTGGCCTCTGCAAAGGGTTGCCAAATGAATGAATGGGTGGGTAGGTGAGAGAGGGAGAGTTGGGATCATGGTGGGGGGGGACACAACATGTGTAAGGTGTTGGGGAGAGTGTGGAGCAGGGGGTCTAGGGTGTGTTGAGGTGGGAGGGGGCAGGTGCATGTGAAGAGGTAGGTCCCACTGCTCCCACCTCCTGCCAAGGGAAGCCCAGAGAATGGGGTTGATGGGGAAACTGGGATGATCTTCAGCCTCCACCCAGCCCGCCAGGCTGGTCTGTGTCTGCATGTGCCCAGGTGCCTGCCTGCCTGTGGCCTTTGAGTGTTCTCACCCATGTGCTTGTATCCGTGCGAGTGTGTCCCCTCTCCAACCTGGACACCAGTGTGCAAGCACCTGTGTAGCCTTGTCTATCTCCCAAGTGCTCACTGGCCTTCTCTGTGTGAGTGGCGTGGCTGTGCCTCTGCGAACGTGCTCACATGTGTGTGCCCTTGTCCTCCTGCCTGTGGGGAGCACGTGTATAGCCTTGGTGGTGTCATGTGCATATCCATGTCGCTGTGCTTGAGAACATGCGTGTGAAGTTGAGTGGTGTGTGTGGTTGTGTTTAGAGATGAGGCAAGTTCAAAGATGAGTGGACAGGGCAGAGGAGGTGGCCTCGCCCATCCAGCCCTGGGAACAGTGGTCTGGGGTTAGTGCCAGCTGTGGGGAGAGGGTACAGTGCTCCTTACTCCGTCCTCGGCACCAACAGACTCCAGCTGGGGAGATGGCAGCCTCAGCCTCAGGCTAAGGGGATGGAGAGGAGGGCACTGGGCCGGCAGAGGAGGAAGGTGGAGGGAAACCATGGCATAGATCTGTATCCACATGTCCCCCACCCCGGGGCTACCAGCAGGCATACCTGCACCCACAGCCTGGCGTGCTCTCCTGCTGACTCGGGCCCCTGCCCCCTTCCCAGGCTGGCTGCAGGAGCTGGCCCGCCGACTGGAGACCCCCTACTACCTGGTGGGCCGGAGCCCAGCTGCAGCGAACAGTTCTGACCAGAGTGACAACTGCAGCAGCGAGGCCAACAGGACGGGGCTGGAGCTCCTGGGTGGCCCGTCCCTGCGCAGTGCCTACATCACCTCCCTCTACTTCGCACTCAGCAGCCTCACCAGTGTGGGCTTCGGCAACGTGTCTGCCAACACGGACACGGAGAAGATCTTCTCCATCTGCACCATGCTCATCGGGGGTGAGGCCTGCCACGCTCTGGGACGCTCCCAGACTTCTGGCCCCAGGTGGCCCCTCCCTCTCCACCTCTCCCAGGTTCCCACGGGTCTTCCCAGAAGTTCTTCTGTTTTAGGGGCCCAAGGACCTTGAGGCCAAGGCCGGGAGAGCCGATTTGGCTGCAGGCCTCCATGCCACCCAGCGCAGCCCTGTGCCTTTCCCAGGAGCCTGTGGAGGACGAGGGGGGGCGGGGCGGGACAGACGTGCGCAGCCTGGTGTCGGTCAGGCTGGGCCAGGCCGGTCCTGGAGGTGACCCCCTCTCGCCACCCTCCCCAGCCCTGATGCACGCGGTGGTGTTTGGGAACGTGACGGCCATCATCCAGCGCATGTACGCCCGCCGCTTTCTGTACCACAGCCGCACCCGCGACCTGCGCGACTACATCCGCATCCACCGCATCCCCAAGCCCCTCAAGCAGCGCATGCTCGAGTACTTCCAGGCGACCTGGGCCGTGAACAACGGTATCGACACCACAGAGGTGCGCAGGCCTCCAGGCTGACCCTTCTAGCTTTGCTCCTTCAAGGGGTGTGCAATTGGTCTAAAATTCTCAGGAGTGGGCTGGGAGGCCAGGAATGCAGAATTCTGGCCTCCTTGCCCTTGCTCTCTCCTGGGGGACAGCAGCATGGGGCAGAGGGTGGCCAGGAAGGTTTGGAGGCCCCTCTCCACTCTTGTTAGGTCTGGAGGAGGAGAGCTGGGCTGCTCATGGAGGGAACAAAGTGGCAGAGAGGGAGGCAGAGAGCCCCTCAATGACCAGTCCCTGTGGGGCAGGTTGGAGGCTGCCTCCCTTTCTGCCACCCCAACCCTCCCCTCTGCTCCCCACCTGCAGCTGCTGCAGAGCCTTCCTGATGAGCTTCGAGCAGACATTGCCATGCACCTGCACAAGGAGGTCCTGCAGCTGCCCCTGTTTGAGGCGGCAAGCCGCGGCTGCCTGCGGGCACTGTCCCTGGCCCTGCGGCCCGCCTTCTGCACACCCGGCGAGTACCTCATCCACCAAGGCGATGCTCTCCAGGCCCTCTACTTCGTCTGCTCCGGCTCCATGGAGGTGCTCAAGGGTGGCACCGTGCTTGCCATCCTAGGTTTGTGAGGGTGGGGGAGAGGGCTTGTGGGAGGCAGATGGCCCCGTGTGCAGAAAATCCAGAGAGGGGACCCAGGCAAGACCACCTGGAGAGACAGCCAGGATGGAGCCAGGAGCAGCCATGGAGCAGCCATGGAGCTCTGGGAAAAGCTCAGCGTGGGCCTGGTGGCGACGTAAGGAGGTGGAACCGATTTAGAGGGTGTCAGAGGCCAGAGCGAGTGGGGGACCAGTCAGTCTGTCGTATATGACGGGACACGGGTGAGCGGCACTTTCTGACAAGGAAGAAATTCAAACGCTGAGGATTTAAGTGCTGGAGAGTGTTCAGGAAGGGCTGGGAAAGCGAGGAAAGGACATTTGCTTTGTGGGCCTCCCACCACCACTGGGCTGGGGAGAGAGGAGATGCTACTACTCTCCCAGGGCAGATGACAGCCAGCCCAGGGCCTTGAGGGATGACAGCAGAGTTCAGAAGCAGCATGTATACTCCTTTCTTGGAAAAGGAAAGAGGTGAAAAGGGGAAAAGGAAAGGATCCACTCCTTGACAAGGAAGAAGAATTTGCAGTTATGGAATCAGCATCATAATAGTGCTGACGCCAGGGTCTCACAGCGGGGCCAGCTTGCACCTTCCTCTCAAGCAAACCTCAAAACCCTGGGGGAGGAAGTGGTGTTATTCCTATTTTACATAGAAGGAGACAAAGGTTCCCAGAGGTTGATGAACTGACAGGCTTAGAACTTGTCTACCCAACTTTAGACCTCAGGCTTCATACACTGTGCTACCAGGCGCTCTGCTCTGTGGAGACTGCACCCAAGAAAGGGCTTTGTTTCAGGATGCCCTGACGTGCAGCACATCTGGGCATCCGGGAAACATGGGCTGCATGGCACCTGGGCTATGAGAGGCTGCCAGCAGTGACCTCAGAGGGCCTTGCACACGGGAAAGGCCTGGACGGAAAGGAGGTGGCACCCTAACCACGGCTGAATCCTCAAGCAGCCAAGCACTTGTAGACTCACTGTGTGGACAGGTGATGCCCGGAGCAGCTGCGATGTGTACTAATCTGGAGAATCAGGATGACCAGATGCCAGCAGCTACTGTGTCCATCCTCTCTCCCTCGAGGAGGAAGATGTTCCGACAGGAAACAGGTCTTGGAATTGAGAGAGGCAAGAGGCTGCTTCACTCTTCACCTTGTGTCATTCATGAGTTTGGCTTCTGGGCCAGATGCCGTTTGTGCCAGGACTCTGAGCAGACAGAGTTAATGGCTGCTCACATGTGTCTGTCCGTCCTTGAGAACTTGTGGGGAACTGGAGAGATTCACAAGGGTGAGAAGACAGATTTTGATCATTGCAGACTGGTCACCCCAAAGCAAGATTGTCAAGTGGATTATTAAACAGATGGCTTCAGCCTGCATCGAGGAAGCAGTGTGGCTGGGAGCTGGCATGAGTCCTGCAAGAACATGTCTTCACTGATGCCAGGCACCAGATCTCAGAATAGCCACGTTCAGAATTGATACAGAGCCTCAAGAATGACCACCACCTTCACCCCGGGCCTTTGCCTCCAGAATGTCCCCAGCACCGGGACTTACTTCACCTTTGACCCATCCTGTCCCTGCACATCTGTTCCAAATGAACTGTTTCCTCTGTTGACTTGGCCGCTGTGGGTGCCCAGAGAATGCCTGATTCCCTGGGACCTGGTTCACTGCTTTGCCTTCATCCCACCTCCCACCTGCTTCCTTACTTGAACATCCAGTGACTCCTGCCTGCTCCTGGCAGCTAAGGCTCACCGTGCATCTAGCAATGTCAACTCCAGCCCCTTCCTCTGTGTATGAACTAAGCTAAGCATGTGCAAACTCCGTGCGGGGGAGGAAGAAGGCAAGCCAAAGAGGTGGGTTGGACTGTGGTGTCAGGAGGATCTTGATGAGCTTGAGTGGGAGGCTCTGCTGAACTGCCAGCCTGGAGGGTGGTCGCTGGTCCCTGAGACCAGTGGCACAAAACTCTGTCCCTGCTCCTCTCTTGTTTCTCAGTTTTATCTCACCTCCTGGATGAAGACAAGAAATATACACGTATCCTATTTCCGGATGACACACATGAGGAGAGAGCTCATTCATCAGATGATCACATTGAGATCCAAACAGCTCTCAGAAGGAACCAGAAGGATGGCCTGATACCAAGAAAATAAGATTTAACAGTGATGCATTCTAGTCTTAAGTTTGAGCAAAAGTCCATGAACATTTAGCGTTGTGCTGGCAGCATGAGGCAGCCCACGGCGCGGGCGGCAGTGATCCACCTTCCCGAAGGATAAGGAAACACTTTAATCTGTGAACTGACTGGCTGTGGGTTGAGCTGGCTTGTGAGGGCAGTGGGTGCTCTGTCCAATCCCGGGTGGCACCCCATCCCTGTTGGAAGGATCTACAGGGGACTTGTGGGCAGGGGAGGAAAGGAAAGGAATTCTGATTGATGGCCTATGTCAGGCACTTTATCTCCACTAACTTACTTAATCTTCACCACATTTCTGTTCGGAGACACCGCATTTCATTGATTCTAAGACATACATTTTTCCCCTCCGTTTAACATTTCTGAGATTGGGATACAGATTTACAATCTGTCAGCCAGGTGGCAGAGTCAGCAGGTGGTGGGATACCCTTCGTTGACACCTGCTGGTCAGATCAGGAAAGCACCGCAGCCTCAGTTCCATGCGGATCTATTGCAGAGACCAGGCATCAGGGCTGGAAGGACATGAGCTTGGCATTTCCACTGTGCCATATGGGCACTGACCTGCCGGCTCCACACTGTTCCCGGATAAGCTACCCCCGAATCACCTGCGAGGCCGGAAAACCATCGGATCATGGGGTCTCCCGTGGATACTCTGACTCTGTAGATAGGAACGGGGCCTGGGAGTCTGGCTTTTCACTGTCCCAGAGCACGCTGGCCCCCGGGCAGGCTGGGAGCCACTAGAATTGGTGACTGCTCACTGGTCTCAGGTAAAATTTGGATGTGTGTCAGCACAGTGGCTTTGATCCCGTGTGCTGCAGCACCTGGGTCACAGTGCTGTCCTGGCCCCACAGAGGGGAAGGGGGGGGGGCAGCTGAAAAGCCCTCAGCCCATGAGGAAAGCTCAGTAGCCTCCATTTGACTTCCCTCCATCCAGGCCGAGGGGCGGGCTCACTGACCTCTGCTTCCTCTCCCCAGGGAAGGGAGATCTGATCGGCTGTGAGCTGCCCCGGCGTGAGCAAGTGGTCAAGGCCAATGCCGACGTGAAAGGGCTGACGTACTGCGTCCTGCAGTGTCTGCAGCTGGCTGGGCTGCACGAAAGCCTGGCACTGTACCCGGAGTTTGCCCCACGCTTCAGCCAGGGTCTCCGAGGGGAGCTCAGCTACAACCTGGGTGCTGGCGGAGGCCCCACGGAGGTGAGGATGCTGGGTATGTGCATGGATGAGGCTGGGGTGCCAGGGAGCCTGGGGAGGTGAGCAGAGGCTGGGGTTTTTGGAGGTGCTGTGTTAGTACATGGCCTGGACGAACACCCCCCGCACATGGTAGGAGTCTACACTCTCCCTGCCTCTTCACACCCACACTCTGTCCTTTAGGGCCCAGCCATGCTCAGCCACTGCGCCCAGTTTTCCTGGCCTCCAGAGTGAGGTCTTAGGGGAGGGCCGCCGAGCCCACTGGTACCAGAAAAGGAGCCTGTAGGCCCAAGAGGAGGGATGGTGTCAGAGGGCAGGGCAGCGATTACACACAGCCACCAGGCCACCTCTGAAGAAAGCCCTGCATCTGACCCGCTTCTTCACCATGAAATAAAACTGACTTATGTCACAAATTCCAAACCAGTTTTTAGTGCTGTGTTCTCTTCGACAGTTCAGTTAGCCTAAGGGACCAAGCCACACTTGGCTAGAATTTTGAGGGGCTTAGTGGCTTTTGGTGACAGCAGGAAAGCAGCCCTCCCCTCCCCCAACTGAGCTTCTTCCTCAGTGGGGTGAGGTCAGGGTGGGGGAGGTGAATGGAGCATAAGATAAGCCCAATTCCCTGGCCCCCACTGTTCGCAGGCGGACACCAGCTCCCTGAGTGGCGGCGACACCCTCATGTCCACACTGGAGGAGAAGGAAACAGATGGGGAGCAGGGCCCTGCGGCCTCACCAGCCCCAGCTGATGAACCCTCCAGCCCCCTGCTGTCCCCAGGCTGCACCTCCTCATCCTCCGCCGCCAAGCTGCTGTCCCCGCGCCAAACCGCACCCCGGTCCCGTCTGGGTGGCAGAGGGCGGCCAGGTAGGGCAGGGACTGAAGCTGGCCCCTCTGCACACCCTCGGAGCTTAGAGGGGCTGCAGCTGCCCCCTGTGCCATGGAATGTGCCCCCGGATCTGAGCCCCAGGTGAGCAGGCGCTGGGCCACTGCCCTCCGGCAGAGATAGTGCTGATAGGACCAGGGCCCCGGCCACTCACACCCCTGCCCTGGGTGCCCCTCCCTCCACCCTAACCCTCCCAGCCTCTTCCATTGCCTCGTGTAACTTTCCTGACTCCTCCGTTTCCCGGCGGCCCCTCACCCCCTATCCATATAAGTACACGCTCTGACCGACTACGCCTCTGGAGTTCCCATACCTCCCATTCAGAACTCAGCTCGGAACTCTCCTGCTGTTTCATGTGTCAATCTTGGATCCCCAGTGAAACTGCAATCTCCTAGGAGAAGGGACCTCTCATATTACCTTTCTCTTGGGGTCCCAAGCCCCCTGTCCCGGCTCCAGGGTCCTGTAACTTCTATATGAGGACACTGGGGTATCTTGTCCCAAGAAACACCGCAGTGGTTACCTGTCGATTTACTGTCCTGGTGCCTGTGTCCACAGGGTAGTAGATGGCATTGAGGATGGCTGTGGCTCCGACCAACCCAAATTCTCCTTCCGCATGGGGCAGTCTGTCCCAGAATGTAGCAGTAGCTCCTCCCCTGGACCAGGTACTGGGACCCGGTGCTCGGGGGAAGGTTGGCAGGGCACTCCCTTTGCCCTGTGACCCTCTGAGAAACCAACAGGATACAGAGGTTGCCTAGAAGCCCTCCTCCCCTCCGCCCACTGCATGGTATGAGCAGGGAGTTTGGTGGTTAAGACCAGCACCTTGGTGGTGGAGGGTGGCTGGGAACGGGTTTGGAGCTCTGCTGTCAGCTCTCCAGCAGTGTGACCTTGGTTCTTGCCTCAGCTTCCGGTCTGTAAAATGGTTGTGTGCATCTAAATAAGATAATGTTGCTAAGATCCCTAGCACAAGATCCCTGGCTCACTGGCAGGGTAGAGGGCTAAGGCAGAGTTAAAAATGGCCCCCAGCCAAGCCATGCAGCCCTGGGTGTGGACCAGGTAATGAGCTCCCAGGAGCGTCCATGTCCCTGGAGGACAGAACAAGAGACAGAAAGCAGCTTCCTGGGGAGAAGGCAAGGGGCAGGGTGTCCGAGGTCCCCTGGCAGTTTGGGCAGAATTCATTAACTTGGGCCCTATCTGTACTAACCGGGGCAGAGGCCTGGACCCTGGCTAGTAACCTCATCCTACGGTCCACAGAGAACAGCCTGCTTACCCTCCCCCTCGGACCCAGTGAGGCGAGTAACACAGACACGCTGGACAAGCTTCGGCAGGCTGTGAGTGAGGGGAAGAGGGGAGGGAGGGCAGGGAGACTGCTGTTGTGTAGGTCCTGACTCCACTGACCTTCCCTCTTCCCTCTGTGAAGGTGATGGAGCTGTCTGAGCAGGTGCTGCAGATGCGGGAAGGACTGCAGTCCCTGCGCCAGGCAGTGCAGCTCCTCCTGGCGCCCCACAGGGAGGGCCCATGCCCTCAGGCATCAGGAGAGGGGCCCCGCCCAGCCAGCACCTCTGGACTCTTGCAGCCTCTGTGTGTGGACACTGGGGCATCTTCCTACTGTCTGCAGCCCCCAGCTGGTTCTGTCTTGAGTGGGACCTGGCCCCACCCTCGTCCGGGGGCCCCTCCCCTCATGGCACCCTGGCCCTGGGGTCCCCCAGCATCTCAGAGCTCCCCCTGGCCTCAAACAACAGCTTTTTGGACCTCCACCTCTGACTCAGAGCCACTAGGCTCAGGAGAACTCTGCCCAGAGCCTAGCACCCCCAGCTCGCCGCCTCCTGAGGAAGAGGCTAGGACTGAGCCCCTGGATCCTGTGAGCCAGGCGGAGGCTGCCAGCACTGGAGAGCCCCCGCCAGGGTCAGGGGGCCTGGCCTTGTCCTGGGAACCCCACAGCCTGGAGATGGTGCTTATTGGCTGCCATGGCCCTGGCACGGTCCAGTGGACCCAGGAAGAAGGCACAGGGGTCTGACTGCCAGCCCCAGAACTCATTGTTGCCAGACATGCTGCCATCTGCTGCTTTGCCCAACGTCGGGATAGAGGAAGGGTGGCAGCCACCCCAGGGACTCCGGGCTGCCTGCTGGCTCAGGGCAGGAGCCTGAGAGCCAAGGAAGGCCTGGCCCTGGGCTCTCATGGAGGGTGGGCTGGAGCCTCAGGGACAGGCCCCGGGCTAGTCGTCTCCTGGCCCCTTCTGGTGGGTCCCCCGCTCAGCCTGCTCCTCTGACCTCTTGTCTCCTGGGAGACAGAGGCTGAGGCCAAGGAGGGGCTCTGCCATCCCCTGCATGTGCCCCTGACTCACCTGTCCCACATTTTTTATATTAAAAGGTAATAAAGAAACTACTTTGGAACTCAGTGCTTTTTACTTACAAAAGAAAATACAGTAAAAGTCTGAAGCTAATCAGCTGGAGACACAGGGATTAGGAGTCCGGGGAGAGGGGAGGTGGTCTGCTGAGAGAAGGGGAGGGGCTCTGGCTCTAAGGGAGCTGCAGAGTCCCAGCCCCTAGGGGTTCCTGAGGGCCAGCCCTGTACCCTCTCTCCCCTGCCCCACCCCGGCAAAGGCTCAGATCAGTGGGCTGTCAGTTGGGTCTCTCGCTACCCACTGGTTTTTCCAGGAGCCCGAGTTCCCAGCTCTAGGTAGGGAGCTGGAATGGCAGGCGAAACTGAGGCCAGAAAGCCCATGGGTCCTGCCACCATGCCTCACTGTGGGGTGATCTTGGCAGCCTCAGCCCGGATAAGGGCAATGAGGTCCTGGTTGATGAGGAAGACGAATCGCAGGCTGGCAATCTATAGGCAGGAGAGAAGGGGGGCTGAGGACAGAGGTGGGCCCACATATTGGCTCACCACACCCCAGGCAGGTCTCAGTGTGGCCTCTCCACCTCCTTCCCAACTCACCTCCACCACGGAGTTATTGCTGAGGCGCCATTTGGAGCCACACAGCACCGGCCGTCCATCGATATAGATGGGCCGCCGACCTTCATTGGCAATGAAGAAATCACCGTTGTTTTTCAGTTTGATGACACCTATGGAACAGAGAAGAAAAAGAGGATGGTGTGGTGGGGGAAGACCAGAAAAGAGCCCAAAGCCCCCATGTACCCTCTCTGATTCTTGGGGGTGGGCTAGAAGGCACCCAGGACTCCCAAATTAGAGATCTTGAAATGCCAGCTCATCCATGAGCGTTTCCTCAGAGACCAAGCCCCAAGGCTGCAGAGGGCAGTGAGAAACCAGGAGAGACATCCTCACTGCTTCCTGTTGGTACCTTGCTTCCGGGAGATCTTCCAAGCTGGACCCTCCAGAGACAGGTCCACGTCAATCTGGTTATCCTTGGTTGCCCTCCCCAGGGTGATCTGAGGAAATGGAGCAGGTGAGGGCTAGCAGCTGAGGATTGGGGGATGGGTCCACACAGGCCAGGGAAAGATGAGAAATGAGGGACCAGACACAGAAAGGACATGAGGGGAAGACTGATGGAGAAGGGAAACAGGAGGGGGTAACAGGAATGGGATGGAGCGGGGCCTGCCTTACCTCTCTCGAGCGCATCAGGTACCGCACCATGCGGCCCCGTAGCACTGCCAGCGTCTGGTTGTCGAAGTCCGGAGAGCTCATGCCTGGGGAGGAGCAGCTCGTGTGGGGGAGAGCCCACACTTTAGGGCTACAGGGCAGAAGGCAGGGAGCCAGGGCAAGGTCTACTGAGGGAAAGGAAGATGCACCTAGCCAGGCAATCCTGGTCCCCTGGCCTCCTCACCTGTGATGCTGTCTACGAGCACCTGCCACTTATGCAATTCCTGTTCCAACTGACGAATCTCTCGCTTCTGGCGCCGGTCAGCCACTGTCAGCTCTGGGGTGAGTTGGGGTGGCAAGGAGGGACACACCAAAGTCACTAGCACCCGGTACTGGTCCGCTGTGTTCAGGCAGGAGCTTCCACCCCTTTACTGTCCCCACCAGAGCACACTCACCATGTTCCAGGACCTCATCTCGCATGTCCCTGGGAGGTGAGAAGAGAAGAATGAATGAGGTTCCACTTCCAGCTCACCTGCCATCACCATCAGGTACTCCTCGGCCCATTAGGACCTCCCTCAGCCAGTTAGCCCAGCGGCCCAGGAGGCTGCTTCTCTGGTCTCGGCCTAGCCTTCTCCTTGGGAGCCTGGAGGTGTAAGGTGCTGTGGGAGTGTGAGGGTTGAGCAGAGAGACCAGGTGCCAATCGCTACAACTGGAGCTTGAGGCTGTACCTGGGCTGAGCTCTGTTCTCTGCAGCAGGAGCGGTAGGGCCACGTACCTGAGCACTCTGCCCCAGGGGGAACACCCTGCCTGTGGGCCCAGCCACTCACTTGAGCTTACTGTCATCAATCAGGTCCTCTGCATCGGAGAAGTTCAGCACCTGGTCCCCCTTGGGCAGCGGCTGCACTGAACAAAGGACGGAGGGAGGGTCAGCACCGAAGCTACTACTCAGCCTCCAGCTGCTGAGCAGACCACTGAGCTGAGGGGACACACTGTAAAGACTGAGCCTGTGAGGTCAACTTCCTGCTGAAATGAACAAAAGTTAATCCAACACAGGTAAGGAGTGAATGTCAGATTAGGCTGCTTGCTAATCTGGCACAAAGCATGCCTGGGGTTAATGGAGGGCAGAGGCGCTTCTGCAAAGGGAAGGGAATTAAGTTTGACCTTTCGTGTGGGCTTTTTGGTGTGTGAAGGACTCTCACACAGCCTTGAACTAAGTAGAGAAGGAACCGCTCTTAGTTCCATTTTACAGATGAGGAAATGGACGCAGGAGGGAAGGTTCATCTATGAGACTCTAGTTTAGGACAGAACCAAGATTCAAGCTCTGCTTTCCTGATTCCAAACCAAAAAACCAAAGCATCACATGCTCCTGAACATTTTCTGCCGCCCTCAGCGAGGGGCTGAGGCACTAGCCCATTTAGAAAGGATGTGCTAGGAGTTACCCGACCCTAACCAGTGTTTTTTCAAACTGTGAGTCATACTGTGTTAATGAGTCGTGAAATTAGTTTCATTTTTTCCAAAAATGAGATGGAAATAGGATAATATCAGAGCCCATTAGATATTTTCAGGATAAATATTGTTTCATGAAAGTTTCTCAGTTTTTTTCTAGTCAAAATGTGAAAGGGACCCGGGCCTCCAAAATCTGAGAACTGCTGCCTTAAGGCTGGCTCTTCCCACAACTGCAAGTGTCTGTTCAGTAGCCGCTCCCACTAGCTAGTGGCTGTGAAACTGTCGGTTGAGGGGTTTGACAACACTGGGTGTCCTCACTCCCTGCCAAACGTTCCCTCCACCACCACACCGGCCTCCGTAGGTCAGACTGTGTGGGGAGATGGGTTGGGTGGTCACTGCCACCAAGTCCCTCCCCCACCACAGCTGCCTGAAATTCCACCAGCCTAATATTCAACTGACTTAACAACTAAGCAATGTACATTCCCTGTTGCTAAGGACTCCTAGCTCTAAACAGCAAAGAGAAATCAAATACCCACATAAGAACTCTTGGAGAGAAAAATTAAACCTTTAAGTTAGCAAGTAAGTTTACACAAATAATTTTCAAAATAGTAACAAAGGAGCTAGCTATAATAGCAAAAATAACTTTATCCAGTCTCCATTCTCTCTGGGAATTCAGTGATATTTGGGCCGGAGGAAGCAGATTTGGATGCTGCAGGAATAAAGTGGGCTGCCTGCTGGGCACTAAATTCAGAGATCCCTAGGATCCTCTTGTAGGAACGTCTGTAAGTAGCCAGAGCTGCAGGCCGAGGTGGTAAAGTGAAGGGCATGGCCAAAGTTTCCTTTTCACAACAATGTGAACAACACTGTAGAAGGCAACGGGCAGTAACGTTTAGGAAGAGCTGAGTGCTGCATTATGCAAGTCTGACGCTGAATCTCAAACCCAACTGAAGCATTTCCTGCAGTTTAATCAGACTGCTTTCCTGATCTGTCACTAGGAGTGAGTTTTACTGCTGAGGGAAGAGCTGGAGCAGGGAGCATTCTGGCCCTTGGGGAAGAAGGACAAAAGGACCCGATGTGAAGTCCCAGTGGGGGTTCTGAATGGCCCAAAGGCAGCCTGGCAGCACTGACTGTTGGTGGGAGGAGAGGCAGTGAGTGAAAGGTGAAGAGAGGGAAGGGCATCATCTCTTGGTTGGGAAGTGGGGAAGGGTGAGAGTGAGGGGGATGTTCACATTTTGCTCATACCTGAATGTTATTCATGAAGATTATATTAACGTATTATTTATCCTATATAATAAAAGCCTAATATGCTAAGTGTCCTGTCATCTGGTTGGCTGGTCAACCAATCAAAGCGTAATATGCTAATGATATGCTAAGGCCGCTCAACCGCTCGCTATGATGAGCACTGACCACCAAGGGGCAGTCGACCAGTCGAGCCAGTTTTGGCCCAACGGCAGAATGACCGGTCACTATGATGTGCACTGAACACCAGGGGGCAGACACTCAATGCCGGAGCTGCCCCCGGTGGTCAGTTCGCCTACTACAGGGGGAGCACTGCTCAGCCAGAAGCTGGGCTCACGGCTGCCGAGTGCAGTGGCAGTGGTGGGAGCCTCTCCCACCTCCGTGGCAGCGCTAAGGATGTCTGACTGCCAGCTTAGGCCCGCTCCCCATGGAGTGGGTTTAAGCTCCATTAGTCGTTAGTCGGACATCCCTTGAGGGCTCCTGGACTGGAAGAGGGCACAGGCAAGGCTGAGGGACCCCCCAAGTGCATGAATTTCATGCACCGGGCCTCTAGTGTAATTATAAAATGCCAAAACCCAAACAAACAAAACCAGAAATGATAAGACAACTGCCATCTAGACATTTTGCCCAGGATTCCAAGCAATTTTGGCTGAAATTACCCTTGCCATGAAGCTGAAGACTGTTCCAGCTACTGTCCCTCCCTCTAGAAGGAAGTGGCTTTTGCTGCAAAGAGAGGTGAACCAGACACTGGGAGCCACTGAGGAACTACAGGGCACGTGAAGGCAACTGTGCTCAGAATACTCACACACACAAACCCACTCTGCCGGTTCATGGGGCCAGTTACCTGTCTGGTCCTCCAGCAAGTAATACTGCTTCATGAGCTGCCAGTGGGCCTGCAGAGCCTTGGCAGTACGGGCCAGGTAGAAGGCATCAGGGTGTCTGTGCAGCAGGTCCTGGAAGGTCTCCAAGGTGGGCTGGCTGGTCTGAAGGGCAAGAAGCATGCTCTCTCTAGGCACCTAGGTTTTCTCACTGCTGCCTTTCCACCACACCCTTGCCCACCCCCAAGCCATTCCCACCAGGAGCCAGAAGCAGCTATGGCTGTCCAGGGAGCCGGGCTCGCCTCTTCCTGAGTGCAAGGGTGTGTGGATCTGCACAAGCATGTCTCCAGGCAGTGGGGTCTCCCCACATCAGTTTTCTAGTTCAGCGGTCACCAACTGGTGGTCTGCGGACCACTGGTGGTCCATGAGGTCCGAAAGGTTGATGACCGCTGTTCTAGTTAGTCCAGTTCCCACCCTGCCCAGCCCCTTCATCAACCTTACTAGCCCTCATCCTTACCGATCCCACTTTGCTGAGCAGCTGTTCCTCAGCCTTGCTGAACAGGGCCTTGCTCTGGATGGCGGCAATGGCCTCTGGGTGCAGCTGCCTCATGGCCTGGCAGGCCAGCCTAGGCAGGGAGGAGACAGGTCAGGACAGTGTTGAAGGGAGGGTGTTGAGCAATCTAAAGTTCCTATTTCCCCCAAAGCCTGCAGGTCTTTGAGATGCAGGACGAGAGGCCAGGCCCTCAGTAGAAAGAGCCCAAGGCTTAGCATGGTCTCATGGGTTTGTCCAAAGTATGAACAGGCAACTCAGGAAACCAAGTCCCTGTGTTCAACTCAGTGAAGAGATTCAGACACAGCCCGCTTGGGGCCAGTCCCGAAGATCCTAAATCCAGCTGAGGCTCTCTAACCAAGACCTTTGTCCTTGGCCAAAGCTGCCACCCATTAGCCACTGCCTGCGCTTCCTCTTTCTCACACTGAGCCCTGCCTGTTTCCTGGTATATCAGGACCATGGCTAAAGCTTAAGCAGTGCCAGCGGCTATGGAGTAGAAGACAGGTGTTAAGCATCCAAACAAATTTGGATGACATTAAATGAAGTAACTGAGGAGGAAGAGTGTGTGGTGCATGTGTGCACAGGTTTATTTGGAACTCGGGGTGCTAAAATTAGAAGGAATTGTGGGTGATCTGTGTGAAAAGGTTGAGAGGTGACTTGCCTCAAACCACAATGCACACAGTGGTGGAACCAGGGCTCCCCTCATTCATGTGGGTGTTTTCTCCTAGTCTATTTCCTTGACTTCTAGATCCCCTTGCTCCTGCTATCAAGCCAGAACTAGCAGGGTTGGCAGCAGGAAGCAGCTTCCCTCTAAAGCCTGAGGATGCAAGGACCCAGGAGCCCTGCCTCCCGGACCCCCTCTTTGGGCCCTTATACAATTCTCTTGTTCCAGGGGCCAAATTCTGGTATCCCCATTCCTTCTCCCCTGCTGGAGCCAGCCCCACTCACTTGGAGATGACAGGATCGTAGAGCAGGGCGTACCAGCGCTCCTGGACTTCCCGAAGGGTGAAGCGGCAGCTGAACTTCACACCCAGGTGGACTGATGTCAGGTCATTGGTCTGCAAGGCCCCAGAGGGGTTTGCTTCAGCCTTACCGCTGGAAAGAAACCCTTCCCTTGCCACCCACAGGGCACTACTGGGCTAGTTGGGGGACAACTGGAGGCTGGGGGAGAAAGAGTGCCAGGAAAACTGGTGGGAAGCACTACCTGCAACACAGCGTTGATGAGCAGGAGGTCATCAGCAGGCTTCCAGCGGCCCAGATCCTTGGTCACCTGAAGTGGCTGTTTGCTCTTTTTTACTCGCTTGGTGATTCCAGGAGTGGGGGCTGGGCTGGGCGGCACAGGAGTGCTGGGGGCCTTGGACACCTGGGCAGAGGACAAGAACACAGTGAGCTCAAAGCCAGCATCAGGGCAGCTGGTCTTCAAGTGACAGCCCCAGCCTCACTCAGCAATAAGCAGCATAGGCAGGGAGCTAGTTTTCTAACACCCGTTCCTACCAGAGCACTTCTACATAGTCCTTGACCATATGGGGTCTTCTCTTTGCTGGTGGCACCCCCAACCCTAGAGTGGAGGGTGGGTAGAGAGGATACCAGGAAAACACTCTTACTGGTACAGTGTCTGGGGCCAGAGCAATGCCACCTGGGGATTATTTTTACACCCAGCAATGCTGGGAACAGGCTGTCTGCTCCCAGAATAGATGCATGCTCCATGCCTCCCACACAGAATGTGATACAGGATGCATTGGGGGGGGGGGGGGGAATGGGGGGAGATGTAGAACAAGAAAGAGGGAGTAGGAAGAGAAAGGTTCCCAGGAGGGAGGCATCTGAGGTAGTCTGGTCCTCTCAGCATCCTCTGAAGAACCCTTGCCACGGACAGGTTATGGGGAAACCCTTGCCAGCTGACAAACTGTGGCCCTAGACCCCACCTTTACCCTCCCACCTCCTTGCCACGTCTTCCCATTCCTCACCTTCTTCTTCTCACTAGAGGAGGGTTCACTTCCAGAACAGCGCCCTGGTTCCACCCCACTGGCCCCCTTCGCCCGCGTAGAGGACTTGGCCAGGCTGCTCTCCACCAGCTCATCATCAAACTTCTTCCTCTTGATAAACCTGTGGAGAATCCTACCCAGTGAGTAATCCTGCCCCCTCCCCAACAACCACTTCCATCATGCCTCCAGAACAGAGCAGGTTCCCAGCAGGGTGCTGACTGCTCCAGCTCCGTGGATGGGGCATGACACAGCTGTGCCCACCCCTCTGAGGCAAAAGAGTACTGTACCACAAAGACTTCATGTCAAAGACCTGCGATCTCCCTCCCTTGCCCTCTGTCGGGGATTTAGTAGGGACAGGAAAAGCACGAGGTTCTGCCAATTGGGCCTCTAAGGGTCTCAGGTAGTCATTCCCAATAGGGATGAAGGCGTGCAGTGCCTAATGCCCCTGGTCAGTCCCTGGCCATCCGAATCCTTACTACCTGGAGGAGCTTCTCCGTTTAGGGATGGTGCCCAAGGCCTGTGAGGAGGCTCGCTTCTGCCCTGCCAGTGACTCTTCATCCTCTGAGCGGCTGGCAGTGCCTGATGCCATCAGGGATGAATCTAGTAGCCCCTGAGAATCTAGAAAAAGAGAAGTGGTGAACTCAGACCTCCTAAGTTCCTAGCAGAGCCCTGAGCCTCTGCTCATAGGTCTTCTCAGCCCTCCCCTTCCTCTGCCAGCCCTCTCAGCCCTCCCCTGCTTCCTTGACACTTGAGGTTTTAAGGTGGGAATTCCTTGGCCATCCAGATCCCATCTGGGCTCAGACCTGGCCCAGACCTTCCATGCTGGGCAGTTTTCCCGGTGCCACGTGTCATGTTGTGCAGCACGTGGTGCTCAGGTCAGACTGGTGGTGATGACACACTGGGCTCTGGGCATAATTGTTCCCTCTGCCATCAAAATGCAGCCATGCCAAAGAGCAGCAGCTCAACAGCAAGTTGGTCAATTGTGGCCTCTGCCGAGAGCTATGTGGGTGGTGCTGGCCCCGGGGGAGGTGGCAATGCCCAGCCAGGGCGGAAAGACACATGTGCCAGGCACAGGGTGGACTCAGCAGATGCTTGGTGCCCAAACATTTGGGGAGCTGGCCCAGCCTCATACTACCTTTGTCCATCCTCTTACAGTCCCAAAGCCACCGGTTCCAAACCACAGGGCTAGGAGGAAGGGTCCCACAGGCTCATCCAAGGATTCTGACCAGGTGAGCTTAGAGGCTGAGAGGAGATTCTGCAAAGGAGAAATGAGGCTCCATGAGGCTCAGGATTCCAACTGGCCAGCCTCACCGCCTTATACTGCAACAGGTCCCCCAGGTCCCATAAGCTAGGGAAGACACAAGGAGAAGAAAGACAAAAGTCTCTATTTCGCCAACATGACCCTGATAAATCAGTAGCCTTTTGGAAGCCACTGACATCTTTGAGAACATGATAAAAGCTATGGATTCCAGAAAAATGTACAAACACATACTATTTAGGGGGTTCACGGACCCCACTAATTCTACTCACAGCCCCTAGGTTAATGGCCTTGATATAAACTAGCAGAAAACAAGGGATTCTTGGCTCACTCTCAACAGCTGGCCACTCAGCTCCACGGCACCACCCCTTTCCCTCCTGGGCCAAAGAAGGGAAAAGGATAGAATTCCAACCAGTCCACCTCTTTTCTCCCCCCATTTGTATATCTAGCTGAAGATTTGGTGGGTGGTATCTTGGGGAAACTGAAAAATACAGTTTGGAAACTGCCCGAATATCAACCGCCACCCGGGGGACGGAGAGGCTCTTCAACGCGGCCGAACTCGGGTGCTGGGAACTCGAGGGGGCGCGCCGCCTGCGGGTCCCGCTCCTCCTGCCCAGGCTGTTCTTCCGGCCCCGCCTCCAGGTGAGCTCGCCCCACGGAACACGGCTGGGAATCCTGCCACCTGGGGAGAGGGCGAAGGGCCCCGATCCCACGCCCGACTGAGGCAGGGTCTGCGCCCCCTTCCCTCCCTCGGTTCATTCTCCCTCGAGTGCACAGCAAGGTGGGGGTTGGTCCAGGTCAGTTTCAGGAGCTCGGGATAGCAGTGGTGGTGAAACTCAGAAGCAACACCGAGAGAACCCCAATGCTCTCGCGTCCTCGGTTTGAGCCCCACGGACTGGTGGCGGGGAAGCGGGGGGAAAACACCCGGCCAATTCTCACCCCACCTTCAGTAAGCCACCTTTACGCATGCGTAACGTCTCGGACCAGACGCTGGCCCGGCCCACGCATGCGCAGATTACCGGGGCGCTACCGGGGCGGGGCCCTAAATCGGGGGCAGAAGGGGGGGGTCGTCCCTGGAGGCACTCTGTGAAATTCTATTTGACGCCCCCCCAACTCGGCTCACAACCCTCAGAAGAGAACCGCGAGGTCTCACCATTCCTAGGCTGCCAGCTCCAACAATTTCTCCGCCGCGATGGCAGCAGCCGCAGGGCCAAAGCCAGTTTCCGTGAGGTACATCCACTTCCGGGTCTACGAACCAGGAACTTGACAATCCCTTCCGGTTCTCCCAGAGCACAGGCGTGAAGGGGGCGTGGCCATGGCTGCGGAGGTCACAGTTTTGCTAACAGGTGAAATTAAAGGCTTTCCCAATAGGGAAACATCAGGGATTATAGGCACCCGAGAGGTTACCCGGTTGAGGGGAGCGATTAAAGGGAGATGCGAGACTTGGGGCGGGATAGGCTGAGGGGCGAGACCGGGCGGGGCGAGGTGGGGCGACGCTGGGAGGGGCGGCCCGACAGTGGGGTAGGCGGAGGCCGCGCGCGGACTGGGTTACCGAATTCGCTCGAAGAATAGGAGTCTTTGATAGTTTCCCAGGACCAGTATGCACTGGTTGGTTCGACCATAGGTTTTCGAGAAACTATTCTGTCAGACCCTGTGCTAGTCACGTGACGTTGAGGCGCTCGCCAGAGAGAGGTGGCGTCCCAAAGGGGCAGGGAGGTTGATGTCTATGCTGTGGAACGGATGGGCCGCTGGGAGAGGCGCCGAGAGGAGGAGCGGTCTTCAGCCCAATGCCACCTGGGCTGCTAGAGGCATTGTGGGTCCCCGGAGGTAGGAGAGAAGGCCAATGGAAGCACCTTCAGAGGGGAGTGCCTGCAGGGAATCTTGGGATGAGAGAACAAGCCTGTAGGAAAAGTTGGGAGGTGTAAGGGCTGCCCCGGGAAACCAGAAAAACTGTCTTCTAAAAGAGGATTTCTCTTAGTTTTATGTTTCCTTGGAGTGCACAAAAGAGTAGTAGCTCACTCACCTGGACATTGCCGGGGAATTAAGTATCAGATGGAGGGCTGGCCCTTCTAGCCCCGGCAGTGTATGATAGCCCCTGCTTCAAAAGTGCCCACTTCATTTACTGTCCTGTGATTGTGCTTAATGAATATTAACCTATTTAATCTCCCCTGAAAGGTTGTGTTTCCTGATATAAGGTCTGATGGACCATCTAGATATAGTATCTATATTCGATGAGAGTTATCAGGGAGGTCTCTAAGCAGGTGACAACTGAGCTGTGATTTGATAGCTGATAAGGAACTAGTAATGCAAAGAGCTGGGATTAGATGACCTGGTCAGAGGGGCAAGCATAGCTCCAAGCAGAAAAGAGTTTGGTGAATTTGAGGAACAGGAAGGAGTCCAGTGTGGCTAGAGCAGGATGATAAAGAAAAAGAGTGAAGGAGAAGAGAACCAAGAGGTCATCAGGAGAAGATCACATTAGCCCTTGTAGTTCATGGAGTGAACTTTGGCCTTTATGCTTAATGCACTGGAAAGCTCTTAAAGGATTGCAAGCAAAGGCATCCATCCTGTGATACTTAATTTTTAAAATGAGCCCTCTGGCTGCTTGTGGAGATTGGATTGGAGGAGTCAAAAGAGGAAGCACAGAGGTGAGATAAGAGGCTTTTGCAGCAATCCAGGTGAGAGGTAAACCCAGATGGTTTAGCTGGGTTGTGGTAGCAGTGAAGATGGACAGAAATAGTGACTTCAGTATGTATTTTGGAGGCAGAACCACAAAGACTTGCTGATGGATTAGGTATGGGATAAGAGGGAAAGAGAAGAATCAAGGATGAGACCTAGGGGGAGGGGGAGTGGGTAGGAATAGGTCAACCAAAGAACTTGTATGCATATATGCATAATCCATGCACACAGACAATAGGTGGTGAAGGCCTGGGGTGGGGGCCAGGGAAGGTTAGAAGAGGTCAATGGGGGCGAAGGGGGGACATATGTAATACTTTCAACACTAAAGACTTAAAAAAAGAAAATAAGAGAAAGAGACCTAGATTTTTGGCCTGAGAAACAGTGATGCTAGCATCTTCCCTTTAGAATATGTTCAGAAACTGGTCCTATTGCACCAATTTCTCATATCCTGACCCAAGTCTCCTAGATCCATCATCTCTCACCTGGACTATTGCAAGAGCTCCATAACTAAGTCTTCCAGCTTTCATCTTTACTGCCACTCTTTCAATTTCTTCACAGCAGTTAGGCTGTTCCTATTAAAATGTAAATCCACTCATGTCAAGCCTTTTCAAAATCCTCCATCTTCTGCCCTGGCTGGTGTAGCTAATTGGTTGAGTGTTGTCTGTGCACTGAGAGGTCACCAGTTCGATTCCAAGTCAGGGCACATGCCCAGGTTGTGGGCTTGATCCCCCATAGGAGACATGCAGGAGGCAGCCAGTCAATGTTTCTCTCCCCTCCTCTCTCTAAAATCAATAAAAACATATTAAAAAGAAAAAATTCTCCATCTTCCTTGGAATAAATGCATGGTCTAATCCCTTTTCCCTCACTGACCTCATCTTCTGCTCCTCTCACTTGCCCTTTTTAAACTTTTTGTCTGTATCCCCTGCACTGTTTACCCTTTCCATGCTTTGTTTTTCTCCTTAGCCCTCTAATGTATGATGTATTTTACTTATTTTTTTCTCTTATTGTATGTCCGTTGGCAATAGAATATAAGCTCTATGAGGGCAGAGATTTTTGTCTCTTTTGTTCAGTGCTATAGTAGGTGCTTAATAAATGGTGTTTTTTAAATTTTTATTTATTTGAGAGCGAGGAAGGGAGAGAGAAATACCTATTTGTTGTTCTACTTATTTATGCATTCATTGGTTGCTTTTCTTGTTGTTGTTTTGTTTTTAATTCTTACCTGAGGATATTTTTTCCATTGAATTTTTAGAGAGAGTGGAAGTGAGGGAGCAGAGAGAGAGAAACATCTATGTGAGAGAGACACATTCATTGGTTGTCTCCCAAATACTTCCAGATCCGGGCCAGGGATCAAACCTGCAACTCAGGTACATGCCCTTGACCAGAAATCGAACCTGTGACCCTTTGGTCTGAGGGCTGACTCTCTAACCACTGAGCAAAACCACTCAGGGACATTAGTTGCTTCTTGTATTTGCCCTGACTGAAGATCAAACCCACAACTTTTACATATTGAGACAATGCTCTAACCAATTGAGCTACTCCGCCATGGCTTTAAATATTTGTTGAATAAGTATCTATATATATAAAAGCCTAGGCCAGTGGTCGGCAAACTGCGGCTCACGAGCCATGTGTGGCTCTTTGGCCCCTTGAGTGTGGCTCTTCCACAAAATACCGACTTCTGCACATGGGCCAAAGAGCCGCATGTGGCTCCTGAGCGCAGTTTGTCGACCACTGGCCTAAGCAACCAGGCGACCATCCGGCCAATAGCTATGACATGCACTGACCAGCAGGGGCAGATGCTCAATGCAGGAGCTGCCGGGCTGCGGTGACTTGGCAGCTGCTGTTCTCGGATGACATACCCGGAACCAGAGAGGAGGGAGCCCAGTTCTGGTGCATCACCCGAGAACTGCCCTCTCGCAATCCAGGACTCCTGAGGGGATGTCGGAGATCCTGTTTTGGCCCACAGGCCAGGCCAAGGGACCCTACCGGTGCACAAATTTGTGCACCAGGCCTCTAGCCCATTGGCTGCCCACTTCGGGTCTGGCTCCCCATGGGGCCTCTAGCCTGTTGCAGAGGTCATGGGTCTGGCCCTTACAGAAACTTTTTGACTCAATTGGCTAAATGATGACACTTGCAGGACCTACTGGCTGCAGCCCCAACGTCTAGCCTAATATCTGCTTAATATCAATTTCCAGTGGAGGCAGCAATTTCCTCAGTACCACTCTCGGCTGGGAAACTGCCACGGCTTCCCTCCTTCCAAGGTGCGTCACCAGAGGACTGTCCTGTCGCAATCCGGGATCCCTCAGGGGATGTCAGAGAACCAGTTTCGGCTGATCCCAGCAGGCCAGGCCAAGGGACCCACCAGTGCACGGCGCTGGGCCTCTAGTGTTAAATAAACCTACTGAAAAGAAGTCTGTGGCAGGAGCATATTTGTATGGGGGCAGAAACCAAGAATTCTGTTTAGATATGTTAAGTGTGAGACGCCTGTGAGGTGTTGGTGGAGGTGTTGAGTAGAGAGATGTACCCTAGCCCTGTCAGGGAAGAGGCCTGGACTGGAGATACATTTTAGGGAATCATTATCATGAAGATCTGGATGCCATTGTCTAGGGCAGCCGTGGGCAAACTACGGCCTGCTGACCGGATCCTGCCCGTTTGAAATGAATAAAACTAAAAAAAAAAAAAAAAGACCGTACCCTTTTATGTAATGATGTTTACTTTGTATTTATATTAGTTCACACAAATACTCCATCTTTTGTTCCGGCCCTCCGGTCCAGTTTAAGAACCCATTGTGGCCCTCGAGTCAAAAAGTTTGCCCACCCCTGGTCTAGGGAGAAAGTGTAGATAGAGAATAAGAAAGGTCCAAGACTAATTCCTGAGGCACTCTAATGTTTAAGGTAAGGTTGAGGAAGAACCATCAAAGGAACAAACAGAAAAGTGTGGATTAAAAAAAAAAAAAGCTAGCAATGACACCAGTCATCCAGCTTCCACCTAACCATCACTGGTTCCAGAGTAAGTAGTCTTTCATAGTCTAGCACTGTTTGCCTGAGATAGATGTGGCTTACAATGGAGGTCCCATTCACGGTTTTTTCAGGATTTTTGTGCATCTGCTCAGGACGCCAGGCTCCTCCTGGAGGATTAGAACATTGTGGTTAAGAAGACATGCTCTGCCCCAGCCAGTGTATCTCAGTGGTTAAGCATTGACCCAGGAACCAAGAGGTCATAGGGACCAGTTCGATTCCCAGTCAGGGCACATGCCCGAGTCGCCAGCTCAATCCCCAGTATGGGGCATGTGGGAGGCAGCCAATCAGTGATTCTCATCATTGATGTTTCTATCTCTCCCTCTCCCTTCCTCTCTGAAATCAATAAAAAAATATATTATTTAAAAGAAAAGAAGAAGACAGGTTCTGGAGTCAAACTGGCTGCTTTTCAACCTCAGCAATATCACCTACCAGCTTGTGACCTTGAGTAAGTTACCGTTCTTTGCCTCAGTTTCATCAGCTGTGGAGAAATAATAGGACTCACTTGATAGATGGTTCTGAGGAGTAAATCACTACTTTGACTAGTGGGTAGTATAAAGCAAGTTTTCAAAAACTATTAACTGTTGGTACTGATCTTAGGGCTTGGATCTCAACATCTCCTGCCCGGTGGTCAGAGTCAAGGACCCAGACTTTGAATCTAGGTTTTTCCCCACTCCTGTTTACTAGAGCAGGGCCAGTTCCCCTCCTACCTTCTGGGCACCAGTCAGAGGACACAGGATCTATTTGCTGTTGGCTCAACTATAGGAAGTCAAATTTAATAAAACTGTTGACCAGTACAGAGTTATCTTGGGGTTCACAATGCATTTTAAGTCAACGTAATACTCAATATCTGTATACTTTTTTTTTTCTCTAAGAAAGGAGAAACCATCTGCAAAGGTAGAGTCTCATACACACATTGAAACCCTCTGAAATATCAATCCCTAGGTTAGAGAATCACAGACAGACTTTATGAAATATCCAACTTCATTAACATGATAAAATGTACACATCTCACCATGGCTGGGTGGCTCAGTTGGTTGGAGCATCATCTTATATACCAAAAGCTTGCAGATTCGATTCCAGGTCAGGGCACATGCCTAGGTTGTAGGTTTGATCCTTGGTTGGGACACGTATGGGAGGCAACTGATTGATGTTTCTCTTGCATCGATGTTTCTCCCTCTCTCAAATCAATAAAAAAACAAACAAACATATCCTCAAGTGAGGATTAAAAAAAAAAATGTACACATCTCAGTCCAAAAGCCAGAATGACAATGAGGAAACCTAAAATATTCCCATTAAAGTTAGGCATTCCACAAAGATGGCCCCTGTGACTCCCCCCCCCCCCCCCACATTGCTATGGAAGTACTAGCCTACTTAATTACAAAAAAAGAAGGAATGAAATATGAAAACTGGAAAAGAGGTAAAGTTATTATTTATGATATGAGAGCCTACCTGAAAAATCCAGGGACATCAACTGAAAAACTAATACAAGACTCTAGCAAAGTGGGCACAAATTTTTTATTTTTATTTTTTTTAGTGGGCACAAATTAATATACAAAAAGCCAATGAACAACAGCCAATTAGAAAGTATAGGGGAATAAATTTATAATTTACAATAGCAACAACAAAGTAAACTAAGAATAATCTTAATAAATATGCTAGATCTAGGTGCCCCAAACTAAAATGCTATATATCATAGGACACAAAAGGAGGCTTCAATAAATGGAAAGGAATACTCTATTTTGGGGTAGAAAGACTTGCTATCATAAAAATGTCAGCTCTCCATAAATCTGTAAATGTAACACAATCATAAAAATACACTACATAACCTGAATATAAAGTTCACATGGAAATTTTTACATCAGGAATAGCCATGAACATTTTGAAAAAGGTTAACGAGAATGGGGAGGGCTAGAAGAGGTCAATGGGGGAGGGACGTATGTAATACTTTCAACAATAAAGATTTTAAATAAGATCATATAAAATTGATTCATCTACAAAAAAGATTAATGAGGAGAAGAGCTCTACCAGATATTAAACTGTTAAAAGCTACAGTAATTAAAGTAGTATAATTGAGGGGACACTGGAGCATGCATAGGCACCATGGTCAAGAGAATAAGAGAGTCCAGAAATAGACCCAAGACATTTAAAATGTTAGTGTATGATAAAGATGGCATTCTCTACCAGTAGGGAAAAGATGAGTTATACAGTGATATTGAGACAATTGTGTAGCCACCTGAAAAAAAAAAAAAGTGGTGTCTCTAGCCCTTACACTAATGTAAATTCATATGAAAACAATTGTGTTTAAATAAAAGAGTAAAATCAAATTTATAATGTTGTAGTGGGGAAAGTATTTTTCAGGATAGCTTAAAATTTCCCAAAACCTAAAAAAAGATGTTCTGTCAACATAAAAATCTATAATTTCTGCAGAGCAAAAAACACCATAAGCAAAGACAAATGGCAAACTGGGGGAAATATTTGCAATTCATATAATAGACAAAGGGACTAATTTGCTTCATATATAAAAAATCCCTTCAAATTAATATGAAAACGAACAAAAATCCAGTAAGGAAATGGGATGGTTAACATAAAAGACAAATGACTCTTAAATATTCAACCTCACAAGAAAGTTAAAACTACATTTAGATACCATTTTTCACCTATAGATTGGCAAATGTTTGACAATAGACTCCTGCATGGTTGTCTAAGAGGGGGATATAGACACTTAGTTATTACTGATAGAACTGTCAATTAATGCCTGTCAAAATTATAAATGCATATAATTTCTGATCCAATATACTTGTACACATGCATAATAAACTATACACAAAGTCATCGACTTTAGAAGCAAAAGTTTACAACCAAATATCTATTAGAAGACTAGCTAAGTAAGTTACAGTCTCTCTATACAATGGAATATCACACAGCCAGGCCAAAGAGCTGTCACAAAAATCTTTATAGGCCATGATTAAACTCATGAAGAAATCACTAAAGAGTTTTAAGCAGGGTGTGTTATGAGGTCAGGATTTTAAAAAGATCTCATTGGCCTATATGGAGGATAGATTGAAAGAGTATAACTAGAGGCAGGGTGATCAGTCAGGGTAGTCATCAAGGAGAAGAAAAACAAAATATAAACTGGGTAGGGCTTGGTGATAGATTAGATGTAGGGATGCAAGAAATGAGGCACCGATGATACCCTGGCTTCCAGCTTTGGCAGTAGAAGTAGAGTGATGGTTAGTGCATTGAGTTAGGAAGCACAAGTGAAGAGGCCAGTTTTGGGTGAGAAGGAAAAATGAGTCTGTTTTTTTAATTAAATCTTTATTGTTCAGATTATTACAGTTGTTCCTCTTTTTCCACCCATAGCTCCCCTCCACCCGATTCCCACCCCACCCTCTGCCCTTACCCCGGCCACCCACTGTTCTCATCCATAGGTGTACAATTTTTGTCCAGTCTCTTCCCACACCCCCCACACCCCTTTCCCCCCTGAGAATAGTCAGTCCACTCCCTTTCTATGCCCCTGATTCTATTATATTCACCGGTTTATTCTGTTCATCAGATTATTTATTCACTTGATTTTTAGATTCACTTGTTGATGGATGTGTATTTGTTGTTCATAATTTGTATCTTTAACTTTTTCTTCTTCTTCCTCTTCTTAAAGGATACCTTTCAGCATTTCATATAATACTGGTTTGGTGGTGATGAACTCCTTTAGCTTTTCCTTATCTGTGAAGCTCTTTATCTGGCCTTCTATTCTGAATGATAGCTTTGCTGGATAAAGTAATCTTGGTTGTAGGTTCTTGGAATTCATCACTTTGAATATTTCTTGCCACTCCCTTCTGGCCTGCATAGTTTCTGTTGAGAAATCAGCTGACAGTCATATGGGTACTCCCTTGTAGGTAACTGAGTTTCTTTCTCTTGCTGCTTTTAAGATTCTCTCTTTGTCTTTTGCTCTTGGCATTTTAATTATGATGTGTCTTGGTGTGGTCCTCTTTGGATTCCTTTTGTTTGGGGTTCTCTGTGCTTCCTGGACTTGCAAGTCTATTTCTTTCACCAGGTGGGGGAAGTTTTCTGTCATTATTTCTTCAAATAGGTTTTCAATATCTTGCTCTCTCTCTTCTTCTGGCACCCCCATAATTCGGATGTTGGTACACTTGAAGTTGTCCCAGAGGCTCCTTACACTATCTTCATATTTTTGGATTCTTTTTTCTTTTTGTTTTTCCGGTTGGGTGATTTTTGCTTCTTTGTATTTCAAATCTTTGACTTGATTCTTGTGATCCTCTAGTCTGCTGTTGGAACTCTGCATAATATCCTTTATTTCAGTCAGTGTATGCTTAATTTCTAGTTGGTCCTTTTTCATATCCTCGAGGGTCTCACTAGATTTATCAAGGGTCTCACTAAATTTATCGGTGGTTTCTAGAAAATTCTTGAAAAACCTTATAACCATGGTTTTGAACTCTATATCCAGTAGCTTGCTTTCCTCCATTTCTGTCATTTGTGACCTGTTTCTTTGTCTCCGCATTTTTTATGCTTCCCTGTGTTGATAGAGTGGCTTTCTGTGTTAGGTGTCCTATAGGGCCCAGTGGCTTAGCCTCCCCGATTACCTGAGGTGGACACTCTTGGTGCACCCCTTTGTGGGCTTTGTACACAGTCTTTTTGTAATTAAGCCTTGATTGTTGTAGGTATCACTGGGAGGAATTGACCTCCAGGCCAATTGGCTGTGAGAATCAGCTGTGTCTGCAGTGGGAGAACTTCTGAGCTGGAGACACCCTTCTGGGGCATGACTTGCTTCAGTGGGGCTTTGGCGTTCACTGAGTCTGCCCCCTCCCCCCCCCCAAGTGTGACCCTTATGGATCTGAGGAGTTGTAATCTGGATGGTCCCCCTCTGACCACTGGGTACACTGGCTCTTGGGTCTCTAAGGAGGTGCTAATCTAGCCTCTGCCTGAGGCTACCCAGCAGGAGCTATGGAGAGATTCCTCTTCTTTGTTTGGGATTTGGAGGTGCCCAGATGAGGCCCAGATATGAAGCAATGCAAGCTGCTGTGGGGCCTTGGACCTTCTTTTGGAAGTTTTGGGTCTCTCTGAATCAGCTGCAGTTTGTTAGGTAATTTTCAGGTTGCAAAGGGCCAGGCCTTTCATATGCAAAAGCCTCTGTGCACAGCTTGGGTGGGGCAGGGTCTCAGGGGATCAACAGGGTGGAGCAAGCAGCTATGGCTGCTCCCCAGTCCTACCCTAAGAGGCCCTGCGTCTCAGTGTCCCGGTAATCTCTGCAAGCACCTCTGAGCGAAAGCCACCCTCGAGTTCTGCCCGATGCCAGATAGTCCAGTTTCTCCCCGTATGAGTCTGGGTCCCCAGAGACTCACCCGGAGCTGGAGTTCAGAGCAGTCAGGAGCTTGAGACTCCCTCCCGATTGAAAAAGACAACCGCGTCCTCAGCCACCAGCCCTTTCCATGTGCGCCTCCGTACCTCTGCACTTTACTTCCGCACCTCCTCTGAGTCTCAGTGCTTTTCTCTTTCCTTCTAGTTGTAGAATTTCCACTCAGCCAGCCTTCCTGTGGTTCTGGATGATGTCCGTTTTGTCTTTTAGTTGTATTTTTGAAGTGGTTGTGTGAGGCAGCAATTTCTGGTGTTTACCTACGCCACCATCTTGGTTTCTCCGGAAAGATGAGTCTTATTTGGATGAATAGAGTTGGAGGTGTCAGTGGGCAACAGGTTGAGATGTCAGTTGGGTGTTTGGATATACAAGTCAATGACTTGAGGGAGAGATTGGAATTAGGGAATCACCATATAGCTGATGTTCCAAGCAGTAAGGGAGATGAAGTCATCTTGGGATAGTCTATGGCAGGAATAGAGAATCCAGGCACTAGAGCAGCGGTTCTCAACCTATGGGTCTCGACCCCTTTGGTGGTTGAACGACCCTTTCACAGGGGTTGCCTAAGACCATCCTGCATATCAGATATTTACATTACGATTCATAACAGTAGCAAAATTACAGTTATGAAGTAGTAACGAAAATAATTTATGGTTGGGTCACAACATGAGGAACTGTATTTAAAAGGCCAGAAGGTTGAGAACCACTGCACTAGAGCAACTCCTAGAGTACACAGGCAGAAGATAATGAGCCCCTACTGGGACCAGAGCAGTACATGGGGGACATAGGAGGGAAGCCAACTATCACAGAAGTCAAGGGAAGAATGTGGTAGCATTTTAGTGGTCTGTGTCTCACCTTGAGGACATAAGCTGGGTTTTATTTTTATTTTTGTTATCTGCTACATCCCTACTTTCAATCAACACAAAGTTTTGCACATAATAGATATGTCTGTGAACAAATAAGGGCATGAATCCCATCATAGCTGGCTCTTTACACTACTTTAGTACACATCTTCATTATTGCTCCTCTGATTGGTCTCCTAGCATCTCCACATTGCCAAAGCTGCCTCTAAAGCACAGATCTGGTACTACCACTCCTTTCCTTGAAAATCATCAGTGGCTCTCCACTGCCTACAGAGGAAAATCCTCAGCTTGGCCTTCAAGCTTCACAAACCCAATCCCAGCCCAGTTTAGCTCCCACAACACCTTGCTTTTACCCATTGAACTACAGCCACAGTGACCACTTTGTAGTCTACAAACATGGTCTGTGCTTGACGTGCTCTATGCCCTTTCATTCCCAGACCCCTCTTTCCCTGACCTGTGGTAGTTCTTCAACATGCTGTTGAAATCCCACTTAGCCCTGAAGGTTTTACCAGGCCCACACTGCCATGAACATCTCTTCCCCTGTTCTCCATTTTACTTTGCACCTCTGTGACATCACTGGCCCTGCACTGTGTCTTACATATGCCAGCTTCTCACTATTCACTACCGATCTCCACACTGGAGTGTGGAAAGGGATTGTATCTCAATGTCGCCTTTATACATCCAGTACTTATTAAAGTGCTAAATGAGTAATAGGTAATCCTGAGAGTACTAATGTCTAGTTCTCCCACTCCAATGCTTTGCATATGGTTCTGTATCCTGTGTTGGCAATAAGCTTCTTGGAAGTTTGTTTTATTAACTTTTATACCCTCATTGCCTAGTACAGAGCACGGCAACACAGTAGGTGCTCAATAAATGTTTAAGTACGTAATAATTACCCATTTAATTTGCTCTCAGGAGCCTCCAGAGAGGCCAATAGCTTTGGCAAACAGTGTTTTGTATGTGCTTCCTGCCAGCTCTGACAGGCTGCCTCTGTAGGCCAATGACAAGCTGTGTCATGTAAACATGGATCTACTGAGGGACTGTGAAGTGTGGCTAACAGAATGAGTTAGGGCTGTCATGGTGGGTAAGTGTTTAACTCAAAGAGATGTGGCTCTCCAGGCAGAAACACAGCCCAGAAGAAGCCTCAAAGGCAAGAGCAAATCAAATCAGCTAAGGAGGGATGGGATCACTTATTCCTTAGGGGAAAGTATGACTGGGTTTCTACTTTGTACACAGCCCTCTGTATTGGGGCAGCTACAGCTGGGCAAATAATTGGAAAATAACTAGGCATCTGCTCTTAAAGAGTGTGAAGTCTGGTGGGGCTGAGGACAGGCCCATCAGTGATCCCAGAACAAAGTCAAGATTGACCAGTGCTAGAAGAAATGCATGAACAAAGGATGAAGAGAGCAGCCAGGAGAATCTGAGCCTTCGGGGGGATTAGGAGAGGCTGCATGGTAGGGGGAGGTAGCATTTGAGTTTATTTACTAAGCTCTCCTGAATGGGAGGGAATTGTAATAGGTCCCCACTGTCTTTCTTCCTTCTTCCAGCTTCTCATCATTGTAGCCAGAGCAATGCTCTTGAAGTGTAGGTCGGAGTATGTCACATCTCTGCTCAAAATTCTGCAATGGTTCCCATTTCATTCAGAGTAAAAATGGCTCCTGTTCATTCGGGGTGGAGGGAGGAAGTCTTTACAGTGGTCATTAAGGCCTTATGTGATCTGCCCCCAGTCACTTCTGCATCATTCCTTTTCTTCTTCTACTCTCTCACCCCAAAGCAGCCACACTGAGACTTCGCTATTCCTTGAATCTGCAGGCATGCCCCCACCTTAGGCCATTCTCTTTGCCTGGAATGTTCTTCCCCATGGTTTGCTTCCTCACCTCGAGTGTTCATTCAGATGTCACCTCGCTAAAGCCTGACATGACCTATTTTAATTGTAACCCCTACATTCTGGTACCTTACCCCTCTTTTGGAATTTCTGTTCCTCCATGGCATCTTTTATCATCTGACATACTATGTATTGTACTGTTTTTTTGTTTATTGTTTGTTTCTCCCCAATTAAATATGAGTTCCATAAAAACACTTAAAAAGGACAAATATCTTCATCAAATCTGTATCCCTAACATCTAGAACAGTGGCTAGTATTAGGTGCCCAATAGATATTTGTTGAATGAATGAGGACATTATACATGCTTGAGAAAGTCTATAGGAAGTGCGTCCTGGTGGAGTTCCTAAAAAATAGTTGCCTGGCCTCGCCGGTTTGGCTCAGTGGATAGAGCATCAGCCTGCGAACTGAAAGGTCCCAGGTTCAGTTCCAGTCAAGGGCACATGCCCGGGTTGTGGGCTCGATCCCCAATGGGGGACTTGCAGTAGGAAGCCGATCCATGATTCTCTCTAATCATGGATGTTTCTATCTCTCTCTCCCTCTTCCTTCCTCTCTGAAATCAATAAAAATATATTTAAAAAACAAAAAACAGTTGCCTGAAAAATCATTTGCAAGGACATCTCTGACCTGCAGAGCCGAGGACCCTGCTGAGAGTGCGTGGTCAGGTGAGGAGGAAGTGGCCGTTAGCTGCGGGAGGGAAGACTCCAGCCACCAAGAACTGTCTGCAGGATCCAGATGTCCAAAGGATGGGTCAGGAATCCCTTGTCTCTTTCCCCTACAGTTGTCATACTTGCCCTCCACGCTCAGTCAAGCACCTTCTCAGGTGAACCCCACCCAGCTTCAGTTGTGTCCATCTTTCAGCAATTCCCATACTTATAATTCAGCCCTCTCCTTATCCAGGCCAGCTCAATCCCTTTGCTGCCCCCTTGTGGCTCCTGCAGTAAAGGAACTCTCCCAGAAAGTCTGAGGTGACAGACCTACATAAGTACTCTTAGAACAGGGATGTGGGAGAGGAAATCTGAATCAACACCATGGCATCTCTGAATTATTGATAGCTGCCTTCCCTCACAGGCATTGCCACCAATAGCAATTACAATCTCTCAACTGAACTCTGATAGGTATGCCAGCTGGACTCGGGCTTTGGTTGTTCTGGGCTGGTCACCTTTGGGGGAAAAATTTGGGACAACCAATCACAGGGCCTACCTTGAGGAGCATTTAGGCCAATTGACTAGTCTATCCAGCCTCCACCTACTCTGTGTCCTTCCAACTCACAGCCAATAAATAGTCTTTGAGGGTGATGCAATCACCAGCCAGCTCAGGACTAGGTATGTATAAAGAGATGAGGAGTTAGGTATGACACAAGAGGGAGGGCTGGGCACTGTGGATAACTGGAGAGCTATGCCCTGTAAGAAACTGCTCAGCTGCACCACTGCTCAGTTCTGCCAGGGTGCAGCCCCAGCAGTCCAGGGGTTCCCAAAGGTGAGGAGTGCGTCGGCGAAGAATGAAGGACAAGGAGACAGCATTCAGATGATCAGCATAGCCAGGTTCTCTTTTTATTCTCCTGTTACATCTGTATTTATACCATTTGATCCTATAAGCATGCCTCTATAGTCACATCATGGTATGTTTTGGGTCCTCCCTTGACCTTCTACAGTTCCATAGTTTCTTATCTGACTTTTGCCAAAAATCCCATCTCCATCTAGTTCTGTTGATTTTAATCCTATCCATTCTATTCCAAAGGTTAGGGCTAGTTTGTTACCTCCATTCCAAGGTCACTACTCTACTGTTCTATTAAGCTACAAGGAAGTAACTGAAGGAGATTATCCTAAGTAAACATTATGTAGCTTAAGCGTGATCATAGTTAAGGTGATTAACTACCCTCCTGGCACTTAGTTAAGGGTTTTTTGTTTGTTTTTTGTTTTGCTTTTTTAATTAAATCTTTATTCAGATTATTACATTTGTTCCTCTTTTTTCCCCCCATAACTCCCCTCCTCCCAGTTCCTGCCCCACCCTCCGCCCTCACTCCCCACCCACTGTCCTCATCCATAGGTGCATGATATTTGTCCAGTCTCTTCCCGCATCTCCCACACCCCTTTCCCCCCAAAGAATAGTCAGTCCATTCCCTTTCTATGTCCCTGATTCTATTATGATCACCAGATTATTCACTTGATTCTTAGATTCACTTGTTGATAGATGCATGTTTGTTGTTCATAATTTGTATCTTTACCTTTTTCTTCTTCCTCCTCTTCTTAAAGGATACCTTTCAGCATTTCATATAATACTGGTTTGGTGGTGATGAACTCCTTTAGCTTTTCCTTATCTGTGAAGCTCTTTATCTGACCTTCAATTCTGAATGATAGCTTTGCTGGATAAAGTAACCTAGGTTGTAGGTTCTTGGTATTCATCACTTTGACTATTTCTTGCCATTCCCTTCTGGCCTGCAAAGTTTCTGTTGAGAAATCAGCTGACAGTCGTATGGGTATTCCCTTGTAGGTAACTGAGTTTCTTTCTCTTGCTGCTTTTAAGATTCTCTCTTTGTCTTTTGCTCTTGGCATTTTAATTATGATGTGTCTTGGTGTGGTCCTCTTTGGATTCCTTTTGTTTGGGGCTCTCTGTGCTTCCTGGACCTGTAAGTCTATTTCTTTCACCAGGAAGGGGAAGTTTTCTGTCATTATTTCTTCAAATAGGTTTTCAATATCTTGCTCTCTCTCATCTTCTGGCACCCCTATAATTCTGATGTTGGTACGCTTGAAGCTGTCCCAGAGGCTCCTTACACTATCTTCGTATTTTCGGATTCTTTTTTCATTTTGCTTTTCTGGTTGGGTGTTTTTTGCTTCTTCGCATTTCAAATCTTTGCCTTGATTCTTGCGCTCCTCTGGCCTGCTGTTGGGAGTCTGTATAGTATTTGTTATTTCAGTCCGTGTATGCTTAATTTCTAGTTGGTTCTTTATCATAACATCGAGGGTCTCATTAGATTTCTTGAGGATCTCACTACATTTATCGGCGGCTGCTAGACAGTTCTTAAGAGACCTTAAAAGTGTGGTTCTGAACTCAATATCCTCCATTGACAGTTTTGTCCTGTTTCTTTGTCTCCGCATTTTTTATGCTTTCTTGGTGCACCCCCTAGTGGTCTTTGTGCACAGTCTTGTTGTAGTTAAGCCTTGATTGTTGTCAGCAATACCGGGGGTGATTTGACCTCCAGGCTAACTGGCTATGAGAGTCTGCTGTGTCTGCAATGGGAGAGCTTCTGTGCTGGATCTCTAGGGCAGTGCTAATCTAGCATTTGCCTGAGGCTATCCGGCAAATGGCTCTGTGCAGGGCTTGGGCGGGGCGGGTCCCCAGGGATCTACAGGGTGGGCCGGAGCGAGCAGTTATGGCTGCTCTCAGTTCCGTCCCTAGGGGCTCTGCCTCACAGAGTCCCAGGAACCACTGCAAACCTTGGAGAGAAAGCTGCCTTCGAGTTCCGACCGAAGCCAGACAGTCCCGCTTCTCCCGTTTGAGTCTGGGTCCCTAGAGACTCGCCCGGATCTGGAGCTCAGAGTCTGAAACTCCCTCCCGATTGAAAACAACAACCGCGCCCTCCGCCTCCAGCCCACTCCGCGTGCACTCCGCACCTTAGTATTTCACTTCAGCACTGCGCCTCCTCTGAGTCTGGGTATGATATTCTCTTTCCTCCTAGTTGTAGAATTTCCACTCAGCCAGCCTTCCTGTGGTTCTGGATGATGTCCGTTCCGTCTTTTAGTTGTTTTTTGAAGTGGTTGTTCGAGGCAGCAATCTCCTCGTTAACCTATGCTGCCATCTTGGTTTCTCTCTAGTTAAGGGGTTTTACTGATTTATTCCCTTCCTTAGTCCTGTTAATCCCTAACTCCAGGGAAAAATCCCCACCTGGGGAAACAACTGTTCTCGGGGAGGTGGCCCTGGTTAGAACACATAGCGCTAAGAAGGGGAGCAAACATATTAAGAACAGTATGCCAGGTCCCTTGAAACATATGCTGTGCAGATGTTTCTTCCCTGCAGCGACTATGTCAAGCAGCAAGGATGGACTGGCTTCTGGCACAGTTCTATCCAGTTGTTTTTGCAGGTAACAGAAACCTATCTAAGCTAATATCAGCCCCAAACAGGGGAATGTCCTAGAATGCTCCTGGATTATATTGTGGACTTATAAGACAGGGATACAGCCCTGACCAGTTTGGCTCAGTGGATACAGCATCAGCCTGTGGACTGAAGGGTCCCAGGTTCGATTCCAGTCAAGGGCATGTACATTGGTTGCAGGCACATCCCCAGTGGGGATTGTGCAGGAGGCAGCTAAATCGATGTTTCTAACTCTTCCTCTCCCTTCCTCTCTGTAAAAAAATCAATAAAATATATTTTTAAAAAAAAGACAGGGATACAGATGGACCTCAGTAACCATCTGGCTGGCACAGTTTCCAATTAAGAGACTGCTTTGTTAATTATTTCTCTGTAATTTTTTTTTTCTTTCTGGCTACTTTCAAGGTATTTTCTTATCTTTGTTTTTAGTACTTTGACTATGATATGCTTAGGTGTGTGTGGTTTTTTTGTGTGTTTATCCTGTTCGGTGTTCTCTGAGCTTCATGGATTGGTGATTTGTTATCTTTCATTAATTTGGGAAATTCTCAGTGATTATCTCTAGATATTTCTTCTGCCCCGTTTTCTCTCCCTTCTTCTTCTGGGACTTCAATTACACACATGTTAGACCATTTATCATTGTCAGATACATTTTGCTTAGTTTTGGATTTGCATGATTGTTTGCTTGCTTTTACTCTGTGTGTTATAGTTTAATTTCTATTAATCTAGCTTAAAGTCATGGATTTTTTTCTTCTGCTTTTGTCCAGTTTGCTGATAAAACTGTTCAAGGAATTCATCTCTATATTAAGGTTTTCACTTCTAGCTTTCTATTTTACAATTTCATTTTTACAATTTCCTACTCCCTGTTCACACATATTGTCTATATTTTCCACTAGTCTAGATCCTTTAATATATTAAATATTAGAGGCCCAGTGCACAAAAATTTGTGTACTCGGGGAGGTCCCTCAGCCAGGCCTGTGCCCTCTTGCAGTCTGGGACCCCTCGGGGGTTGATCACCTGCTGGCTTAGGCCCACTTCCTGGGAGATTGGGCCTAAGCTGGCAGTCAGACATCCCTCTGGCAGCCCAGGAGCCCTCGGGGGATGTCCACTTGCCAGCGGGGAGCAGGCCTAAGCTTCAGTCGGACATCCTTAGTACTGCTGAGGAAGCGGGAGAGGCTCCCACCACCACCGCTGTACTGGCAGCCGTCAGCCTGGCTTGTGGCTGAGCAGATCTCCCCCTGAGGGAGTGCACTGACCACCAGGGGGCATCTCCTGCTTTGAGCATCTGTCCCCTGGTGGTCAGTGTGTGTCATAGTGACCAGTCATTCCCAGTTGTTCTGCTGTTAGGGTCAGTTTGCATATTACCCTTTTATTATATAGGATAGAGGTCTGGTGCATGGGTGGGGGCTGGCTGGTTTGCCCTGAAGGGTGTTCCGGATCAGGGTGGGGGTCCCTGCTGGAGTGCCTGGCCAGCCTGGGTGAAGGGATGAGGGCCGTTTTCAGGCTAGCCACACCCCCTTCAGGGAGGGGGGTCCTGCTGGAGTGCCTGGCCAGCCTGGGTGAGGGGCTGATGGCTGTTTACAGGCTGCCACAGCCCCTTCAGGGTGGGGATCCCTGCTGGGGTGCCTGGCCAGCCTGAGTGAGTGGCTGAGGGCCATTTTCAGGCTGGCCACACCCCCTTCAGGGTGGGGGTTCCTGCTAGGGTGCCTGGCAAGTCTGGGTGAGGGGCTGATGGCTGTTTGCAGGCTGGCCAAGCCCCCCAGGGGGGACCCTCACCCCATGAGGGTATGGCCATCCTGGGTGAGTGGCTGATGGCTGTTTGAAGGCTGTCCATGGCCCCCAGCCACCTAAGCTCCCAGTGGAGGCTGGCTGGAAGCAGGTATCTGGGATTTATTTATCTTCTGTAATTGAAACTTTGTTGCCTTGAGCGGAGGCCACAGCCAGCCAGGGCAGGCAGGAAGCTTGGATTCCTCCATCGCTGGGGAAACCAAGCCTCCTGCTTGGTCCAGCTCCATGGCTGCTGGCCGCCATCTTGGTTGGGTTAATTTGCATATAGTCACTCTGACTGGCTGGTAGGCATGGCTTTGGGCATAGCGGAGGTGCAGTCAATTTGCATGTTTATCTTTTATTAGATTAGATAGCTATTTAAAAGTCCCCAATTGATAGTTACATCTAAGTCATGCTCATATTCTCTTTTTGAGATGACTCCTCCATTTATGGAGTCATGCTCATCCTTTTTCTAATTTTTTCCAAGTTGCCTCCCCAGTACATAGGACACGCCAGACTCCACATGGCTTTCCTCCCCCAGCCTCTTTGGCTGGATTGTTTACAAAAGTTTTTGGTTCCTTCCACTTCATCCAGGCCTCCTTGAAGATCACAGTGAGGGCTAAAGTAGACCTGTCCCTCATGTACCTTCCACATTAATGTTAGTTTCTCATCTTTGGAGGTTCCAAGACAAGCAGAGCTATGGCCAACCCCAAATCTGGCTTGAAGAACTATGCCAAAAAATATTCCTTTCTATTCCTGAGCTTTTTTTGAGAGTGGAGGCATACCAAATATATAAACTTTGCTCTGGAAAAAAAAATGAGGCACATATATAAAATCAAGAACCTCATTGCTAGAAAAGCACTATATATATCTATATATCTCCTTGCTTTTCAATCCTCTTGGCTTCACAGCTTAAACCATCCAGGCCTTCTTTGCTTTTAAGGAGATGAATTGTTGGCAAAGCAGGAGAAGAACCTATCAGATACTGTGCTTGTTTGACAGATAGCTTGCTAGAGGACATGCAGAAAGCCAAAGTCCATCATCACCAGAGCAAGTTTAGCCACTAAGCTACTTAAGCACAGTTCCAAGAGCATATGAAACATGTAAAAATGTTACTGTGGCTTTTTTTTAAAAAAGTTACTGGTTTCAAAAAAGAAAATATATTTAAAATATGTATATATAATTAAGTGTTTATAAAACATAGAATTGCCAGTTTCATTACACTGTCAAATTTAATATTCAAAATATTCTTATTACATTTATTAAACGTGTTAGATTTTATATCTATGTTGAAAAGTCACAGCCAGCTACACATTAAAAACACTTACTCATAGCCAGTTAATTTCCAAAGCAGAGTTATAAAAAAAATCCTTTCAAATTATTTCAAACAATACATGGAGCATGAGGCCATTTTAATGTTGGATACAATTGGTGTGAGGCCTCCAAAAAAGAATAAGTCTAGAACAGTGATGGCGAACCTTTTGAGCTCGGCGTGTCAGCATTTTGAAAAACCCTAACTTAACTCTGGTGCCATGTCACATATAGAAATTTTTTGATATTTGCAACCATAGTAAAGACATATTTTTGATATTTATTTTATATATTTAAATGCCATTTAACAAAGAAAAATCAACCAAAAATTGAGTTTGCGTGTCACCTTTGACACGCGTATCATAGGTTCGCCATCACTGGTCTAGAACCTGAAAAGCTAGAAAGGGCCCTTTGCTGCCACAGCTGTACTGTATGACCTGCATCAGAATGCCTCTTACCTTCCTCCCGACCACCCCTCCACCCTGTCCCCCGCCCCCAACTAGGCTTTCCTTGCAATAATGTAAAGCTGTGGCTCAGAAATCAAATCCTACTCAAGCATCATTCAAGAGCCAGTGGTTCACATCCTTTTCTTTCTTCCAGACTCTCAACCTTAAGCTGGAAGCAAAAATGGGCGCCATTCCTGAGAAACAGAATCACTGGATTGCAGGTTCTCTAAGGATAGAGTCACTTCCCAGTTAAGGTTTTATTATGCCTAGTCCCTGGGCTGGTGCTGGCTGGGTGAGTAGAGAAGGAGGGGGAGGGTGGAGGCCCAGGGAGAGATGAGACAGATGGCTGTGTGCTAGGAACAGTGAGGGTGGGACAGTGCTCTTTAGCTGAATGAACTAAGGAAAGTAGTGTCTTAACTGAACAGACAGACAATTGCCAGAGATGGCCTCCTTAGCCCACACCATCTAGATCTGGAACCTCCTTATCTCCATTTCTGCCACTTTTGCCATCACTCTTGAGACTCCCTTTGCCTCCCACACAGTGACACTTGGCTCTGACTTGCATGCGATATTTCCTTTTGTTTTTATCCTTTGTGCTTTCGTGCTAATCATCCGTATTTCAGTTATTTATTTGTCCATGTCTTTGATTAATTTAAGAGTTCCTCACCCCTACTGCGTGCCAGGCACTAATCATGGCCATCTCAGCCTCCTGGCTCCAAAAGACAGAGACAACACTTGGGGAATCTTCTCTGTTTGGTGTCCAGGTCAGTGGCCCGGTGGTCATGGACCTGGTTCCAAAAATTAGTGGGGAAGATGTAGGTTTCAGCAATGAGACAGAAAAATTTAAAAATAAACATACCACTATTTTATTAAAATATACAGTTTGGGGAGTGGAGGAGGAAAGTAGAATTTCTCAAAGTTCTAGGACTCCTTAGCAACAGCCCTGGTGTTTGTTGGAAAAACACCAGCTGGGAACCTGAATTCGTGACAAGTTGCCATGTGATTGTAGTCACCCTAAAGTTTGAGAATCACTGGCTACGGGATGGAGTGGGGACTGTGATTGTCTCGATCCTTCTGGCTTTTCAGGGTTCCAGGGAGGGACTCGCTTGACTTTTTATGAACAAGTTCAGCAGACTCATTTGAGAGCTCCAGGTGTTCCTTTCTGTGGGTTGCCGAGACACTGAAAGAGTTAATACAGTTACAGGTCAGGGAGCAGCAGATAGGCCCAAGAGCTTCCCAGGTCTTCTCTGGGAGACCGGTGCAGGGCTGGGCCTAGATGTGGCCTGCACATGGAACTGCCTAACACACATTTCTGCCACATCCCAGGGGCTCTGCTTTTCTTCTTGTGAGTCTGCCTCTTGTCTCACATCACGGAATACTTCCCCTTTCCCTCCCCTTACACTTCCCTGCTTCTTCCTATCCATCTCCATCGCCATCTAATGTCCTTCCCAGAAACCAAGTGATCAGCCCTCTATCTGCAGCCCTCTATCTGTTGGATATCTGTGTGAGTTTGCACTTGCTGCATCTCAGTGCACACATGTGAACCACTATGAACTTCAGCTGTGCAGGAATAGGCCCGAGCAAGGAAAGGCAGTCAGAGTGAAGGCTAGGATTCTTCTCCATCTGCAGACAGCGTGTGGTATATACAGACATGTTGCCGTCTTACCTGTCAGAGAGAGCCCAGGGGAGATGCTTGTGAGGCAAAGCAGGAAGTGATCTTGAAGGAGGGGTCTAGTGTTTTTTGAGGGACATGGTCTTCCTAGTGTCCCAAATCACAGCGGGAAGATGAAGAGCCCTTCCCCACAGGCTGAGAGGACACCTCAGCAGGCCTGAAATGAGGCAGGCTGTCAATGCCAGGCAGATTAGGAAAATGGAGCAGTCAGCATGAGGTCAGTGGTCCTAGTTATGAAACTAGACAGGGCTGTGAACCGGACAGCACAGCCAGGGAAGCTGGTGAGGTCAGCAGGACCACCAAGACGTGAATGACCTGGAACCACAGCAGGCAGACTTGAGGAGCCATGGTGGGCCAGGAGCACATGGCCAAAGAGAAGGTGCACTTTGGGGAGTGGAAGCAGTGTGTGTCCCCAGAGGGGCACACAGAGTACTCACAAAGAAAGCAGCATGACCACTCCCTCCACTCCCTTCCTCACTCCCCCCCCTCCCCCCCACACACACACACAGGCAGCAGTAGCCTGGGCAGCAGCATAGAACTTCTGTTGAAGAGTGGCAGATCCTCATAGCACAATAACAGGATCCCAAGGCAATGCAGGGAGCCCCCACACTGAAAGATTGAGGACCAGCCTGACACTCAGGTAGGTGGTGCCAACCTGGGATGTGGATAAAGAAGACCAAAGAAGCAGGGCTTTGCCTGTACACCTGGTAGTGAGAGAAAGTGAATAAACTTGTATAGAGTTGGAAAGGGGGGAAGAAAATTGTATTCACCTAAATTCCCCTAGAAAGGGAAAGCTGTCTTTGCTGGGAACAATATTTTGATAAGTGCTTAAGCCTGAAACTGAGATCCCAGGGGAGGCCTGGGTGTGGGCGGGAACAGCTTTGCATGAGACAGGAAGGAGTTTTTGAATTCTGCATATTATACCAGAGAGAGAGAGGGAGAAGAGAGGCTGCTGTTTGGTGTTGTTCGCTGTGAATCCCTTTCCACATGACTCCCTAAAATTTTCCAAAAGTTACCAACATCATTAAATGCTTGGGGTCAAATAGAGTATGCACCCTTGATATTTATGTGCACAAATAGGATGTGCCAAAAATATATACACACACTTTGAGTAATGATAAAGGCAGTGTTTATTAAAATACATTTCATTTTCAAAATTGAGCTATCAGCTGTTAAAGTGTGTATACATTTTTTTGTGTGGCACCTTGCATTTATGTGTGTGAGAACAACAAAGGGGTTGGGAGCCTCCGATTCAAACAGATGCCAAGTAGAGCCCAGACAGTGGCAGGGATGTAGAGGGAGAAGAGAAGAGACTCAGGAGAGACCCCACCATGGGGCCGCCTTGGGCAAGTTTAGCCAAATCTCAGGGGGGTGGGGCCTCATTTGACTTCTGGATTACTTCATTCTGCCACAGTGCTGTTTTGGTTGTTCTCAATTGTGTGTGCTACATCCAAATAAACTCACAATAACAATCACACACACCACACACACACACACACACACACACACACACACACACACACACACACACACACACCTTGGAAACTCTCCAGAAGTTGTATCTATGTACTAGGTGGGTTATAATGCTAATGTCCAGTTGGGACTCTCAGGCCCACTTCCGAGTGGAAGCCTAGCCAAGGCTCAGCCTTCTTTGATGCTGCCATGCTACCCTGTCTTACCTAAGTCCCTGTCTGGAAGATGGCAGCAGCATCAGCATGTTACAGCTCTTAGTCTGGTTATGTCTAGACCGGCAGACATCAGTGCCCTATCCCTGTCAGAGATCTTTTGTTCTTTGTTTGCTTTTTTAATCCTCACCCGAGGATATGTTTATTCATTTTTAGAGAGAGAGAAAGGGAGAGAGGAGAGAGAGAAACATTGATTGGTTGCCTCCTGTATACGCCCTGCACAGGGATTAAACCCACAGCCTTTTCTGGTGTCAGGATGATGCTCCAATCAACTGAGACACCTGGCCAGGGCCCTGTCAGAGATCTTTAATTGGGGCAGGGCCAGGGCCACAGGAAGCAGCTGGGATTGGCCATGTATTTTATTTATTTATTTATTTATTTATTTATTTATTTAATTTGCGGGGGGGAGAGGAGGAGTTGGTCATCTAGAAAGGCTACTTGAGCCCTGGCCAGGTAGCTCAGTTGGTTAGAATGCCATCCCTATTTGCCAAGGTTGTGGGTTCAATTCCCTGTCAGGGCACATACAAGATTCAACCAATGAATGCATAAATAAGTGGAAGAATAAATTGATGTCTCTCTCTCTCTCTTTCTCTCTCTCTCTCCCCCCCCTTCCTTCCTCTCTCTCTAAAAATCAATCAATCAATTACAAAAAAGTGAGAAAGGCTGCTTAAAGATCTTTAGGTCTTCAGTAGTGACATCTTCAAGCCAAGAGAGGCAAAGGAGAGTACAATCTTCCTAACCAGAAAAGCTGATTGTTGGCCTGCTAAATCCTGCCTCCCTCCTCTCAGCTGCTCTTCCCAGGGACAGTCCTTGAAGGCCTTAAGGAAATGACAATGCCAAAGACAGGCCCAGGTCCAAATCTCAGGTTTATCATGTGATTCTTGGTCTCCCTCATCCATCCATTCTGCATCTCACTCTCTGAAAACAACCCCCAGTCCTAGGGTGAGATACGGCTCTTGAGCAATTCATGGGCAGCCCAGGAAACAAGTAGAAGGAAAGACTTCTGTAGTGATCGTCTGAGACTCCATGGAGAGTCCCTTGAGAAAACTAGATTGGTATTGGCGTGGGGACCCAAGCTGATGGCTCATGAGGCAGGCAAGCATGGCTCTGTTTGATGTGGCATGATAAACTAGGTCATTGTTAATGTTTGGAAAGAGATATCTTGGGTCAATGGATAGAGACAGTGTGTACTCTTGCCCCCACCCTTGATGTTCAGATCTTCCTGAATCCAGATTAACCACCCAGCCTTGCCCCGTACCAGGCCTTGAGGGTCATCAAGCTTTTGTGGTAGGAGGAATGCACATCCAATGCCAATAGCCGGGGGACATCTGGGCACCCCCCTATCTGGTTCCAGGACAGGTTGACAGGGGTCTTCTTTTCTATTGGGTGACTGGAGGAGGCCACATCAGTCTTCCAAACAGTCTCCATCTGGTTCCTCCGTGGGCTGGGGTTGGAAAGTGTAAAAAAGAGACAAAGAGTTAGGCATACAGAGAGAAAGATTGAGAAGCAACAGCTCTCCAGGGCCACAGGCTCAAGACACTTCTTCCCTTCCCAAATAGTTGTCACTTCCCTCCTCATTACCTCTCTTCCCCTTAACTCTAAGTCTCAGTTCCCTGGGGCTTCTTTGGCTGAGGAGTGGCTGAAAGAGGTCCCCGTCCCCCCGCCCCCCCCGCCCCCCCCCTGCAGGCACATGTCCTAGAGCTGAAGCCCTGAACTGGCCATACTAAGGTAGGTGTAGATGTGGGTCTTGTTGGCTGCCCAGAGACTCACAGCATCTCTTTTTGAGCTCAGGGGATGGGGGAGAGGGGCGGGGGGGGGGGGGGAGGTTACAGGTGGGAATGATCAGGCTTGTTTATATTGGATGAACCAATGTCAGGTGCTGGGCCAATGGGTAGAAATGGTTGTAAGTTCTCAGCTGTGGGTCCTTGGAATCTTTCTGTTGCATAGTTTGAAACATATTTGGTTAGGCTGGTCCCTGAAACCCACACTCCCCTCCCACCCCCCACACTCCCCCATCCCCCACCATTTGAGCCAAAGGCCTGAGCTGAGCAGGGCAGCTGAGAAGACAGGTGCCTTGAAATTCATGGGGTGAGCTTTGCCAGCCTCCCCAGTCTGGCCACTCCTGCTCCCTGCCTCCCCACCCATCCAGCTGGCTGTGCCCTTGGTTTCCCTGCACCTACCGGGCCATCTGCAGAGGCATACATTTCTGGTTCTTGGATGAAAGATGCTCTGGTGGCTGCTTGCAGAAGGGGCTGCTAGAGTGGACACGCCGGAGTAAGGAGGGGGGCGGCTTGCTTTTCCTTGAATTTGGGGAGGTGACCTCAGGGGTGTGCAGATGAATGTTCCACTCCAGCTTGAGCTAGAGAAACCAGCAAAGAGGCATCAGGAGACAGGAATTCATTCCCTCTCTAAGACAGGAGTGGCATTGCCTAAATCAGGGCTGAGCAGAGAGGGATGAGACCCAGGGAATGCCTCTAAATAGAAGCCCCTGGAACCCCAGTGTATCAACTTTCCTAGAAATTACTTGAATTCTTATTTGCTAGATTAGTTCCTATTATTTCCTTTGCTGTGGAGAATCTGAACAATGGGTAAAACAGTGAGAAAACATGCACACACACACACACACACACACACACACACACACACGAAGCCAGAGCAGCTGGAACTCCTGAGGCACTTGCAGGGTTAGTGACATGGGACCAGGCTGTGCCTGGATGCTCCGGGGAACTTTTCATCCAGCCCCCACCCAGGCACTGGGCAAGGAGCTGGGGGATTCCTCACAATCACCAAAAGAAGTCATATGGTCCCTTTCCTCTCGACTTTAAAACCAATTTAGTAAGTTAAGACACTTACAGGACATGATTGGGACTAGTATAAGATGCTAGGAAACTGAGTTGGGAGATAATAACCTCCATGGCCAAAGGTCTTCCAGCTGCCTGCTGCTGGTACTTACACAGAGTCCCTCAGCACAGTGCCTCCACCACACTGAGACCACTGCTTTCTGGACTCAGGGGCTTACCTCCTGGCCCAACCCTAGGGGAGGTCCCAGCAGGTTTTGAGTCACTGCTATGGGATTCTTCAATCCCTCCAAGCCCTGGTCTAGCCCTTTGGGGACCATGTCAGCTGCCCCAGTAAGAGGGAAGGAGTAAAAGAAGCTCAAGCCAGCCTTCAGAGAGTAAAGATGGGTCAAACCCAATGGATTGGGACTCAAAATGACTTTAGACTCTCAATAGCAACACCAAAACCTAGAAGGCAATGAGCAGTGTTTTCAAAATCATGAGGGAAAATGAATTCTAACCTAGACTTCCATATTAAGGCAAACTGTTGATTCAGAATGAGGGTAGAGCCTGGCTGGCATGGCTCAATAGTTGAGCATTGACCTATGAACCAGAAGGTCATGGTTCCATTCCCAGTCAGGGCATATGCCCAGGTTGTGGGCTCCAGCCCCAGTGTGGGGCATGCAGGAGGCAGCCGATCAATGATTCTCTCTCATCATTGATGTTTCTCTCTCTCTCTCTCTCTCTCTCTCTCTCTCTCTCTCTCTCTCTCTCTCCCTCTTTGAAATCAATAAAAATGTATTTTTTCTTTTTAAAGAATGAGGGCAGATACTAAGTAAAGATGTTTTCAGACAACCAGGGACTCAGTGATTTCACCTGCCAGGCACCCTTGGTCAGGAAGTGACTGGAGGAGTTACTGCAGGAAAGGGAGACCTAGAAAGCAACAGAGCTGTTCCTAGAGAGAAGCAAAGCAAGTCTCCAGCACGATGGGAAAGACAGTGGTGACCAGGTCTGGCGAACTCATAGGACCAGGGCAGAGAGACCCACAGGGAGGGAGAAACTCGGTGCAGAGTTGGAACTTCGGGGTCCAGCTACCTCACCCACCTCCAGAAGAGTCTTTCTTCTATAGTTCTCTTTGAAAGTCCCACTCTGTTGCCCTCCCCATATATGGAGATTGGAATGTGCCCTTCCTTACACTCAGGCCACCTCCTGCCTTCGCCTCTTCCTGGTTCAGAGGCTTTGACCTGTTCTCGTATTTATCATCTGCCCTTCTTGCCTCCAGTCACCCTCACATTCCTACTGGCTCATTTCCTGGCCCCATCCCTACTGTCTGTGCCGACCCCAGAGAAGGTCACCAGGCAGGAGACCCACCTTGGGGAACATGGTTGCCATGCTGCTCAGGCACTCTCGGCGCTTCTTCTCCAGGTCCTTCTGCTTGTCCGTCCAGGCCTTCAGGCGCAGGTCCTGCAGGTGGTCGATATTCTCCAGGAAGACGTAGAGACTCTGGGCCTTGTAGGTAGCCCCGGTTTCCCGCATGGCTTGTATGTGGCTGATCACTTCTTGTCTGCAGAGAAAGGGAAGTCATTAGTGGGTTAAGGGGCCTACTTTCCCCCCCAAATCTGTTAATCGGAGATGACTCCACATTTGTAATTCCTGGGAGCAAGAAGAGAAGCAGAAGTTGGGAAGGCAGCGAGTAGAGAAGTGGGAGGCGTTGTCAGGTGAGGAGCCTTGGGCTGGGCTGGAAATAAGAAGAAAGTAAAGCAAATGAGGGAGCATATCAAGTGTGTTATGGATAGTGGTGTGGGGTAGGAGGAGAGAAAGAAATAAGGAAGTGGGCTTAGAGAAAGCCCACTACAGGGAGAATGGTGTGTAAATACCCTACCTCCCACTCCTTCTGGGTTGCTCAAGGCTTCAGGGGGACTTTTTCCAGGTCTGGGGTTTCCCCCCTAACCCATGTTCCTCCTTACCCCTTGAGTTTTAGTTGTGCCCACACACCACAGTGGGTGTGGGTGGATGCTGGGTAGGTGCCAGGGAGAACCTACCGGAGGCTCTGGAAGCATCTGTAGATGATGTATTTATGGCACAGGCTCTGCAGCCTGAGTTTGGTCAGTTCCATGGTGGTAGTGGTGAGCTTCAGGGCCTCGCTGCACAGGTGGTTGGGCAGCCCCTGCTTAGCATTGTCACTCAGGATCTGCAGGTTTTTCCTCTGGGCCTCCACACCCATGTGGTATTCCTTCTTGTGTAGAGTCTCGGAGGATGTATGCAAAGGGGTCTGGGTCGCCTTTTGGACGGATGTCCTTGTGCCAGGAACAGAGGCTGATTTCTTGATCTTTGTGGGGACCCGATGGGTCCATGATTTCAGGGTTAACTCGGGTGAACTCTTAACCCTCTGATATCCTGGGGCAGACTTCCAGGTATTAGGGGACCTGGGCAAGTGTGGCCTCCTACCTTGGCCAGCAGATTGGGTTCGGCTTGGGGGAGGGGGCGGTGATGCCTTCTCCAAGTCCCTCCATCGATTGGTGGTCACGAAGATCATCTCCTCATCCTTGCCTGGCTGCTCCAGCTCTCTCCGAGGGCCCCCTTCCCCCTTTTCCGGCTGGACCAATCTCTCCTGCTGCTCCTTTGCTGCTTCCTGCACCGCCCACTGCCGCAGCTTCTCCTCGTGCTCCTGCTCCAGCAGGGCCCACTTCTGCTGCCGCTGCAGCCATAGCTCCTCCTGCTCCAGCCACTGCTGCCTCCGCCTCTCCCAGCTGAGTTCCTCTTCCCAGTGCTCCCCCTTGCTCTCCAAGGCCACCATCCTAGAGCTCTCTGGAGACAGCTGCTCCCTAACATGGGACTTAATTTGGAGTCCTTCTTTCTCCTGGGCTGCTTCCTGGAAGAAGTCCTTCTGGTCTTTGACTTTGTGGCCTGGGCTCTCTGCCAACATTATTTCCCATTTCTTGTGATCCACTGAGGATGGAAACACCAGCTGAAGACTCTCAGCATCCCTGCCGCTGTATGCATCTGCAATCCTCGAAGGCACAGTCATGAGGGAAAGTGGCTGACGTGTTAAAGACCTAGCACCACTTTCCCCAGCACTGGCCATGGGGCTTGGGGAAAGCGTCGAAAATAACGGCTCCTCCTTCCTGGGTTCCTGTTGGGTTTCCTCCATAGCTGATTCTTTCTTTGGGAGAGCCTCTTTCCCAAGTGGGCCCAGAGTGTCAGCTTGACCTCTAGCAGACTGAGCCTTCTTCAGCTGAAACTCTAAGTCATGATTTATCAGGAGAAGGTCATGGTACTTTCCCCCTAGAGTTTCTACCTGCCTTAATAGGGCATCCCTCTTATTCTCAAGGGTTTGGAGGGAGTTCTGGAAGTCCAGCCTCTGGCTGCTGAGTTCTTTGGTCATCTCTATTTTCAGTTGCTTGTATTTGGTCTCCAGGCTCCTGTTCTCATTGTCCTGGAGGATCAAGGCCCTGTTGAGGTTCTCCATCACAGCAGACATGTACCTGATGGCCCTGACTTCTCCCTGGTTGAACATGGTGGAGTCCAGGAGCTCCTGCAGCATGGACCTCACCTCAGAAACCTTCACACAGGTAGTATTCTTGTCCTGGAGCATCTGTTCTGGGCTCAGTGGCTGAGGGCAGGATGTCGATTTTTGTAGGTTTTGTTTCTGCCAGCCTTGCCAGAATGTATGTTTGGACACTAGAAGAAGTAGAGAACAAAGGCAAAAAGCTCCCATGGGTCCCAAGGATTACATTGCTTCTCCATATGCTGCCTGGCCAAATTCCCATCTAACCCTCCTAGAGCTTTGGCAAGAAAGGAGCTGGGGTTATGTGTGAGGCCAAGGGAGATATTTTTAGGAGAGATCTCTGCTGGGCTCAGAACTTGCCAAAGGCTTACCTGTCAGGGCCTGCCTACTCCATAGCACTTGCAAGACCCAGAGGGGCCTGGAACTATTCAATCCAGTTCAAGTCAATTCAAAGTACTCCTGGTCCTCCATATTTCACTGGAGTAGTTATTTTTCCTTCTTTCTTTCTTTTTTTAATCCTCACCCAAGGATACTTTCCCATTGATTTTTAGAGAGAGTGGTAGGGTGAGAGAGAGAACATCTATGTGAGAGAGGCACATCTATTGGTTACCTCCCGCATGCACCACAACCAGGTTGAGTCTTCAACCAAGATACCTGCGCTTGACCGGAATCGAGCCCGGGGACCCTTCAACCCATGGGCTGATGCTCTATCTACTGAGCCAAACTGGCCAGAGCTATTTTTCTAATCATGTTACTTCCAGCCTCAATACCTAGTTTGCCAACTATCCAAGCTCTAGAAGCCTACCTGGTTCTTAGACTCCAGATCACCTGGAAAGCTTTATTTCCCTTTCTTGTTATCACTGAACTGTGTTTGTAGAAAATTTATCACATGGTCCTATAACTGTTCACATGTTTGTTTGTTTGTTTTAATGACTAGTGTCTTTTTCCACTGGGGGGTTACAAACTCCTTTGATAAAAGCACAAGACCTTCTCCCCAGGAAAATATACATAAACACAGATTGTGTACCCTGTGTTTAAACCCATTCATAGATGTCAGCTTCTCAGGGCTGGGTGATGGTCATTGTTGTATCCCCTTGGATCTACCATGTTTAGGGCTGCTGGAGTGATTATCTTACAGCATCCATTCATTTGCCGATTCAATGAATATCATTGGCATAAAAACAAATTGTCTAATTTTAGATAAAGGCTAAAGGAAATATGAAAATTAAATGACATTGAAATCAAGCTAGCATCAAGCTAATACTGTCAGAGAGGTCATAAGTCCTATTGGTTCAGAGCTTGGATTCTGGAATCAGATAACTTGGTCTTGAATCCCCTCCTTACCACTTGCTTTATGTAAGTTTCCTAACTTCTCAGTGCTTCCATTTCTAAAAAATGGGAATAATCATAACATGTAATTCATATTATTTAACTTAAAGCATGGTTAGTGCCAAGCATAGTACCAGGTACCAAGTAAGTACTCAATAACTAATCCCTGAAAAGAACTGAATAAGACACAGTCTTTGCCCTCTAGGGGTTTATAATCTGGCAAGAAAATAAGTCAAGTATACAAATAACTATATTTGGAGAAAGAATATGGTAAAGATTGTAGGAGAGATTGTCTCCTCATCTACCTTTCCCTGCTTCCTTCCTCCCCCAACCATGGACCTTGCTTGATAAGCAACCTGGCCTTGAGAGTCAATGGTAAATGCTAATGTTAGCTGTTGTTTATTAAGCCCTGAGCACGTCTAAGTGTAGCGCCAGATGTCTGTACTAAGAGGAACCCACAAGTGGGCAGTGTCCTCCTTGTTTTGTATATGAGGAAAGTGAGGTTCAGAAAGTTGAAGTAACTTGCCCAAAGTCACACAGCCAGAAATTGGCACCTGGGATTCAACATCAGGCCTATCGGACTGTGAAGCCCATACTTTTGAGTAAGATTAAGAAACCAGAAAACCAAAGTGTGGGGCCGGGTTTTGCCACAAGCTTTCTTTGTGGTCCCTTCTCTTCTTTGAGCTTCCGTGTTCTCGTCTACAGAATGTAGGAGTTAGATAATCTCAGGCCCCTTCTAGTGCTGGTAGGAGTATAATTTCAAGGTTGAACCTTGTTGTTGAGTGACTACTTCTGGAACAGCCACCGTTGAGAAGGTTCTGGGACCTCTGGCTGAGTCTCACCAGACTTTTGTCTTGAAGGCTGGGTTTGCAGTAAGAAAAGGATGTACCTCAGGCTCTAGCTACAAACTCCAGCCTTTCTGGCCTTCTAGCCTTGTTCCTCAGAACTTGCATGAGGCCACAGCTCCAAGGAGCACCAATAGGTGATAGCTCCACGTCACTCCTTCCTCAGCCCTGAACTCAGAACTGCTTAGCGCTCAGCTTGGGTTTCATATCCCAACCTCTCACCGCTGCCCATCCATCTCAGATAAAGCTTTTGTTTTATCTGAAAAAAATAAAAACACACCCATGGACCCTGGTGTGGGACTTCTTTCCTGAGATGGCATCCACCCCAACCAGCCCCTCTCCTCTTGGAACCTACTTTGTGCCCTTTTCTTTTGTCCTTCAATGAGAGTGGAGCAAAGGGAAATGAGAGATTCGATGCCTCCTTGGGTGCTGATGAGGGAGAGAGGTAACAATTTTTCCATCACCTCAATCCATTCGTCCAGGCCTTCCTCTTCCTTCTCACTCTGCCTGTTACTGATCTCATAGGTCAGATTGTCACCTGGAGAGGAAGTGGAAGATTTAGGCTGAGAATAATCTGTCTTCTAGGGAGCCCCAAGCAGCCCTATTGCACAGGGGTGACAACAGCAGCTTTGAGGTCAAGTTGGTTTCACCTTTTACTAGCTATGTGATGTTTGGCGTGTCACTTAGTCCCCTGAGCCTCAGTATCCTTGCTTGTAAAAAGACTGGGTGGAGATTAAATAAGACAATACATGTGAAATGATCAATGTGAGGTCTGCCATGTAGAAAATATGCAATAGACATTAAACAGCATTGGTGTATTATAAGGCCAGGGATGTGTCTGCCTTGTTATTGCTCTATCCCTGTATTGTCTAGTCCAGGATCTGGACAATTAAGTGAATTAACTGGAGTCAACAGCCCTGCTTAGTTCTTGGGGGCAGCAGAAGAACACATGCCTAGTTGTGGGCTTGATCCCAGTGTGGGGCATTGAGGAGGCAGCCGAGCAATGATTTTCTCTCCTCTCTCTCTCTCTCTCTCTTTCTCTCTCTCCCCCTTCCCCCTCCCCCTCTTCCTTTCCCTCTCCCTCTCGCCCTCCCTCCCTCCCTTCCTCTCTGAAATCAATAAAAATGTATTTTTTAAAAATAGTCTCAATAAATAGGGGGAGCACAGAGGATTTTAGGGAAGTTAAACTATTCTATATGATACTCTAATGGTGGATGCAAGTCACTTTTTGTCCAAACCCCAAAAATGTACACCAAGAGAAAACCATAAAGTAAACTATGGACTTTAGTTGACAATGATATAACACTGTAGCTTCATCTACTGTAAAATATTTACTGCTCTGGTGAGGAATGTTGATAATGGGGAGTGAGGAAGAGCAAGAGGTATTTTGGAAATCTCTGTACCTTCCCTTCAATTTTGCTATGAACCTAAAACTGCTCTAAAAAATAAATCTTATTTTTTTTAAATCTCAAAAAAATTTCAATACAGTTGCAAAATACACAATCAACAAAGATCAGTTGCATTTCTATATACTAACAATGAACTATCTGAAAAGAAATAAAGAAAACAATCCCACTTACAGTACCATCAAAAACAAATACTTAGCCGAAACCGGTTTGGCTCAGTGGATAGAGCGTCGGCCTGCGGACTGAAAGGTCCCAGGTTCGATTCCGGTCAAGGGCATGTACCTGTGTTGCGGGCACATCCCCGGTGGGGGATGTGCAGGAGGCGGCTGGTCAATGTTTCTCTCTCATCGATGTTTCTGACTCTCTATCTCTCTCCCTTTCTCTCTGTAAAAAATCAATAAAATATATTTAAAAAAAAACAAAAAAAACCAAATACTTAGGAATAAATTTAACCAAGAAGGTGAAGGATCTTTACACTGAAAACTATAAGACATATATAAATGGAAAGATACCCCATGTTCATGAATTGGAAAAATTAATATTATTAAAATGTCCACACTACTCCAAACCATCTGTAGATTCAATGCAATATGAATGTCATTTTTTGTAGAAGTAGAAAAAACAATTCTAAAATTTATATAGAACCACAAAAGCCCCCAAGTAGCCAAAGCTATCATGAGAAAGAAAACTGAGCCACATGGGTAGTGTGGCTCAGTTGGATGGATGTCATCCCATGCACCGGAGGGTTGCCAGTTTGATCCCAGTCAGGACACATGCCCGGGTTGTAGGCTTGATCCCCAGTGAGGGACATACAGGAAACAGTTGATCGATGTTACACTCTCACATTGATGTTTCTCTCTCCCTCTCCCTTCCTCTCTCTCTAAAAATCAATAAAAATATTCTTAAAAGGAAAAACAAAACATCACACTACCTGATTTCAAACTATATTACAAAGTTATAGTAATCAAAACAGTGTGTTATTGGCATAAAGACAGACACACAGACCAATGGAATAAGAACTAAGAGCTCATAAACCCATGCATATACGATCAACTAACATTTGACAAGGGAGCCAAGAATACACACTGGTAGAGGACAGTCTCATTAATAAGTGGTATTGGTAAACCTAGACATTCACATACAAAAGAATGAAATTGGACCCCTATCATACCACTCACAAAAATTAACTTTAGAGTTTACTACCGAACTGTGGGCGGGCGCCATGGCGGCCTACGAGCAGGTCCAAAAGGGGCCCTTGAAGCTGAAAGGCGTCGCAGAGCTTTGAGTGACCAAGCGGAAGAAGAAAAAGGACAAAGACAAAGCGAAACTCCTGGAAGCCATGGGAACGAGCAAGAAGAACGAGGAGGAGAAGCGGCACGGCCTGGACCAGCGGACCCCAGCCCAGGCAGCCTTCGAGAAGATGCAGGAAAGCGGCAAATGGAAAGGATCCTGAAGAAAGCCTCCAAAACCCACAAGCAGAGTGGAGGACTTCAACAGACACCTGGGTACACTCACAGAGCACGACGACATTCCCAAAGGCAGCTGGACGAAGTAGCCTTCCCACCCAGAGTATGGGTGCACCGAGGGGAACAGCAGGCCAGGTCGGGGTTATGTGTGGTGCCTGTGGTATTTTCTAGAAACACTCTACACACACGCTGCGTCTTCTGCTGAGACAGTGCTTTTCAAAGCTGTGTGCCCTCATTCTGGAACTTGATTAAAGTAAGACTATCCTTTTACTCTATTTTAGTTTCTCTGTAGCACATTGACGACGAAGCTTTTTAGTTCGGACTGGAAATTATTGAGAGTTTATTCAGAGGTTAAGTGGAAGTGTTTTTACACCCAAGTTGCATCTAACTCGTGTTGACAGTCCACCAGCTGTCTCTGCCTGGAGGAAACTGCCCTCAGAGGAGAAGGAGCTGCAAGTGCAGACCCTCACGGGGCCCTGCATGTGCTGCCCTTCCACGTTCCCTCTAGCTGGGGCTTATGCAGTTCCATCCAGGGCCTAGGGAGGCCATTCGCCTGTGGCCTTCAGACTGCCTCCTCAGCCCAGCTGGTCAGGGAGAATAACCGCCCAAGGCAAGGATGGAATGAACGCCTTGCCCCGTTCTGAGCTGAGCTAGTGGCTGGCATGCAGCCTGTTCCCCAATATTCCTATTCCGGACATGTCAGGTGGGTGTTGCCATGGTAGACATTGCCAGTCAAGTACCACGTTCTTTGTAATGGAACCCAGACACTGCCTCCTGCCTCACTACCTTCACCGCTGAGCTCCAGGCACAGTGTTTGTTCAGAGTTGGCACATTCATGGAACCTGTTTGGCATTCCCGGCCTAAGGACGCCTCAGGGTAATGGGACCAGGCTGGTGACCCACAAAGACAGACATGGGTGCAGTCCCAGGGGAGGACCCAGGTTCCAGTGCTGCAGAGCCAGTGTCTTTGAGGGCCTGCATGTCCCCCCTGCATGAGGATCGGACTGCATATGCTACTGGAAGAATATGGTCTCTATTGACATACATCTGAAAAAAACAACAAATTCAGAAGAAAAAAATCTAAGTGTTGGGTTTGGGGCTGTCATATGTGAACTGCAGAATAAAGCAAAACCAGCTATTAAAAAATTAACTTTAGCCGGAACCGGTTTGGCTCAGTGGATAGAGCGTCGGCCTGCGGACTGAAAGGTCCCAGGTTCGATTCCGGTCAAGGGCATGTACCTGGGTTGCGGACACATCCCTGGTAGGGGATGTGCAGGAGGCAGCTGATCAATGTTTCTCTCTCATCGATGTTTCTAACTGTCTATCTCTCTCCCTTCCTCTCTGTAAAAAATCAATAAAATATATTTTAAAAAAATTAACTTTAATGGATTAGAGATTGAAATATTGCCGTAACCGGTTTGGCTCAGTGGATAGAGTGTCAGCCTGGGGACTGAAAGGTCCCAGGTTCGATTCCGGTCAAAGGCATGTACCTTGGTTGCAGGCACATCCCCAGTAGGGGGTGTGCAGGAGGCAGCTGATCAATGTTTCTCTCTCATTGATGTTTCTAACTCTCTATCCTTCTCCCTTCCTCTCTGTAAAAAATCAATAAAATATATTTTAAATATAAAACCTGAAACCATAAAACTCCTAGAGGAAAACAGGAGAAAAGCTTCTTGATATTAGTATTGGCAATGATATTTTGGATATGACACCAAAAGCAAAGGTAACAGAAACAAAAATAAACAAGTGGGACTACATCAAACTAAAAAGTTTCTACAGTAAAAGAAATGATCAACAAAATAAAAAGGCAACCTACAGGATGGAAGAAAATATTTGCAAACCATATGTCTGATAAGGGGTTAATACCCCAAATATATAAGGAACTCATACAACTCAATAACAAAAAAATGATCCAATTTAAAAATGGGCAAAGGAGCCCGGCTGGCATGGCTCCATGGTTGAACATTGACCTATGAACCAGGAGGTCATGGTTCAATTTCCAGTCAAGGCACATGCCCAGGTTGCCGGCTTGATCCCCAGTGTGGGATGTGCAGGAGGCAGCCGATCAATGATTTTCGGCAGTTTAGTCAATTTGCATATTTGGGTTTTATTATCCTATACAATAAAAGGGTAATATGTAAATTGACCCTAACAGCGGAAATGACCAGAACAAGGGCTCAACTAGGCACTATGAGGTGCACTGACCACCTCTACGTCCCTCCCTGCAGCCGGCAGGCTCTGATTGCCTGATGGCCAACTGGGAACCGGGGGTGGGTGGCAGCAGGGGGCAGGGCTGGCTGCAGGCAGCCGGGGAAGATGGCCCTGATCACAGGCCAGGCCTAGGGGTCCGTACCAGCGCATGAATGTCATGCGCCGGGCCTCTAGTATAGGATAAGGAAATCCCGCCATTTGCCACAACGTGGCTGGACCTTGAGGGTATTAGGCTAAGTAAAATAAGTCAGACAGAGAAAGGCACTGCTGTATGGTCTCACTATGTGTGGAATCTAAAAAAGTTGAACTCGTAGAAATAGAGTAAATTGGTGGTTACCAGGGACTGGGAAGTTGGTATGAATGGGAAGATGTTGGTCAAAGGGGTACAAACTTTCAATCATAAGATAAGTAAGTTCTGGTGATCTAATGTACAGCATGGTGACTATAGTTAACAATACTGTATTGTATACTTGAAATTTGCCAAGAAAGTAGATCTTAGCCCAGCCAGTGTAGCTTAATGGTTGAGTATTGACCTATGAACTAGGACAGTGATGGCGAACCTATGACATGTGACATGAATTCATTTTTTGGTTGATTTTTCTTTGTTAAATGGCATTTAAATATCCTATCTAATAAAAGAGAAACATGGTAATAGCGTACGACCGCTACCCTTCCCACTGGCTAATCAGCGAGATATGGAAATTAACTGCCAGCCAAGATGGCGGCCGGCAGCCAGGCAGCTTGAAACTAACATGAGGCTTGCTTGCTTCAGTGACGGAGGACTCCAACATTCCCCGCCTGCCTTGCCAGCCTCTGAGCTTGCAGTTTAAGAAACATTGTAACAAATATAGAAGCTAAACAAAACCCCAGAAACCTGCTTTCAGCAAGCCCGGGATCTCAGAGCTGGAGTTATACATTGTTTCGATTATAGAACCCAAACAAACCAGACACCTTCTTTCAGCAGCAGAGGCCTCAGAGCTGGAGCCAGAGCTAAAGCTGTCCCAGAATAAAAAAAAAAGAAAAAAGGGAGCAGTTGGGAGCTTCAGTCCCAGCCTGAAAACAGCCCTCAGCCCCTCACCCAGACTGGCCAGGCACCCCAGTGGGGACCCCCACCCTGAAGGGTGTGTGTGACCAGCTGCAAACAGCCATCATCCCCTCATCCAGGCTGGCCAGGCACCCCAGTGGGGACCCCCACCCTGATCCAGGACACCCTTCAGGGCAAACCAGCCAGCCCCACCCATGCACCAGGCCTCTATCCTATATAGTAAAAGGGTAATATGCCTCCCAGTACCGGGATCAGCGGAGCCGAGAGGCCTCCCGGCACTAGGATCAGCGTGACAGGGGGCAGCACCCAAACCCCCTGATCACCCTGCGGCTCTGTGTGTGATAGAGGGCGGGGCCACAACCTCCCTATCCACCCTGCTCTGTTCGTGACAGGGGAAGGCGCCCAACCTCCTGATCAGCCCTGCTCTGTGCCTGATACGGGGGAGCTCCCCAACCCCCTGATCGCCCTGCAGCTCTGTGTGTGACAGGGTGCGGTGCCCCAACCCCCCCTCCCCACAATGGGCCCTGCTCTGTGTGTGACAGGGTAGAGCCATAACCTCCCCATTGGCCCTGCCCTGAGTGTGACAGTGGCGGTGCCCTAACCCCCTGATCGGCCCTGCTCTGTGGGTGACAGGGGGTGGCGCCGCAACCTCCCCATCGACCCTGCCTTGAGTGTGACAGGGGGCAGTGCCCCAACCCCCCAAATCGGCCCTACCCTGAGCGTGACTGAGGGTGGCATTGCAACCTCCCAATCTGCCCTGCTCTGCGCATGACAGGGGAAGGCGCCCCAACTCCCCAATCGGCCCTGCTCTGAGCCCGACCAGGGCTGCACCTAGGGATTGGGCCTGCCCTCTGCCACCCGGGACCAGGCCTAAGCCAGCAGGTCGTTATCTCCTGAGGGTTCCCAGACTGCGAGAGGGCACAGGCCGGGCTGAGGGGCCCGCCTCCCCCCAGAGTGCACAAATTTTTGTGCACCGGGCCTCTAGTATAAAATAAATATCAAAAATATAAATCTTTGTTTTACTATGGTTGCAAATATCAAAAAATTTCTATATGTGACACGGCACCAGAATTAAATTAGGGTTTTTCAAAATGCTGACACACCGAGCTCAAAAGGTTCGCCATCACTGAACTAGGATGTCACAGTTCAATTTCCAGTCAGGGTATGTGCCTGTTTGTGGGCACAATCTCCAGGGGGCGGCGGGGGGGCGGGGGGGGGCAGCTGCAGGAGGCAGCTGGTCAATGATTCTCTCTCATCATTGATGTTTCCATCTCTCTCCCTCTCCCTTCTGCTCTGAAATAAAAATATATTTTTAAAAAAATAAAGTAGACCTTAAATGTTCTCGCCACATAAAAAAAGGGAAACTATGTGTGATGATGAATGTGTTAAGTAACTTTATTGTCATTTCACAATATGTACGTATATCACTGTACACTTTAAATTTACACAATGTTACTTGTCAATTAAATCTCAATGAAGGTGGAAAATTTTTAAATAAAATAGCTAGGATGAGTAAGAATTTAGTTTCCATCTTGCTAAAAAATGAGATAACATAATGGACCTGTTACGTAGGCTTCATCACATATGGCAGCTAATGTTACATTTGTGCCAATTACATGTTTGCCACTTTGGGGAATGAAGGTGATGTGTTGTGACATGAGTAGGAGAATGTTTCGCTGGAAAGGCGCCATGAGACATCTTTAGCTCCCTCTGCACCATCACCCTGCACTCCCCTCCCAGAGAATGTGGACCAACGGTGGCAAAAGCAAGAGCCTGAGCCAGCTGGCAGACACCGGCCTGCAAACTCACCCCAGTCACCCAGCCAGTGGAGAATTTCATATAAGTGCTTCTCTTTAGTCTTCGCATCTTTGGAGAAGGAGGCAATTTTCTCCAACAAGATGAATCTTTTCTTGCCCTTTTGCTGCATCTTGCGAGATTTTGCTTTTTCTTTTAAATCATATCCCAATTCTTCCTGGAAGCGGTTGATGACACAATTGACATTGTCCAAGATTTCGGCGAGCTGGGAAGAGATATCCTATATGGAAGACAGAAGATTGTAGTGTTTAGAGTTGTGAACTCTGGAGCCAGATGCCATGTTCTAGCAGCATGCTCTTAGGCAAGTCATTTAACCTCTTGGGGACTCTGGGTTGTGTGTGTGTGTGTGTGTGTGTGTGTGTGTGTGTGCGTGTGCGTGCGTGTGTGTGTTGTGGGTTTTTTTGTTTTGGTTTTTGTAAAGTGGAGATCATTATAGTACCTATGTCACAGGGTTTTTGTAAATAGTAAATGAATTTGTAAAGCCCTTAGGACAGTGTCTGGCACATAAAATAAGTATCTCTTACTACTGTAATTTTGATTATTAAGACCAGGTTAGGGAGAGAATACTAAAAATCCACAGCAAACATTTCTTCAGAATTTCAGAATTTGCTGGGGATGCCTGGACATCTCTCCTCACAAGAGGTAACAGAGTGGAAATGCTAGGCCCCAAGAAACTCAGAATCAGAGGCTCCCATAAAAAATGCACTAGAGGCTCATGAGAAGGGTGATTCCAGCCTTTGGCCATTTTCACTATGAGCTTCCAGGACTCAGCATGGGGGATTCTGACAGGTCGCCAAGAACAGACCCAATCATGAATCCTGGGCCCATCTTCTTGCCTTGTTAGGACCCACCCTCTGCATCTCGGGGCCATCCTGGGGTTTCCACTGGCTATTCTCTTCCTGGGCCCTGCCCCGCCTCAAGGGGATGGTTTGATTCAGGTCTGACCTGCACAGGCCAAGTCTAGGAGGTGGATACTCTGCATTTATCTGTCTGCAAAGCCAGATTGTCAAGGGTCCCAGGATCCCCGAGGCCCAGACCTGGAATCTTGTCAAATCTGAGATCAGTCCCCAACTGCCACATCAGACCGCAGTGGAAGGAGTCCTCCCTCATCTCCGCAGTTACCTCTTGAGCCCGACTTAGCTGGGCGGCCTCAATCCTCGAGATGATGGCTTTCACTGATGCAGGAGTCACCAACTGTGGGGACTTGTCCTTCTCCATTTTGGGCCACTTCGGCAGTAACCAAGGCGTCCTGTGTCGCCAGTACCCAAGCCTGGACACGTGATGTTGGCTGCTCTGGGGCAGCTCCTGAGTATCCTATGCCTAGCAACAGCTTCTGGTAACTGCCGGACAGCAGGTTCCAACTGACCTTCTTTTCTCCAGTGACATCATCAGTTTGATTGGAAGAATGACTCCCTGTCATCTATCTTCTAGCTTTACCTAATATCTATTAACTTCACCTATTGCTTTATATATTTTTATTGATTTCAGAGAGGAAAGGAGAGTGAGAGATAGAAACATCAATGATGAGAAAGAATCATTGATTGGCTGCACGCCCCACACTGGGGATCAAGCCTGCAACCTGGGCATATGCCCTGACCAGGAATCGAACCATGACCTCCTGGTTCATAGATCGATGCTGAACCACTGGCCCACACTGGCCAGGCCACCTGTTGCTTTAAAAAAAAAAATCATTAAATGTTTTGCTCCCAAACTAATGGCTAAAAATAGGAAAAAGCAATTAGAAAAAGTTATTTTCCCAAAGAGAACTTTTAAAAAATTACAGCCAATCAGTAACTAATGGGTTAAGATTGTTTTTCTTGAAATATTAATGTTTATTGCATGTAACATTATTATATTTAAAATCATTTTTCTTGCAGTAAAACAAACAAACAAAATAACTAATGGGAATGTTTATATTTGCACCAGGGATCAGGGCTTAATTAGCACTTTCACTTACTGAAGGTGATCATTATTGCAAGAGGCCTTTTTAAAACAAATGGTTAAGCTCTGGCTGGAGTGGCTCAGTTGGGTGAGCATTGTCCCATACACCAAAAGGTCACCTGTTCGATTCCTGGCCAAGGCATATGCCCAAGTTGTGGTTTTGGTTCCGTTTCTCTCCCTCTCCCTTATCTTTCTCTAAAATAAATTTAAAAATTGATATGTCATTTAAAAACAACAATTTTTTAAAAAAGATAAAAAATAAAAAACAAATAAAACAACAACAAATGGTTAAAATGGACATTGTAGTATGCCCAGGACCTAGAACTGTGCCTGGCACATAGTAGGCACTTAATATACACATGTTGAATGAATGAATATATAAGTACATATACATGCAAATTATTCTTTCATGCTACTGAAAAGTATTCCCATTTAAGAAATAAGTCATTAAAGTAAATTCAGTTCTTAGCAGTGTTCTTAGCAATGCCATAGCCACTTAATAACTTGTCATTCAACAATCACCTGTCTTTCACACACTATCATTCATTCACTTACTCAGTTACTTCTTTTTCTTTTTCTTTTTTTCTTTTCCTGTTTTTAAAAATATATTTTTACTAGAGACCCGGTGCACAAAAATTCATGCACTGGATGGGGGGTCTCCCTCAGCCCAGCCTGCACCCTCTCACAGTCCAGGACCCCTCGGGGGATGTCCACCTGCCAGCTTAGGCCAGCTCCCTGAGGGATCAGGTCTAAGCTGGCAGTCAGACATCCCTCTGGCAGTACAGGAGTTCTCCTAAGCCATTAGACAGACATCCTTAGAGCTGCTGCAGAGGAGAGAGAGGCTCCTGCCACCGCCGCTGTGCTGGCCAGCCATGAGCCGGCTTTTGGCTGAGTAGTGCTCCCCCTGTGGAAGCGCACTGACCACCAGGGGGCAGCTCCTGCGTTGAGCATCTGCCCCCTGATAGTGCACATCATAGTGACCAGTTGTTCCCGGTCTGCCATTAGGGTCAATTTGCATATTACCCTTTTATTATATAGGAAGGAGGAATAGTAGGCCTGTGCATCAATCTGTGTGCCAGTAGCTCATTGCCGCCTTCCTGTAGTTCCCCCTGCCCCTCCCTCGTAGCTTGCTGCCCTGCCCCCTCCTGTAGCTCTCTGCCATCCGCTTGTAGCCAGTAGCTCACTGCCGCCCTCCTGTAGCTACCCCCGCCCCCCTGTCTGCCCCCATAGCTTACTGCCCTGTCCCCTCCTGTAGCTCTCCACTGCCCACTTGTAGCTCCCTGCCCCACCCTCCTGCTGATCCGTGATCAGATCGTTAAGCAGTCAGTCGTTATGTAACGACCATTTGCATATTACATCTTTATCATATAGGATTGTTTTCAGAGAGGAAGGGAAAGGGAGAGAGAGAAAAACAGTTACTTCTTTGTTATTTATTTTTTAATATACATTTTTATAGTTGGTAGTATTACAGGTATCTCCCATTTCCTCCCCTTCTCCCCCTTCTCCCAGCTCCTCCCCACCTCCCCAAAGTTACTTCTTTCATTGACTCATTCACTCAACAACACTTACTGGTATCATTCTATGTGCCAGGCACAGGGCTAGGTGCTGGAAATGTAGAAACAAATGAGATCTGTCTCTGAGCTACTCATACCTTGGTTTATGGTACCTGTCTATAAGTCTGTCACTGGATAATCCTTTAATCCTTACAATTTCAGAGCATGTTGTAATTTATAAATAACTTATTCATCTTACAAACATGTGCTAGGCAACTATAGCTCAGAGGAGTAAGGAGATTTACCTAAAGTTACAGAGCTGGGAGGGACAGTCAGGACTTCAACCTGGTTTCCCAACTCCCAATCCAGGGTCCTTTCTTCCCCCCCCCCCCCCCGCCCCTTTCCGACTCCCTTCTTTTCTTCTTCCTTTTAAACCCAACATACTGATAATTAAATTACATATAAATGACCTAAACATCCAATTAAAAAATAAATATTGTAAGATTCAATTAAAACCCAAGACTCAACTAGCTGCTGTCTATAAGAAACGCACTTTAAATAAAAAGATACCCATGGCCCCGCCGATGTGGCTCAGCAGTTGAGTGTCAACCTATGAACCAGGAGGTCATGGTTAGATTTCTGGTCAGGGCACATGCCCTGGTTGTGGGCTCTATCCCCAGCAGAGGGTGTGCAGGAGACAGCCGATCAATGATTCTCTCTCATCATTGACGTTTCTATCTCTCTCTCCCTCTCCCTTCCTCTCTGAAATTAATAAAAATATATTAAAAAAGATATCAATGTAAAAAACATTCAAACCTATAGAGAATTTTTGTGAGTTTATTTGAGCCAAGCAATTTGATAATTGCCCAGAAGCAAAATCTCAACTCATTGAGATAATGCTCCAGAGAATGGCAGGTTTGTACCTTATTGTACACATTACAATTAAAAGAGAAGACACGAGTAGGTTACATGAAATTCATTGTTGATAGGTTAGAGGGAGGGAGGAGACAGCAAAGCGGGAAAATCTCTGGGATTGGGTGAAAAGTAAAATGATAGACACATACATCTCTTACCTACATATAGTTAACAGTTAACATGATAACAAACCAAGAAGATTTATGGTTTCTGGTGTGGTATGTTGGTTGTGCCCTAAGGGGTCTGGGGAAAAAAAGGGAGTTACCCTGACATTTCAAAGATATGTTATCATAGATACAAAAGACATAAGACAGACTTAGGTAAGTTAAAGATGTACTTTTGTCAGAGAAAGTCTAGCCTAGGCCATGACTACCTGCCATAAACTGCTTTTAGTTAAAAAGTTCTTATTGCTGAAACCGGTTTGGCTCAGTGGACAGAGCGTCGGCCTGCAGACTGAAAGGTCCCAGGTTCGATTCCGGTCAAGGGCATGTACCTGGGTTGCGGGCACATCCCCAATAGGAGATGTGCAGGAGGCAGCTGATCGATGTTTCTCTCTCATCAGTGTTTCTAACTCTCTATCTCTCTCCCTTCCTCTCTGTAAAAAATCAATAAAATATAAAAAAAAAAGTTTTTATTTCAGACCATCCTTGTGGTTACTTTAGGTCTCTGAGTTTGCAAAGTCACCATGCAGTCAGGCCTCTTTTCTTCCACAAAGAAAAACGATGGAAAGAGATAAACCATGCTAATACTAATCAAAAGAATGTTGGAGTGGCTATATTAATAACAGATTTTTGAACAAGAAATATTAGCAAAGATTAAAAGGGAGGGGCTTTCCATATCAATAAAGGTGTCGATTAATAAAGGGGACATAACCCTATATGTGTATGCCCCTAATAGCATAGCTTCAAAATACAGGCAGCAAAACAAAAACAAAAACTTACAGAAGTGGCCCTAGCCAGTTTGGCTCAGTGGATAGAGGGTCAGCCTGTAGACCGAAGGGTCCCAGGGTCGATTCCGGTCAAGGGCATGTACCTCGGTTGCAGCCTCCTCCCCAGCCTGGGCCCTGATTAGGGCACTTGCAGGAGGCAACCAATCAATGTGTTTCTCTCACATCAATATTTCTCTCTGTCTTTCCCTCTCTATTCCACTCTCTAAAAGTCAATGAAAGCCCCTGTGGGGCACAACCAAATGTGCTGGACGCCAGGACAGATACCACAAATTCCTTTATTATCATGTTAATTGTTCCTGCACCCACCTAAGTAAGTGTCCCTCATTTTACTTTTTATCCAATCCCAGAGGTTTCCCCTACTTTGCTTTATCCCACCTCCTTAATCTATCACCAATGAATTTCATGTAACCCACCTATGTCCTTCCTTTGATTGCAATGTATAAATACAAATGTACCTGCCATTCTCTGGAGCATTATCTCAATTCATTGAGGTTCTGCTTCCCGGCATATGTCGACAGTTTGGCTCAAATAAACTCACAAAAATTCTTTAAAAAAAAAAAAAATCAATGAAAGAACATCCTAGGGTGAGGATTAAAAGAAAAAGGAAGTGAAAAGAGAAATGGATAAATCCACAATTGTAGAGATATCAATACTTCTCTTATAGGAATTGGGTAGAAGTAGGAAAAGTAAGTAAGGATATAGAGGTCAGCCAACACAATTCCATTTACTCTGTGGACGAAAGGGGCCACGTGCTGGCCTGACAAGCTCAGGGGAGGCCTGCGTGGGTCTCGCAAACTCAGAGACCTAAAGTAACCACAAAGGATGGTCTGAAATTAAACTTTAACTAAAAGCAGTTGTGGTGGGTAGTTACATCCTAGGCCTGTATCTTTACTGACAAGGTCAACCTTTACCTTTAACTGAGCCTATCTGTCTTTTTGCATCTATGATAACATACCCTTGAAATGTCTGGGTAACTTGTAACTTCCCTTTTTCTGGACCCCTTGGGGCACAACCTAATTAATGTGCCTGGGCGCCAGGACAGATACCATAAATTCCTTCATTGTTATCATGTTAATTGTTCTGCACCCACCTAAGTATTTTATCCAATCCCAGGGGTTTCCCGGCTTTGCTTTCTCCCACCTCTCTAGTCTATCACCAGTGGATTTCATGTAACCCACCTAAGTCCCTTCCTTTTATTGCAATCTATATATATGAAAGCTTAATATGCTAGTGTCCAACCGATCAGGCGACCATTCGACCAGTTGCTATGACGTGCGCTACCACCAGGGGGCAGACGCTAGGACTGGTAGGTTAGCTTGCTGCTGGGGTCCAGCTGATAGGGACTGGGTGAGACGGGCCAGACATGCCCTGGAGCCCTCCCTCGGTCCCTCCCCAGCCAGCCAGTCCCCATTGACCTGATCACTGGCCAGGCCAAGAGGCCCCAACCATGCATGAATTCGTGCACTGGGCCTCTAGTGTATAAATACAGATGTAACCCGCCATTCTCCAGAGCATTATTCTCAATTGGTTGAGGTTCTGCTTCCTGACAATTGTCAACAGTTTGGCTCAAACTCACAAACATTTTTTACAGGTTTGAATATTTTTATGTTAATAACATTTATAGAACATCCAACAACAGCAAGACATATATTATTTCCAAATACATATGGAACAATAGTGAGAGAAATTAGTTTGAAACATAGGCAGATAAGGCAGGGGTCCAGTGGGAAACAAAAGGCAGGTGGAACATGGGCAGGGGCAGACATGGCAGTTTGAGCAACCCTGATAACAGAAACCAACCATGCTGGAAAAAAAAAAATGTTTTTGGATACAGAGCAGGAGTCATGGGAAACCAAGGAAGGGCCTGCAGTAAACAAGGTGTACGTACACATAGAAACAGAGAAAGTTCAGGTCCTTTCCTGGGCAAAAACAATGAGGGAATCAATCAGGTGGTGACATAGATAGATATGGAGCAGGCTTGTAGCACATATACTAGGTGTACCAGTGAATAATGCAGATTTTTTTTCAATAAATGGAGTTACACATATGTTGATATATATGCAAGTTGATATGTATGCTATTTTGTTGCATTGACAAGCTTCAAAACTACATATGTCAAATTTTCTGAAGGTGTAAACATCATAGATATTTTTACTCTTAAAAATGTCAAATTTCATGCCAAAAAAAGAGCATTTGCGGGAAGTTTTAATTCATTATTTTGAAGAAAAGTGCTGCTGAAAGCTATCGTATACTTTGGGAGGCTTATGGTGAACATGCTCCATCTCAAGATACTTGTGAACGCTGGTTTAAGATGCTTTAAAAGTGACGATTTCTATGTGAAAAACAACGTCCAGGTCAACCGAAAAAGTTTGAAGACCAACAATTACAAGCATTACTGGATGAAGATGTGCATCAAACTAAAAAACAACTTGCAGAAAGATTAAACGTTGCTCAGCAAACCATTTCTGATCATTTACAAGCACTGGAAAAGTTTTTAAAGGAAGGAAAATGGGTGCCACATCAACTGAACAAAAGACAAATGGAAAACCGAAAAGTAATCAGTAAAATGTTGCTCCAACGGCATGAAGGAAAGTCTTTTTTTGCATTGAATTGTGACTGGCAATGAAAAGTGGATTTATTTGGAGAATCCCAAACACACAAAATCATGGGTTGATCCAGGTCAGGGGTGGGCAACCCCTGGCACGCTTGCCAAACATGGCACCCCAGTAACTTTTGCTGGCAAGTGAAACCCTCTCTTATAATCTTCCATTTACAATTTTTTTCTTAACATCGACTTTTTTATTTGGAAGCAGAAATTTATTGACCTTAGAGTTGACTTGGAAAACATTGGAAAAAAGCGATTAGAGACAGGAGTACCAGAGAGAAGTGTCGAAAACGAACTATTGAGAACTTGGAATGCCATTCCAGAAAATTTTTTCTGTTTAAAAAACTTTGCAACAGCATTATTCTCCATGATTTCATCCACATACGCTTGTGAATCTTTGTTCTCAGTGATGAATTTTGTTAAGTCTCGTAACAGGAGTAGCCTGACGGAATACAAACCTGATGTATAATCTCTGTCATCAGTGATGCAGCAGCAAAAGTCCCACTGATAATATCAAACAGAGTCATAAAGTTTTCTGTCGGACTATCAGTGTACATGTATACATTAAAAAATAAATGTATTTTTCATCATCATATACTGTGTTTTTGTCGCTCGAATGAATTTTATTTCTTCAAGGTACTTCACATACGTACATCTTAAGAGATATCAAGTAGGCGTAACATGTTCTCAAAAAATTAGGGTTGGTATGCAGAAGAATTTTGAGTCAGAGATTTTGCTGGTTTTGGCACGCACTCACAAAAAGGTTGCCCACCCCTGATCCAGGTCAACCATCAACATTGATTGCAAGGCCAAATTCCTTTGGAAAGAAGACAATGCTCTGTGTTTGGTGGGATCAGGAAGGTGTGGTGTATTATGAGCTTCTAAAACCAGGTGAAACCATTAATACTGATCGCTACCGACAACAAATAATCAATTTGAACCATGATTTAATCGTAATGGGCCAGAAGACACGGCAAAGTAATTTTGCTTCATAATGACACACCGTCACACACTTCAAAACCAGTTAAAGACACGTTAAAAGATCTTGCCTGGGAAGTATTACCCACCACCATATTCACCAGACCTTGCTCCTTCAGACTAGCACTTGTTCCGATCAATGGCACACGCACTTTCTGAGCAGCACTTCAAACCGTACGAAGAAGTGGAAAATAGGGTCTCTGAAAGTTCCCAGTAGAACTTTTCTTGTTTTGAGGCAGACTCTCAACTTATTGGGATAATTAATGCTTCGAAAAATGGCAATTTTTCACCTTGTTTTATACATTACAATCAAAGGAGGAGACATAAGTAGGTTACATGAAATCCATTGGTGATAAATTAGGGAGGTGGGAGAAAGCATAAAGGGGGGGACCTCTGGGATTAGATAAAAAGTAAAATGATAGACACATACTTCTTTTACATAGGTGGGTACAGGATAGTTAACAGTGAACAATTAACAAGATAACAATGACAGTGAGGGAATCTGTGGGCTCCGCCCTGGCGCATTGGTTGTGCCCTGAGGTGTCTGAAAAAAGGGAAGTTACAAATTATGCTGACATTCTACAGATATGTTATCTTAGATGCAAAAAGACAATAGGCTCAGTGAAGATCGAAAATTGATCTTTGTCATGGAAGATACTGGCCTAGGACATGACTACCCACTATAAACTGCTTTTGAATTAAAAGGTTTTAATTTCAGACCATCTTTTGTGGTTACTGTATTTTTTATTTTTAAAAATTTTAAAGGTTATAATTCTTTTTTTCATTAAAAAAATATATATATTTCTTTATTGATTTCAGAGAGGAATGGAGAGGGAGAGAGAGAAACATCAATGCTGAGAGAAAATCATTGATCGGCTGCTTCCTGCACGCCTCCTGCTGGGGATCGAGCCTGCAACCCAGGCATGTGCCCTTGGCCGGAATCAAACCTGGGACCCTTCTATCCACTGAGCCAAACCAGCTAGGACCTTTGTGGTTACTTTAGGTCTATGAGTTTGCAAGGCTGCCACACAGGCCTTCTCTGAGTTAGTCAGGTTAGCATGTGGCCCCTTTTCTTCCACACATGCAACGTCATGGACAATCTCAAAAGCACTGTACTCAGTGAAAGAAGCCAGACACAAACTACTACAAACTATGATTCCACTTATCTGAAATCCTGGAAAGGCAAAATTATGACAGGAAGCAGACCAGTAAATGCCAGGAGCCAGAAGAGGAGAAAAACACTGACCACAAAACAAAAGGAAGTTTCTGAGTGAAGGAAATGTTTATGTCATGATTATGGTGGTGGTTACATGACTGTACACATTTGTGAAAATGCACTATACACTTAAAATTGGTGAATTTTATTATATGTAAATTATACCTCAATAAAGCTGATTTTTAAAAATGTAATAATGTTTAAAAAATAAAATAAAAATGTAATGTTTTATAATGCCTAAGACTGTGATGGGATTGTGGGCAGATAAGATAGTGCAAGGGGCTGGAAGTTAATTAGGAGGGTACTGGAGGATATAAGGAAATAGCCCTTCCTCTTTTCCTCTTTTTGGTGGAAAGTCTTCTCTACTTTCTTTCTTTTTTTAAACATATTTTTATTGATTTATAGAGAGAGAGGAAGGGAGAGGGATAGAGAGATAGAAACATTGATGGAGAGGAAGTCATCGATTGGCTGCCTCCTGCATGGCCCCCACTGGGGATCGAGCCTATGACCCGGGCATATGCCCTGACCAGGAATTGAACCGGTGACCTCTTGGTTCCTGAGCCACACCAGCGGTTGAAAATCTTCTCTACTTTCATTTCTTTTTCCTTGGGGCTGGGATGCTCCCTCTTCCAAGCTCCTTTCCCATGCAGCTCTGTGGCTAATAATACCTTCACCACAGTTCAAGGGCCCTAATTAGGTGATCACTAGCCCAGGAGAGATGTTTGTAAATGTTTTTTAAAAAAACGCAGCCAAGCCGAAATCGGTTTGGCTCAGTAGATAGAGCGTCGGCCTGCGGACTGAAGGGTCCCAGATTCGATTCCGGTCAAGGGCATGTACCTTGGTTACGGGCACATCCCCAGTGGGGGATGTGCAGGAGGCAGCTGATTGATGTTTCTCTCTCATCGATGCTTCTAACTCTTTATCTCTCTCCCTTCCTCTCTGTAAAAAATCAATAAAACATATATTTAAAAAATAAAAAACGCAGCCAAGACCTTGGTTCGGCTCAGTGAATAGAGCGTCGGCCTGCGGACTGCAGGGTCCCAGGTTGGATTCTGGTCAAGGCCATGTACCTTGGTTGTGGGCACATCCCCAGTAGGGGTTGTGCAAGAGCAGCTGATCGATGTTTCTAACTCTCTATCCCTCTCCCTTCCTCTGTAAAAAATCAATAAAACATATTAAAAAAAAAAACACAACAGTTAAGAAAAAAAAAAAGCAGCCAAAAGAAAATAAAAATAAATAAAAAACGCAGCCAAAAAACTAAGAAACTTAGCCAACCCCCTTTCTAAGAAAAGCCTTTTGTAGAACCTTTTTTTAATCTAAAAGAGGTAAAAGCAATATCTTATTAGAATTCATTTATATAAGTTCAACTTCATGATATCTCTGTTATAAAATTATTCAATGTTGCCCGGCTGGTGTTGCTCAGTGGTTGCGTATGGATCCATGCACCAGGAGGTCATGGTTCAATTCCTGGTAAGCACATATGCCCGGTTGCATCCTCTGGGGTGATCTGCCTTTCAGTCATGGGGGACTTGGACACTTCACAGACTGGTTTTGCTTGTGAATTGTTTCTTTTTTTTCTCTTATCCCTAAGTCTCAGCCTTACCGTTTAACCAGTGATGTGGACAGTTTCTTTTTTTTAAATATATATATTTTATTGATTTTCCACAGAGAGGAAGGGAGAGGAATAGAGAGATAGAAACATTGATGAGAGAGAAACATCGATCAGCTGCCTCCTGGACACTCCCCACTGGGGATGTGCCTGCAACCAAGGTACATGCCCTTGACCGGAATCGAACCCGGGACCCTTGAGTCCGCAGGCCGATGCTCCATCCACTGAGCCAAACCGGTCAGCACGACAGTTTCTTTCTTACTCTTTTTTTTTTATTATTATTAAACATATTTTTATTGACTTCAGAGAGGAAGAGAGAGGTAAAGAGAGAGAGAAACATCAATGATGAGAAAGAATCATTGATGGGCTGCCTCCTGCACGCCCCACACTGGGGATGGAACCCATAACCCGGGCATGTGCCCTGAACGGGAATCAAACTGTGACCTCTTCGTTCATAGGTGGGTGCTCAACCACTGAGCCACGCCGGCTGGGCTGGACAGTTTCTTTATCTGCAAGACCCACTGACTTCTGTAAGACTAAAACTCTATCCAGAAACATAATTGGGTTATTTAAAACCTTAAAAAAACAAGTTAAACTATATTTAAAATTTCTGGGTAAAAATGGTAGATTGAACACATGTATCTAATTTTGCTCCACTAATAATACACTAAAACTAGAGCAAAGGGATTTTTTAAGGACAGGGAAACAGAAGAGGAGAAAAGAGCCAAATATTTTAAGAAGCTGGATAGCATGTGGATGAGTGGTTATTGACTTGGACTAGAGAAAGATGGATCCTAAGGCAGCAGTGGGGTAACCATATGGTAAAACAGAATTGATTGTGCCAGATGGCTTACCACCCGAAGAAGGAAGTCCTTAAGATGCTGACAACAGAGGTTCCCTGCAGTGAAGCTGTGGCCAACGAGGCCCATCATGTACTGGAACCTGCAGGGTACAAACGCTTCCAATAGGCTTTCTGGTAACCCATCCTTATATGTGAACAGACAACCAAGGATTATAAAACCTTCAAGAAAACAATCTAACATGAAAGAGACCAAAACAACAGAAAAAGAAGTTTAGAGAAAACAGAGATTATGCAGAAAGAAGAAAACTTAAATAAAATTATAATAGCTTCAGAGATAAGCTAAGCTAATGCAACTCTGAAACAAATGAGATGCTATATATGAATATTCAGAGAATAAAAACAGGTGAGAGTAATGAACATCTTTAAAATAGTAATACTCAGAATATTTCTCAGTAGATAAAATTGAGATGGAAAGATAAAATTGAGAAAATATTCAAGAAAACAAAGTAAAAAGATGGAAAGTAGGAGAGAAAAATGAAAAACTAGAAGAACCAGTCTAGCAGAACCATCCTCTGAATTATAGGAGTTTCAAAAAAGAAACAACAGCCCTAGCCAGTTTGGCTCAGTGGATAGAGCATCGGTCTGCGGACTGAAAGGTCCCGGGTTCAATTCTGGTGAAGGGCACATGCCTGTGTTTCAGGCTCGATCCCCAGAAACATCATCATTGATGTTTCTATCTTTCATTCCCTTTTCCTTCCTCTCTCTGAAATCAATAGAAATAAAAACGAATAAAAATATATTTGAAAAAAGAAAAGAAAAAGAAACAACAGAGAAAATGGAAGGGAAGATATCACCAATGGGATGGTTCAATATTATTTCCCAGAAGTGAGGGGCACTGAGTGTCCAGCACAACAAACAGCCTCTCACCAAAACATATCAGTGCCATTTCAGAACACTGGCGACACGAAGATGTTCAGAGAGGGGGAGAAAGTCACAAAGGATAAGGATTTAAAGGCTTTCATCTCAAAAGCAATGATGAAAACTAGAAGGTAATGCCCCAATGCCTTCACAAGTCTCAAGAAAGTCAATTCCTAGCTAAACAATCAATCCAGTGTCTGAGTAGAACAATGGCCATGTCAAACATGCAAAGTTTCCAAACAATGCATCACCCTCTGTCTCAGGAAGCTTCTGGAAGATAGTCTCTTCCCCAAAGAGGGAATAAATCAAGAAAAAAAAAAAAGACATTGAATATGGCAAAACAAAGATCCAACAAAGGAGAGAGGCAAAGAAAATACCCCGGAGGATGAGTGGAGATGCCAGGTTGCCAGATGTTCAGCAAGGATAGAGGATAAACCCTCAGAGTGGAACAAGTCAGAGGCTCCAGCAGAGATGTCTTCAAGAAGGTGAAGTTGATAGAATATCTGTTGTATCTAGATATTCTGAGAAAAGATTTAGACAGTTTGGAGAAGATTTTAAGGCAGGTTTTGATAAATACATAGACAACTAAACAAATTTTAAAAAACAAGATAATTATTCATTCCAGGAAAAATGAAAAATTGTGCAGGAAAGGAAGAGTAACCAAAGTCTTCTACATGGCTCAGTTCTGAATGGAATATATAGTCACAGTGTTGTAAGAACTAAAAATTGAACTAGCAAAAATTATCAAGTTAAATTTGGCAGAAGGGAGATGGGAATGCGGTATAAGAGTGGGGCGGGAGTAAGAGGGGGAAATCCTCAAATCTGCCCCTATTGCTTGTGGGGGCTAGGGCAAAACTACAATGGAGACTCACATACTAAATATATTTTTAAATATATTTTATTGATTTTTTTACAAAGAGGAAGGGAGAGGAATAGAGAGCTAGAAACATCAATGACAGAGAAACATTGATCAGCTGCCTCCTGCACACTCCCCACTGGGGATGTGCCCACAACCAAGGTACATGCCCTTGACTGGAATCAAACCTGGGACCCTTGAGCCCGCAGGCCGATGCTCTATCCACTGAGTCAAACCAGTCAGGGCCTAAATATTTTAATGTTATAAATTAAGCTAACAAATCTATCTATATACATAAAAGCCCAAGCAACCCAATGACTGGTCAACCAGTTGCTATGACATGCACTGACCACCAGAGGGCAGACGCTCACCGCAGTAGCTGCCCCCTGGTCGTCAGTGCACTCCCACAGCAGGAGTGCCACTCAGGCGACCAACCCATCCCAGTGGCCCATCAGCCCGGCAGCAGCCACTCACTCCCTCAGTAGTCCTGCTGGTCCAATCTCCAGAGAACGGGCCAGGCACCAATGGACTGGCGCTGCCAGCCTCCTGGAAGTCGGCCTCACGCACTGCCACTGCATCCGCTTCGCTTCCCCTCCCTAGATGCTCCACAAGGAAGAAACTACATAAAAGCGCCACCAGGTGGCTCACGACAACCAGTGCAAATGTCAGCAGGACAGATCAGGATCCTGGGCCAGCAAGAGCATCCCACCGCCTGCCCAGAGGGCTGATCACATCCGGCCACCCCTCATTCCCCTCAGGAGGGGCGCCAGATGCAGGGCTCATGGCTGGTGAGTGCCGAGGCTGCAGTGTGAGCCTCTCCCAATCAGGACTGACTGGATGCGAGCCCCCGGCAGGTGCAGTGGGGCCGGGATGAGCAGGAGCGGCAGGCGGCGTTGGACTGCCGGTTTCCGCCCAATCCCCGAAGGCCACTCCGAGGGACCCCACCCGTTCACGAATTCGTGCACTAGGCCTCTAGTACCTTCATAAGGGCTTGCAAGGCCAGGTTCTAAATTAGAATTTTTGGAATCCTTAGAGTTCTATACTAGAAAATAGCAGCCCCAGCCCCTGGCTCTTGCCTGACCCTCCTTCCCTTCTGATTTTGCCTCTGTTCTGCACTGAGAGAGCCTTAAACAGGATCCTGTGGACACCCTCGCTTGTTCTCACATCTCTTGCTGTAAAGAGCTGTCTTTGACTACCCTTTAGGCCTAGAGATGCCCACACCATCAGCAAGACCTGGCTGGGGAGAGGAGATCCAAGGAAGAAGCTGGTACAAGCCCACAAAGCGAGCTGGGCAGGCAATTCCAGGGCCCCAGGTGTTCGGGATATGGCATAAAGGGGGGTAAGTGGTCTTTGGATGGGCATATCCCCTTGAACTGACCCTGTGAGGAAGGACCCAGCCAAAAAGGAAGTTTAAATACCTGAAAATGGAGAGAGGGCTCTGCTTTTAACAAACCTTATACAATTATTTGACTCTCTAAAATAGGTGTCTATGTATTCTAAGAAATACTTCGTAGAAGAAAAGAAAAGCTTTATAAAAATAAAATGATAATAAAAGTTTGTGGAACCTCTGAACCTTCTGCTATGCCTAGAGGTCTCAATAATACAGTTTGAAAACCACAGGACTGCTCCCTCATGTGAGGCCATCTAGGTGTTGGGATGAAAACCACAGCGACGTTTCTCTCTACAATGGCCCCCAGAATGAATCCCTCTTCCTGTCCTCCCATCCCTCACCTTTAATTCAGGACACCTACTTCCTGTTGGTTGTTTTCCTACTTCTCCCCTGCTGGGCTCTGGCCTCCTTGCAAGCAGGGACCCAGCTGAGTTCTTTGCCTCTGCAGCACCTAGCACAGTGCCAGACAGAGAGGACAGGCTCAGCCACGTGTTGATGGACAAAGGAAAAAGGAAGCACCTGTACCCGGGCTCTGGAGGGAAGGAGTTTGCCTTTCTGCACAGGTATGCCTGCAGCCCTGACACCTTCGGCATGTCCATTAAATAGCTATGGGTTACAATTCCCTTATCTTAACACCACCGCATTTATCGCACATCTTTAATACCCATAAAGGATTGGGTCCCTGCTGCAAATCTCAAAAGTAACTTCGGGATCACGTGAGAAGCACGTGTCTGCCCCATGACCGCAGGGAGTTTGGGGGGTGGAGGATCTGTTTTGTTCTGTTTTTCAATTTGTTTGCTCAGTGCCGGGAACTGTGCCTCACACCTATCAGGTGCTCAATAAGTAGTTGTTGGGTGAATTAATGAATTAAAACGTATTAAAAATAACTACGCATGGGATGGAAACACGCTTTGTGAAGTGGAAAGATACACCTATATTCGGAATAAATACTTAGGTTCAGGCCCTGGACCTGGGAGCGAGCGCATGGGACCCCGCCGCCCCGAGCGCCTTGTGTGGCGGACGCGCCAGCCGAGCCGCGAAGGCCGGGAAGCGGCGGGCCGAGGCGTGGCGGCCGCCTGGTGCGGTCGGGCGTCCGCCCAGGGGCGGTCAGTCGGAGCGCCGAGCAGGTGCGGCCGCCTCCAGTGGGCGGCGCTGGACCCGGCGGGGCGGGGCCGGCCTCTCCGCGCCGGGGGGCGGGGCCGAGCCGCGCGCTCCGGGCCGGTGCAGGGCCCGGCTGGTCGACGGGAGCGCCCGGGGCCCCGGCCACCAAGGGGTGCGACCCCCTCCTGGTCCCGCCTTCCCGGCTGAGGTCTGGCCAATCAGAGAGGCTTTTACTAGCGGGTGGGCGCAGCCGGCTCAGCTGCTCCGAGGCCCCGGCATGGTAACGTTCTCGTGCGGGGGTGGAGGGGCCCGGGCGGTTCCACTGCGCCCCCCGCGCCCCGGCCCGGGGCCAGGGGGGCGGGGAGGCCGCCGGGGGTACGCGGGACCCCGAGGGAGGGCCAGGGACGTGAGGGATGAGGGCGAGGAGCCCGGGAGGAGGAAGGGGGTCGGGGACTTGGGGAGAAGGGGTGGGAAAGGCCATGATGGAGGATGGCGGGAGGGGGCTGTGAGGGGAATGGGCATTGCGGGATTGGGTGAGGGGACAAGGGCGGAGGGGAGGGTGGGTTTGCGGAGAATGGTCAGAAAGAAGATGGGGAGCAGGAGGTGTGGGAACTGCGGGACAAGGGGGGAGCCGGGAGCCCCCGTTTTCCTGGGATATTGGCGTGCGACATGCCCCTCCCCAGACTCGGTGCGAGTTCCCTTCCGAGACCCGCTCGCGCCCTGGCCGCCTCCTGCGGTGAGGAGGGCCCGTCTCCTGAGCAGCGAGGCCCGGCCCCGCCCGGGCGGGGTGCCCACGGAACAGGGGAGCAGAGCCCCGGGGTCCCCGCCCTGGCGCTGCCCTCGACTCCCTGCAACAACTCGTGTGACCTTGGGCAAGTCACTACTTTTCTGTGGGCCTCAGATTTCCTGTCGATGGGAAAAAGGGAAATGGTTCGGAATGGCAGCCCGCATCGCTTCCAGCCGCACAGTGGAGTGGCTCCTGAGGAGAGGTTTCGGGAGAATGGGTTCTAAGACGCGGGGAGACAAAAGGATGAAGATGGAGGCAGGCCTTTCGCCGGGGCTGCCGAGAGTCCCCGGGGGTGGGGGGGGGGTGGGGGATGGGGCCCGCAGCCCGCGAGCGGACAGCCCGGCCCGCGGACAGCCCGGCCGCACCCTGTCGGAGCGATGGAGGCCTCTCCCAAGTAGAGGAGGCGGCGGCGGAGACCTCACCCAGAAAGAGGGAGGCCAGGAGTAGCATCTTCCTCAGAGGGAGATAAGATGGCAGGCTAGACGGCAGCCGTGGAAGATAGATGCGGGTAGAGCAGCATCTTCGCGGGCAGGAGGCGCGCTGCGGGTTCGGGAGAGCGGGCCGAGGGTGCTCGGGAACAGGGAGAGGAGGTCATGCTGCCGGGCGGTTGGCGAAGGGCAGCCTGTGGCCGGACCGCGTGCAGACGGTCGGCCGGTCCCGGCCTGTGATGCTCTTCTCCCGGGCGAAGACGGCCTCTTTCCGAGGGAGGAGCCGTTCAGACTTCATTTACCGCACACACCTCTGCGAGGAGCGGGGCAGACCCGGGCAGCCGTGGGACCATCTAGCTGTGCGTGAGGGTTTCAGGATTGTGTGAGGACTGGGGAAGAAGACAGGACGATACCTGAAACCTCTATGATTTTACTAACCAATGTCACCGCAGTAAATTCAATTAAAAGAAAGAAAAGAAGTGAACATAAAGAACACACCAGTGAATCTGAATGAAAGAAATGCCTGTGGCACCATCATTCTTGCTAAAAGGAAGTGTTTTGAAGTATTTGAAAGCACAGACTTTGGGGTCACCTGCCTCTGCCATTTAATCTCTTTGAACCTCAGTTTCTTTATAAAATGGGGATAAGAACCTCTAAGATGGTTGTGAGGATTAAATGTTTGTCATGGTATTTGGCTCATAACAAGCACTCAATAAATATTAGCTATTAGCTGCTACCATTCCCCCCCCCCCCTTTTTTTTTAAATCCTCACCTGAGAATATTTTTCCAGTGGTTTTTTTAGAGGGAATAGAAGGGAGAGAGAAAGAAACATTGATCACATCAATTGGTTGTCTTCCGAATGCACCCCAACCAGCACCTGTACCCTGACCAAGGTCCGCACCGAGCCTGCATGCCAGGTACATGATGCTTCCGGCTCTTTCTCATGCCCCTGCTGGGGACTGAGCTGGTAACTTGGCCCAAATGGGGAATGGAACCTTCAAACCCTCCAACACTCTAACCACTGAGAAAACCAGTCAGGGCAATCATTTCCTCTTTCCATTCTTTCTCTTTCTCTGCTCTTGTCCTTTTTTCCTTTTGTTCTTCTTGAATCTTCAATTCTGAGATGTCCCTTAGATGTGGAGAATGAGAAGAATTGATTGCATCTGGGGCAGGGGGGTCTTTCCACTGGTCCAATGAACACATTATGATCAGATGATCAGTTGTCTTGCATCTCTCCCCGGCCCACAAATGTGTTTTTGTTCCAAGGAAGACACAGGATCTGCTTCTCTTTCAGCCCCTTTTTCTGTACCTCTTTCTCACATGAATTACTTCAGATTCTCACCCGGAAGTGTAATAAGATCCAAAGTTGTACAGGCACTGCAGCAAAAGAGATAGGAGAAGGGGTGTTTAGGAAAGAAAGTATAGACATCGCACAGGGGAGCTTAGCACAGGGAGGGCTTTGGAAGTTCCATAGAAATTTATGGTCATGCTATTGCTCTATCCAGAAACAGCCCAGTGTCTGGATCCTTGCCAGGGATCTCCATTCCAAGTTAAAGATGGTCATATACGCTTAGTTTTTCATTATTTAGGTTTTTCTAAGCCAATAATTTGACTCCAGTTCCCTTTCCACAGCCACACAGATCTCTGCCAAGCTGCCTCTCATCACAGTCAACCTTTACCCAGAGAATTTATATAAAGGTACCTGGGCACATTGTGTGGGTGTGGGCGTACACACACACACACACACACACACGCATGCCTATTTTTAGAATATTCCAGTATGCAAAAAATCTAATAAGGTTAAGGATGAGTCTGCGTTTTATCACAGCACTTTGTCTGCAGGGCCCTGCCTAGACACTCAGAGGAGGCTTAAAAAGAGAAAACTCAATCTCTGAATGTAGGGAAAACCCCATCCAAGTAGGGCAACAGGCAGTCCCAGGATCCTAAGGCAGCTTGAGGTGGGAAAGTGTGGCGTGAAGAAACACCCAACAAACATCTACAGAGTAGCATGTTGCTTGGTGCAAAGTAGTGCAGCATTTATCCTGAGGAGACACAAGTAGATAGGAGTGTGTGTATGTGTGAAGAATAGTCATAAAGGTAACCCGAAGGAGGTGAATATTGGATCATCTTGAACAAGGTGAGAGACAAAGTGGAATAAAAGAAACACATGGAGTAATTTGTGTGTAAAGGAGAGGAGGGAAGCCATTGAGTCAGGAGGAGCCAAGAAGAGTTATGGCATGGGCCTTGTTGAAAGACTTTGAATGTTAAATTAGAGATTCTGTAGGGTGAGTAATAGAGACCCACCACTGATTGTCAAGCAAGAAAATGTTGGATCCTTGCTGATTTAATAACTACATGGGTTTCAGGGGAAATGCTGGAGTGAAAAAACAGACCTGCTTCCTGTGGCAAGGACTGTGCTTTTAAGGGAGTAGGGCTGGAAGGCAGATTCGATCTAGTCCTGGCTCTGTCCCTAACCAGCTGTAGGAATTATTATTCCCCTAGTTTTCTCATCTGAAAAAAGAGGGCTACTTTGGGTGGTTACCAGAGTCCCCTCTCCATCTCTGACATCCTGTGTTCCCTGAATAACTACTAGGCCTTACCGACGACTTTGTTTTGTGGGACTTGTCAAGACCATTCAGTCATTAAGGCAATATTTGTTAGCACCTACTGTGTGTCAATAGCAGGTAGTGAGGAAAATTCAATGGGGATAGGATATTGGGATGAGCAAAAGCAGATAAAGTCTGCCCCTTAGAGTTTTTAGCCTAGTGAGGCAGCAAGCAGATATTTCATTGATTCCAAGACTCACAATCTAACATTTCTGAAGGCAAGATGCATCTTAAGATCAATGGAGTAGCATGATTTAATTGGCAGGCATTTGTTTTTTGTTAATGCCACATAGTAAATCAGAATTGTACAAATAACTGTAAAATTCCAGTGGATAATTGCTGATGGGAAAGGTATATGGTGTACAAGCATGTAAAGGAGGGTACTGACTGGTCTGCTGGGTTGGAGGAAGACTTTTTTAAGGAAATGATGGCTGATAGATGTGAAGGATATGTAGTCGAGATGTGTGGGGTTGGTGGGAAGATTACCTCATGCAAAGGTGGGTGCCTAAGGTGGAGAATTGAGAGTAGGTGAGTGTGGCTGGAGCACAGACCCAGGAGCTCAGCATGGGTGAGTCTGGCAAAGCAGTTGGGAGCAAATCTATTATAGCCTCCCAGGTCCGAGGCAGAAGTTTTGGTCTTTACACTAAGAACAGTGGGAAGCCATTGAAGAGTTTTAAGCAGGGAAGTAACATGGTCTGAGGAGCATTTTAAAAAATATATATTTTTTATTGATTTTGGAGAGGGAGAGAGAGATCGAAACAAAGATAGAGAATCATTGATCGGCTGCCTCCTGCACGCCCCCCACTGGGGATCGTGGCCAAAACCCGGGCATGTGCCCTTGACCGGAATCAAACCCGTGCCCTTTAGTCCCTCAGGCCAATGCTCTATCCACGAGCCAAACTGGTAGGGCCTGAGGTGCATTTTTTTTTTTTAATATATTTTATTGAATTTTTACAGAGAGGAAGGGAGAGGGATAGAGTTAGAAACATCGATGAAAGAGAAACATTGATCAGCTGCTTCCTGCACACCTCCTACTGGGGATGTGCCCACAACCAAGGTACATGCCCTTGGCCGGAATTGAACCTGGGACCTTTCAGTCCGCAGGCCGACGCTCTATCCACTGAGCCAAACCAGTTAGGGCCTGAGGTGCATTTTGATGAGCTCATTATGGCTGCAGATTAGAGTGAGAGACCCAATGAAAGGGTTGGTAGGCATGGAGGAGGAAATGGAGAGGAGTAGATGGATTCCAGAAATCTTTAGGAGGTAAAATTAATAGGACTCAGCAATGTATTGAGAAGGAAGAGGGAGGTGTGGAGAGTGACACATTTCTAATCTTGGACAACTGGGGCACCAGTCTCTGACATGGGCAACAAACCACTGGAGCCTGGTAGAACCCACAAAGTTACACAGCATTTGGGAAGGTAGAGTGGATCCTAAGGCAGCTTGAGGTGGGAAAGTGTGGCACAAATAATTGGGTTTCTTCCCATATGATTAGTTTCTGACTTCCCATGCTAAGGAAAGTATTGGGGCAAGAGCAGGTATGATACTGGACTAGAGGAGTTGAACACTGAGAAAAGGTGATTCAAGTTGGAGTAGTTTGGCTTACCCCCTTCTCTCCTTAGGACAAGAGGGGCAGGAAGAGAGGAGGCACAGATATTGGTAAAGGTAGAGATTAGAAAGTATTTGTAAAAGCTGAGATTTCTTAGGCAGATGGCTTGATCTGCCTTGGAAGCAAAGAAGAGTCCCGGCCTGCGTGGCTCAGTGGTTGAACATTGACCTATGAACCGGATCATGGTTTGATTCCCAGTTAGAGAACATGCCCGGGTTATGGGCTTGATACCCAGTATGGGGCATGCGGGAGGCAGCTGATCAATGATTCTCTCTCATCATTGTTGTTTCTATCTCTCTCTCCCCTTCCTCTCTGAAATCAATTTTAAAAAACCATGCTATTAAATCTTTTTTAAAAACGAGAAAGCTACATTAAAAATAAGTAAATGAAAAGAAAAGGATAGTCCAGAGGCCAAAGGGACAGTGAGCACTATGCAGGACTCTGGTGCCTTCCTTTAAAAAAAAAAAAAAAAAAAAAAAGAGCTGAGATTTCTCAACAAAGGAATAATTAATTGGGCTGCAGCAAGGTGGCCGTTGGATCACCTTTCCCTGGGTCTCTTCCCTATACCCCCCCTCCTTTCAAGCAAAGAGGAGGAATGGCAGGGCCTTTTGGCTGCATTTCCACACCTCAGTTTACTCAAAAGTTTTTTTGAATGGGTGACATAGTCATATGATTGCATATTTAAAAGTTACAAAAGGGCATATAGTGATAAATCTCCTTTCCACCTCAGTCCCTCTCCCACCAATTTGTCATCTTTTGTTTCCGATTTTTATACAAGTGATAAAACTTTGCAACGCTTTGCTTCTCCCCCCATTTGTTAATATATCGTAGAGGTTGTTTCATATCAAGACAATGAGCTTCTTCATTTTTTATGCCTGCATAGTATTCTATTTTATGTTTGTAATTTCGTAGTTCCGTATTGGTGGATATTTAGGCTGATTCTAATCTTTTGTTTTTACAAATAATGCTGAAATGGAAATCTTGTGTAGACATCATTTTGGCCATATGGGGCTTTATCTGTAGGATGAATATTTAGAATTGGAAGGTTCTATATAGAGAGAATTTTTCACTCACTTGTCATGTCATTCATCTATCCAGTATTTATTGAGTGCCCATTATGTGCCAGATACTCTTGCAGGTTCCAGGAATCCAACTTTCAACAAGTCAGACATGATCCCTGCCCTTGTGGAAGGTTATTACCCTCTATTAAAAGGAAACAAAAAAGGAGACCAGAAGAGAATAAATTGGGAGGATCTGCTTTAAATAGAGTCAGGAAGACTTCTTAGAGTAAGTGATATTTAAGCTGAGAACTAAAGGATGGGACATGGCCAACCATTAGGTGTAGGATGGGGAAACCTAGGCTATTCAGAGCCTCACCCAGAGGCGAGGAGTTCAGGATCTGTAGGGGATCATACTGGGGCTAGCGTAGAGGTGGAAGTGAAAAGACCCCGGTAGTGTGAGGGCAGGGTGGGCTGTCTCTTTCATACTCCTTATCTGTATTTTAAAAATATGCCATATAAGTCAGGGGAGGAGGAGTACAGCTAAAGAGATGAAGGAGGTGATTGGGAGTGGAAGATATCAAAGAATGAGTGACTAAAGATGAGGCCAGACAGGGGAGGGGTCTGGTAGTAGAGGAGAGTTAGGGAGACTAGTACTTATGAAGGACTCTTTATTATTTGTGTTTAGAGGGCTCTGTACCTGGCTGAATTCAGGTGGGGAAACAGGAAAAGAGGCCACTTCCTTCCTGGATATTTTATGAATGAGAGGCCACAGTTTAACTGGTCTGAGGGAGGCACAGCTTTGCCTGCAGACAGGAGAGTGGATGAAATGCCTTGGGCAGAGCCAGTCTGCCTGTAGTACAGCCTCCAACCTTTCTGTGGCTTTAGCAAAATGGAAATTTCTAAATTAAAGATGACATTGAAGGGACTCAGCCAGCTGGCTCTGGGCTGGTGGAAGAGAGAGCAGACCTATCCAGGGCTCAGAGCTGGGAGTGGGCAGGAAGTTGGTCTTGGAGACTCTTTCTCTGAAGTTTATGCTCCTTTTTTATCCTCACCCCTCTGTTTCCCTTTTGCAAACGCCCATCTCTTTGCCTATCCTGGGTCCTATGACTTTTCTCTCCCTCAACAGTCGGTTCCCGATTCTGGTCCCCGGCCCCCAGCAGCGCCTGCCCCCTTCCCACCGGGGCCCCCCATGATGCCACCACCCTTCGTAAGTTTTATGCCTTTCCCTGGGCTTGGCTTTTCCAGCCTGCACCCTTTAATTCCCCAGTCCCTAGCACTGCTGCACGGTTTTCATGTAAAAAAACTCTTTTCTGCTAACCTTGGAAGAGGGATGGTTTTGTTAGGTTATTGGGGTGGGAGATGCTGCTGTTCAGCTCTCCGTTCATAAAGTTGACAGTTCCTCTCTGTCTTTTTGTCCTGGGGACATACTGGGGCTAGCGTAGAGGTGGAAGTGAAAAGACCCCGGTAGTGTGAGGGCAGGGTGGGCTGACTGTCTCTCTCACTTCCCCTTATCTGTCTTTTAAAAATATGCCACATAAGTCAGGCTGGAGTAGCAACTGATGGTCACTGAATTGGAGAAAAAGGGGTGGGAGGCAGGGCACTAGGGATTTGGGTACCTGGACACATGCCTTTTGGCCCTGCATCTGAGAAGCCTCTTTGAGGAGAGTTGCTAAAGAAATGGAGCCTTCCAGCTGCAGTCTGGTGGTGGTTGTACTTTCTTTTCCTTCTCCCTTCCTTACCTCTCAAGAAGCTGTGTGCTTGCCTGTTAGACCCAGAGGACCCCCCAGTTACCAGTCTTTCTCAGTGGTGAGGGGGGTGGCAGTTTCATACTTTGTGCTTAGCAAGCTAAACTTTGGAATTGCCTCAGAGCCAGGGTGGAAGGTTCAGGTGAGAGATAAGTGGATGTTTTCTGCCAGAACCAAGGCATCTCTTCTTTTCCTCATTTCCAGATGCCCCCTCCAGGAATCCCTCCGCCCTTCCCTCCGATGGGGCTACCGCCCATGAGTCAGAGACCACCAGCCATCCCCCCCATGCCACCTGGCATCATGCCCCCAATGCTACCACCAATGGGGTCACCACCACCACTCACACAGGTAATCCTCTCCTCTGCACCAGGACCTCAGAAAACCTGTCAGTTTATCTGGGGATGGAGATGAGAGTTGGGGATCTGGACTTCAGGAACTGGGGAGGGGAGGTAGGGAGCTTTGGGACAGGCCAATGTGGGTTTGTCTGCTGAATGACTGGAAAAAACTCTCAGGCTAGGCTAGAAGCCCATAATCCCTCAGGGGATTGCCCGAGGAGGTGCCCGTGTGGAGATCATGAACACAACAGAATCTCTTAGGTCCCTGCCAAGCCTGTGCCTGCCCCCACCTCAGTAGCTGGTTTTTGTCTTTATATCCATAGATACCAGGAATGGTACCTCCCATGATGCCAGGAATGCTGATGCCTGCAGTGCCTGTCACCGCAGCGGTAAGCACTGAGGCCAGCAGGAAGCAGCTCTGTATTTCAGCACTGTGGGGGTCTGATTGGGAGTTCAGGGATATGGCCTCCATTCTTTCTCTCTTCTCATCGGATCCATCCTGGTCCCTGTCAGCATTCCCCACACTTGAGTCCTCTCCAGCCATGTACTTAGCTCTTCTTGTTTCTCACTCTTCCCCAAAGGCATATACATTCTCTGTTGTTATTCGCCATTGTGTCCCTCTCCCTTAAGGAACACACTCATACCAGACACTGCTTGACCTCACAGAGCTAGCACTGTGGACGCTTAAATACAGTCCCTCTTCATGTCTTTTTAGTCTCTGGAGAAAACAACAGCACTTGAGGATCTCGCTGTGCCTTCTTGTGCTGTTGCTCAGTGTAGTAGAGTCTGAGTAGGATGTAGAATTTGGCATCCACTCTGGAAGGGATGGGTCTCAAGAAAATACTCTCCCGTGAGGAAAACGAAGAAAGGAGTCGCTGTGTGATTCCCCCGGGGATCCTAGAGCCACCACCCGGGAGGCTGGGGCAAGCATGTTAGGTAGCAGGACACGTGGATCTTGGCCTGGCCTGCTTCTCGATCCCCCATGGCCTGGGTCCTGGGGGCCACTGGGCTTGGCCCCAACCCTTCCCCCTCCTCTTTCTTCGGCAGACGGCTCCAGGTGTGGACACCGCCAGCTGTGAGTCTTCTGGGGGCCTGCTCCCCCCAGGCTCGGAGGTCGGGGGGTACAGGGGAGAGGGGACTAGAGTCCACCCTGGATCATGCCTGTTGGGATGCCAGGGAGCCTGGGATGTTGATGGGACCAGGGGATATATATTGGGGATGGAGTAAGGGAGGAATAAATGGGGATAAGATGCAGGTTGAAGCAAGGACTTAGTATCTTTCCTTTGGCTTCTTTTCTAGCTGCTGTGGCTGGGACAGGCCCTCTGGTGAGTTTTTCCAGCTCAGGGATCTCTGGGTAGAAAGGCTGAAAGTGGGGGGCTAATGGTTTAGTCTTTGGGGTGAGGAGAAGCTTTGGGAAAGGGGCCTTGACCACCATTCTGTGCCCCCCCTCCCCCAGAGGGCCCTATGGAGTGAGCATGTAGCCCCTGATGGGCGCATCTACTACTACAATGCTGACGACAAGCAGTCCGTGTGGGAGAAGCCCAGCGTGCTCAAGTCCAAGGCGGAGGTCCTGAGCTGGGCTTTCTGGCCCTTCCTTTCAGCTGCCCTGACCCTTCCAAGTGCTTGATCTCCCCTGAGTCTATAAACCATACACATTATAGTTCCTCTGATCCCAAGATCCCTGACAACCCCAACCTCCCTAGGATCTCAGGAAGTCCATCTTGCCCCATGTTGAGCCAGGCCAGGTGGTAGCTAAAAACTCCTGGGTCCCTCTACTCACTGCATCCCCTTAGTTCCATCAGCCCACTGATGTCGTCTGACCCATCTTCTTATAGCTGCTGCTGTCCCAGAGTCCCTGGAAAGAGTACAAGTCGGACACAGGCAAACCTTACTACTATAACAACCAGAGTAAGGAGTCCCGCTGGACCCGGCCGAAGGACCTGGATGACCTCGAGGGTGAGGATGGTGGGCCTGGATAGGGGCCTGTGGAGGGTGGCCCTTGCTACCCTGTGACCATGTATCTTTTCCCATTGCAGCTCTAGTCAAACAAGAGGCTGTAGGGTAAGTAACTTGCTCATCTTGCTCCCCTATCCATCCATACTTGGGGCCACCTGAGGGGTGGGAGTGGACTCTCTCCCCATGATCTCTGCTCTGTGGAAGGAAGAGCAAATGCTCAGTCTCCTTGTGGAGTGGTTCACTCTGTCCCCAGCCCCTCTCAGAATAGAGTCCTGCCAGCCCTTGACCACTTCTCCCTGCTCCATTCTGGATTCTGCCCTTCCGGCTCGCCTGCAGGAAACAGCAGCAGCAGCCCCAGACACTACAGACACAGCCTCCTCAGCCACAGCCTGAGCCCCCACCTGCGCCTCCTGGCCCCACCCCACTGCCTATGAGCCTCCTAGAACCTGAGCCAGGTGGGAATGAAGATTGCGATGTGTCAGATGCTGTCCAGCCCCTGGAGCAGGGGTTCCTGCAGCAGCCAGAGGAGGGCCCCAGCAGGTGAGGCTGTCCCCGCAGCATTCTGGATGCTGGCCTCGGGTTGCCAGCCTGGTTCAACCTTTTACCTCTACTAGGCCTCTTGGGAAGGATCTGGGGATCTGGGCATGACCTCTAAAAGGCAGAAAAGGGCCGCCCTAGGGAGCAAGAAGGGGGTGGCTTGCTGTTGATCACCAGGGCACTGAAACTACGGGGGCTGGGGGGTGTGGTGGCTGAGTCTCCTTTGCTTCCCCAGTTCTGCTGCACAGCATCAGCCACCACAACAGGAGGAAGAGGAATCAAAGCTAGAACCAGAGAGGTCTGGCCTCAGTTGGAGTAACCGTGAGAAGGCAAAGCAGGCCTTTAAGGAGCTGCTGAGGGACAAGGTACGGGAGATGGGGCTGCCAGGGTAGGCCTGGAGGGGGCTGGAGGGGGCCAGGCTCTGTGACACCCACCTGCTCCATTCCAGGCTGTCCCCTCCAATGCCTCATGGGAACAGGCCATGAAGATGGTGGTCACCGACCCCCGTTACAGGTAGGCCTGGGCAGAGGGAGCCAGGCCTTCAGATCCTGTTCATGAGAGCAGCTAGGTCAGGGACTCCCTGAGAAACCCCAGCTCGATACTTGGGCTCCAAGGAGCCAGGGTCAGGAGAGTGGTAGATGAGTGAAGGTTCAAGTGGAAGAGAAGCTATAGAGGACCTCCAGGAGGGAAAGGTGTCTGACATGAGACATTCAATAAATGCTTGTTGAATTGAAGTGATTTGAATTAATTGGGGGAAGGGGGGAAGTTAGGGCAGATCCCTGACTGCAACTTGAGCACCCCAAAGCATAAGGGCCGGGTATTATCAGTGTCCTGGAACCCGTCTCTTCCCTTCACTACCTCTCACCCTTCCCCACATCCCAGACATTTTTCTTGCCTCCCTGTACCCTGGAGCCCCTGCAGCCTGCTGTGCCCATGCATAGACCCCTCACAAGCCTGTGGAGACCTGTTCCCAGTGTGCCATGCATGAACCACAGGGTGGCTCAGGCTGACTCCTCTATTCCCACCCAGTGCCTTGCCCAAATTGAGTGAGAAAAAGCAGGCATTTAATGCCTACAAGGCGCAGCGGGAGAAGGAGGAGAAGGAAGAGGCGCGACTGAGGGCCAAGGAGGCCAAGCAGACCTTGCAGCACTTCCTGGAGCAGCATGAGCGCATGACCTCCACCACCCGCTACCGGTCAGGGGCCTGGGCTGGGGCAGGGCTGGGGGACCCTGAGACCACATGTGCCCAGGGCCTCTGGTCTCTGCCTGCCTACCCACAGCTCATGTGCTCCACAGGCGGGCAGAACAGACCTTTGGGGAGCTGGAGGTCTGGGCTGTGGTCCCCGAGAGGGATCGAAAAGAGGTTTATGATGATGTCCTCTTCTTCCTGGCCAAGAAGGAGAAGGTAATAGTCACTGGGCTGTTTGCATCAGCCTCAGTCTCATCTTAGAGTCTTCATGTCTTTGCTCCTTATGGACCAGGGTCATTAATTTCTCCGATGCCCCAGGGTCCTAGCTCCTTACTCTGAAGCTGACGTAGCACTTGCACATCCCTTCATTTCTGCTCTGGGCCTACAGCCCGGGGCATGGGAGGACAGGAAGGACTCTCTGAGGGGTTGATCTGTAACCGGTGCTCCTTCCCCTTTGTGGGGACATGAAAACCTTGCATCTGGCCCTCCTAGGGTTCCCCAGCTACCTTCTTTTCCCCAAAATCCTCCTCTGCCCCGGACCACTTAAGTACTTCGGCATGCCCTGCCTCTCCAGGAACAGGCCAAGCAGCTCCGGCGCCGCAATATCCAGGCCCTGAAGAGCATCCTGGATGGGATGAGTAGCGTCAACTTCCAAACCACATGGTCCCAGGCCCAGCAGTACCTCATGGATAACCCCAGCTTTGCTCAGGACCATCAGCTTCAGAGTGAGCCTGGGCCTCCACTCCCACCTGTCCCTTCCCCTTTCACCATTGACCTGGTCCCCAGAGCCTATTTCACACACCTCACCTGTACCTCCTGTCCTCCCGGACATCTAGGAGCCCCCAGAACTCAGTCCCTGGACTCTGGAGATGCCAGAATGCTCAGGTTACCCTCTCCCTCCGGGGTCCACTGTTGATCTAGAGATGTGTGTCCTTGGAGGAAGAACTTGGGATAGAAATCAGAAGACCTGGAGATGAGGACTGTTATAGCTGATGTGAATTGTCTTAAATTGTCATGGCACTGTGGGCATTAACTAGTCACACGTGTTAGGATAAGCTGCTGTTGGCAATATCAGAAATAACACTTTCTGAAGTTGGATCACAGCCTGATTGAGTCCCAGTTCCATAAACTGTGAAGCCTTAGATCCTAAGAGAACTGATTTCATAAACATGACGACTTTGGTAACTAAATTTACAAGAGCTGAATTCTTGCTGATTTTTTTCTTAAGCAATTAATGATTCCTCCTCAAGAACAACCGTTCCAGAACTCCCTCCCAAGAGCCCTCTTTTCACATTGCCCCACCATCCTGGCTGTCCCCAGCACCTACGGGGGCAGCATCCTCAAAGCAGTGGGGCTGTGGGGGACAGAGAAGGTATCCCACTGGTGTAACACCTGCTGAGCCTCCTTTCTGTGGTTAGACATGGACAAGGAAGATGCGCTGATCTGCTTTGAGGAGCACATCCGAGCTTTGGAGAGGGAGGAGGAGGAGGAGCGGGAGCGGGCCCGGCTTAGGGAGCGGCGCCAGCAACGCAAGAACCGGGAGGCCTTCCAGGTATCTTTGCCGCCCCCTGGAACAGAGCTCAACTCTGCCGCGGGCCATATCAGGCCCACTATTTTGTCTGCCCAGCTCTGTTCTATCTCCACAAGACCGCTTTATGCCTATAGGTTTCCTATGCTGTGTCCCCTCAACTTGGCTTTGCTCCTTTAGGGAGATGAGATGTATGCACCACCTAGAAACTGTCAGCAGAGAGTACCCTAAAGGCAGCTTGGCAGCCAGGCTGCTTGTTTGCCTTTGGTGGGAAGCCAGACAGGCACAGCTTATCCTCCAGGTTGGAGGTGGCAAATGTGGTGGTAGTGGCTGTAACACAAAGCGAAGTTGAAGCCAAGTCATAGGAAGATGGTGCTGCAGGCCAGTTTTGTGTCTTTGCCTCCCAGCCTGGCTCACTCCCATGTTTTAGTCTGTCCCTCTCTGTATTTACATTCTTCCCTTTCCCATTGCTTTCTGCCTCCCCATCTGTGTCTCTTCATCTCTGCCTCCCTGGCCTGCATTTCTTCAATCTGGATTGTCCCTGCCTCTCCTGCCATCTCCTATCTTCCTCCTTTGGCTCCACCTTCCTCCCTGTCTCACTCCCCCTATAACCGGCCTTTCCCTGCACAGACCTTCCTGGATGAGCTGCATGAGACAGGGCAGCTGCACTCTATGTCCACCTGGATGGAACTGTACCCAGCGGTCAGTACTGATGTCCGCTTTGCCAACATGCTGGGCCAGCCGGGTAAGACAGCTGGGCTCCCCTTCTCTGGCCTGGCTTCCTGCCCTGCCAGCCTCTCTGCACCCCCACTCCCGGGTCCTGACCCGACCCTCAGGCCTTGGGAAGCTGCCACCGCCAGGCCCCCCACCCTCCCTCCCCCCGCAGGCTCCACCCCTCTGGACTTGTTCAAGTTCTATGTGGAGGAGTTGAAGGCACGATTCCATGATGAGAAGAAGATCATTAAGGACATCCTTAAGGTGAGGGAGGCCTGGGGTTGTGATGGATGCAGGCTGGGTACAGGGCACGTTCCAGACAGGACTCCCTGATAAGTCCTGTTTTGCAGGAGCATTGTAGCTCAGTTCAGTAGATAACTACTGTGATCCCTTATGTGGCCTGGGGACACAGAAATGAATAAGATACCATTTCTGCCCATAAGGAGCTCATGGCCTAATAGGAAGATAGATGTGACAGCTGTCATACAGAGGGACAAGTGTTATTACAGAGATAAGAATCAGAAGAATTGGCATTTAAAATGCACTTTTAAGAACTAGGTGGAAGAGGGTGGAGGTCCTGGGCATAAGGAACTGCAGGTGCAAAGGCGAGGGGTGGACAGGGTTTGAGGAACAGGAAGCATAGTTAATCAAAGCCCACAGACAGGTTCCTTCTGGTCTGCCAGTGTTTTAGAAAAGTTTGGAATTTTTGCTAACATTTTAAGATCAACAGGTTGCACATCTTCAGCTTCTTTTGGAAATTTGGATTGTTTAGTAGCACTGGACTGGTTTTGCAAGGCATTCAGTGGACTCCAGCTGAGATGCCACTGTCTCTTAGAAGGGGTATGGCATCCTTAGCGTCACTCCCTGTCATGGCAGCGAGTTCAGTCGACATTTACCATCGCACATACACTTTACTTTTCTTATACTGGAGAAATAGTTCTGAATATCCATGTCTATCAAAGGTGGAAAAGTGAGTGATGGACTATGAGAGCCTTGTGTTTCTGATGAAGAAAACAGAGAAAGCATACTTAGTGGAAGTGAAGGACATTCTGATGCATTTGAGGAGGCAATAGGCATAGTGGTTAGGAGCATGACTGAAGGCAGACTACCTGGGGTAAAAGTCCAGCTTAACCACTTACTAGTTGTGTGACTGTGGGCGGACTATTTAACCTTTCTGAGCCTCAGCTTCCTCATCTGAAAAATGGGCGTTTTCTACCAAAGCATACCTAATTACGAAGGGCAGTAACTTGGTACTTGAGGTGAGAAAGATCTGAGAATAAAGCTAGAAATGCCCCACTGCACACTCAACATTTCATGTGTTTTGCCTTATAAATTCATGCAGGTATTACATTTTAATACCGTGTTACTTCTCTAATTAAGATAAACTTAATATTTTAAAACTACTGACCTTAAGTAAGACATACCTTATTGTCCTGTGGCTTCCTCTGTTTCTCTGGAACCACATGTCCCAGTTTGGAAGTAGAGCCTTCTGTGTAAATTCCTTGACTACTAAAATTTGGATTTTTATTTTGTAAGTACTGGGGAGCCAAGGAATGATCTGATCAGATGACACCTTGGAAAAGCCCTGGTGAGTGTAGCGTAGTATCTCTCAGACTGTGTTGTATCCTTAGGAATAGGATAGTATCTGAAGCCTCAGGATACTAAAAGTGATAGTGGCAAGTAATTAAAATAAAATCTGGGCTTGAGTCATCTTCTCCTAACTCCCCCCGAGACCACTGTCCGCTGTCTGAGCCATGTGATACGAAAGTGTGAGCAGCCCTGGATTCTCAAGGCTGTGTCAGAGGTGTGGGAGGTGAGCAGGGAGAGCAGTCAGGAGGCTACTATAGGGATCTAGGTGGGAATTGAGCTCAGGCAGGGCACTGGAGGTGGCAGGTGAGAGAGCGGTAGTGTTCCAGCTCTTTGAGACTCCCTAGGTTACCTCAGAGGTGCCTTGGGACAAACATGGGGGTAAGGGAGGATGGAATGGTATGCTCTTTCCTCTATTTACATGTACAGCAGCTTCTCTTTTATACATCGAGGTTCTGTATAAGATTTTTATTGAAAAAAACTTTTCTGCTGTTAAAAAAATGAAAGTTTAAAATAGTAGGATAGTCACCCAGAAGTAAAATTGACAGATGTGTGTGTGTGGAATTAAGGGTAAGGAATAAATGAGGCGAGAGGGGATGATGGCACCATTGGTAAGGATTAAGCAGGAAGAACAGGGCTGGAGAAAATAAGAATTCCATTTGAGAAATTATTCTTAAAAACAACCTTGGGGCCAGAAGGAATAAACTAAGCACCATATATTAAATAGAATCTATAATATTAAAAGTGTAATATGCTAATTAGACCAGGTGTCCTTCCGCGTGAAGCCGGGGCTACGAGGCAAGCCCGGGTCCTGGGTGCCAGAGGGAAGCCGGTGCCAGCAGCCAGGGGAAGGAAGGCCTACCCTTGCACAAATTTCATGCATCGGGCCTCTAGTAATCATATAAAGTAGAAATCTAGTCCCAGGAGAGCTAAATTTTATTGGATGCTTAACTTTTAGTATAAGTGCTCTGGTACTACTGACAGGTCTGCAGAGGCCTATCACTGAGTCCCGTCTCTCCACACCTCTGGAGAAAGAAGCTGCTTTAGGCACTTTCTCTTCCCCTTTTGGGATTCTGCCAACAGAAGGTTGACAAGCCCAGGAGGCCCTGTGGCCATTCACCAGTCGGAGAGACTGTGGTGCTGCCTCACCCCAGAGGATAATGCAGAGAGCCCCAAACTTGGAGCAGCTGGGAGATATGGGGGGAGGAGCGGAGAGGTGCTCATGAGAAATGAATTTTCTTAGGACCTGCTGAATTTGAAGTGCCTATGAAATACCCAATCTAGTGTGGGTCTGAAAATGAGAGAGTTGGAGAATGAGATTGCTAGGGACGGTGTCAATTGAAAAGACTAAGTGCTGCTCTCAGGTGCATAAGTGCATGCAAGAGATATAGTAAGTAAAAGGGGTCAGAGAGACAGGAGGGGACCTTGGAGGGGAGCATTGAAGAAGTGAACAGCAGAGGTGCTGAGGACCAAATGAGCAAGGACAGAGAAGGAGCCCTCAACCTTTGGGAGAGCAGTATCCATGAAGGGTGGAGTGGGTGCAGCACAAGCTTTAAGAGTTAGGTAGCTCCTGGCTGTTTATTGGTTGAGACCTCTGCAAGTTATATGATGGCTCTGAACCTCAGTGTCCTTGTCTGTAAAATGGGGATAATTTTATGTGCATGGATGTGAGAATTTAATAACATTTGTATTGTCTTGCTTATGGTAGGCTCAATAAATGTTTTCATTTTCCATTGTGCTACATTTAAATATTTTGAAACAAAGGAAAAGAAGCAGGTTGTTAAGCCTGAGGAAGGGTGGAAAGAAGTTCCAGATTAAGTGAGGTGTGTGTGTGATGGAAGGAGTCAGTGAAGAGGTGAGATTGAGCGTTCAGTTTCCTAAGAGAGAGATTGATATCTTTGAGAAGGACTGGAGAGTGTGAGTTGAAGAAGTCCTCTTGGAAGAAGCAAGAAGAGTATGCCTTTGCCATCAGCAGCAAGTTAGAGCTGTGTGGAGGGAAAGGAAGGGAAGTTGGGCCTGTGCCCCAGCTGGAGAGCCAGACTTCAAACCAAGTTGTCTTGGGCCAAGTGAGATAACTTTCCTAAGTCTCTGTGTTGTGAATTTTAGATGAGAATCACAGAGCCTGACTTATGGTGCTTTGAGAATGTGAGGTGTTTGGGAGTTGCACACTTGATGGCCCCTGTTTCTCCTGTGGGTCAGGTGATTATGTGGGTGTAGTGCCTACAAGTATGGGCTTTGGTGTTAGAAAGACCTGGGGTAGAGCTCTCATTCAAACATATACTTATTAGCTATTTGCCTTTGGGCAAATGCTCTGGTTTCTCTAAACCTTGGTTTCTCCTTCTGCATAAAATTGAGACACTAGGATTCAATGCATAAATTTAGGAAGGTGAGGATTAAATGAGCGGTGTATGAAGCACTCAGCATGGTAGCTAGTACTAGTAAGCACTCAGTAAATACAGCCCAGGAGGGGGACCAGCAGAGGTTGACTGAGAATGCAAGGAACTTACTGAGCAGCAGGAGGGCCCGGAGGGGGCCCAAGCTTTAAGCCAAAGGAACAAAGAACTAATTGTGAGTCTACCGCCATGAACATGCCCCATCTCATCTGATATTGGATTGGAAGTTAAGCAGGGTTGAGCCTGGATAGTGCTTGAATGGGAGACCACCTGGGAATACCAGGTCTATAGACTTTCAAAAAAAGAAAGAATAAGAACTAATTATGAGGAACTCAGGCATTAATCAGTAGGCACGGTACACACACACACCCTGCTTCCTGTCAACCTTCCCCATGTGAGCCAACCCTCTAGCTCCCTGTGACAACCACAGCAAGGCTAGGCATGGGGCTTAGTCATTAGGTGAAGACTTGGGCAACATGGTTTCTGGATGCATCCTAGTCCTGTGGATCTCTGGGGTGGGGACTTCTTGAGCATCCTGTGGTTGGACCCCTCTGCCTGCCCTGGAGGTGCCCTTGCTTCATGCGCTGCTGTGCCCACAGGACCGGGGCTTCTGTGTGGAAGTGAACACAGCCTTTGAGGACTTCGCCCACGTCATAAGCTTTGACAAGAGGGCTGCTGCGCTGGACGCAGGCAACATCAAGCTGACCTTCAATAGTGTGAGGGGTTGGGCAGGGCGGGGCTGTAGCCAAGTCTTCTGCTGAAACTCATCCCTGTGTATTATTTCATTCCTTCTCGCTCACTGCCCCAGTGTAACTATACCCCAGTTCAGGGGATGATGTTAGGAGCCCAGACCCCAACTTCCCACCTCCTAAGGTATGCCTGAATGGGGCCCAGGCATCCACCCCCCTGGGTGACCCTGTACTGTGTGCTTTTTGCCCTCAGCTACTGGAGAAAGCAGAGGCACGGGAGAGAGAGCGGGAGAAGGAGGAGGCACGAAGGCTGCGGCGCAGGGAAGCTGCCTTTCGAAGCATGCTGAGGCAGGCCGTGCCTGCTCTGGAGCTGGGCACTGCTTGGGAAGAGGTCAGGACTGCAGCCTGCCACCACACGCCACCCCCTCAGTCCTGAGGGCAGCGGTGCTTCTCCACCAGTGGGGGCTCACCCCACTCATAATACAGCTGGGGCCAGCTCCGGCTCCCTACCTTCCTCCGCCCCAGCCCTGCCCTGTGCTCATGGCGGCACCCATGCCGTGCCGGGGCTGGTCTGATCAGCAGTGCTCTCCCGTTCAAGGTCCGTGAGCGCTTTGTGTGCGACTCAGCCTTTGAGCAGATAACCCTGGAGTCGGAGCGGATCCGGCTCTTCCGGGAGTTCCTGCAGGTACTGGAGGTGAGGCAGAGCTTCTGGTCCTCCGCACCTGTCCCAGTTGCTTGAACACCGGGGGCAGCTCCAGAGACCTCCCCCGCCTTCTCGGGCTCTTTTCCTGGACATTAAGGAGGGGGAGGTCTTCGGTAGCCTCGATAGTCCTGAGGCTAACCGTGGCGCCTTCCTTACCCCTGCCTCTTCCAGACTGAATGCCAGCACCTCCACACGAAAGGCCGGAAGCACGGCAGAAAGGGCAGGAAGCACCATCGCAAGCGTTCCCACTCGCCCTCAGTAAGTGGTGGGTAGGATATGGGTGAGGCTGGACTGTCTTGGGGAAATAACTTTTCTCACTCCCCTCGATGTTATTTCCCTGGGAGGGAGATTTGAGGATTCTTTTGGCCTTGGATCCTCCTCTCTGCCCCAGTTCCCAGACTAAGGGCTTCTGGGATGTCGGCCTGACATGTATCTGCTGGTTTGCCCAGGGCTCCGAGTCGGAAGAGGAGGAGCTGCCCCCACCATCTCTCCGGCCCCCCAAGCGGAGGCGGCAGAACCCCTCCGAATCTGGCTCTGAGCCCTCTTCCTCACTTGATTCATTTGAAAGTGGGGGTGCTGCCCTTGGAGGACGGGGCTCCCCATCCTCTCGCCTTCTCCTTGGATCAGGTAAGCAGCTGTGAGCTGGAGAAGTTAGCCCAGACTGAGGAGGCCCTGGGAGCCACAGCCCGTGCGGGTGGAGCGGGTTGGGAGGGCTGCACCTGTCGGAGAGGAAGAACTTCCTGTCCCTGACTGAAGACTTCCTTGGCAGGTCCCTGTCTGAAGAGTGAGCAGACAGAGGGACTGTGGCAGAGGAAAGGGTGATCCCTCCCTTCTCCCAGGAACTTAGTGGGGGGTTTCTATCTCCAGATCATGGCCTTCGGAGAGCCAAGAAACCAAAAAAGAAAGCTAAAAAGAGAAGACACAAGTCGGTGCGTAGAGAAGGAACTTCGGCCCAAGGCCCTGCTCTTGTGTGAGATCTCTTCCACCCGCCTCCAGCTGTCCTTCACAGGAACTGAGGGGGCGGCTCTGGACTCTTACAGAACAGTCCTGAGAGTGTGACAGACCCGGAGGAGAAAGCTGGCAAGGAGAGTGATGAGAAAGAACCAGAACAGGACAAGGACAGGGAGCTCCGGCTGGCAGAGCTCCCTAATCGCTCCCCAGGTTTTGGAATCAAGAAGGAGAAGGTGAGAGGCAGGTGCCTGGTCCCAGCCCAGGCAGCGCTCTGTCCAGGCCTCCACGGCCTTCCGGGGAGGCAGTGGGTGAGCTGTGCCTTTGCTCCCCCAGACGGGCTGGGACACATCAGAAAGTGAGCTGAGTGAGGGGGAGCTGGAAAGGCGGCGGCGGACACTCCTACAGCAGCTGGATGACCACCAGTGAACTGACCAGCGGTTCTGCCTGGGTCTGTGGCTACTAGGTCACCCTCACCGTCTGCCCCAGACTTCTTCCATAGTCTGGTCTGTGTCCATTTTTCCTCAAGTAACCCCACTCCCAACACACCATTGCCAGCACCTGCCAAGGTTGCTCATGGTGTTCAACAGTCCCCTACTTCCCGGACAACTAGTGCAGTCCTTGCCCTCAGCCCCACAAGATTGGTGGTGTATGCCACGTGGGGTGGGTGGTGCCAGTAGGTAGAATGTGAGAAGGGGCCTCCAGGGAAGAGTGACAGGCTGGTGGACACAGCCTGGGTGGCAGAGGGCGGGGTCCTTACCCTTTAGCATCAGTGCCTGCTCCTGCCTGCACGGGGCCCTGGGGCTCCACCACTCCTTCCTCCAGCCCTGGGACCCTGTCTATGTGTGTTTTGTTTTATAAATAACAATATTTATAACATGGCCAGTAGCTCTTTTGTCTTCATATACTACTGGGGTGGGCTGGGGACTGGGCAGGTGCACCCATAGCCAGCAGGGGGCGTCAGTGCCTAATGGTAGTGCCTCCCTTTGTGTGCTTAGAGCTCACTAACCTGATTCCCCTCTCCAGGTTTCTGTGCTCACCTCCAAGCAGATGGCAGCTCTGCCCAGCCTCCTTTCTATCCGCAGGGCTAAGATCAAACTAAATGGCCACTGTAGCCCTCCACACTCAGAAAGAGGAGTCAGAGTCAGGCCTGTGCTTCAAGCCTTTGTTGAAAGAAGGGCCAGGGTTTATGTACAAGAGAGAAGGGAGATGATACATGTACAAAAAGGAATGGACCCCTGTGTTCCCTTCCAGGGGCTAAGAAACTGGCAGGGGACTGAGAATATAGCAGGTAAGACCACCATGTCCCTGGCCCCTTCAAAAAAACAAAACAAAACAAAACAAAAACGTAGCTGAAGGAGGTGAAGATATTGTTGGCATACCCTTTCTCTAGCTGTCTTGGGACTAGGGCAGAGAAATACCCTTTTGCCCACCTCAGCAAGAACCTGGAATGCAAAGGGCTAGGGCCAAGGGCAGTAAGTGTGGCTTCTTTCCTCACCCTTATCACTAGGGCACAGCTGAGTGGGGCCCAGGCTTAGGAAGGCCTTGCTCCTGGTAAAAGATGATCTGAGATTGGCAGGGTCCCAGGGCCCCCCAAGCCTGGACACTCCTCTTGCCCCTCTGGCTCTACTGACAGAGTGGCCTAGGTGTCCCTCTGTAGGCTAAAGCTCGAAATGGTTTTTTCCAGCTGACCCTTGGTGACCCTTCAGTAAATGAAGTTGAAGACCTTGGAGGCAAAGTGCAGTACTGGAGGCCCCAGGGCCGTGCAAGGCCCTGGAAGACCTAGTGCCCACAGTGGCGGCAGGGAAGATGCAGGCTTTGAGAGCTTGGGTGGACACTGGTCGGGAGCAGCATAGCCTTCCGCTGGGCCCTTGGCCGATTCCAGGGCTCCAGGTCTGCGGGTTGGACTTGCAGGACTCTGGGAGCTGAAGTGCTTCTGCCTCTTAGAGGGTCTTAGTGGGGGCCTGGCGCCCGAGGTGGGCCACTGGGTGGGGCCACACTCCTGGCTTGGTGGCGAACGACAATGGGCTGGTGGAGACCTGTGGGGGAGACAGAAGCCTGTAAACAGGCAGGGCAGCCAGGCCAAGCCCACCCTCTGTAGGAACAGCCCCTTCAGGAGCAGCCTACAGGCAGGGCCAGAGAAGAGCCAGCCATAGTCAGGTGAGAGAAGCTTAAAGACACTGGAAGGGATGGTCGGGGAGATGGCTGGGGCTCTGTATTTTCAGAGGACTAGATGGAGGGTGACTAGAGGCCATGGGGCAGAGAAAGGACAAAGGACCCCCAAGCCCAGTAACAGAGCCATGGGCTCAGCCACCAGAGGCAGTGGCCTGGTCCCTATCCCTTGGTCTTAGTAGAAGCTAGGACAGCATTAGTGGGAGAGATACCACTTCCCTGAGGGCACATGCAGGGCATAAGCCATGCTTCTCAGAGCATGGGGCATGCAGGGAGGGAAGTATGTGTCCCCATCACCATGAGGCAGCCAGAGGATGGTGCCAGGTCATGCATAGGAGGAGGTGCCTGTGGATCCCAGCACAAGTCTTGGGAGATGGGCATGCAGAGGGCAGCTGTGGTGCCCAGTACCTGTCAAGGGCCCCAGCCTTGGGGGTTAACAGTTTGACTCATCATGGTGGGCTGCATCACAGAAGAAGCGTGAGCCCCGCTTGGCAGTACGGGCCGTGAAAGGGACACTCTTCAGCACTGTGGCCCAGGAGAGAGACACCGTGGTCAGGCCCCATGGCACACGTGAGGTGGGAGGAGAGCCCAAGGAATATGACTGGGTTTTGGGAGCAGTGCTCGGGCCCCAGGGAGGAAAGGGCCCCACCTGTGATGATGTCCTCAATGGTACCATCTTTCCCCTCGTACACAGGCCTGTGCTCCTTGGCCTGGCGCCGCCTCAACTCAGCAATTAGCTCCTGCTGTTGCCACTTGTTCCGCTGGGATGGGGTCTAGAGCCAAGCATTTGAAGGGAAGGGAGTCATTACTAACCTACCACAGGGACAGTTCCTGCCCAAGATGCAGTCCAAAGATGTCCTGGATTGTGTATGGCAGTCTTGCCTGGGAATCCCCTCCCAAAGCCCCTCTCTCCATCCCTTGGGATGCCGGCTCAGGCCCTCTGGGTGGTCTGCGGGCTCCAGCTCTCCATCTCCTCTCCATCTGCTCCCCCCGCTCCCTCCAGGCCTCTGCTCTGGTCCCACCCACCTTGGCATCCAGCTTCTTGGCTTCCTGAGCCAGCTGCTTCTCCCGCATCACCTCCTCCTGCTTCTTGCGGGCTTCATTCTCTTGTTCTGCTTCCTAAGAACCATAGTGGGGGTGGGAGCAGTTGTGAAGCTCACACAGGCTAAGGGGAGGGGCTCACTCTGAGGGTGGAGAGTGGGTGGCAGTGGGACCAGCAGCCCCAGGTGGCCACCCTCTGGAGGGGCACTTCCTGCCCCAAACAATGACAGGAAGGGCCTGGGCCCCCACCCTGCCCACTAGTTCACAGCTAAGGCCTGTGGCCAGCTTCCATCGCTCCCTCCCAGGACCCAGAGGAAGAGACGGAAAAGGCCAGACTTGAAGCCCAACCCTCTCTCCCCCGATCGGTTTTCTCTCAGCCTTTTTTCTTAGAAACCTCTCCCCTGCTCACCTTGTAAGAACGAATGAATCGGACAAATACTGGGAAGAATACAGAAGGAGGTGTGGTCTTGGGACTCTCACCGAAGTAGCGCACCACTGCATTGTAGGCCTCCTGGGGAAGGGTGGGCAGGTGGGGTCAGCCTGGCGCAGGGAAGCCGGCTCCCACCAGGGACAGTAGGCCCACAGAAAGCAGCACCCAGCCCCTGTAGGCTAGAGGAGAACCGGGCTCCCAAAGCTCCCGAGAGCGCACCTCACCAGAGGCAGCTGCCTGCCCTCCCCCATGTCCCTTACCCCACGCTCAGCCCGCCAGCACTTGGTAAAGCTTCTTTGATCCAAGAAGGAAAAACTCAGCCCACCTAGAGGGCACAGTGCCTTAAGCCTGGTTGCTGCCACCAGCCTCCACCCTGTGCTCACCTCCGCTGTCTTGGCGTCGCGCTGGAGCTTGTCCAGTTTGCCTTCATTGGTGCTGAGGAAGCTCCGAAGGACGCTGTTGTCATGCATGCTACACTCGCGCCGAATCAGTTCCATGCCCCGGCCCAGCTCCTTCACATCTAGCAGCACATTCTCCAGGGACACTGTGGTCACAGAGCCCAGGCTGAGTCCAGGGCTGGACATGCCCACCTCCCCTCAGCATGGGCTCCCTCAGGTTCTCACGCCCCTGAGGCTTGAGCCACCCGGGGTACACAGGGAGGGGCACACCAAGCTAGCCGGGCTCTCACAGGGCAAGAAAAATGAATAGAGGCTGGGAACTCATAACCCCAAAGAGCAAAGTAAAGGAAGGCAAGCCAAAAAGACTGCCAGTCTTCAAAATGGCCTGCACCATTTCGTGAGTGGGGCAGCAATAACAGCTACCGATGTCTGAGGGGCTTCATGGTTTTTCTAAGCTCTTCCCACAAGTCACAGAGAAACAGTCTGCAGTCTCTGGGGCCAGCCTGAGGAGCTGGGAGTGAAGAGCCACTGTGCCTTCCTCTGCCAGCTCCCAGCCATCCAGGTGAATAGGGATGGACGGGTCTGGTGCCTGCAAGGCTGCCGCTGGGGTGGCCCCTGCCCATGGCCCCAGCGGAAAGCTTTGAAGTGTCAGAAAGACAACAAGAGCCAGAAACAAAAGGACCCAAGTGTTCCCTCTCCTCATAGCTTCCTGGGATTGTCCTGAGCTGAACACAAGGGCAGGCTCTCCTCACCTGCTGCAGCCTTCTCCACAAAGTGCAGCTCGTGCCAGAAGTTGGCCAGGTCTGGGTATTTCTCCTTCACCGTCAAGGCGATGAAATGCAGCAATGTCATCTTCCTGTCAGTGGACTTGGTGTCCAGCAGCTGGGAGATGGGGGCGAGGGGTAATGCAAGAGGACTGAATATCCTGGCTCCACAGCCGCCTTCCCTCAGGCTTCCCGGCCCCATGTTGCCCCCACCATCTTACCAGATCCAGGCTTTGGAGCTTGAAGCCATACACAGCACCCCGCTTGCTGCTGTTCATGTAGTTCCCCAGTGCAAGTATGATCTGTCCAAAGACGAGTGGGAGGTGGTCAGACCAAGCCCTGAGGGCTCCTTCCTTGTCTATATAGCCCCAGGTCCTCACCAGCGCCCCCATATACAAGCTCTCCCCACCTCCAACATCTGCTTCAGCTTCTGTGAGGACTTGACAGAGGCAGAGGCTGCAATGATGGCATTGAGTTGCTGGAAGGCAAGATGAAGAGCTGAGTAATCCCAGGCCGGCATGGGGCAAAGTCGGCAAGGGGCTGGGAGGGTGGGCAGGGCCAGGGAAGTGACCAGCAGGTGGCTGGTGGAGATGGGGCTGCAGGTGAGTGTGATCTGGGTGGGGCCCTACCGGCGTGAGCATCTGCAGGTTGTCCTGGAAGTTGCCCAGGAAGGCCATGCCTGCCATTCGCTGGGTCAGCCGCTCCACCTTGCTGAAGAGCAGCATGAAGCGGTCCTCAGCCGCCAGCTCCTCCAAGGGCTGCCGCTCCCGTTCGTATTGCCGCAGCAGCTTCACTTCAGCCTCTGTGGGCAGGAAGCGCATCAGGCACTCCACGAAGTCCACAGGTAGTGTCTGTAGGTCGTACCTATGTAGGAGGGAGGGACCCCCTCAGGTCTCGCATTTGCCCATATTATGCATCATCCCTTTATTCTCCAGCTCCTAGAAGGACTGAGGGTGAGGTTTGTGAGCAGGACACAGCCAGAAGCAGAGGACCATCCTAGGAAACATTGATGTCTTGCTTAGAAACCCTTCAACATCCTCCCTTTGCTCAAGTCTCAGTACCTGAGCATGGCTTAGGAGACCCAACCTGCAAGACTTCTGCCCACCTTTCCATCCTGTCTCTCCTACTCCCCTCCTTACACCAAGGCCACAGCCAATTTTCAGTACCCAGAGCACCAAGCTTCTCCTGCCAGGACCTGTACTAGATTTCATATACTTCCTTCAGGTTGCAGGTAAGACACCACCACCTCTGGGAAGTCTTCCCTGATCACCCAGCTCAGCTACCCGGCTCTCCATTCTCCCAATGCTGCCTGTACCTCCATCACCTTGGTGGTTATTACCCAGTATTACTGGACTGTTCCCACTAGACTGAGAGTTCCTTGAGTACAGGTCTGGACTGAATTCCCAGCATCTCATACCATGCCTGGCACACAGCATGGATACAGTAAGTTCTGGCCAAGCCAGTGGATGATTAAGGGGTGTGAGGCAATTCTGCCAATGCCCTGGAATCCAAGGTGGAGAACTGGGTTTCCAACTGGCTGGGGACCAGGGCCAGGTCAGTGGGAGCCTCACGTGTGGATGGCCCTGCAGATCTCCTCAGCTGAGCGGCCAGCCTTGCGTAGGGTGATGGCCAGGTTCTTGGCACGATTGGCTTCCAACAGGGTCACCTTGCTGGCGGCCTTTTGTGCTGTCTTGTTCTTAGAGCAGATGAGGTCAAGGGCAGGGCCCTGGGCTTTCGTCTTGAACAGTTCTTCAAACTTGTCCAGGTCCAGGTCCTGGCAGAGGTTGATGAGAAGGAAAATGCTGTGGCCTCTACTACTAGAGGAGCCCGAGCAGCCCTCCCAGAGGCATCAGCTCAGCTCTGGATCACGGAAGGCTGAGTCTGAGGGCTTTCTCAAGGCCAGGAGATCTGGCTAAAAGGGCAACCTGGTCCCCAGCCCCCATCTTCCCTCTCAGGGCCCCAGGCCCTGCTACCTCCAAGATTTTCTCATCATCAAGTTCGCTGAAGACAGTGCCACTGATCTGGTTGGGTTTCAGCGCTGTCCAGTTAAAGACAGGCAGCCGGAACTTGGTCTTGATAGGCTTCTTGATGCGAATGGCTAATTTGAAAGGAGGACCAGTGAGGCAGGGGCCAAGGAGTGTGTCCCACTAGCCCCTTGGTCCCACTAGCCCTGGCCAGAGCCCTGGGAATACTCACCTGACAGGCCTACTGTCAGCACCACAGAGGGAGCAGCACCAGGGAGAGGTGGGGCGGGGGGACACTTATCTGGGCGGGGAGAAGAATGGTACAGTGGCCCAGGGGCCAAGAGACTCTTCAGAGCCCGCCCCCTCCTCCCCAATCCCACTTGGCCTTAAAGACTCTCAGTGGCCCTGGCCAGGTGGCTCAGTTGGTTGGAGCGTTGTCTCTTGCACCAAAGGTTACAGGTTCAATTCCCAGACAGGGCACATACCTAGGTTGTGGGTGCATACGGAAGGCAACCGATCAATGTTTCTCTTTCTCTCTCTCCTTTTCCCTCTCCCTCTCTCTAAACATATTTTCAGGTGAGTATTAAAAAAAAAAAAAAAAAGCCCTAACCGGTTTGGCTCAGTGGATAGAGCGTCGGCCTGCGGACTAAAAGGTCCCAGGTTCAATTCCGGTCAAGGGCATGTACCTTGGTTGTGGGCACATCCCCAGTAGGGGGTGTGAGGAAGCAGCTGATCGATGTTTCTCTCTCATCGATGTTTCTAACTTTCTATCCCTCTACCTTCCTCTCTGTAAAAAATCAATAAAATATATTAAAAAAAAAAAAAAAAAGACTCAGGGAAGGAGGCTGCATGAACTCCCGGCCCAAGTGGCTGCCAGGGGTCCTAACTCTGATGGGGCAGGCCTTGGTCGTCTCTGGCCCACTCTCTTGCTTTGATCAGAGCCCTCCTTGGCTGTGTTCAGAGGAATCAGGAGCAGCACCTTTATGATTCTTAAAGCAGATCCATGTCCACCCTTAGACTTCCCGTCCCTAGTAACTTGAGCCTCCCTCAGATTCTAGACCACCCCCTTGGCCCTCTCCCACCTGCCGCGCCCTTCCAGCCCGGTCCCCAGCTTCTCCCTAAGGAAGGCTCTGCTGACTGGGGTTTGGGTCTGGCCCCACAATGAGGCTGCCACTCCTAGCTCCCAGGGTCCTCCTTACCTGGTAAAGGGGGAGGTGGAGGGGGCAAGGGAGGAGCAGGTGGAGGAGGCAAAGGGAGGGCCTCCTCAGGGGGCGGGGCTGGAGCCAGGAGGTCCAGGTCAGAGGACGGCGTGCCCATGCTCAGCTCTGCAGAGCCCACCCGGGCCAGGGCCTCGCTGCCCACCGACTCTAAGTCCCGGGCATTGGGCTCCAAGTGGCATCGGCGCTGGAAGGCCTCCTCCTTCTCTTTAATGAGCCGCCGCAGGGTGTGCACCTGGTGGCTCGTGTTCTCATAAGTCTCCTGTTGGGCAGATGCACCATTCAGAAAAGAGAGGGCTGAAGGCACAGCAGTCACTGCCCCAGGAGTGAAACTTCCTGTCCAAGGGTCTCCCAGCTGGGATCTCTGCTTCTGCTAGAAACCTGGGTGGGGACCAGGGGAAGCTGGAATGAGGAGCACAGAGTCCTGCTGTGTCCTTCCTTTCTGCTCCCACCTTAGTCTCATGGTCCCTCCAGGCCCAGGTAGAAGGTGCCCCTGAGCAACTCTTCCTGACCCACTGCCAGCCTGCTATGCGGCTCTCAGCTCTCTGTGCGCGTCACTGCTCCCATTTCATTTGACCCGTGTACTCGCTCAATTGGGAGCCCCTACAGACAAGACCCTGCCTGAGCCCTCTCTGTATCCTCCATACTCCTGATGCAGTGCTTCAGCCTCCTAGCTGGGGTGCAGCAGATATACACTGAGTGACCAGATTATTATGACCACCTGACATTTGTAGGCAAATTAGCTATAATTTCGCGCTGAAGTTGCTAGAGGGCCAGACCATTATAAATAGGGAAGCAGGTTGTTTACCACGACAGTAGAAGTGCTTTTTTTCTGAAGATATGGGTAAACAATGCAATTTAACAGCCTTTGAACGTGGGATATATTTGAATGTAAGTGGCCAGATTATGACCACCTGATATTTGTAGGCAAATTAGCTATACAACGCATCGTATGGGATATGGAAGCCGAAGGCCTGTTTGAACAACTTTGCTGTTTGCAGTTACCAAGATAAAATGTCTCCAATTCGCACAGGAACACAAGGATTGGACAGTCAAGCATTGGAAAAAAGTCATGTGGTCCGATGAATCACGTTTCCAGTTGCATCATGCAGATGGCAGAGTGAGAATTTGGCAGAAACAGCATGAAAGCATGCACCCCACATGCATGAGTACAACCCTTCAAGCTGGTGGGGGCAGCGTTATGGTTTGGGGCATGTTTTCCTGGCATGATTTGGGCCCTTACATTCGTGTGGAACAACGTCTGAATAGCACAACATACCTAAGTATCATTCTGATCAGGTTCATCCTATCATGTTGATGGCGTATCCCAGTGGAGATGGCTTCCTCCAACAAGACAATGCGCCATGCTACGGTGCCCGTATTGTGCAGGAGTGGTTTCAAGAACATGAGGGAGACTTTACCTTGCTTAGGTGGCCCCCACAATCACCAGATCTCAGTCCAATTGAGCATTTGTGGGATGAAGTTAAAAGAGCCATCAGGCAGCTGGTTCCACAACCATCAAATCTCACGGAACTGGACAGTGCTATTCATCAGGCATGGTGTCAGATTCCTCGCATCACCTTTCAACATCTCATGGAGTCAATGCCAAGAATCGCCGTAGTTTTGAAGGCAAAAGGTGGCCCAACGAAGTACTGATGGGTGGTCATAATAATCTGGCCACTCAGTATATATAGATAGATAGATAGATAGATATCCCACGTTCAAAGGCTGTTAAATCACATTGTTTACCCATATCTTCAGAAAAAAAAATCACTTCTACCGTCGTGGTAAACAACCTGCTTCCCTATTTATAATGGTCTGGCCCTCTAGCAACTTCAGCGCGAAATTATAGCTAATTTGCCTACAAACGTCAGGTGGTCATAATAATCTGGCCACTCAGTGTATACTGAGCTCAACAGAGCCAGTATAACTGTATTCCTTCGGAAGAAAAGATCGGTTGAGGCATGATTTTATAACTAACAAAAAGTTAGCTCAGGGGACAGAGAAGACACTGAAATATGAGGAACCCCTGCTGCTGGGTCTCCTAGTAACAGCCCCGAGGACTGGGCTACTCTGAGCTGCTCATGACGCAGGGCTGGGGAAGCTGGGAGGTGCAGGAGGACGGCTCATAGGGGAGGGCTGGTGCCCCACACACTCCCACCTTCTTCTGTGCGTGTCTGGCCCACTCTGGCTTCAGCTTGTCTCTCCAACCAAAATATGGGGTGAAATCATCAGCCCACTCGCATCTGCGTGCCTCAAGGTCATGAATCAAGAGCTGGACTCTCAAAGACTTGACATGACTCAGGAAAGAGAAACAGCCCTCAGGCCCTGGCACCCAGTGGCAGTCGGGCCTCCCTCCCCAGTTGCTGGCACCTTGATGCTCTCAAGTTCCTTCTCCCGCTGCAGCAGCTGCTTCTCCAGCTCCGCCACCCGCATCATGTTCTCGTTCTCTAGGTCCAGAAGCTTCTCTGTGAGCTGCAGGACAGGAAGGGCAGGTTTGGGGCTGGCCCTGAAGCCTGGGCACTCAGCACAGCCTGGATCCCAGTCAGGACCCGGGCCCCAGGGCCGCTTGGCCTGGCAGGTTCCCTACGTTGCTCCCGTGGGCCCAGGGTCTGCGACCACGTGAAACAGTACAAGACAAATGGCCACAGCAGAGTCTCTTGAGACAGAGACCACCTCACACCCGGTCTGGGAGGTCAGTGTGTGCCAATCTCTGGGTGGTCTGAGGAATGCTTTAAAGGGCCCGGTGGTGCCCTATCTGGAGGCAGGTGGGTCAGCTCAGGATTTGCCCCCAACAGTGGTTCTGGAGCAGAGGAGGACCCACCACCTACGTGCGACACATGCTCCTCCAGCTCCTCCACCTTCTCCAGGGCCACATTCTTGGTCTCGGCATCCTCCAACAAACCCCCCACGTCGAACACATTCTCCAGGTACGCCTGGATCTGCACCTGCAGCTTCTCGCTCTCTGTGTGCCTTGACTTCTAGGGAGAGCAGAGGGCATCATGGTTGGGGGAGTCTCCTGAGAAAGACTTAGTCCTCACCACCCTCCATGGCTGCTTCCTAAAGCTCAAGACCCAGGGAATTCCTACTGCAGCTATGCCGGATTCTCGCCCCAGGGAGCTGCCTGACTGGGACGCCCTCTGAGGGCGGGTCTGAGTCCCATGCCATAGGAGACAGGCAAGGTACCAGGAGCATCCATGACTAGGGTTTTATAAAAAACAAACAACAAAAAAAACACCTTTGTAATATGGCTCAGCTGGTCCTTTGACCCAAAGCTCCTCACCCTATGAGGATTCAGCCCGGCTCACCTGCAGGAACTCCTCCAGCCCCAGCTTAGTAAACTCATACTGCAGGTGGACCCGGAAGTTCATATCCTCCACCGAGTGCACCACGATGTTGATAAACTGCATGCAGGCCACCTGGGGAGAAGCAGCCCCAATGGGAAGAGACAGGGGAGAGACCAATGGGGAGAGACCAAGAGAAAGGGAGGGTGGAAGGCTGTTAGAACCAGCATCGTCAGCTGGATAATCAAAAGCAGTGAATAAAAAAGTTACATCTTTCTGGGAGCAAAAGAGCATTTTAACTTAAAAAAGATCAAACTTGGCCTTCAGAGTATTAAGGTAAGTAAATTACATGAGAAATAGATGTCACTAAAGCACCGCTGATTTCCTCTGCACATCAGTAGGTACTCCTTGAGGCATCCCTGCTTAGCTGAAAATCCTACTTAAGAGCAGAGAAGCTGGGGAAGAGCCCAGGAAAGGGAAAGCAGCTCAAAGAGGGTCCCAACCAGGGATGACAAGGGCATCAAAAGGGGGAAGAAGGCAGACTCGGGATGCCCCAATGACATTGTCTTACAGTTTCTAAAAGCTCTCTGGGGTGGGCCAGTGGACGAGAAGCATTTACAGGGTAGAGAGAAGCATTCTGGGTTCTACACAGAAGACCAAAATCCACTGTCCACCTGGCCCGTTCTCAGGGGCACGCCGCCCTGCTGGGCCCAGACCCAGCTCCTCACCATGAAGTCGATGTTGCTGTCCTCATTCCGGAAGTACTCCATCAGCTTCTCAAAGCGGCGCAGCTCCTTGCACACCTGAACAATCGAACTTCTCAGTGAAAGGACCTGCCCCAGGCAGAGCCCACACCCTGAGCCCTGGCTCCCAGGGACGCCATGGCCAGAGGACTGATTCAGACCAAGCTGAAATACAACTGTTTCTCTGCATTGAGCCATTCGGGATGACAGAAGAAAGCCTGGGACCTGGCATCTGCCCCGGTTCCCTCCTGGAGTTCAATAAGGAGCCTCTGGGCATAGGCCTACAAGAAACGGGTCTGCTGTGGCCAAGTTACTGAAGGAAGGAGGGAGCAGGAGGAAGGTTGGAGGGCCTGGCTGAGCAGGGGCTGAGCTCCTAGTGGGGATGCAGGAGAGGCCAGGAGGCAGGAAAGCCCCCGTGCTGAGAGGGTCCCGAGACTCCACGGAGCTCTGGCTTCGAGGAGGAAGCGCCATTTCCTGGCTGAACAATGGCTGCTGGGGAAGCAGTGCACAGAGGAGAGGGGAGGGGTGGGCCAGCAGCTGCAGCTGGATGTCGAGGAATCCTATGTTCAAGCAGTCAGGGGTTTCAGAGCCAGGCCCAGAGCTGGGGAAATTCCAAGAAGAAGCTCCCTCTCCCCTCACCAATATCAGCCACCAACCCAGGAGGATCCTGGCCTGCCTTTTCCTCTCACTGCAAAGATATCTGCCTTGGGCTCAATCAGTAGGTCCGCTGCCTCAGAACACCTGGGGAACCTGTTAAAGCACAGATAGCCAGGCCTCCTGCAGTCTGTTTGCTTAACAAGCTCTCCGGGCATTCTGATGCATGGCCAGACTAGGACCACTGGATTAGAGACCTTAGCTCTCTGAGGGCATCCTTAGCTGGCCGATTCATAACTTCTCTGACACACAATCTGATAAGACTGAAATGCTGGTTTTGTTGAAAACAAGAGCAGGGAGGGGAAGAGGTTGACAAGCTACCTAGGTAAACACTGGGATGTTAAAATGATGGAATCATTGGGATGTGTAAGACTGCAGGAAAGGCGACTTACCTACCGTATTCCCACCACCTCCTGCCAGATACACACACACACACACACACAAGGCTGGCCTCTTTGGTTTTTGTTTGTGTGTTTTTTTGTGTTAATCCTCACCTGAGGATATTTTTCCATTGATTTTTAGAGAGAGTGGAAGGAAGGGGGAGAGACAGAGAGGAACATTGATGTGAGAGACATATCAATCGGTTGCCTCCTGCACATGCCCTGACCAGGGCCAGGAATCAAGTCTGCAACCTAGGTACTTGCCCTTGATCGGAATCAAATCCAGGACCCTTCAGTCCGTGGGCCAACACTCTATCCACTGAGCCAAACCGGCTAGGGCAGAAGACTGACCTCTTTGAAGTTGTCAAAGGCAGCAAGAATGATTTCGTGACCTCCCCGCACCAAACACACGGCTGCTAGGAGCTCCAAGACAAGGGCTTTGGTCCTGAAGGGCAAAGAAGGAAGATTAACACCTTAGCTCCCCACCATGGCCACCACACAACTCAACTGCACAACTGGCGAGTCCTTTCAGAGAGTGGAGCCAGCCTCAGCGGTAAGGGGAGAGGCTGAGTACAAGAAAGAAGGCGGAAGGCAGGCTGCTCCCTCACTAAGCTGTGCAGACCACAGGGAAGCCAGGGACACTGCTTCTCTCCAGCAGAGGCTACAGGACCCCACGGCCAGGGACAGGTGGAGCCCAGAACTCCAGAGTCCTGTGCAGAGCGAGGAGGAAAGGGGAGGGAAGGAGCTCACCTTGGATTCTTGTTGTTGAGACTGAGCGCAATCTCGTTGACAGCATGGGGGTGGGACATGACCAGGTTGAAGCCGTACTGAGGGGGAAAAAGCAGAAGGAGAAGAGACCTTGACGGTGGGGAAGGCAGATCCTTGACTTGACTGTAGGCCCACCGGCAAACTTCTTTTAAAGCTGGCGCCCTCCTAGCTCTCCTGGTTTGGGAGGTGAGGCAGAGAGGCCGAGCCCTGTGGCTGGTGCTGCCCCCTTACCTGATAGTTCATGATGGCTCTGAGACAAAGGATGCAGACATGGACATCATCCTTCTGGCTCACCAGGCGGGAGTTCTTCAGGGCCCTGCGCCCAGGAAGAGTGCTGTACCTGGGGGAGAGGCGGCTGTTGGCGAAAGGCCTAGGAGTGCTCACCAACATCCAGGCGGCAGGCTGTCCCCCAGCAGCAGCAGCAGAGGGGGAAAGAGGGCCTTGTACCACCAGCCCAGAGAGAGAGTGCAGGGGCAGGGCGCTCAGCCGTGTCCCCTCCCTGGAGCAGGCCTTCATCAGGAACTATCCAGGACCCTGCTGTATAATTAGTGCCCAGAGGTCCTTCAAAATACAACAGTAGGTGTGTACACCTTCCTAGTCCTCGAGGGGCCCAGGGAGATGTTCATTTGAGCCTTTCCTCCTCCTCCTTCCAGTCACTGTATCTTCCCCACATTCCCTGGGGCAGGAGCACTTGGCTCCCATCCCACTTCTATGTCCCAGAAAAGGCAGCACAGACCCCAAAGGCTTTAGGTGTACCTGGGGCTACATCTGACTTTGCATCCCCGCCTCTGCCCAGTGATGTCTCATGAAGAAAGAGGAAGCACAAATGGTATCTGCTCATGCATGACTGGAGTGATGAGCACTGTCAGAGTGCAAAGCCCAAGGGAGACAGGAGAAAGGAGTATGGCATGAGAGACAGTCCACAGGACCTAGAGGAAAGCCTCCCTAGGTGGGCAGGGCTCGGACAAGTCATCAGGTCCATACACTGCCTCCAGGCAGGACAGCTCTTAAGATACTGCAGACAAATGAATACCTGGGAGCGTTGGAGAGAACAGGCCTAAAGGAAGACGTGAAGGGAGGGTGAGCAGGGGGCAGGCTGGGTGGAAGCTGGTCTCCGAGCAGCTGATGGAGCAGAGAGCAGAGCCAGAGGGAAACAGACAGGAGGGCCAGAGCTGGAGCACCCGGTGAAGGTGAGGGAGCTGGATGAGTACAGCCCTGCCTGAGAGACTGGGAGGAATGGCAGAGAGAGAGTGAGGAATGGAAGGGCGCCCAGAGAAGGGGCGAGGAAGAACCCCAGATGGGGTGGGCATAGCTGAGGGTGATGTACTTACCCAGGACAGATCGCTGGGCAGAATCAAGGAGACAAAGAGGACAGACCAGAGACAGACTGGCAGGCAGAGGCAAGAGAGCTGAGCCTGGAAGCAAGAGTGGAGGGAGGCGCATGAGCACTCACCGCTGTTACCCAGGACCTGGACTGGGGCTGGGGGAGGCAGGCGGGCAGAGCAAGAGCACACATACCGGAGCACAGACTGGCGCGCAGAGCGAGCGAGGCTGTTGGTGAAGGGGGCTGACAGGGCGCTGGGTGGCTGCAGGTCCTCGATGGACCTGCTCCAGGACCGGAGCTTGTCAAATGCACCATCGTCACCACTCTCCAGACCCTCAAAGTCAAACCTGGAGCAGGAAAGGACATATGCGCACACACAGGAGAAATTCAGTGCCAAGACCCCTGGCAAGCCCACCCCTGCCCTGTAGACTTCTAGGGCAACAATAAGCAAGAGCATCAGAAGAGAAAGTGGAATTGGGCCACAGAGACCCACCCTGGTTGGGAGAGCCAACAACATAGGACAAGGGCAGAGCGGGCACAGGAAGCAACCAGGAGGGGGTCTGGGGAGACAGGAATGCTGACGGAGGCCAGTGCTGCGCCCAGTGGCCAGGCGATTCAAGGAGTGACCACACCATGGGCCCAAAGGGATGTGGGGAGCTGGATACTTGCTGCACTCTCAGTCTCAGATGGGACATCTCCGAGAAGCTGGGGCTCCCCACGTAGAACCTGCCAGCTGCAGGAACACGCCAACTGCAGGTCTTGTTAGTTGGCAAATGGCAGCGGCCAAAGGCGCCTGAGTGCCCTGAGGGAGCCCCACTGTTTCTGGGCTGGGATTGAGGGCAGGTCAGAATGGAAGAAAACAGGGGTCCTAGCAAACCCAGAGAGGGACAGCCTTTGTTTCAGGAGGAGATCGCGGTCCCATACTATCCTGGATTCGAATGACTGGCTTTCTGTGGTTCTACATGAGGCTTTCAGGCTTTTCAGGTACAGAGGCGCGTGGGCCTCAGCTTCCCTGGGGGAAGGAATCACACAGTCCAGGGTGTGGCCTGGCGGCCTTAGTTCGTCCAGGGTGTGATCCCTTCTCTGTCTTCCCTGAAAGCCCCTCGCTCCTTCCACACCCACGCCCACCCCAAGTCTTTCTTTCAAATACAGAGTCAGAGGCAGTGCTGTGGACCATGTAGTCCTGAGGCCCCAGTGTATTTTGGTTTAGCTGGGATTTGTTTGCTTTTCAAACAAGATAGGCTTATTTGGAAAAATGACCTATATCTTTTTACTTTTAAAGTTCTGAATTTTTAAAAAATCACTTCAGCAAATGTTTTTCATTTCATTCTATAAAAAGAGTTGTTTTTAAAGGGAGAGGAGGCTCATGAAGCACTTCTGCAGGGATGGGAATAGGGAGTGGGCCACTCTTGGCTCTAACAGAGATGACCTAGAAAAGACAACAGAGGCCAAACCTAGGAAAGGCATTAGTTTGAAACCCTAAGGAGACGAGATAAGACCTGCTGGACAAAGAACAGCCAGGGGGCAAGGACAGTAGCAAGAAATGTGAAATTGGAGGCTAGGGCTGAGTTCTGGGACTGAGAAATTCCTCAGCACGTGGGACTTTCAGGATTAAAACTGGGGAAAGTCATAGGCAAACCAGGCCAATTGGTCACCCTAGGGCTGACTTAAGTCTCGAATGTAAGTTTGAATGTGTTAGTCCTCTGATAAATGATCATCATAACCCCTTTCCATATATTCAGGTCACTATGGTAGAGCACACCACCTTGAATATTAACAATTAACAATAAAGTGGCTGCACAGTAGACTTATGCTTCAAATACTGCAAAGTGCTTTACACACATTATCGTCTAGGCCAGTGGTTGGCAAACTGAGGCTCACGAGCCACATGCAGCTCTTTGGCCCCTTGAGTGTGGCTCTTCCACAAAATACCGACTTCTGCGCATGGGCCACGAAGTTTCAATCGCACTATACATCCACGCCCGCACGTGGTATTTTGTGGAAGAGCCACAGTCAAGGGGCCAAAGAGCCGCATGTGGCTCACAAGCTGCAGTTTGCCAACCACTGGTCTAGGCCTAGAACCCCGGACGGTGGATCCCCCCTGATATAAGATGACATACACTTGTCTGAGATCAGACAGATGGAAAACAACAGAGATCCACACCCATCTCTGTCTTCCGAGAGCACTTCGCTCCTTCCACTGACTTCTCGTCTGTGTTAATTCGCTTCTGGCTGCCTCCCAGCTCCCAACCTGCCTGAAAAAGGCTCCTGAATGTCTTATTTTCAGTCTGGGTCAAAAGTCATGCTCACTGCTCCTGGAGTGACTTAGAGTAACCCTCTCACAACTGGAGACCCAAGGGAGCTTCTTGAAGACTTGCTTTCCAACATCAAATGAACAACAGGGAATCTCTCCCAGAAGCCAGGACATTCCCTTGGAGTGCTCCTAGCCTGGAGTCTGGATCCTCTAGGTTCCGATTCTGAGTTTCCTTCCCACGTCTCTCTTCTGCCCCCCAAATGCACCTTCTACTCCAGCCACCTGACATTCTTCACTTGGCTGCCCATCCCCTCACCCGCTGCTCTCTCCCTTCTGGCCTGGGATCCCTATTCCCATCTTCACTACTGCAATCTCACCTTCCTCTTTCAATCAGAATGGGACTGTGTCCTCTGTCCTCCCTCACTGGTGCCAGCCCCAGTCCCAGGGTGGTACTCACATGACAGAACATTGAGCAAAGGACAGGTAATCCACCAGCACATCCAGGCCTTTGTTTTCATCATTCAAAAACTCCCGCACCCACCTACAGATAAAGAAAACAGAGTGGGGTGAGGGGAAGGAGAGAGAGGCACCACTGATCCAACAAAACCCTCTGGGATCCCCCAAAACTTAGCACTAGGCTGGGAATATTTTGAAAATCAAAGTCCATGGCAGACCCTCCTATGGCCATGTCACCAGCCTGGACCTCCCCCAGGCCAGGAAGCCAGGGATGGGAAAGGTACAAGCTTTCTGATACCACATCAGCCAAATAAGCTTTCAGGGGGCCCCTCAAAGGCCTGGGCCCCGGCTCATTCACTTTCTGTGACCCTGGTGTCTAGCACAAAGCTGAGCACGCTGTCTTTGCGTGATGTTTCTTGGAAGAATTGGGGGATTATCAAGAGCATTTACTGCAGCCCTTGTGCAGAGCCGTGCCTGGCAGAGACCAGCAGGTCCCCAACTTGACCAAAGTTTCAGTCAAAAGACCAGCAAGAAGGGTCAAAGGGAGCTGTGGAACGGAGGCACATGGAGCCTAGGGGCTCTCCACCAAATTCAAGGAAAGGCATTTTAGGAAGTAGTGAGCCAAGAGGGATAGGTGGGAGTTCTGTGTTTGGCAGAACAGGAAAAGGACAGGGAAACAGTCAGGAACTCAAGTAACTACAGAATGGCTGTGACCACTCAGAGCCAGACTGAGGAGTTGGGCCCCATCATCCAGGGAGGCACGAGGGTAGACAACAAGGCTCCCTAAAGATAACAGCAGACCAGACAGTTCCACCATTCCACCCTAGGCCTTTGGGGCTGAGACAGCCCTGAAAGGGAAGTGTACAGCATATCCTAGGAAGACTGTTACAGGTTCATTCAGAGCAGAGGACAGAAAGCTCTGTTCCCTCGAAATGTCCTGGGGTCTTTAAAGGCTGTGCCCAACAGCCTGCAGGGACACTCCTCCCCCACAGCTGGAAACCAGCGCCATGTTTCCAGCCCCACTCTGAGCTACAGAGAGGCAGGGCCGGAGCACCAAGCCCAGCTGAGATCTGGCAGCAGGCTCCGGCTGGGGCTGACTGACACCGGAGCTGCCTGAAGTTAGCTTCCTCTCTCGGGGCCGACAGGCCTCCAGTTTCCTGTCTGTCTGCTCTCCAGCTCCCCACCCCCTTCTCATTTCCTGTCTGAGTCTACACTGCTATTTTCGGGATCTTGACACTTTGAGGAGAGGTTAAAGGGCACGTAGGCAAGGCTGAGAACCAATACAAAGTGGGGAGAGGAGGAGCTGCAGAGGCTCTGGAATCCCACTTTCCAGCTCCCTGCTCCAAGGTCTGGGTTCCCACCCAGCTTCCACAGACCAAAGCAGGATCCTCCGCTCCCTACCTGTCCCTGGGCTCCCACCACCCAGGAGCATCCACCCACAGCTGGGCAGCCAGACAGTCTTCCTGCCCAGAAATCTCGGAAGGATCCTGGCCCTCCATATGGCTCCACCGGGAGAAGCCAGTTCAGATGACAGGAACTCCTAAAATGCCAGACACTAAGCTGTTCCCTGGGAACCAAAGACCAGGTCCAGACCTCTAAGTTGTGTGCCAACTGCCAAGAGGCCCCAGGCCTGGGAACCATGCTGCTCTGGCCCCACTTCCTGGCCAGTGGCCAGAGGGGCAGGCGCCAGGTAGAAGGGGAGGGCAGAAGGGACGGTCACACACTGCTCTGTGACCCTCTGGAGAAAAGCAGACCCCCATCATCATGCAGCAAGACTTGATACAAAAGACAGAGGGCCTGAGAGGGAGGGAAGGGAGAAGGGAGGGAAGGCCCTTGAAGTGCAGAGTGGTAGGTGGTGTTCCGGGCTGCCATCTGCTTTACTCTTGCCCTCACATGCAGGGCAGCTGAGGAGGCTCTGCCAGTTTTTCCTTCTCTGAGGAGTCACCAAATAAAGGTGGAGGCTTCATTACATGTTTCTTGCGGTTTAGCTTTCAATGTCTGGTTCACAGATGAAGTATGAAAGCCAACTTGGGCCCTTGAGCACAGCTACTGAAGCCAGGAACTGTCCCCTTCCTGTTCTCTCCGGTGCCATTTCCTCTGTGAGTGCTGCAGCAGCTGGCTACATGCAGGGAGCCTCTACCAGAGCCCTGGTCAGGCTCAGCCTGGGGTAGACAAGTAGGCAGCTGCCTCGGACAGTAGGGAAGGCAGATGATGTCATTTGGCTCTTCTCTCAGGAAACCCAGGACCCTGAGGCTGGCACCTGTCCAGTGACCCCCAACCCCTACTCCCCAGCTAGATTTCTCACTCATGTAAGTTCTCAACACTCATGCACGCCCTTGGTCAGGATTGCAGCCCTGCCTGCTGTTGTCTATCAGGTGTTTCTTATGGTCCTTTGTGTTCTCTCTTTCTCTACCCACCTCCCTACCTCTCACTCACTTTCACTAGACATACTCTGGCTGGTTATGGTTTTATAAAACTGACACCATAGCCATCTTTCACTGCACCTCACACATTAGCCCTCTGCCTATTCAGCAAGTCCTGGTTCCCCATCAGAGACTGAAGAAAAAGACTCACACAGCTCCTAGGGGCCTTCAGTGGCTTGGCAAGACTAAGGTCCGTTAATGAAAAAGACATTCAACTCCTGGCCTCCACTGCCTTAGATCTTCTTTGCTGGTACTTCGAGAAAGTTCTACTCATTTTAAGATTGTCTTAAAATCAAGCAAATAATCTTCTGGGCACAAAATAGTCCAGGAACTAGGTATCAGCTACCCAATGCAAAGTGCTCCCCATCCCCAGCCTTCTCTGGACCTTACTTGGCCCAGTCCCAGGCCACGGGCAGACTCCAGTCTCAGCTGCTATGGGAATGTTTCCCACTCAAAGCTACAGGCTGAGGACCCCAGGAAGGGCCCCAAGCTTGCCAGCAGCATCCAGTCAGTAGCTGGCAGAGATGAGGGGAAGAAAAGCCAGAAAGGAACCGTCTGAAGCTCCGGGGAACCAAAGCCATTCAGGAGGCAGCTCTGCCCCTGGCAGGGGATGAACAGGCAAACTCTCCTCAGAAGGACCAGATCCTGGGCGACCAGGCAAAGAGGCTCTGGTGGCCAAACCCTACTCACCCAATGTGATTGGTACGAAGCGAGATCTCCAGCTCCCTCAGCACTTTGGTCGACTCCTGCACTCTCCTCCTGAACTTCTGTAAACGTGGAATTTTCGGTCACTGATCAATGCAACTCCACAGTACAAGTAAAAGGGGTAGGGAAAAAAAAGGGAGGGATACAGGGCAGTTGTAGGCCTTCCCTCTATCATTCGCCAGCCACTCCAGGCCCTGGCCTCAGAACCCGGAAACGCACTCCCACTGCTCAGAAGCACATGACCCAAGTCAAAGGGTTTGCCCCCAAGCCCCACAGGACTATAGAGGGCAGCAAGATGGGCCCTCCCTGCCTTGTACTTCACCTTCCGAGTTACGCTGGGGTCCAAGAAGCTCTGGAGTTTCTGGATATAAGTGTGTGGGGGATTCTTCACCTGGAATCGTTCCTGTAAGGGAAACACGTGTGTGCACAGAGCTCAGTCCCGAGGAGAGTGAGGAAGAAGAGCACTCATCGTGCTCGATAGGAGGGGACCCCGCCTCCTAAAGTTGTCACCTGGCTCTTAACATCGCCCAAACCCCAAACCGTACATTCCCCTCCTAATCTGTCCTCAGGGGCTTCTCCTCTGTTGCCATCTTCCCCAACTCCAATGAGTGCTCCCAGAGCCTACAATATTTTCTATGTCAATATGATTTTACTTGGACACACAATTCAAGATACAGATGATGTATTATAGAATTGTACACCTGAAACCTATATAAATTTAACAACCAGTGTCATCCCATAAATTCAATAAAAAAGTTTTTAAAAATCTTCTTTTTAAAAAAGATTATTTTAAGAACCTGCTGCTTGCTGAAAAAATGTGGAGGTTACAGAATTCTGAACAGCATCCAAACACAATTGGGAAATGTTGTTCGCTGCCTGGCCAACTGATGGATGGGGGTAGGAAGGCCAGGGGCAGGGGAGCTGGCCTTGTAGAATCCAACTTTCTCGGGTCTGAGCCCGAGGTTGGGATGGACTGTTTCTGCAGCATTAACAAGGTCAGGGCTGCAAACACACTTCCTACTGCTTGCCAGGCCCCAGGCCCCAACACTCCAAAGCAACCTCCACACTGAAGCCGCTTTAAGCAAGGTCACCCCCCATCTCCTTCCTTCCACACAGGGCACAGGACCATGCCCTTCCCATTTTGGCCCAGCCCCCTTATGTGACCCAAGGGGAAACTCAGGGAGAACCCTGAGGTATTCTGGTCCTGTAAGAGCCTTCACAACTGAGAGATCTGAAGAGTGGGGGTGGGGGTAAAGGGCCCAGGGCCTAAAAAAACAAAATGAAAAAAAAGGTTTGAGAATGAGCTGAAATTAGGTGACCCAGAAATGACTGAGAAATGATCAATTAAAGAAACCTAGTACCAAAGGGCTACTGTTCTCCAAACCTCAAATGGGTGCTCACCAACTCCTCTTAATGCAGAACATGAGGAAACAGGCCTTCCCTGGGGACGGAGGGACCTGGACGAGGCCGTCTGAGGCATAAGCCCACCTGAGGCCAAGCAGCGTGACTGGGGCAGCAGAGGAGCCTAACGGTTAGCAGAGCCAGCTGCCTGAGCCCTTGCTCTGTCACTTATTAGGGTTCTTCATCTATAAAATGTAACAATGCCTCCTCATTGGGTTTCTGTGAGATATTTCAGTGCATACAGTGCTTGGTCCATGTAAGCATTCACTAAATGTTAGCTATTCTGATTTTGTTCAGTGCTTAAAAAGAAATAATAACTTTGTTCGTGCAAGGCTCCATGGCAAAGCGCTAGGCAAACACACTGGCTACACCATGCCAGGTGCTTCCACACCTCCAAGAGGTAAGGCAGTAGAAGCCAACGCTTCTAGCAGACGGGCCTGTCTGAGTTCACGGACGTGACTGAGCTTCAAATGTCTGCAGGGTAAAGAGCCAGACCATAGGTGTTAGTTCTTGGTTCTGAGCTAATCATCTCTATAATCTCTTCCATCTCTAAACACTATTCATATAGAGAGAGCTTCCAATCCTCACATTCTGAGATTTGGGAACAGGAAACTAGGGGACCGGGGCTTCTCATTTACAGAGGCCTGCAAATAATAAGAAAAGCCCTGCTATTTGCCATTTCCAGGGCAGAGCGAGAGAGAAGGGGTCCTTTGGATTATTCCCTGCCAGGCATAGCCCTCGCCCTGGGGTAAGGCAGAAACAGGTTCTGCTGGGAAACTACCAAACTCCTCCACAGCCGACCCCACACCCCAGTCCTACACAAACCTCCTTCAGCTCCTGTGTGTTGGGGAGAAATCAAGATAGGTCTTTGTGGGAGCCTCTATCCTCTTGGAAAAGGAAGTAAGCATGGACTGAGGACAAGTCCAGGCCAGGCTTCCTCAAGGAACTCCTTTGGTCCTACCACCTTGTTCTGCCTAAAACATATCCCCCCTTCACAGCCATGTCCCACACCCGGTACCTGGTCACAGATCAAATCCCACTTCTTCTCATTGTCGTACTGCCGCAGGAGCCGGGCCTTGTCAGGGGGCAGGTTCATGGAGCTCTGAGGAGAGAACCCAAGTCAATCGGGCTGAACGCTCCCCCCACCCGAAGGAAAGAAAAGCTAGACTATGCATACCTTTCCCTCCAGGACCCTCAGTTCACCCTGATACTCGAATGCTAATAAGGAAGGCTCAGAGAGGCGGGACAGACCTTCTGCCTCCCCTTCATATTTAGCCATTTGGTTGAACAATGTTTCCCAAACCATACGTCATGGAATCAATTTAGTGTGTCAAGAGTATTTTTATTTTAAATGAAAATGAACAGATTAAAATAGAATAGGATATTCTTCCCCAGCACACCGCAGGCCACTGGAGGGCCTTCCTCTCATCATTTTCTCCTTTACCGACTGCTGCGAGTTTAGGTCTAACTCCCTGCAAGTAGGAAGTATAAATAATGAAGCTTTTGTTTCTTTTACAGGTTATGTGTACACCACATATAGGTCATGCTGTAAAATGTGTTTCTTCATATGGAACAGTTTAAAGATGTTCAAAAGCTACCAGTTTAAAGCAGAAACTTTCAATCTGCTTTTCCCCCATGGTCTGGAGATGGGTGCCCTTCCTGCACCATGCACCCCCAGGGGCCAATCCCGAGTCACCACAGCCCATGTAGATGCTACAACTCCACCCCTTGCCCCACATCAGGATGCAAGAAGGACATTAGCACAAAGATAACTGCTCAGAATATTTTTAGGAAATAACTTACAAAACTTCAGTACTTTAATTATTAGTAGCAAATTACTTATGACATACACACCTCCCAATTAATTAAGACACAGTCAAGTGTCCTGACCCTTTGTTGAGACACTCTAATCTAGAATATAGACGATAGAGACCAGGCATCATTTTATTTTGTTCACTACTGTTTGCTGAATGAATAAATGAGTGAGTGAAGCCCAAGGCATCCATGCATGACTGACCGCAGCTTGTATGCCCGTCCAGCCAAGTCTCTCCGCTAACCAGTCTGGCTGCCTTTGTTTTAGGTCACAGCCCTTGCCTCTAAAGGCAGATCACTGCACCTGCCCACCCCCCATTCTCTTGAATCAAATACGATCTCCTATCTGAAGTATCATAGCTGTCTTCCCACAAATCCAGCCTCTTCCCCAGCACACTGCAGGCCACCTGGAGGGCCTTCCTCTCATCTTTCTCTCCTTTGCCGACTGCTCCGAGTTCAGCTTTAACTCCCTGGTAACCCAAGCATGACCGCTTGGTTTACCTCTGCCCACTCCCTGATATTCTCATCCCTGGGGACAGGAACTGTGTGCACTGAGTAGTTACACGGGCCCTGGGTTACTCCAGAAGCAGCAGGAATATCCTGAAAGTATGCCCTTCATTTCCTAGGAAACTGAAAGGAAATCCTTAAACATTTATTTCTATCACACGTATCTATTATGCATTTATCTATGCACATACTATTAAATCAGCTGTGCTCATCTACCCCCAAAGGACTGTCTATTCATATGGCTCCAAACCCCAATAATATCTAATACTGTGACAGGCACCTAGTGGAGAGTAAGTTGATAGTAAATCTATGGTTAAGACGTCCCAGCTCGAGCTATGGACCCAGATCCTGGCTGGAAACGGGTTCACTATGGGTCAGAAAAGGAAGTAGGGTTGGAATCTCTGGTCAGCATTTAGAAATGGTAGAATTTAGGAATATATAAGTGGAGCAAGTGAGAGAAAAGGGGGAAGATACCACCACATCACACCTCTCCCCCACGGTTGCTGAACCTCCCCAGGAGAGAAGGGCCAACAGAATCCCCCCACTGCTGACACTGTAGGGATTGCTGGGGTGGGGGTGGCTGCAAATACAACTCTGAATGTTCTCTCTAGAACTACTTTGCTAAGGGCCAATCTCGGCATATCTGTGGATAGCAGGACAAGGACAGAGGCCACAACAAGGACCCAAAGGTCAAAGGTGGGCCTGGAGCAAGGTCTTCTGTCTAACCAGGGCCAGCTGAACCCAAGTGAGATCGGAGCAGAAACTGTCCTTAGGCCTGGTTCTGGCTCTGTGCACGCCCTAAGCACATCATTGTCACCTGCCCATTGATCCCAAGTTCGTGCCATGAATAATTTTCTATTGTCTCCCTTAGAAGAAAGGCACTGGGGAGGGAGTGGGGAGCCTGGCACCACTCTGGCAGACATCATATCCTGTCTACACCAACTTCCTCTCTCAGCCACCACTGCCAGCTGCTGTGGCCTTGTACTTCCCTACCAGATGAACTGATGAGGAAACGTTCGGTGCCCTGGGGTTTCAAATGCAGAGCAAAGTCGCCCCCTTTGGGAAACTTAGCCTGAGAACACGGAACAGGCATATCAGGGACCTGGCTAAACTTTAGATGCTCAGAAGACGTAAATGCCACAGTATGAAAACAGGTGGCAGAAGCAAAAATCATCAGCTCTGACCACAGGCCACATCCTCCAGTCTAGAGCTTTGATGCCAGCCTTCTCTGCTTCTTCAGCTGAAGTGTGATGGGGAAGAAAGTAGGTAAGGGAAAGTCCCTCAGCCTCCAACACTCTCACAAGAAAATGGTCACTGGCTGTGGGCTGGGAGCCAGGGCAATGCTCTCCCTGCCAGACAAGGGCAATGGGGCTTCTGCATCCACCTGATAACGTGCGCAAGTCTAGCAGGGCTCCAATGTCCTGAGGAAGTTACTCTTCCCTGAGGAAGGACAACTTCCTGAGTTCCGGGGACAGCCAGGGAGCAAACCTGATGAGGTTCCGGTTTCAGTCAAAGGTTTGTTTCCTTGACATTCAGCGGATCCACAGGGACTGTGGGCTCTCGGAAGGCAGGGGCCGGGCTTAAGTCCTTGCTACCTTCTCACAAGACCCTTGCTGAGCAGGAAGGAGGCGCACTGTCTCAGAGAGGAGGGCACTGGATGTGGAGTCAGCGCAAAGCAACTTTCGGCTCTTCAGAGCTGTTGAACCTCCATGAGCTCATCCATAAAACGGAGATAATCTCCCTACTTCCCACGGTTTTATGAGGGATAAACATTTTATGTCTGTATTTGTCTGGAACACTCTGGGTGCTCAACACAGTACCCTTACCCTTCCTCCTGAATAGCCTCTGTAATGTGGTGACATCCCAAGGACCCACCCTCTTACTTCTGGGTTCATTCTCTCTCTCTCTCTCTCTCTCTCTCTCTCTCTCTCTCTCTCTCTCTCTCTGCCTCTGCCCCTCCTTCAGCAACTGCTTCTCAACACTGAGGACAGAGCAATCCTTTACCTCTCCTTTGATCCCTCTCTTGTTTCCTCTAACCACCATCCTTGGGGATGGAGGCGAGACCCCAGGGAGTAGGGAAAGGGGAAGATGAGCTCAAACTGAAAGCAATTCTGGGGCTGAGTCCTAAAGCAGAGGAACCGGCAAGAAGTCTAATAATAAAAACCTAAACCAGGAAGAAGCAGAAAGGGGTGGATCTGATGCTTCTTCAGTTAGGCTACTCTGATTTACTGCCAGTTTGAGGCCAGGCAGAGTGCCCTGTGTAGTGGCCAACCCCTTTCTGCGTTCTGTGGGAGCAAGGCTTCTACTCCCCATATGACTCTGTCCTCCCCCCGACCCCCCACACAGGAGGGAGGCAGCTCTGGTGGCAGAGGTTCCCTTCCCTTTCCTGCTCTGCACCCCCAGCCAGTTAGCCCCTCCTTGTTTCCTTCCCATTTCGGGGAGGGAAATGCCGGTGGGGTTGGGGTTTCCTTCAGCTGCAGGTCCTTGGGGACTCGCCCCTGACTTGTCAGTCTCCTTAGGCCGGGCCTGGGGAAAACCCAACACAGAAATAGGAACCATAAAAAATTCCCGGTTGTTTCTACTGGTCCCAGTCAATCATAAATCTTAGGAACAGAGACGAGAATGGCATGGCTCCTCTGAGAGGCAGGGGCGAGGTGGTTGAAACTTTCCCGAAAAGGGGATTCTGGAGGCTTTAGGGAAGGCAGGCAGGGGATGTTTATTTTGAGCAAATACAGAATGTGAGCTGGTGGTTTTTTAATATTTTCCCTCTCAGAACCACCTTTCACCAAATCCCCTGTGGCTGGACACTTCTCCCAAATGTGGTAGCCCTAGCCCACATGCTCAGCCCACAGGGGTGGGGAGCACTGGAGGATGAATCTACAACTTCCCCAGAGATAACATGAGGCACTGTCCTGGGTACCACATGCTGCTGAGCCCTGGGCTATAGCTGCCACCAAGTCTTCTCGTGCATCCACAGATCAGCCCACTGTACAGATGGGCAGGGGTAAATGTGGTGAGGAGGCACATAGTTTGGGAGGCCAAGGCAACACTGGGCACAAAGGCCCATCCCCAGCAGCCAAAAGGACAGAGCTTTAGGAGCAGCCCAGCCTGCCCTCCACGTGTCTCTACTGGTGGGCAGTAGGCACAGCTGTGGCCAGCTGGGCACTACTCCCAAAGGGCAAGAGCCCAAGGAGGTGGGAGGTACCAGCTCCTGCTGCCTCGGCCCCCTTGGCGGCCACAGCCAGCACTGCTGCAGTAGCAGCTCCCAGACAATGAGAGTTATTTTCAGCCAGTGCTTTAACACAAGCCAGCTGGCCAGTGTGCAGGGCGGGAGTCCTCCTCCACCCAGCCCGCCCAGATGGCAGGCAGGCCCAGCTCATCGCCTACGCTGCTGCCGACTCTGCGTCACTGTTTGTTTATCTCGTTGTTTCAGCACAACTCCTCTTAACTACCCCCCAAAACTACAATACTTTCAAAGGAAATAAAAAAAAAAATCAGAGAATTTGATCAAAAGTCCAAAAGCTAAAATTAAAAGGTCCAGACATGGGAAGCACAGCAGCCCCTCCAAACACCCACACTTTCCCCAGCTCTGTGACTGGCGGGCGCAGCGCAGGGGAGGAAGTGGAGTGAATCAGTGGCCAGATCTCACTGCAGCCTCCATGGACCAAGGCCGAGCCTGGCTTTGCTGCCAAACCAGAGGACAAAGCTGAAGACTGCTCTCCTCGCCGGCCTTGCTCCCATCCTTCTTTTCAGAGCTCAGGTTTGGAGAAGATAACTTGAGACAAACAGCCTGGAATGAGCCTGAGACAACTTTGAAAGATTCTGGGAGAAGAACCATATCCTGTGGCTGAAAGGAAATCACAGGAACAGTTCATGACACTTGGCTGGAGAGAGGTACCACGCCCCATGACGAGGGGGGTGGACACTTCAACCAGCCCCATATACGTTGGAGAGTTCAAGAATAGAAAGGGGTGGACAGTAGCAGTCACATCCCTGGACACTAGGCCCCAAACGCCCCCTCCTCTGCTCCTCATCTCCCTCCATATACCACCCTATGCATAGGAGCTCATGGGTGCAACACAACTCTAGCCACACAAACATTTTGCTCTAGGCCTGAGCTGCCCTATTAGACTTATAGGGGAGTTGCCGGGGTACTTCATGACAAAAGACATAAAAAAGTGGTGCTCCATGACTTAAGTGTTTGTAGTGGCTTACATCGGCTGTTTTTGTTTAATTGGAGCTATCACTCTGGGGACAAGCTGCCAGGGAAAAGCCAGCTTTCACAGGCTCAGAGCCCTGTCTGGAGAACGTGCTTCTGTGGTCACTGATGACTCTATAACCAGAAATGACTTGCTGAGCAGTTATGAGCCAAGTCCCTGAGCAGCCGGAGGAAAAAGAGATGGATTCACCAGATGTCTCAGGCTGAGCTCTGCAACTCACACCAGGGAAGTTAGATGAAGGAGAGGTCCTAGAAGGCCGGCATCAATCAAACACAAAGGTGGCTTTTTCTAAATACAACTGTGCCCCTTCTTCACCTCAGAAGACTCCTCCACTGGAGTCTCAGGAGGCAAAGGAAGTTGGACAGTCCCAATGCCAGCAAAATTCCCAGTTCTACCCTCTGCCACAGTATCGGCCTCACACCTGACATCAGGTAACTTCTGCAAGTAGTTGCCCCCTCCCAACCCTGGCTGAGGACACCCTCTTCTGGCCTACTTAGTCAAGAAGCACACTATCTCAGGAGAACTCTCGTTAGCTCTTCCCAACTGAGACCCCAGGGCCCAGCTAAAAAGCCACTGCCACAGCAACTTAATCTGTCTGCTGGCTCCCCAGCCCCTCCTCGTGGTTAGCCAGACCCACACACTCCCTTGTTACGCAGGATGGAAACTATTCTCCTGGGGGCAGCCGGCTTTGCAAAGCCAAGGAGACTTTGGGCAGAGCCTCACATTCTCCCGCAGCCAAATCAAGGTCCTCCCTTTTCATGATATTCTGCCCTCCCACCTAGGGAACCCTAATAGGCGCACTACCTCTTAGAGGACACATTTCTGGGGTTACATCCTACAAAGGGCATTTTCCTCTCTCTCCCCATTACTCACAGAGACCCAGTACATCTCCCTCCCAGGGTCTCTCATCCATACCTTCTCTTCATTCCCACTGTCACCACTAAATGGGCCTGTACTAGTCACTCTTGACCCCTGGGATCCTTCTAGCTGGCATTCCTACTTCTAGCACCTCTACCCCACCCAACCTGCACCTGGATGAAATTTCTAAACTTCTCAGCACATAAGATAAATTATGTCTCTTCTCAGTTCAAAAATCTTCTCCGGCCCAGCCGGCATGGCTCAGTGGTTGAGCATCGACCTATGAACCATGATGTCACAGTTCGATTCCCAGTCAGGGCACATGCCCGGGTTGCGGGCTTGATTCCCAGTGGGGGGACCTGCAGGAGGCAGCCAACCAATGATTCTCTCATCATTGATGTTTCTATCTCTCTCTCCCTCTCCCTCTCCCTTCCTCTATGAAATCAATAAAAATATATTTTTTTAAAATCTTCTCTGACTCTTATCATGTATACAAGAAAACCTAAATGCCTTGGCCTGCTGTTCCTAGCATCTTAAAATGAGAAAGAGCTACAGAGGCGAGATTCTCCTCTGACCAGCATCTCTGACCAGCCTTATCTTCTCCTGGACTCTCTTTTCTGGAATAGCCACTCTTGTCATAGGATTTGCTTGTAATCTTCTGAATCCCTACCTATTACCTGACTCAGAATCCAACAGCTCTGTGACTACCAACCTAAACTAATCAGCCTCTCTTCTGAGCTTCAAAACATAGTCATATGTGGAGAATATGGCAGAGACCTACTTGTTAGCTCCCAACACCTTCTCATCTTCCTTACTAATGAACCTCCAATACTCAGATGGGCACATGGCAGCCCAGAATTAATATATTTCTCATCTTGCCTAACATTCACATGTGGCTATGTGACCATGTAGGATGCAAGCAGAAGCAGTATGTACAAGTTCTCAGAAGTAGCATTAAAGGGAGGGAGTATACCTTTCTTTTCTCCCTTCTTTTTCCAGCTGGTTGGAATGCAGAGGTAATGGCGGGAACTTCAGCAGCTATTCTGGACTATGAGGTAATCCTGAAAATGGAATTCCAGATGGCTGAAGCTACAGGAAAATCACTGGTCACTGATACCATGGACCTTAGCACAAATTGAATGTGTCCCATATAGTGTCTTTTCATGTGTGTGTTTCCTCTATTTACAATTAAAGCATGAACTCCTTGAAGATAGAGGTCATGTCTTACCTTCTTTGCGTCACGTGCAAGTGCTTACTGAATAGCTGATTAATCCCACTACTATCTCTCCCACCACTAAGTCCTTTGTTCTGCCCCCAGTTATTTTTTGAGGGAATTATCCTACTTCTCATCATTGCTTTCTATTTCTGGGCTCTCTCCCCTTTACCCTACCTTAAGTTCTATAGCCCAAATCACTTTATTTTTTAAAAAATACATTTTATTGATTTTTTACAGAGAGGAAGGGAGAGGGATAGAGAGCTAGAAACATCGATGAGAGAGAAACATCGATCAGCTGCCTCCTGCACACACCCTACTGGGGATGTGCCCGCAACCAAGGTACGTGCCCTTGACCGGAATCGAACCTGGGACCCTTGAGTCCGCAGGCCGACACTCTATCCACTGAGCCAAACCGGCCAGGGCCCAAATCACTTTCTTTAAATGCTGCTTCTCCCTCAGCAAACTCCCAGACTTCTCATTCTGAGTTTCAACTCTGACCTTCAGTCATGCCATAAATCTAAGCCACTCACCTGTCCTACTCTTTAACCACATTTATCTCCATATATATATATACTAGAGGCCCGGTGCACAAAAATTTGTGTACTCGGGGGGGAAGCGGGGGGGTCCCTCAGCCCGGCCTGTGCCCTCTCGCAGTCTGGGACCCCTTGGGAGATAACACCCTGCTGGTTTAGGCCTGCTCCCTGGTGGCAGAGGGCAGGCCCAATCCCTAGGTGCAGCCCCTGGTCAGGCTCAGAGCAGGGCTGATTGGGGAGTTGGGGCGCCGCCCCCTGTCATGCACAGAGCAGGGATCGGGAGGTTGTGATGCCACCCTCAGTCACCCTCAGGGTAGGGCCAATTGGGGGGTTGGGGCACCGCCCCGTCACACTCAAGGCAGGGTCGATGGGGAGGTTGCGGCGCCACCCCCTGTCACGCACAGAGCAGGGCCCATCAGGGGGGTTGGGGCTCCGTACCCTGTCACGCACAGAGCAGGGCCCATCAGGGGGTTGGGGAGCTCCCCCCAGTCACACACAGAGCAGGGCCCATCAGGGGGTTGGGGAGCTCCCCCCTGTCACGCACAGAGTAGGGCCAATAGGGGAGCTGGGGCACCACCCCATCACACACAGAGTAGGGCGGATCAGAGGGTTGGGGCGCTGCCCTCTATCACCCACAGAGCAGGGCCAATGAGGGGGTTGGGGCGCCGCCACTGTCACACTCAGGGCAGGGCCTATGCGGAGGTTATGGCTCTACCCCATCACACACAGAGCAGGGCCCGTGGGGGGGTGGGGGGGTGGGGCGCCGCCCTCTATCACCCACAGAGCAGGGCCAATCAGGGGGTTGGGGCGCCACCACTCTCACACTCAGGGCAGGGCCGATGGGGAGGTTATGGCTCTACCCCGTCACACACAGAGCAGGGCCCATGGGGGGGGGGGGGCGGGGGTTGGGGTGCCGCACTCTGTCACACACAGAGCAGGGCCGATCAGGGGGTTTGGGCGCTGCCCCCTGTCACACTGATCCCGGTGCCGGGAGGCCTCGCGGCTCTGCTGATCCCAGTGCTGGGAGGCATATTACCCTTTTACTATATAGCATAGAGGCCTGGTGCATGGGTGGGGGCTGGCTGGTTTGCCCTGAAGGGTGTCCTGGATCAGGGTGGGGGTCCCCATTGGGGTGCCTGGCCAGCCTGGGTGAGGGGATGATAGCTGTTTGCAGCTGGTCACACACCCTTCAGGGTAGGGGGTCCCCACTGGGGTGCCTCGCCAGTCTGGGTGAGGGGCTGAGGGCTGTTTTCAGGCTGTCGGGTGACTGAAGCTCCCAACGGCTCCTTTTTTTCTTTTTTTCTTTTTTATTCTGGGCCAGCTTTAGCTCTGGCTCCAGCTCTGAGGCCTCTGCTGCTGGGAAAGCAGAAACCATCGGGCCCAGACTTGATTGGGTTCTATAATCGAAACTCTGTATCAACTCCAGCTCTGAGATCCGGCTCGCTGAAAGCAGGTTTCTGGGGTTTTGTTTAGCTTCTATATTTGTAACTATGTTTCAAACTGCCCGCTCAGAGGCCGGCAAGGCAGGCGGGGAACGCTGGAGTCCGCCGTCACTGAAGCAAGCAAGCCTCATGTGCGCTTTAAGCTGCCTGGCTGCCGGCCACCATCTTGGCTGGCAGTTAATTTGCATATCTCGCTGATTAGCCAATGGGAAGGGTAGCGGTCGTACGCCAATTACCATGTTTCTCTTTTATTAGATAGGATATATATATATATACTAGAGGCCCAGTGCGTGATTGAAATCGCATGAGGAGGCACCCTGCCTCCCGCCATGTAAGGAGGCACCCTGCGGGCCGCTGCGGGAGTCGGGTCCGGACCTGCGCCGGGCATGTGCCCTTGACCTGAACGGAACCCAGGACCCTTCAGTCGCAGGCCAACGCTCTATCCACTGAGCCAAATCAGCTAGGGCCCAAATTCATCTTCTTATAGCCTGCTAGACTACATGCTCCTGGGCACCAAGATCACCACCAGCTTGTTTACCACTGTAGTAGGTGTTCAATAAAGACGGGGCAGGTTGAATTCCCCTATAATATACTCCTCTTCCTCCTGTCCCTAAGTTTTCTACTACATCACATCCCCAGAGAAATTATCTCCCTCCCAATTGCCGGACATGCTCCTCCTTCAATTCAAAATAGATGAAATCCCACCTTCTCTAACAAATCTTTCATAAGTTAAGAGTGGTAAGATCTACCCCCATATAGTGTCTTTTCATGTGTGTTTCCCCAAACCAGTGTTTTCACACATTGACTAATGCCTTTAAAATGTGTTCATGGAGTTGTCATTTACAGCTCATGTCTCTTTATCTTTTCTTGGATGTTCAATAAAATATCCTACCACAAATCTCAGTGTGGTTAAAGCACTGAATGAGGAGCCGCATTGCCCTGGTATGAATCCTGGCCACCACTTACTAGTTGTGTGGCCTATGGAGAGTTATTTAATCTCTATGAGTCTCAGTTTCCTTACTTATAAAACAGAGGTAGAAATAGTATCAACTTCATAGGGTTGCTATGATAATTAAATAAGTTAACATATTAAAGCATTTAAATCAGAACCCAGGTAGTAAATGCTATACATAATGCTAGCTATTTTTTTTTTCTTTTAATTCTCACCCAAGGATATGTTTTCATTGATTTCTAGAAAGAGAGGGAGGAAGAAAGAGAAAAAAAGCACTGATGTGAGAAACATTGCCTGGCTGCCTCCCATACATGCCCAGACCAGGGATTGAACCCGCAACCACTGGGTGTACAGGATGACGCTCCAACCAACCGAGCCACCTGGCCAGGGCCATATGTTTTTGTTGTGTTTTTTTAAACTCAACATTTAGCTGGAAAACAATTATATGCCAAGCACTACTAGTAAGCTAGGAGCTGGGGATATAAACATAAATAGGGCAGGATCTCTACATCCAGGAAGTTTATATCCAGAGGGCAAGGCAGACAAGCAAATTGAGTCTGAGTGTAGACATCACTTCTGTGACAGAGGTGCACATGGCACTGTGGAATCTTGGGGAGGCAACATCTAACTGGACGAGGCTTCCTGGAAATGCTACAGAATTTAATTTTAAACATCAGCAGGAGGGAAGCAGGCAAAGACAATGAAGGAAGGGAATATGGTGATATTCTATGTAATGAGATAGCACTTGCAAATACACCATAAAAAGGGCACAAAACACCATAAAAAGGTTCAGGAGTCTCTATGTGATTCAGGATAATAGAATGAAAACGTATATGAGGAAATTACAGCAGGCAGGGAACAGTCAGGTGACAAAGGGTCTTAGGAGCTAAGGTAAGTAGGTGGGCATGAGTAGGACAATAATGATGCTACTATCAAAACAAAAACAGTAATACTGACATTTATTGACAGAACTGTGAGAAGAGCTCTATAGGAATTATTATATCATTTAATTCTCACAGCAACCTACGAAGTTGGCACCATGATCATTCCCATTTTATAGGTGAGAAACCAAAGGCTTGGAAAGGCCAGGGAACTTAATCCAGGGTCACATAGCCAGTATGGGGTGGAGCTGGGATTTGAACCCAGGTCTGACCCCAAAGCCTGAGCTTGTATCCCCACACAATGATTCCTCTGAGACAATAAATTATATTATCCCTCCTCTGCACTTTTTCAAATTGTACACATCCTTCAGGACCATTACGATCAACCTTCCTCATGAAACCTCCCCCAAACAACCCAGACTTCACACACTCCTTCCTCTCAACTTCAGAGAGGTTTACTGCCCTTTCCTCCTGTTGACAATCGTATTCAATCATTGCTCCAACACTAGTGTCTTTGATGTATCACACATTGTGCCACCTGGAAAACTTGTTTTGGTTTGCGGTAACTTGTATATTTACGAAGGAAAGGGAAACTACAGCTTATACACATCTACTCTCTGTCAGGCACTGTGCTGGATGGATCCTTTAAGTACAAGATTGCATAGAAGATTCAATCCCCTCTCATATTGTTATTCACCTTTCATATTCTATATTACTTCCCGAACTAGACTATAAACTCCATGAGGGCATGCATTCTGCCTTGAACACACTTGTGCCTAGACAAGGATTACTGGCACCTTTCTAACAGATACTGTGGTTGTTCAGGAGACAGCAGAGGCCAGCTGGGGGGGAGCACTCCATCTCATCCAGTGCATCAGCTACGGACCTAGTCTGGTGTTCCAGGAGTCTCATTATAAGTCCAGGAGCTTATTATCAAACCATGAAATTTAATTACTCCCTTCCTACTTCCAGACTACATGTGGGAGAGGCATGACTCCTGCTTTATGGAAGGGTAAACTGAGGCCCAGCATGGGCACATATCTGTCACAATTCCTATCAGCTGGCGAGAGGCACTACAAGTCCTCTGTCTCTCTTTGCCTTTTCAATTGCTCTCAAATGAAGGTCCATCCTCAGCCTCAGCGGTCCTGTTCTCTTGGAGGAATCATATGACCCCAGGCTGCTCTTGATCCATGCGCCATCCTCCCAACACTGTCTCCTCCTGTCTTTAAGGCCAGAACTTGACAACAGAGGTCATATCTGCCCACACCCCAACTCCTTCTTTGAGTGTCCTAGCTTTTTTACATTTCCTCTGATTGTCCAGCTAGAAAACAAAAAACAAAACAAAAAAACTTCTTTGGAGTCAGACTTCTGAGAATTCCCACCTCATGACCCAAAGACACCCTGAATCTTCTCTACTTCTCACAACGTCTGGAGTCCTATGTGCCATGTTCACTCAGGGTCATGGAGGAGAAGAAAAACATTTGCTGGCACTTTTCTCAAATGATCTCGCTTATTGCTCTCAATAACCACTGGCGGAAAATGTTATTATTCCTGTTTAACGAAGGAGAGAATTAAGAAACTTGGACCAACTGGCTCAAGGTCACAGAGAAAGAGGCAGAGCTCAGATTCAAACCCAGATATGTGGCCTCCAACATAATTTTTGTCAGGACATAGCTTTTTATACAATGTCCTGGCATCTCCTTATAAAGAAAACAAATCTCCATTTCTAACTTGGTAAGGTGCACCTGCATTTGTCTGGCTGGCCTTGGCTGATCATTAAACAGCACTTCCCTATTCAACCCAACTGGGTTGGAACCGGCTCAACGGAGTATGTGGGCCAGACACCTGAAGTTTAAGGCTTTTGTCTCAGAGTGAGAGGGTGATCATGCAGGGCAAAGGGGCAAGGGAACTGCCCTCTTGGACACCACATGGTGACAATGCCCTCATATCTGAATGGCAATGCAAACATTCAAAATGCTATAGATAAAAGCATGGGCTTTGGAATCAGGGATGATCTAGATTTGAATCCTGGTACTTTTCATGAGATAGTGGGAAAGTTATTAAACTTCTCTGAACCTGTTTCTACATCTATAAAATGTGGATTATAAGATCCACCTCTTATAGGAATCAAGGAAAGGGATGAATGGCTGGAAGGACGGTACATGTGCCTAGCACAGTGCTCTATAATGATAACTGGAAGAAGCTGTTCCGGGAGTTGCAGCCGACTAGAGTTAGCTTCTAAGCACATAAGCAAAATGTAATTTCACAGTTCTTTAAAATACACAATAGAGTGTATAGGTATAGCTAAACAGTATAGATTAAATATATTTACATGTTTGTTTCTCTAGGTTACAGCAATTGCACACACCCCTTTGAAAGATAAGATTCAATACCAACAGTCACCTAGGGAATTCACAAAAAAGTTGGGACCAAAATTCGGAGAGACAGAATTGAATCACTGACTAAGGTGCCCTGACTGAGTGATCTGGGACAATTCCTGACCTTTTGGAGGAGGTTTTGCTAAGTTGTCATTCATGTTATGCTGTCAAATCCCTCTCATTGTCTCCTGACATCCTGTGATCTGCAAACATGAGGTCTGATTCTGTCACAGATCTGTTTTCAGCTCCCTCAACTAACTCCTCTGTTCAACAACTCTGCTTCTCTCCTTGTGACATTGCATAAGTCCTCTAAGTTGACCCTCCCAGTCACTTGAAGGACTGTGCTATCTGTGGGAATATAGAGAAAAGCATGAGAAGGTTTCAGCCCTAAATTTTAATTGACCAGTAGACATTGATGATTCTCAAATATGTGTTTCTATCTCAGACTTCTTTGAGCTTCAGCTTTAAATATCCAACTGCCCAATAGACTTTTTACCCAGACTTTCACAGGCTTTGCAATCTCACATAACTCCAACTGGCCTCATCACTTTCCTTCCTATATTTCTCTCTCTCTCTCTCTCTCTCTCTCTCTCTCTCTCTCTCTCTCTCTCTCTCCCTTATCCAAGGATATTTTCTTATTTATTTCAGAAAGAAAAGCAGGGAGAGGGAGAGAGAGAAAAACATCAATGTGTGAGAGAAACATCGACCAGTTGCCTTTCATACCCACACCTACCAGGGATTGAACCAGCAACCTGGGTGTGTGCCCTGACCAGGAATTAAACCTGTGACCTTTTGGTGTACGGGACAACGCTCCAACCAACTGAGCCACACTGGCCAGGGCTCTCCTGTATTCTCTTAATCAATGGCAACTCCATCTAACTAATCATAAAGCTAGAAATGTGGATGTTATCCTTAATCCCTCCCTCTTCGCTCATCTATACCTTCTGAATGTCAAATGTAATCAGTCATCAAGTTCTCAAAATTTAATCTTTGAAAGTATTTATTGACTCTGTCCCATCATCTCCACCATGCAAACCAGCTCTGGTTTTGGTTCCATCATTGTCACCACACTACCAGGCCTCCTATTTGGCCGCCCATCTCCAATTCTGATTCTCTCCCACGGCTGCTGACCAATCTGTCCACAACTCAAAATCTGACCATGCCATTCTCCTACAGAAAGCATGGGTCCCTCCACATGGTATTCAAAGCGCTCTTTATCACTTCAGCCTCCACTCCCTCCACTCTCTGCCTTACTTCTCACACGCCAACAGCCCCGAGCAGCTGCATGAGGATTCTCTGAATACATCATGCCGTCCCCCTGCCCATGCTGGCCCCTCTACCTGAAATGCTTTCTTGCCCACACTTGTGCAACTCCTAATTATCCCTGTAGCCAGTAGGGATTTCCTCCTTGCAGGCAGTATTCCTCTGGCTCCACCTCTCCCCTGTGTTCCCTGGTGCTCCTGCATAGCTGTATCATTGCACTTCCCAAGCCGTATACTGCAATTACATGTTTAATGTGTTTGTCTCCCCCTCTAGACTGAACTCCTTGGGCAGACATTGTCTTAGTCACCTTTATTTATCTGGCATTTAACACAATTCTCTAAGTGTTCAATAAATACTTGTTGAGTGAATGAACACCTGGCTGCACTTGGTGAGTCTGAGGGCTGGTATCATGTCCCTTTCCATCTCCAGGCAGGAAGATGACACCTTAACCATTCTCAGCTCGCCGCCTCAGAGGCCCTGCACACTACCAGGCAATTGATGTGAATCTTCACCTGCCCTGCCATAGAATAAGACTGGGGTTAAGCTCCCTGCCATCTTGCCTCTAAGACCATCAGAGGCAGCTAGCACTGCTTTTACAATGTTATGATACCATCTTGACATTTTCTTGGACATTTATAGGCAACAAGTACCAAAGTAGTTTCTTTACAGTTTTTGGAGGGAATCAACTGAGAAGCCAGATGCCATCAAACACTCTGTAGCTGACTACCCCTCAAATCCTGAGTTTATGTACATAACTTTTAACGAGGACATTCTGGGGAAATGGCAGATAAATGCTTTGGGAGCTCGGGGGGAACTGTTGCCCCATAAATGCACAAGATTCTTAATTCCTTAGTCACTCACGATGCCAGCAGTAATTAACCAAGCCCAAAAGGAGCAACTAATAGCTGCTATTGGGCCATCAATCTGGAATTCATGCCAGATGCATCAGAAATAATGTGCAGACGTGAGCACTTTACAAGGGATTCACCAAGTGCCCTGACTGCCAGAGCCTGAGGATAATGAGCGCTTGTGTGATGCTGATTCTGCTGAGAGGCAAGTAAAAACAAAATGCCACAACCACAAACAAGAAGTCTATCCAAAGCAAAGGGCCCAAGCAAACTCCGGACACAGAAGGTTCCTATAAAGATGCTTCTTCCCAGTTAGCTGTCTCTCATCAATCCGTTTGAGAATATTGTCTGGACCTCACTCTAAGGCTGGCACTGAGGGGAGGAGAGTGTGTGATCTTCAATCTGCAAATGAGCCCACATAACAGAGGCCCACACCATGAGTTCAATGAAGTCCCAGGAGCACAGGACTCAGCCTCAGCAGGCCTGTGCTGGCTGTGCTGGCCTTGGTAAATATCCCCGTGCAGAAGGCTCTAGAAGTCCAATCCTCCCATGGCTGTACCAGAGATGAAATGTGCTAAAGGACAGGCCAAGGGCTACCCAGGTTCCTGGAAGTCCTAAGGCCTGTGGAGAGGTCATGACAAAGCCAACATCATCGAATAGGATGACAAGGTGACTAATGTGTTGTGTGCATTTTAATGATTTCACAACTCTGAGGTACACAAAACCAGTCCCTACCCATCAACAACTACTCATATTTCTTGAATATTCTCATTGGACCCCTTAATACCAGATTCCTGACTTCAAGAGGTTAGTGGTCTTAGAATATTTCTACTTAAAATTTACTGAGCACCCACTCTTCCAGACACTGCCCTGGATCCTTTAATGTTATTTAATCCTCACAAAATCCCTGGAAGCTAAGTAGTATTATCCTGATTATACAGATAAAGATATTAAGGCTCAAGGAAGTTAAGGCACTGGCCCACGGTCACAGTGCTAATAAATGGCAGAGCCAAGATACCAATCCAAATTCATTAAGCCACAAAACTCTTGCAAAAAACCTGGCTAAGCACCTGGTCACAGGCAAGGAATCCCTGAGCTCCTTGCAGTTTCCCAGGCCAGATTTATTCTTCCTCTAGCCAGGAACGCACAGAGTGACTTCAGGAAATCTTGAGAGAATCAGGCTTGAGGAGCCCTGGAAAAATAAGTATCTATTTACAGTTAATCAGCACCCTGCCCAGCCCTGCAGACAGTTCTGACAAGTGGAGCAGGGAAGAGGCAACCACAGGCTCTGACTGGGCCCACCTGGGGCTAGGACCCAGCTGGCCCCACATGAGCAATGACCTGAGCCTTGACCAGACTGGCTGCGCTTCCATGGGGAGCCCCTTCCTCGGAGAAACACTCAGAAGCCAGGATCTAGCTACCCTTCACTATTTGCCCAAAATTTGCCTTGTCATCTCATCTAAAATATTGCCTCATTACTCTCTATCCCCTTAACTTCTTTCTCTTCATGGCACTCACTGCTACTTAACATTTATTACATATCTGTACATTTGTTTATTGTTCTCTCCAACAACAATCTGAACATTATGGGACAGGTCTCTTTTGTTCACTATGGTACCCCTTTATGTCTGAAATACAGAGTAAATATTCAATAAATTATGTTGAATGAATGAGTGATCATACAATCAAACATTTAAAAACTCTACTTCCATCCCAGTGGGCTACAAAAGAAGCAAGACAAACAATGCTGACTTCCCAGGAAGTCCCCTCAAACCTGTCTTGGACCCTAATGTCCTTCCCAAATATCTCTCTAAAGCCCCCCACAGCGTACCCCCTGGCCCACAAGACTTAACACACCCCAGAGCAGGCACTCAAGGGAGAAAATGGAGCAGAGCCTAGGGAGGAGACACATTTCTCCTCCAGTTAAATACAGCCCAGGACCTCAGCAAATTAAAAGCTCCCTCTTTACTGAATCCACTGAGCTTTAGTTATAGGTCGCACTTTTTATTTTTGTAACCAGTCAATCCACCAAATTATAGGCTCGGGCCACCGGGAGGCACGCCAAACACTGGAGCCAGCCTAGCAGAGGCACTGCCCTTTCTGGCCTGAGTCGGGGTATCGGGCTGAGGGCTGAGCACCAGTCAAACCTGAAAGGGCAGAGGGCATGATAGCTTTGCTGGGCAGACTTGAGTGAGAAGCCCAGTCTCACTCAGGCCAACATGCTGCCCAGAGAAGAGCCAGATTCCAGGGCTTTCCACACAGCGGCCACAGTGAACTCTTAAAACTATAAAGCAGATCAGATCACTCCCCTGCAATTAATATCCGAGCTCCAAGGCCACAAAGGTCCCTATGACCTGGCCCTGCTCCCTTCTCTTCTGCCTTCTCGAACATCTTTTCAACATCCTTGTCCACCATTCTGGCATTCCTTCAATTCCTCAAATGTGCAAAGTTCAGGGCTTGCATAGGTTGTTCTCTCTTCCTAGAAAACGCTTCCCACCAGGTCATTCCGTGGAGCTATGACAATGGATTGGGGTGGGTGGGTCTGCAAGATTGGAGTGGAGAGACCACTAAAGTGTCTATTACAACAGACTAGGCAAGTGATAAGGGCCAACTAAAGCAGTGGCAGTACATATGGAGAAGGGAGAGGAGAAGAAGCCTAGAGTGACTCCCATATGTGTGGCCTGGATGACTAGCTGGGAGAGGGTGCCATTCCCCTACACTCTGCCCTAATACAGTGTTCATGAAAACACTAGCAGGTAGAAAGTGGCTCACAAACACTGGACACTAATACTATGCAATGAGATGTACTAAACAGCTACCATGAACAAGGTGTTGTTGATCACACAAATTAATTAGTGCAAAACATTTTACTCTAAAGGAAGGTAAGACAGACTTGGCAAAGGAAAGAATTAGCCCCAAGCTTGGCAACTAGAAATGGAAGCGTCTACATTTGTGGACTTTTGCGGTTCAGAGGTAACCTGTGGGATTATCCTCTATCCAGCTTTACTTAAAGCAAATTATTCTGATTCTCTAATCTGTAAGGATTAAGCATTTATTTCTCATGAACTGCAATGGTTCAACAAAACAAACCAACCCATGAATATTCAGAAACCACATACCATCTAATCTCTACTCCTCATTGAAAGGTGGGCAGGAAGGCCACCATGGCCTTTTCTAACTATCAGGGGCTCTTCAGACAAAACTCTCTGTGAACTGACCATCCGTTCTGATCCAAGCTCATCTCTGTTTGTAATGGGACTCTATCCTAGTAGACAGGGCTCTGGGCTGCCCCCTCATACAGCTGGTTCATTCTTCCTCTTTAATCCTCTCCCATATGCTCTGGCCTACAACAGCCTCCTCTCTCCTGATCCACACCTGTCACCTTTAAGACTTGACTTAAAGTCAATGCCCTCCTTAGAGCATTGCCTGACTAGGGATCCTATGTTGTGCTGACCCCTTCACTGACTCTCCAATCCTTCTGTGCCTGTAGCTGTGTGACACCCATCACCTTATGATCTCATTTGGTTTTCAAAATACACATGATTTGGCCCCAGCCGGTTAGTGTCAGCCCACAGACTGAAGGGTCACAGGTTCTATTCTGGTCAAAGGGACATACCTCGGTTACAGGCTCGATCCCCAACCCCGGTCGGAGAATGTGCAGAAGGCAACCAATCAATGTCTCTCTCTCACATCAATGTTTCTCTCTCTGTCTCCCCCCACTCTCTTCCACTCTCTCTAAAAAAAATCAATGGAAAAAAATATCCTCGGGTGAGAATTAACAACAACAACAAAATACATGTGATTGAACAAAAAATAGTATTCCCATATTATGGATAAGATAACTGAGGCACATAAAGATCCTCATAGACAACTTGTTTTAATTCTCTAGTTCAAAGTACAGTTCAGACGAGATCGGGCACGTTCAGGGTAATATGGCCGTAGACCAAAGTACAGTTCAAAATAAATATTCTGAAAAAAATAAATATTCTGTTTCTCCAACTTAGTGGCCATTGTCTTCTATTTCTTTGGTATTCTCCAAAGCACTCAGAAAAGTGCTGTGTATACAGCAGGCATCTAAGACACATTTCCTTAATAAATCAAGAAAGGAAAGAACATGAAATGAAAGTAGAAAGTTTCTCATAGACTTCCAAGGCTCTCTGTCGCTGGCCTTCAATTAGACAGGAGCCTTGGTTATGCGCTCTCCTAATAATCTGTTCTTTGCCTCCCAGGGAAATATAATTTATAACTAAATATTTATTTGTTTAATGTCTTTCCCCATGAAGGCAAAGGTGATAATTTGTTTTTTCACCACTGTATACCCAGTGGTATCACTGGCACAAAGAAAGTAAAAAACACAAAAAACAAACAACAAAAACTTGTTGAATCATGAATGTTCTGGTGGGAGAGCTGAGATTCAAATCCAAGTATGGCTGACCCCAAAACCCAAACCTTTCCACCACACCTCTTAGCAAAGGAAGACTTGTTCTGGAACTTCCCCTATATTCCGCCATAATCTACACAATCACCTCCAAAGCAGCACTGAGGGCAAAGAGGACTGACCCTGGAAAGAGGAGGAAACTGTAGTTAAGGATATGAGCTTTGGAGTCAGACTGCTTAGATTCAAATCCAGACTTCAACACCTAACTGTATGATCCTAAATGAGCTATTTAACCTCTGTGGACCTCAGTGTCTTCACCTATAAAATGGAGATAATAATAACTACTTCATAGAGTTGTGATGATTAAATGAGATAATGTATGTAAAGAGCTTTGCATGGTGCCTGGCATGAATTAGCACTCAATAAATGTTAGTTATTAAGATTATGAACTATCCATATTCCTGGGAGACAAGAATCTAGAGAATGTGGCTTCCATGGGGGTCAGGGCTGCTGAACTGATCTGAATTTGGGAAGCTCAGCTGCAGTGAAGCCCAGAGCTTATGTGTATTCTCTTCGCTGACTTCACCTGCTATAGTTCTGCTAAGGCTGAAGGTGCAGCTTTCACTGGCCTGGAAATGAAAGAGGCTAAAAATATCCAGACTGGCTGTGTCTGGGGGACCAAGACCATGCCTACATTTAAGAACTTAAAATACAGCTTCAGGGCAGAAGAGCAGCTCTTAGGATTCTTTCTACTCTGAAAACTAGTACCAAGCTCAGCACAGGGCAGGGAAAGGGCTTGGCCAGTTGCTGACCCCACTGGTGGCCTGTCTCCCTTTTCTTCTCTTCTTTTGGCTCAGTGCAGAGAATAAGAGAAAGGAGTTTTCTTTTTTGCAATAAAAGTTGAGTCTTCCTCCCCTATTTTTATTCTTCCTTTTTTCTTAAAGGAGGAATGAGTACATTTTTTAAAAAATCAATCAACTCAAAAACTTATAGAATAAAAAAACGAGTCACTGTTCAGCCCCAACCATACCCACCCCGCTCTTTAGGTCATCACAGTTAACAACTTGGTGGTGACTCCTCCAGGCCTTTTTTCTATACATTAACAGACAAACATGTGGCTTTATAAAGCACTAGAGGCCTGGTGCACAAAAATTTGTGCACTCAGGGGGGAGAGGGGGTCCCTCAGCCCGGCCTGTGCCCTCTCGCAGTCTGGGACCCCTCGGGAGATAATGACCTGCTGGCTTAGGCCTGCTCCCGGGTGGCAGAGGGCAGGCCCAATCCCTAGGTGCAGCCCCTGGTCGGGCTCAGAGCAGGGCTGATTGGGGAGTTGGGGCGCTGCCCCGTGTCATGCACAGAGCAGGGCGGATCGGGAGGTTGTGATGCCACCCTCAGTCACGCTCAGGGTAGGGCCGATTGGGGGGTTGGGGCACCGCCCCCTGTCACACTCAAGGCAGGGTCTATGGGGAGGTTGTGGCGCCACCCCGTCACGCACAGAGCAGGGCCAATCAGGGGGTTGGGGTGCTGCTCCCTGTCACTCACAGAGCAGGGCCCATCAGGGGTGTTGGGGCTCTGTACCCTGTCATGCACAGAGCAGGGTCGATTGGGGGTTGGGGAGCTCCCCCCTGTCACGCACAGAGCAGGGCCAATCAGGGGGTTGAGGAGCCCCCCCCCCCCCGTCACTCACAGAGTAGGGCCTATAGGGGAGTTGGGGCACCGCCCCCTGTCACACACAGAGCAGAGCCGATCAGGGGGTTGGGGCGTCGCCACTGTCACACTCAGGGCAGGGCCGATGGGGAGGTTATGGCTCTACCCCATCACACACAGAGCAGGGCCCGTGGGGGGGGGGGGGGCGCACCCTGTCACACACAGAGCAGGGCTGATCAGGGGGTTGGGGCACCGCACCCTGTCACACACAGAGCCACAGGGCGATCAGGGGGTTTGGGCGCTGCCCCCTGTCATGCTGATCCCGGTGCTGGGAGGCATATTACCCTTTTACTATATAGCATAGAGGCCTGGTACACGGGTGGGGGCCGGCTGGTTTGCCCTGAAGGGTGTCCTGGATCAGGGTGGGGGTCCCGCTTGGGTGCCTGGCCAGCCTGGGTGAGGGGCTTATGGCTGTTTGCAGCTGGTCACACACCCTTCAGGGTGGGGGTTCCCACTGGGGTGCCTGGCCAGTCTGGGTGAGGGGCTGAGGGCTGTTTTCAGGCTGGCGGGTGACTGACGCTCCCAACCGCTCCTTTTTTTCTTTTTTCTTTTTTATTCTGGGCCAGCTTTAGCTCTGAGGCTTGGCTCCAGCTCTTAGGCCTCGGCTGCTGAAAGCAGGTATCTGGTTTGTTTGGGTTCTATAATAGAAACACTGTTTCAACTCCAGCTCTGAGATCCCGGCTGGCTGAAAGCAGGTTTCTGGGGTTTTGTTTAGCTTGTATATTTATAACAATGTTTCAAACTGCAAGCTTAGAGGCCGGCAGCGGCAGGCGGGAACATTGGAGTCCTCCGTCACTGAAGCAAGCAAGCCTCATGTTCGCTTCAAGCTGCCGGCCGCCATCTTGGCTGGCAGTTAATTTGCATATCACCCTGATTAGCCAATGGGAAGGGTAGCGGAGGTATGGCTAATTACCATGTTTCTCTTTTATTAGATAGGATTATATATAGTCTTCTTTCAATTGCTTTTTTAGATTATTATATTTATACAAATATGTACATATCTTGAAGATTCCCCTCAGCCACAACTGTTTATTGGGTGCCTACCTGGCTGTAATAGTGATAAGCATACATAAAGTCTCCACCTTCATGGAGTCAACAGTCTGAAGAGACAGATAATAAATAATCAAGCAAATAATTTCTAAATGGAAAATAATACCCAAAAAATGAATAGGACACTAAGACAGAGAATAATAAGGGAGAAAGGTCTCTCTGAGAGATGGCATTTTTAAAACTGAGACCTGACACATAAGCTGGACCAAGCCATTTGAAGAGCCAGGGAAAGGGCATTCCAGGAGAGGAAACATCTTGTGCAAAGGACCTGAGACAGAAAGGAATTTTTCCTGAACTGAAAGAAGGCTAATGTGAAGCTTAGTAAACAGGAAGGCAAGTAAGGTTAAAGAGGTCAGCAGGAGCCAAGTTATGCAGTCCCTAAGGGCCAAGGCCAGGACTTTGCTTTTTTTTTTTTTTTTTTTTTTTTTTTTTTTTTAGTGCTAAGCAGGGGAATAATGCTAGTTGATTTATAGTTTAAACTTGGCTGTTGCCCTGGCCAGGTGGCTCAGTTAGTTGGAGTGTCATCCTGATACACCAAGGATGCAGGTTTGATCCCTGGTCAGGGCACATGTAAGAAGCAACCAATGAATGCATAAATAAGTGGAACAACAAATCGATGTTTCTCTTTCTCTCTCCCTTCCCCCCTCTCTCTCAAATCAATAAAATTTGACTGCTTTGTGGAGAATGGATAAGAGGATGGAGAAAGGGGCAGTAGAGGAAACGGAGGCTAGTAGTTGGATGTAATACAAGGAAGAGCCGATATTGGCTTTGACTGAGGCAGGTGGCAGTAGAGATAGAGAAAATGGGTAAATCTGAGATTTCCTTTGGGAAAAAACTTGGCAAGGCTTGCTGATAGATTGGAAAGGAGGAAGGGAGAAGGAAATATTAAAGAGAACTCCCAGTATTTGCCTTGAGTAACTAGATGAATGGAAGAGAAATAGATTTGGGCAGGAAATGTACAATCAAGTTGTTTCTAGTTTTTTACTGTTAAACAATGCAGCTCCGAGGATCCTTTCCAGGCACCTTCATGCACATGTGTAAACAGTTCTATAGGGCAGTTTCCTAGAAGTGAGATGGCTGAGTTAAAGGGTATGCATATTTGAAATTGATAAACCCTATAAAATGCCTTCTAAAATGTCTGTACCAAATTACTCTACCATTAGTAGTGCATTAATGTATCATAATGACAACCACAGACATTATCAATCTTTAAAATTTCACCCAGATAATTAGTATTAAAAGTATATTATTTAAATGTTCACTTCCTTGATTTATAGTGAGGTAAAAAAAATTTTCTTTAACTTTTAATTATATAATGAACACATAAGCACATTCTTCTTGCAAAAAATGTAAACAGGATAAAGCTAAATTCCCTTTGACTCTTGTTTATCCCATTATGGTTCCCTCCTTGCAGCCTAGAGGTAACTATTGTTATCAGTTTTATTTGTGTCCTTCCAGAAGATTTTCTATGCATTTTTAAATACATATATATATATATATATATATATATATATATATATAAAATCGAGGGTTAAGCATCTTTTATAAGTTGCATTTCTAGCAGTCCTTTTAACATGAACAAAATATCTTGCCAAAAATTTTTGCTAAAAGTAAGTGACATTTAGCTAAGACCTCAGAGGGGTTAACTGATTTCATCACCTGTAAAATAGAAGTAACTGTCTCACAGAGTTGTTGTCAAGTTAAATGTAAAAGCATGCAGCATATACTCAACAAATGTTAATTCTCTTTCCTTAATATATACAAGTTAAATCCAGGCATTTGGTGGAGACAAGAAACTAAGCCATTCCTAAAAGAATGAGATGGGAGACTCCACACAGAAAAAAATGCTCTTACATTGTCCTAAAAAAACACTTTTATTCAGATAAGTAAGGACCCCCAAAAGATCTGAATTTTTCTTCAAAAAATTTAGTATAAAATATTCTGAGCAGTAAGAAAAAGGGTAGGTTTTTTTGTTTTTCATTTTGCTTTTGTAAGGTAGAAAGCAAGAGGATTTAAGCATAGAAGTAACATCTAGAGACTGGATGCTCGCAGTCCCCTCTCATGCACACCCTGGGAAGCCAACTGTCTGGATAGTCCCGGAGACCTTAGGCTTACAGGAGGGAATTGCAGCTTTAGGCAAGCAATACCTCCAAACACAGGATATAATCTAACCTTTGGGACATACTGCAAGAATACCGCTGGTTTCCCTGGCTTGTAAAAGTACATCCTGTCAACCCTACCTGGATGTTCCTGAGCAGCGGTCGCCAACCTTTCGGACCTCACAGACCACCAGTGGTCCGCGGACCACCGGTTGGTGACCACTGTTCCTGAGGATCTAGCTCAAAGGGGCAGACCCTACCACAAAGCTTCCTTAATCAAAGTTTAAATCAAAATGTCCAGGGGCCAGACTATCTCTCTCTGAATGGGAGTCAGCCAAGTTTCAACAAGCTCTTTTTGGAACCACCAACAGAGGCATTTTATCTGAACTGATAACCAGGGCTCTTCTCCTTACAAAATATTAAGAGTACTGTTTGTATCAAGTACTGCAGTGGTTTCTCCTCACCCAACATTGTCTTCCCATTCTTCTGACTCAAGGCCAGGGAGGATTCCCTAGCAGATCCAAGAATGGGCTATAACCCCTCCCCCTCCAAATAGTGTGTGTGTGTGTGTGTGTGTGTGTGTGCGCCACACACACACACACACACACACATCCGCACATATGCATGGGGGGCGGGAGAATTAGAGGGTCACAGGTTTAATCAGATTTTTAAAAGGGTCCCTAGCCCTAGCTGGTTTGGCTCAGTGGATAGAGTGTTGGCCTGTAGACTGACGGGTCCTGGGTTCGATTCTGGTCAAGGGCACATGTCCAGGTTGTGGGCTCAATCCCCAATATGGGGCGTGCAGGAGGCAGCCAATCAATGATTCTCTCTCATTATTGATGTTTCTATCTCTCTCTTCCTCTCTGAAATCAATAAAAATAAATAAGTAAGTAGCCGAAGCCAGTTTGGCTCAGTGGATGGAGCGTCGGCCTGCGGACTGGGGGGTCCCGGGTTCGATTCCGGTCGGGGGCATGTGCCTGGGTTGCGGGCATATCCCCAGTGGGAGATGTGCAGGAGGCAGCTGATCGATGTTTCTCTCTCATCGATGTTTCTAACTCTCTATCTCTCTCCCTTCCTCTCTGTGAAAAATCAATAAAATATATTTTAAAAAAAAATAAATAAAAATAAATAAGTAAGTAAGTAAGTAAGTAAGTAAATAAATAAATAAATAAATAAGGGTCCATTACCCAAAAGATTCAGAAGCACTGTTGAAAGATCTCTCAAATATATTTCCAAACTAGAAGAACTTTTACCCTGGTTTGACAAGCTATCCAGAGGGTAGACAAAGGTCAGCAGTGAAGTATGTATACCCCAAGCGGCTTCTCTCTCTCTCTTTTTCTTTAGAGAGAGAGGAAGGGAGAGGGAGAGAGAAACATTGATCTGAGAAAGAAACGTCAATCAGTTGCCTTCCACACCTGCCCCAACTGGGGATGGGAGCACATAACCTGGGTATGTGCCCTGACTGGAAATTGAATCTGAGACCCTTTAGTGCATGGGACGACGCCCCATCTAACTGAGCCACACTGGCTCAGACATGCTTCTTCTTATTCTTCTTTTTAATATATTTTTATTGACTTCAGAGAGGAAGGGCGAGGGGGAGAGAGAGAGAGAGAAACATCAATAATGAGAGAGAATCACTGACTGGCTACCTCCTGCATGCTCCACACTGGGGATCTGAGCCCGAGCCCACAACCTGGGCAAATGCCCTGCCTGGGAATCGAACCATGACCTCCTGGTTCCTAGGTCGATGTTCAATGATTGGGCCACGCCGACCACCAGGCCAGGCCCAAGCTGCTTCGTGATAAGTTTCAGAGTAGAACCCACAGAATAGAGGGAATCAAGCATTAAACCTACAGGTAGAGGTAAAAAAAGAAAACAGAGATCTGCCTCTAATAATAGGAAATGGGAAAACAAAGAACTTAGAACACCAACAACTATGGCTCTGCCTTCACTTTTACTGCTCTTGAAGCTTCATCTCTAACAGAAACACAGGACAACGAAGGTAAAGATTAGTAGAAGAGGATTCTCAGCAGGGGTGCTTATCAGCATTGTGCATAGGATCATTCTTCTTTCTTTTTCTTTTTTTTAATGCCCCACACTGGGGATCGAGCCCACAACCCAGGTATGTGCCTTTGACCAGAATCGAACCCGAAACCCTTCAGTCTGCAGGCCAATGCTCTATCCACTGAGCCAAACCGGCTAGGGCTATAGGATTATTCTTTATTGTGTGAGGATGGCCCAAACACCTTAGGGTGGTTAATATCCCCCCTCCCTTCAATGTGATAAACAAATCCTCACTTGTTTCCCAATACTCCCTGCTGGGACAATACCTCCCCCCACCCGCCCCACCCTCCCGCCCCACTTGAGAACCACTTTAACTTAAAGAAACAGAGGTGCTATAGTGGGTACTGTATAGGGCTCAAACATTTACTTGTATAACCTTTATAGATTACAAAGTTTCTTCACTATGTTTTTTCCTACTTTAAGCTTCCTCTAGACACTGTAAGGTAGGTATTATCATCACCCATTTCATAAAGGATGAAATTGGCTTAGGAAAGTTCTAGGTTTTGCCCAATCATTCAGTAGGGAGAGGGGGGAAGGGGGAGGCTATAAAGCTGGATCAGAACCCAAGTCTTCTGACTCCAAACTGATACTCTTTCTTTCAAACCATCCTGAGCCAGCAAGAGTCTCACACTAACTACTTCCACCCAGAATGGATTTTTTTTTTTTCAGGTTACATGGGAAACCGTGGGAAGATTTAGGGATTGGCTCCCCAGCTCCCTACATGGAAGCTGGGAAAAACTGAGCAGAAACTAACTACTTTAAGCTGTAGGCAGTTCTTGAAACAAGGTAACAGGATAAAGTACCCAAATACCAGCTTACTTAGAGAGGGATGAGCAATTGGAGGAGGGCTATGACATTCTCTAGTCTAGATCTGAATAGAAACGAGCAAGCAGGGGAAGAGAATACATACATGCCTTCCCTGTTAATATTTGTAGGCACCCAGAGGCAAAACTACCAACCCAACTCCAGCCCTGATGATAATGCTAAGTTAAAGTGGTGGTAAAAGAGATGGGGAGGGGACAAGGGGAAGAGATGAGGACAAGAATTGAACCATCACGGGTATACAATAGCCTAAACTGTTCCTTTCTGGCAAAATTTGTCACATAAATAAATCTGTTAGCTCCTTGCAGTTCTGAACATTACTTAGAACACCTTTCAAGAAACTCAAAGTACTTTATAAACTGAAAAGAATATGCATATTAGTAAAGTTGTGAGGTGATAGAATACAGAAAGGATAAGAAAATCTGAAAAGCAGATTCTGAAAGATTTTTGAAAAGAGAAGCAGAATGGAGGGTGGGAGGCAAAGACAACCCAAGTATCTCAGGGACAGAGAGGCAGCCTTATAGCTCCACATCTTTCTTGGGGGCTCAATCTCCCCCATGAAAGGAAAACAAAATACCAAGATGTGGCTCTGCTGAGGAAGGCAAGAGAGAGACTAGAAACGGGAACTCAGGAATTCTAGCTGCCCAGTTCACCTCTTTTCTGGAATCCACTTTTCTTCATCATGGATGACAATCTTAAAATCCTCAAGTTCCCATCTGGGGCTGTTCTAAGAAACGCCCCTAAAATATCCAGAGAGAAGCGAGGGTGGGGGGAAGCTGTGTAGAGATAGCACCCTATCTTATCTTCAAAGAAAAAGGTCCTTCCTCTTCTCTAAAGTGCACTTCCGAAATGGAATGAACCCCCGGCCTTTCCCTGGCACTGCTTCAGTTCAGCTCAGACTTGGTAGAATGTATCCCTAGAATGGAGGTGACCAGCCTGGCCGACCAGATAACACATGAACTTCAGGAAGCAGCACTGCGGTCCGCTCGACCACTACAGTCAGTTCCAGGGAGGATAGTGTGGTCTTGACCACAGAACAGGGCCCTGGCTCTAACTAGCCGTCCCAGGCAACCTCAGGGGCAGGGAAGGATCTGTGGTCTCGTTTCCTCTCCACCTTGGCTTCTTTTTTCACTTCAGTGAAGATTAGCTCTATTTCCACCGCCCCCAGGTCCTGCTCTCACCAGCTGTAGCAGTTGTTTCCCCACAGAGAGAGCTATGAAACGCTGGTGTGGCTGCCACCTGGACTGTCCTAGCTACAGAAAGAGACCCAACAAATCCTGAGTTAAAAGAGCTTTTTCATCCCAGATAAGCCAGCAAGGAGAATAAATTTTAAGGGACAGGAAGCAGTTTCAAGAACACACAGTGAATACACTGTTGGTCATTTTATTATTTTTTAATCTTACATAGTTATATGAAAGAAATATTTTATAATGGAAAAGTGTAAAAAATGTATACATTTATTATATAGAAATATATATATATAATAAAATCCCAATAGAGAGCAAAGGACACAAACAATGGCCAAAACACCTATGATGAAATGTTGATAGAAATGCAAAGTAAAACAAGATATCATTTCTCATTAATGAAATTGGCAAAGATTTTTAAAAATTAAATCATCTAGTAATTGTTAGTTTATAGAGAAAGGAAGATACTGACATTATGAGTGAAAAAGCAAACTGGTACAACTTTTTTAGAAGGCATATTTATCAAAAGCCTTTAAAAAGCATATACCCTCATAACCCATAACTTGACTTCTCATAATTTATCCTAAGAAAATAATCATAGATGTACACAAATGTTTATACACAGGATATTCATCACAGTGTTAATAACAGTAGCAAAAAGAGAGAGAAAAATATAAGGCATTAATAAAATATGATATTATAGAGTACTATGCAGCCATAAAATTATGATACTGAAGAATATTTAAACAAATGAGAAAATGCTTAAAATAGTAAAATAAGCCTGGCTGGTATAGCTCAGTGGTTGAGCATCAAACTATGAACCAGGAGGTCACGATTCAATTCCTGGTCAGGGAACATTTTTGGGTTGTGGGCTTGATCCCCAGTAGGGTGTGTGTAGGAGGCAGCTGATCAATGATTCTCTCTCATTGATGTTCTATCTCTTTCTCCCTCTCCCTTCTTCTCTCTAAAATCAATAAAAATATTTTTTTAAAACAGTAAAATAAAAAGTCAGCTTATAAAACAATATGCATAGTATGATCCTATTTGTTAGAATACATATAAGTACATCAACATGTTAATAGAAGATAGTGAGATTACAGGTGATTTTTGTTGCTATTGTTAATCCTCACCAGAGGATATTTTTCCACTTATTTTTAGAGTGGAAGGGAAGGGGAGAGAGAAACATCGTTGGTTGTCTCCCACATGTACCCTGACCAGGGCCAGGGATCAAACCTGCAACCTAGGTACATGCCCTTGACCCGAATCGAACCCAGAACCCTTCAGTCCGCAGCCTGATGCTCTATCCACTGAGCAAAACCAGCTAGGGCTTAATTCTCTTCTTTATACTCTTCGATATACTTTGTACTTTTTTATATTTTGAACTTCCAAATTTGCTTAATAAATGTGTATTATTTTCATAATCAGAAGAATCCTCCTCCCTCTCTTTGAGGATACTCTTATACATTATTCTCTTTTTAGAAAACCATTTAGAAATATGTATTTAGGTACTTAAAAACATATCCTACAACCTGGCATGTCCAATTTCGGGTTTCTATCCTAAGGAAAACTCTAAATAATGAAAAGTCTCTGTACACCAAGATGTTCATCACAACTTGTTTATGATGGCAAATAACCTAAATGTCCAACAATAGGGTGAAACTTAAGTAAACAATGGTCCATTCATTTGATGGACCACTGTACAAGCATTTTAAAATGTTTACAATGATTAGCCTGGGAAAACTAATAAAATAACAACAAAAACACCCCAAACTGGAGATTATATAAAACCTTACGCAGAGAAAAAAAATAAAACATTTGGCTGCATTTGGCAAAGGAACTAAAAAAAAAATATGGATGATTTTCTTCAATCTTTTCTTCTAATTGCCCATACTTTTTTTTAGAGAATATTACTTTAAGAGAAATAGGAAACAAATCTAATCTGAATCTCCTTCTGAACAATGGAAACATTTCCAAATGACAGGGAATCCATTCCACCAAACCATCCTCACACATACATACACACTCCTCCCCTAGTCTAAGGCAGGGTCACATGGGAAGGTCAAGCTCCTCTATGTGGCCTAGGGTCTTCTCACTGATGTCTCTCCCCTGCTGCTGCTGTCAAGGGCACTTTCCCTCCCCCGAGTTCTATTCCAGCCTGAACTAATTCACCAAAATCTCCAGGGCTGGAGGAAAAATTTCCACCATGGCAATTTGGAACTTGATATTTAGTCCCAACTTTTCCCTAGTCCCTTTCTGTTTCAATGAAGGTCCGTCAAGGCCTCTTAGACAACTAGCACCCAGACCAGCTTAGCATCCACATCAATGCCACACTTACAGCAAAACCCCAAGTCACCAAGGAAATGTGAGAGGAGGAGCCGCGGCAGGAACAGCCTGTCACACGACCCCACCCTGATGCCGAGAACCTCCTCCTGAGGGATATTCAGGGCTTTTTCTGGTGTCAGAATCTTTAGACTCTGTTTCAAGCCTAAGTAAGTCAGCAAAGAGAAAAACTGTTATCCTTTCAATGCCCTTACAGTCCTCTACCTCCCCTTTCTAAGGAAATGCTGGTACTGGCCAGAATGCTAGCTTCTGAGTAGTAAAGGGTGGACTAGAATCTAGTCGGTACCAAAACACAGACTGGTGCTTTATCAGACCAGAGATCAGCTCTCATCCCGGTGTTAATAAAGAGGAGCCCCAATAACTACCCATCCTTAGACTTCTCAATACTTAACAGAATGGAAGCTGCTGCTCAGACTTCGGGGGGGTGGGGGTGGTGGTGGTAAGAAAGAATCCAAAAGAAACAGCATAACAGCAGCCTTGCAACCTTTTTCATATCAAGGCACCTAGAAAACAATACTATTTGTACAGTACACAGGGTATGGTGGAAGCCAGATGGAACCAATAAGGGGCCTCAGCTACACCCAGGGATGAAGGGGGTCAGTAGGGAAGTCCTGGGCTGGGTTAGGACTCCTGGGATCAATGTCCTGAACAAATCACCTCATGACCTCAGACTTCGAGCTCTCCAACCTCAGCTGCAGGCTATGGCTCAGATCATGTGTCTGTATCAGAAAGCTGGGAGCCTGTGGTCTTGACTCAGCAATGATGCAACTTCCTCAACCAGGGTGCTTTTCAGGGGGGTTTCCATAGATACACTGGGACTGGGGAAGCCCTCCATCTAACAGAGCAGACATATCCTGAGACTGGCTTCATCAGATTTCTAAACTTAAAATCCCAATTTGGGAATACAAGTGGTCTCAGATCTAAGTCATTGCTAAGAACTACATATTTAAAATTACTACTTAGTGAGCATATAGTAGATGCAGACTTTGCTAAGTACTTGACTTCCAGTTTCATTAAATCCACATAACAATCTCATGTGGCAAATACTATTATTATCCCTATTTATAAGAGGAAACTGGGACTCAAAGAGGTTAAATAACCTGCTTGAGGTCAAACACTTTTCTAACTATAGACTAGAGAGCCAGTATTTGAGCCCACTTTGACTTGAAAATCCAGATGCTTCATCACGACACCAGCATGTCACCTCAACAAATCCCCCAAATACTATTTGGCTTTTTCTGAAAGCAAATCAATTATAGTAAAACTGACAACCTTGGGGGGAAAAGGATGAAAAAGGAGCAGCTTGTCTGACTCTTGTCTTGATTGTCTGACATAAGCAAGAAAAGCAGCTGCCCTGGCTGGTGTGGCTCAGTTGGGTGAGCATCATTCCATGCACCTAGAGGCCGTCAGTTGGATTCCCAGTCAGGGCACATGCCAGAGTTGCGGGCTTGATCCCCAGCAGAGGGCAGGCAGGATGTAGCAATGTTTCTCTCCCTCTCTCTCTCTCTCTCTCTCTCTCTCTCTCTCTCTCTCTCTTTCCCCCTTCCTCTCTCTCTAAAATCAATTTTTAAAAAACATATTAAAAATGTTTTGTTTTTTAAAAAGTAGCTAATCTATATTGAGTATCTACTAGGTGTCAAGCTCCTTACATACGGCTCATCTTTTTTTCCACAATACCATAGTATGGGTATTATTAGCTCCAAATTACAGATAAGTAAATCTATAAAATGTATAGGTGCGGCTCAGACTGGTTAAGACAATTGCTAAGATGAGCCCTGTTTTTTTCTACTACACTCTGTTTCTCCTGACTTCAAGAAATACACACCTGAAACTATTCCAGGGTCAAAGAGCCAACAGCTAGTATTGTTCCTGAAGGATAGTTATATAGGGCATGTTTCAGTAGCAGAGGAAAAGATATTTAAGAGCCCCTAGAGAACTCAAGTCCACAAGAAAGCACGATTTCCCTGTGTTGGAAAAGTGATGTAAAACCCCCTTCTCTCTTAAGACAGCTAACTAGCCCTGGCCTGCCCTGTTCCAACCCCCATCAGCAGCAGCTCAGGCACACAGAAACAAGACCAAAACAAAAGCCACAAGGAAACAAATCAAAACTTTATACCGCAAGGAAGGCTTGCAAGTGGGTGGTCCAGTTCCCTGATTAACCTGGGTTTTCTGGGTGCTCTGGCTAGTAATCACATGCATTTTGTGGATATTAAGCCATCAACTTGCCAACTAAACAAATTTATCAACCAAGCTCCAATGAGGACATGATTGATTCTGGTTCTGAGCTCTCACAACAAACGGCCTGGCAGCCCCTACCTAAGGCAGCCCCCTACCCAGTCCACCTCTTTCTCTTTCTTTCTCTACTATTTCAGAGGCTACATCATGTCAGCTCACTGGGGGTTTTCACACCCCCACTGGCGTGTAGATTCCCTCCCACTGTTTTTCCCAACAGTTGAGCTCTTGTTCTCAAGGGCACCAAGTCCCAGAGATGGCCACAGCACATTAGTAATCACTGACTCACCCCAACCCCCTTAGGAGGCATGGGGAAATGCAGAGGGCCGCAGGATGTATGGCCCAGGTCCCTTTGGCCCTCTGCAAAGCTGTGGGCAGAGAGGTGCCAGTAACACTGCTTCCCCTCGGCACCCCATGGATGCTCTCTGATCTGGCTGTGGTGCCAGTGGGCTGATGTCAGGCTCTGCACCATCAGAGAGACCAGGATCTCCAGACTGCTCCACTGATGCCAACAGATCTAATCTCACCATTCCAAGGCAGATGAAACCCAATAAGGCTGCTAAGTCCACAACTTATCCCTTCTCATAGGCAAAGGCAAAGTCAGCCCTTCAGGTCATACCAACAGTAACAGCAGCATTAACACTGCCTCTTAGAGAGTTCTTTGAGGAACTGGGAACTATTTCCCCGGGTCCTTTATTTTACCTCTGTTAGTAAATATTCCATCACCTAGTTCACTTTCTTTCTCCAAAACTTCATTTTTAGCTCCATCATATTTCTGGCTCCATCCCAGTGATACCAGCTCCAATCCTCTCTATCCACCGAGCCACCGGAATCAATGTCCAACTCCCATACCAAAGGAGAACCCCAAAGTCAGCTCTAAAAACTCATCTGTACAGATCATCTGAGAACCTTACAGAAAGACTAAAAAGGAACAGGCAAAGAACACAAATCAGCCTACTAGGGCTTAACATAAAAAGCAAGGGGGAGGTGGAGGGGAGGCAGGAAGGTTTGTGTATTGTTTCAATTGGAAAAATACACTAGTGAAATGGCTTATCCACATGTTCAGCGCTTTTAGGCAAATCCGCTCTAACTTTGCAGGATGCCTGCAGGCCGTTCTGAAAATGAGTAGAATGGCATCACTCTTTATTCCACCTCCTTCAAGATCTGCCAGTCCCCTCCCCGTTCCCCGTAACCTCCCCCAAACATCTGGTCCGGGCTGGGAGTGGGACCCACTCCCTGGAAAGCCTCCATATTAACACGAGAGGCAATCTCCCCAAGCGGAGAGCCCTGACTGAGGCTGAAGAGTGGCCCGGCCCGAGCTTCTGACTTTCCCCGCACCAGCCAGAGGCGAAGGAATGAGAATTCAGGGGCCTGGGGACCACGTCGGGGAAGTGGGGAGGGCAGCCGGAGGCGGGTGGGGGGCAGGAGGAGGAAGTCCGGATCCTGGGATGGTCCCGGGCTGGGGACTCCCCTCCTAAGTGTCCAGTGGCTGAGACCTCGGTCCCCGAGGGCTGACGGGCCAGCCGGCCGGCGCTGCTCAGAGGCTTCCAGGAAGGCGCTGGGGGACGGGGTCTGTCGGAAGCCCTGGCTGAAAGGGTGGGCCAGCGGGGGAACCGCGGCCAAATCCCACCCCGGCGCTGCGACCTGGGGGGCGGTAGGAGGGGGAAGGGACGGGGCTCCGCTCTCACCAGCACCAGGGCGAACCTCTCTTCCAGCTCACAGGGCTCAGGCATCGGCATCTTGCCGGGCGGCGGCAGCAGCGAGACCGAGGGCGGTTCGCCCGGACCCCCATCGGCGCTCTCCAGGTTGCCCATCGCGGCGGGGCCCCCTTGGGGGCCTCAGCCCCCCACCTCCACTCCCGGGGGCCTTGGGCTCGGCCGCTCGGTCCGGCTCTTCTCTCAGCGCCGACTCCCCGTCCTCACTCCTCGGCCCGGTCGGGGACGCCGGGGGCTTCTCGGGGTTTCGCAGGCGGCCGCCCGCAGCGAGGGCGGAGGCCGCGCAGCGGACAGCGGCTCAGAAGCTACCGGCACGGGGGCCACGACTCTCGCTCACACCGCGCCTCGCCTCTCTCGGCGCACCAACCCGGCGCTGCCCCTCCCCGCCCCCCGCGCTCTTTCCCTTCCTCCCCCACCCGCCCCCCCTTCGCTTCCTCCCACCCACTCCCTGCCGGGACTCTGGCTTCCCCCCGCGAGCGCCGACTGGAGCCCGCTCGCCGCGCGCCCCATTCATGCAGGCCCCGCCTCCCGCCCCGCTCCCGCCTGCGCCTGATTGACGGCCGCTCCTGCCAATCACCGCGCCTCCCGCCCCCCGGCGGCCTCGCGCCTGGCACCCAGCGCGCCCTGGCGGCCCCGGTGCGCATCTAATCACTGCAGTTGCGGAGCGTGTGGGGTGTCGGCTGGGACCGTTGGAAATGGACACTCCCCCCCCCCCCCAGGAGCTCATAAGGTATACAAATCAGTAAAATACAGGGCAAAGTATGAAAAGGTAACTACAAGAGAAGTAGAAATAACTAGGGGGAGAGAGTACATCTGTCAGGAGTCTTCATAAGGGAGATCATATCCGAACCTGACGCTGGATAATGAGGAAGACGCTGACCGACAGAAACAGGTGGAAAGGCATTTCGGAGAGAACCGCAGCACAGTGCAGAGGTCGATATGGCTGGATGTGAAGCTGGAGGGGCAAGAGAGGAACGCTGTTCTGGGCTAAGACTGACGGTGGGTCATTCCCGGTGACGGGATGGACCTCTGTTTTTCCTGCCAGCCGGGCCTCCGTCCCTCTTCCTCCAGCGAGAGCGCTCCATTTCCTTTCAGGGAACCACCTCTTCCCCGTGCTCAGTGCATTAGAACGGAACTTCACCCTGACCCCAGGGGCCCCCATGACTCAGGCCTGGCCAGTCACGGGATTTTCTTCCTCTACCTTCAGAGATTGTTTTAGGAATTGACACTTGACCCACACCCAGAATATGACTCATTTCTAAGGCTTTCACTGGAGCCATCAAGACAGAGGCACTCTCTTTCCAATGGGGTTGCTGGCTGGTTAGCAGGTAAATCTGGAGCTGCTGGTGGCCACCAGGCCACCACCCATCGCTCCTCAAGCCTGAGCATGAGGCCAATGCGGAGGAAAGCAAAGCTAAGACGTGAAGACAAAGTCCTAGTCGCATGCTGAGGATCCACATCAAACCATGAAGTTAACACCTGGACTTTTTATTCATTTATTCAAGAAACACTTACTGAAAAGCTAATTATATGTCAAATACTGTTCTAGGCAGTGAAGATACATTGGGAACAAAAAAGGCATACATCGTGCCCTCTTGGAATTTACATTCTGGGTAGGAGGGAGGTGGACAATAAATAAGTAATAAAATATACAGATGCTAGTGATCAGTGTTAATAACAATAAAACAAAGGGGATAGAGGTGGGAGGGGGTTGAAATTTTAAATAGGACCATCAGAGAAAGCCTCACTAATAAGAAAACATTTGCATAAAAATCTGAAGTGAAGGTGTAAGCCATGTGGCTACCTGGGGAAGAATGACCCGGACAGGGGATGGCTGAGGGTACACTGTGCCTGGTGTGTTAGGAACAGCAAGGAGGCCAGTGTGGCTGGAGTGTAATGAGCAAGGAAAAGAGTAGAAACCGATGAAGTCAGAAAGGTAACCAGAAGCCAGATTGTGCAGGGCATTGGAAGATGTTTTAAGGACTTTGGCTTTTCTCTAAGTAGGTTAGGTAGCCATTGGAGGATTTTAAGCAGAGAAGTCACATGCTCTAACTTACATTTTAAACAATCATTATGGCTCTTGCATTGAAAACAAACTGAATAGAGGCATGGGCAGGGAGACCAGTTAGAAGACTATTAAAATGATACAGGTGAAAGATGGTGGTGGTTTGGAGCAGGATAGTAACTGTACAGGCAGAGAGAAATGCTCAGATTCTTTTTTTTAACCTCTAAATACTTCTGTATTTCTTAAAATTGAGAACATTCTCTACATAACCACAATGCAAATGTTTCAAAATCAGGAAGTTACCATTGATAAAACACTATTATCCAACCCACAGACTTCATTCAGATTTTACCCGTTGTCCTATTTGTCTTCTGTAGTAAGGATTTTTCAGGTCCAGGATCAGCTGCTGCATTTCAGTGGTCATGTCTCTTCAGCCTTCCTTCATCTGTATCAGTCTTTTTTTTTTTTACTTTAAAAAAAATTAATCTTTTTATTTTGGTATCGAGATTTACAGAAAAGATGCAAAGATACAGAGTCCCAGTATATCCTTCACCTGGCTTCCTTTAATAGTTACATCATACATTATATATTTGTCAAAACTAATAAATGAATATTGGTGTATAAGTCTTAATCCTCCTTTCTTTGTTCTCCTCAATTTTGACACTTTGAAGAGAAAGAGCCAATTATTTTGTAGAATGTCCCTCAATTTGTATTCATCTGATACTTCATTAGATTCAGGTTATGCATAGGTAGCAGGAATACCCCAGAAGTGATGCTATTTCTTCTCATTGATCCTATCGGTTGACAGGCAATTGTGACTTGTTCCCATATTGATGATGTTAACTTTGATAACCAAGTCCTGGACATGTCTTCCAAATTTCTTTACTTAGTTACTTTGTAATTAATGACAAACCTGTGGGGAGATTATCTGAAGCTATGTGAATATCCTGTTCCTTATAGTACATTGATGGCTTCTACCTGAATCAAATTATTATGATTGTCAAATAGTGGTGTGTTTTTCTTTAAAGAAGATCTCAGCGAGATGAAGGGGGTTGGGGAGGAGAGAGAGAGAGAGAGAGAGAGAGAGAGAGAGAGAGAGAGAGAGAGAGAGATTTGAGATAGAAACATCCCAAACATAACCCGACTGAAGATCAAACCCACAACCTGAGTATGTCCCCTGACTGGTAATTGAACCACCACCTTCTGGTGTACCAGATGACGCTCCAACCAATTGAGCCATACTGGTATCATTCCTTCTGCATTTATTAATTAACACTTTACCATTGGGTCTTCCCTTCTCCCTTGTTTATTTATTTACTTCTGTCAAAATGGATCAATGATTCTGATTTTATTCAATGGACTATAATCCATTACTATCATCACTTATTTTGATGTTCAGATTATCCTAGATTTGGCCAGTGGGAGCTCCTTCAAGCTGGCTTCTGTGCCTGTCATTCTTTGAGCACATTCTTACTTCTGGCACAACATGGTCTAGGCTTATTCTCCCAGCCCTAGGCCTGAACGCAGTCATTTTACTGAGGACCCCTGTTAATGGGGAGTGATAATAGAACTCAAGATCCGGAAACGAGCTGTGCTCATTGCCACGAAGGTGTCATTGCTTATGTCCTGTCAATGGACAGAGTGAGAAAAATAGCCATTTTGTATCTTTCTTGCCTTTCACCATTTTATATTTATAGCTCCTTTCTCTCACCATGAGAAACCTGGCTCCCCAAGAAGCTCAGTATATTTATTCCTTTGCTCAATTCTACAGTGCACATAAATTTCCTTCAAAATTACTATTGACAATAAACCTACTGCCCTAGCTGGTTTGACTCGGTGGATAGAGTGTCAGCCTGCGGACTGAAGGGTCCCAGGTTCGATTTCTGCCAAGGGCACATGCCTGGGTGTGGGCTCAATCCCCAGTAGGGGACATGCAGGAGGCAGCTGATCAATGATTCTCTCTCATCATTGATGTTTCTTTCTCTCTCCCTCTCCCTTCCTCTCTGAAATCAATAAAAATATATTTTAGCCGAAACCGGTTTGGCTCAGTGGATGGAGCGTTGGCCTGCAGACTGAAGGGTCCCAGGTTCGATTCTGGTCAAGGGCATGTACCAGGGTTGCGGGCACATCCCCAGTAGGAGATGTGCAGGAGGCAGCTGATCGATGTTTCTCTCTCATCGATGTTTCTAACTCTCTATCTCTCTCCCTTCCTCTCTGTAAAAAATCAATAAAATATATTTCTAAAAAATATATATATATATTTTTAAAAATACAATAAACCTAACCTATGAAGTCAAACTTAAGTTTTCTTTGCACTTCTTTTGTCCTTTTATTTTCAGACTGAGGATAATGAAAGTACTATAGATAAAAATTACTTGAGCTCTTTCTTTTCCATTTTTCTTTAATACAGTTGTTAATCATTTGATATATTGTTAATTTTATTTATTTTTGTTTCCAAATTTGAAGTTAAAAAGAAAATCCTTAAAAAAAAAGAAAAGAAAATCCTAGTTGACTTAACTTTTGGCATTTTACTGATGACATGTTTTGGTGTGGGCCTCTTTGGGCTCATTTTATGTGAGACTTTCTGAGCGTCTTACACCTGGATATCTTACTGGGAAAGTGTTCAGTCATTATTTTGTTTGTTTTGTTTTGTTAATCTTCACCCAAAGGTATTTTTCCATTGATTTTTAGAGAGTGAAAGGGAGAGGGAGAGACAGAGAGAAGTGACAGATTGTTTGTCTCCTGCATGCACCCAAACCAGGGCTGGGGAACCTGCAACCAAGGTACGTGCCCTTGGCTGGAATCAAACCTGGGACCCTTGTGTCAGCGGGCCAATGATCTATCCACTGAGCAAAACCGGCTAGGGCTATTCATTGTTTCTCTAAATAGGTTTTCTGACCCTTTCTCTTTCCCTTTGCCTTCTGGGACCTCTATGATTCAAATGTTGGTACACTAGATGTTGTCCCAGAGGTCCCTTAAACTATCCTCATTTTTAAAAATTCTTTTTCTCTTTTTGCTGTCCTGATTGGGTGATTTCCACTTCTTTGTTTTCTAGCTTGCTAACTCCTTCTGTATCAACTGATCTGTTATTGATTCCCTTTAGTGTATTTTTTATTTGTTTGTTCAGTTATTGTATTCTTCAGTTCTGATAGGCTGTTTTTCTTCATCCTCACCCAAGGATATGTTTACTGATTTGAGAGAGAGGTGAGAGAAACATCGATCAGTTGTTCCTCATACACACCCCAACCAGGGACTCCACCTGTAAGCTAGGTATATACCCTGACCAGGAATCAAACCCACCACCCTTTTATGAACTGAATGATGCTCTGCCAACTGAGCTACACTGGCCAAGGCTGATAGGTTCTTCTTTATATTTCCTATCTCTTTGTTGAACTTCTCACTGAGCTTATCTATTCTTCCCCTAAGCTCATTGAGCAACCTTATAACCCGTGTTTTGAACTCTCTACCTTTTCATTTAGTTTCGTTTCTGGATTGTTGTCCTGGTCTTTTCTTTGGAAGATACTCCTCTGTCTCCTCATTTTGGCATCTCTCTGTGTTTGTTTCCACGAATTAAGCAAAACAACAACCTCTCCTTGTCTTGAAGAAGTGGCCTTGTGGCCCTAGCTGTTTTGGTTCAGTGGGTAGAGTGTCAGCCTGTGGACTGAAGGGTCCCAGGTTCAATTCCGGCCAAGGGCACGTGCCCAGGTTGTGGGCTCAGTTCCCAGTAGGGGGCATGCATCCCCAGTAGGGGTCATGCAGGAGGCAACCGATCAATGATTCTCTCTCATCATTGATGTTTCTCTCTCTCTCTCCCTCTCCCTTCCTCTATGAAATCAATAAAAACATATTTTTAAAAACAACACAAGTGGTCCTTGTGTAGGAGCTTCCCCTTTGTAGACTCTGGGTCTAGGTGTCTTTGCAGGCAGGTTGGAACTGAAGCTGCAGCGGACACAGGCCGAGGGAAGTCCCAGGGGCAAGCCACACCGGGCCTGGAACCTACACTGGAGCAGTTGCAAGCTCCAGGGATTCCCCTGGCTAAGTCTGCCTGCAGCCCCAGGGACAAGCCACACCTGGGAAGGAGCTATAGCTAGGGTGGGATGGAGCCAAGGGGAATCCTAGGGACAAGTCACCCCTGTACTGCCTTACCAGGCTGGCTGGAAGCTGGAGCTGGTGCAGGCCACAGGGAGACTCATGGACAAACCGGACTGGCCAGAGTTGTGAATGGAACAGGTGAGGGCCTCAGGGAGTCCAGGGGTCAAGCAGCGCACATGCTGTGAGCCTGGGTGAGAGGAGGAACTGAGATGGCCTTAGACTGCGGCTAAAATGCCTGGATTGAGCTCCTGCCCTTGTGATCAAGGATGCGGGAGTTGCCTCCCAGCTGCGAGAGTTTCCACAGCTCTCCTCCTCCTTGGCAGATGCTCCAGGGTTAGTAAATGGATTTCCTTCCCATATAGCCTAGGCGTCCTTTAAACCACTGTTTTTCCCTGTACCCCGGGGTGGACAAGTCTGTCTAGGCCAGTGATGGCGAACCTATGACACACGTGTCAGAGGTGACACGTGAACTCATTTTTTGGGTTGATTTTTCTTTGTTAAATGGCATTTAAATATATAAAATAAATATCAAAAATATAAGTCTTTGTTTTACTATGGTTGCAAATATCAAAAAATTTCTATATGTGACACGGCACCAGAGTTAAGTTAGGGTTTTTCAAAATGCTGTCACGCCGAGCTCAAAAGGTTCGCCATCACTGGGCTAGGCCTTTCAGTGATCCCTCCAGGCTGCAAGGCTGAACATTGGGTTGGAGGGCCCTCAGTGTCCATCTCTGGCTCTCTTACCGTTTCTGTTCTCTCTCTCTCTCTCTCTCTCTCTCTCTCTCTCTCTCTCTCTCTCTCTCGTTTGTTGCACTGAAGCTGTTCAGTCAACCCTCAGTTCTTCAAAGGGACTTGCTCTGTCTGTAGCTGTAAATTCAATGTGTTCATGGGAGGAGGTGCTCAGGGTCTTCCTAGGCCACTATCTTGGACTGGAAGCCCCGGATGTTGTCAAATTCTTGATTGATTTGAAAGTACAGCCAGTAGAATTGCTTGACAGTTTGAATGTGGAAGGCGAATAAAAGAAAACCCCCCAGAGCAACTGGGAGGTGGAGTTTTCATTAACTGAAATGAAGAAAGATTGTGGGAAGAGTAGATTTGATGAAGGAGAGACGGAAAAATAAAATCAGGAACAGGTTTTTGGCCATGTTGAGTTTGATTTGCTGAGTGGACATCCAAGTAAAGGTAACCACTAGGTAATTGGATATGTATGAGACTGAAAATCTAGGCAATATCAATTTGGAAATCAGCATATTGATGCTTTTTAAAGCTGGTAAATTCTACTTTTTTTAAGTCAGTCTGAATTGGGTTTCTATTGTTTACAACCAAAAAATGGAGTCCTTGTCTCTCTAGACCAGCAGTTCTCAACCTGTGAGTCACGACCCCTTTGGGGGTCAAACGACCCTTTCACAGGGGTCGCCTAAGACCATCGGAAAACACATATATAATTACATATTGGTTTTGTGATTAATCACTATGCTTTAATTATGTTCAATTTGTAACAATGAAAATACACCCTGCATATCAGATATTTACATTACGATTCATAACAGTAGCAAAATTACAGTTATGAAGTAGCAACGAAAATAATTTTATGGTTGGGGGTCACCACAACATGAGGAACTGTATTAAAGGGTCGCGGCATTAGGAAGGTTGAGAACCACTGTTCTAGACCATTTGAAACTCTCTCCCAAGAAGCTCAGCCTCTACCAATTAGTTGGACAAACCAGCCAACTCACATCTTAACTCCTTTTCCTATCACTCCACACACTTTCCCAGCTACAGTAGCAGCCTCTTCTAGGGCAGAGGAGTTATAACACAACTGAATACTTCTACTAGGCAAAAAATGTAAATTCATAAGGGGAAATAATTCATCGTTCATTTATTATGGATGCTCAAGGAACATCTAGCAGAAAGGAGAGCTTTGGTAAGACAGTAAACAGCAGTGTGTTCACCATTGTGTGGTCTCTCAGTCCCAAATCTTTTGTTTTTCATTTTGTTTGACCACCAGATTTACATACTCTATTGTCTTCTGGAGTCTGCTAGATTACCTTTCATTGTTAACTCTCTGCTCACGCATCTTCAAAGCTTTCTTTTTTTTTTTTTTTAATATATTTTTATTGATTAAGATATTACATATGTGTCCTTGTCCCCACGTTACCCTCTACCCCCCACGCCCCCCACCCCCGCTCATGCCCTCACCCCCGCGTTGTCCATGTCCATTGGTTAGGCCTATATGCTTGCATATAAGTCCTTTGGTTGATCTTTCCCCCTTACCCCCACCCTCCCCTACCTTCCCTCCAAGTCCCGACAGTCCAATCAATGCCTCTCCGTCTCTGGATCAGTCCTTGTTCATCAGCTTATGTTGTTCATTATATTCCACAAATGAGTGAGATCCTGTGGTATTTATCCGCTCTCAAGTTCCATCCATGCTGTGGCAAATGGTAAGAGTTCCTTTTTCTTCTTCCTCTTCTTAAAGAATACCTTTCAGCATTTCATATAATGCTGGTTTGGTGGTGATGAACTCCTTTAGCTTTTTCTTATCCGTGAAGCTCTTTATCTGACCTTCTATTCTGAATGATAGCTTTGCTGGATAAAGTAATCTTGGTTGCAGGTTCTTGCTATTCATCACTTTGAATATTTCTTGCCAGCTCTCTTCTGGCCTGCATGGTTTCTGTTGAGAAATCAGCTGACAGTCGTATGGGTACTCCCTTGTAGGTAACTGACTGTCTTTCTCTTGCTGCTTTTAAGATTCTCTCTTTATCTTTTGCTCTTGGCATTTTAATTATGATGTGTCTTGGTGTGGTCCTCCTTGGATTCCTTTTGTTTGGGGTTCTCTGCGCTTCCTGGACTTGTAAGTTCATTTCTTTCACCAGGTAGGGGAAGTTTTCTGTCATTATTTCTTCAAAAAGGTTTTCAATATCTTGCCCTCTCTCTCCTTCTGGTACCCCTATAATTCTGATGTTGGTACGCTTGAAGTTGTCCCAGAGGTTCCTTACACTATCTTCATATTTTTGGAATCTCTTTTCTTTTTTCTTTTTCGGTTGGGTATTTTTTGTTTCTTTGTATTTCAAATCTTTGACTTGATTCTTGGGATCCTCTTTTCTGCTGCTGGATCTCTGTAAATTATTCTTTATTTCAGTCAGTGTATGCTTAATTTCTAGTTGGTCCTTTTTCATGTCCTCCATGGTCTCCCTATATTTATTGAGGGATTCATTAAATTTATCGGCGGTTTCCATAAAATTCTTGAAAAACCTTATAACCGTGGCCTTAAACTCTATATCCAATCGTTTGCTTTCCTCCATTTCTGCCATTTGTGACCTGTTTCTTTGTCTCCGCATTTTGGTTGCTTCCCTGTGTTGATAGAGTGGCTTTGTGTGCTAGGTGTCCTGTAGGGCCCAGTAGCTCAGCCTCCCCAGTTACCTGAGGTGGACACTCTTGGTGCACCCCCTCGTGGGCTTTGTGCACAGTCTTGTTGTAGCTATGCCTTGGTTGTTGTAGGATCACTGGGAGGAATTGACCTCCAGGGCAATTGGCAGCGAGAATCAGCTGCCCTGATGATGCTCAGCTGTGTAGCAATGCAAGCCGCTGTGGGGCCTGGGCCTTCTCTTGGAAGTTCTGAGTCTATCTGGCCCGGCTGCGGTTAGGTAATTACAGGTTGCAAATGGCTGGGGCAAAAGCTTTCTTACTTTATATAGGATAACACCAAAACTTGACCTGGTATTCAATGGTCTATATCAGTGGTTCTCAACCTTCCTAATGCCGCGACCCTTTAATACAGTTCCTCATGTTGTGGTGACCCCCAACCATAAAATTATTTTCGTTGCTACTTCATAACTGTAATTTTGCTACTGTTATGAATCGTAATGTAAATATCTGATATGCAGGATGTATTTTCATTGTTACAAATTGAACATAATTAAAGCATAGTGATTAATCACAAAAACAATATGTAATTATGTGTTTTCCGATGGTCTTAGTGAAGTATGGTAGCAATCATCTCAGGTAGAAACTGTAGTTTAACTCTAACCCTGCTGTTTGGTTTCTGTACTTATTTGCTTGCTAAAATAATAGAAAAGTTATTTTGATTGTCTGAATTATATAAATCATCCCATTCAATTAAATACCCTATTGATTGTAATGTGAATATCCCATTGGTTGTGGTCCTAATGATCTTAGAAAGCACATTCTTCTGTACCTGGGAAGGACAGCACAATTATCCCAAGGTCAGAGAGCTCCAGATAACATGTCCCTGTTGACTTAGTAGTCCCAAGACCCAAGGGCTCTAGTTAATGTGTTCCTGTCAATTCAGTGATCCAGAGACCCAAAACTATAATTTAGATAACATGCTTAAGTAAAACTGCTTCAGCTTCTGTAAACTGCTTTTTTTTTTTTTGCAAACCAGGTTCCTCATTCCAAACCTTGGGATGTAATCAATACCTTTGTGATCTTTGCCGATATAAATCTGGTGTTGGGGCTGGGGTGGGCACTATGAGGTTTGGGAGAGTGAAATGCCCCCTCATAGTCCCAGATTTGCAATAAATGTGACTCTTTAATTCAACTACTTGAGGCGTCCTTGTATGATTCGCGGGGTACATTACAACATTAGGAGACTCCTGTGAAAGGGTCGTTCCACCCCCAAAGGGGTTGCAACCTACAGGTTGAGAACCGCTGGTCTATATCATCTCTAAACTTCAAGTGCCTCTTTAGTCTACTTTTCCTCTTACCTGGCTCAAATATTTCATGAACATTTTGCTTCAGCTGAAAAAGTCCATATCCAAACATTAATTGTGCATTCTTATATTTTCAGCTTTGCTCCTAGGGGTAGACAGAATGAATAATGGCTCTCCAAAGAGCCCTGGTACTAATCTCCAGAACCTGTGAAGATGCTATTTTACATGGCAAAAGGAACTTTGCAGATGTGATAGGAAGATCATCCTGGGTCAACCAATGAGTTCAATATAATCACAAGGGTTCTTTTAGGAGGGAGGCAGAAGGGTCAGAATGAGAGAAGGAGACGTGACTACAGATGTAGAGGTCAGAATAATGCAGGACCACAAGCCAAGGAATGCAGCATCCTCTAGAAACTGGAAAAGGCAAGGAAACAAATTCTCCCCTAGAGCTTCTAGAAGGAACACAGCCCTGCTGACACTTTAATTTTAGCCTTATAAGACCTATTTTCAGGTCTCTAACCTATAGAATTATAAAATAATAAGTGTGTTGTTTTAAACCACCAAGTTTGTGGTACTTTATTAGAGGAGCAATAGGAAATGAATACGCTTCTGCTGTGTCCCTGATCTGGATTTCTGTTTTCTTTAACACAGCCTATTCAAATCCCATCCAGGCTCGTATAATCTAGGTTGTTGGGGTTTGGTTTTTTTTTGTTTTTGGTTTTTTTTTTTTAATATATTTTATTGATTTTTCACAGAGAGGAAGGGAGAGAGATAGAGAGTCAGAAACATAGATGAGAGAGAAACATCCATCAGCTGCCTCCTGCACATCTCCCACTGGGGATATGCCCACAACCCAAGTACATGCCCTTGACCGGAATCGAACCTGGGACCCTTCAGTCCGCAGGCCGATGCTCTATCCACTGAGCCAAACCGGTTTCGGCTGTTGGGGGGTTTTTTAATATATATTTTTATTGATTTCAGAGAGGAAAGGAGAGGGAGAGAGAGATAGAAACATCAATTATGAGAGTGAACCATTGATCAGCTGCCTCCTGCACACCCTCGACTGGGGATCAAGCCCGCAACCTGGCATGTGCCCTTGGCCAGAATTGAACCTGGGACCCTTCAGTCTACAGGCTGACACTCTATCCACTGAGCCAAACCAGGTAGGGCACTATAATCTAGTTTTTAACAAAATGGAACAAACACTTATTGGATGCTTATCATGTGCAAAGCATCTGGCTAGATTATAGTAGATAAGGAATCCTATATAATAAAAGCATAGTATGCAACCGGGAGTTTGTCCAGGAGTTCGACCATGGGGAAGGGCCAGCTGGGGGAAGGGAGGGAGTACTGGCCAGCAGCTGGCAGCCACTAGTGACCCTACCAGTGCACTAATTTTGTGCACTGAGTCTCTAATGCAAGATATAAAGATGAATAAGAGATCCCCTAATTTTAAAAGAGCTTACAGTATGGAGCCAGGGGTAAGGTAGAAAAATGAAGGAGGAGTATGGACCAAGTTTGAAGGCACTAGATTGGATCATCTATATATATATATATATATATATATATATATATATATATATATCCCTAATATGCAAATAGACCAAACGGTGGAACAACCAAACAACTAAACAACCAGTTGATATGACATGCGTTGACCAGCAGGGGGCATGCATGGAATATGGCGGGTGTTGGCAGCAGGAGGCAGAGTGCGAAACATGGCGGGCATCTGCTGTGGTGGGATGGTGGAGCAGGTGAGCGGAGGCACCAGACCAAGGCGGCCGCCAGTTGCTATCATCAGAGTGAGTCTCTGGTGCTTACTGAAAATTCTTTGCTCCCATATGCTGTGGTCCTGCCCAGCGCTTGCACCTGCTGCCTGCGCCGGCCCCACTCGCACCCACTGCTGGCACCGGAGCCATGGCTCACACCCGCTGCCAGTGCCTAGCGCTGGCCCTATTCGCTCAGCACCATCAGCAGGTGTGAGTGGTGGCTGCCAGTCCCGATCACCCCTGAGGGCTTCTCCACCTCCCTCTGCTCCTGAGGGGCAATCAGGGCGGGAGCTGCTGCTTGCACCCACTGTTGGCGCCAGCCCCAATTGCTCTGTGCCCTCAGCGGGTGCAAGCGGGGCCCAGTGCCACCAGTGCATGGGACCGGCTGTGGCGGGAGAAGGACTGCCGGCAGACAGCAGACCAGGGTCCGCAGTGAGAGGGGCCAGGCAGGGGCGCAGAGGATAGGCCGAGACCCGCCCCTGTGCCCACCACAGCCTCATGGCCCACAGTTCCTTTCAAGGTGCACAAATATGTGCATTGGGCCCCTAGTTGTGTTATATTTGTGGGTACCAGCTTTTAAAACCCATCCTGGAGTTCTCCTAGATTTACATGATTATGATCTTATTTTTTTTATTTTTCATTTAGAACTTGATTCAACAACATTTACTGAGTCTATTACATGCAAGACGCTGTGCCAGGTACCATGAAGAATTCCCAGATACATAACTCGTGGTTTCTCTGCTGCCTTTTATTGTTTAATTTTTTTGTGTATGTCCTGTCTGGACTGTGGGATTTTTGTTTGTTTGTTTAATACATATGTATCCAGTACCTCCTTTGTTTCAGGTACAAAGGAAGATTCAACGATGAATAGGTATCTTATTTTTCAGGTGCTCACAATTTAGTAGGAAAGACTCTCAAAATAATGTTTACAAAACAGTGTGATAAGTGTTGTAACAGAGGGGTGTACAAAGTGCTGCTGAGAGAACTGAGGATGGAGCTGTAAACGAAGCTCCAGGAGGTTAGACAACACCTGAGCCAAGGCTGAAAGATGAATAGATGTGCCAGAGAAACGAGTGAGACAGTGAGAAGAGAAGGTGATAGAAGGAGGGGTGGTCAGGAAGGGGGAAAGGCATTTTGAGTAGGAGGAACAGCACAGGCCAAAATGGAGAATTGTGAAAGAGCATGGAATGCCTGAGCAACGGTAAGAATTTCAGTAAGGCTAAAGCATAGAGTGGTAGTGAAAGGACCACTAGAACAATGCTAGAAAGGCAGGTCAAATCAAGTTCAAGAGGAGTCTGGTGCTCAGCTGAGAAATTTGCCTTTTATGCAGTAAACTAGAGGCCTGGTGCACGAAATTCGTGCATGGGGGGGATGTCCCTCAGCCCAGCCTGCACCCTCTCTAATCTGGGACCCCTCGGGGGATGTCCAACTGCCAATTTAGGCCTGATCCTGTCGGGCCTACACCAGCAGTTGGACATCCCTCTCACAATCTGGGACCTCTGGTTCCTAACCGCTCACCTGCCTGCCTGCCTGATTGCCCCTAACTGCTTCTGCCTGCCAGCCTGATCGCCCCCTAATCGCTCCCCTGCCAGACTAATTGAAGCCCAATTGCCCTTCCCTGCCGGCCTGATTGCCCACAATTGCCCTCCCCTGCCACGACCTGCCTCCTCCACCGGGACCTGCCTCCTCCACGCGAGGCGGCAGAGACGCCGGGACCAGCCTCTGCTGTGCGTGCAGCCATCCTGTGACGGCCATCTTGTGGTGATGTGAGGGCATGATGACCACCTAGGCCAGTGATGGCGAACCTATGACACACGTGTCAGAGGTGACACGCAAACTCATTTTTTTTTGGTTGATTTTTCTTTGTTAAATGGCATTTAAATATATAAAATAAATATCAAAAATATAAGTCTTTGTTTTACTATGGTTGCAAATATCAAAAAATTTCTATATGTGACACGGCACCAGAGTTAAGTTAGGGTTTTTCAAAATGCTGACACGCCGAGCTCAAAAGGTTTGCCATCACTGACCTAGGCTATTATTAGTATAGATAGTTCTGTGTCCTACACAGTTTTTAACTAAACTCTTTGGAAAGATTCCTTTAGCACCACTTGAGAATACAGAAAGGTCTGCAGAGATGATATGGAGAAGATAAGGGCCTGAACCAAATCAGGCATGGAGGATAAAAAGAAGTAATGTTTGGGGAGAATGCCCCTGACCAGTGTTTCTCAGTGGTTAGAGCATCGGCCCATGCACCAAAGGGTTGCAGGTTTGATTCCTGGTCAAGGGCACATACCTGAGTTGCAACCAATCAATGTGTCTTGCTCACCTCGATGTCTCTCTCCCTTTCTCTCTCTCCCTCCCTCCCTCGGTCCCACTTTTCCTAAAAAGTAATGGGAAAAATTTCCTCTGGTGAGGATTAGCAAAAAAAAAAAAAAAAAAAAAAAAAAAAAGACAGAAAAGGTTGGGGAATGATTACATTAGTCTGCTAGAGCTGCCATAATAAAATACCACAGACTGGGTGTCTTAAACAACAGAAATTTATTTTGTCACCATCCTGGAGGTTAAAAGTCCAAGCTTAAGGTCCCATCAGGATTGGTTTCTGGTGAGACCTCTTTTTGTGTCCTCATCTGTCCTTTCCTTTTTGCACAGCCTGAGAAAGAGGACTCTCGTGTCTCTTCCTCTTTTTTTTTGCTTTGTTAAGTGGCATTTATTTATTTATTTTTATTTATTTTTTATTAAATCTTTATTGTTCAGATTATTACATTTGTTCCTCTCCCCCCCCCATATCTCCCCTCCACCCAGTTCCCACCCCACCCTCTGCCCTTACCCCCCCCCCCACTGTCCTCATCCATAGGTGCACGATTTTTGTCCAGTCTCTTCCCGCATCTCCCACACCTCTTTCCCCCCCAAGAATAGTTAGTCCATTCCCTTTCTATGTCCCTGATTCTATTATAATCAACAGTTCATTCTGTTCATCAGAGTATTTATTCACTTGATTCTTAGATTCACTTGTTGATAGATGCGTATTTGTTGTTCATAATTTGTATCTTTACCTTTTTCTTCTTCTTCCTCTTCTTAAAGGATACCTTTCAGCATTTCATATAATACTGGTTTGGTGGTGATGAACTCCTTTAACTTGTCCTTATCTGTGAAGCTCTTTATCTGGCCTTCAATTCTGAATGATAGCTTTGCTGGATAAAGTAATCTTGGTTGTAGGTTCTTGGCATTCATCACTTTGAATATTTCTTGCCACTCCCTTCTGGCCTGCAAAGTTTCTGTTGAGAAATCAGCTGACAGTCTTATGGGTATTCCCTTGTAGGTAACTGAGTTTCTTTCTCTTGCTGCTTTTAAGATTCTCTCTTTGTCTTTTGCTCTTGGCATTTTAATTATGATGTGTCTTGGTGTGGTCCTCTTTGGATTCCTTTTGTTTGGGGTTCTCTGAGCTTCCTGGAGTTGTAAGTCTAATTCTTTCACCAGGAAGGGGAAGTTTTCTGTCATTATTTCTTCAAATAGGTTTTCAATATCTTGCTCTCTCTCATCTTCTGGCACCCCTATAATTCTGATGTTGGTACGCTTGAAGCTATCCCAGAGGCTCCTTACACTATCTTCGTATTTTCGGATTCTTTTTTCATTTTGCTTTTCCAGTTGGGTGTTTTTTGCTTCTTCGCATTTCAAATCTTTGCCTTGATTCTTGCGCTCCTCTGGTCTGCTGTTGAGAGTCTGTATAATATTCTTTATTTCAGTCCGTGTATGCTTAATTTCTAGTTGGTTCTTTATCACAACATCGAGGGTCTCATTAGATTTCTTGTAGATCTCAATAAGTTTATTGGAGGCTTCTAGACAGTTCTTGAGAGACCTTAAAAGTGTGGTTCTGAACTCAATATCCTCCATTGACAATTTTGTCCTGTTTCTTTGTCTCCGCATTTTTAATGCTTTCTTGGTGCACCTCCTAGTGGTCTTTGTGCGCAGTCTTGTTGTAGTTAAGCCTTGATTGTTGTAGTTAATACTAGGGGGATTTGGCCTCCAGGCCAACTGGCTGTGAGAATCAGCTGTGTCTGCAGTGGGAAAACTTCTGTCCTCTGGGGAGGTGCTAATCTAGCCTTTGCCTGAGGCTATCCGGCAAATGGCTCTGTGCAGGGTTTGGGCGGGGCGGGTTGCACGGGATCAACAGGGCAGGTGGAGGGAGCAGTTATGGCTGCTCTCAGTCCCGTCCCCAGAGGCTCTGCCTCTCAGAGTCCCAGCAACCGCTGCAAACCTCGGAGAGAAAGCTGCCCTCGAGTTCTGACCGATGCCAGACAGTCCCGCTTCTCCCGTTTGAGACTGGGTCCCTAGAGACTCGCCCAGAACTGGAGCTCAGAATCTGAGACTGCCTCCTGATTGAAAACGACAACCGCGCCCTCAGCCGCCAGCCCGCCTCGCGCACCTCCGCACCTTTGTATTTTCTGCACTGCGCCTCCTCTGAGTCTCTGTATGCTGTTCTCTTTCCTTCTAGTTGAAGAATTTCCCCTCAGCCAGCCTTCCTGTGGTTCTGGGTGATGTCCGTTCCGTCTTTTAGTTGTATTTTTGAAGTGGTTGTTCGAGGCAGCAAACTCCGGTGTTTACCTATGCCGCCATCTTGGTTTCTCCTCTCTTCCTCTTTAAAAAAAATTTTTTTATTGACTTCAGAGAGGAAGAGAGAGGGAGAGAGACAGAAACATCAATGATGAGAGAGAATCACCAATCTGCTGTCGTTTGCACAACCCCCAGCAGACAAGTGCCCTAACCAGGAATCACACTGTGACCTCCTGGTTCATAGGTCTGCACTCAATCACTGAGCATATCCATTGGGCTCTTCCTCTTCTTACAAGACCATCAGTCCTATCAGATTATGGCTCCACATTATGACTCCCTTTGTCCGTAGTTACTTTCTTCAAGGCCCTATCACCAAATACAGTCACACTGAGTGTTAGGGCTTCAATATATGAACCTGGGAAGGACACACTTCAGTCTATAACAGAAATATATACCTTAGATAGAATCAACAAGACCTATTAAGATAATAGTGACTAGTATTTTTGTAGTACTTTATAATTTACAACTTTTTGTTTTTAACATCCATTATCTGATTTGACCTTTACACTGTAGGAGGGAGGTATTATCCGTATCCTCATTATATAAATGAGTAAACAGACTAGAAGTTAAATAATATGTCCAAGTCTATATGCTAGTAAGTGCTAACCCTGACACTAAACCTGGCCTAGGCCTTGTAATCCCATGCCATTCTGACTCTCTTATGATAAGTGAGGGCATGAAGACTGAAAAGTTGAGGCTGGCTTGAGGATGCCTTACCTTTAGTCTCTAGGGAAGCCCAGAATCTCTCTTAGGTCAACTGCTGCCACCTCCTTATTCAAAACACTTTTAAACTTCTGCCTCACTTTCCCCCGTTAGCTCCTACTTTATCCTTAACCCCCCCCTCCTCTAATGTCTTTAGAAACACACACCTGCTCCTTCCTTCACTTTCCTGAGAAGGTGTGGGGGAGAAATGGGAACACAGATATTTAAAAGTTTTGCTTAACAGATTATAGGTAGAAGGATCATCCCCTTCCTCATTGCTGACTAATTCCTACTCATCCATTGAAAAAACAAACAAAAAACAAAACAGCTCACAAGTCACCTCTTTCATGATTTCTCCAAATTTGATTGAGATCTTGTCTGTGAGCACACAGAGTCCCAACATACCATGATATCATCAGATTGTGTAAGCACCTTCAGGGCAAGTTGCTATTCCAAGTATCTAACAATAGGATCCACTTCATGTCTGTTATATGCTCATTAAACAAATAAATTATTTCATACATTGTCACATCCTTCCCACACGGTGAGAGACCTTTTATTCTTTATCATTCTTCCCAGATACAATCTCCTATCACTCAGGGATCAATGCAGGAAACAAAAACCCCTCCAAGAAGTTTAAGGATACAAGGACATAAAGGCTTACAAAGTAAATTTGAAAGTCTGGAGGGGCCCTCTGGGCTGAAATTCCAGAAATGACCTCCAGAACATGTGAGGAGTGCTCTGCCAGGGAAGCTGTTACCTCTGCCACAGTCAGGAGGGTGGGGCAGCTGGAAGTCTCCACTGATGACTGGGCTTAAGAGCAAGTAGCTACAACTCTGATCCAGGGATCTTGAAACTATGATCAGGACATTGCCGTGGCTACGCTCTGATGCAATCACCTCTCAATATTTGCAAAGCTAGAGACATCATTGGATCACTGCTATAAACATATGTCACATCTCCATGACCTTGCTTGCCAGGAGGAATAGCTAAAGTAGTGTATAATGGTTTTTGTCTCACTTCTGCCTTCTAAATCTCATCCAAGTACATCTGACTGACTGCAAGGTATTCTGAGAAATATAATCCTTAGCTTTCCAGCCTCTGCAGAATATGTGCTGAATGCTAATTAACCATATCTGCCACTCTGCATGTCTGAAATCTACCCAATGTCTTATCATCTGCAACTGGGTCTCTTCCTCCTTCCCCACCCTCTTGCTCAGTGCCCTGGTGGCTAGTTTAGTCTTTGGTCTTGTTCCCATTAGTCTAATTCTTCAGACTACAGTTTGCCCTTTTCTGTTACCTGGGTGAGGCAAATTTCTTACCTATGATTCCACAGTTCTTTAAAAGAAACAAACTGATGTGTGGGACTTCATCAAAATTAAAAGCTAATGCTCTTTGAAAGGCATTGTTAAGAGAACTAAAAACAAGACCATCACCCTCCGATCACCCGATAGCAGGACCGGCCCCTTGCCCAGGCCTGACGCCTCCGCCAGTGGTGTCAGGCCTGGGCAGGGGACCCCCATCTCCCCCCATCACCGGCTCTGCCCCCTGTCCCTATTATCTGAAGGGACAGTTCATCTATATTCAGAAACTCAGCCAAAGAGCAAAAATGTTGATCCAGTAAACAAGGTTAAAAAAAAAAACTACACTCTGCAAATAAAGGAAAGAAAACAAATTCCAAGTATAAAGTTGAAATACTCTGATATACCAACTGCCAATGATGTTGCCATTCCAGAGGATTTCTCAGACTTTTCTCTTGCAAAAACAGTTAGCAAAATTGAAGGGCAACTGGAAGAAGAAGGCCTACCTGATTATATAGATGATGATATATTTTGTGGTGCTAGTAAAGACATTGGAACAGAAGCACAGATCAGATTTCTGAAGGCCAAACTCCGTGTTATGCAGCAGGAATTGGATAATGTTGTATGTGAATGCAATAGAAAGGAGGATGAAATTCAGGATTTAAAGTCTCAAGTAAAAAAATTTTGAGGAAGATTGTGTAAGACAGCAACGAACAATTAATTTGCAACAGTCTTAAACAGAAAAATATAAAACTCTTTTTGAAGAAGCAAACAAAAAATGTGATGGATTACAGCAACAGCTGTCTTCAGTAGAAAGGGAATTAGAAAATAAAAGAAGACTACAGGAGAACCAAGATGGCGGCATAGGTACAGACCTGTGTATGCTGCCTCCCACAACAACATTGAAAATACCAACTATAAGACAAAACAGCTATCATTCAGAACCATGGGAAAGCTGGCCCAGTGGAAGTTCTACAACTGGAAGGAAAGAAATAAGAGCATTGAGAATGAGTATGATATGCAGAGGCACCAAGAACAGAGGTACGGAGTCGCGGGCCAGGAGGGCTGCAACTGGATGCGCGTTTTTTTTTTTCCAATCAAAAGGGGTTACAAACTCTCGAATCCAATGAGCTTGTTTGGGGCGAGATTCTGAGGTCCCAGACCCCAGAACCCCTACGGGGAGAGGCGGACGGCCTCGCAGTGGGTTGGAAAGCGAAGGTGTCTTTCTCGTGGAGCTGCTCGCCGGTACTCGGGGACATGGAGACGCGGAGACGCGGAGTCACGGAGAGGCAAGGATTCGTGGAGACGCCATTGCTGTTTGCTCCGCCTTGGTGATTCCCTGAGACCCCGCCCTACTCAATTTACATCACCGCCCAAGCTGTGCCAGTGGCACAAAAGGAACCAACATTCGCTTTGCAGCTTAACCCAACAAACTGCAGATTTCAACTCCTCCCACCCATAAGGGACACACTCAAGAAGCAGAATCAGGTTTGGAGGAAGCCGAAACCGGACCCGGCTGGGCCGGCAACATGGAACCGCTGTACCAGCAAACGCACAAACAGGTCCACCAGATGCAGTCTCACATGGGACACTGGGAGACGGCAGACAAGCAGTCTGTGCACTTAGTAGAAAACAAAATCCAAGCAAACATACCAGAAATTCAGCCAGCAAGAATGCCTGGAGATTTTGTCCAGCAAGGAGCCGCCCAACAAAAGACAGAATGACAAACTTCGTGTTGCTGAGATGGCCCCCATGAGGTTGAAATGGCCCCGGTGGCGTTGAAGTGGCCCCGGTGGGGTTGAGACGGCCCTGGTAAGGTTGAGACGGCTCCCATGAGGCTGAGGTGGCCCCCGTGAGGCCGAGACAGCCCCGGTGAGGTTGAAACGGCCCCTGTGAGGTTGAAACGGCCCTGGTGAGGCTGAAACGACCCCGGTGAGGCTGAAACGACCCTGGTAAGGCTGAAACGACCCTGGTGAGGCTGAAACGACCCCGGTGAGGTTGAAACGGTCCTGGTGGGGTTAAGACGGCCCCGGTGGGGTTGAAGCGCCCCGGTGAAGTTGAGACGGCCCATGTGATGTTGAGACGGTCCCTGGGAAGCCGAGAAAAATACCACATGATCTCACTCATTTATGGATAATAAAGACCATTATAAACTGATGAACAAAAATAGATACAAAGGCAGAGCAGCATTGAACAGATTGTCAAACTACAGTGGGAATTCTGGGGAGGGTTGGGGTGGTGGTAAGAGATCAACCGAAGGACTTGTATGCATGCGTATAAGAATAACCAATGGACACAAGACACTGGGGGGTAGGGGAGGCCAGGGGAAGGTCAAGGGGGGGAAAAGGGGAGACATGTGTAATACTCTTTGTAATACTTTAAGAAATAAAACAAAATTAAATTTAAAAAAAAGAAGAAGACTACAAAAACAAGCTGCCACTACTCAAAGTGCCACAGAGGTTCGCTTGAATAGAGCTCTAGAAGAAGCAGAAAAATATAAATCAGAGCTAAGTAAATTAAGACAGAATAGCAAGGATATAGCAAGTGAAGAACACAAAAAATTGAAGCATTAAAATCAGAAAACAAGAAGCTAGAAAAACAAAAAGGAGAATTAATGATAGGGTTCAAGAAACAATTAAAATTAATTGATGTTTTAAAAAGGCAGAAGATGCATATTGAAGCTTCCAAGATACTGTCTTTCACTGAAGAGGAATTTATGAAGGCACTTGACTGGGGAAATTCTTAAGTGGGGTATTTTAGTGTCTATAACTAAGTGTGTGATGGTTATACATTTTATTTAGCTTAAGTTATAATGGTTTGAATTATTTTCACTCTTAAGAAATGAGTTTATCTGAGAGAAATTCTGTTTTAAGTTCTTATTGACAAATAAAGCACTTTGGAATTCCTTTATAATTTACAACTTTTTTAATATAAAAATTTAAAAAATTCTATTTATTATTAAAAACATTTTATCTAGGAGTGATTTCTAAGGCAGCATCTTGAGTTTCCATAAACACAGAACTTTCTGTTTCAGAAGGAGTATCAATAAGAGGACCGGAATCCTCTATTTCCAAGTGCAGTGGTTTTTCCTGTTCATAGCTCAGGTTTTAATTAAATTTCATTTGAATGTTTTGCTCTTCCAACTCCAACGGTTTATCTGGGGCTGGAGCTACAACTTCTTCATCTTCATTTTCATGTAGAATGTTACAAATCATGTTGGTTCTATTGGAGAAATCATTATCCTCAGTTTGCAGCCATTCCACACCACCTATGCTTTCTTCTCCTTCCTTCTTTTCTGTCAGAAGAGTTCTTGTCATGCTGAGCTTCTTCATCGTATGGCATTTATATTTTAGCACTGTTTTACTGTTGCCTTCTGCATCCACATGTTCAACATTTTCTTCAAATGTAACACAGGTCCCAAGAGTGTCTTTATACTCTCCAGCAAATACATAGCTGTCCACTTGCAGAATGGGCCTCTCAGTGTCAATTCCCAAAATCTTGCATTTATTTTCACATTTTGAGAGAAAGTCTGAATCGATAATTCCTGACAATTCCACCAGAACCAGCTGCTCCTCCTCCCCCTCCCCGTCCCTGGGACTCCGCTCCACCACGGCGGCCATGATCCCACCCCTCCCCACGGCCTAAGTGACTGGCTGACTGTTGGACCAACTGACCGGTAGCTATGACGCGCACTGACCGCCAGGGGGCAGATGCTCAATGCAGGAGTGGAAACCACAGTCATGGAAACATGGAACAGACTGATGAATCTCAGAGGAAAGAGGGGAGAGGGAGGGCAGGAAGAGATTAACCAAAGATCTTATATGCATACTAGAGGCCCAGTGCACAAATTTGTGCACCAGAGGGGTCCCTCGGCCTGGCCTGCGAAGATCGGGCTGAAACCAGCTCTCCGACATACCCTGAGGGGTCCTGGATTGTGAGAGGGCACAGGCCAGGCCAAGGGACCCCACCAGTGCATGAATCCATGCACCGGGCCTCTAGTTAGTTATATATTTCTGCTTCACATATCACCCCCAAACTTTGAAGCTTTAAATAGCAACAAAACATTATCTTATAGTTTCTAAGAGTTAGGAGTCTGGGAGAGGCTTAGCTGGGTGCTTCTGCTTGGGGTCTCTTATAAGGTTGCAATAAAGCTATTGGCTGGGGCTCCAGTCATCTGAAGGCTTGACTGCTTAGAAGATACCTCACTCACATGGCAGTTGGCAGGATGCCTCTGTTCCTTGCTAGTTGTTGGCAAAAGGCCTCAGTTCCTCACCACAAGGTTCTTTCCATGGGGAAGCCATGTTTATCCCCATTTTGGGGGGACTACCACTGGCCTTTATAAAGTTAAGTTTAGATAAGGGCTCCAAGTCATTCCCAAGTTGCGCCCTCCAATCCCCACCCCTTCTTTTTTCTATGCTTGTCCTAGGCCAGGGGTGGGCAACCTTTTTGTGAGTGCATGCCAAAACCAGCAAAATCTCTGACTCAAAATTCTTCTGCGTGCCAACGCTAATTTTTTGAGAACATGTTACGCCTATTTGATATCTCTTAAGGTGTATGTATGTGAAGAACCTTGAAGAAATAATAAAATTCATTCGAGCAACAAAAACACAGTATATGATGATGAAAAATACATTTATTTTTTAATGTATACATGTACACTGATAGTCCGACAGAAAACTTTATGACTCCGTTTGATATTATCAGTGGGACTTTTGCTGCTGCATCACTGATGACAGAGATTTTACATCAGGTTTATATTTCGTGACCTTCAGAGATATGCACGAGCTACTACTTTCATCAGTCAGGCTACTCCTATTACGAGACTTAACAAAATTCATCACTGAGAACAAAGATTCACAAGTGTATGTGGATGAAAACATGGAGAGTAACGCTGTTGCAAAGTTTTTTAAACAGAAAAAATTTTCTGGAATGGCATTCCAAGTCCTCAATAGTTCGTTTTTGACACTTCTCTCTGGTACTCCTGTCTCTAATCGCTTTTTTTCAATGTTTTCCAAGTCAACTCTAAGGTCAATAAATTTCTGCTTCCAAATTGAGCTACTCTGAAATTCAATCAACTGCATTTCAAAGTCAGCCATGTCTATCCATGAAAACATTTGTAAGTTTAGTTCCTCCAGTTTCATGCTGTCTGGAAACCTCATGAATTTTGCTGTCTCTTCCAGTTCTCTGAATTTTGCAAATCTTGAGAAGAACTGCTCAATAGTTGACTCGATGATGTTTAAAAACAGCTTTCCCAGTTTGGCTCAGTGGATAGAGCATCGGCCTGTGGACTGAAGGGTCCCAGGTTCGATTCCGGTCAAGGGCATGTACCTTGGTTGCGGGCACATCCCCAGTGGGAGATGTGCAGGAGGCAGCTGATTGATGTTTCTCTCTCATCGATGTTTCTAACTATCTCTCTCCCTTCCTCTCTGTAAAAAACCAATAAAATATATTTAAAAAAATAATAAATAAATAAAAACAGCTTTTGAAGGCTTTGACAGTCTGTTCTGTCATCTTTTGGGAGGTCTTTGATGTGTCTCTAGAGGTTTGGGAAATATCTAAATCTCTCACCATCCACATCCCTCTTGAAGACTTCCAGTTTCTTTTCAAAAGCCTTTATGTAACCAAACATAACATCAAGTGTCTTGACAGTTCCTTGTAATTTAACATTTAAGTCATTCAAATGTTCACAAAAATCTGCAAAGAACATCAGTTTAGAAACCCACGTGGCGTCAGACAATTCTTGGTAAGAAACATGTTGGTTATTCAAGAAGAGCGTTATCTCGTTTAAGCATTCAACGAATCGTTTCAGAACCAAACCTTGGCTAAGCCGTTGAACATTGTTGTACATTTTCAGTCCTTTATACACAGATTCTACCTCATTCAGTAAAACTTGAAATTGTCTTTTATTTAAAGCCCGAGCAGAAATGTAATTAACAACTTTGGTAACTGTTTGCATCACTTCCTGCAGTTCCTTCGGGCCAGCTCTTGCACATAAAGCCGCCTCATGTATGATGCAATGAACACCTATCAGTGTATGACCAACTTCTTTCGCAAACAGATTTACAAAACCTGCCTTCTCACCAGTCATGCAGGGAGCACCACCAGTGGTGACGGACACTACTTTTGAAATGTCAGTTTGTCGAGAAGAGAATTCGTTCATAACTGCTTTACATATTTCAGCCCTGGTAGTTCGCTCAGGTAGAGTTAGAAGGGCAACCATCTCTTCACATATTTCATCACCTTTACGAAGTCGAGAAAAAATGGCCAGCCTAGATGACGATGTAATGTCTGTACTTTCATCAATACAAACAGAAAAAAATTGACACGAAGACAAATCTTTTGTTACTTGTTCAGCAGTGTTACTCGCCAACTTAAGTATCCTATCCTTAACTGTTTTCCTGCTCACGGACAAATCTTTAATGCACTGAATAATCTTTTCTTTTTCTGAGAAGTCGTCAAAAAGGAAAGGTGTACATTCTAGCCAAGCTTCTTTAATATACTCTCCATCACTGAGTGGTTTTCCATGTTAGGCAATGACTTTTGAAACCTCGAAACTAGCAGCAACTAAGTTGAAACTGGACCTACCTGGGATGAAGTTCATAAAATTATCAGCCTGTTTTTTTGTTTTGCTGAGTTCACGAGAAATTAATTCTCTTTGTTCCTCTTCGGTTTTATTGCTTATGTTCTTATGAACATTTTCAAAATGCCTTTTTACAGAAGATGTTCTGCAAACAATAGTTTCAGAACAGAAAACACATAAGGCTTTGTTGTCTTTCTTAATCACACCAAACTTTTCTGTCCAGTATTTTTGAAATTCTCTAACATCCTCTTCAGCTGAACAACATCGTTTCTTAGCTGGTGGTCCTGACATTCTGCACAATCTAGAAGGACAGAAAAATACATGAGATGATGGTATACGTGAAAAAGGTGAAAGATGAAAAGTAAAATGTCAGTAAGTGATTAATTAGCTTAATCAAACTACTGTACTGCTATTACTTTTTTAATTAAAGTAAATAGAAAGAAAAATAGTTTGCTATCCCTACAAAATGGTAAGATGGGCGCAACTTAGGGAACAGTAAAGATAAAGCATGTAAAAAATCACAAAATGAAGAACCTTTATTTATAAATCATAATACATTGTATGCATATCAGTTATTATTATTTTTATTTATAAGATTTGGTTTATGGATAACAACAAAAATGTGACAAACTAAAAATATTTCCTAAGGAAAATAACAGAATAAAGAAGAAAGCATAGACAAATACAGCATAATGTAATAGAAGTACGGTAATTATGTAACTTACTTTTCAGTGCAGACGGATACGGTGTGATGATGATGTCACCTGGTTACTGCTGTAGCGCGCATCGAGAGAAACATAGAAATTTATTCCCCTTTCGTTAGTACCAGTGGGCAAAGTGAGAGAGAAGATTTAATTTTTATAGAGTGAAATTTTGAATAAGTAGGTGAGGCGGTTGTCTTGTCAATGAAAACCCGTTGTGTCTGAGGCTGAAACCAAAACACTGGTCGGATCTAGGAAGGCAGGGAGAGTTAAGGCAGAGGCATAGAAATTGCTCTTCCCCTCTCTTGTCAATCCATGTCTATGGTCTTTAAGATAACTTGTTATGTAAAATTATTTATTTATCTAAGATGCACCTACACTGAATTTATCTGAAAAATAAAAAAGTCGATATTAAGAAAAAAATTGTAAATGAAAGATTATAAGAGAGGGTTTTTTTAAAAAATATATTTTATTGATTTTTTACAGAGAGGAAGGGAGAGAGACAGAGAGCCAGAAACATCGATGAGAGAGAAACATCGATCAGCCGCCTCCTGCACATCCCCCGCTGGGGATATGCCCGCAACCCAGGTACATGCCCTTGACCGGAACCGAACCTGGGACCCTTCAGTCCGCAGGCCGACGCTCCATCCACTGAGCCAAACCGGTTTCGGCTATAAGAGAGGGTTTTGCGTGCCAACAAAAGTTACTGGCGTGCCATGTTTGGCACGCGTGCCAGGGGTTGCCCACCCCTGCCCTAGGCTGAGGAATTCAAACTGCTTTTCATCTCTTCTTTAACTTTGCCACATCGTCCTCCCTAAACTCTGGAATTCAGAACCTGTTGCTATCTTCCCATCTTCCTCCCCACATCCTCTTATTCTCCCTTAGCCCTTAAGGTACACTGCCATTATCTTTCAAAGGTTTTATTAAAAACGCGCACACAACTTAGGGTTTTCAGGAAACATGGAAGCGGTGGTGATAGTTGGAGCCTAAGCCCTCTTGTGAGGGTCTCTTGGTGCCCTGTGAGAGAAAAGGGGGGGATGCCACTGGAATCATCTTCATTTTCGATGCAGCTATCCTTCCCTTTTCCCTTACCCTCAGTGCCAGACAATTCTATGAACTCTTCCCTCCCCCAGTCTTACCCCATTCCCAGGAAATGAAGTGTGTTCTTCACTGGTTTGCCAGTTGGTCAGGTCCCCAGCCTGAACATTTCCTATAAGACCTGGTGACTAAAGCAGTGCCAGGAAAATTACAGCCATCGCTACAAGATCTACAGCAGCTTAGTGTGTCTGGAGCCAACCGATCACCTTGTATCTTTGAGTGCCAGCTACCTCTTTGAGATCAGTGGTTTCGAGGATGGGCTGAGGAGGAGCGCCATGAATTTGTCAGGCAGCTGGAGGTCAGTGAGCCAGACTTCGTGGCAAAGTTTTATCAAGCAGTGGCTGCTACATCTGGTAAAGACTGATAGGCATTAAAACCAGAGAAGATAACCATAGTTGATGGAACCAAAGCCACAACTGTACAGTGAGAACTTCAGATGTGCCACTTAACGGTCTGGGGATGGTATCCTGATTTGCTGACTGAGCTTGCTGACTAGTATGGGCCTGGTTATTTCTTTCTATCTATCTATCTATCTATCTATCTATCTATCTATCTATCTATCTATCATCTACCTATCATCTGTCTATCCAGGTTTTACCACTTTAATAGAATACTCTAACTAGTCTGTACAAATTGAAAACAGCATCTTCAGTTACAAATGTGTCTAAGTAATAAGGCTGAGCACTCTCCAGGCCTGGTCAGTGTGGGCCCCATGAACCCGGCTGCCAGGGACCAGGGACCTCGGTCACACAACTCAGAGCCCCACACGCCAGCCACGGATAGGTCGTCACTTTGAACCCAGGGCTTTTAAGACACATGGACGTGGGGCTGAGAAATGGGAGCTAAGGAGACGTGACACTTACACACGAGGAAACGTGTGCCCCGCCCAGCCCTCCCCACGGAAGATGGGCACACAGCACTGCCCACAACCCCACCCGTCCTGGAGGCGCGCTCATGCCACCAGCTGTCAGCGGCAAGAGGGAGCTCTTTCTCGCAGTCTGCGCTCCCAGAGGAGCCGCTGCCACCTCCTCCCTGTCAAGTCCCCAGGTCTCCAGTCACAAACGTGGTTTCAGAAACCTGAGGACAAGTGACAGCACGCGCTCCGAGGCTCCCAGCACAAAGGAACAAATAAATACGAGGATGAACCACACCAGCTGACGCCTCAGCACCGCAGGTGCTACGACCCCACCCCACCCCGAGGAAAATAAGTGAGAGATGGGAGCAGAATCTCCAGTCGTCAGTCCTGGGCTCAGGGGCCTTCCCACCCAACGTGGTACCCCACGTGGTCTACTGGCCCCCCGAAAGCTGGCCTGGGGAAGTTTACTGAGCTGCACCCAAGGCCGCAGAGGGTGCCGGGATTAGATTAAACCTCCCACTTCTGAAACGCCGTTAAGTGGCCGCTGTACAGGTTAAGCAAAATAATAAGGAAAGAGGAAAAGTGAAAGTGAAAACCATGCACTCGAAAAAGGTCAGATGTGGGCGCTGCGCCCACAGGTCCTCACTGCTCACTGCTGCTTGCACGCAGAGGGCTGGTTGGGCTCCTTCTTGAGGCTCAGGTCGGCATCATCCTCTTCTTCTCCCTCCTCGTCTCCTTCTAACTCTTCCCCTTCTCCTTCCTCACCTTCTTCAAGATTGTCGTCATCCTCTATGGCCTCCCCCGTTGAAGTACCCCTTGGGACTAGCTGCTCACGGAAGAAGTGTCCAATCTCAAAGCCGGAGGCTAATGTGAACTCGGAATCTTCATCCAGTGATTCTCCATCCCCAGATGCTTTCAGCCAGCGGACTGAAGAAGTTAAAAAACAGAATCATTGGGGACTTGCTTGGTGATGGTTCTGACAGTGCCTGGACCCTTGTGTTTCCGTTTTTTCTTTAATATATTTTTATTGATTTCAGAGAGGAAGGGAGCGGGAGAGAGAGATAGCAACATCAGTGATGAAAGAGAATCATTGATTGGCTGCCTCCTGCAGGACCTCCACTGGGGATCGAGCCCACAACCTGGGCATGTGCCCTGACCAGGAATCGAACCGGTGACCTCTTGGTTCCTGGGTCGACGCTCAACCGCTGAGCTACACCTGGCTGGGCTCCGTTTTTTCTTGATCGTTTTGACTGTAACATGTTTTCCTTTCTTCCAATCAATAGTGCACCCGTCACAGTCAACTATTTCAGGGCCTTCGAAGGAGAAGGGGTCGGCCTTATCCGGCTCGGACTTCATCTTGTTGTTCGTTTTGGTCAGGACTGAATTGATGAAGTAGTCGCTGGGCTCAAAGTGGAACTTGTAATACAAAAGACATAGGCTGTCCAGGGTCTGAAAACTTCGCTTTAATATCTTGAAGATGTTTCAAGATTGGCTCATCATATTCCTGGACTAACTCGCTCAGCACATCCGCGTTTCTGAAGACGGTGAAAGAACTCCAAATCCCTCTGGAGCTGGCTCTTCGCTGTCTCGACTTCTTTTTCTGCAATGACTACTTTACTTTCCATGTCTCTAGCCAGTTTGTCCTCCTCTTCATTCTCACTGTGCCACTCCGATTCTCCATCTGTCGACTCAACGTCACCAGTGACAAGCTCCGTTCTTTTGTCAGAGAGGCTGGTACAGCGCCGCGTATGTCCTCTCCAGGTCATGGACCTCTCCATAGAACTTGGGTTCTATTGAGCACACTTCACCTGAAGTTGTTTCAATGCATTGATTCTTCTTTTTACTGCTGTAGGTAAAGACTCTATGTAGCTGCAAGGAGTGTGGGAGGCATTGTCAAGCCACTCCTCAAGGCTGCCCGAACTCGAGGGTTCTGGCATCACCGGATTGGTGAGCTTCTCTGTAGCACTTGCATCTTTAGCAGCTTCCAAGGAATCTGACGGAGCCCCATCTGAAAAGCTGTTATCTGCCATCTGAATGTTTTTATCTCCTCATGCCTCCTGTGGCAGTGGCAGCAGCCGTGGCTTTACTCGCTTCTGGGATAGCGCCCCAGGCCTGGTTATTTCCATGTTAACTGCACATTAGCTGGACTCCTAGCGTAAATGTTTTCCATCTAAGCAAATCCAGCTTAGCAATCTGCCTCTAGCTTATTTCTTTCCAGGAGATGTCAAACTCTCAAGAATTGAATGACTGCTTTTGCAACTATACCCCAAATCACCTACATATAACTCAAACCTAGTGCTGGCCCATGGGGATATAAAGTAGAACCCTCCTACTTCAGAAACAGGAGAGAAGGGCAATAAAAGGTCATGTTTTTTATATTTAGCTGGATTCAGATGTTTGGTTTCACCTCCCTTAGCAGATTTTTAGCATAATTATGTGACATCCTAACCACTAGCTTTCCTCGATGATTTAGTAAAAATTATGGAAAAATCAGAAAAGGGAGATAATTAGTTAGTCCTTCCTCCACATTGATGTGTGTTTGAATCCAAATAGCAATGACTTTTTCTGAAAGCATATGTGATATCCTTGGAGCTGCTAACAGATATTCTGTGAGTTTGTTCTACAATAATAAGAAAAAAAGTGGCATTCTTTAGAGGTTGAAGGGTATTGTGTGTGTGTTTTTGTATCAAAATAAGGAATGAATCTTCGGAACAAAACCAAACAAACAAACAAAAGATGCACACACAGCCAACCGTTATGGTTCAGTGGTTGAGACCTATGAACCAGGAGGTCACTTTTGGATTCCCAGTCAGGACACACTTTCCGGCTTGTGGGCTCATTCCCCACTAGGGGGCGTGTAGGAGGCAGCCAATCAATGATTCTCTCTCATTGTAGATGTTTCTCTCTCTTTCTCCTGCTCTCTTCCTCTCTGAAATCAATAAAAACATATTTTTTAAAAAACGTGCATACACACAACTTTACAAAATTACATTAATTATACATGCCAATTTTATAATGAAAGTTTTATAGAACAGAATTTGTCTAGTAGGTGTTAGCAGAGCCAAATACTAGACACCAAGAATTTCAATGGAGAAATGTTGGCTATTTTATTATTTTTCTAATTTTTTTTAAATCCTTACCCAAGGATATTTTTCCATTGATTTTTAGACAGAGTGGATGAGAGAGGGAAAGACAGAGAGAAGTATCAATGTGAGAGAAACACATCAATTGGTTGCCTCCTGCATGAGCCCTGACAAAGGCCCGGGCCGGATAAGAGCCTGCAACCGAGGTACGTGACCCTGACCAGAATCACTTCAGTACACAGGCTGACACTCTATCCATTGAGCCAAACCGGCTAGCCCATGTTGCCTATTTTATTAGTGGCACCATCCAGGAGAATGAGGAGCTAATGCTCAAAAACCTGAACTCTCCAGTGGTGTGTAGTTACAGATTACTATATAGGGCAAAATCACAAGACATGATGAGGTAGGGATTGGGGTCGTGCTGGGAGCTGATTGGTTGGAGATGTAATAAGGGTAATTAATAATTTCTTCAGGTCTTGAGGACAGTTCTGAGGTTTTTGCTGGCTTCCCATGCCCATTCTTATAGGAAAGTAGCCAGGGGGTTGTTTCCCCTTAGAGCACAGGATCTGAAATATAACTTAATTCAAGATGCTATCTTTAGACTACCAGAGGTCCAGACCATGTGACTATTAGTCAAGTTGAGGCTACTATCTTCTGCTGCCTGGGGGTTGCTGATTATCCAGGGGGAAAGGCTAGGTCTCAAGGGATGGATATACACTGAGTGGCCAGATTATTATGACCACCCGACGTTTGCAGGCCAATTAGCGATAATTTTGTGCTGAAGTTGCTAGAGGGCCAGACCATTATAAATAGGGAAGCAGGTTGTTTACCACGACAGTAGAAGTGATTTTTTTCTGAAGACATGGATAAACAATATATATATTAGAGGCCCAGTGCACGAAATTCATGCAGGGGGGTGGGATCTCTCAGGTCCCTCAGCCCAGCCTGGACCCTCTCCAATCCAGGACCCCTCAGGGGATGTCTGACTGCCTCTTGCAATCCAGGACCGCTGGCTCCTAACCGCTCGCCTGCCTGCCTGCCTGATTGCCCCTAACCGCCTCTGCCTCGCCCCACACCCGGGACCCAGAATTTCCTCCTCCGGCTGGCCGCAGGCATCCAGGACCCAGGCTGGCTTTGCCTGGGCCATCCGAAGCCACAGGGGACCGTGGGCAGGCAGCTTCGTCTGGGCTGCAGCCGTTGGCGCCCAGGACTGCGGGGTGGGCAGCTTGTCCTTCTCCCCGGCCGCAACCTGGCTGGTCCCCATTCCCCTCTCATGAGCTCATTTGTGCCTGGCTGGTCCCCATGCCTCTCTCCCAGTGTTGAGTGTCTGAGCAGTTAAGGCTTGAGGGCACGATGACCATTTGCATATTAGCTCTTTATTATATAGTATATATATATATTTCTAGAACTAGGATTTAAAGCTAAATTTAATCAAAGTCATGAAAACCCTCTGTTTCAAGAGACAGTATAGCTTAACAAGAGTATGGGCTTCAAAATGAGGTACCCAGAGCTCAAATTCAAGGTCAAACTGAGTTTCCTCATCTTTTTTTTTCCAAAACTGTTTTTAAATATATTTTTATTATTTCAGAAAGAAAGGGAGAGGGGGAGAGATAGAAACATCAATGGAGAACCAAGATGGCGGCATAGGTTAACGCCGGAGTTTGCTGCTTTGAACAACTACTTCAAAAGTGAAACCAAAAAAACGGAAGGGACATCACCCAGAACCACAGGAACGCTGGCTGAGTGGAAGTCCTACAACTAGGAGGAAAGAGAAACGCATACGGACACTCAGAGGAGGCGCAGTGCTGAAGTCAAATTCTGAGGTGCGGAGTGCGCGGAGCGGGCTGGCGGCAGAGGGCGCGGTTGGCGTTTTCAATCGGGAGGGAGTCGCAGACTCTGAGCTCCAGATCCGGGCGAGTCTTTAGGGACCCAGACTCAAACGGGAGAAGCGGGACTGTCTGGCTTCGGTCAGAGCAAGTGCAGCTTTCTCTCCGAGCTTTGCAGCGGGTGCTGGGACTCAGAGAGGCAGAGCCCCTGGGGACAGGACTGAGAGCCGCCATAACTGCTCTCTCCGGCCCACCCTGTTGATCCTGTGCGACCCGCCCCGCCCAAGCCCTGCACACAGGCATTTGCCGGATAGCCTCAGGCAAACGCCAGATTAGCACCTCCCTAGAGGACAGAAGTTCTCTCACTGCTGACACAGCTGATTCTCATAGCCACTTGGCCTGGAGGTCAAACCCTCCCTGGAATTAGCTACAACAATCAAGATTTAACTATAAGACTGCGAACAAAGACCACTAGGGGGTGCACCAAGGAAGCATAACAAAATGCGGAGACAAAGAAACAAGACAAAATTGTCAATGGAAGATATAGAGTTCAGAACCACACTTTTAAGGTCTCTCAAGAACTGTTTAGAAGCCGCCGATAAACTTAATGAGATCTACAAGAAAACTAATAAGACCCTCGATCTTATATTGGGGAACCAACTAGAAATTAAGCATACACGGACTGAAATAACGAATATTATACAGACTCCCGACAGCAGACCAGAGGAGCGCAAGAATCAAGTCAATGATTTGAAATGCGAGGAAGCAAAAAACACCCAACCGGAAAAGCAAAATGAAAAAAGAATCCAAAAATGCGAGGATAGTGTAAGGAGCCTCTGGGACAGCCTCAAGCATACCAACATCAGAATTATAGGGGTGCCAGAAGATGAGAGAGAGCAAGATATTGAAAACCTATTTGAAGAAATAATGACAGAAAACTTCCCCCACCTGGTGAAAGAAATGGACTTACAGGTCCAAGAAGCGCGGAGAACCCCAAACAAAAGGAATCCAAAGAGGACCACACCAAGACACATCATAATTAAAATGCCAAGAGCAAAAGATAAAGAGAGAATCTTAAAAGCAGCAAGAGAAAGAAACTCAGTTACCTACAAGGGAATACCCATACGACTGTCAGCTGATTTCTCAACAGAAACTGCAGGCCAGAAGGGAGTGGCAAGAAATATTCAAAGTGATGAATACCAAGAACCTACAACCAAGATTACTTTATCCAGCAAAGCTATCATTCAGAATTGAAGGTCAGATAAAGAGCTTCACAGATAAGGAAAAGCTAAAGGAGTTCATCACCACCAAACCAGGATTATATGAAATGCTGAAAGGTATCCTTTAAGAAGAGGAAGAGGAAGAAAAAGGTAAAGATACAAATTATGAACAACAAATATGCATCTATCAACAAGTGAATCTAAGAATCAAGTGAATAAATAATCTGATGAACAGAATGAACTGTTGATTATAATAGAATCAGGGACATAGAAAGGGAATGGACTGACTATTCCTGGGGGGGAAAGGGGTGTGGGAGATTCGGGAAGAGACTGGACAAAAATCGTGCACCTATGGATGAGGACAGTGGGTGGGGAGTGAGGGCGGAGGGTGGGGCGGGAACTGGGAGGAGGGGAGTTATGGGGGGAAAAAAAAAGAGGAACAAATGTAATAATCTGAACAATAAAGATTTAATTAAAAAAAAAAAAAAGAAAAAAAAAAAAAAGAAACATCAATGATGAGAGAGAATCATTGATCAGCTGCCTCCTGTACACCCCACACTGGTGATCGAGCCTGAAATCCAGACATGTGCCCTGATTGGGAATCCAAGCATGACCTCCTGATTCAACCACTGAGCCACACCAGCCTAGCAGTTTCCTCATCTTAAATGTAGTAATTGTTCCTGCCTCCCAAGGTAATTGCAAAAATTAAATTAATTAATATATATAAAGTATCTTAAACATTGTCTAGCATATAAGAAGCAGTACATGATACATGTTAACTAGAATTATTATAAAAAGCAAAGTAAAAAGAAAATTATAATAGCCTATAATCACAAGGGCTTTACTTTTGCTCACTAATAAGAAACAAAGGATAACAAATTACAAATATGTTTTTATTGATTTTAGAGAGAGAGGGAGAGGGAGAGAGAAACACAGGTGTGAGAGGGCAACATTGATCGGCTGCCTCCTGCACACCCCCTACAGGGGATGGAGTCCGCAACCGGGGCATGTGACCTGACCAAGAACTCCGACCTCGATGCATGGGATGACGCTCAACCAACTGAGCGACACTGGCCAAGGCGAGAGTGCTTTTGTTTTCTAAATCTCTTTCCCTCTTTAACATTCCATTACAAGCCTAAAAGCCTAGAATCCCGGAGCTATCGCGCTATCCCATTACGCGTTGCGGGGGGCTCTATTATTTGCTAGGTCGGTGTCTTGGGTGGGGCCTGCCTTTCTCCACTTTCTCCACTAGAGGTGGCTTTGCACAGCAATCCTTCCTCGCTATAGGGGAAGAAGGAGACGACCTTTTCTACGACGTCGGTTGGTGGCCAGGGACTTAATTGACAAGGGCATTAGCAAATGGCTCTGAAGTAGGCAGCCGAAGTTCTTGCATGTACGGCCGCAAAAGTGGCAGAAGTGCAGACGCCGGCCAATGAGGACTGGTCCTAAAGGAGCTAGGGGCGGGACTTCGTTGGAGGGGCGGACTCGGCGTAAAGAGTCTGAAGCGGACCCTGGGAGGGTCAGAAGCGTTTCCGGTGTTAACAGAGCTTCGTGGGCTCCGGAGAGGCGGCTGAGAAGGTACGTTTGAAAGCAGGATTGCGCAAGCCGCGAGTGAAGAAGGGGTTAGCAGTTACTGTCTTAACGACAAAGGGAGTGGTCTCCATTTTCGGGTAGACTGCACCCCGTGGGAAAAGGCCCCTGCTCTGCGACTGGACTCCGGAAGGCTGGGCGGGGAGGGGGAAGCGAAGAACTGGAACCGCGCTTGCGCTGCGATACCGGAGCGGGGGAGGGGCGGGGGCAAGTCAGACGGGTTTTGGGGGCGTCTGTAAGTGGGAGCGCTAGCGAAAGCCCCTTTTTAGCTTCTATGTCTTCCTTCCAGTCTCCATTCCTCCCTTTCCTCCGCTTAGAGTAGACGCAGGGGCCCCTTGGCCCAGGCCCGTCTGGAATTTAGGGCACGTCCCCCACCCCTTCCTTCCGAGGGGAATGAAAGCGAAACCACACGGGTTTGTGATCGCACTCCCCCCACCGCCCCTGCCCGACGGGTCGCTACGGCCATAGCGACCTCTGACCGGGCGCCCCTGGGTGAGCGGCAGGGTCCTGGGCGGCTGGCTGCCCGGTCACGGCGGGGCGGGTGATGTCACACTGCTGTGACACGCGCGGCTCCTTAGTTACGTGCAAGCCAACAGGAGGAGCGGGAGGTGTGGGGAGAGCGGGCTCGGCTCGGCTCTGCTGCCCCGCCGGGCAGCCGGCTCTGGTCTGATTGGTTACCTTCGGACAGGTGAGGTGGTTTGGCTTTGTGGAGTCCAGCGCCTTGTGGGCGTCTTTCTCAAAGTCCGATTGGGAAAGGCGGCGTTGGGCGTTGTTGTTTTTCTGGGACCTGCTGGCCGGAGCTGTGGTAATAAGTAGGCTGGGGCATTTTTGTGTATTAAGTGTGGAATAATACTACCCTGTGCCAGTCCGGGTTGCATTGCCCACCCCAAAGAAGGACAAAAACCTCTTTGAACTTGAGACTCTGTTCTAGCAATAGTTAACTTGTGAATGTGTAACCTAGTAGAAGAGCTGACTGTGTCTGAAACACAAAGATTTTAAGGTTAAAGGTTAACGGAGAATGGGCTTTTCTAGTTACTTATTGATATTTACTTCTATTTTATCCTTTGAATAGTTCAGGTCAGACTTTTCTAGTTTCTTATGGCTTCTGTGAACACACCTATTTCTGTAATTATTAGATTTACTCTTCGAAGTTTTCTTATTCCTCTTTGTTGAATTTTGTCCTGGCTTAAGTACTATGTTGACATTTAGGTTCTCTGCCATTTTCCTTCAGTGGGGACAGAATGAATTCTTGAGAAATGCAATCTGTAATTTAGATTCAGAGTTTCCTTCTTAAATTATTCATCTTGTTGTGGAAACATAGCTTAGTACCCACTTTCTTCTCTACTGTTGATCTGACTGAAGTCTTACTCTCCTAAATAATAGGAGAGAGAAAATTAATCAATATAACCATATATGTATTTGTTGCTATGGATATAGTTCATGCTTATTGTAGAAAGGCTAAAAAATACAGAAAAATGTCATAGGAATCAGCATATGTTAATTTTTGAAAAAAAAGATTTCTCTTGATGTATGCCTGGAACTGCCTTAATGAACACTTGCTTTTCTACTGTAGGGTGTCGTAGTGTAAAGAGTACCAGCCTTTAGAGGCTGATGTTGGTCAAGTCAATACTACTGTCTGTTTAGTACTTTACAGTTATTTCACACAGATTTGCTTATTGGCTTTCAATAAGCTTGGTAGAGTACGTATTAATTATCCTTATCTTACAGATGAGAAAGCCTAGAGGACCATAGGTGAAATGATTTTCCCAAAGTTATTGGTAGAAAATGGCAGGGCTCGTGACTCCAAATCCAATGCTTGTGTCTTTTTGAACTTTTGTTTTAATCTTTAAAGTGGGACTAATTATTCTTTCCCTTCCCTCATGCATTGGTGTGAAGATCAAAGGGGATAATGTATATAAAAGCACTTCGAAAGTGGTGTAATTTTATATAAATGTATTCAGTGGTATTATTATAGAAGGCACTGCTGCTGGCCTGAAGAGTTTCACTTTATTTCATAAACTATCCCAAGAGTATTAATCTCCTCTGGGAAAACACTGAATATTCCCTTGACGTTCAATCTTCTAAATTATCCTTTGCTACTTTAATTTGGCCGTAGAAGCCTAGTAGAAGTGTCTTCCACTCAAATGTTTTGTTACCCCAGAATTTCTAATCAAATTTCATGGAGTAGTTGTAATGCACATTTTTGTTTCCTAAAGACAATGTTTAAACTAAGGAGAGAAAAACAGTAGAGGTTGGCTTTTAGGACAACTTGAGTGACCATTCAAGGTAGGTCTCCCTCTGTGCCAGCAGGGGAATGTCGATTTGAGATTATAACATTCTTGTTCAGATAATGGGTCTAGGTTTGCTCTGGAGACTCCGGGTTGTGCTTAAGTGCGGGGGCTAGCTAGCAAGCTGATTCATATGCAAGCTCAGCTCTGAAGGTGCTTAAAACCAAATGTATGAGAAGTTTTGGTACAATTAATGGAATCCAAAACACTTGAAAAAAGAGCTTCAAGGGTGAGGGTGGAGTGGATGTGCTGTTTGTCCTAATTTATGCCTGCTTTCATTTGGACTAAATATGGTGCTTACGGAAGGGATTGCTGGTTTATACAGAGAGGTGATTACATATGTACGAGGGGGGTTGGGAAACATCTGGCCTGAGGGCTGTATAAGGCCCGCAAAATCATTTGGTCCGGCCCTGCCAAGGCATTAGGGGCGAGTTAATTAAATGTTTGACCAATTATAAGCAGGATAACTTTTAAGTTGATAATTTTGTATGGCCCTCGATGTTATAAGTTTGCAAATGACCCCTGGCAGAAAAATTTCCCACCCCTGATTAGGACATTGGGGCCTTAATGATTTAGTGTCTGTCAAACAGTTGTGGTTATAGAGGTGATTCAGTAGTGTCACAATTTGCTACAATAAATAATTTCCTGAAGGCAGTGGACATTCTCTCTCTAGGTACTGGTTTGGTTTTGAGCCAGTCCCCTAGAGAGACAGGGTTCAGTGCTGGCTAATCCAGAGATTTGGGCCCAAATTAAGGGGCAGGGGCTGGGACATTTAGGTCACAATTATCAAGCTAATGACCATTTACTTCATCAAAATCCCTACCACATCAGATTATCATTTAGTGGTTATTAGGGTCTCAAAATGCCTGTGACTCAGTAGGACAGGAGGTACAGTGTAAATGTAACAGAAGAGGGGCATGGCATTTATTTTTTTTTTTTAATCCTCACCTGAGGATATTTTTTTCCATTGCTTTTCAAAGAGAGTAGAAGGGAGGGAGGGGGAGAAAGAGAAAGAGAAAAACATCAATGTGAGAGACACATCAACTGGTTGTCTCCCACATGAGCCCCGACCAGGAGTGGGGAGCAAATTTGCAATCCAGGTATGTGCCCTTGACCAGGATTTGAACCCGAGATCCTTTGGTGGGAGGGCCAATGCTCTAACGACTGAGTGCACCGGCCAAGGCGAGGGGCATGGCCTTTAAAGAAATGTAATTTTAATCAGTAATAAGATTTGTCAAGTTTCTTTAATTTTCAGTTTATAATTTTCTTAAATACCCACCCCCCCAATTAAATTTTTCATTTGGGTAAATATTAAGCCTTCAGAATATAGTTAACTGTGAGTTAACGGTTGAATAATATTTTTTAAAAGTAATTTGCAGGGCATATATAAATTAGGCTTGTGATAAATGTCTTCTAAAACTAGACTTTTACAAGGGATAAGCATACACTGAGGACTTGAGAGTAATGATTATTTACACTAGTAACAGTAATGGTTAATATACTGAGCCAATCTTATGTATGAAACACTATTCTAAGCACTTTGTATTATCTCATTTAATCCTCAACCCTATGAAGTAGGTAATATTATATATTACTCTTTTACAAATGAGAAAACTGAAGCACAAGATTAAGCCCCAGAAATTTGTTGCATGTCATACAGCTAAGGAAAGAACAGCAGGTCATACTTTTAACCACTATGTTAAGGACATGGTTATACAGATTCTGAAAACTATTCAATAGGAAGAATTACTGAAAAATTAACAGATCCATCTCCTTTTTTAAAAATTTTACCACATGGGATTTTTTAATTTTCTCTTTTAAGTATCAATTTGATCCCTTCTGAATGTGTAGGAACAGAATGAAGAACTATAATTCACAGTCTACATTTTTAATTAAATCTGACTTACTGGCTTAATGTTGTTAAATTGTATACACTGGGGCAGCTGCTGTTCTTGGCTTCAGCAGTAAGCAGGCTTTTATTTTTCAAAGGCAAGGATTGTTTCTTTTAATGCATATAAATGCATGATTGTTTCTGTTTTGCATAGCTTTTGGTCATGTTTTATTCATATGCACTGTACTTAATAGGTGTTGGAATAGATTTCAGAGAATTTTATTTTAATTTTTTATTTATTGATTGGAGCGAGAGCCAGAGGGAAGGAGAGGGAGGGAGGGAAATTTGTTGTTCTACTTATTTATGCATTCATTGGTTGATTCTAGTATGTACCCTGACCAGGAATCAAACCCAAAACCTTGGTGTATAGGGACAATGCTCTAACCAACTGAGTTACCTGGCCAGGGCAAAGAATTTTTTAAATTTAAGGCCTGGCACTTAGTAGTCTTTTTATTTTAGGATAAGGGTAAGGAAAGGAAGATACCTAGAACAAAACAATGGATTTAACTAGACATAGATGTTCATTGATAAGAATGTCTGTCGTCTCATAGTTGTTAAAGCTCAGAATTGCAGTAGGGTAGAATTGTTCATTAAAGACCTATCTTTTATATCTGAAGAATATCCTTCCTTCAGGGTTTAATAGACCAAGTTAGATGGGTTGGTGAGTATACACTTTTGTTACCTGTACATATTTCTTGCATTTATGTTTCATTTCTTGGTTAAAGCCATGTTAAATAGGAGGAATTTTGAAGGGAGAAGCCCTTTGTTTTCCTTGCTTTGTTTTAATAAGCAATATATTCTTTGCTTGGGGGGGTGGTGGTGGTTAATAATGTCTCCTCCTGCCTGTCCCTGCTGCTCTTTCCTCCCCAAGCAAAAACAGATCACAGAATACCTAACTCAAAACAATGTTTTTACTTGTTTTCTTTCTTGGTAAAGCTATGCACTGAGTTTTTTGTTTTGCTTTTGGGTGCTTCTGGCAGAGGAGGCACTGAATGGTGACCCTTCTAACAGTTTTAGTATTATGTGCATGACACATTTTGAAGATTCTGACAAGTTTGGGGATTCCTGCTCTTGTAAGTTTGAAGGCTTAAAATGAGGCTCTGAACCAAATTAAAGGAATTCGGTTGTGATTAACACATGAATATTTACTTGTGTACAAATGTAAAACAGGCAAATTTCCCATGAGCCCAGGAGGCACTGTCCTCATTGTTTTCTGTGTAAATAATCCCACTTCCTTATTTCATAATGAGTTGAATATAAAATGGATAGTGGAAGAAAGGATCTAATTTCTAGATTTCTATACAAGTTGGGATTTGGGGTAAGGCAGACCAATGCTGGTGTCAGTTTTGTAATGGGCTTAGATGTGTGTTGAGACTGCTGTATTAAAGAACTTTTGAGCAACATACAATGTACTTTTTTTATTTATTGCGGTAAAATATACATAACAAAATTTACCTTTTTAATATATATTTTTTTAAACAAAGATTTTCATTTAACTGTGGAGGCCCTTCTGGATGTTAGCTGAGTTACTTAGTTAATGGTTTTGAATACTCAAGCTCTCTTTTGGTGCGGGAGCTGTTACTTTTGAGTTTTGAACGCAATTTAATCTTGTTTAGCTGAGTTTGTTTATTGACCTTTAAAATGTAGATATCTTTTCTGTATAGCTTCTGACCCTCACAACCTTTGATGATTTTGGTTTTTCCATCAGCAGTTGTAAGAGAGCCCTGAAAAGAGGCAGTCAGTGCCCCCTGGGAAATGTCAGAGTGAACGGGGACAGAGGAGTTTCTGCCATTCTCTCCTCCTAAGTTTCCACTCAGTGGGGTCTGGTTACAGAGTGTTGCCCCTTTCTGGCCAACAATCCCCTGGATATTTGAGTATTTACCCCTCCTCCCCCCACCTCCTCCTTTTTTAACTCGAAATTGGAAGCAAGAGATGCTTTATCGTTGTTGTGAATGCTACTGAGAAACTTGGCTCGGAAGGTTGCTTCAGTACTGTTGCAAGTTCTGTCTAGGGATGTCATTAGGGGTGTTAATGGCAGCTTTAAACAAAGACACTTTCCAGGTGCTGGATTCTGCCATCCTGTAAGTGTGCTCTCTAGAGAATGTATTATTCATCATGGTTATGGAAGGCGTGGTTGGCAGTGCAACAGCCTGCAATAATTGCACCATCTAGATCAAGAAGACCGGAGCCCTGAGACTTAGAGATGAGAGCAACAGCTTTAGTAGGTTCTGCAGCTTCTCACTGTATCCATCCTTAAGAACAGAACAAAAGAATTGAGGTGAGTAGGGATGGTAAGAAAGGAAAGAAGAAATTAGAAAGCAAGCCAGCCATTTTAATTGTTTCATTTGTGGGAGAGCCTGAGGAAACAAGTGGTAATGATGCTTTTGAATTCTAAGAATGGCATCTTTCCACTGGCCCAGGATTCCTCAGAAAATTGGTTTGTGGAATTTTATTGCGCAGATGAATTTTGCTGAGTATCGGGTTATGTGCTGATTAGAATGGATGTGAGTAGTTGGCCTGTCTTTCAAACAACTTACCTTTTCTGTTTTAGTCGTGCGCCCCTTTTTTTTTTTGTAAATTTGAAAGGGATGGTTATGGGTCTAATAAGAATCTGGAAGATTTATATTTGGAGAGTTGAAAGCTTTTGATTAGATTTTTAGTTCTATAGATTGGGCATGTTTATTTAGGATTGCATGTGAGATAGAGGAGGGAACAAAGCTTAAGAGCCTGACTTTATGGTATTGATGTATAATGTGACCTGGGTATAGTTTAGTTTGTGGGGGGGAGGGGGGGATGCCCTTTGGACTCTGGCCAGTGTGGCTCAGTTGGTTAGAGCGTAGTTACGTATGCCAAAGTTTCAGGTTTGATCTCTGGTCAGGATACATACAAGAAGCAACCAATGAATGCATAAATAAGTGGAACAACAAGTTGATATATATCTCTCTCCTTCTCCCTCTCCCCCCTTTTCTCTCCCTTCCCCTCTCTCTAAAATCAATCACTCAGTCAATAAAAATGCCCTTTGGGACAGTTGGCAAGATCTGAATAAGGTCTGTAGATCAGATAATAGAATTGCTTCAGTGTTAATTTTCTGATTTTAATCTTCACTTTTAGGATGTACACACTGAAATATTTCGAGGTAAAGGGGAATTGTGTCTACATGTCAAAAAAAAATTACACACACACACACACACACACACTTTAGAGGGAGAGATAGAAACATAGATCAGCTGCCTCCTGCACACACCCCACCAGGGACCAGCCCACAACTGGGCATATGCCTTGACCAGGAATCGAACCAGTAACCTCTTTGGTGCATGTGACAATGCTCAATTCACTGAGCCACATTGGCCGGGCTGTGTGTGTGTGTGTGTGTGTGTGTGTGTGTGTGTGTGTCTCTAGATAGGTAGATAGGTAGGTAGGTAGGTAGATAGATAGATAGATAGATAGATAGATAGATAGATAGATAGATAGATAGATATTGCTAAGTGTAGAGAGACAATAAAGCAAATATGGTGAAATAGTAACATTTAGTCTGGGTGAAGGGTATGTTAAAAATCCTTTTTGCACAAATTTCCTTTTTATGGAGGTAAGAACTTTACTCTTTTTAAAATTGTGAATCACTTTTTAGTTCAGTTCTAAAATGCATTAGGTAGTAAGAAAACGGAAACACCAGTCAGAAAGAATGTATGATCGCTTCTCGGCCTTTTGGCTAAGATCAGAAAGAATGTATGCACCCCTGTGTTCATAGCAGCACAGTTTACAGTAGCTAAGATCTGGAAACAGCCCAAGTGCCCATTAGTAGATGAGTGGATAAAAAAGCTGTGGTACATTTACACCATGCAGCAGTAAAAACGAAGGATCTCTTACCCTTTGAGAGAGCATAGAGCAGTGGTTCTCAACCTTCCTAATGCCACGACCCTTAAATACAGTTCCTCATTTGGTGACCCCCAACCATAAAATTATTTTCGTTGCTACTTCATAACTGTAATTTTGCTACTGTTATGGATTGTAATGTGAATATCTGATATGCAAGATGTATTTTCATTGTTACAAATTGAACATTATTAAAGCATAGTGATTAATTACAAAAACAATATGTAATTATATATGTGTTTTTTCCAGTGGTCTTAGGCAACCCCTGTAAAAGGGTTGTTCAACCCCCAAAGGGGTCGCGACCCATAGGTTGAGAACCGCTGGCATAGAGGGACCTGGAGAGTATCATGCTAAGTGAAATAAGTCCATCAGAGAAAGACAAGTATCACATGATCTCACTCATATGTGAATCTAAGTAACAAAATAAACGGATGAACAGAGTGGGTCCAGAGACATGGAAGCATGGAACAGAGTGCGGAATCTCGGAGGGAAGGCAGGGGTGGAGTGGTGGGTGGGAAATAGTCAACCGAGAACCTTGTATGCATATATGCAGGGCCCATGGCCACAGACAATGGAGTGATGAGGGCCTGGGGTGGAGGTGGGGGTGAGCTGGAAGGGGGTCAATGGGGGGAAAGTGGGGACATATGTAATACTTTCAACACTAAAGAATTATTAAAATAAATAAAAATTAACAATTAAATGCATTAGGTAAAAAGCTTCTACATGTATATTTTTAAAATGCAAGTCCTAGTGCAGACCTGTATAGTTTTTTTGTTTTGTTTTTTAATCTTTGAGGTTCTATACCTTTGCTGAGGGAATTCTGTAGCATCTTGAAACAATGACATAAAATTGCTTTATGTTCGCCAAAACCGGTTTGGCTCAGTGGATAGAGCGTCGGCCTGCGGACTGAAGGGTCCCAGGTTCGATTCCGGTCAAGGGCATGTACCTGGGTTGCGGGCATATCCCCAGTGGGAGATGTGCAGGAGGCAGCTGATCGATGTTTCTCTCTCATCGATGTTTCTGGCTCTCTGTCTCTTTCCCTTCCTCTCTGTGAAAAATCAATAAAATATATTTAAAAAAAAATTGCTTTATGTTCCAGTGACTAGGTTGCTAATTGAGAATTTCTCAAAGAAACAACCTTTTAAATCGCCTTCTGAAAGAATAGAAATAAAATTCTAATAATGAAATACTTTGGGGAGAGGAAGATAGGTTCATTTCCTCTGTGTCCTTCAAAATGGTTGATTATGGAGGGGTAAATTATGGGAAAAATTATTAATAACTAAAATTGTTTATTATGATTGCAAATGTATTCTAGAAGGAAATATATAAAAATTAAGATGGTTGAGTTAGAACTGGGGTTTTAAATAGCTTTCATTTTCCAAACTTGTATGTTGCTTTTTAAAAATATATATATTTTTATTGATTTCAGGGAGGAAAAGATGGGGAGAGAGAATGAGAGAGAGAAATATCAGTGATGACAGATCATTGGTCGGCTGTCTCCTGCACACCCCACATTGGGAATCGAGCCCACAACCTGGGCATGTGCTCTGACTGGGAATCCAACCGTGACCTCCTGGTTCATAGGTCAATGCTCAACCACTGAGCCATGCCGGCTGGGCTTATGTTGCTTTTTTTTTTTTTTTTTTTTTTAATAAGAAAGTTGTTTGTTATTTTGTCTGTACAGATACCTTTAAAATAATCTTCCTTCCTTTATTCTACAGAGTGGAGACTGTGTCCCACAGACTTTTGACATCATGAACATATTTGATCGGAAGATCAACTTTGATGCGCTCTTAAAATTTTCCCATATGTAAGTGTTTTGATCTTGTCTACAGTTTCTTTTCCTTTCATATCTTTTTTCCCTCTAGTTTATTAACTTCTGTGTGTATATAAAGTAACACAGACACTTTACTAGAATCCTGAAGATAAGCACCCGGATTCTAAGGACTGCTGTATGATCACTAGAAAGCCATTTAGTTATTCTAGTTACAGTGCTGATTGTTAATAATTTTGGGTTTGGGGCTCTTCCCCAGCATTTAAGATTCTCTATTAGTTAACCTATTTTCAAAATACTCTTTTTTTAATTGCTATGTAACGTGCACATATTCCCTGGGAAGGAGAAGAGAGGGAATGATTCTTAGCTTAGAGCTGAGCTTGGATTGGTCCCAGAGTGATAGCTGTTATTAACATTCTTTCCCAGAACCCCCTCCACACAGCAGCACCTGAAGAAGGTCTATGCCAGTTTTGCCCTCTGCATGTTTGTGGCGGCTGCGGGGGCCTATGTCCATGTGGTCACTCATTTCATTCAGGTAAGAGCAATAAATTATAATCGAAAGAAACTAGCTCAGCAGAGTGGTCCAAAGCCTGTACCCCTCCTTAATCCTTTTCGGTAGTTTGGCATCTGAACTCAGCCAGAGGCAGCCTGTAAATCAGGACATAGGCGGAGCCATTTAAATTTTCTGGCAACTCTGCCTCTAGATCAGTGATGGTGAACCTATGACACGCGTGTCAGAGGTGACACGCGAACTCATTTTTTTTATTTTTCTTTGTTAAATGGCATTTAAATATATAAGATAAATTGGAAAAAAAAATATAAGTCTTTGTTTTACTATGGTTGCAAATATCAAAAAAATTTCTATATGTGACACGGCACCAGAGTTAAGTTAGGGTTTTTCAAAATGCTGACACACCGAGCTCAAAAGGTTCGCCATCACTGCTCTAGATACTGAAGTGGTTAGCTTCGCAAGTCTGAGCGCTGACGCTGAGTGATGGTGTTGCTGATACACAAGATCCCTACCCACTGAGTAGAGACATGACGTGCATGCTGGCATTCTTCTCCACAGTAGCCTTTTTATCTTTTCCTCTTTTTTCCTTTTTTTGCCTGAATGACTGTGGACTACTTAGATACAAAACACTGATTGTACGATTAATTATCAGGAGGGGCAGGGTTGAGACCTTTAAGGATTTGACCCATTTTACTCTCTGATACACTTATATCTGCACGTTTGAGTGAAAAATGCTTCAATAACTCATTTTCCTGTGTTGAGGGAGAGTTTGGGTTTGATCAGCAGGGACAGAAGGGGGACAATTGAGAAATAATAAGTAAGTTTAAAGTTCTCACTAGCCACGACGTGTTGCTTTTAGTGTAAATACAAGGATGTGCCTGTGTTGGCATTGGCACTGCTGAGAACTATCCCACACTCAGATATTTCCTTGCAGAGACTGTGTGAAAAATTCTTCTAGATACTCAAAGGATAGGAATTTGATCCTTTGAATTTAGACTAAAACATAATCTACCTCTTAGGCAAGAGTGGCCCTTTTAAGTAATGTAAAATAAAGTCATCCTCATTATCCATGGATTTCATATTTGCAAATATACCTACTCACTAAAATTTATCTGTAAGCCTAAAATCAGTATTTTTGCAGACATTTGCAATCATATCCAGAGCAGCAAAACGTTTGAGTTGCCCATCACATCCATGTTCCAGCTGAGGTTGAACCAGGCAACACACTACCTTATTTCAAGCTCTCAAGCTGTAAACAATAGTCCTTTTCACGGTCTATTTAGTGCGACATTTCTTTTTTCATTTTTGTGCTTTTTGTTGATAACTTTGCTGTTTAAAATGGCTCCAAGCATAGTGCTACAGTGCTCTTACTGTTCCTAATTGCAAGAAGACTACTATGTGCCTTATGGAGAAAATGTGTGTTAGATAAGCTTTGTTCAGGCATGAGTTACAGTGCCGTGACTGTGAACTCAGTGTTAACGAACCAGCAATATATATCAAAGTGCCTTCAAACAGAAAACACACATAAAACAAGGTTATGTATTGATCAATTGATGAAAATGTGATTGGTGGCTCCCAAGGACCTAACCTTTTATTTCCCACAGGAGCAATTGTTGAGTATTCACTAATTCATTGTTCATAGTGAGTTTACAGAACATAACTACTGTGGAGAACAATTGAGTATACTTTTTTTTTTTTTTTGAGTATACTTTTAAAGGAAGAAAGGAACTTCAGTACCTACATACATCCTTAATGATTTCTCTCTTTTTAAATGCCTATAGGTTTTTCCCATTTGCTTTGTAAAAAAAAAAATTTCTTAGAAAACTAAGGCATGTTTATTGTAGAGAATTTGGATAACAGACTAATGATAAGTAAATGTAAAACTATAATCCTGTCACCCAGAAATAACTACATGCTCTTAATGTTTTGCTACTTTTTATTGTTGTTAATCCTCACTGGAGGACATTTTTAGAGAGAATAGAAGGAGGAGGAGGGGAGGAGGAGGAGAGAGGCAGGGAGACATACTAGTAAAGACATCAGTGTGAAAGAGACACATTATTGGCGCCTCCCGCACTCGCCCCAACAGGCCAGGGAGAGAACTTGCAACCGAGGTACCTGCCCTTGTGCCCTTGACCAGGAATCGAGCCTGCAACCCTTCTGTGCTTGGGTGGGGATGCTCTAACCACTGAACCAGGGCAGTTTGGGTACTTTTTTGATACTTACCCTTTGTCTCAGTCCTTTTAGGTTGCTATAGCAGAATACCATAGACTGAGTGGCTTAAACAACAAACAATTCTTGTAGTTTTTTAAGCTGCAAAGTCCAAGGCAAAGCTCCAGCAGTTGTGTTGTGTGGTGAGGGCCTACTTCCTGGTTCATAATCGGCCATCTTCTCGCTATGTCTCCACATGGCAGAAGGGATAAGGGTTCCTTTTTATAATGGCACTAATCCCCTTCATGAAGGCTCCACCTGTATGGCCTAATCATCTTTCAAAGACCCTATTTCTAAATATCATATTGGGGGTTAGAATTTAAACATGAATTTGAGGTGAGGGACACATTCCATTTATAACACCCTCTCTCAGTCTCTTTTCTCTGTATGTACACGTATTTGTGTTTTAAAGTGATCAAAAAGGGTCATTTCTACTTGTTCTACAGATTGAAATGTGCCTCTAGCACTTGTCACTTTGATTCATTTTTTCCTCTTTCTTGGGCAAGACTCATAGTTGGACTAGGATAGTTGTGGTTGATGGACTACCCAGGTCAGAAAAGCCTCCAGCATCCACCACGGTCCTAACCCTGTCCTTTAAGTCTCCTTTTTTTTTTAAAAAAAATATATTTTATTGATTTTTTTTTACAGAGAGGAAGGGAGAGAGATAGAGAGTTAGAAACATCGATGAGAGAGAAACATCGATCAGCTGCCTCCTGCACATCTCCTACTGGGGATATGCCCACAACCCAGGTTGCGGCCCTTGACCGGAATCGAACCTGGGACCTTTCAGTCCGCAGGCCAACGCTCTATCCACTGAGCCAAACCGGTTTCGGCTAAATCTCCTTTTTATCCCCCATGCCTGTTCCACTGCCTCCAGGTTTGAAGCAAATATTAGGAAGTTGAGATGAATAATTGAATCTAATAAAGTCTCTTGCAAAATAAATTCGATGCTTTCAAGTATTCAGTTATGACTCTGGATCTGACAGGCTGGCCTGCTCTCTGCCCTGGGCTCCCTGGGGTTGATGATTTGGCTGATGACAACACCTCATAGCCATGAAACTGAGCAAAAAAGACTGGGACTTCTTGCTGGATTTGCTTTCCTTACAGGTATGTATGTTACAGGATTGGTCTAATTTTGGGGCTTGGGGTGTGGAGACTGTATATTTTAGTATCTCTTTAGACCAGGGTCCGAGACTTGTATTTATTCTGATTCATTCCAACTGGTATACTTACTATCCAACTTTATATTTGAATGTATTTTGCCTTGTGCTGCTTTCTTATTTCATGTAGGTGCATCTTGCTTCCCCATCCAGAGGGTAAGCTATTTGTGACTAGTGATCGATGTCTATTTTTATATCCAAAAATAAGCATTTGTGTGCTTGAATGAATGAGGTTTAAGAGCTTAGGTAGCATAACTTGTTAATGATAGACATGGGATTAAACAAGGCCCAAGAATCTTAGTTGGACAAATACTGGCAACTTTCATAGAAGCATCCATCTATTCTGAACCTTGCAGACAATTAATTAAAGCCATACATTGAGAACCATCACACAGGGCCCTTTGCTGATCTCATGAAACGAATTAAAAGCACAGCACTTGTGGAATTATCATTAAGAGAAACCAGACTAAAGCAACACAGTAAAAATACTTGCACAGCAGCATTTGAGTTAGTACAACTTGTTCTGAGTGAGTCTAATCTATACCATGTTGAAGAAATTGTAGAAAGGCAGGGATTTAGAGATTAAGATTTTTAGATGAGGGAAACTAGTTTTTAAATGCATTTTGGAGTAGAATCAGAAGAAAGAAGAGTAGCCAAAGTAGAGGCAATGTCGGAGCCAAAACAGGCTGCTGCTGTGTCCTATTGGCACATGTCACCTGCCCAACTGGTCTGGCCTTTTTTGCTACAAAGAGAGTCAGTCCTGGATGACTACACGTTGCTGGCTACTAGGCTCTGCTTTACTCTTAGTCCTTTTTTTCTAATCTAATTCCTGATCTGGCCCACATTACAGGCCCACCTCACTCCTCTTCAGAGTTCTGCAGCCTTTATTATGTAGCTCAAAAATGTTTGACATCCTATTTCATTTTCCTAATCTCTGTTCCTCCTGGGGGTCATCAACGATTTTCAGCTAAGAGGACAATTTTGCAGCTCTGTATAAATAAATAACTTAGTCAAGTTTAAGTTCTCTTGAAAACAAGGAAAATGGAGAGATTTCATTACTTTAGTCCACATGTTTTGTCTGGCTTTTTAGGAGAATGGGCATGCTTATGCTATTTAATGACGAGCTTTTGGATGAGAGTCCTCTTCAAGAATTGATGGTAGTGCCCTAGCTGGTTTGGCTCAGTGGATAGAGCGTTGGCCTGCGGACTGAAGGGTCCCGGGTTTGATTCTGGTCAAGGGCACATGCCTGGGTTGTGGGCGTGGTCAGACATGCAAGAGGCAGCCAGTCAATGATTCCCTCTCATCATTGATGTTTCTATCTCTTTCTTCCTCTCCCTTCCTCTCTGAAATAAAAAATATTTTTTAAAAAAGAAAGAATTGATGATAGTAATGTGTTCTGGACTTTTTTGTTTTCTAGGGGTTGGCCTGGGCCCTGCTCTGGAGTTTTGCATTGCCATCAACCCCAGGTAACTATTTTGATAGTGTCTTATTCATTCTACTTTTGTAATGTACCTTCTAAATATAAACTGTATTCCCTCAATCTAATGGTCTTTTCCTTAATAGCATCATTCCCACTGCCTTCATGGGCACAGCAATGATATTCACCTGCTTCACCCTGAGTGCACTCTATGCCAGACGCCGTAGTTACCTCTTTTTGGGAGGTAAGTATGGATTGGAAAACAGGGAGAGGGTCTCCAGTCTAGCTAGGATTCTCGCTAGGTCTATTTCCCTACCCTCACCCCCCAACTTCTTGTGATTATTGGGTTGAAGTAGGAAGCCTTCATTTGGGCAGAAATGTAAGGAATGGCTTTAACTGGATTGCTTTACTTTACTTTGGCTCCTCTCACGATGGCTTTTTGTCATCTCTTATAGGTATATTGATGTCAGCCATGAGCCTGATGCTCTTGTCTTCCCTGGGGAACCTTTTCTTTGGATCCGTTTGGCTTTTCCAGGTGAGTCTTTGCATATAACTTTCTAGTGTCTATTTGCCTCACACTTTTTCTTGCTTAACATTAAAGCAAGATAGACCAAGAATCCTCACCTTGTTGGGCAGTGCCCTTGAAGCCTCCCCACTAAGTTCCACTAGGATAGAGCCTTCTATGGGTAAAAGTTCAGATTAAACAGGGGTTGCATGTTGCTAAGGAGAAGACAGTTTGCTCAGAGATCATTTCTCTAAGGTCTGCCCAGCCAGCAGCTCATTGTTAAAATGATTGACTCTCTTCCAGTGACCAAAACAATTAGTGCAGAATTGTGCTGACAGAAGTAATGAGGTCTTCGCTATAGGCTTCAGTTCCCATGAATGTTAGTGTCAGTGGATTAGCATTCGATGTTCTTTCAAGTGGCCACGAGCCAGAAAGAAGTATGGCTTTTCCCCCCGTGGCGTCTACCAGATGGTAACCTCATCTCATTCTTTTGCTAGGCAAACTTGTATTTGGGGCTGATGGTCATGTGTGGCTTTGTCCTTTTTGATACTCAACTCATTATTGAAAAGGCTGAAAATGGAGATAAGGATTATATCTGGTAAGTATGAAAACTGGTCTTTAACAAGAATGAAGGGTGAGGCATACTGCTTCATTCTGCAGCTCTTTTCTGAATCCTAGGGATAATCCTTTGCCTGACCCACCTTTATAGTGATGAGTAGACCAGGTGGTACTGGCCAAGCTTTGGGGGTGTAAGTGGGAGGATACCCATGGTTTTGGAACAATGTGCCAAATAGCATAGTTTCTTTAAATTCCTGAAAAATGTCAGATTTTTAAAAATTGAACCCCTAATGTGTTCGTTTGTTTTTTAAGGAGTTTTTATTTTATTTTTTGTTAATCTTCGCCAGGAGATATTTTTCCATTGATTTTTAGAGATAGTGGAAGGGAGGGAGAGAGAGAGAAACATTGATGTGAGAGAGACACATTGATTGGTTGCCTCCTGCACACCCCAAGGCTGTGGTGGAGCCTGCAACCGGGGTAAGTGCCCTTCACCGGAATCAAACCCAGGATCCTCCAGTCCGCAGACTGATGCTCTACCCACTGAACCAAATAGGCTAGGGCTCCATACTTTCAATAAAGGAAAAGGAAAGGGACCCTTTACCTTTTATTCTTTATACTTTTGTATTCTTTAATAATGAGAGTATATACCCATAGTTTTTAAAATATATGTATTTTTTCATGTTGAAATTCTCTCAAAGTTAGGGTAGTTCAGGGTTTAGAGTTAGGCCTGAATTTCTTTTTTTCCTATGTTACATAGCTTCATTGAGTTGAAAGGATTTCTGACAGTTTTACTTCCTTTGTTGGTGAAAGTACTTGTGGGTGGGGGTTTTGTGTTTTGTATCTTTGTGTAAAGGAAAGTGGAAGTGCAGTTTGTGATCTGGTTCTCTTTCAGGCACTGTGTTGACCTCTTCTTAGACTTCGTTACTCTCTTCAGAAAACTCATGATGATCCTGGCTATGAATGAGAAGGTCAGTCAGCCCACTACCCGAAGATGAGAGAATAGTTCCTGAGCTCAGTATCTGGGTGTACTTGGAAATTGAAAACTTACTTCCAACTGTGTAGGTCCAGGGTTATATAATGCAGGCCATTGAGTAAGAAGTAAACCTGAAGTCTTTAGCTAGTGGAGCCAAAGGAACAAGTAAAAACAGTCCTTTAAAAAAATAAAATAAAAAGCACAAACTAATCCTAGTATCAAAGTGAAAAGAGCTTCAGTGGTAGCAGTCTGTATGAAGAATATAAAGGCTATAAAAGATGGTTATGACTCAGAAAAGAATATCCTAGGGCAGTGGTCGGCAAACTGCAGCCCCTTGAGTGTGGCTCTTCCACAAAATACCACATGCGGGCGCGCACGGACAGTGCGATTGAAACTTCGTGGCCACACTCAAGGGGCCAAAGAGCCACATGTGGCTCACGAGCCACAGTTTGCCAACCACTGTTCTAGAGGATAATATTGGCAACCAGCTTTTGTAATTGTATTTCGGAAGTAGGCCAGTTGATCCATTTGTTGGTCTTGGATTTTTTTTCAGAGAAGCATTCTGTCTCTGTCTGGTTAGTCTACTCCAGCAGCAGGGGAACAATGAAACCACAAGCTTTTCTTACAGTTCTTACTGTGGAACAAGACACAGTCAGTGGTGGTGGAAGCATGTGACTAGTTGGGTTTGCTGGTTCTTTGGTCTGTGCCACAGTTGGACTGAGCACCAAACAAGTGTCCCAGTTTCAGTCAAAGCAACTCATCTTTCATTTGTTTAATACACTGAGCTTCCACCTAAGATTTACCGAAGAGTTCCCTAGACTAGAGTATTTCTGAATGTTGGTTTATACCCAGGATTTATGCTTCCTTCTCAGGCCTAATGGCAAATTGGTGGTCTTGGCCTTGGTCTTGACCTCTTTAGTTCTTTTAGGGTAGACTGCCAGGCTGCAGCCTTCACTGATTGGGATCTGAGCTGTGGTGGTTGTGAGTAGCCAAGAGTGGTTCTGTGGCCCACCTAAGTATTCTTGTGGTGGGCGTAGGGACAATTGCTTGAAGTTTAGTCTTACCAAGTCTGTCAGCAACTTGGGGGTCCACCAGTGGACCAACTGTTACGCTAAAGAAGCATTTCTCATTCCTTTTTGTTCTAAGCCCTTCCAGTCCCTAACCAAACGCAGCCAGTATTGGCTCAAAGAGTTTTAATTTGAATGTCTGATGTCAAAAATTAATTGGGGGATGGGGGATAAGAGATCAACTGAAGGACTTGTATGCATGCATATAAGCATAACCAATGGACATAAGACACGGGGTGTAGGGGAGGCCAGGGGATTGTCAAGGGCGGGAAAAAAAGAAGACATATGTAATACTCTTTGTAATACTTTAAGCAATAAAACAATTAAAAAGAAAAAAAATTAATTGGGTAATTTTTCTTATTTTCAGGACAAGAAGAAAGAGAAGAAGTGAAATGACCATCCAGCCTTTCCCATTTTGGCTTCCACTCCCTCTGCCCCCTCATTTTCTCTTTGCACACATTACAGGTGGCGTGTTCTGTGATAATGAAAAGCATCAGAAAAGCTTTTGTACTTTGTGGTTTTCTCTATTTTGAAATTTTTGATCAAAAAACTGATTAGCAGAATATAGTTTGGAGTTTGGCTTCATATTCCTGGAGTTCTTCCCCACTCTTTTCTGTCATCCCCATCCCTAGCTTCTTAAGAACCTCCACTTGGGCAGCCAGTCCACCGTGGTGAGGAGTGGAACCCGCAGAGGGAAACAACCCCAGGAGTCCGCTTTCCGGCTGAGCTGTACCAAGTGGATCTGAACTGTTTGGTAGCGCCACCTCGGCCCTTCCTTCCTCAGCACTGGTTGGTGCCCAGTTCCTATGGGACTGGGTGGTGTATTTTCCTTTGGAAGGAAGTTTGCTGGTCCTGTTGTTACTCTGGCTCGTTATATCTGAGCTTCAGTCCACCCCTACAAAGAACATGAAGAGCCTCCTCTGGTGGATGCTTTGCCTCTTCTGAGCTGCCCAAATCACTGCTGGTCTGGCACACACACTTGTCTGCCTTGTCATCACAAAAGGAATGCGGATCTCTGTGTTCTCTTTCCTGTCTCTTGTCTGACCCTCAGGGAATCTGCCTGCTTTCCATCCCCAGCTGGGAGGACTTCAGCCCAAAGGAAGACTGTTCGTGTCAGGCAGTTATGAAAGGCTGATTATTTATGGCAAGGTAGAGCCTAGAATTCCCAAATTTCCCCTGGCCTTTATTTTATTGGTTACCACCTTAGTTGCTGAGTGGCCTCCACCAGATGGCTGTGATGAAAGATCCCAGGAGAGGAAGGACAGGGACGGGTAATGGTTGAGCCTCTACTAATCCTGTCAGATAAACCTAGATAAGGGCTTGTTTGGGACAAAATCTCTACTGAGTGATTATTTGTTCAGATCAACAGAATGGGGCTGTGATGACTTGGGAGGCAGCATTCATAAGAGTTCTTTGGTGCATTTTTGTTATCTCCCACCTGGTAATGTCCTACCTAATTATAGAAGGTGTCAAGCCAGAAATTTTGGCAGGAGATAATGTTTATTCTACGCATGCATTTTAGTTTTTGGCTGTACACCTGTTTCCATAAATCTGCAGTTTTCCTGGCAGGGCCCAGGTGACCAAACCTGCAAGACACCTGATTCCCTGCAGCGTTTTGGTCACAAGTGGAGGGAGGGCAGTGCTAATAGGACGCCAGCTCCTTCCCTGTGGGCTACGTAGTCAGCTGACACAGATGGACAGGACTTGGAGCAGTTGTGGCTCTGGCTACCCACAGGGCTTCAGTGTAAGGGGACTGAGCCGTTGAAAGCTTATTGCCAGTAAGACACCATTTTTGACCCTGCCTGTTCACACCCAGTACTGTTTGACCCAGTGCCTACTGATTTGCAGTGCACCATATTCCTGAGCCATCCCATGAAAAGATTCATCCCAGGCTGTGTGTATTCCCGGGGTGGCATGACACCCAGAATGGCTCACTTCCACGGAGGATGCTGCCCTTTGATTTAGTGCTGCCTCCAGCCTCTGGCTTGAGAACTTACTAAAGGGACTTCCCATTAAACCCCAGTAGCAACTCCATTAAATTTGTTGATTCTCTGCTAGGTCTGAGAATGAGTTACATCTCTTGAAGCCAAGCTCCACCTCTTGTGCTTTTATGCTTTGGATAAAGGAGTTTTTCTTTAGAAACAGTGCCAAGAATGACAAGATATTTTAAAAAAAAAATTAAAAAAAAATACTTTTAAAGAAAATGTCTAACAGGTTTTTAAACCAGTAATCACTGTAATTACCACTTTCTTTTCTAGTTAATTGGTTTTCAGCTCAGGCTGCATTCTCTAACTCATACTGTGAAGACAAAGGTGTTTTTGATCAGAAATATATGAAATCTACATAGTCTTAATTTGTAAAAAAAATAATAAAGAAAATTCCTTAACCTTTCCTGGTGTTAACGTGTTTTAAATTCAAGGCTACAGCTGAACATGGGGTTGGGGGACTTACTGGTGGGAGTTGATGGGATAAGATTTGCTCTAGGTGTGACTAGAAAGAAAAGGACCCACATAGGCACCCGTTCTGTAGCCCCAGCTTGCCACAAAGGTTGGGGATTTTCTCTGTCCAATATAGAGCCCAGGCCTTTTTCTGGCCCTCCCCTTCCCAACCTTTATTGTAGGTGGTTTGTGGTAGCAGCATGTGTAGTTGGTTCCAGTATGCAGCCACATTGGCCAGGCTCTATTCTAGGTGCTAGGAATCATCAGTGAAAAACATCCTTTTCCTCGTTCATAAATGAGATTATAAACCAAAGTTTGTGTTACAATCTGGTTATTCCGTTTTGGCATGTTTGCCCTCTGGTTGTCATGTTCATTGTAGCCACAGAGCTTCCTGTTAGGATTTGACTGTTAACTGACTGGTTTGTCCAGGTTACTTCCAGTTGACCTCCTTGGACTCCACATTCCCCTATCCCAGCTGAGGTTAGCCACCCCTTCCCCCAACTTGGAAAGTGTACCTAAAGCATTTTTCCTCTTCTCTCGCTGACTGAAAAACCTCAGTCTCAGATCATTTTTACTTTATTGCTCTTTTAGAGAGAGAGGAACATTGGTTTGTTGTTCCACTTATTTATGCATTCATTGGTTGCTTCTTGTATGTATGCTGACCAGGGATTGAACCCAAAATCTTGGTGTATTGAGATGACTCTAACCAACAGTGACCCTGTCAGGGCCAGTCTCAGATTTTTTTTTTAATCTTTATTGGTGAAAGTATTAACATATGTCTCCTATTTTCCCTCTATTAAACCTCTCCAGCCTCCCCTTCCCCTCCCCCCTGGTGTCAGATTCTTTAAAACCCAATTTTTTCTCTCTGCTGCCTTCTATTTGGGGTGAGGGGTAAGATATAAGGCACAACATAGTGCTGACACTTTTTTTTCATAGTGCTGACATATCAGGCCCTGTGCAAAATGCTTTACAGTTTTAATGTTCCCAATCTATATATATAAAAGCCTAAGCGACTGGCTGACCGTTCAACTGGTAGTTATGACATGCACTGACCACCAGGGGGCAGACGTTCAATGCAGGAGCGGAAACCACAGGCATGGAAACATGGAACAGACCGATGAATTTCAGAGGGAAGAGGGGAGGGTGGGAAGAGATTAACCAAAGATCTTATATGCATACTAGAGGCCCGGTGCATGTGCACTGGTGGGGTCGCTTGGCCTGGACTGCGCCCTCGCAATCTGGGATCCCCGGGGGATGTCATCGGGTTTCGGCCCAATCCCCGCAGGCGAGGCTGAGGGACCCCACTGGTGCACGAATCCGTGTACCAGGCCTCTAGTAACCTAATAAGGTGGTATGATCAGTAGCTTCCAAAATCATGCCTGCAGGCAGCTGCAGATCATGTCTAGAAAGAACCAAGGAGCGCAGTCTCTGGAGCCCCTGCTTTTCACTGTTGCCCTATGTAGGCAACACTGAAGTTAGTGCCCCCTGGGCCAGTGCCATCCTTTCCATCCTGACCGTCATTCTGGCTACAGCTCCAACCCAGATGAAGAGGGAAATATGCGGTGGTTTGAGCAAAATCTCCCAACCCCAATCTTTGTAACTTCTAAGTCTTTTCCTCAATGAGTCCAGTTACAAATTAAACAGAAGTGGTTAACAGCTCATTCCATCCTGGCAGACCTGCTGGCCTGAACTAGAGTGAGGAAGTCACTGGTGCAGAAGTGGAAGGACCTTGTATGTTGGGTGAAGAGACGGTCTGTCCTGCCTAAGCAGGTTAGCAGATGGGGGCATCTCCATGATGGGGATAAAGACAGCCAAGCGGCCCTAGCTGGTTTGGCTCAGTGACTAGAGCATCGGCCTACGGACTGAGGGGTCCTGGGTTCATTTCTGGTCAGGGGCACATGCCCTGGTTGCAGGCTTGATCCCCAGTAGGAGGCATGCAGGGGGCAGCTGATCAATGATTCTCATCATTGATGTTTCTCTCTCCCCCTTCCTCTCTGAAATCAATAATAATTTTTTTTAAAAAAGACAGCTGAGCGCAGGAGAACTACAGGCAGGCATTATGTGCTTCCATGGGTAAGCACGTGGGCCCTGAGAACAGTGGAAGCAGGGAAGGGTTTTGGAGATGATGCCTGAGCTAAGTAAGGCTAAATCTCAAAGACTGAGTCAAAGTGAAACCCAGTGGTGGGAATGGATATTTCCAGGTCAAAGGATTAATATGAGAAAAGGCGCAGGAGCAGGATTCAGCATGGGGAGTGCTGGGTGTGGTCAATAGTTCGATGTTGCTAGGTTGTGAAGTTTGAGAAGACCTAGTACAGGCATACCTAGGAGTTACTGCGGGGTTTTTCCAGACCACCATGATAAAGCAAGTATCACAATAAAGTGAGTTGTCATTTTTTTGATGATGGAGAGTCTTGCCTTCAAATTGTAACAACAACAAAAAAAGGCAACTTCTGTGAACTCAGTAGAACAAGGTGAGCCTGAATTCCATGCTAAGGAGTTGACTTTGTCCTGAGGGCAACAGGAAGCACTGAAAGGCCACTGAGCAAGGTGTTTGCATTTTCCCATTTCAGGTGACTGGAAAATAACCTGGGAGAGGAGCCCATTGAAAGGAAATTACACTCTTAATGTCCAAATTGTGGTCTCTCTTATTACCCACTAAAAGGAACCAGAGCTCCTTGGATAAATGGTGCTTAAAGGTCTGCCCAGGAAATGTACAAGATGAACCTGGAATCTTGTTACTGCAGAAAGCAAAAAAGCTATCGAAGCTGACTAGTATAATTCATAGGGAATCAGAGGCCAACCTAAAGAGGCTTTTACTGGCTACAGATGGGATTGTTTCCTCACTGATAAGAATTATAAGTGCAATGGATTGAAATAAAATATTTTGAAATTCATGATATTTTTAAAATATCTTACTGGTCACCTTTGGAGGATGCTAGAAACCAGTCACTTCTGAATACTTGTTAATAAAGGGAAAGAAACAAGTATTTATCCTTTCTGTTCTGTACTAACTGTACTTCAGGGTAATAAAAAAGTAGTGTAAGTGAAAGTTTCTTTCTATAGAAATAGTCCAACTGATAGACAAAGGAATTACAGGATTTATCATTATTTTGTAAAGCTCTGATGAAATAATAAAGGTAGGCAATGATAATCAATAGACACCAACATCAGCTTGACCGCCGTGGCTGAGTGGTTGACCGTTGATCTATGAACCAAGAAGTTATGGTTGGATTCTCGGTCAGGGCACACGCCCAGGTTGCAGGCTCAATCCCCAGTGGGGGATTGCAAAGAAGCAGCTGATCGATGATTCTCTCATCATTGGTGTTTCTATCTCGCCCACTCCCTTGCTCTCTGAAATCAATAAAAATATTTTTTTAAAAAAATAGCCACCGCCATCATATTAAGAGAGAGAACCTGTTGCCCTGGCTGGGTAGCTCAGCTGGTTGGAGCATTGTCCCAGCATGCAACAGTTGTGGATTTGATCCCTGGTCAGGGCACATACAGGAATCGGCCAATGAATGCACAAATAAGTGGATTAACAGCTCAATGTGTGTCTCTCTCTGAAATCAATAAATTAAAAAAAGAGAGCGATATCCTGACATGTGCCTCCTGATGGAAGTTAAACATCATTACCAATGACGTTTTAAATTCTAGATCTAAGTACCAGTTTACAGGAAAGACAGGATCCAAGAACAATGTTAAATCACATCAAGGGGATGCAAAGCAGCAAAATCCAAAATCCAGTAAAACTCTAAGAACAAACAACTTGGGGGAGAGATCAACCAAAGGACTGTGTGCACGCATATAAGCCAAACCAATGGGCACGGACACCAGGGGGTGAGAGCATGAGGGGGGGGGGGGCGAGGAGGTTGGGGTTAATGGGAAATGAGGACACATTTGTAATACCTTAACCAATAAATTAAAAAAAAAAAAAAGGCTAAGGCTAAGTAAGAAATAAGAACAAAACCAAAAGAGGGAAGGGAACCCAGAATTTCAGACTTATGAGTGAGCCATATCAACAATATGCAATGGTGTAGTCCGGCTGGTGTGGCTCAGTGGTTGAGCATCGGCAAATAAACCAGAAGGCCACGTTCCAATTCCCAGTCAGGGCACATGCCCGGGTTGCAGGCTCAATCCCTAGTGTGGGGTGTGCAGGAGACAGCCAATCAATGATTCTCTTTCATCATTGATGTTTCTATCTCTCCCTCTCCCTTTCTCTCTGAAATAGCTACAATAATAAAAGCATAATATGCTAATTAGACTGGACAGCTCAATGACCTTCTAGACGTCCTTCTGGACGACGAAGCTGGGGCTGTGAGGGTGAGGGCTGTGAGGGCCGAGCCCCTTGCACGAATTTCATTGCTTCAGGCCTCTAGTATATACACCGAGTGGCCAGATTATTATGACCACCTGACGTTTGTAGGCAAATTAGCTATAATTTCGCACTGAAGTTGCTAGAGGGCCAGACCATTATAAATAGGGAAGCAGGTTGTTTACCACGACAGTAGAAGTGATTTTTTTTCTGAAGATATGAGTAAACAATGCGATTTAACAGCCTTTGAAAGTGGGCTATATATTATTATGAGTGGCCCGATTATTATGGCCACCCCATCAGTACTTCGTTGGGCCACCTTTTGCCTTCAATACTGTGGCGATTCTTCTTGGCATTGACTCCATGAGATGTTGAAAGGTGATGCGAGGAATCTGACACCATGCCTGATGAATAGCACTGTCCAGTTCCGTGAGATTTGATGGTTGTGGAACCAGCTGCCTGAGGGCTCTTTTAACTTCGTCCCACAAATGCTCAATTGGATTGAGATCTGGTGATTGTGGGGGCCACCTAAGCAAGGTAAAGTCTCCCTCATGTTCCTGAAACCACTCCTGCACAATATGAGCACCGTGGCATGGCGCATTGTCTTGTTGGAAGAAGCCATCTCCATTGGGATACGCCATCAACATGATAGGATGAACTTGATCAGCAATGATCCTTAGGTATGTTGTGCTATTCAGACGTTGTTCCACACGAATTAAAGGGCCCAGATCATGCCAGGAAAACATGCCCCAAACCATAACACTGCCCCCACCAGCTTGAAGGGTTGTACTCATGCATGTGGGGTGCATGCTTTCATGCTGTTTCTGCCAAATTCTCACTCTGCCATCTGCATGATGCAACTGGAAACGTGATTCATCGGACCACATGACTTTTTTCCAATGCTTGACTGTCCAATCCTTGTGTTCCTGTGCGAATTGGAGACGTTTTATCTTGGTAACTGCAGACAGCAAAGGTGTTCGAACAGGCCTTCGGCTTCCATATCCCATATGATGCAGTGTACGGCTAATTTGCCTACAAATGTCATGTGGTCATAACAATCTGGGCACTCAGTGTGTATATACATATATATCCCATATTCAAAGACTGTTAAATCGTGTTATTTACCCATATCTTCAGAAAAAAATCACTTCTATGGTTGTGGTAAACAACCTGCTTCCCTATTTATAATAGTCTGGCCCTCTAACAACTTCAGTGCGAAATTATAGCTAATTTGCCTACAAACGTCAGGTGGTCATAATAATCTGGCCACTCAGTGTATATATAACCCAAACAAACAAAAAACAATATGCAATGATCTAGAAATTGTTTGGCTCCTAATTCAAGTCAATGAGCTGGAAAGAGATCTGGGACAATTTGAATCTGTAGTAACCATTATCCAGGATGGGCCCCCAGGATCCGGCCTCCTGGTATTCACACCCTCTCACAGTGAAGCAGGCTGGCAAATCTGACCAAAGAAATACTGTGTGTGTGACTTCAGAAGCTGGCTCAGTCAAAAAAAGAGCATTGTGGCTTCCTTCCTGGCTCCTTGGTTCACTCGCTCTGGGGGAAACCAGGCACAGGTTCTGAAGCCCTTCAAGCTGCCCTGGGGAGACCCCTTGCAGAGAGGACCTGAGGCCCGCTCCCCCAAAAGCCGGCACTGACTTGCCAGCCGTGTAAAATGAGCCACCTGGAAAGTAGATCAAGCTTTCTGGTGACTGCGATCGCATGAGACACTGGGCCAGAGCTGCCTCGCTAAAATGCTCCTGAGTTCTAACCCACAGAAACTCTGAGCCACAACAAATGTTCATTGTTGTGCTAAACCACTAAGTTACACAGCAATGGATACCTAATACAAACACTGACTAAATAGTTGATTTAAAGAAATGCAGCTAATGCATAATGCTAATAATGTTCTGGTTATGTTTTTAAAAGTTATCATTTAGCCCAACCGGTATGGGTCAGTGGTTGAGCATCAACCTATGCATCAGGAGGTCAGGGCATATGTCCAGGTCACAGGCTCAATCCCCGTATAGGAGGCAGCTGATCAATGTTGGTGTTTCTCTCTGATGGATGTTTCTATCTCTCCCGCCCCTTTCTCTCTCTCTAAAAATCAATAGAAACGTGTTTGTTTGTTTGTTTGTTTTAAAAAAAGGTGCCTTCTGCCCTAGGTGGTTTGGCTCAGTGGATAGAGCATTGGCCTGCAGACTGAAGGGTCCCGGGTTAGATTCTGGTCAAAGGCATGTACCTGGGTTGTGGGCTTGATCCCCAGGAGGGGGCGTGCAGGAGGCAGCTGGTCAATGATTCTCTCACCATTGATGTTTCTATCTTTCCCTTCCTCTCTGAAATCAATAAAAAATATATTATATATTTTAAAATGATGCCTTCTGCTCTTGTTAAAAGTTATCTTTTACAGATGCATACTGAAATTATTTACTGATGCATTAATATGCTGAAATCTGCTTCAAAATAATGCAGTTGGGTGGCTGGGAGGAGTGGAGGATACAGATGAAGTGAATGGTCATGAATCTATATTGGTTGTAACAGTCATTGTACTATTCTCTCTATTTTTTTGTATGATTGAAATTTTCTTGCTTCTAGTCAAGATGGTGGTGTAATTAAAAGTGGTACTTGCATCCTCCCACAACTACATAACAAATACAACTAAAGCCCTGGCCAGGTGGCTTGGTTGATTAGAGCATTGTCCCGTACACCAAAACGGTTGTGAATTCAACTCCCTGTCAGGGCACATATCTAGGTTGCAGGTTCAATATCTGGTCGGGTGTATACAGGAGGTAACTGATTGATGTCTCTCCCTCACATCGATGTTTCTGGCTCTCTCTCTTTCAAAATCAATTTTCAGGTGAGGATTTAAAAACAACAACAACTAAAATACAGAACAACCATTATTCAGAACTGCCTAAAATCTAGCTGAATGGATGTCCTATACCTAAGGATATAAAGAAGAAGCCACATCGAGACTGGTAGGGGTAGAGATGCAGAACAGGTCCATCCCACATGGTGGATAAAAATCGAGAGGGATATCTTGGCTATAGTGGTCCCCCCTGAGGAGCAAGGGATCCCAGCCCCACGCTAGGCCCCCTGGCCAGGATTCCAGTGCTGGGAAAAGAAGTGCCCATAACTTCTGGCTGTAAAAACTAGAGGGGATTGTGGCTGAGGGAGATGGAGGCTGCTGGAGTCCCAGGCAGTACTGCTTAAAGGGACAGCGCACAGACTTACTTGGACTCATTCACTCTGAGTTACAGCACTGGGGAAGCAGCTCAAAAGGCACCAAGAATACACAGGAGGAGATGAAGTGTCTGGCATCAGGGTGAGGGCTGGAGGGGCAGCTTTCTCCCAGACAGAAGTGTTGGCAGAGGCCATTGTTCCCTTTCTGAGCCCTTCCCTCAAAGAGCCAGCAGGCAGGTGCCCCGAGTCTCCATCAATCTGGCTCACTCTGTTCAGCCTGCCCCACCAACTTGCAGGCCTACCCAAGCTGTTTCAAGTAGCTTTTCCATACAAATGGCCTGTCTTGGCTCCTGCTTCGGACTTTCCTAAAATCTCTCAAACAAGTAGCATCTGGCCTTGGTGTGCCCTGTACCTCTCACTAAGTGGCTCTGGGACCAGCACTAGCAGCAGCCAGTGTTGGTTTGTAGCTTGGCCTTTCCTGTGCATCTCCAAGCCCAGCACGAGTAGAAGCCATCTGCAGATCACTTTGTAGCTCATGCCAGGTGGCCCTGGGCAGAACACAGGCAGCGGCTGATGGATATGAACAGGGGGAGACGGATACGAACAGGGAAGAGTTTATGTCCATCCAAGTCCACATACTCATATTTTCTGTACTTTGTGCAACACATGTGGGTGTGGAGAGATGTTAGCCAGGATTGTGTGGGTTGGTTTCCAATGGGGAAAGGGAGGGCACCTGTATTTCCTCTTCTCACCGCAGGGTGGCAGTTCAAGCCTGCAAACTTCTGGATGGGTGCTGCCCCTATTTCACCACCAGGTGGCAATACATTTTCCAAGTGTTCTGCAGGAGGTTTTTTTTTTAATTATTATAAAGAATCCTAAACAAAGAACATATGTGGCAAACTTAAATTTGTGACTTTTAAATAACTCCTTGGAGTGCTCCTGCCTTAGAGAAGCCCCCAGCGCTCCTCTGCTGGCCTCTCAGCAACAGAAACCCGCTGTCTTGGTGGCTTCTGCTGCTTTGGGCTCCAGCTGCCCTCTGCCCAGACGTGGCCCTACCTCCATGTCCACAGCACTTTGGGATACTTCAGTGGTCCTGTGGATGACCACCCCACCCCCACCCACCACTCCCCACCCCGGCTCCCAGCTTCCTCGATCTTCACCCTTCCAGTGACTGTCACCTCTGCCTCACTTCAGCCAGCTGCATCCGATATGAAAGTCTAGACTTCTACTCTCAGACCGCAGCCCACATCCTTCCAGCTCTCACATCCTCTCCCCTTCTCACCTCCACTTTGGGTGCATTGAAACTCACCCCCCCCCCCCCACCACCACCACACACACCTACACACTTTATCCTGTTCCTTTCAATCCCTCCTCACATCACCTGCACAGCATCTGGAGCTGAACTGCCTGGGTTTGGATCACAGCGCTTCCTCAGACAAGCTTGAATATACGGCAACTTACTTAAGCTCTCTGAGCTTCACTCTCTCACATTAAAATGGGGATAACAGTACTTGCCCATAGAGACTGTGGTAAAGATTAACGGAGTTAATACACATAAGCACTTAGAACAGTGCCGGGCACACTGTAAAGGCTGTATGTGTTTGGTCTTATTATTATCATTTTTATTATTGCTCAAGCTGGAGCCTATGGCGATGACCTCACCAGCCACCTCAACTTCCTCATTCGCACTAATCCCACAATCCCCCTTCTCTCATTCTAGAGCCAGGCCTCTACACCCTCCTAAGAGAAGAAACAAACAGCAACTGCAAGAATCCCCCTTTCCTGCAGATTGGTGCCACTCACTGGACCTGCCTGCTCTTCAGCCCCACGGGGGCTCAGGCTCGTTTGAAAATCCTTGACTTGTCCTGGGCTCGGTCCCTCTCCTCTATGTGCAGTGACCATTCCACATCGCCATCACCTTCCCCATCCACGTGGTACAAAAGGTACAGGGGAAAGAGTCCCTCTGAGGCAATAGGCGTGGCCACCATCTTTTATAGCGGCCCACATCGATGTTTGAGACAGGTTAGTAAGCCAGGACAAGAAGAATAGGGAAACGGAGACAGATAGTTAAATGGCCAAGCAGTTTACCGCTTTCTAGTAAATAACAAAATCCCATTTTTCCTAATCCAAGAACTTTTAAGAGTAAATGGTTTGCACCTCTCACCAACCAGAGGGTAAATAGTTTAAATCACTCTACTCAGGGACACAGAGAGCCAAAATCCAATTAGTGCCATTTACCAACCACACCCAAGGACAGATGAAGTTAAGGTAATAGATCTCATTTTGGCACATCAGCATAACACTGATGAATATTCTATTGAGATCCTCCCCCTAAGGCCTCCCCTAAACTCCCGCCTTTAAAACCCCTCAGAAAGAAGGTCCGGGCACATGCTCTCTCTCCCAGGAGCATGCCTGTGCCTTTCCCCTCCCCTGCCTCTTCCCCCACCGGCCATGCATCTCCTAAACTCTAAGGGACCCCACGAGGCTTACAACCGGGGAGCAATGGGCAGCGGCAGCTCATCGCAGGGACCCTGGTCCTGTCCCCAAGGCCCTCTATTCTCTGATTTCTTAGTGAATCAAGCAGCCCAACTTAGGCTCACTGCCCTACTCTGTCCCTCTCCTGTTGCTTCTTCTATCCTAAGCCCTTGTTTCAGTCCCCAGTTTTAATACACATCTTCTAATAATCGCCTGGACTCGCTTTCCTGCATGAAGTCAAGAGCCCACACACTGCCAGGCAGGCCGAGGCAGACCCGCTCAGGCCAGGTCCCCTCTCCGGTAACATGGTGACCACCCTGCTCCTCATAGCCCTGCACACGCCCTACTCTCTTCCCATCTCCTGAAACCCTTCCGCTGGGAGGTAGAGCTCATGGCCCTACACCAGCAAACTCCCTGTGGACATAGCCTCTTTGAAGGTCCCTTTGCCCTCTGGGCTCTCCCTGAGGACGCTACACCCCCTGCCACCCTCTCAAGTGACATTGCTTTCTTTCCCTCGGCCCCTGTGTCAACCATCTGCTAGGTGTCTGGGCACCCTCCTTGCTCCTCAGTGCTGGTTTCAGACCGTTCTTCCCTAAAGTCCTTCAGCTTCTAATCTCATGTCAACAGACTACACCACCCACTCTGCTCCCTCTTCCACTTATCTATCAACCCCTGGCTACTTCCTCTTGAAGGGTTTGGCTCCTACCTCCCTATCATTCCCTTTGATACTAATTCTGTCCTAATACTTGGAGATTTCAATATCCATCCAGATAATCCGCTCAGTTACTGATCTCTTCTCCTCCAATGACTTTGTTCTCTACCCTGTCTGAGCCACTCACAGTCATTCCTGGTCCTTGTCATTGCCAATAACGGCGACCTCTGTATTAGTGTCCCAGTGCTGCCTGAACAAAGTACCACAGACTGGGCGGCTTAAACAGCAGAAATTTATTGTCTCGAAGTCCTGGAGGCTGGAGGTGCAAGATCAACGTGTTGGCAGGTTAGGTTCTTTCTGAGGGCTGTGAGGGAGGATTTGTTCCAGGCCTCTCCCCTAATTTCTGGTGGTTTGCTGGCAATCCTTGGCATTCCCTGGCTTGTAGATGCATCACCCGGATCTCTGCCTTCATCTTCACATGGCATGCTCCCTGTGTGCATGTCGGCTTTTATAAGGACACCAGTCATATTGGATTAGGTCCCACCCAAAAGACCGATTTTAACTTGATTGCCTGTATAAAGACCTTATTGCCATATAAAGTCACATCATTCTGAGGTGCTGGGGTTAGGACTTCAACATTTGGGGTGGTGATGGGGACACACTTTAACCCATGACACCTCCCATAATATCAATTTTATGCATCCCACCCTCTGACCAGCACAATTTTTTTTTAAACAACTAGAGCAATCTTTTTTTTTTATATAATATATTTTTATTGATTTCAGAGAGGAAGGGAGTGGGAGAGATAGAAACATCAATGATGAGAGAGAATCACTGATCGGCTGCCTCCTGCACACCCCCAACTGGGGATCAAGCCCACAACCTGGGCATCAGAATCGAACCTGGGACTCCTCAGTCTGCATGTCGACATTCTATCCACTGACCCAAACTGGCTAGGGCTGTTATCTTCTCATTTTGCCTAACCTCTAAAGAACTGGAATGTTCCAGAATTAGGACTCAGAGCTTTCCTTTTCCTACTCCTTTGGTGATCTCATCCAGTCCCCCGGCTTTAAATAACATTCATACGCTGGTGGCTTACTATAATTTAGCTCTCCAGCCCAGGTTTCTTTCCTAAACTCTGGACTTCCATAACCACTGCTTACTCCATATTTTCCGCTGGATGTTGTCCAATAGATATCTCAAATTTAACATGTTTAACATTTCCCCATATCGGTTAATGGCAACTTCTTCCTACTGGTCACTCCAAACAGCTTGGAGTTGTCCTCGACTCTTCTCCTTTCCTCATGCCCATGACATTAGCAAATCTTGTTTATAGTGTCTCCACCCTGGAACAAGTCACTACCATCTCTTGTTGCAGTTACCCAAGAGGTCTCCTTACTGGTTTGCTTCCATACTTGCTCTCTACATTCTATTCTTATCACTCTCTAATGGCCCCCAGATTAACTCTGGCTAAAAGCAAAGTCCCTACATTGGGATACAAACTACGCGATCACTTACTCCAACCAAATTGGCTAAAAATAAAAGCTTTGATAATACTTAATGATGTGAAAGACAGTTTCTCTTGTACATTGTTATTTTTTTTTAATAGTAGAGTCTTTTAAAAAATGGGTTTTTATTGATTTCAGGGAGAAAGGAAGGGAGAGGGAGAAAGAAACAGCAATGTGAGAGTGCAACATCTATCAGCTGCCTCCTGCACGCCCCCCACTGGGGATGTAGCCCACAACCAGTGCACATGCCCAGAACAACCCTTCTGTGCACAGGACAACACTCAACCAGCTGAGCCACACCAGCCAGGGCTCTCTTGTACATTGTTGATGAAGTGCAACTTGTTAATATCTATGAAACATTTAAAATAAACATACTGTATGACCCAGCAATTCCATTTGTAGGAATTATTCTTATGGAAATACACAAGTGGACAAAGACACATATGCAATGTCCACTGCAGCATTGTTTGTCTTGGCAAAAGAAATAAACATGGCAAATCCATACAATGGAAGGCCGTGTATGATCATGGAGGGCTTTGGGAAGATCTCCAAGACATATTAAGTGCTGAAAGAAGCAGATCAGTAACTGCAGAATAATCTCATTGTCTAATAAAAGGTCGACATAAACATGCTGTGTATTTAAAAAAATGATTTGATGCCCGGCTGGTATGGCTCAGTGGTTGGGCATGACCCATGCACCGAGAGGTCACCAGTTGGATTCCCTTTCAGAGCACATGCTTGGGTTGTGAGTCCGATCCCCAGTAGGGGCCGTGCAGGAGGCAGCCGATCAATGATTCTTTCTTATCATTGATGTTTTTATCTCTCTCTCTCTCTCCCTCTCTGAAATCAATAAAAATACTTTAAAAAATCAATTAAAATATTTTTTAAAAAAGAAAACAAAACATATGAATCTAGAAAGGGGTAAAGAAGAAAATAAAAACCACTGGCAACCCAGATGAAACCTCAATTAACATTTTGGGACATTCCTATAAAAGGCAGGGTTCACAGTGAGGCAGAACCTGAAATCGTTTGTAGTCTTTTGCTGATGCCTTGATGTCATTTGGGGGAATGGGAGTAAGGGGGGCTGGCAGTTTTGGCTTCCCTGTTTGGGAAATCCAGAAGGGTCACCCTGAGTGATGAAGCCAACATTCACCCACTGTTCATGGAGAAAGCACTGAGGTCACCTTAATCCTGGAAGCATACTTTGCAAACCGAGGTATGCAGTGCTCTGCACAGTGAGGATCAAGTGGTCTTTCAGCCTTGAAGTACAAGGAGAAATCAGTTCCCCAGGAGTGTCTGTAACTCACCTGTGTGTCCCCCTGCACAGAATTACTTCAGATGGAATATCTGGTCTGTGTGGCGGGCACACAGTTATGAGGGCTGCAGGATGGCTCATTGGGCGCAGCATCCCTTGGAGCATGATGGAGGACTTAGGAACACGAGCTGCCCACCTTGGAACAGTTGGTGGGGAAGAGCTGGCTCCAGATGTGGCGGATGCCACCCTGCTTTGGTGACTGACAGTCATTTTCCCAGTCAGCCTACACTGCCCCAGGGACAAGGTGACACCTTGCATTTACAAGCCCTGGAGAACAGACCCTGGTAGCAGACTGACCAGACCCTGGTGACACAAACATGGATGCACCCATTGGTCTCAGCTTTTAAGAGGTGGAATCCAGAGTCAGATGCTAAGCTTCTTTCCTGAAAGGATATAGAATAAATATCCTGCAGGCCAACAATTCTGATCTAACAAGGCAATGATGTAATCCATTAGGGTCAAAAGGTCATGAAAAACCAAGAAATAGTGAGTTAGAGAAGGATGATGTAGACTTCTTTGAGCCCGCCTGGCAAGAAGCAGAAATTTGCAGCTTGTAATATCCTACTTAAGCCCATAAAAGCAGAAGGCATAGTGGGATAGGAACGTGAAAGTAGAAGACGGAAGTAAGAAAATGGGATTCTGATATATATAGAGTTAATCCTCACCGAGGATATTTTTTTCATTACTTTTAGAGAGAGTAGAAGGGGAGAGGAGAGAAAAACATTGATGTGAAAGAGACACATAGTTTGGTTGCCTCCTGCACATGCCCTGATTTTGGGGTAGGGGTGGGTGGGGGAGCAGGCATGGATTGAGCCTGCAACCAAGGTACATGCCCTTGACCGGAATTGAACCCTAGACCCTTCAGTCTGCAAGCCGACACTAACCACTGAGACAAACTGGCTAGGGCTTTAACATATATATTTTTAATCCTCACCCGATGATATGTCTTTATTGATTGGCGAGAGAGAGGGAGGGAGGCACTGATCAGCTGCCTCCCACGTGCACCTCGACTGAGGATCAAACCCACAACCCAGGCATGTACCCTGACCGGAAGTCACACCCGCCACCTTCTGGTCTATGGGATTCCACTCCAACCAGCTGAGCGACACTAGCAAGTGCAGGATTCTGATATTTAAAGAAAACCAAGACATCTGACTTGACCTTTTTCTAAGTCTTATTAATTTCTTCAATGATGACATAAACTAAGGGAAATAGGAGAGAGGCCAGATTGAGGGAGAGGTAGGAAGAGCAGAGCTAATGGGACCAGCTGGTCTGGCTCACTCTCCTACTCGTCTGGAGGTAAGGAAAGCCAAAGCCTGGAGAAGGAAGGCAGCTCTCCCCATAAAACCAGGCTTAGTGGCTAAAACCCTTGACTTCCAGTCCATTGCTCTCCACCCCGGCACAGGAGGGATCCACAGGCCAGGGAAAAAGAAGAGGTTAAAGTCCAAAGAAAGCAAAGCCACACACCCAAAAAGGAACTACTCTCTCAGGGCTCCATCACTTCTCAGCCTTGGGCAACCATGGCATGTTTCTGAGCCTGGAAGTCTGTGAAATGAGGATGACGGTGCTTCCCCCCGCTGGGCTGTGGTGGGGGTTAGGGACCGGAGGGCTAGCAATATGGTAGGTGTTTACTTTAATGGGGAATTCTTTTTACCACTCTCCTCGGAGCATGAGGCTGGAGAGGCTGATGGAAGGAGCTAGTGTAAAAGGAGGTGCCGACACCCTCCGCGCTCCCACTCTTCCTGGGCTCGTCAGCGCCCAGGACAGTGTCCACAGTATAAGTGAGCTGTGAATGTGCTTTGGCTCAACTGTGGTGTCAATACACCACGTGTCTCCTACAGGCCCCCATGCCCACGACGGAGGGTCTCGAGTCCCAGCCTCAAGGCCAGGAGTACCGAGCATGATACCGCCCCGGCGGCCTCCAGACTGCATGCCACAGGGAGGCAGCACGTGTAGGCTGTGCCAGGCAGGCGCGCTGAAGAATCACCTGCACCTCGCAGCCAGGTGGGCAGGAGCTGACCAATGTGAGATGAGCTGGTTGCCACCTGGTTCACCTTCAGATCATTGCCCAGCTCCAGGCCCAACAGGAAATCCGAGAGCTGGAGGGCAGCAACCACCCTCTGTCCTCATGCCATGTGGAGTCTGAAATAACTCCTGGAAGTCCCTTCTGCACAGCCTCATTCCTGGCCTCCCTTCCTAAAGTGAGAGCCATGGGAACTGCTGGTTGACATGAGGTAGAACAGAGGCATGATCTGGGAAAGCCCAAGATCTGAGGAAAAATTAGACGGTGGCAACAGTTTGGGATCCAGTTGCCTCCCTTTATGGTAACAGGAGATGACAGACACTTAACTCTGCTTACCCACCAGCCCCTGGAGCTCAGAATTTGGAGGGCCTACCTCATTTCATGTGTACAGGGTTTAAGTGCCTGCCCACAGCTACCCTGCCCAAGCCCTGGACCAGGGCACTCTCCCCAACCCAGGCCTAAGCAGACCCGTCCCTCAATTCTAGGTGACCCCAGCCAGATCCCCTGGAAGGTGGGTTGCTTCACAGGGCGCCTAAGACAGAGTCTCACCCATACCCCCTCCTCCTGGTGCCCACAGTCTCCACCCACTTGTCCATCCCTGAGTCCTCCCACAGAACAAGTCGAGTCGGGGGTACAGCGGGGCCTTCATGTTTTATTGGGGATACTGCAGAAGCAGAGGCTGGAAGCAGAGCAGCCGCATTTGTAACGACAGATAAATTAACCGCAGTGCGGGATGAGGGTGGGGAGTGGGGATTGGGCCAGGTGCTTTAATGTATAAAAAAAACAACAACAAAAAGACTGACAAATGACCCCAAAGACATGGGACAGGGGAGGGCAGCACCATCCAGACAGCAAGGAGGACCAGGGCAGATGAGAGAGAAGGCAACTTGACCCCTCGCCCCCAAACTCCACCAGCGCGGGGCCTCCGGCCGGCCCCGTAGGGCCTGGGGGCAGGGAGCAGCCAGGTTGGCGGAGATAGCACAGCTGGCGGGCAGGAAGCCCAGCACCATGAGATGGCTCAGCCTGAAGTAGGAGCTAGGGCTGGGGCAGCGGCCTGGAACCCAGTCCCTCAGAGGAAGAGCCTGACTCTGGGTGAGAGGAAGGACCAAAGGTGGGGTCTCTCCCTGAGCTGAGAGTGGTCATGTCCTCCACAGCAGCGGAGGGCAGGGGGGTGCCAGGCGCCCCCTTCACCTTCTGGTCCATCTGCCTCTTTGGTCCCTGCAGGGAGGAGCCGCATGGGCCCGAGGGGGCAGGGCCTGAGGAGCGCGGTCCAGGCTGTGTCTGAGAGGGGCCGAGGCGAGGCGCAGCTCCTCAGCCCTGACTCCCACAGGAGGAGAGCGAGTCGTAGAGCGAGTCGCTGAGAGACTCGGAGGTCTCCAGCCCTGGGGGGCCCCCACTGGCCACTCTGCCTTCCTCAGCCATGTCCGATGTGCTGGGAGTACGGCTACCCCCAAACGCCGGGCCCGGGGGCGTGGCAGTGGCTGGGCGGCTGCGCTCCAGGCTCCGCTTCCGGTCCACAGGCAGGGCCTGGGAAAGGAAGGGAGGCTCAGGAGGAAGCTCTCTCACCCCCCGGCCCTGCCTGAAAGCCTGGGCCCTGCCCCGGGCATGGGGGCTCTGCAGATGGGGCCCACCACGGAGGGGTGCAAGCAGAGGAAGCTGGCTGGAGGCACGACTGAGCACAGCCCTACCACGGTTCTGTGGAAGGAGAGAAACCCTTTCCAGAGAGGTGTAAGAAGAGAGATGGGGACTGGCCAGTGTGGCTCAGTGGTTGAGTGTCGACCCATAAACCAGGAGGTCACAGTTTGATTCCTGGTTAGGGCATGTGCTCAGGTTGAGGGCTCGATCCCATGTAGGGGGCAGGAGGCGGCTGATCAATGGTTCTTTCATCATTGACGTTTCTTCTCTCTCTCTCTCTCTCTCTCTCTCTCTCTCTCTCTCTCTCTCTCCCCCTTTCCCCTCTCTCTCTGAAATCAATAAAAACGTATTAAAAAAAAAAAAAAAAAGAAGGAAGGTGGGTGGGCTGCTCAGAGGAGCATCCAAGGGGCTTGCCACTCAGTCCTCCTCCAGGAAGGGCTGTACCTCACAGGAAACACTGGTCTCTCCCTTACCCCCCTGCCCGCCAGTCTTATGCCCTTTCCCCTCCCACCATGCTCACCATGGGGGTCCTGGGCAGCCCCTCCAATTGTCGGGGTGGGCACAGGAAAGGGTCAGTGGAGCCACCGGCTGCCCTGGCATTGGGGAAGGTCCAGTTTTTGGCCAGCTGGACAGGAGGGAGAGGTCCTGGGTCCTCACAGGGATCTATGTGGTGACAAGGGGAAGGAGGTGGTGGTGGGTGGAGTACAGGGACAGCCCACCCACCTGTGCAGACACTCACCGTCAGGGCAGGTCTGATGGCCCCGGTGGCCGGGAGCAGCAGTGAGCAGTGCGGGGAAGGCCGGCATGCTGGGGTGCCGCCCGCTCACCAGCAGCTCCTCGATGCCCGGCACCTCACGCTCCAGCGTGTGGGCGCGGCGGGGGACTTTGGTAAGGGGTGGTGGCCGCACTGGGGGCCCCCCGGGTGGGGGCTCCAGCCGTGGTGGCTTGGTCTTGGGAGGATTCTTGCTGGGGGTTCCACTGCTGCCATGGTCTGGGGGCGGGAAGGTCCCAATGCCACTGTCCAGGGTTCGAGTCAAGGAGCCACAGGCTGGGGAGGGTAAGTCATGAATGTGAGGCTGCAGGTGGCTCATCCACTCTGCCTTCTTCTAGCTTCCTGCCCCAACCTAGGCTCCACCCCTGGTCCAGGCCCCCCCCAGGCCCAACAGGCTAGGTGGTCCCTGCCTACCCTGTCCCACCTTCCCTAGGTTTGGAGAAGGGTGGCAGGTACCCTGAGTGTAAGAAGTGATATTTCTATGCAGCCCCAGGGCCCGCCTGGTGATTGGTACCAATATGGCACTCAGGGCCTGGCATCTGCTGCAGTGACAGGAAAGGGTAAAGCTCTATTCTTGGCCCTTGATCTACTGACCTGTGAAGTGTGAGGTGGGCACTGGCTCAGCCAGGCTGACCTCTGAAGGCATCTCTTCCCGCCTTCCTGGCTCGCTGCTTGGCTGTGGGAAACAGGAGACCTCTGAGCACATTCGTCCCCTACCCCAAACCCCTCTCCTAGCCTCATCATTAGGGCCCCTGAAGTATGGATCTGAGAGTGCCCAAAGCCTTCCAGCCCTCAGGAGGTCCTCTCCCCCTCCCAGCACCGCCCACCCCCACCCGAAATGCATTCAGCAGCTTCCAGGCCTCAGGGAGGGGAGCCCTCCAGGGTTAAGAGATCTGACAGGACCAAGAGACCAGCCCTCCACCCAGCCCTCGTCCCAAGAACTTACCTTCCCAGGTTTTCCGCAGCTCTGAAGAGGGCCCACCAGGCCATTTCGGGGCCCACAGGCTGGCCAGGGGTTCTTGGGGTCAGAGGACACTGGCTGGAAGTCACCATACTCAGGTTTGGGCTCCCTCCAGCTCTTGGGTGGCAGCTCCTTGCCATCCACCCTAGGGGCAACAGTGCAGAAGGAGATGAGGGAGGCCTTGCTCCCACCAATAGTGTGGGTCTAGTGAGACACCCCCTCTGTCCCTGGGGAAGGGGACATATCCCTGGTGGTGTCCCACAACAATCCCTCTGACAAGGGAACTGGCAGAGATCCTAGAGCAGTGGTCGGCAAACTGCGGCTCGCGAGCCACATGCGGCTCTTTGGCCCCTTGAGTGTGGCCACGAAGTTTCAATCGCACTGTACGTGCGCGCCCGCACGTGGTATTTTGTGGAAGAGCCACACTCAAGGGGCCGCAGTTTGCCGACCACTGCCCTAGAGGAACCCCAGAGGGATAGCAGGGGCTGGGAAGATGGGAGAACTCTCCCAAAATTACCCAGAGTCAAGCTTAGACACCACGCTACAGTGGTGGCAGATAAATGGCAAACCTGGTCACATCCTGGCCCACACAACACACCCAGCCTGGCCCAGCTGAATTTGCCGTTCAAATCATACCAGACCTGGGGCCCAATTCCTGCAGACATTCTGCCTTAACCTGGCCCAGAGAGGGCAACCCCAAGTCACTCTGTAAACCACAGCTCCCATTGCTGGGTCTGCGGCAGATGCCAAAGGACAAGATGGGAAGGAGACCCCCCTTTGTTCCATAGCAGGAGTGGGGTACCCTTCTTCTGCCAAGAGCCATTTGGACATCTATAACATTATTCGCGGGCCACACAAAATTATCAACTGAAAAATTCTAGCCAGTTTGGCTCAGTGGATAGAACTGAAGAGTCCCAGTTCAATTCTGGTCAAGGGCATGCGCCTTGGTTGCAGGCTTGATCCCTGGCCCTAGATGAGGCACAAATCAATGTCTCTCTCACATTGATATTTCTCTCTGCCTCTCCCCCTCCCTTCCATTCTCTCTAAAAATCAATGGAAAAATATCCCTGGGTAAGGATTAACAACAACAACAAATTATCCTGCTATATTTGGTCAAACACTTAACGAACTCACCCTTCATGCCTTGGCAGGGCCAGGCCAAATGATTTCACAGGCCTTACACAGCCCTTGGGCTGGATGCTCCCCACCCCTGTTCTATAGAATGGGAAACCCCAGAGTGAGACTTCATCAGGCCATGGCCAGGAACTAACATCTCTTTGACTGTTGTGTGCAGGCATTTAGGTTGGCCGCCTCACCCGACACCGGAGATGATCCAGCAAAGTGTGGACTGTTCCCTCTTCCCAAATGAGAAACTGGATCTCAGCAAGCCTGGTATCAGCCAGAGAGGCGGGGAGCTGGGGAACAAACACCCCATCTTTCCTCTTGGTCAGGCTGCGAACCCCCCAATATTTTGGTAGCATTTTGCTCGACCTCTGACCCCTTCTGACCTCTGCGAAGCCTAAGCTCCCAGGCCAAGCGTGCCCAGCCGGTCTCTGGTGTACCCACGGAGAGACAAGCTCCTCAGTCACCAAGCACCTGCGACGGGTCCCAGGCCCTCACCTGTTGAGCAGCTGCTGCATGAAGGTGTCTGCGCCCTGGTACATGCCCGCCAGCTGGCCCTGGACCGGCCCCAGCCCTGCACTGGGCCCTGGTGCTGGTCCCCCTGGCCGCGGCCGGGCCCTGCTGCTCAGGTAGGCCTTCTCCTCCTCCAGCGCCCGGCGCAAATCCTCCGCCTTAGCCATCAGCTTGGAGATGTTGAGGCTCTCTGCCTCCAGCTTCCGGGATTCTACCTTTACCTCCTTCCGGAGCGGGGAGCCCCCGCTGGCCCCCTCCTTGCTCTTGGTGGCCTCTGTGCGGCGGTTTAGTGCTGGCAGCTTGCTCTTCCTAAGGCCAAACCAGCTGGCGATGCTGCTGGTGTTTCGGTGCTTGGCCTCGGCGCCCGGTGCCCGCTCCTGACCCTGGAGCCGCAGTACATTCTCCTCGATGCCCTTCATCACCTTCTCCTCAATGGCCGAGTGTAGGGCACGCCCCTCAGGGCCCTGGCTTGGGTCAGCAGGGCCAGGTGCTGAGGCTGTGGGCTGAGCCATGGTGCTACCACAGTCTGTCCATGGTGGGCCCTTCCCCTTGTCAGGCTTGGGGGGCTCCTTGGTGGCTGGCAGGGCCACAGGTCGGGGCACCACCTTGGTAGGTGACTTGGAAGGTAGCTTTGTCGGGCTGCCGTGGGGGCTCTTACTGGGCTTGCCCAGGCTGGGGGCTGAGGCTGGCACTTTGGCAGGGGTGCGGGGTACCTGGGGACACAGGGCGCCTGCCAACCGGCTCTTAGCCAGCTCCACTTTGGTGAGGCAGCTCCTCGGTGAGACAGGCTCCAGGTCCACACGGGCCCCCATGGAGTGGGAGGAGTAGACTCGGGCCCCGGGCTCCCCTAGGAGCCCAGGTTCCTGTTGCTTTAGGCTGCTCGTGCCCAAGGCCACTGCCCCCCGCAGGGCACCCTTGGCTTCTGGCTGCTCAGGGGGCCTGGGAATGGAGAGTGCCAGGTCTCCAGGACTCTCCCCTGACCTCCCTGCTCCCCGCACCTTCTCGGTGCCAATCCTGGCTGGCACCCCGTTCTTCTCTGGGCCCTGGGACCCCTCGGGGCCCGTCTTCAGCTTCCCCAGGGCTGCCAGTCTGTCCCGCAGGGGTGTGTGGCCAGGATCTCCAGGTCGCCGTCCTGCCCCCTGGCTGGGCTTCTTGGCTGAGCTGCCTGGGGTCCTGCGGCAAGGATGGGGAGACTCCAAGCCTGCCTTGTCCACATTTTTCTCCTGGGGGCTCCCATAGGGGCAGGATTCTGGGAGGCAAGGGCTAAGGGGGGCTCCAGGGCTTCTGAGGACCTCAGGGGCCTGCTGCACCTCCAGAGTTAGTGGTGGGTAGGTGGGCACCTGCAATGGGGGTGGGGGTGGCTCTGGAGAAGGCCCCCTAAAGGTGCTCCGGGAAAGGTCCAGGATGTTCTCGTAGCAGGGCGACCCCGGGGACAGCGTGGTGGAGAAGGCTGGCTGGGGAGGTCGGAGCTGTGCAGAGTCCGGGGTTGTGGAGCAGGGTGAAGGGCTGGTGGGCAGGCCTTGGACCCCTTCTGGGGACAGTTCTCCTCCACCCAGGCCCTTTCGGGCCAGCAGTGGGGAGGGGCTGCCATCTGAGCCGCTGTTCCGGCAGGGGATTCGGGAGTTCCGGGGGAGCTGAGGGCTGAGCTGGGGGCCTCCTGGGCTGGGGACCTTCTCCGAGGCTGGAGGCAACTTTAGAAACTTGAGCCCTCTGGCTGGAGAGGGCAGAAGGGGTCCCTGGGCTTCCCCGGGAGAAGGGGAGCCGATTTGGAGCTTGCTTTTCACCTGAGATGAGGAGTGGGGGTGGCCAGGTTGACAGCCCAGGGGGGCATCCCCCGCACTAATGAACATGCTGAGGAAGGGGAGGGGCTCCTGGCCCTCTGAGGTAGCACCAAAGACTGGCCTGTGAGCCTCTGGAGTACCCCCACCCCAAGCTGACTTGGGGAAGCCTTTGGACTTGGATAGCTGTGGGGGGCCCTGGTCTGGGGAGGATGGCTGCCTCGAGCCTGGGTGGTCCCCGTTGAGTGGGCCGGTGGCCCCGGCCAGGAAGGCCTGTAGGTAAGACTCTGTGTCCTCAAGGAGCTGACCCAGGTTCAGCTGTTTGTGGGCCAGGGCCCCGAGCAGGGTGTCGGGGCTGGGTGCCTCATTGGGATCACCTGCCTCATCAGAAGAGGAGGAGGAGCTGCTGCCTGGGGCACAGGGTGGAGCAGAGATGGCCCCTTGGGCCTGCAGGGAGGCCCTACTAGGGCCCCAGTGCCGCCCAGCACCCTCTTCCTCCCCATGGTTCCCCAAGAGGCGCTCCCAGTGTAGCAGGCCTCCCAGGCTACCAGGGCCTAGTAGCAGGTAGGGGGGCCAGGGGGAGGGCTCGGGCTGGGGTGGGCCACACAGCTCGCCGTTGATGGGCTCTGGGGAGCCAGGACCCTCGCGTGGAGGCCGCCAGGGGGTGGCAGGTGAGCAGAGAAGCAAGGGGTCAGTCTCTTCCAGAGCTCTCAGCACCTCCAGGATCTGGGCTTTCTTTCGAAGGAATGGGGACAGGGCATCCAGCGCTGGGGGTGGGGCAGCCGGCGGTCCTGGGCCTCCTGGCCGCAGCTGCTGCTCCCAGCACACCTTGGGGGAGAAACAGCATAAGGAGACCACGTGCAGACCCAGGGCCTGGGCTGCGCATAACTGTGTGTGGCAGGAACACAGCTGGCCTGGTTTTGTCTCTGTCCCCAAAAGGAATGGACAGCTCCTGGGATACGATGGCTCATCCTCCCTAAGATTCACTGAGCCCTGGTTAGTCCCACTCTTTCCTGGCATGACTGGGGTTGGGTGGGGACCCCGTTTCCCTTCCTGGCTATCCCAGCCCTGCTTTCCCACCACTTCCCACTGCTGTTTGGGTCAGCAGGGCTGACCACCTACAACATTGACCGCTATGCTTGTCCCGGGGAGGGAGGCCTGTTCATTTTTCAGGCTCAGAAAGAACACAGACTCAAGAAGGGGATGTGATGCAGCCAATTCCTAAGCCACTGCAGCAAGCCCAGGCCCTTTTAGGTCAGACAGCGGCCTATTGACCTGATCTCCATGGAGAAGAGAATTGGGAATGACTCTACTGCAAGCCCATCCTGGCTTTTGCCCGGCCCCCTCTCGTGCCCAGTCCAGTCTGACATAGTGGTTAACTCCATGGGCTCTGGAGCCAGACTGTGTAGCCTCAAGAACCAGATCTACTACTAACTAGTTTTATGGCCTTTGGCAAGTTACTGAATCTTCAAGCTTCATAGTATCATCTGTAAAACGGATGCTCGCTATGTTTAACCTCGTAAGGCAGATGAGACCCAGGTGCTCAGCAGTGGCTGACACACAAGGGAGCCGTGACTCCTATTGCAGAACTGACACATTTGCTTGCAAGGCCAGTGGTTGGAATGGGACCTATTTTTCTTGGTCTGAGGTGACACAGCCTGGTCAAGAACCTGTGCACGGGGCACGGCCTCCCCTGGGACTCATTAGAAATCAGCAATGGAGGCAACGGACAAGCCCATGGCCAGCGGGGCCGCTGACCACCGTGCCCAGCCCTCCTACCTCTCTCTGCCCAGCACAGCGCCCCAGAGGCAGCGAGGTGGCCGGTCCCTCGGCGGAGCTCAGGGAGGGGGAGGCTGGTGGCTCTGATGGAGGCTGGAGTGGGGTAAGTGGGATCTGCAGGGAGAGGGAGAGTTAGCACAGGTGCTCTGTGCCAGGTCCCTACTTCCCCATGAACTAGGCCTTCCCGTTCCAGGGCAGGAAAGAGTTGCCCCTTCAGGCACATGTCCTGGCCCAAGGTATGCTTTCACCACTGTCCCCACCACCTGGTCAAGGAGCCTTGGGAGACCAAGGCACAGGCGGACTGAAGGGCATGCCCAGGTGGCAGAAAGGTAGGGTGGTCCAGGGGCTTTGGGGGAGGGGAGACGTGGCTCCTGGGCCCAAGGGCAGTGGCAAGCCCACCCCAGGTGCCACTGCAGGTCCAGGACCGCTCTGCTCTTCCTCAGGACCTCCTCCCTGGCTACAGAGAGAGCGCGCAGCGAGGCCCCTCCTGTTCTCACTACCTTTGAGCCCAGCCTCACAGGCTGAGACTAAGGGAAGGGGACTTATTACTGGGTTCCAGAAAAGAGATGGTGGTGTCAGCTATCACTTCTGTCTCCCTTAACTAGTCTCATGTGAAGCTTGTACTCTGAGGATTACAGAAGTAGTACTGAATCATGGGTCACGTCTCTCTCAGTCCCTGAGGATGTCACTTCCTTCGCTTTGGCATTTCAACTAGATAGCAGTCAACTTTAAGTCCTCCCTGTCTCTCACTCTCTGCAGCTTTCAGATCCTGTCTTGGCAGCGTCTCTGCCTCCCCTCTGGCCGCCTGCAGCCGCCCCTTCAGCCCAGATCCTCACACCTCCTGCTGGATGCTGCTCAGCATTCCAGTCTCTCTGACTTGGGTAGCTTCTCAACCTCCGATGTACAAGGCAGCCTAAAGCATGTTTTTCTTTCTTTCTTTTTTTTTTTCCCTGAAGCATCTTTGTGCTCAAAGCCTCCTCTGCCTGCTCACTGAAGACAAGTCTGAACTCCTCTGCCTGCATTCCAGCCCAGCCTGCCTGGTCTTCCCGACGCCGGCTCCAGCTCTGCCTCTCACTGCTCCTCACACACCCTTTGTTCCAGCCCCGCTGAACAGCTTGCCGCTGCCTAGGCTTCCTGCTCTGTTCCTTCCACAGGGAATCGCGTTTCTCTGCGCCCCCCCCCTCCCCGCCCCCCGTTGCACTCTCTTTAAATCTCTCATCCATCAAGGCCCAGATCCAATGCCACCTCATTAAGGGAGCCCTCCCCAGCCTGTCTCTGTGCCCAGCTTCCCCCACCTCTGGCTCTTGGGCGGCGCTGTCACACTCTGCTTTGTACTACTGCTGCCTGTAGACCTGCCTTCGCTTCGGCAGTCCCGGCCGTCAGGGGTTACATTTGCTCTGCACAGGCGACAGCCCTGTCCAGTTCCATATGTGTTGGCAAAGGCACTACTCATAACAAGAGCTTAATTAGCATCTCAATGGGGCTTTCATCCTAGAAAAGCACAATTTAGGAATAACATGAATAATGATAAATAGCTGCTGCCGAACACTGACCATCTACTCTGGGCCAAGCACTATTTATTATCTTACTTAATCCTCATGACAACCTGCAATATAGGTGCTCTTATTCCCACCTAGAAGGAAAAACTGGTTTGTAAGATTATATAATTTGTCCAAAGTCACATAGCTAAGAATTAGCTAAGTTAGGGAGTTTATCTGAGGTTCATGCTCTTTCCATTATGTCATAAATTACCTCTGGGGAAGATGACTCTATGACCCCAAACCCCAAAATTCATCTAAAAAGCCCAAATTCAAATCCCAGAATTAATTTAAGTAAAAAAAAAAAAATGACTTAAGGATGATCTATACCTCTTTTATCACTAGTTACTGAGGAGGAATGGACGGGGTGAGATCGGCCAGTGTGGTTAGGCCTCTGGGAGTTCCAGGGTGAACCCTGTAGCTGGGCAAGACCAGGGCATGGGGGCTGCAGTCCCTGTGGCTGATTCACTCAGCTTTGTACCTGCCTGGTGACAGGGGTTCTAGACAGGCAGGGTCAGGCCTCCCAGGAGCTGAGGGCATCCTGCCCAGGGTCTGGGAGCCAAGAGCTGCCTGGTTTGTATGAGACAAACACACACAGAGAAGGTACTTCTCTTCTTGTCAAGGTCAGAGGTGGGGTGAGGGTGCGCCGGCTGACTTCAGAACCCAGAGCTCCTCCTGACCCTCCTACCCCCGTGTCTCACCCCATCCTTGAGGCTTTCTGACAGCGTGACCCAAACGAGCACAGGATTCACTCCGAGTGGGCTCCTGATTCTCCGGGGTAAGGCGGGTGTCTGGGCTAGAAGCAGGGACCAACCAGGGTCTACGGCCATGTCTGAGTCAGTGGGTGAGCATACAGGATGGGACAAAAGTAGGTTTACAGTTGTTTGTAGGGAAAAATAATACAATAATAAATAATAACACAAGAATAAACTCTGTGTTTTGTAAACCTACTTTTGCCCCACCCTGTATGCAATGTGCACAAATACAGAGTTATCCGGCCAAGTGCCTTTCCTGACCTCTCTGTGACACCAAGCGCTGGGTGCCTTCCACCCGGTCCCACCCCAGCCCCTGGCCAAGAAGAGGCAGTGCAGTGGCCAAAGGGGCCCCTTGGGAGCGTGAAATAATTACAATTTCAGCTTCCACCCATCTCCCCACACAGGGGGAGGGTAAGCAGGAACCTCTCTGTCAGTGAGAAGGGATCCCATCCACCTGGGAGGGAAGCACCTGCAAGGTGGGGGACAGCCCGGATTGAGGGGACTCAGGGGGTTTTCACCCCGTCTAAGGCGCACATCTATCAGGCCAGGCGGGCTTTCCCTGGATGGACTGCCTCCAGAATGGAGGGAGCGCTGGGCAGCCTGCTTCTGTAGGTGTTTTGGGGAAAAGTGGGTGGTGGTAATGATGGGGCTGGGGGAGGCAGGAAACAGGTGTGATGAGGGAAGGAGAATGGCTTATGCCCACCTGAGGGAGGGAGCCTGTCGTGAGCTGGAGTTTCTGCTGAAACAGGGAGCTCAGCATCTGGTTCTGTCGTTCGAGGTCAAACACTCTCTTCTTCAGCTTGATGCACTCCTCCCGAAGGTCCTGCCGCCGCCCGGAGGAGGTGGAGGAAAAGAAGGAGAGCATACCGGGGAGGGTGGATGAGCACACAGCTCCCTTCATCAGAGCAGCGGGCACTCCTCCCGGGCATGCCCTTCTCCTGCAGCCTCCTCCGTGAAGGAGGCTGCGGCTATCAAATCCTCAGGGGACGGTAAATTCTCTAAAGTTAACCACCCACGGAGGGAGGTAAATCCCATTCCCATTGGTACCTTCCCCAATCCTGGAGCCAGCCCAGCGCCTCTTAGAAACCACACATTAAAGAAGGGTCCATACAAGGCAGAAGAAGATCTAGGGGTCAGATGGACCATGTGTCGAGAAGTTACCCACAGTGCTTCAGTAAATATTTAGATGCCACCTTATGCTCCCAACATCAACACTGCTTTCAGGTCCATTACAATCTGGGGCCAGAATAAGAGAAGGATTCAAGCCCAAATCAAAGGTACCATAACTCAGAGATCTGGCCTCACCTATGCCACCCCTGCCTCCAGATAAAACAGTACAGGCCTGTCTGAAGTGAGGAAGCGAGGGGTGGGGGAGGGATGCGGGCATCACTGGGCCAATAGGACATTTCCGCCAAGCTCCCTCCTCTAGCCCCCATCAAAGGCTTAGCTGAGAAGGCTCAGGGGTCCCCTGTGGTCCCCAGGACCTCTCCCAGGGAGGTTGGACTTAGGGGTGAGAAGGTCTCCCATGGCCACTTACCTTTTGGTTCAGTAGTGCCTGTACCACATGGTTGGCAACCTGGGGACAGAAAGCCCCGAAGCAGAGATGTCAGCCAACAGCCTTTATCTGGAGGAGACAAGCTATGCTTCCCAACCCTCCCCAGCATCAGTCCCACTGCAGACCCCACAGACCTCATCCAGACAGCGCTCATAGGTCTCCCGCTGGTTTTCGTTGGCCTGGGCAAGTGCCGAGTTCTCTGCCTGCAGGACACGGGAAGAGGGCAAAAAGGAGGCCATGGGACCATTCTTCCCTCAGGGCAAACTCCTTTTGGGGAAGGGGAGGCAAGGAGTCTACTAACTACACCCTGCCCACCTCTTGGCTCTGGATGGATTCTGCCACGGGGAGGCCTATAGAGATGGGCTGAGGGCATTAGAAGGCAGAGCTCAGATGTCTGGTTTTCTGTAACCTCAACCTCAGTCAGTGACCAGGACCTAAGGTGGGAGGTGCCAAGAGTAACCCTGATTTCCCTGGGGAGAGGGCAGAGGAGACTGGCAGGACCTTAAGAATGTGATGTAGGGCCTTCGTTTAAGGATCCATGTCCTTGTCCCTCAAATCCTGAGTGCCAGGACATCTAAACCCTTTTTCCTCTGTGACCACCCTTTTCCTCAGAGCATGAATGTGGGGGAGAAGTGGGGTAAAGAAGGGAGACATTGAGGGGTTAAGACAAGCCTGCCCCTGGGCATGCCTCCTGTCCTTGAGCGGCACCTCACCTAGGGAGCTAAGGGCAGGGAGAGGGCTTCTCAGAGGAGCTCTCCTAAGAATGTTCATCTCCGCTCCAGCCTGGCCAAGGGGGCTGAGAGAAAGGGCCGCAAACCAAACACCCACCAAGGGAAAAGCACGATTTAGGAATCACATGAATAATGATAAATAGCTGCTCAGAGGACAGGGCAGCCCTACTGCCCTCCGCGCCCTGTGCCCACCTCCAGCTCCCGCAGTCGGTGCAGGAGCTCCTGGCAGGTACCCGGCTCCATGCCGCCATCACCACCCTCTCCTGGCCTCGGGTTCTCAGGACTCCCAGCCGGCTGGTCCATGGCCTCTGACATCAGGTCCTGGGAACAAGTGAGAGAGGCCGGGCAGGCTGCTCCAGGGCCCGGGAGGTGAGCGGGGGAGGAGGACAAAGAGGAAACTTGTTAGTATTCTCGGAGTTGAGCTCAGTGGGACCGATGTGCCACGGACACTGTAACAACTCAGTCTACGTCTCTCTGGTCACGGGAAAAAGACACTCTTCCCCTCTGAAGAACAAAAACCATTGTTTTGTAAAGCCCGGTAACTGCACTCGGCCTGTCACAGGTCACACAGGCACTGGCCAGGAGCTGAGAAACCTGAATTCTCCGCCGCGACTGGCCTCCATCTGGCACACTGCATCCTCCTGGCGACACTGGGAGGGGCTGGCCTGCCTCCAAGGATCCCTGGTCCTCTGCAGGGGCTGGGCTCTTTACCCGCCTTTCCATTTGGCCCGCTCCTTCCTACCATTCCTTGGATTATTCCAATCCAAGTCCACTCAGGTCTGTAACCGTCTCCCCCGGACTCTCGATTCCATGAGGGCATGTTCAGGTCACTGCCCAGGCTTACACTTCCTGGTGTGATACCTGGTGTGCAAGAGACAGACTGAGCACCAACTAAAGAGACCAGCCTGCCACTGCATGAACACAGCCAGCCAGGCTTCCAACCTGAACTGTGCGTGTGATGCCCCACCCGCCACACTGTTGCCATGGTTACTGCCGGTACTGACTAGGCTTCATCTTCCATTTGAGTTTCAATTTCTCTGCCAGAGGAAAGCGCTCATTTCCTTCTTCTACACAAATATTGTGGAAATTTCCAGTAGATGGGAAACCCTTCCTCATGCCAAGGGGCGGAGGCTCCGGTTTACAACTGACGACTTGCCTCCCGGCCCCACCGAAGCCCCCACAAAGGAGCTGAGCACTTTTGGACCAAGGGAGAGAGGACCGCAGCACTCGTCCGCCAGGCATCTGAACGCTCTCTCCTCCGTCCTCCACGGTGGGCACAAGGGCCCTGCCCCACCCAGCCTTCCCCCTCCAGTCCCCATCAACGGCCGCACAGGCCACAGAGCCCCTCACCTGCCTCTGCTCCCTCGCCAGGCTGGCACACTCACTCTAACAGCCAGAATGGTCACCTTGCCTGTGGAGAAACAGGGAGAGCATGTCAGCCTGCCTTCCACAAGCATTTATTTGGCTTCTGCTGTGTGCCAGGCGCTGGGCCACAGGGAAGAGCAAGCCAGCGAAAGCCCTGCCTTTACGAAGCTTCCGTTTTATTGGGGGAGGCGGATAATACACGATAAACCAAGGAACATATGCTGGGTCCTGGTAAGACACTGAGGGGCGACAGTTAAGCAGAGACCGACTGAAGTCCAGATCAAATCCTGGGATGGAAGAAGCATTCTGGGTAGAGGAAGAGCCAGAGCAGAGGTCCCGGCTCTGTCAGCAATCACTCAGACACCAGGTGGACATGATCAGTCCCACACGGTGCTTCCTGTCATCCTCATCACCACCTCACAGGACTTCACAGCTATTATCAGCACCTGTATTTGAGATGAGGGAACCAAGGAATAGGAAGTTACACTTGCATACACTGAATGGATCCTGTGTGTTGCCACTTTCTCATGCATCATTCCGCTTGATTCTCCTACCAAACTTGTAAGGGGAGCGCCAGCCTAGGGAGGAAGCAGGCTCCACAGAGGCAAAAGATGCAGCCCAAGTCACATGGCTGGTTCGCAAAGCGCACTGGACAGGCCTGGACTTCGCCACCCCCAGGGGGCCTCTCTGTGCACAAGTTGTACTGTAAGCTCCTTGTATTCAGGAAGCTCTGCAGTCCTAGGGCTCCCGGGACAATGCAGTTAAACAGACCTGGGTTAGAATCCTGACTCTGCAAGATCTGGCTCCTCACCTATGTAACGGGGATAAGAATACTATGCAGAAAGGGTTGCTGGAAGATGAAATGAGATCATGTACGTAGTGTTCTGCGTGAACTCGGTAAATGGAAGCTTTTCATATCATCACATCCTGACGCAGGCACAGTGCAAAGTCCTGCAAAGAGCCTGCTGTTACACCCCCCCACTTCCGGTCTATTCACAGGTAGGCAGACCCCAAGTCACCTCAGCCGGGGGTGCCCACTAACGGGCACCTGAAGATCTGAGAGTGCTGCCCAAACTGCCCTGCCTTCAAGGAGCTCCCCTCTCCAACCCTCTCCCCCCAGCTCTCCACCCCAGAGCCAGGCAGCCTGCACTCTTCTCTGCCTGGCGCCCGAGGAAGAGGGGACCAGCAAACAGGAAGCACGTCTTCCCAAGTGAGAGTGTGTATACGACAATGGGATAAACTGAAAACTAGAAGGAAAGGAAAAATGGTGTAATATTTACCTTTAACACTACCACAATCTAAAGTCCTTTGTTGTCACTATTTTTAAATGTTTTTATTGATTTTAGAGAGAGAGGAAGGGAGAGAGAGAGAAACATCGATGTGAGAGAGAAATATTGATTGGCGGCCTCCTGCATGCACCCTGACCGTTGACTGAACCCGTAACCTGGGCCAGCAACCCTTTGGTGCACAGGTGGATACTCAACCAACTGAGCCACACTGGCCAGGGCAGTCCTTTGTTATTTTAACATCATAAAAATGTACCTAGTTGCCTGGTGGCGTGGCTCAGTGGTTGAGCATCAACCTATGATCCAGGAGGTCACGGTTTGATGCCCGGGCAGGGCACATGCCCGGGTTGTGAGCTCGGTCCCTAGTGGGGGGTATGCAGGAAGCAGCCGATCAATGATTCTCTCTTATCATTGATGTTTCTATCTCTCTCTCCCTCTCCTTCCTCTCTGAAATTAATAAAAATACAGTAAAAAAAATGTACCTAGTATAACTTCATTTGCTATAACATTATCATGTTTGATATGTTTAGAAATGGACAGGCCTGGAAATAAAACAAAAAAAGTTTCAAGAAATATCCTCTTTCCCACATGGACAAATAGGGGTTAAAACCAAAAAAGGGCCTTGGGTTACCTCCACCACTGGGCCAATTCCACCCCACCCACCACTCACCTCTGGGCCGACGCCCACTGGCTCCAGTCGGAGGGTCCCCTGCTCTAGGAGCGGACTGCCCCCATGGGTCACTAGCTTTCCCTCAATCCCCTCCCCATTTATTTCCCCAGTGGGTTGGGGTGGGTGCAGAAGTCTGGGGAGTGTGAGAAAAAAAAGTTGGGAGGATGAAGGACAGGAGTGGGATGAAAAGGCAATGTCCAGGGGCCAAGAAGGAATAAAGCTAATGGCCTAGCTGGTTTGGCTCAGTGCATAGAGAGCCGGCCTGCAGACTGAAGGGTCCTGGGTTCGATTCCAGTAAAAGGCACATGCCCGGGTTGTGGGCTCGATCCTCAGTAGTGGGTGTGCAGGAGGCAGCTGATCAATTATTCTCTCTCATCATTGATGTTTCTATATCTCTCTCCCTCTCCCTTCCTCTCAGAAGTCAATTAAAAAATAAAAATAAAGCTAAAACTGCGGAAAGCCCAAGTCTTGTGTTCGCCACACAACAAAAACCAAAGTAAGGGTGAAGGTGGTCTAGGAGAATATGTTTTCCTAAAAAAATAAAAATAGGTTTGGCCTCAAGATCTGAGCGGTCCCTGCTATGAGCAGCAGCAATATTAGGGGGAGACACCAGAGGTCCTGAGCGTACTTTCCCCAATCAGATGGAGGAACTAGAGCCATGAGGGGGTCCTACAGGACTGGAGCGGTGAGGAGCCTGGGGAAGAGCAGGAGGTACAGGCCTAGCTGGCTACACCTATCAGCTCCTACTTCCTGAACCAAGATCCCGATGAGAGGAGGTGGAGCTGGCACCAGTGGGGGATGGAGCTGCAGTTGTGGATATCCAGGATTAGATCCAGGACTTGGGGCTTCATTTGCCAGACCCACCATTAGAGAGCAAGGGTGAAGATGAGGGAGCTGCAGCATTGAGCACCCCATGGACGCAGAAGAGGTGGAGCTGGTGAAAAGGACGACAGCTGGAGTAAGCCTGCCTGCACCAGGGGTTCCTGCCTGGGCTCGGGAGGCTCTCCAAGCCCGCAGGCATCCCCGACAGGAAGTGGTCACCTAGAGAGCTGCCTTATCCTCCCGCGTTCCAGACTGAACCAGCACAGCCCTGTACACATGCCGGTTGTAATGTTCATCTCCTTCCTCCACATCAAGACAAGTCAAACTTCTCAGGACCCACTTGATTCAGTTCTGTACTTGTGGGAACATGGGCCCAAGCCCAACCCACCTTAGCATTTTCACTCAGAGAATAAGGTACCCTATGTACGCAGCCAATAAACAAACAAACAAACAAACAAATAAAAGCATCCGGGTTAGACTCGAGGTCACGAATGTGAGGACTGGCTGTGGGTGATGCCTACCCCACAGAGCCAACCATGCCACCCTCCAATCTGAGCGCCTGCGGGTCTCAGAGCAGGGAGGCCTGAGTCCCACTGTGAAAGGGGGTACCCTCCCAGTGATAAGCCGCCCAAGAGCAACAGCTCTGCCATGTGTGTCTCTGCATCCCTGGCTGGGACTAGGAGAGACTCCGGAAATGGTGGCTGCAGGCAGGCTATGACTCAGCCTCACTTTGGGGGAGATATTTGCTGCCCTCGGCTGAGGAGGTCTGGCCAGATCAGGGAAAGGGGCCTTCTCTGTGTCTGCAGGGCCACAAGGTCAGGGCAGGAAGCTTTTGGCCAGGGTTAAGAGTCACAGGCAAGAGGCCTGCATTTGACCTTGGTGGTAGGGAGGGGCACATGCTATGAGTCAGACCAGATTTTGAGTTCAAGATTTCTATGGTGTTAGGAAAACTTCCTGCATCTTTGCAATCCTCTGGGGAATGTTAAGATCCAGAGAGATACTACCACCTCCCGATCCCAATCAGCCTAATTAGGCCCTTCAGAGTCTGGGTTTTTGGCTTAAGTCTCATGAGAAAAAAAATCAATCCAGGTCAGTTCCCCAGTGGGGTCCCTACTGGGTGTCACTGGGGGCCCCTTGCCCCAGGGGCCGAGCACTCTCCTCCTTCCCGCAGGCCCACAACTACTCACAGCTTGTGTTCAGCCTGATGGACTCCCGGGAAAAGCCCCAGCCTGGGATTTTCAGGATGGCCCTGGTTTCAAACATTCCTCTGATGGTCCTACCGTCAATACATCCTGGATGTCGGATGTTGGGTCGAGGTCAGCCAGGGCTACGTAAGGATGAAGCTGCAGGGTGTGGAAGCCCTAACTTGAACTGTGGGCTTCTCCCGCCACAACTGCCAACCAACAGGCAGCCCCGCCTCCGACAAAGGCCTGATTCAGAGGACGGTGACCTCAGTGCTGAGAGGAGGGAGAGAAGAGAGGAAGAGCAAAGCCTCTCTGGCCAGTCCTTGGGGGGAGAGAGCACAGTTTCAAGAAGCCAGGGACAGAAAAGGGGGAACAGCTGCTTGGCGTGGGGGCGGGGGACGTGGCTGGTTCAGCCCAATCGCAGAGTGCATCTGCATTACCACTATCTCTTCAGCCTAGTCAGTCAGGCCCTAGAACCCACTGGCCCTTTAAAGCCAGGAAGGGACAGGGGCTTCCAGGGCCTCAGAAGAGCTCTCTCCTGGCCTTTCAGGCAGACAGAGCAAAGGAGTCAGGTCTGCAGCTCCCATTCCCTCCCCTGTGCCCTGGCAGAACGCAAGTCTAGGCCTGGGAGGAAGGGGCCTGAGAGGTGGCAGCAAGCCCCATGCTCCCTAAGCTGGGCCCTTCGCCAAGGCCTTGGGGCCCTGATGAGCCCCTCACTCACCAGCTGTTCCCCCAGAGTCCTCTAGGGAGAGAAGCCAGGGACCGGGAGGTGGGGGAGGGCTGGGCAGCTGCAGGAAGGCCGAGATGGAGAAGCTCGCTTTAATAACAGAATCATCCGTAACACCAACGGTTTCCCCCTCTGCTCCCCCCATTCTCCAGCTGCTTTCTGGAATCCCTGTCACACCCAAGAGTCCACTCGTAAACAGCAACTTCTGCACCCAGCAAACACTCCTTCCCCGGCAGGATCGGCCCTGGGCTGCCTTGGGGTGTATGGCGGCATATAAGGACTGAGGCCCCAGGGCACCCCTGGCCTGAAAGTGGCCACCTTAATCCTTGACCCAAAGCATCTTTTAGCCCTAAGAATCCCAACTGGCCTCTTCCCTTCTCAGGGAAAGAGGGAAGACAGGAATTTCCTTCCCTGTTCCTAACAACTGGCCTTCTGAGAGGCATGTGTCCCTGAGTCTCCCCTCTAACTTCCTCTTCACAGCCACTCCAAGAACCTCCGTACTATGATGTGGGTTCTTTGAACCGATAGTGGGATCAACCACCTGCCCTTCGAGGCAGTGCAGAAGGGCAGACATGTCAGGAGCCCAAAGGCTTATCTCTCCTCCCTGGGATCCCTCATGTTCCCTGTCCGTAACATAAGCCAACAACAAAAACACAGCTGCTGGGGTGGGAGGCGGGGTGGGGGTGGAGGTGGAGGGGTGGGAGGAGAGGGGACTCTGACACAGGCACAATGGACTTATTTATAGGGCCACATGCCAGGGGCTCTGCAGCCAAGAAGACTAGGCCCCACTCCCAAAAGCCCAGTGGGGCTCAGCCCAGGCCAGCCAAGGGCACTGGAACAAGCCTCAGAACAAGGTAGCAGATTTAGTCCAGTCTCAACACTGCAATTTACTTGCTGTGTGACTTTAGGCAAATTACACAGTCTCGCAGGGACAAGTTCCTTCATGCCAAGTGGAGGTTTTTCTAGAACAGTGGTTCTCAAAGTGTGGTCCAGGGACCCTGAAGCCCTTTTAAGGAGTCCACAGATCCAAAACTATTTTCATAATACTACTAAGACATTACTTGTCTCTTCTACTTTCTTTCTCTTATAATTATAGAGTAGCATTTTCAAGAGATCATATGATATGTGATATCACAAAAGATTGAATACAGAAGCAGATATTGAGAATCCAGCTGCCTTCTATTAAGTCAGACACGACAGATTTGCAAAAATGAGGAACAATGACATTCTTTTTACTATTTATTTTTTGTTTTGGAAAAATATATAATTATTTTTATTAAATACATTAATTTTTAAGACTGTAGAGAAGCAATTTTCAACCAGTGTGCTGCAAGAATTTTTAAAACATTCAATATTTGACTATTATTTAGTCAGGGGCACTGACCTTTTTTCCCTTAAATTGTCAAATAAAAAAATGACAACAGCCAACAGAACAACACCCGTCTGGTGTGAATGAGTCAAAATTATGCCTAATATTTTTGTTAAATCAGCAAAAATATTTTTTGGTGTGCTGCAGAATTTTAGTTATTAGTTTATGTGTGGCATGAGATAAAAAAGGTTGAAAATCGCTGGTGTCGAGGGATCCTCAGGCCAAATAGTTTGAGAATCACTTTTCTAGGAGTGTTGTCCAGTTTGTGATGATGAAAATATTTATTCTGTGCTGTACAATATGGCAGCCCCTAATCACATGTGGCTAGTCCAAATGAGGAACTGAATTTTATTTATCGATTTAAAATTTTTTGATTGGTTTTTAAAGAGAGAGGGGGAGAGAAGAGAGAGAGGGAAACATTGATTGGCTGCCTCCCGCACCCCAACAAGGAATCGAACCCACAACCTCGGCATAAGCCCTGACCTGGAATGAAACAGCCACCTTCTGGTGTATGGGATAATGTTCCAACCAACTGAGCCACATCAGCCAGGGCAGTACCGGATTTTATATGTTTTAGCCACATGCAGCCAGTGGCTGCTGTGCTAACAGTGCAGTTCTATAAAATCCCTGGAATCTAGAAGATTCCTTGACTTTAGCATTCTAAGTCAATGCTTCTTTCCACAGACTGTAGAGGTTGGGGTGGGGGTGGGGGGTGGGGGGCGACGGTTCGGAAGAAACAGGAACTGATATGTACTCCTGTCCCCAGACTTCTGCTCACACTATTTCTCACTCTCAGTCACCAAAGGAAAGCCATCTCAACCACATGGTCAGTCCTGCCTGGCACTCCTACCAAGGCTTACTGTTAGAGAGGCTCTCATTCTGACACGACTCCTTCACACCCTCTCCTCAAACGTCTGGCCTGTCACCTCTTGTTTCTCCAAAGGATGAAAGCCAGCAGAGGGAAACCCCTCAAATCTCTTGCCACCACCCTCCCAGCATCACCAGAATCTCCGCATCGCCTCCTGGTACAGCAGAGGAGCTACCCTCTTCCCAGGCAAACAGTCCTTCTGCCCCAGGCCCTGCAGTGTCTCCCTCCTGAAGGGATCTTCCCCAGCCACCTGTCACACCTGTCACACCTGTCACACCTGTCAGATGTCTTCCATTTCTCTTTTTTTACAATAGCATACTTTATTCATTTAACATTATCATAAAGATCATTTCATGTTAACACATAATAGTACATATATCTCATCTTAAAAATAATGTGCCCCTGAGGGATTCCAAAATGGCAGTGGAGTAAGTAGAGCTATACTGACATTCTCCCAGGACCAAACTAGAATTACAACTAAAATACAGAAGAACCCCCCTGAAAAATCAACTGAAGACTAGCTGGAGAGAACCCTGATAATGGAGGATGGAAAGTGGAGACCACATAGAGACTGGTAGGAGGCGCAGAGGTGTGAAAGGGATGGCCGGCTCCCACAGACAGCAGCTGAAGTCTCGGAGGGATAGCTCAGCCGTGGGGGGTGCCCACTGAGAACGCTGGGGTCTAAACCCAAGCTGGGCTCCCCAGAGCACCAGAGCTGAGAAAGGTACCCACATAACATCTGTCTGCCAATCAGAAATGGCTGGAAAGGCAGGCACCCTCTTAAAGGGCCAACACACAAAATTTCATATGCAGCTACTCACCTTGGGCTCCAACAGAGGCAGGGAAGAGTGGACTGGAGCTGTGTGAGGAGAGTCCAGGGTTGGGGGCTATGGGGTTGGTGCTTGGAGGGCAGCCACCTCGGTTTCCTGTGCTGAGTCATTTCCTCACTGCGGAGGAGATCTTTCTCCACAGACCTTTGCTACCCAGGCTTTTGCCTGGGGAGAAGGCAGTTGTCCCATCCTATCAGAAAGACCTCTGGCCCCACCTGGGGCTAATCAGGGCTGATAACAATCGGACTGAAGGCAGAGGAAGATCAATGGAGGCTTTGGGTCTCTGCCCGATTTCCCCCTGGGCCCGGGGCTAGGAAAAGCAGACCCTGGTGCACATCTTAGTCCTTTCCAAAGGCACCCAGCCCCAGCAGAGGGAACCACAAGCTGTGGGTTACTGATAGCTCCAAACCGTACTCAGGACCAGTCACAAACAGCATCTGACATTGTCCTGCACTAGAGATGGGAAGTCATGGCAGATCTACTTAGTACACAGACACAGACACACACAAAAACCCAAACAGACTACCAAAATGGGGAGACAAAAAAACAAGCCCGAAATGAAAGAACAAGAGAATTCTCCAGAAGAAGAGCTAAATGAAATGAAGACAAAAAATTTATCAGACATAGAGTTCAGAATAATGATGGCAAAGATGCTCAACAGCATGAGAAAAGATATAGAACTAATAAAGAACACAGTGGAAAGAATACACAGATTAGGAGAAGCCGAGGACTGGATCAGTGAATTAGAAGACAGGATAGAAAAAAATCACTTAAGCAGAGAACAACAACAACAACAACAACAAAAAAGCAAAAAAGCAAGAGGATAGCTTAAGGGAGTGTGGAACAACATGAAACATAACAATATTCACATAATAGAAATGCCAGAAGGGGATGAAAGTGAGCAAGGGATAGAAATGCATTTGAAGAAATAATGGTGAAGGGAAAAGTCACACAAGTTCAGGAGGCACAGAGAGTCCCAAGCAAGAAGAAACCAAACAGGCCCATGCCCAGACATATCATAATTAAAATGCCAAAAATTAAAGATAAAGAGAGAATCTTAAAGGCAGCAGAGAAAAGTGATCTGTTACCTACAAAAGAGCTCCCAAAAGGCTATCAGCTGATTTCTCATCAGAAACACTACAGGCTAGGTGGGAATGGCATAAAATATTCAAGGTAATAAAAAGCAAGGATCTGAAGCCAAGATTACTATATCCAGCAAGACTATCATTCAAAATAGATGGTGAAATAAAGAGCTTCCCAGAGAAAAAGGCTAAAGGAGTTTATCACCACCAAACTAGCACTGCAAGAAATGCTAAAGGGAAGAGAAGAAATATATATAGAGAGAAACATAGGCATAAAGAATAAAAATGGCAATAAATAAGTACTTATCAATAATAACCTTAAATATAAATCTATTAAACACTATGATCAAAAGACATGGGATAGCTGAATGGATAAAAAAAAACAAAAAAAATGTGACCCCATTATATGATGTCTACAAGAAAACCACATGAGAACAAAAGACACACAGGATGAGAGCAAAAGGATGGAAAAATATTTTCCATGCAAATAGAATAATAATAATAATAATAATAATAATAAAAGCTGGAGTAGCAATACTCATATCTGACAAAATAGACTTCAAAATGAAGGCCATAATAAGACACAGTAAAAGTCACTATATAATACTAAAGGAATCGATCCAAAAGAGGATATAACCTTGGTAAACATATATACACCCAATATAAACACCTAAATATATAAAAAAAACTTCTAGGGCAGCGGTTGCCAATCTTTCAGACCTCACAGACCACAAATGGTCTGCAGACCACCAGTTGGTGACTGCTGCTCCAAAGGTTTCCTTAAACCAGCGGTCACCAACCTTTTGGACCTCATGGATCACCAGTGGTCCGCGGACCACCAGTTGGCAACCACTGTTCTAGAGGACTTTAATGGGACACAGCGAAAGCAGTGCTGAGAAGGAAGTTCATAGCACTTATAGGCCTACCACAAAAAACAAGAAAAATTAATAATGAACTATTTGACCCTACAATTTAAAGAATTAGAAAAAGAACAACAAGAAAAGCCCAAAGTAAGTAGAAGGAAGGAAATAATAAAGATTAGAGCAGAAATAAATGACATAGAGGCTTAAAAAAAACAATGAAACCAAGAGTTGATTCTTTGAAAAGATAAACAAGATTGATGAACTGTTAGCCAGACTCATCAAGAAACAAAGAGAGAGGACCCAAATAAATAAAATCAGAAACAAAAGAGGTGAAGTAACAACTGACACAACAGAAATACAAAGGATTATAATAAAATACTATGAACAACTATATGCCAACAAACTGGACAATGTGGAGGAAATGGACAAATTCCTAAAAACATATCATCTCCCAAAATTGAATCAGGAAGAATCAGAAAACCTAAATAGGCCAATAACAACTGATAAAATAGAATAAAAAAACTCCCAGCAAACAAATGCCCTGGTCTAGACAGCTTCACAGGAGAGTTTTACCAAACCTTCAAAGAAATAACACCTATCCTTCTCAAACTACTCCAAAAAATCCAAGAGGAAAGAACACTTTCAAGGTCTTTTTATGAGGCCAGCATTATCCTAGTTCCAAAACCAGATAAAGACACTACAAATAAAGAGGACTACAGGCCAATATTCCTGATGAACATAGATGCTAAAATCCTCAACAAAATATTAACAAAAATCACATGACATATTAACAGATGCAGAAAAAGCATTCAACAAAATCCAACACCCATTTTTGATAAAAACTCTCAGCAAAGTGGGACTAGAGGGAGCATATCTCAACATAATAAAGGCCATATATGACAAACCTACGGAGAATATCATACTCAATAGCCAAAAACTAAAACCATTTTCCCAGAGAACAGGAATGAGATAGGGATGTCCACTTTCACCAGTCTTCTTCAACATAGTACTGGAAGTCCTAGCCACAGCGATCAGACAAGAAGTAGAAATAAAAGGCACCTAAATGGGAAAGGAGGAAGTAAACTCTCATTATTTACAGACTAGAGGCCCAGTGCATGAACATTCATGCACTGGAGCGGGGGGTCCTTCAGTCTGGCCTTCCCCCTCTCACAGTCGGGGTGACCTCAGGGGCGGGAGGCGACGTGGAGATCAGGGGAAGGCAACACTCCCATCACACCTCTGCTGCTGCCACTGCCAGCAGCGCAAGCTTGGCCGGCCCTGGGGGATTGAGGGGACTGGGGGACTCTGGAGGCAGGTGCGTGGCTGAGGGGACTGGGTGCCGCCATCTTTGAGGGCGTGACAGTCAATTAGCATATTCCCTCCTTATTGGCTGTGGGCGCCATCTTTGCAATGGTCTCAGAGTCAATTAGCATATTCCCTCTTTATTAGATAGGATGACATGATATTGTACATAGAAAATCTAGATTCCACCAAAAAAACTACTAGAATTATTAAAGGAATTCAGTAATGCAGCAGGATACAAAATTAACACCCAGAAATTGATGGCTTTTTTATACACCAATAATGAATTCTCAGAAAGAGAAACTAAATAAACAATCCCATTTACCACTGCCACAAAAAAATTAAGATACTTAGGAATAAACTTAACCAAAGACATAAAAGAATTGTACTTGGAAAACTACAGGACATTGAAAAAAGAGATAGAGGAAGATATAAACAAGTGGAAGAATATATCGTGTTCATGGATAAGTAGAATTAACATCACTAAAATGTCCATACTACCCAAAGCACTCTACAGATTCAATGCAATCCCTATTAAAATACCAATGGCATAGTTCACAGACTTAGAACAAATACTCCAAAAATTTATATGGAACCAAAAAAGACCTTAAATAGTTGCAGCAATCTTGAGAAAGAAGAACAAAGTTGGAGGAATCACACAACCAGATGTCAAGTTATACTACAAAGCTACTGTAATCAAAACAGCCTGGTATTGGCATAAGAACAGGCATATAGATCAGTGGAACAGAACAGAGACCCCAGAAATCAATGCTAGTCATTATACTCAATTAATATTTGACAAAGGAGGCAAGGACATACAGTGGATTCAAGACAGTCTCTTCAATAAGTGGTGCTAGGAAAATTGGACAGATACATGCAAAAAAAATGAAACTAGACCACCAACTTACACCATACAGAAGAATAAACTCAAAATGAATAAAAGACTTAAATGTAAGTTTTGAAACCATAAAAACCCTGGAAGAAACCATAGGCAGCAAAATCTCAGACATCTCTCGTAGCATTATGTTTACGGATACTTCTCCTAGGGCAAAGGAAACTAAGGAGAAAATAAACAAATGGGACTACATCAAAATAAAAAGTTTCTGCACAGCAAAAGAAAACATCAACAAAATGAAAAGGGAGGCCCCTGTATGGGAGGATATATTTGGCAATGATACATCTGATAAAGGGTTAATATCCAAAATATATAAGGAACTCATACAACTTAGCCTGGCTGGCATGGCTCAGTGGTTGAGCATCAACCCACAAACCAAGAGGTCATGGTTCCATCCTGGTAAGGGCACATGCCCTGGTTGTGGGCTCAATCCCCAGTGGGGGGGCATGCAGGAGGCAGCCGATCAATGATTCTCTCTCCTCAATGATGTTCCTATCTTCCTCTCCCTTCCTCTCTGAAATCAATAAAAATATATTTAAAAAAATAACACAACAATGAGGTATCATCTCACACCATCAACAAATGACAAGTGCTGGCAAGGATGTGGAGAAAAGGGAACTTTAGTACACTGCTGCTGGGAATGCAGACTTACAGCCACTATGGAAAACAGTATGGAGAGCTTTCTCAAAAATTAAATAAGAACTGCCATTTGACCCAGTGATCAAGGAATATATCCTAAGAGGCTCCCCAAAAAACAATCAGAAAGAATGTATGCACCCCTATGTTCATAGCAGCACAATTATTTACAATAGCTAAGATCTGGAAATAGCCCAAGTGCCCATGAGGAGAAGAGTAGATAAAAAAGTAGTTGTGGTACATTTACACCATGGAATACTATGCACCCTTTGAGACAGCATGGAGGGACCGGGAGAATACTATGCTAAGCGAAATAAGCCAGTCAGAGAAAGACAAGTATCACATGACCTTACTCATATGTGGAATCTAATGAACAAAATAAACTGATGAACAAAATAGATCCAGAGACATAGAAGCATGGAACAGACTGTGGAATCTCAGAGGGAAGGTGGGGATGGGTGGGAAGAGATCTCTTTCTTCAAAGGGAACAGGCTGTGGCTGGCTAAGCACCCCTGTGTCTAGGAAGCTCCAGGGTTGACTTTTTGGGCACCATTTGGCCAGAGCCCAGAGGTGACCTCCTCAGCTGCTAGCTCTGCTCTGGGAGGAGAAAGTAGCTCTAGTTCGCCCATAAGCATCCACTGCCTCTGCTCTTATTTGTGCCCACAAACGGGAACAGGCTTCCTGGATTCCAGTTCTGGCTTGCTCATACTTGCTCATACATGACCCCACGTGAAGCCTAGAAACCCTCTAGGACTCAGTTTTCCTATCTGTAAAATGGGGTGACCTCTCTGACTCCTCTCTCCTTACAGGGCATAGAAGAAAAGGATGAGATCATGTCTGGAGAGGAACTGTAGCTGAAGAGACAGGTTTCCTCGTGAGGGGTTGGGGGGGTGGGAGTGAGGAACTCAGCCGGGCCTTAGGGAGAAGCCATTGGCTTTGATGTTGCCTTCTTCCTACAGGGCCTACAAGCTGCCCAGAAAAGCAGGGGTGGGGTTGTGGAGAGGAAGGGACAGCAAAGCCAAGAGCTTTAGCCTTCTTCTAGCGCCAGGGACAGGAAGTGAGGTGCTGTCTACAGAGGAAGTAAGAAGCAAACACCCCCCAACTTCCCCTCAGCCTACAGTGGAAAGGAGGCTCCAGCTTCAAGAGGCTGAAGTCCCAGGGCTGGGGAAAGAGAAAGCAGGAGTGGGGGTGGGAAGGGGGCATTATCATCACCATCTGGTGGAGAAGAGGGTTTTATGTCTTGGACACAATAAAACTCAAGGGGCACAGAATCAGGGAGGAGAGAGAAGAGAAGCCACTGAAGTCCAAGTTGAGAAACCCAGCTTTCTGGGTCCATGGTATCACATCTACAGTCCTGGCCCCAGACTCCAGGCCTGCTCTACAACCCCACCCCTAAGATGGGCCAGGTCTGATCACTCACTCTTACAGTATATGTCCTTTCTTTGCAGCCTTTATCACAGAGGTAATTCTGTGACTGTTTAATTATCTGATTAATGTGGGCTTTTTGATGACCATTGGACCCCCGGAGTCTAGGATAGTACCTATCACACAGTTAAGGGCTGGCTGGGTGAATGTGCTGACCACTGCTTGAGAATTCCTCAGAGGCTGGTTTTGGCCTAACCCTGGCATCTGAATCAAATTCAGTATACGAAGATGAATGAACACTACTCATGGCCTGGGGTCGACGGGGAGACCCTCGGGTGAGTGGTAAAGGTCAGAAGCTGACACAGGTGCCAGGAAAAATCTATGTACACCTAGATATTGCCAACAGGTAAGGCGACAGAAGATATGTCTTTTGGGTAAGGGGGAAAAGGATACATATTTGTATTTGTTTTTGTGTAAAGATACTCTGGAGGGATGTAAGAAACCAATAAGTGATTCTTTATTATTATGGAGGGAGAGGGAGTGGAGATGGGAGCAAGATCCACAATGTATGGCTTTTTTTCAATTTGATTTTTAGACTGGGTTAAAAAAAAAATCTAGTGAACCTTAGCTGGTTTGGCTCAGTGGATAGAGCGTCGGCCTGTGGACTGAAAGAGTTCTGGGCTCGATTCCAGTCAAGGACACATGCCTGGGTTGTGGACTCGATCCCCAGTAGGGGGCATGCAGGAGGCAGCCGATCAATGATTCTCTCTCATCACTGATATTTCTATCTCTCTCCATCTCCCTTTCTCTCTGAAATCAATATAAATACATTTTTTAAAAAATCTAGTGAAAAAATAAAGTATAAAACTTTAAAAAATATAAGAAGGGTCCTGGCCAGTGTGGCTCAGTTGGTTGAGCATCAGTTCCTGGTCAGGGCACATGCCTGGGTTTCAGGCTCAATCCCTAGTAGGAGGCGTGCAGGAGGCAGCCAATGGATGGTTCTTTCTCATCAACCACTGACGTTTCTCTCTCCCTCTGCCTTCCTCTATCCCTCTAAAATCAATAAAAGCGTACCAAAAAAAAGTTTTAAAAAATGTTAGAAGGAATAACCACATGGCCAAGTGATTCCTAAAGCCCCTCCCGGCTGGGGCCATCTACTCTCTCTTCCCCTATTAGAAAGTACGAACCAAGACCCTGAAACAGGGACGGGTGAGGAGATCTGGCCAAATGAGTAGGGGATTCTGGCCAAGGGATGCCAGTGTTTCCACTCCCTTTCTTCCCAGAAATCTCTCCTTGGGCTAGGGGAGAGGCCCTCCCACCCCCAGACTGTGGTGTGGGGTGGTAACACCAAATTATTCACAAGCTGATCCGGGCCACTTCAGCCTGGATAAGCGTTCATCGTAGATTCTTGGGTAGGGGGCTAATAGGGTCTGGGCGAGGTCAGAGGCAGAGGTGGGAGGCTGGGCAAGGTGAGAGTTTGGGGCAGGTAGGGATAGAGTGGGGTAAGTGACTCCTGGACAGGCCTAGGGCTGTTGCGGGCAGGTTCTGAGGGTGTCTCAACAGATCCTCACACAAAAGGGCCAATTACAGCCCCCACATCAAGCTAGCTGGGGGGGTGAAGTGAATCAGCCTCTGGGAACTACAGTTGCTGAGAACCCCAGAGCCACGCCCCAGGAGTTCCAGGGACCCTCACAGTCCTGTCTAGGAAAAGCCTCATTATTCCTCTATCCAGAGGGTCTTCAGGGAGGGACAATTTGAGAACTGCTGACCAATGCCCCAAGCAGCACCCAACACCCAAGCCCCACAGGCACAGCATGAGCAGCAGAATGGGGTGTCGCTCCTTTAAAATGAGCTATGCTTGCCCTAACCGGTTTGTCTCAGTGGATAGAGCGTGGACTCAAGGGTCCCAGGTTCGATTCCGGTCAAGGGCATGAACCTTGGTTGTGGGCACATCCCCAGTAGGGAGTGTGCAGGAGGCAGCTGATCGATGTTTCTCTCTCATTGATGTTTCTGACTCTATCCCTCTCCCTTCCTCTCTGTAAAAAAAAATCAATAAAATATATAATAAAATAAAATAAAATTAGCTATACTTAAAAAAAAAAAAAAAAAAAAAAGCTTACTGAGGACTGAAGAATTCCCAGAGCTCAAGGACCAGCATAAGGTTCAGGGAGCTGTGCCTGATTGGGCTCTTCTCAGTGGCTGCTGGATTTTTAGAAATCAGTAATAACAGCAATGATAATTCACCTTAATAACAGCCTGGCCTCCTCAGGACTCTTTCATCTTGTAACTCTCAGAGCTGGGAAAACGGTAATTATCGAGCAGGTGCCACACCCCAATGATGATGTGTTATTAATCCATCAGCACAGGCTGGGAAACTGAGGCTCAGGGAGAAGGATTTCCCCTCAAACAGAGCTAAGGATGCAAGTGCCAAGGCCACTGGGCAGTGAAGAAACGAAGGTGCCAGCTCCATATCTGTTGTGTTTTGAGGGGATACTGAAGATAAGGGCACTCCTTCCAGAGTCAGCCAGATCTGGGTTTGAGGAGGTGAGGAAAGACCCCAGATGTGTGTCCCAAGCCCCTCCCCAGGTGAAGCAGGGCTTGGTCGTAGCCCTGTCTGGGAACCAGGGCCTCTGATCTTGAGTTCATACACCCACCCACTCTCCCCAAGTTCTGCAAAGCAGCCTGACAGCTGCTTGGAGCATCTCCTCCATCTCTGCAACTTGAGCAGAAACCACAGGGTAAGTGGGGGCTTAGCCCTCCAAATAACCGCATGCCACAGGTACAGTCCATAAAGTGGGAGCGGGGCGCATCCTGAAGCTGGGTAGGCGGATCAGACCAAGAACCCATCAGAAGTGGGGAGACCGCTTCTTGGGAACCAAAGCCCATATCCCCAGCCCCCTTCCGTTTTGGCACTGATTTTACAATAAAGAGATCCTTCCTATAGCAAGGTCTGTTTGAGCTGATCATGTTGCAGAAAACTGCAGAGGAGGCCCAGCTGGCCTGTGCCCTCCAAGAGAGCAGGGAAGGGTGGGCAAAGAGTCATAGAACACCGAAGACCTTTTCCCAGGGTGGCCACAGAGGGAAGCAGCAGGGACTCAAATGAGAAGGTAAGGATAAAGACATTGCCTGTAAAGGTCTATCCACAGTCTATATGTGCCTGGTCCTGCGAGAGATGCTAGGGAGAGATGCTAGGAACATATGTAACTCAGCTCCGATGCCAGGAACAGATGCAACTCAGCTCCGGAGAAACCATAAGGGCCAAGCCAGGTAGCAACCAATGACCTTGTCCTCTAACCTTCCAGGGCAGAGCCTGGGGAAAAGTATTAAGCGTGATGCTGGGAGGGATTTAAAGTTGTTCACTTCCACATATTAGACAGCTGACCAGAGCCCTTGGAAGTTTCCTGAGATAATACCCTGCCCTTCCTAGGGCCCAGCTCTCTATAATCTCATCTTCAAGAACTACCTTCTCTGCATTAAATTCAGCCAGGCGTCCTCATGCACGAGAAACTAAGGCAGAATGGTACCATGGAAAACACTTGACCAGAGTCAGGAGCCCTGCCTGACACTCATCACTGTATGAATCACTTTTCCCTCTGGACTTCAGTTTCCCCATTTTTAACACGAGGGCATTAACACTGTCTCTAGGATTCCTTCCTGTCTATGATTCTATGTTGCTTTGATGTAGTGGCACATTTCAGGTTACTTTACATAAATTTGCATGTTCAATCAGAAATCCCAAACTTTGAGTGTAGAAAATCCAATCAGTCCTTTAGTGCAGGTTGGCTGGGGCTGGAGGAACCTGCCAGGTTCGGGTGAGGACTGTTACAGCAGACAGTGGTGAACTGGGCGGGGGGAGCCAGGGGAAACAGGGCCAGGAAGCAGCACTTGTTCTGAGAGACGCGGTTCTGGTGACCCATGGCTGGTGGGGCCCAGGACCCTTCAGCTACTAAATCAGGGTCCTTTCTCTTCCTGCTTCTGAAGAGGTCTCTAGCTTGCCAGCGTCAGCCACACCCCAAGAGGGAACAGCAGCCTCTGCCTAGCAACAGCTGCATCCTTCACTCCGACAGGGACTCCGCCATCACCCACTTTCTGGGAAACTGACCTCCCTGGGAGCTTCAGTTCTCCCTTCCAGGGGCTCCTAGCAGTGAGAAAGGCTTCCTTGGGGGTCTAACTAAACACCTCCTGCTGCAGTTTCACTCCCATGGGAGGCAGGGCCCAAGGGGGCTAGCAGAGGGAAGGACAATATTGGCAGGAGAATCTGCCGGCATCCAACCAATCCACGGCCTCTCTAACTCTCTGACATCCCACTCAGCACCTGGGAGAGCAAGGATGAAAACAAACAAGGAAAAAGCGAAGGCCTTTGGCTCTTGGGCTACAGAGCAAGTCCCAACCTGGGGAGCCTGACTCCTGAGAAAGTTTTCAACCCAGAGGGAAGGAGGCTGGGAAAAGTGGGCTGGCATGGCAGGGCCTGGGAGGCTGGCTGGGCTGGGTGCGGGCAGCAGGGGAGAGTCCTTAGCCCCTTGCCTGGGAGTCGGGGGTGTGAGTGCCGAGGTGAGGTGAGTAGGGCAGGGAGTGGAATGGGCAACAACAGTGTCTTCTTCCCATAAGAGGGCAGATGAGTGTGCTGTGCTCTCTGGCCCAGATCCTAAAACAAGTCCCAACAACTGAGATGCAAACTGTCTCCTGGGAATCTGCTTACTTTGCTGGCCTTTGGCGGCCTCCTCCTTTCTCAACACCTCCCCATAGGCCCAACTCAAAGGCTGGCCCGCCAGGATGTCTCACCAGAGACCTTGATGGGTGGGCCAAACCTCAGCAGCAGTTCATAGCCCAAGGCACCAGGGGTGAGAAGGACAAGGACTACTCTTAGGTAGCATAAAGTAGTCTACTCCTCTCCTCCCAAGGTTCTAATCCCAAGTAATCATGAGATTTAGAACCACATCACCTAACACCTACCTCTCCAAATGGGCCACCCTACCGGAGGACCTTTCTCCCCTCCGGAATCACTCATCAGTGGAACCACACAGTACCACAAGTGGAAGGGACTGTTAGAGCCTCCCAGCCCAACTGCTTAATTTTATAGATGGGGTAAACTGGCCCAGAGAGACAAACTGTCTTGGCCAAGGTCATACAGCAGGCTAAGTGCAGGGACCAAAACTTCTGACCCAGTCCACAGCGACAACAGCTTGGTCCTCATGTATATTGGTTTTCACCTGCCAATTGTGGAAGAGCCATGTTCCCTGCAGCCCAGGCCACGAAACATGATGGAGGGCCCATGCCACCTCATGCATGAGGGCTGATGCCACCTAAGACACAGACCATAGACTTTGAAAACAAAGTTGAACTTTGTGGGAATCTCCCAAGAGAGGAATACTTGTGTCCCTCTAAGGTAGGAAGCACAATAACCCAGGTTGTTCTTAGGGAGACAAGGGACCGATATGAACGTGAATTTTGTGATGTCCTTTTTGCCAGACAAGGGGTCTCAGAGCCAGCTGGCATGTCTTGCAAGAGGGTCTTGCAAGAGGGTCTGCAACAGGCAACTGTGATAGATCCATTTTCCCCACAAGTACTAACCACAGAATGGCTAGACACTGACCCCCTCTTTAGGGTCCCTCAGGACTATCTCTGTCCCAGGCGTATGTTTCCAACCATGACCTCTGGCAGACAATTGTGCTTAGGCAGGAAGACCTCTGGGAGACAGAACAGGAATAAGAGGAATTGCCTTTATAGCCAGAGAGGGAATTCATCAGCCCAAGAAGACCCCTGGGTCCTTAGAAAGGCGAGCATCAAAAAGTAGCAGCTGGACAGGCTGGGTAGATAGCGCTGACACACCTGGACAACTAGGCCTGTAGGGGGTTCGGTGCCCCTGTGCCCTTGGGATATTGCCAGGGCTGTATCCTTATCCTGGGCCCACCTGGGATAAGGATAAGGAGATTCCTTAAGCGGGGCTGAGGTTCGGACAACCGCTTTCCCGGTTGGGCTAGGCCAGGGGAGTGTCGGGCGTTCTCGGCATTCTTCTGACACCGCAGCCAGGACCCAGAGTCTTTTCTGCAGGCGCTGCCCTGGCCCCATTCCCTGCCCGGCCCTTCTCCCTCCCTCCGCCTCTCTTTAGTGTTCAGCCCATCGGGCTGCCCTCCTCCGATCTGCCTCCCCTCAAAGCCACGAAAGGTCGGTCCCCGAGGCCCTGATCTCTCCGCCTCTCCCCGCTCCTCCACGCCCTGCCGCCCCAGGCCACAGGAACTGCGAAGTGTAAAGAGAAGCCCGCGGCTCGTCTCCGCGCCTGCGCTTTGGGAAGAGCCTCCCCCGCCGCAACCACCGGGCACCGCTCAGCGGCAGCCGGACGGTGGGATGCGGGTGGGTGGGGTGCGCAGCTGGGACAAGGTCAGTGCTTTCAAAGAAGAAGGGAGACCGCCCCCGGAACATCCCCCTCTTCCGAAAGTTTCCCTTCCGGGGCCACGGAGTGTGCGCGAGGATGGCGCGGGGGGCCGAAGGGGGTGGGGTGGAGGTGGACAGAGTCCCAACCCGACCCCTGGGGAGAGTGCGGCGGGAGCGGGAGGCAGACAGCGAGGTCCGGGCTGGAAGCCGCGCTGCCCGCGCTGAACCCAGGCTGCCACGAGCGCCTTACCCTTCGTGCCTCTCACCCCCAGCCCCTGGCTTACAGACCCCACCACTCGCCGCCTTTAAGTCCCAAGGAGGCCAGAACTCACCGAAATCAGGTGTTGGGCTGGACCAGGGCAGGCCGGATACGCCGGGTCCATGGCCAAGGCTCGGGGGCGAGGGGCTGAGAAGGGGGGTTGCTGGGTCCGCCTCTTGATGTCAAGGCTTTAAAGGGGCTAGGGAACTCCGCCCCTCTTCCAGATCCCGCCTTCCTTCTCCCGCGCAGCCAATCCGCGCTCACCCTGGGTGCACGCCCCTCCCAGCTCCTCCAGATGTTCCCAGGACAAGAGCGAAGTCTGCCCCGGCGGCGCGCGCCGCTTCCGCCCGGGAGGGAAGGACTGCCCCTCCCCCGCTGTACAGAAACACTTTCCCGGGGCCGGGCCGGGTGGGCCTGGTAGAATCTCCTCTGTGCGGGGACAAGGGACGCCAGGCTGGGTCGAACTGGGGTGAAATAGGGGAGCATCTATAGCACCGAAAACTAAGTGGGTGCGCGCGGACCCACAGACATGCGCGTCTGCTTCCGTGGGGCTGGGCGTGCACGTGTATATGTGGTTGTGAGCGTTGGGGTTTGTAATTTGCCTTCCTGCATACGTGTTAGGAGTAAATCTAAGGGAAGAGGCTTGACTGCCTCCTTGGCCTTAAATTCTCCCGCCTCTCTTTTCTTCCTTCGGGATGGGGTCCTCCCAGTAATAAGGAAAATTGACGCCGGGAACAGACTCCACTCCTCTCAGAGCTTTGCTGGCCCGTTTCCTCACTGGTTTAGGAGGGAAGGCTGAGTAGAAAAAGCATAAAACCTTGTTCTCAGCCACTTGCTATCTCAGTGGGGATGAGTCCCTTCCCTATTGAACTAACTAACCTCGAGCTTAAAAGAGGAAAAGCAAACAGCTCACTTTGGCTCTTGACCTCAGAGCTCCCTTTGCTCCCATTCTCATTGGTCCTTAGATAAACTATTTGCCCTCATCTGGATCCCATATAATCTTCATAATCTGCATTGTACTGACTGGCCTGAATATGCAGGTTCTGAACTGGGTCCTGCAAGGAAATAAAAAGGGATCCCTAGCCACAGTCTCTGTCCATTTTATTTAAATTGCTTCGGTTGTGGGATGCATTAAAGCATCATGTTAGTAGTCAAAGGAACATAAAAGTCAAGGGAACATATGGTGCTCAGACTGACTAGGATTAATCTAGAGTTCCTCTGTGAAGGAGGCTCTGTAATTTAAAATGGGATTTGGCCTTAGCCAGTTTGGCTCAGTAGATAGAGCATCAGCCTGAGGACTGAAGGGATCCTGGTTCGATTCTGGTCAAGGGCATGTACATTGGTTGCAGGCTCAATCACTGGCAGCATTCGGGGTGCGTGCAGGAGGCAACCAATCTCACAATGTTTCTGTCTCTCCCTCTAAAAATCAATGGGAAAAATATCTTTGGATGAGGATTAAAACACACACATACACACACACACAAACAAAAAAATAAAATGGGACTTGAAGGGTAGAGAAAAATTTTATGTAAGATTTAGTCAGGGTAAGGACATAAAGGAGACTCAGATAGGAAAGAGCAAATTATCTATGTGGGAGATAGTGAGCAATTACCTTGGTAGGGTGGGAAGTGGGAGAAGTCCATGGCGGAGGTTTTGTATGGAGATCAGACCAGAATATAGATTTGATAGCACGTGATAAGTCATGGTGGGTTCTTGAGCATTAGAGGTAGCTTGACTTTTTCAAATGCCTGAGGGCAGTTATTATTGGACCCTAAAAGATGCCATGATGGTTACCTATACCAGCTCTTTCACCTTTGCTTTAAAATTATTTCATTGGTTTATCCTTAACACACAATTAAGTATACTAATATAGATCTTAGGTGCTCCGTTTTGTGAATTTCAACAGTAATATATACCTATGTAACTCCCCAAATAAGATACTGAACCATTACTCCAGAAAGTTCCCTCATGCCCCTTTATAGTTGATTACTCTGCACCTACCACCACCCACCCCTGCAAACCCTGAATTCTATCACTTTAGTTTTATCTGTTCATGGATTTTTTTAAAAGTGGAATAATATAGTATGTACTTTTAAAAGTACATTTTTATTGACTTCAGAGAGAGAGAGAGAGAAAGGGAAAAAGGGAGAGAGAAAAAGAAAGCAGGAGAAACATTGATGTGCTAGCTAGACTCTAGTGATGGTGAACCTTTTGAGCTCGGTGTGTCAGCATTTTGAAAAACCCTAACTTAACTCTGGTTAAGAAATTTTTTGGCCGAAACCGGTTTGGCTCGGTGGATAGAGCGTCGGCCTGCGGACTGAAAGGTCCCAGGTTCGATTCCGGTCAAGGGCATGTACCTGGGTTGCGGGCACATCCCCAGTAGGAGATGTGCAGGAGGCAGCTGATCGATGTTTCTCGCTCATCGATGTTTCTAACTCTCTATCTCTCTCCCTTCCTCTCTGTAAAAAATCAATAAAATATATTTAAAAAAAAAAAAAAAAAGAAATTTTTTGATATTTGTAACCATAGTAAAACAAAGACTTATATTTTTGATATTTATTTTATATACTTAAATGCCATTTAACAAAGAAAAATCAACCAAAAAAATGAGTTCGCGTGTCACCTCTGACACGTGTGTCATAGGTTTGCCATCACTGTGCTAGAGAAACATCGATCAGTTGCCTCCTGTATGTGCCAACCTGCAACCTGGGTATATGCCCTGACTGGGAATCAAACTGGCGACCTTTTGGTGCAAGGTATGATGCTCAACCAACTGAACACCACCAGCCAGAACTGCAACTATATTATTTAGCATAGTAATGTTTTCTTGATCCATCTCTGTGTACTGTATTCCTTTTTATTGCTGAGTAATAGTCTACTGTATGAATTATAACACAATTTGTTTATTCATTCTCCAGCTGATAGATATTTGGGTATTTCCAGTTGGGACCTATTATGAATAAGGCTGCTATAAATATTCTTTTTCAAATATTTTTGTGAGCATATTTTCATTTCTCTCACCTTTTAAAATTTTCTTTTTTAAAAATGTTTTTGATTTTTTTTTTTTTTAAGAGAGTGAGGAAGAGAGAAAATCAATGTGAAAGAGAAACATCGATTGGTTGCCTCTTGCATGCCCCTCACCAGGGTTAGAGCCAGCAACCTGGGCTCACCTTATTTCTTGATAATAGATAGCAGCACCTTTGGAATCCAGAAGCATTAATTAATTCTTATTCATTCAATCACCTAGCATTTATTGAATAGGGATCTGTGGGAGAGTCCTTGGTTTACAACAAAAATTAGACATGATTCTTTCCTCAAAAGGCTTAAATATCCCATAAAACTGCATGTATCTGTTGCATTCCAAAGCCATGGGGTAGATAAACCTTGTCTGTCAGATATATCTAAATATTTCTGGATGTTTCCAAATAACTAAATTTTGGAAAGCAGACAGACCATCTAAATGATGTTTTGCTTTTCATTCAGATGTTTACCATTGTTTAATAAACACAGCCAGAACATCTACACTTGTCAGAGCAAGTAAGTACCTGCCTTACTTGAAAGGCTCTTGCACACTTGAAAGTTCAGACATTCAGATTTTGGCAGATTCTCTATGCCTCACAAACCTTCATCCTCATTGACAGGAGGTAAAAGAATGATATCTAACATTGCTCCATAGTTTTCTGTATTTGATGAGGCTTAAAACACTTTAATTCTCAATGGTAGTATTCACTTAAATTATTAAAAATATACAGAAGTTCCAAAGTCAGTTTTGAACTATTATATACCATATATTGTTCTTTGAGTTGTCTGTTACAAAACAAGCTAGGCTTTGTAGGCCTCTAGTTGCTGCAAGCTGTTGGAAACAAATCAGTTTGGTGGTGTGGTCTGTGCACAGTGCTGATGACTGACTGGTCGATGGCATCTCAGAAACCCACCCCCTTCACCGCTCACCTCAGGACTTTGGGATCTTCTGCTCCAATACCATGTGGTCATTCATTCAGTGCTGGAGCATCTTCTTTCCTCAGTTTGGCATTGAACTATTTGGCCACTGTGTTACACTGGCTGTAACTCACCCCATCTTAGAATTCTTGAGATGGTCAGGTGGTAACTGGCCTCTCAAACATTTATTTATTTTTATTTTTAAAAATATATTTTATTGATTTTTTGCAGAGAGGAAGGGAGAGGGATAGAGAGTTAGAAACATCGACGAGAGAGAAACATCGATCAGCTGCCTCCTGCACACCTCCTACTGGGGATGTGCCCGCAACCAAGGTACATGCCCTTGACCTGAATTGAACCTGGGACCTTTTAGTCTGCAGACCGACGCTTTATCCACTGAGCCAAACCAGTTAGGGAAGGCCTCTCAAACATTTAAATAATCTGGTAGTGCTAGCCGGTTTGGCTGAATGGATAAAGCATTAGCCTTCAGACCGAAGGGTCCTGGATTCAATTCTGGTCAAGGGCTCATACCTTGCTTGCAGGCTCCTTCCCGGCCTGGGCCCTGATCTGAGGCTCGTGCAGGAGGCAATCAATGATGTGTTTCTTTCACATCAGTGTTTCTCTCTGTCTTTCCCTCTCCCACTCTCTCTAAAAAAATCAATGGAAAAATATCCTTGGGTGAGGATAAAAAAGTAAATAAATAAAATAAAAAATCTGTTATTCTCCAGGCTGGATTGACTTTGTGTGTGTGTGTGTGTGTGTGTTTTTTAAAAAAATATATATATATTTATCGATTTAAGACAGGAAGGGAGAGGGAGATAGAAACATCAATGATAAGAGAGAATCATTGTTCGGCTACCTTCTGTCCACCCCCTACTGGGGATTGAGCCCATAACCCGAGCATATGCCCTTGACCGGAATCGAACGTAGGACCCTTCAGTCCACAGGCTGATGCTCTATCCACTGAGCCAAACCAGCTAGGGTTCTAAGTGTGTTCTTGATGTCTTTCCTGCTCAATAAGAGCTTCCTCAATAAGGAGCTGGTATTGGTTAACGTTTGGTCATTTACTGAATAGAAATAGATCTTTGCTATTGCTATTTAATTCTACATGGGACTATTCAAGTTTAATTCTACATGGGACTATTAAAGTTCCTTGGGTTCTGACAGCATTGCCAGTATGTTCTTTGAACCTTACCTGTTACAGATATGATGGATCTGCTTGGGTCCTTGAACACCTTTTCCCTCATTTTCATCAATCAAAAATTCTTATTGAGTATTTACTATATCAGTGATGGTGAACCTATGACATGTGTGTCAGAGGTGACACGCGAACTCATTTTTTTGGTTGATTTTTCTTTGTTAAATGGCATTTAAATATATAAAATAAATATCAAAAATGTAAGTCTTTGTTTTACTATGGTTGCCAATATCAAAAAATTTCTATATGTGACACGGCACCAGAGTTCAGTTAGGGTTTTTCAAAATGCTGACACGCCGAGCTCAAAAGGTTCGCCATCACTGTACTATATGCTAGGTACTATGCACTAGATGAGGTATGATAAATTAAGAAATTGAAAAGGTAAGCAGTGGAAGATCATACTTCATCCTAAAAGCGAAGGAGAGCCTTTGAATGGTTTTAAGCAGGAGGGTGGGATAACCAGAATTCCATTTTAGAAAAACCACTGTGGTTGCAGTGTAGAGAACAGAGAGAGTAAGACTGAAGTCAGGGAGATAAGACAGAATGTTTTCATGGTAATTGAGGGGGAAAATGAAAAATATGCTCTGGACTAGGAAAGAGATAGTGGTGATAAACAAAAGATGACTTTAAGCAATAAGCAGCTCTTTCCATGTGAGGACACGGCAAGGACATGCTGGCTGTGAACCAGGAAGAGGGCTCTCACTAGAATGGAACCATGCTGGTGTCTTGCTCTTGGCCTTCTCAGCCTCTAGATCTGTGAGAAATATTTATAAGCCACCTAGGAGACAATATCTATAGCAGGCTGAATGGACTACAGCAGAAACTGGTATCAAGAAGTAGACAAATGTCTAAAAATGTGGGAGTGACTTTGGAACTGGGTAATGGGTAGAAGCTGGAAAATTTTTGAACTATGTGCTAGAAATAAATCTACATTGCCATGAATATACCATTAAGGGTGGTTCTTGTGAGAGCTCAGAAAGAAAATAGGAGAGCTGTAGAGAAAGCCTTAATCTTTAAGAATACCCAAGTCATTCTGAACAGTGTGTTGATAAAAATATTTGGACCATAAAGGTCAATTATGATGAGGCGTCAGGTGAAAATGAGGAACATAACTGGAAACTAGAAAAAAGACCCAAAGTTCCTGTTACAGGAGAAACCCAGAGAGAGGTTGGAGGCACTTCATCAAGATGGAAAAAAGCTAATTCCTGCTGGAATAAAACATTGTAAAAAATTCCTAAAGGTATCTTTCTCTCAAAAATTTGACATTTATTCTCATAGTTCACGATTCCTTCATTGACTTCTAAATTATTTGAACCACGTTCTAATGTTAAAGGGACTTTATTTCATAAATTAAAATTGGCTAAAACATATTTTCATTCTATCCTTACTTAAAATAGCTTTACTCTTTAAGTTTGTGGTGCCCTGTTTACAACTCATCATTTTGACTTTTCTATGACTTTCTGACTCCTCCAGAATATTGCTCAGTTTTTATTGTTGAATTGATACCCCTTCTTTTTTTAAAGCATAATAAATAGAAATTGCTAAAAATATATAATAAACATAGAGTCAGCAAGTCTTGGGATGGGAAATGGAGGGAAACAGAGAACTAAGCCAACACTGGGTAATTTGCAGATGGTAGGTCATTCACTGAAATAAAAGACACCGGAGGTTTCATCAAGGAATAAGATTATAATAAATGATAAACTCTTTTTTTATTGATTGACTAGTAGCCATGCGCATGAATCTGTGCACCAGTAGCTCTCTGCGGGGCCTGGCCGCTTCGCGCCCGCTACCCAGAGGCTCTCCGTGGTCCAGAGGCCGATCGGCAGCCGGGCGTGGAATGCTTGCCTCGTCGCCAGGGCGATGATGCAAGTGTCTCCCTCCCCCCGCCCCCCCCCCCCCCCCGCTGCTCCATGCCCACTGCCCAGAGGCCTTCCGCCAGGCTGCTCACGCTGCCCGCTCTCAGCAGCTGTCCCCCCAGGACTCCGGCGGGGCTGAGAGGACTGGTGCCACCATCTTTGTGATGGAGTGACAGTTAATTTGCATATTACCCTTTTATTAGATAGGATTTTAGAGAGAGAGGGGTAGGGGGAGAGGTAGGGAGATGGGGGAGAGAGAGAAACATCAATCTGCTGCTCCACTTATTTGTGTGTTCATTGATTGTAAATGCTAAAATCTTAAAAACAAACAAAAAACCACCGCCAAAAAAAGAGCAGGTTTGGGAGATGATATGCTCACTTTCAAACATGCTGATATTGAAAAACCTGGGGGACATGCAAGTGGAAATGTCTACCCAACAGGTCAGAGCTTCCCAACTGTTATGCCTCAAGAAGAGGTTACAGATGTGTTGCATATTGATCTTCTCAACTCTGAAGGCAGCATGAGCTTCCTCTGACAGAGAGCAGTCTCAGTTATGCTAGGTTGCTATGACGTGGAAAGGGCTGGGAAGCACGATGTATACTAGTAATGCTGTTGGATAAATAATTCTGAAGCTCAGGAGATAGATCTAGACTACAGACAGATAAGAGATTTTTGAGTCATCAAAACATAGGTGGTAACTGAAACCATGGAATGGAGGAAATTATGCAAGGAGAGAAGAGGGACTGGAACAGAACCCCAGGGACCAGTAATATCGGAGAGGTGTCTCCAAAGGAGGAGGAAGAAAACTGGGCAATGCTGTCACTAGAGCCCAAGAGGTTTCCACAGAAAGACCAAATGGTTCCCTGATATTGCAGATGTCAGGCTGGATCAGGACTGAGACATTACACCGACTTTAGCCACATGTCACTAGTTACTAGCAAAACCAGATTTTGAAGGGGTGAGAAAGATACGTAATATAAGGAATAAATACAATTATTTAAAACTCTTTCAATAATTTTGGATATGCTGTGAAGTAAAAGTTAGACAGATAGGTAGGTGGGGTAATGGGGGATGAGAGTTATTTTAGAAAGACACTGCTTAATTTTATTTTTAAAAATTATTTTAAATGTTATTTTTAAAAAGCATTGTGTGCATATGGTTAAAAAAAAATCAAATAATGCCAGGCCAGTGTGGCTCAGTGGTTGAGTGTTGACCTATGAAGCAAGAGGTCATAGTTCGATTCCTGGTCAGGGGCACATGCCCAGGTTTCAGGCTCGATCCCCAGTGTGGGGTGTGCAGGAGATAGCCGATCAATGATTCTCTCTCATCACTGATGTTTCTATCTCTCTCTCCCTCTCTGAAATCAATAAAAATATATCCAACATTAAAAAAAAAAATAAAATCAATAAAAATATATTTTAAAAAATCCAATAATATAGAAGCAGTTATTTGCTTCATTTCCCACTCCCAGCAATGCATTATTTTAACCTTTTGGCTGATGTTTCAATATGACTAAATATGCTTTTCTGCTATTCTTTTTCACTTTCGGATTTACTTTATTACCCAGGAGTATATTCTTTTTTTTTTTTTTTTTTTTTAATGTTTTTGTTGATTTTAGAGAGAGGAAGAGAGACAGAAACATTGATCAGCTGCCTCCTGCCTGCCCCCTGCTAGGGATGGAGCTCACAAGCTGGGAATGTGCCCTGACTGGGAATAGAACCGTGACCTCCTGGTTCATAGGTCAATGCTTAACCTCTGAACCACACTGGCTGGGCCTCATTCCCAGGTCTGAACACATAACTTGAAGAAGCACAGTAACTCCAAAGCCCTTGCTCTTTTACCCTGGCTCTTCAGAGTCTCTTCTAAATCTTGATTTCTGTGACATCTCAAGACCTAACAGCCAAAGCCCAGATTCTGCAACAATATAACCAATGTTCAAAGCCCAACTCTTCCTCACACCTAGTGTGACCTTAGGAAAGTCACTTAACCTTTGTGTTTCAGGTTCCCTATCTAGAAAATGGGGATAATAGTACCTACCTCATAGGGTCATTTCAAGGATTACAATTTATGTTGTCTAGCATATGGTATTCTATTATTAGTTTTTTTTCTGATTTCTAACCAGGCCTCTTTTAGTTCTTCCTATTTCAGCCCTCAGCCCTAGGACATAGTCCCCTCCTATCATATCCACTTATTTTAGTAATTTACTACTAATTAAATCTTAATCACTCTATATGAATGACTTCCAGATTTTTATATTTAGTCTTGATCTCCCAAAGCATCAATAATTAACTTAAATAACAAGCACTTACTGTATTAAACAGCGTAAGTTTAGGCACTGGATAAAGGACAAGACTAGGTCACTGAAGGTTTTTAAGAGAAAGAACACTGGCAGCAGGACAGGGGCTGGGGCTGGATTGGAGGGTACATGACAGAAACCCAGGTTGGTGTCAACCACATGGATGGAATAAATGGGACTTAGATGTTATTGGCAGAATTTGTTGCACTTTGTGACAATTTCAATGTAGGGAGTATTAAGTGAGGAGAGTCAACTGAACTTTGTAGCTTGAGCAATGGAGGATGTCACCATTGAAATAGGATTAGGTTTAGAATGAGGGGAATGAGTTTGTATTTGGGATATGTTGAATTTGCAATGTCTTTGAAATATCTGGGGGGTATGACTACATAACAGGAAAAACCTTCATCTGGAACTGTGGAGGTGGGGCTACCAATATATTTGGAGGTTATTACCATATAGGTAGGTGTTAAAGGAATGGGAGTGGAGGAACTCACACAGGAAAAATATGAAGACGACAGGATAGAACCCTAACTGTGGTCTCTGCTTACATCAGAATCATCTGGGATGCTTGTTAAGAGATTCCTCATTGTGAATGTATTTAATGCCATGGAATTGTGCACTTAAAAATAGTTAAAATATGTATATTGTACCACAATTTAAAAAAATGCAAAAAGCAAAACAAACCAAAAAGATTCCTAAGTCCCATTCCAGACCTGAATCACTATGTTTTTGAAGATGAATCCTGGACTCACCAAGTAAAAGTGCAAATTAAAAGTTGAACCAAATGCCTAAGGGGTAGTGAAAAACTAAGAGAAAGAAGAGACTAAAGGGAGGAAAGTATGGTGGAGAAACCAAGGGAGAGCAAGAGGTTCAAGAAGAAGGGGTCAATATTGCTCACTGGTGTCACTGCCCAGGAGGAAGACTGAAAAGAGGCTACAGATTTGGTACTCAGGTGGTTATTGATGAGTGGGAAGTGAGGGAGCAGAGGCTGCGGGGTCTGTTGTTTCAAAGAACTTGCTCACATTTGGGTGGTGATGATATGGAAGAAAAGCTTGCATAAGTTTGGGGAGGATATAAGACACAGGAAAAATTGGTGGTTTTGAAGATGAAAGAGAATTGGATATGTTGGTAGGTGGACAGGAAGGAGTCAGTAAGGCCAAGGAAACACCAAAGGGATCCTCTACAAAGCATAATTCGGGAGAAGTAGTACAGGTTGGGATCAAGAATTTAGGCAGAGATTATTTGGTAATTACTGGGTAAGTTTAGAAGTGAAAAGGAGGCAAGATGAAGTTCAATACTAAGGTTAAGAAAAGACTTCCTGACACAACAAACAAGAATGACAGTTGGTGGTTAAACTATTTGCTTAGATTAATGGAGCAGGGATAGAGTCAGGAGCCTGTAGAAGGGTAAAAGTCTGAAGTCACTAGGATAAAAGTGACCAGGAGCAGCAATATAAAAAGATTGAAAAGTAGTACTGGAATCTAATTGAGATTGGAAATGGCACAAACCAACACAATTAGCTGAAAATAGAAAATTGTTTTTTCTAAATGGTTTTAGTTCCACCCTCTTGTTGTGTAGGGACAGCAGTGGCCTCTGCTTCCTTAGCAGGAGCTTTTACCTAACTTCTCAGTCAATAGGTCCAACGTCAAACTGATGGTTCAGACTCTCTTGTTTCCTGCTCTTCTTTAACTTAAATTCAAAAAATAACAATATCTTAGAAATTTTGAAGCTCATTAATGCAATCTCCCTTCTTAGCTAGGTGGTATGTTTTGTTTTTTATCTTCTCTTCACCAAACAAATCTTTTTCCATCTTCCACTTTCCCTTGGATTCAATTGATGGGTGTTTTAAAAATCAAAACCTAACAAACATCAGCAGCACTATCCCACAGCACTTATGGTGTAGTCATCCAATTGTAGACTGCATTTTACACATGCTTCTCTGCATATATTCCCACCTCCATACTGGTGTGCTTTGGCAGTGGATGCTGACAAAAAAGTTCTGAATTAACTTATTCACTGGCTTGTTTTCTGTTCTGAGCTTAGATAAGGTTTCTTCTTGAGCTGAAATCTTCCTGGATAGAATGGGTAAAAGCAGTTTCTTATCTACCCCAGATTCACAGGGTATTCCCAACTGTACTCATCACTTTTGTTCTTTATATTATGTACAACCTCACTTCATTCATTTCATTTATACCAGTTGGATTTTGGGTTCATAATTTAAATCTTTTATTTATATATTTATTAATTTATTGGGTGACATTGGTTAATAAAAATTATATAGGTTTCAGGTGTACAATTCTATAATACATCATCTATATATTGTACTACAAGGCCTGGTGCCATGCACCGGTGGGGTCCCTCAGCCTGGCCTGTGCCCTTTTGCAATCTGGGACCCCTTGGGGGATGTCGGAGAGCTGGTTTCAGCCTGATCCCCACAGGCCAGGCCGAGGGACCTTCGTGCACTGGGCCTCTAGTATGCATACAAGATCTTTGGTTAATCTCTTCCTGCCCTCCCTCCTCCTTGAGATTTATAAGTCTGTTCCGTGTTCCCATGCCTGTGGTTTCCGCTCCTGTGTTGAGCGTCTGGCCCCTGGTGGTCAGTGCATGTTATAGCTACTGGCTGGTTGGCCAGTCGCTTAGGCTTTTTACACACACACACACACACACACACACACAGTGCACGAAATTTGTGCACTGATAGGGTCCCTAGCAGCTGCTGGCTGGGGCCTCCCTTCCTCTGGCTGCCTGCTGCTGCCACTGCCTGGGGCCTCCCTTCCCCCAGCTGCCTGCCACTGCCACCGGCCAGGGCTTCCCTTTGTACCCACCTTGGCCTGGCACCGCCCGCTCATCTGCTCCACCATCCCATTGGAGTCCTGCTCTCGTCAGGGCCCATTGGGGCCGGCAGTGACACCACTGCCACCTGCTGCCAGCGCCCCCTGGTGGTCAGCGCACATCTAACTCCTGGTTGGTCGAACTCCTGCCCTTGGGGACAATTTGCATATTAGCCTTTTATTATATAGGATTGTATGTTCACCACCCAAAGTCAAGTCTCCTTCTGTTTATTCACTTCTACCTCCCCCTCCATAATTTAAATCTTTTAAATATCTTTTAAATGTCAGCCAATGCATCTTGCCTAGTATCTGTAGCCTGGTCATGTTGAAGATTAAGACCTGCTCTGGAAGATAAGATGTTTTTCCTACTTATGCTCACTTTTAGCCAGGCCAGTGACTCTTTTTTCAAACTGTATAGTGAGGTTTTGCCTGAAGGATGAGTTAAGTCATTAAGAAGCCAGATCAGAATCAAGGGGCCCAGGGAACTGATACATTCTAAGGCTAGCCTGGTTTTTATAAATAACCACCAAAAGCAGCTCCTTCCATATCCCAGAAACAGGATCGTTTTCTCTAGGCCAGTCAGCCCAGCTCACCGCTCCACAGATGCATTCTCCTTCAGAATCATCCTGAACAATGGGGAACAGACACTGATTTTTTCAATGGCATCTTGGACATTTTGCTAAAAGCTTCTGCCAGGTTTTGAAGCGGCATGTTAAGGAGTTAAGGAGAGTGGACTTAATTCTCAGAATAAAAGCCTTTCAGTATCTCTTTCCTGGTCTTCTCACCCTCTCATCTTACTATCTCCAGGATCTTAACCTGTTCCCTTCTTTTCCTTCTATCAGTAATTCAGGAATTGGATGAGTCTCTGTGGTTTGTTTTGCCCTGAAGAGCAGAAGGCTTCGGTCCCAGCTGGTGTTGCCAAAGCAGCATACTAATTCCATGCCATGGTCCTGGGTCAAGATCTGTACAATCTGACTGGCCATATCACCTCGGATGGCAAGGGAATGGAAGTGGTCAAAATCATGGAGGCCCAACTTTCGAAGACGCCTTGCAGCTGCCCGATAACATTTCCAGGGCTGTGGCTCCACAAGGAGGTAGTGGCAGAGGGAGGAGAGGTGAGCCAGAAACTCCCATAGGCCACAGTCCCCATGGTTCAGATGAATCCACATGGTTATGGACATGCAGAAGCCAATGTCAAACACTGAGCGACCAAACTGGCCTAAGAAAGAGCTCAAGAGAACTTTCCGGCTCCTTTGATTCATGAAGTCCAGGGTAATAAAAGTCAAGGCATCAGGAAAAGGGCATTCTTTTTTAGCTCGCTCCACCAGGACTGGATCTATGTCGCAGCAGAGGAGACGGAGTTCTCTTGAGGCATCTGAGTGCGTCTCCCCATCACGTAGGAAAAGGAAGTGTTTGTACAGAGCCACACTTAGATCCTAGAGGAATCCAAAAGAGCTTTGTCATTGCAGCTTTCAACCAGTGAACAGAAGAGAAACTTACCTTTTTTATTTATTGTTGACAGTATTACAGATATCTAAACTCTTATCTTTTTAATATTTCCCCCATCACCATTTATCCCTCCATACCCTCTGCTACCCCTTCCTCCCCCCACAATCGCCACACTTGTCCATGAGTTCTTTCTCTTTTTAAAATTTTATCCTCTTATCTCTTGAGACTGCCACCTACTCCTGGTTTTAGAGCAGCGGTTCTCAACCTGTGGGTTGCGACCCCTTTGGGGGTCGAACGACCCTTTCACAGGGGTCTCCTAAGCCCATCGGAAAACACATATATAATTACATATTATTTTTGTGATTTATCACTATGCTTTAATTATGTTCAATTTGTAACAATGAAAATACATCCTGCATATCAGATATTTACATTACGATTCAAAACAGTAGCAAAATTACAGTTATGAAGTAGCAACGAAAATAATTTTATGGTTAGGGGTCACCACCACATGAGGAACTGTATTAAAGGGTCATGGCATTAGGAAGGTTGAGAACCACTGCTTTAGAGGGTGTGAGTAGCCTAAGGAGGTTGTCTGTAGTTTTCCACAGAGCATACTCTGAGCGCCCTCCAGGGGTGAGAGGCTGTAATGAGTCATCTGTATGCTTTCCTGACTGACGCAGATTGGATAGTATGATTGAAAGTTACAGCATAATAGATGCAGGAAAAAATAGAGCAGTATTTTCCAGCTTAATATGCTGGTAAACTCCCAATCTTTTTGTTTTATTTTCTTTTGGGTATCTCAGACTTCAGGGAGGAGGAGAGGGTTCCAGGGGCATCACTGGTGTTCTTATCAGGAAGATGAGGAATAGAGCAAACACCATCTTATAAAAACCTGCTTCTCAAACCTGTGATTAGGAAAGTGGATCCCAAAAGTCCTCATCTAGCCTTCACTCTACAGTTTCAATTTCACTACCGGTCCTATGCTTCACCACCTCTTCTGAGACTTACTCTGCTTCTGCCTCACAAAAGTCATTGCTGACCTCCTTCTTCAGTGATTGTTGATTTTCACCACCTTAGCACTTTTCTTTTTTTTTTTTTACTCTTAAACAAGTCACTATCCCTTTCTCTAACTTTGACTTCTATAACCATTATTACTAACAAATGTGTTGTTCTATACATTTTTTTCAAGGCATTTTCCTATTCATGACCTCACTTGCTCTATGCAACAATCCTGTGAGGAAATATTTATGCCTTTTGTGTGGGTGAAGAAAGCATGCTGGAAACAAACCAGATGTCTTATAATAGTACATGGATAAATAAATGTGATGTAGTCATTAAGATGGAATACTAAGTAGCAGTTGAAAATGAAGGAATTTAGCTAAGTGCAGCAATATGAATGACTCTCACAAATATATAATACTGAGTAAAAGAGCAAGGCATAAAATAAAATACACGATAAGCTCCCATTTATTTGAAGTTTAAAAATGGATAAAATTAAACGTCACTGTTTAGGGACACAAAAATAGTAAGCTATAAAGAAACAATAAAAGCCAGACTAGTTTTTACCTCTGGGTAGAGAGAGGGGGTTATGAATAGGGAAAGACATATTGGGGGACTTGTGGGCTACTGAAAATATTTTATTCTTGTTCTGGAAAGTAGTCATAAAGGTGTTGGCTTTATAATAATTCATCAGTGTAGATATTTATGTCTTATGCACTTTTCTCTATGTGTGGTGTAGTTCACAAAAACACACACAAAACACCTGTATTTTAAAAATTATGGTTCAGAGGCTAGTGACTTTACATGTCCAATGTCACACAGCAAATTAGGCTACATTAGATTCTTTCTTCTACCAGGCTTCTTACTCTTCATTGTGCATACACATCACTTAGGGATCTTGTTAAAATATAAACTGGGTTAGCAAACTGGGGTTGGGGCTGAGATTATTTCTAATAAGCTTCTAAGTCACGCTGATGCTGTAGTTCAAGGAACACTCTTTGAGTAGGAAGGTTCTATCTTATGCTACTTAATCTCCTCCCCATCTATTTGCTTCTTCCCTGTCTCCCTCCTCCTATCTGATCTTGGGTGTGCCCCATGTCTGACCAGTCATTTTGTCACGTCAGTCCCCCCTCCACCATATCTCTTCATTCTCTCCATCCTCGATTCCAGTCCCAGAGTCCCCTGGAAGTTTAAAAAAGAAAATAGACTCAAGGGCTTAATATCCCGAGATCCTGGCTCAGTAGATCTAGAGTGGGGGCTAGGAGTTTTAAAATTTAAACAAAGCACCCCATAAATTATGGCACATCTGCACAATAAAATATTATGAAGCTGCTGAAATGAATGAAGTGACATATGATTGACCTTCAAATTATTAAATGAAAAGCAAGGTGCAATACAACATACAGGTGATGTACTATAGAATTGTACATCTGAATCCTATATAATTTTATTAACCAGTTACCCCAATAAATTCAATAAAAAAGAAAAAAAAAACAAGGTGCAAATTAGTGTCTATTATTTGTAACTCTAAAAGAGAGGAGATATTTATACTTGTATACACATAGGGTGTACTCCCAAGAAATTATAGCAGTTGCCACTGTTTAGGGGAAAAGGAGGATTTAAGGTCAGTAGAGACTTGCTCCCTAAATGTACAACCAGGTTTGGGAACCACTGCCCCCCTTAACTGCAACTATGTCCTTGCCTGTAATGTGTACATATACACCTGTCAACTTTAAAATCCCCCGTGGCTCACTAAAGCCTTTCATGAACCCCCCAGCCTTAAACCTAGTCTCTTTTCCATTGCTTCCCCCTGTGACTTCCTATATCATCACAGTGGAGAAATATTTGCAGGGGACACACGGCCACCCATTTGCTCATTCCAGCTTTAAGTCTGTATCCAAATGGCCCCCTCTCCTTTATCAGTTGTGTCTCTATAGCCTTCAACCTTCCACCAAAATCTCTTCTAACGACGACCAGCAACACAATAAAATTCTCCCCACCCGCTCCCACTCCTGAAGGTGGAGTGAGGGCATTAACTTTTGAAGCATTTGGTGTCAGAGAGACATTTCGCTATTTTGCATGTGGTTTAACTATAACCATTATACACCGAAGAGTACGTTTCGGTAAGAAAACGTGGCAATGCCTGCCTTCAGGAGGATGCTGTATTTTTGCTTCTGGATCCTCTACCAGTGGTTCTCAGCCTTCTGGCCCTTTAAATACAGTTCCTCATGTTGTGACCCAACCATAAAATTATTTTTGTTGCTACTTCATAACTGTAATGTTGCTACTGTTATGAATCGTCATGTAAGTATCTGATATGCAGGATGGTCTTAGGCGACCCCTGTGAAAGGGTCGTTCGACTGCCAAAGGGGTCTCGACCCACAGGTTGAGAACCGCTGCAACCCAGTGCTTTTAACATAAATATCAACTTGACTCCAGGTTCCGGTCTGCACCGCAAGGCACACGAATCTTCAGTCCAGGCACGATTCTGTCACCCCCGGCTCAGCTCTCCCGGTAAACCAATCCCAACCCCACGCTTCCGAACGGAGGTCTCCGGAAGCACCCCCCCCCCCCCGCCCCCCAGCCAAGTCGCCGCCCACGCTGGACAGAAGGCAGGCGCCAGAAGCCCCGACACGTGGCCCCTCCCACCCGAGTCTGGCCTCGAGGTGACGCATGCGGAGGCTGGGACGCGAGGATTGGGAACATAGTTGAGAAAAATTCCGCCCCGAGATTCCCAAGACAGATGGAGGGGGGCCTGGGAGGGCAGCTAGGAGCCCACGGAGTAGATGAACGAGGCGTCTGTGCCTTTAAGCGCGTTTTGGGAAAAGTGTGACGCCACGCCCAGGCCAGCACCCCAGCCGACACGGAGGCAGCCAACCGCTGGACTGCCGACCCCTCCCCTTCCCTGTCACTCACCCCGGAGTTACACCCCACGTCCAGCCCCAGAATCGGCTTCTTCTCGGCACCCGGAGGGAAGAGCCGGCTAAGCAGCTCCGGAGGCAGGAGGCGGAGCCGTTGCTCTGGAGAGTGGAAGCGGGAATAATGAGGGAAATTTCCGAACGGGGCGGCCCCGGGTTCCAGAACTCGCGGCTCCTCTTCCACCTTGGCCTCCTCTACGCCTCCTAGGTTCTGTCCCGTGGACGCCGCCATTAGCCTCAGCCTGGCCTCCGGGTCTGCCGGAACCGGAAGTCGGGCACCTGCGGCCGCGGCGCCAGTGCGCCTGCGCTGAATGGCCTGGCGAGCGGGTCCGAGGGCGGCGTCCGCTGAGCGGCGCGGGCACCCGGCGGTGGCTCTGCGCTATGGAGCCCTCGCCCAGCCTGGGGGGCGGTTAGTAATGGTGTCCCTTGTACAGACGAGGAAACGAGCAGAGAGGTGGTGACCTCCCAAGCCAACAGTTTCAACGTGGACTCTCAAACGAGATGTTTGTTGGGATCTTGGAAATCAATTTTGGTCCAGCTTCCTTCCTTTACAAATGTATAAAGTGAAACCCAGGGAGTGAAATTACTTGTCCAGGGTCACGCAGCGAAACTGGGACACAGGCATCTGCACCCGATGATGCTAGAAGAGGGTAGCCAGGAGCCGGGTGTCACTTGCGCCAAAAGACCCACGTGGCCCAGCCTGCAAGGTGGGACAGGTGGGCGGGGCAGTGTAACAACTTCTTGAGAGGCAAGGACTATGCCTTAAGGGCTATTTATGATTCCCTCTCATTGATGTTTCTCTGTCTCTCTTCCCCTCCCTGTCTCTCTGAAATCAATAAAACTATATTAAAAAAGTAACCTGTGAAAAAAATCTGTGTATATGAAAATATACTAAATATTATTAGTCATTAGTGATATTCAAATCACAACTACATTGTGATACTATTTCACACTGAGGATGGCTAAAATACAAAAGACAGACAGTAACAAGTATTGGTGACAATGTAGAGAAATTGGAAGCCTCATATATTGCTGGTGAAAATGTAAAATGGTGCAGCTCCTTCAGAAAACAGATCCTCAAATGGTGGAGCCGGTATATACAGGAATGAAGTATTGATACGTGCTTCACCATGGTGGTCCTTGAAAACATTATGCCAAGTGAACGAAGGTAGTCACAAAAAACCACACATTTGTATTATTCTATTTATAGGAAACGTCCAGAATAGGCAAATTCCTAGAGATAGGAAGTAGATTAATGATTGTCAAGGGGTATGGGGAAGGAAGGATTGGGAACTGACTGCCAATGGAGGGAAGGGGCAAAAGTTTTCTACAAATTAACAATGGTGGTTGTACAGCCCCCTGAATATACTAAAGACAACAACATTGAATTGTGTATTTGAAATGGGTGAATTATTAATTTCAATAAAACTGTTTAAAAGAACAGAAAAAAGTAATGCGTGTGGTGATAAGGTGGAACTAATAAACATTTTGTTCCTTATCAAACTTTCACCTATAAGTTTGGCATTCATTGATTCTTGCCTGAATCAATTTCTTTGATTATAGCAAAATTTTAAATTTCTAATTCTATCATAGTTTCTATATTTATTAGTTGGCATTTTACTTAAGGAAGAGCCATAAATACATTTAAAAAATTAAAAAATGTGATTATAATCTACATGCTTTGTAATTTGCATTTTAATTTAATATACAAGATTGTGACTCTAAATATCCATATCATCATTTTTAATGGCCACTTAGTATTTCATAGAATAAACATACCAATATTCCTTAAACAGTCTCTTATTGTTTACTACTCATGTCTATGTCAAAGGACATTCTTATATTCTTTTGGTATTTGTCCAATTATTTACGTAGGATAAGTATCTATTATCTAGTACAGCAGTTCTCAACCTGTGAGTTGCAACCCCTTTGGGGGTCGAACCACCTTTTCACAGGGGTTGCCTAAGACCATCGGAAAACACATATATAATTACATATTGTTTTTGTGATTAATCACTATGCTTTAATTATGTTCAATTTGTAACAATGAAAATACATCCTGCATATCAGATATTTACATTACGATTCATAACAGTAGCAAAATTACAGTTATGAAGTAGCAATGAAAATAATTTTATGGTTGGGGGTCACCACAACATGAGGAACTGTATTAAAGGGTCGCGGCATTAGGAAGGTTGAGAACCACTGACCTAGTATCTATTCTGGGCCGAAGTTACTTGATACTGCCAGGCCTGGGTGACTCAGTGGTTGAGCATTGACCTATGAACCAGGTCACGGTTGGATCCCAGGTCAGGGCACATGCCTGGGTTGCAAGCTTGATCCCCAGTGTGAGTTGTGCAGGAGGCAGCTGATCAATGATTCTCTCTGATCATTGATGTTTCTTCTTCTTCTTCTTCTTTTTTTTTTTTTTTTAAAATAACTATATATATTGATTTCAGAGAAGGGAGACGGAGAAATAGAAACATCAGTGGTGACAGAGAATCATTGATTGGCTGCCTCCTGCACGCCCCATAGTGGGGATCAAGCTTGCAACCCAGTCATATGCCCCGACCTGGAATTGAACCCACAACCTCCTGGTTCATAGGTCGACACTCAACCACTGAGCCATGCCGGCTGGGCATTATTGGTGTTTCTACCTCTCTCTCCCTCTCCCTTCCTCTCTGAAATCTATAAAAATATATTTTAACAAGTCGATACTATTGCCAAATTATCTTCCACAGTTGTTTCCCAAACACAGATCTAATCTTGCCACTCCTCTACTTAGTCATTTTCAGTGTCCTCATTGCCTACAGAACCTAGTTCTATCTCCCTGGCAGAGCATTACATTGTCCCTCGTAACTTGACTCCTCTCTGTGTCAACATCTTTCTACTCTCTTCCATCTTCCAGTGCTTCAGCTACACCAGACAACTTGTCATCTCTTAACATATTATAACATCCCATGCTCCCAGGTCTTTGTTCAGGCTGTTCCCTTTGTCTTAAAGGCCCTCTTCTCTCTTGTCTGTGTGACTAAAATTTGCTCATCCTTTAAAACCCAGTTCAAAGGCCACTGAGAAGCCTTTTCTAACTTCCCATCTAACTATACTAGCATGGCACTTACCACATTACAGTTACTTCCCTGTCATCTCCATAACACTATGCTGAATTCCTTGAGGACAGGGCCTCTGTCTTATGGTGGTAGACATGTGTTGTTTTTGCCTGCTTAACATTCAACTTTTTCTGAGAACCATATTCTGATTTTCCTTTGGAGAAATACCCCTCACCTCCCTTGTTCTCGTGAATGAATGTGACTCCAGGGTGAATATATGACGTAGGTCTAGTAGTCAATCAATGCATCCTACACCAGTACCATAGTGATTGGTCCAGTGGAGAGTTGCTGAACCAAGGAGGACCAATCAGGGTCAACTAGGAATTCTGCTGGAATTGCTAGGCCAGAGAACTCTTGGAACTCACACAACAGCACTTTCATCATGTCCCATTGGTCAAAGAACTTGTGGCCATTATTTTAAACTGCTTCATTCTATCCTCTGGTCTCATGCAAAATATATTCAACTTCTTCCCAAGGCTCCAATATAACATCAGGCTCAGGCTTGAAGTCCAGAATTACATCTAAACCAAGTCTGTGCATTTGAGGCTCTTCAGGTTTAGTTCCATGGCTGTTCTTAATCTAAAGACTTCAGAAGTAGACAGACAAGTTATTTACTCCCACTCCCCCACCCCCCACACACCTAGACAACTACAATAGAGGTTCTGGTTCAAAAGGGAGGAAATGAGAGCCCACAGCAAGCACTGGTTAGAGCAATTCGAACTCCAGCTGGGCACATGTTGCCAGTTCCTTGACCCAATATTGGTCCAATATTGCTTCCTGGCAATGATTCTCTGTGGCTCTTAACTCCACTCTCTGGTTTTGCCTCTGAGTCATCTTTTTCTCCCCATAGGAACTAGCCCAGCCGTGGGCAAACTATGGCCTGCGGGCCAGATCCGGCCCGTTTGAAATGAATAAAACTAAAAAATAAAAAGACTGTAGCCTTTTATGTAATGATGTTTACTTTGAATTTATATTAGTTCACACAAACACTCCATCCATGCTTTTGTTCCGGCCCTCCGGTCCAGTTTAAGAACCCATTGTGGCCCTCGAGTCAAAAAGTTTGCCCACCCCTGAACTAGCCCATCTTGCCTATGAGTAGTTTTCTCAGCCTGCTTACACTCATAGACGTTCAGGAGTCCAAAAGCCTCTTCATTTTGCACTGTTTCTGTCCCTTTTAGTTTGAGCTTGTGGTGCTTCTACCAATACAACTGTCTTGAAAACTCTGCGATTTTTCTATGATGTTTTGGGGAGTACTCCATTAGACAAAAGTCACACATATAAATCTCTTTAACACAAGGACTTCTCTATCTGGGACTCCCAGTGTAGCTAGCTGCTGAGGGGTAATCTATCTACACTAATAAAAGACAAACATGCAAATTGACCATACCTTTGCTACCCCTTAAGCCACGCCCACCAGCCAATCAGAGCAACTGTATGTAAATTAACCCAACCAAGATGGCGGCCAGCAGCCATGGAACTGGAGCAAGCAGGAGGCCTGGTTGCCCCAATGATGGAGGAAGCCAAGCTTCCCGCCTGCCGCACCAGCTCTGAGCTCCACTAAAAGCAACAAAGTTTCAATTATAGAAGGTAAATAAACCCCAGATACCTGTTTTCAGCTGGTGTGGCCATGGAACTGGAGCGAGCAGGAGGCTTAGGCCCCTGGGGATGGAGGAAGCCAAGCTTCCCTCCCGTCCGTCCTGGCTGGCTCTGAGCTCCTCTCAAGGCTACAAAGTTTCAATTATAGAAGGTAAATAAATCCCAGAATAAAAAAAAAGAGAGAGAAAAAGGAGAGGCTGGGAGCTTCCGTCACCAGGAGGCTTGGCCAGCCTGAAAACAGCCCTCAGCCCCTCACCCAGACTGGCCAGGCACCCGAGTGGGGACCCCACACCCTAAAGGGGGTGTGGCCAGCCTGAAAACAGCCATCAGCCCCTCACTCAGGCTGGCCACACCTCCATGGGGTGAGGGTTCCCACTGGGGGGGGCTTGACCAGCCTGCAAACAGCTATCAGCCCCTCACCCAGGCTGGCCAGGCACCCCAGAGGGACCCCCACCCTGATCCAGGACACCCTTCAGGGCAAACCAGCCGGCCCCCACCCATGCACCAGGCCTCTATCCTATATAATAAAAGGGTAATATGCAAACTGACCCTAACAGCAGAACAACTGGGAATGACTGGTCACTATGACACACACTGACCACCAGGGGGCAGACGCTTAATGCAGGAGCTGCCCCCTGGTGGTCAGTGCGCTCCTGCAGGGGGAGCTCTGCTCAGCCACAAGCCAGGCTGATGGCTGCCAGTACAGCGGTAGTGGTGGGAGCCTCTCACGCCTCCTGAACAGCACTAAGGATGTCTGACTGCAGCTTAAGCCTGCTCCCCGCTGGCAAGTGGACATCCCTCGAGGGCTCCTGGGCTGCCAGAGGGATGTCTGATTGCCATCTTAGGCCCAATCCCCCAGGGAGTGGGCTTAAGCCAGCAAGTGGTCATCCCCCGAGTGGTCCCAGACTACAAGAGGGCACAGGCCAGGCTGAGAGACCCCCCACCCACCCCCCCCCGCCGCCGAGTCCACAAATTTTTGTGCACCGGGCCTCTAGTCCTATCTAATAATAGAGAAACATGGTAATTAACCGTACCTCTGACACGCTTCCCATTGGCTAATCAGGGCGATATGCAAATTAACTGCCAACCAAGATGGCGGCCGGCAGCCAGGCAGCTGAAGTGAACAGAAGGCTTGCTTGCTCCAGTGATGGAGGAAGCCAAGGTTCCCCGCCTGCCACTGCTGGCCTCTGAGCTGCACTCTAAGAAACAATATTGCAATTATAGAAGCTAAACAAACCCAGAAACCTGCTTTCAGCCAGCCGGGCCTCAGAGCTGGAGCTGCAACAGTGTTTCAATTATAGAAGCCAAAGAAACCTAGATACCTGCTTTCAGCAGCCGAGGTCTCAGAGCTGGAGCCGAGCCTCAGAGCTAAAGCCGGCTCTCAGTTCCAGTGACAGCCATAGAAGGTAAATAAATCCCAGAATAAAAAAAAAAAGTAAAAAAGGAGAGGGTGGGAGCTTCAGTCACCCGCCAGCCTGAAAACAGCCCTCAGCCCCTCATCCAGACTGGCCAGGTACCCCAGTGGGGTCCCCCATCCTGAAGGGGGTGTGACCAGCTGCAAACAGCCATCATCCCCTCATCCAGGCTGGCCAGGCACCCAAGTGGGACCCCCACCCTGATCCGGGACACCCTTCAGGGCAAACCAGCCAGCCCCCACCTGTGCACCAGGCCTCTATCCTATATAGTAAAAGGGTAATATGCAAACTGACCCTAACAGCAGAAGGACTGAAAATGACTGGTCACTATGACACACACTGACCACCAGGGGGCAGACGCTCAATGCAGGAACTGCCCTCTGGTGGTCAGGGTGCTCTCACATGGGAGGAGCTCTGCTCAGCCACAAGCCAGGCTGATGGCTGCCAGTACAGCGGTGGTGGTGGGAGCCTCTCCTGCCTCCTCAGCAGTGCTAAGAATGTCCAACTGCAGTTTAGGCCTGCTCCCCGCTGGCAAGTGGACATCCCCCAAGGGCTGCCGGGCTGCCAGAGGGATGTCTGATTGCTATCTTAGGCCCAATCCCCCGGGGAGTGGGCCTAAGCCAGCAGGTGGTCATCCCCTGAGGGGTCCCAGACTGCGAGAGGGCACAGGCCGGGCTGAGGGACCCCTCTCCGCCCCCCCCCCCCGAAGTGCACAAATTTTTGTGCACCGGGCCTCTAGTATATATATAAAAGCCTAAGCAACCATTACAATCAAATGACCCGAATGACCAGAACGACTGGAACAACCGGTAGATCAGTTGCATACTGACCACCAGGGAACAGACGCTCAATGCAGGAGCTGCCCCCTGGTGGTCAGTGCACTCCCACAGCCAACCTCCCGTGGTCCCCTCCCTGTATCCCTCCCCCTGGCTGGCAGGCCCCAAATGGCCTGGCCCTGATTGGCCCTGATTGCCAGCCAGGCTTAGGGACCCTACCCATGCACAAATTCGTGCACCAGGCCCCTAGTATCTTTATAGAAGCCCTCTTGTTTAACAGAATGGCTCTGCAACATTGCCTTTTAGGTGATTAGGAGTACTTCTGTCTGTCTGAAATCTTAGATTCATCTTTGACCTTTCTGAGGTATGAACAAAGGGCTTTACAATCACACCTTTGCCTTTGTCTTTACCAGAAGAACCTCCGCCACTCCCCCTCCCCCCACTGTACCCTGGATTTCATTTTTTCCCTGAGGCCTTTATTACTTTGAAAATTCTTTACTGGATGGAAAGACTGTCATGGGATTTTTACATCTCCTCCAAATTCTAACTAAAAACAAAAGAATTTTTTCTTTAGTTTTTCCCTCACTATCTGTTTCTTATGGTACCAAGCCAAAATAAGCCAGTTGACATTCTACCTGAAAATCTTCTTAGCCAGCTCCATCACTTCATTAGGTACTTTTGCTCTTTTTTACATTAGTGTAGATAAGAGCTTTGCTAAATTTTCTCCTACTGCGTAACAAGAATTCCTGTTCCTCCAAGTTCCTATTACATTTTCCTCAACTTTCCTTTGAACTGTCACCTGAAGTCTCTTCAAGGCCCTTCCAGCTTTCCCTAACAGTATCTCTGAGGCTTCTCAGGCATCTCCTACCACCTCGTCCCAAAACCAATGCCATATGTTCTAAATTTTGTATGGCCATGCCTCCCTGCCAGATACCAAATTCTGTTCCACTTATCTATTGCTGCATAGCAAAATACTGTTTAACAGAATGATCCAGAGGCCTTCCCTTTCCACATCTCCTAGTGGCATAAAACAACAACCATTTTATTATGCTCACAGAGCCTGTGGATTAGGAATTTGGACAGGGCACATAAGGGATGGCTTGTCCATGCTCTATGATGTTTTGCGCCCCGACAGGGAAGACTCAAATGGCTAGGGGATGGAATAGGGAAAGTTTGAGAATCTACTACAAAAATGGCTTGTTCCCTGGCATGGATGCCACTTGGTGGGCATGGCTGGAAGACTGCCCTGAGCAGGGTCTCTTGGCTAGAGCACTTACACATGGCCTCCCTAGCATGGAGAAAAAGGAGCTAGCAAAGGGGCATAGAGCTATTAAAGGACAGGGTGGGGCTCATTCCTTTTGGCTGGGTTTTCCCCATAAAGAAATCAGAGCCCTTGGATAGGGAGTGGGGATAGTAGGCTGGGAAGAAAGTTCCTTATGCACCTGTGTTGTGTGGGGGAAAGGGCACGATCCAGCAGATGGCATGTGCGAGATGGATTGGGTCAGCTCAGCTCTGGGATTTCTCTAGCCTCCCCTGGGAGCCTGGGGATGGGAATGGAATAATAAATATTATTTATTCTCTCTTGGTGTGAAGACCCCTAGGGGTGAGGGGAGGGAAATGTACACAGAGGTAACCACTCAAAATAGTGGATAGCATAGTGGGTTGAACAGTGCCCCCCCCCCCGCCCCCAATATGTCTAAGTCCTAACCCCTGGTACCTGTGTATATGACCTTTTTGGGAAATAAGGTCTTTGCAGATGTAATGAAGGATCTTAAGAAGAGTTCATCATCCTGGATTTACAGTGGGCCTTAAATCCAATGACGGGTATCCTCATAAAAGAAAGGAAACAGAGATTCGAAACAGACAGACCCAGCCCGGCCGGTATGGCTCCGTGGTTGAGCGTCGACCTCTGAACCAGGAGGTCACGGTTTGATTCACAAGGAGGTCCCAGTGTAGGGCGTGCAGGAGGCAGCTGATCATTGAATTTTTCCCCCCTCTATCTCTTTCTCCCTCTATTTATTTTTTAAAATATTTTTATTGATTTCAGAGAGGAAGGGAGAGGGAGAGAGAGAGAGAAACATCAATGAAGAGAGAGAATATTGATCGTCTGCCTCCTGCATGCCCCCTACTGGTGATTGAGCCTGCAACCCAGGCATGTGCCCTTGACCGGAATTGAACCTGGGACCCTTCAGTCCACAGGCCAATGCTCTATCCAGTGAGCCAAACCCACTAGGGCCAATAAAAAAGTATATTCAGAACAACAACAACCATAACAAAAACAACAACACAGGGAGACCCAGAGGAAAAGGCCATGTGAAGATGGAGGCAGATTTCGAGGGCAGCCCCAAGCCAAAGAACATGAAGGGTAGCCAGCAGCCGCCACAAGCCAGGAGGGAGGCAGGGAATGATTCTCCCTAGAGCCTTCCGAAGGAACCAGCCCTACTGACTCCTTAGTTTCAGGCTTTCTGCCTCCACAACTGTGGGAGAGTAACTTGCTTTTATAGCTCACCCAGCTGTGGTAATTTGTTACAACAGCCCTAGGAAGCTAATGAAGACAGAAATGGGTAGAAGACAGATACAGTGAGGCTGAAGGGCTGGAGGCAGGGGAGGCGAGGGAGCCAGCGTTACCAACCCCCCCACCCCAGCTAATTTGGACTGCCATCCCATCCTGTCCACCAGTCCAGCCCCTCAGCCTTTCATCCACTTCAGGCCCTGATCCAGAGGATCCCCTTTCACATCTCAGCACTTGCTGCCCTGCCGGGGCGACTTTAAAGAGCTTTTTCTTGGGACGTGGTCTCGAGCTGCTGTGTATGCCTTCCCTCCTGCAATCGTTAGTGCTTTCTCCCTCTCCTATCTCTCGCTGCCTTTGGAAGTGCTTTGTACACAGTGGGAGCTTAATAAGTGTTATTTATTCTCTCTTCAAAGTGAGGATAATGTCTCCCACTGCTCCACTGTGATGTGTCCCCCTCTCACACCCCACCCCTGGAAACAAGTTCTTCAAAAGAACTTGGTAACATAATCATCCCTCCATGTGCCTTCTAATCCTGCTCCCAGTCACTAACTTGTGTATAAACTTGGATAAGTAACAGTATTTTCCTCTCCTTAGTTCTCTTTTAGGTACAATAAAAGGGTTGGAGTGGATTCATTCATTCATTCAGTCAGTCATTCCTCCATTCATTCAAAACTTGTTTATTAAGACTGTACCACAAATCCTGTGAATTCAAGGGTAAACAAGAGACAGTTCATGCCTTCAAAGAGCTCAAGTTTCATCGAAGGAGGCAGGAGTAGCAGTTAAGACCCAGCGAGAGCGGCACAGGGCAGGGGGCTCCGAGGTTGGAGTGGCCAGGACAGCTGGGGAGGGACTGAGAAAAGCTTCACAGGAGAGGTGACTAAGCTGCTTCTCTGGGGGATCCTTCCAGGTTCCAGGTACAACAGGCTTTCCCTCTAGAGCAGGGGTGGGGAACACCCGGCCCGTGGGCCATATAAGGCCCATGAAATCATTTGGTTTGGCTCTGCCAAGGCAGTAGGGGCGAGTTAATTAAATGTTTCACTAATTATAACAGGCTAATTTTTAAGTCGATAATTTTGTATGGCCTGCAAATGATCTTATAAACATCCCAATGGCCCTTGATAAAAAAAAAAAGGTTCCCCACTCCTGTTCTAGAGAAACAAATTTTGGGTCAAAATAATAATCTTCTAAGAAGCTGTGCACAATGGAGCAGGCTCCCCTGGGAGGCGCCCCACTGGGAGGAGCTTCCAGTAGAACTGCCATAGGTCAGGTGCCAGCTCTCTGGGATTCCTTCCAACTCTGGGATCCCAAGAGTCTCTGCAAAGGGGGGCCAGTGCCCCTTTTCCACATAAACGGGGAGGAGAGTTGATTCACACTTAAATGCACTGGGAGAAGCAGCTCTGGTGTGGATCTTTCACCCCAAAACCAGTTGAACCTCACACACAGACTCCCTGAGCCATTCGAAGCGACAAGCAAAAGACAGGCGAAGGAAACAGCGTTGAGTGTCATATTACTTTTATTCTTATCTCCCATCAGTCACAGACCGGACCGGGAAGGATAGCTGAGGATGTGTGTCTGTCCGCAGACGCTGGGAGGAAGCTCCAGGGTGGGGCGGCGCACAGCGGTTTACAGCAGACAGGTAAGCAGTGTCCAGGAGGTGTGACAATGGTTGGACTACAGGGAAAGCTGGAGGCTGATGAGAGGTTGGGGAGGTCAGAGGAGAGCCAGGAATGGAAGCCTGCCCACAACTCCTGCCATAGGGCCCCCAGCTTCTCGCACAGAACCAGGCCCTGCTTTTCCTCAAGTGGCCACCAAGGGGCAGCAAAGTGCTGGTGTGACAGCCCAGCCCAGCCCCGCTGGAGAGCTGAGAGCCTTGGGACTTGTTCAGGTGGCCAGGGAGGAAGAGACGGAGCATTTTGGGGTAAGGGCGTCTGTCGGATCCTGACTCCCCTGGGAGGAAGCGCAGAGGATGGAAGAGCCAAGATTCCCGGGGCTTCTCCAGGCGATACAGGAGGAGGCAAGCACGCACCTGGAATCAGTGTGGAAGTCCCCAATCTGCACACTCCAGAACGGATCTCTTGGTCTGTCTTCCCCTCAGCAGGAGACCTCTGACCTCACATCACAGATGGTCAGATTCCTGGCTGCTTCTAGCTTTATGAAACCCAACCTACCCCTTCCCGGACCCAGTCCCACCCCTGCCAAAAATGTGAGGGGCCAGCCGGTCTCCTCCTCCTCGGCAGCTTGTGACACCTGCCCATTTTAGGTTTCTCAGGTTTCCATTAATCCTGCATTCCTGCTCCCCTGCCCTTCCTCCTTCCAAGTCCCACCCAGGTGTTCCTGGGGCTCCTCAGGGCTTGGATGGAGGTGGAACTCTCTGCGGCCAGCTCAGTGTGCTCTCAGCTGCCCCTTCATCACGGGCTTCCCCTCCTCCCCTCTGCCCAGCTCTTGGAGCTCAGCCTCAGATAAGCTTCTCGAGTCCCAGTTTCTGTATAAACTGTCCTGGGAAGAGAAGGGCTTGGGGAAGGGATTCTGAGAAGCAAGACCAAGGCCTAGCCTGAGAGTGGCAGGGCTAAGAGGGGAATTCTGACCCCTCAGAACCGGGGCAAGAGATTAGGAGAGGAACGAAGGGGCAACTGGATGAGGGTATTAGTGGAAATATGTGTTCTGGTGCCTCCCCTGTGCCACCCTGGTCATGGCCTTACTTCTTGCTGATAGCAATTGTGAATCACAGAGAGCAAGAAACACTCGCCTGACGCCATGGGGCAGTGAGGCTGGGAACCAGCACCAGAACCCGGCCTCCCAGCGTGTGTCCAGAAGGTGGAAACCAAGGAGTGGAAAACTGGTAGTAGCAGTGGGAGGGGAGATGGAAGGCCAGGGTTGGCACCAAGGATGACAAATCCCTAGCAACGCCCAGGGCCTGACCACCATGCAACCTCATTGCAGCCCCACCCAGTCTGTTAGCTATACTATCCTGGGCTCATTTCCAAGCCCCTTGATCACCTCTGCCATGGGAACGGATGAAAAACCACCTGTGTAGGATGGCTGAAATGGATTAATTTAGGACAACACACAGTAGGCATCTCACCCATGCTCACGATTGACTTTATCTCACCCACAAACACCACCATCATTTTTTTGGTTCCTTATTCCTTCAAATACCCAAGGTGCAATAAAACTTCTGCAATATTTCTTGAAAGCTGAAAATAGGAAGGGTGGGGAGGGAGGGGTTGGGAACACAGACAGCATACGTAGTCATCCTCCCCATGGGCAAACAGGCCCCTCAGACAGGGCTAAGAGGTATCTAGAGGGAGAGGAATCCACTCTGAACCTCCCTGACCCCACCCAGTAACTTTCCACTGGCCTAGGGTTGGCTGCTTGCACGTGCTGGCTGCACTGGCTGCACGCTTCCCCCAGGCGTGGCCCCCTGGTCCCCTCCCCAACAGGGCCTGCAGGGGGCTGGGTGGCTGACGCATTCCCTGCCGGAGATCTCAGCCGCCTAGAGGCTGATAAGGAGCCCAGGCTTCATCACGTGGGACTGGCCCTGGCTGGATCATTTCCAAATTAGGGAGATGAGGAGATAAGGAGTGATGGGGCTTAGGGACTCTGTGCTGAGTGGCCAGAGAAGCTAGGGAAAGGGACATAGGCACAACCAAGCGAGGCCTCTGGAGGCCTGGCTAGGGGTAAGCCAGCAAATGGCTTGAGATGGGGGAGGGTTTAAGAAATGGGATGTGTGGAAAGGCCCTGTGGAAGGGCTGGGGGCAGGGTCGGATTCCCTCCAGATGGGGCTGGCTCAGTTAGGATGACCCTCCCTCCCTCAGAACATCCAGTCCTCTAGGGCACAGCACTCGCCCCAGGCCTGTGGGAGCATCCTGGGGGCCCAGAGAAGAGGGTGAGAGGAATAGGTCTCAGTCCTGCCAGCCCACAGGCCTCCCAGGTGGATGCAGGTTGGGGTGACCTGGCAGGACTGCAGAGCCCAGACCTCCCAGTTGACTGTCCTGCGCCCACCTCCCTTGGGGTCCACTTAGGAGCAGGGCCTCCTGCTCTCACCTCCCACTCCAACTGCTCTGTCATGACCCAGGAGGTAGATGGCACTGCCTTCCTATGCCTTTCTGGGTGCTCTTGGCCCCAGGGCTCCAGTCCCTAGAACAAGCCCCTAGTCTCAGAGCTGAGAGAAGATGCGCAGCCTGGGACAGTCATCCTGCCTACCCACCTCTCCTCCACCACCCCGCAGAGCACCCTCACCTTATCTCCCAGCCATGCCCCGACCCCCTTCCTTACAAAGCCTGACCTGGAAAGAGAGAGAGGAGGGTGTCCAGCATGCAGGACAGTGTGCCCCACAGTCACAACGCCGTGGCAGCTTTAGGAGGAATCTTCGTGGGGTGCAGCCCTCAGCCAGGCTTCCTAGGGTCTCTTTCCCTCTGAAATCCTGCTCTCTCCTCTCCCTTGTCCCTTGAGTCCTCAAACCCAGAGGAGCCTCCAGCCTGGACTGTCTCAGTCTGGGAGATGTAACTGGGGGGAAAGGGCGGCACAGGGCATGGGGTGACCTTGGTTCTGCAGGGCCCCTCAGGGCGTGGATACAAGCTACAGAGGGTGAGGATGAGGGGTAGGCGAGGGAGTGAGCAGGCTGGCCACAGGCCGGGCTGGCAGCTAGTTTATATCTGGGCTTACAGGAGCACAGGGAGGGTCAGAGGGCCAGCGAGGGAGCATTCTCTGAAGGGAGAGGTGGTGGGAGGAGCTCCTCATTCCCGGCTGGTGCCAAAAATCTGGAGGAAGAAGGTGAAGATGTAGATGATGTCTAGGTAAATGTTGAGGGCTCCAAAAACATACTCCTCTGGGCTCAGCGTGTGGCGTCGGTTACCCATCAGCAACTGCGTGTCAAATGCCAGAAACTGAGGGAAGGGGAAGAGAGAGGAGAAGTCAGAAGGTTCAGTCACTGTGACACTGACCAGGGGGCCCAGTGTCCCCACCCAGGCCCACCCCTGATTTTGTTACTATCGCTTGTTGCCTGACTGCTCAGTGAGCTTCCAGCCCAGAATCTGGAACTCTCCCAGAACCTGGAACTTGCCCAACACCTCAGTCCCTGATTTAACACCTACTAACTGAGCACGACTATGTGCCAGGCACAGGCATACAGTAAAGAACAACACAGACAAGACCCCTTGCCTCATAGAGCTTCAAGTCTAGTGGGAAGTAGGTGTTAGCATGAGTGAAACCAAAGCACCCGGTGCTGATCACAGGAACCTGGCCCCGTGTGGGTGTGGCAGGAAGCCAGGGAAGGCTTCCTGGAGGAGGGGGTCTTGAGGGACCTTCAAGCTGAGTCCTAGTCTTCTTGCCATTCCCCCAGGGCCCTGCTCTTAGAAGACAAATGAATGCTTCAAGTAATAGCGAGCAGGGAATGGAAATTTATGAGGCGTTTTCCAGACCTTAGCCTGCTTAGTCCTAATAATATCCCTACTGAGTAGGGGTTCCATTCCCCCCAGAGAAAACCACAGCCCAGAGATGCTAAGTACGTAATTAGGAAATGGCAAAGCCAGGATCTGAACCTGAGCAGGCCTCCTCCACTGCCCCCGTGCTGAACCGTTGAGCTCTGCTGCATGCAGACCGCAATGGGGTTTGTGCCTCCTGCCAGGAAATAGGAGCGCCCCCCCCCCCCGCCCCGCACCCCGGCGCCTTTTTGGCCGACTGGACTATGAATAGCTATTCCCTTAGAGATGGCTCCTCTTGGCCACCCTGCTGCTCCCTACCAGGCCTCCCCACTGTCTACACTGACTCCTCCAAACAGCTTTTCTCTGGGGCCCCTGCATACGGAGCAGAACCCCTCAAGTAGCACCATATGAAATCTGACAGGCAGGCTGTACTTTTCTGGGAGAAAGAAGCCAAAAAGTTCCACCAGTGTCTCCAAGGTTATGAACCACTGATCCACATGGGATTGGAATTCTTTAAATCGATGCACATTCTTGTTAACTGGGCTGTGCCCGGCTCTTCCGTCACTTGTGCATGGCCCTGTATTCCTTGGACTCTCTGAAACATTCATTATACGATACATACGCATGGGGCCAGGGCGGGTGCCAGCGACGTGCTGAGAGCTGCAGCTGATGGGGAGCACAAATGCCTGCCTTGGGGAGGCTCACGGCTTAGTGGGGAGTCTGAGATGAGTACAATAAAACCCAGTAAATGCCATCATTAGGGCTGATTGGGTAGGAGGAAGGTGTCCCAGGAGAGGTGACACTTAACCTGGGCTTTGAAGGACAACTAGGAGTTTGCTAGACTGAGAAGGCATGGTGTGATGGGTGAGGAAATTCAGTATGGGAGGAGCAGGAGGAAAGGAGACGGAGGGAAGGGCCAGCTTACACTTTACCCTGGAAACTGGGGCCTAGCTCCATTTCCTTCACCCCAGACACTGACTCCCTGACTCTAGGGCCCAGGCTCCTTGGAGCTGCTTTAGGTGCAGCCCCATGGAAGCCTGAGTGGACCCCGCCTCAGTGCCAATGACCCCAGGGCACAGGGGGCAGAGGCTCCAACAGGGAGCAAGTCCAGCAAGTGGGACTTGGAGGGGTGGAGTGGGGGTTGGTTAAGAATGCAGGCTTGAGCCCTAGCTGGTTTGGCTCAGTGGATAGAGCTTCAGACTGCGGACTGAAGGGTCCTGGGCTTGATTCCGGTCAAGGGCACATGCTCCATCCCCTGTTGGGGGGTGTGTAGGAGACAGCCAGTCAATGATTCTCTCTTATCATTGATGTTTCAATCTTTCTCTCCCTTCCTCTCTGAAATCAATAAAAATTTAAAAAAAGAAAAAAAAAAAAGAATGCAGGCTTGACAATCAGACTGACTGGATTCTAGTCTTAGTTCCGCTACTCACTAGTGATGGGCCCCGGGCAAGGCATTTCTCTCTGAGCCTGTGAGTCTACATCAGAAAAAGACAGATGAGAGCTAAACAACTTTCCTGAGGTTGTTGTGACAGAAAGATAATGCGTGCAAAGCGCCTGGCACGGCGCCTGAAACATGGTAAGCGCTTAGTGAATGGTAGCTATTAATGTGGTTTTATTGTGATTATCTGCCGGAGAGGTGCTCTCCTGAGAACATGTGTACGCCGCTGCTGAGCCGCCAGCGTCTCCCACGGCTCATCGAGGAGGCAGATATGTTACTAGGGAAGCTGTGTGGCCTCAACAGAAGAAAAAGGGGGAGCCTCACCAGGGCCGAGAAGGCCCTGTTCAGGGTATGGCGGCCTCTCTGAGCCCAGTGGCACTGAGAAAAGGGCATATGCGAGCACAGGGCTGGAGCTGGAACACCTGGGTTTGAGTGCTGGTTCATCCCGCAGTAGCCGGCACCCACGTGACCTCAGCGTCGTCATCTACAAAACGGGATGGTAGTAATGACCCCACCACCATGTGGTTTTGAGGGTAAATGTATGCAGTGTACACAGCACCAACTATTATTATTCTTTAGAATCATCGCGCTCCATCCTATGCTCCTGAATTTGATTTGCGTTCCCCAAAACATTTTCCCTCTGCAGAGAGAACACGCAAGGAGAGGGCCAACTCCAACGCTACAAGCTGCTTAGCCATCACGACTGCCAGCAGAAGTTAATAAACTGCTGATCTGACTTATCAATCAGTAGCTTGCTTGGTTGAATGCCCAGAGCCTGGTCACCCCTGGGTGAGCTAATGAAAATAAATCTCTCAACTTAGAAGCTGGGACCTGACCAGGTTTGGGGGAGGCCCTTCCAAAGAGCACTCACCCAGGAGGCCCCTCAGAGCAGCCAGCTGGCTCTTCTCTTGGAGAAAAGAGGAGTGAAATGATTTCTGTCCCTGCCATTGGCCTATGGCCACGGATGCTTATCTATGTTGGGATAGCCTGCCCCAAATTCAACCCCACTGCCTGGCATCACCCATCACTGCAACCTCATGCCTGTGAAGCAACGGAAGGCTTTTCATTCATTTATGCCCAGCAATATTTACTGAGCATCTACTATGTTCCAGGGAACTTGCCTTCAGAGAACTAATAATCAAATGAGAGCAAAAGACATCATCAGAGATTATATTATTAGCAAGCATTCATTATAGGGGAACGTTCACTACTAACAACCCCCCTGGGTGGCAGTAAGCATTGATAACTAACATCTTGGTGGAGAGCAGGTATCTTGGTTACAGTTAACATCTTAGCTGGCAGCTACGATCCCAGCTGAGAGCTAAACAAGGGGTCAAGCACTAGAAGGGTAGCAGGTACTGAGTTGGTAGCCAGGTGAAGACAAGACCCTGCCAGGGGAGCGAGTGGGCTATGGGCAAGAGGCAGGAGGATTAGGCTGATGTCTGCATAGTCCTTTCACACACTATTCTTTTATCTCATCTCACTCACCCAATTTGCCCCAGGAGGTGCGTGTTATTGTCACTATTTTACGTAAGAGGGAAGGAGTCTCAGAGCAGGTGACTGGCTTGCTGACAGTCATTGATCTAGTGCTGCAGCCAGATGACCCGTCTCATTCTGATGGAGATGGGGGTAGAGTGGGCTTGCAGGGAGGGAGGGGGCATGCACAGAGGCAGAGGATCCAAAGCCAGCGTTCCTGGTCCACCCAACTGGCTAGCGTTGGACCTGGCCAGGGCTCCTGGCTACACCCTCGGGCTGACCCTGCTGTGTCCAGGGCTGAGGCTCAGGTCTGTTGTTCTCCCAGGCGTGAGGCTGTGAGAGAGCATGCCAGGGACAGGCCAGCTCAGAGCCACCAACAAACAGGCCCTGAATACAAAACGCTGAGGTTGCAATGCGTTGAATCAGCATTAAAAATAACACATGGACCGTGTCCATCCTACAGAAATGCCAGCAGGAGTGCGCAAAGCCGCACGCCCGAGGCCGTCCGCTGCGGCATTGGTTCCAACGGCGAAACACTGAAAACACCCAACTCCATCAGTGAGGACCGGGTGGAAGGAGCTGTGGGTGGCAGCTCTGAGGCAGAAACATCTCTGACATATGCTATTATAGGAAACAAACAAGTTGCAGAAAAATCCGTATCAGGTGATCCCCTTTTATGTTAACAGACAAACCTCATAGGAGCCTATGTAGCAAATATCTATAAAACACACAGAGAAAGGCCTGGAAGGATATTGATCACAGTGGTTACCACTGGGGGAGGCAGTGAGGGACAAGGTCAAAACAATGTTTGCATTACCTATATTACTTAAGATTTTAAAAAGTGGAATATACAAATAAGCATATTCATATATGATGTAGTTAGGAAATTTAAAAAGAAAGGATAATGTTACAAAAAATAAGGCTTGGTGACCTCTCGACATGAGCCCCTGGGGCAGGTGCCGCATGATCGAGCGGTCGTTGTAGCTGAGGAGCCTGAGGCACAGGGAGCGTCAGTGATGTGCCCACTTCACACAGCCGAGAGGACAGCTCGAGTCCCTGACCCCAAATCCCACGCTTTCCACCATGTGACACTCCTTGGGGCATGGCACACGTGAGTGCACACATGTGTGTGTGTGTGTGTGTGTGTGTGTGTGTGTGTGTTGTGTGCATATGTGTGTGCACGTGTGTGTAAGGACAGAAGAGGTGGGAAGAGATGTGCAAAAAGAGCTCATGGCCAAGAGCGCTGCAGGCTTCCTGGGGGGTGTAGAGAGCTGGGCCCAGCCGAGCTCTGCCACCACCTGCCACCCACTTCCGGGCTAGAGAGAGAGCCTGGGCTTGGGGGACTGACCCTTCAGGGAGAAACAACGAGCCCTAAGCCTTGTGCCCTAGATGGAGATGTGGGTCAGGGTGAGGGAGGAGAGGGGCTGAGTCCACTAGTTGCCTGGGGCCAGTGTTACATACTTCTCTTGTCTTCGCTGACCTCAGTGTCAAAAATTTTAATGACACAGACAACTGCACGTAGCCCTGGGTCCTGGCATGCATCTCCAGATGGGCCACTGCGGGAGCAGGGTCTGGCAGGCACGTGAGCCAGGAAGCCTGGCCCAGGATAAAAGGGGAGCAGTGTACAAAGTATGTGAGGAACCTGAGGGTGGTCTCATGAGGAAGGGCAGGAGTGTGATACAGTGTTCAAGCACACGGACCGGGAAGTCACACAGACCTGGGTTCAAATCTTGCCTCTGACCTTAGGCAACTGACTACTACTAACAGGTAATACTTATTGATCACTGATATATGCAGGGCACGTTCTAAGTGCTTTGCGTATATCAATTCATTTTGAAGTTACAACGACCTACGGAGCGGGTACTATTACTATCTGCATTTTATAGATTTTAAAAAACGAAGCTCAGAGACCTTACAGCTAAAATGTGGCAGAGAATGGGTCTGACCCCAGGTACCCTGGCTCCCAAATCCAGGGCTCCGGATGGCAAGGTTAACATTTACAGTAAGGGTACAAGCTACCACAGGAGACGAGAAACTACGTGTTCTTTGTGTGTGTCATCATATGCAATCATACCCAGCCTTGTGAGAGAGTTCATATTAGCCCCAAGTTAAAGATGAGGCGCCTGAGGCAGGCAGGTCAGGTAACTTGCCCAAGGTCATCGCGGTAAGAAGATGAGCCAGGCCTTGAGTGTGGTTTGGGTGGGAAGTGAGTGGCCGGCTGGGGAGCTTCCTCCCCCGCTCCAGGCTCCCCTGCCCCTTCTGATAGTGCCTCTCCTGGCTCCTCTGGAGAATGCCCCCTGCAGGTGAGAGCAGTGGCTCCTCCCCTCCCTGCCCTGCCCCGACCCTGACCCTGCCCCTGCCCCTGCCCCTGCCGTGCTCCCCAGGGAGCCTCTGAATCACCACCTCCCTCAGTCCTCCACCCCTGGGCTGGGGAGAGGGGGCTCTGGGTCTGGTTCCTGAGAAGTGAGACTCCAGGAAGTGAACTGAGGTGAGGCCGGCGTGGGGGGGAGGGGGGGCACCTTTGAGCGGACTTTCCCCCAAAGGAACAATTACTGTCAATCCACCCTCCTCGCTGCCCTGGGGGAATCTACTTAACTTCCAGACATTGAAGGGTCATGTCCCAGCACCATCGGGCCCCGCGGCACCTGGTGCTGACCCGCACGTTCTCCCTGCCCCTGTCCCTGACGCCAGGACACTGCAGGGGCCTCCTCACTGTCTCCCAGCCTCCTGCCTATCCACACAGCTTCCCATTCATCTTCCTTAAAGCACGGGGACCGGGATGTTTCCCGAGGGCCTCAAACTGGCCAGGCTGGGCAGGCAGAGAGAGCTCTCGGCTCATTAGGCCCACCACCTAATTTCTAACATCCTCTGTTGAGTTTCTTCCTTAGGCCCCCGGCTTGGCTTCTGATATAGGTGGCGGGAGACCCTCGATAGCTTTTGGGAGGCCCCAAAGAAGAACTAACTGAGGCAGAGCGACCTGCCCAAAGTCCTGTGGGCATGGAGGCATAATTAATTAGGCACCGTGGTTCCACAGCCGCAAACCTGTTGGCCAGGCCCTCGCCCCACCCGTCCTCTCTCCCCAGCCTAGCCCTCCTGCCCGGTCTCAGCCCCTCCACCTTGCCCATCAGCCCAGCCCGGCCCTCCAGCTGCCCTGCCCGATTTTCCATGAGCTTCTACAGAAAGCACCTGAGAGGGCACTGGAGGGGAGAGGAGGATGGGTTAGCACATTTCGGCTGACTCACCCACTTCTACTGGCATTAGGGTCTGGTGCCCAGTGGGGATGGGGTGGGGTGAGGCAGAAAACCCAAGGCCTCTTGGGAATGCACCAAAGCTGATGGGTGAGGCCTAGGAAGGGCTGCCTCTCAAGGCTGGGCCACAACCCCCCAGTCTCAGCCCAGTGCCGCTGGTGGCCCTGCCCTCAGGAATGGCAGAGTCCTTCAAGGGGAGGGGCCGTGATCTCCTGGAGAGAAACCCATTTGATTCTCTTAACTTTACCAAGGCTCAGGCTGGGTGGGAGCTGGTTCTCACAGGGGTCTGGACCTCCTCTGACACTTCTCTTCACCCTTCCCTCAGCATCTTCCCTGAGGCAGCGAGCAAGGCAGGACGGCTAAGTGCTTTAATTTTCTAGCTGCAGTGCAGGAAGGGCCCCACGTGGTGCTGAGAACGCCCCACACTAGAGTAGGGGATGCCAGGATGGGCAGCTGGAGAGAGCAGGGGTGCTGGGCGCTGGTTCTGGGGATGGGTTGGAGCCAGGTGACCACAGATTGCACAGGACAGAACTGAGGCTGGACGGAGGTCAGATTGAGGCCAAGGATCTTCTGATTTGGGAGTTAATGGAAAGGCCCAGGGACCTTAGTTCTTGTGGGGCTGGGCCTCTGAGGGCCTCTGTCCACCTGAAACTGAGGGGAGGGAGGGAGGGAATGAATCCAGCGATTTCCACCCCCGCTACCTACCGCCTCAACTCTCCTTTACCCCATGGAACCCAGGGGACCTGCTGTATGTCCTCCTCCTTTTGACCAACAACTGAGGGCAGGGCGAGGAGCTGGGGACTCAGGCACCAGGTTCCTGATCATCGTTTACATAACCTGAAGGATGAGCCCTATCAGGGCCTTTGGTGTGTTGTCTCCCAAGGAGACATTAACGGGTAATTAATTAGTCCTGTGGTTCCTCCTCTCCCGTGACTCACTGAAACTGATGCAGCACTTAAATCAACTGTGCAGCCGCTTCCTTTGCCCCACCGACAGCACCTCAGCCCTGCCTCTCGGACATCCCTCCATTCCACAACGTCAAGGGACGCCTACTGTGTGCCAGGCACTGTGCTAAGCACTGGGTGGGGAGGCAGCGATACACAAACCAGACACCAGTCCCTGCCATGGAAGAATTTACATTCTGCTGGAGGGAGACAAACGAGAACAAAAAAATCAGGAGGATACTGAACCTGTCAAAGGTTGAGAAGTGCTATGGAGAGAAATAAAGCAGGGCAAGGAGTAGGGAGCAGTGTGTGGGGGGCGGGGGAGGAGAGAACCTGTCTCTAGGCTGATGGGAGTAATCCGGTAGAGAGGGCAATACTACTGACGATGAGGGGCGGGGGCGGGGGGGCGAGCTGGGGAGGAGCAGTTACTGGAGAGACCTCCCAGCTCCCCCCAACTCCTCCTCCTCCTTCCCCTCCTCCTCCTCCTCCTCTTCCTCCTCCTCCTCCTCCTCCTCCTTTTCTTCTTCTTGAAGTTGTCTTCTTTGAGGGGGACCACGGGGCACTGGAAATGGCACCAGCCTGCGCACAGGACACCTGGGTCCCGTCCTAAAGCTGCCTATTCCTGGCACTGGGACTCGGTGCCAGCCCTTTAACACCCAGGGCTCCAGACGTGAAATCAGGTCTTATAACATCAGCGATGCCTCTCTCCCGGTGGAGGTGAAAACACAGTGAGGTAACAGGTGTGAAAGTGCTTTGTTGAAAGGTAAAGGGTGGAACAGATGGTTGGGTTATTCTGATTATTCTAATAACACAAGAGATTAGTAAACGAATTTAACGGATTAATGTTCATCCAACTCTACTTGTACCAACAGCTTCCCCATGTAGCTGACACACTTGTGACCTAATCCTCTTGAAGCCACTCTGCACTCTACCCATCATGCTCGCCGCCCCCCCCCCTCCCCAGCCCTGCACTGACCCCTCTTCTTCCATTTGTCTCTGGCAAAGCCTGGCTCCCCTCTGAGGCCCCAGCAGCTCACTCCTCCCAGTGTGACCCTCCCTCTTTCTTTCCTCCTTGCAGATTCCCCACCCCATCCTCCTAGTCTAAACTTGTCTTTAGCATGTACTGCCTGGAGGAGAGAGGCCTGGTCCGGGAGCCAAGAGAAGTTAGTGTTGTAGGGTGACCAACCATCCTGGTTTGCCCAAGATTTACGAGGCCCCCCAAGAAGTGGGAATGTCAGTGCTTAAACTGGGAACGTTCTGGGTAAGCTGGATAAGTTGGTCACCCTAGTCTTGACAAAAACCACACTTTGTTGATATGCCATCATTTGCCAGGAAACCCGGGAACAAATCACTTAACTCCTTTAGGGTTCAGCTTTCTCATCTGTAGAAGGAGGGGCTTGGAATTTCACTAGATCTTGTTTTAGTTTCTTCCAACTCTCAAGTTTTGAGCCTGGAGGTCCTTTACTCATTGCACAGATATTTACTGAATGCTACCATGTGCCACACACCCTGCTCTTCCTGTTAACGGTGGCATCCTGGGCACACAGCACATCACACACAGTAGGTGCTCAATGAAGACCTGTGGGGATGAATGAACGAACTGACCACACCCCCAGTCCTGCTTTGCCAATCTACACAAAACCTCTGCTCACATATCTGACACCCCAACTCTCCCATCTCTGCTTCCCCAGTCTATCACCCACAAGCCTCTGGGACCTGTGACTACGCCCAGAACCCTGGCCAGACTGAGTTAAGCTGAACACTCCAATGAGGGCGAGGACAGTCTGGTGACTGCTCCTGCTGGCAGTGGAAGTTTACCTTGGGTACCGCCACCCAGGAGATGTCACCAACATGAGTTTATCCCCCTGGTGGATCCTGGAGTCCCATCACAGTCACCCTTGGAGCTCATCTGAGCAAAGGGCCAACACACAGGATTGCTCCAGGTGAATGTCTGCCCCTGGCCACCTTCTGTCCCCTGGGCATCTGCTTCCAGCCACCCACTCCTTCCCCACCCGGCTGCTGGGGCTCTGCAACCAGACCATCCAGTTCCCAATCTGGCCTGACCACTTCCTTGAATGCTGAATGACCTTGGACAAGTTATTTAACATCTCTGAGCTTGAGGTTCCTTAATTTGATAACAATAGAATCTCTTTTACAGAGTTATGGTGAGGATGAAGTGTACCCAGAGAGCTCTCAGAGGAGAGGGGAGCAAGTGCTCAATAAACTTGAGCTGTTATTGTTATCAGAATCACAATCATGGTCATCAACACTCCCAGTTTGGTGGGAACAGTCAAGGACAAGCTCCACCTAAGTGCATGTCTCACAGGGTGCTCAGAATCTCCTCTGCTCCAAGAAGCCTTCCCAGATCACCCTAGGAGAGCAACTAACGTAGTACATGTAGCCAGGACCTTCACTCTCCCACCCCCATAAGCAGCCCTGGTTCTCCCCAGAAGTGAGGGGCACCTCGTCCCAGCTCTGTCTAAAGCTTCAGTCCTGCTGTTCCAACCTTACTTCCCCCTCTGCCCAGATGAGCTGGTCTGTCTTGGAGACCAGAGAGAATTCCTTGACCTTAGCACCGAGCCCTGCTCTGCCCCAGATACTTCACCCAGGTTCAGGGAGGACCATGAGAATGGCAGAGATGGTGGAGGGCCTGGGGAGATGATCAAAGGCGGGGCCCCTAGGGAGCCACACTTACCAATGTAAACACGCCTGCTCCCAGCACGGCATACACTGCGTGGAGCCAGGGCACCTATGGGATGGACGAACAGTGGACTTAGCGATGGCAGATGGGGCGGTGGGGCAAAGGGACAGGGAGGAGGGCACAGTCCAGAGAATGGAGGATGTGGGACAGACCTTCCTAGTGGGACCCTACCTCACTGCCCCCAACCCTCCCTAGATGTTCCTAAGAAATGCCAGGTCCCCAACAGGGATCCCCGATTCTGTGTGTCCAGGGTGGGTGGGGGAACCCCAGGCTAACAGTGATCCTGGAGGGCCTGGCAGGGAGCGCCCAACCTGACCTGCTCCTGTTCCCTCCACACAGCCCCAGGCTCAGGCAGCACCAGAGTGACTTCCCGCTGGCCTGTCATTCTCCCAGCCTGGAGCTGCCCTGGGGCTGCTCCTCCCTCCCTGCCCTGCACAGAGTCCGTCTGTCTCTCTGTGGGGAGTTCCCAGGCTCTGCCTGTGCTGGTAAGGGGCTGGGGTGGAAGGGGACAAAGACTTGAACTCAGGGGTGAGGTGGGGTCCATGTGGAATTCCCGCCGGCTGTGCGTGAGGAGGTTGCCTGCAGAGGCTGGAACAGCACTCCTTCCCAGTCTCAGCCCCTGAGGTCGCAGGGGCGCCCTGTGGAAACCCTATGAGAGGTACCACATCAGCTGTGCCCCCTATGGGGCCGTCCCCCAGAAGATTCCTGGAAATACAGGCATCCCAGCAGCCTGACAGGGTCAATAAAGGGTTCTTTGAAGCTCTGGGGCCCCTCCCTGTACCCCCAATCCTAGATACACAGAGAGCCCCAGGCCAGCTCCGGCCCCTCCCTTCGTCAACCGGATCCTGGGAAGAGCCAAGGAAATGCCAGAACCAATCCAGCTGTCCTATGAGCAAAGCGCTGGGGGCTGGGGAAATGGGAGTGAGGAATGCTGCTCCCAACCTGGCAGAAAAGGGTGGGGCTGACCAAGTACCAAGAGGGGCAGGGGTGGGTAGAAGACTGAGCCTCCAGTGGGGGTCCAATAATTTAGCTTCATCTCTTGGGTCCCCAGGATCAGAACCTCAAACCCCTCCTGTGATGCCCTCAACCTGTCCTCTTTTCCACCAGCAGAGGCTTTAGTTCCCCAAATGGGTCACTGAGCCCTGGGGAGTCCTAGTGGGATCTCCCAGAGCAGGCGAGGCTGTGCAAGAGCTGAGATTTGGCTGCCCCATGGATGTTCCAATGGGGTGGGGACCGATGCTTGCCTGACCCCCACCTGCCTGGCTGCCCAGAGTCTGTCCCTCTGGACTTGGCTGATCTTCCAAGAGTCCCAGGAGGCCCTTCCTCAGGACCCCTCAGGGTCTGGTAGCCCTACGGAGCTCCAGAGCGCCCTTCCCTGCCAAGGGTTTAAATGCTCCGTGGCACACTCCCCTCCAGCCTTCCCCCCTCCCCCCAGAGGGGAGGATGGGAAAGGTGAAGCCGGATGTGGCTCACGGAGCAGGCAGGTGCCCAGGCCTGCTGAGAAAGGCCTCCTTGTTGGTTTGCTTACACTGCCAACAAGCCCAGGGCAGGTGCCAGGAGGGGCCGGGTAGGATGGCAGGCTGTGAGCCTTTGGCTCTGGGCCTTGTCTGGAAGGAGTGGGAGGAAACAGCACCCTCTGGCCGGCAGGCTCCCTCCCTCCCTATGGGGCCCGCTGGGAGCCCCCAGACTCACATATTGAAAGGGCAGGAGGATGGCCAGGATGAGTCCACTGAAGAAGAGAGTCATGAGCAGCACGAAGAGCACACCCTGGCAGGAGGTGAAGTCAAACTGCAAGGATGGGGGAGGTCAGCTGCTGGCTGAGGCCCGTCCAGCAGGCCACCACCTCGTGCTCATGCAGAACCAGCATTCCTTCCCCATCACCTCTCCCAGGCGGCCTCCCCAGGCCCCACTCATCCCCTTTATCTCTCACCAGATGGGGACTGAGCCTGGGGCCCCCCCACCCCATCTGCCTGCCAACAGGCCCCGGAGCTGACCTTGGTCTGGAAGCTGAAGATGGTGACGGAGAGGCAGACGAGGGCTGTGATGCTCAGGCACAGCAGCACCGAGGTGGTGTTGTAGTAACTGCAGGGCACAGGCCAGGGCTCAGCGGGTCTTCGTCTCCCCTGGCCTTCCGCCCAGGCCCACTCTCTTCTGCAGACCTGACCCCATGAGCTCTTGCCCCTACCTTCTCTCCTTTCCAAGGGCTTTCCTTCTCCCTGCTTCCTGGCCTTTCTCCTGGGCCCTGACCCCCCCAACCTGTTAGAAGGATCTGGGAGAGGTGGGAACGGGGGTGGGAGGGGTTGTGCTATTGCCTGTAGGTGGGAACCTCCGTAATCTCAAGTTTGGGTCTTTTAAGCTGCAGCCTGACAGGGGTCACCTTGGTCTCCTCTATCCCCGCCCACCAGCCTAGCCAGGTCCCAGGGGCACCGTCCAGCAGAGTGTCCAGGGAGAGGGCTCTAGGCCAAAGTTTCCTGCGTAAGATCCTTCCCCTGCCAAATGCTCCCGGAGGATGGAGTTGGGGGCATTTCCACCCACAGTGTGGCGAGTCCCTGGCTCTAAGCCTGGCCTACGGCCCCTATGGCCCCCTTCCGTCCACCTGTCCCCTTTACCTGGACAGCATCCCAGTGAGGTAGGCCATGGACAGGGTCTGGAAGGAAAAGCAGAAACGTTCCACGACTCAGACTTTAGGGCCCAGACACCTTCCAGGTCCAGCCTGGGTCTCCACCCCTTGCACATACCCCTCAACTCTGAGTCGACTTCATTCACACACGGTGCCTCTAGGAGTCGGGCCTGGCGACATAGCATCCCAACAGGCCTCATGCCAGCTGTACCTTTCTTTCATTTGCAGCCCTGCTCTGCCCCTCTTTCTAAGACTTCCCACTCTTCATTATCCAGAGCCCATGGATGGCCCATGCTAACCTCTTAAAAACAAAATGGCAATGAAAAGAGACAGTGGATGGAGTGGGAGGGGAGGGAGAGGCTAAGCCCATTTGGAAAGAGGGTGGAAGAAGTGGGGCCTGTCCCGTGTGGCTCAGTGGTTGAGTGTTGACCTATGAACCAGGAGGTCACAGTTCAGTTCCCAGTCATGGCAGGAGGCAGCCGATCAATGATTCTCTCTTATCATTGATGCTTTGAACTTTCTCTCCCTCTCCCTTCCTCTCTGAAATAAATAAAAATATATTTTAAAAAAAGAAGTGGGGTGAAAATACCCCTTTCCCCCAGTGATCTCACGTTAGACATCCCGGCCTTGAAGCCCACCTCCCTCCACCCCCATTCAGCATCTGCCCTTAGCGCCCCCTAGATCACTTACAAAGATGGTCAGAAGAATCATGTTCCAGGGGAAATATCTCCTGTAAGGCAAGCCACTGAATTCAGAGGAATGGGGGGGGGGGGGGGGGCGGGGGGGTGTGCCAGCAGCCGCAGGCTGGGTCACCCCCGCAGGGATGGGGGTCTCTGCCCAGCCCCATCTCCACTTTTTGGAGGCTCTTTCTTTAGCCACATTTCCATGCGCCATCTGTCTGTCCACCCTCCTCCTACCTCAGAGGTATTAAGCAAAGGAAGGAGGTGCTGGCCTACATGAAGGAGCCCAGAGAGGGAGGGGGCCTTCTTAGGGGTGCACAGCACACTGGTGGCAGGCAGGCCTGGGGTCAGAATGTCCAAGATCCTGCTCATGTTCCCACAAGTTGCTCTTTAAGCCATCAGCATACCTCGGTCCAGAACAGCAGGCCAGGGTCAGGTAGGTCACAAAAAATACAACACTGTGAGAGACAGATGAAGGGTGAGTTAGCGGACCTCCCCACCCCCCAGGCCTCTCCATTCAGTCCCCGGCTCATCCCACTCTATACCCCCACAAGGCACCAGGCAGGGTGACGGGGACTGGGGTAAGGCTACAGTCATCCTAGAACTTTGCAATGGGCAGAATGGTGGTTTAATTCTAAAAGAGAGGAAGAGGGATCGAATGAGCCTGCCTCTATAAATACTTGGGTGCCATGGGACAGCTGGTCACCACCCAATCAATCCACTAGCTTATTACTTCAAAGAAAAAGCTCATATACACGGTTTTCTATGTGCCAGGCAGAGTGCTATGTGCTTTATGAGAATTAAGTAATCTCACATCTTCTCTATGAAGCATCCTTTTTTTTTGGTTAATCCTCAGGCAAGGATTTTTCCCATTGATTTTCAGAGAGAGGGGAAGGAAAAGGGAAGGGGGAAAGAGAAAGGGAGGAGAGAGAGAGAAACATTGATGTGAGAGAGACAGACACATGGACTGGTTGCCTCCTGCATGTACCCGAATGAGCCGAGGATTGAACCTGCAACCCAAGTACGTGCCCTTAACTGGGAATTGAAACCTCAACCCTTCGGGGCACGGGCTGATGCTCTGACCACGGAGCCAGGCAGGCCAGGGCAGCATGCTTTTCATTTAGCAGCTGAGGCGCAGTGAGGTCAAGTGACTTGTCCAAGGTCATTCAGCTACCACCTGGCAAAGGCAGGATTAGAAGCCAGGCCCTCTGACTCCAGAGTCCCAGCTCCATGCTGCCTCCTTCAGGCCCTTCCCAGCCCTGGCACTACCCATAATGACCTTGTTAGGTACTTAATTGTTGGTCTACCCTACCAGCAGGGGCAGCAGCGGGGGCAGGGCCCTTGTCTGTCCTGCCAGTGCCTGGCACAAGCAGGAGGTACCTGCAGCATGGATTTCTGGAGCAGGTGGCTATGTCCAGTGGGAGACTGGCAGGAGCTCAGGCACAACCCAGAGACAGGGATTGGGGATTGAGGATTTCCTGGAGCGCAGTGGAAGTGGAGGCCAGTCCAGGAGGTAGGAGAAGGGGGCGGGGGGCCCAAGGGTAGGGCAAGCTCGCACCTACCTAGATTGGTGCCCCCACCAATGTGTGGTCTCCAGCACCCAGAAGGCTCTCAGCAAGGCTCCTGCCACCCTTCCCATCTCCCTCCTGGGTTCTCTCACTCATCCTCCACCGCAGCAATTCCAACCATCCTCCCCCAGCCCCAAACCT